>NC_136915.1:57841974-60241974 GCF_949752795.1 Hyperoodon ampullatus | reverse complement strand
TATATTATTTATATTTATTTACATATTTTATATATCATACAATTATTTCTAAGAGTTGCAATACTGCAAACATGAACTGTACTTTAAAGTTTTGTTGTTTTTTTGTGTTTCTTTTTTATTTGTTTTTTTGGCCACGCTACGCAGTTTGCAGGATCTTAGTTCCCTGACCAGCGATTGAACCTGGGCCCTCAGCAGTGAAAGCGTGGAGTCCTAACAACTGGACCACCAGGGAATTCCCCATAACTCTATTTTATAAATAAGGGAAACAAGCCTTAGAGTTTATATAGCTAACAAGATGTAGAGCTAAGATTCAAATCAAGATCTGTGTCCAAAGCTCTTTGCATTATAACATAACTATTTAAACGTAAATTCAGAGCCAGAGTGAACTCTTCCCTTGTATTTTATTTTATTTATTTATTTTTCCCTTGTATTTTAAAAAGAGGCTGAGGATAAATGAAAATATTAAATAAAGAAAAATATGGACTAATAACTTGTTCTGTCACAGGCCTTATACCCTCTGAATTCTAGAACCACTTCCCCTCTTCTTCTATTCTTGTATACTTAAGAAAGACATGATGAAGGTACACATGATTTTTAACTTGGGGAAGGATAAGTTAGAGAAAATTAGGAAAAATGAAGACATGGTGTGATTCATCAACAGTCATGATTCCTTCAGGCAAGTGCAAGAAAAGTTAGCCAGATTTTAATTACATCTTATTCAAACATTTGTTAATTCAACAAATATTTAGTAAGTATCAGTTCTTAACATAAAGAATACAATATTGACCACGTCAGATTAGGGACCTGCCCTCATGAAGCTCACATTCTGCTTATATTCTTCAGACATTACTCCTTCAAAGCTCATTTTCTCACATCACCTGTTTTAGGCTGAAACAGGACTGGTCTCTGCATGTTCTCTGACATCATAATGTTCTGATCTTTCATCATTTTTCATGTTATAATATTTTGTTTATGTGAGTTCTTCCCCTCTCTAGACTGTGATTAACTTGAAGTTAGGGCCTACAACTTACTGAACTCTGTATCTCAAGCTCTTTCTATAATGACCGGCACATAAGAAGTAGCCAGTAACTGTTTACAAAATGATTGAAAAGAAAAGGCATTGGATTTCCATTTTAGGAATATGGTGTACTAGTGACCTGGACAGACTATCTTGTTTAAATCAACTTATAGTGATAGGTGGGAAGTCTTGTTAACTCGTCTTAAATTTATCCATAAACTAACAAAACATACGGGCTATTTGGGTGAAAAACAAGGTGAAGGCAGGAATCTAGAAAGGTAAGATATTCAAATTATTTAAAATAATAATAATTTTAGTATTTAAAATAGTTATTTATTATATTTATTAAGTAGTAATTATTTAAAATAATTTTTGCTTGAGAGTATTTATAAAACCAGGGAGATCAAGACTTTGTTGTTCAGCCTTATGAAGTTTGAAGAATAGGAATAAAAATTCTAGGGCCACTCAAGGTGGAGATTCCAATAGATCACCCCACTATAAAAAGCAAGCACCAAAGGGCAATACTCTACCATCCCTGTTCTGATGGACCACACACACAAAAAAACTGATGATCTCAAAACTTTGTGTCAGTGAATAAAAAACTATCTTCCCTGAGAAATTATAACCAAAAACTGGACCTCATATTGTTTGTGAAGTGAGTTCATACTACACTGGTGGTCAGAAAAGCCTCAAGCTGAGAATTTGCTGAGAGTAGTCCTAATCAGGTAAGGCCTCTAGATACCTGCCAGAAGCAAACAACAATTCTACCTAGACCAACTCTCTTTTATCCAAGACCTTAGAGAGTGTCCACAGAAAAAGTATACCTAATTATCAAGAGTTAATAAACAGCCAAGGACAAAAATCACATCATGAGGTAAAACCAAGCAGAAAAAACATAACAGAATCAGATCCACACAGAATTTAAATACTAAATTTAGCAGAAACAATATATTGACCACCCAGGTTTAATACATTCAAAGAACTAAAATAGAGGTTTGATATTATGAATGAGTTAAGAACCAAATTATTTGAAAAGGGACTAAAAAGAACTTCCAGAAACTAAAATGTAATAAAAAATAAATGGAAATACCTAACAGCAGATTAGACACAGCAAAAGAGATAATCAGTAAACTGAATGATAGCATTGAAGAAATTATTCAGAATATAGCACAGAAAGACAAATAAGTATCAAGAGATGTGAATGACAAAGTAGGAAAAGCTAACCTACTGGGGTTCCATAGGAAAAATTAGTGAGACTAGGGCAAAGACAATATTTGAATAGATAATGGCTTGGAACTAAGGAAACATAATATCACAAACTCAAGAACCCCAAAAATCCAAGTAAGAAGAATGTTGAAACTGTAGAATGTTAGAGGATCTTAAAGTCAGACAGAAAGAAAAGGTAGATTGTATTCAGAGGAGAATCAATTAGACAGATGGCTGATTTAGCTTCAGCAACAGTGTTCATAAATGGAGAGAATGTAATGATATCAGGAAAATAAAGTTTTAAGTTTTCCACCAACGAACTTTCACTAAAATAAATTATAAACAACATATTTTAGACAGAAGAAATGTGATTTCAAAGCAGGTATGAATTTCAAGAAGTAATGAACAGCAGAAAGAATTGTAAATATTCTAATAATTCTAAACATATTTTGACATACAAAAAGAATAAAACATAATATTTTAAAATAATACACTAAAATATATGACAACATTGGCATATAAGTTGGGAAAGGATGAATGGAGATACAGTATTCTAAGGTGTGTGTATATTATATCAACAGTAGGCAGATAGGTAGAGCTGATAATCAGATGTTTTGGCTGCTATCATTTCTGACTATTCAATATCCAGTTAAAATTATCGGAGCTCATAGTGTGCTGGTATCAAATATTTTGAATACGAACTGTGGGTAAATGTTTTTAACTTTGATAAGATATGGGTGCATGTTATAATTTCTCAGATAAACATGAAGAGCATTAACAGAATATATAAATTCAAACAAGTGAAGAGGAAAATGAAATGATAGACCAAAAAGAGCAGTGAATCAAAGAAGGCAAAAAAAGCGAGAAGAAAAAATAGAACAAGGAGTAACAATAGAAATCACAAAGATGGTGATTTTAAATCCATGTAAATCTGTAATTATGTTAAATGTAGCATACTAGAGATCTGTATCATTTATTCTATAGAAAGTATACCTCAATAAAAAAAATCAATAGACTAAATTGTTAACTTGAAAAAGAAACTTTGTCATGTTGAATTTTAAAAGTACAACTAAATACTGCATAAATCTGAAACATTAGAATATTAAAATGTAAAAGAAACGAAATGGAAAAATTCTATCATGCAAATGGTAAACCAGATAAAACTGGTATATATAACTACAGCTGAAATAAACACATTTAAGGGAAAAAACACTGCAAGAGACAGCATGTGCTGTATAATAATAAAGGGTTTAATTCATCATGAAGACATAAAAATCATATATATATACAAAACCCTAAATATATAAGGTATAAATTTGAGAAATCTACCATTATAGTAGATTAGCATAGATTAGTATAGCATTCTCAGTAATTGATAGATTAAGCAGAAAAAAATAAGAGAGTTCATTTAAATGAAATAATTAATAAATTGATCTAATGGCAATACATAGAACACTGCAAATTAACACCAAAGAAATATACATTATTTTCAACCACAAAGGAACATTGATGAAAATTGATCCTATGCTATGCGAAAAATCAAGCCTAAATGTATTTAAAAGATTTAGGATTATATGTGACACAATACAATTAACTTAAAATCAATAACAAAACATCAAATAGTAAAACATCATGAGTTTGGAAATTAATAAACACTTTTAAATCCATGAGTTAAAGGGTCATAATGATAATTAGAAAATATTTAGGACTTCAAACTAGTGAGAAATACTACAATTCAAAACCTGTAATGATACAGCCAAAACTGTTCTTAGAATGAAATATATAAAAGCTTAAAACTTAGAAAAGACTAACTAAAAATTAAATAGTAAAACATCCATCTTGAGAAGTTAAAAAAAAAATCTAAGGTAAAAGAAAAAAAATACATTTAAAGAGAGCAAAATAGTGATCCTTAAAAAATATATACGTTGGATCTTTAAAAACTGTCAAAATTGACAGGTCTCTGTGACAATTCATTAATCAAAAGTGAGAGAGAAAGCAAAATAAGCAATATTGTAAATGAAAAAGAGACATTACACATTCAGCAGATATTTAAAAGATGAGCAAATACTCTGATCAACTTTATGAAA
Source organism: Hyperoodon ampullatus (assembly GCF_949752795.1). Classification (NCBI taxonomy): domain Eukaryota; kingdom Metazoa; phylum Chordata; class Mammalia; order Artiodactyla; family Ziphiidae; genus Hyperoodon; species Hyperoodon ampullatus. The sequence continues at coordinate 60,237,663 of NC_136915.1, read as the reverse complement.
ACAGTTTGAAAACTTAGATGAAATAGATACATTCCTTTAAAAATGCAACAAAAACTCATATGAAAAGAAATAGAAAGCCCAACTAGGATTAATGACAACCATTAAGTAGTTGAGTCAGTATGTCAAAATCTTTTCACAAAATTACAGGCCCAAATGACCTTGTTTGCAGGTTTGAATATATTTTATAAAACAGTCAACAAATCTATTATCACACAAAATATTCCAGATTATAGGGTAAAAGAGGAAACAGTTGCATTTCATGTTATGAGCCTAGGTTAATTTGATTCCAAAACCTTAAAAGGACAGAACAAGAGAGGAAAATAAAGATCAGTCTTGCTCATGAACACAGACACAAATAACTCATACTAAATTTAATACCAAAACTTAAAAGGATAGTACAAGGAAGGAAAAGTAAAGAACTCACACATACACAAAAAAGACACATAAGGTATACACACACACACACACGTGTGTGTGTGTTAGAAATACAGAACGTATGTGTGTGTGTATATATATACACACACATATGTGTATATGTACATAAAATACATAGAAAATATATATGGGTCAATCACATGCGGAAGAAATGACATTGGATCCTACCTCAGACCATACATTAAAATCAATTCCAGATATATTAAACTTCTAGAAAAGATATTGTGATTTTCTCTTATTCATAAATATTCTTTCTGTTTCTCCCAAATATTTAAAAAAAACCACAAAATAAAAATACCTGATGGGACTACAACCAATTTAGTCTTCTTGCTCTCTTTGTCTATCAATTATCCCTAGCCATTCTGAGTCCTCACCTGAGCCCTATTTAATTCTAGCAACTCAAATGCCATTTCTGATAACTGCCCTAAATCATCTCATCAGAAAGAAACATTAAGCTATGCTATCACCCTGCCTTCCTTGTTTTCTTTCATTTCTTGAGAAGAAACTGAGGAAAGGATCAAGCCTGCACATAAAAGTACTGCCAATCTCACAATCCACCACTGCTTATTTTCAATTGGGAGTTTTGTTTTGGCTTTTTCTTTCCTCAATTGGTAGTCATGGGTAGGAAAGAGGTAAATGTTTTGTTTATATTTTGTTTGTTCACAAAGATTCTAAATTTGTAAGAACCTATTTATATTTGGCAAGCATTATTGTCAAACTGCTCTGAACACCCAAGCTTCTCAAATGCTCCATTAACTAAGTTTTTCTGTGAAAAGTGGCAGATACATCCTGTCAACTTTGACTCTTGGCATTGCATGTCTTTTTATTCATTCATTTACTTATTCATTCTCAATTCACGTTATATATGTCTAGTCTATTTCTCTCACTTATATCTAAACCATCACCTAATACATCCAAAACCCTCTTACTGATTCTGTTTTCATTAGTAAACAAAATAGACATTTTTTTTCTCTTGTGGAATTTAAATTCAAGTGGATCCAAAACAGAAAATAATAATATAAATAATAAATTGATTTGTTATTAAGTTAGAAGATAATAAGCACTTTGGAAAAAAAGACAGCATCGTGAAAGGGTTGGGGAGCTGGGTAGAAGTTAAGTTTATAAAAGGGATCAAACAAGGTTGCCTGAATAAGAAGACACCTGAGGAAAGATTTGAAGCAGGCGAGGAAATGCATAAGGATTTTTCCTGGCATTTAGCAATGGTGCTGAAAATCGGCCCTATGATAAAATTTTGGGCTTATTATACTATCCTTCAAAAATGCTTAACATTTTAGAAGGATAAGCATGATGATGTATACTTGTCCCCTTGGTCCTGAAAAACAAATTGCGTTGTAGTGAAAAAGTAAATATTTCAGAGTTAGAAAAACTTAATTTCTTATCTCATTTCCAAAATTTACTAGTCTTATATCCCTAGGCAAATTTTTTTTGGAAAATGTTGAAAATAAATTTATTTGGGAAAGTTCAAGATATCTTACATTACCAAATATAAGGTGGTCATGAAATAAGGCAATTCCCCACTTTTCCAGAAGAAGATCCAATTAAAGATTTTTTTTTTTATTTTTTTTGCAGTACGTGGCCTCTCACTGTTGTGGCCTCTCCCATTGTGGAGCACAGGCTCTGGACGCGCAGGCTCAGCGGCCATGGCTCACGGGCCTAGCCACTCCGCGGCATGTGGGATCTTCCCGGACCGGGGCATGAACCTGTGTCCCCTGCATCAGCAGGAGGACTCTCAACCACTGCGCCACCAGGGAAGCCCCAATTAAAGATTTTTTTCAGTCAACATACAAATACTTAGGGATGCAAGGAAGGTAGTCAAATGTCTACTTATAATATTAAACTAATTATTTATGTATATTAAAACTTATGTAAAATAATAAAGTAATTATTAATATTGCTTTATTCCACTCTAATGTCATGATTGTTTTTAAAAATTCTTCACTGTATCTTTTACCTCAGTCTCTTAGTCATCACTAGGAATGTTTTAAAGTTTTTAAACAAATTTTTTCCAGAGAATATTTTCTTTTAATTTTTATTGGAGTTTGGTTGTTTTACAATGTTGTGTTAGCCTCCACTGCACAAAAAAATGAATCAGGTATACACATATAGATATGCCCTCCCTTTTGGACTTCCCTCCCATTTAGGTTACCACAGTGCATTAGGTAGGGTTCCCTGTGCTATACAGTATGTTCCTATCAGTTGTCTATTTTAACATAGTATCAATAATGTATGTGTGTCAATCTCAGTCTCCCAATTCCTCTCACCCCACCCCTCTCGCCCTTGGTATCCATGTATTTGTTCTCTATGTCTCTTGTCTCTATTTCTGTTTTGCAAATAAGATCATCTATACCATTTTTCTAGATTCCACATATATACATTATTATACATTATTTGCGTTTCTCTCTGACTTACTTCACTCTGTATGCTACTCTCTAGGTCCATCCACATTTCTACAAATGACCCAATTTCATTCCATTTTATATGGCTGAGTAATATTCCATTGTATATATGTAGTACATCTTCTTTATCCATTCCTCTGTTGATGAACATTTAGGTTGCTTCCATATCCAGACTACTGTAAATAGTGGTGCTGTGAACATTGGGGTGCATGTGTTTTTTTTTGAATGATGGTCTTCTCTGGGTATATGCCCAGTAGTGGGATTGCTGGGCCATGTGGTAGTTCTATTTTTGTTTTTTTAAGGAACCTCCATACTGTTCTCCACAGTGGCTGTATCAATTTACATTCCCACCAACAGTGCAAGAGGGTCCCCTTTTCTCCACACCCTCTCCAGCATTTATTGTTTGTAAATTTTTTGATGATGGCCATTTTGACCAATGTGAGGTGATACCTCATTGTAGTTTTGATTTGCATTTCTCTAATAATTAGTGATTCTGAGCACCTTTTCATGTGTTTCTTGACCATCTATATGTTTGCTTTGGAGAAATGTCAACTTAGGTCTTCTGCCTATTTTTTCATTGGGTTGTTTGTTTTTTTGATATTGAGCTGTATGAGCGGCTTGTATATTTTGAAGATTAATCCTTTGTCAGTTGCTTCATTTGCAAATATTTTCCCCCATTCTGAGGGTTGTCTTTTCATCTTGTTTATGGTTTCCTTTGCTATGCAAAAGCATTTAAGTTTAATTAGATCCCATTTGTTTACTTTTGTTTTAATTTTCATTGCTCTAGGAGGTGGGTCAAAAAAGATGTTGCTGTGATTTATGTCAGAGAGTGTTCTGCCTATGTTTTCCTCTATGAGTTTTATAGTGTCTGGTCTTACATTTAGGTCTTTAATCCACTTTCAGTTTATTGTTGTGTATAGAGTTAGGGAGTATTCTAATTTGATTCTTTTACATGTAGCTGTCCAGTTTTCCCAGCACCACTTATTGAAGAGGCAGTCTTTTCTCCATTGTAAATCCATTGACTTTTCTCCATTGATTATTCTCCATTTTGCCTCCTTTCTCATAGATTAGGTGACCATAGGTGCATGGGTATATCTCTGGGTTTTCTATCCTGTTCCATTAGTCTATATTTCTGTTTTTGTGCCAGTGCTATACTGTCTTGATTACTGTAGCTTTGTAGTATAGTCTGAAGTTAGGGAATCTGATTCCTCCAGCTCCATTTTTCTTTCTCAAGATTGCTTTGGCTATTCAGGATCTTTTGTGTTTCTACACAAATTTAAAAAATTTTTGTTCTAGTTCTGTGAAAAATGCCATTGGTAAATTGATAGGGATGGCATTTAATCTGTAGATTGCTTTCTGTAGTACAGTCATTTTCACAATACTGATTCTTCCAATCCAAGAACATGGTATATCTCTCCATCTGTTTACATCATCTTTAATTTCTTTCATCAGTGTTTTATAGTTTTCTAAGCGCAGGTCTTTTGCCTCCTTAGGTAGGTTTATTCCTAGGAATTTTGTTCTTTTTGTTGCAATGGTAAATGAGGTTGTTTCCTTAATTTCTCTTTCTGCCCTTTCGTTGTTAGTGTATAGGAATACAAGAGACTTCTGTGTATTAATTTTGTATCCTGCAACCTTACCAAATTCATTGATTAGCTCTAGTAGTTTTCTGGTGGCATCTTTAGGATTTTCTATGTATAGTATCATGTCACCTGTAAACAGTGACAGTTTTACTTCTTCTTTTCCAATTTGGATTCCTTTTATTTCTTTTTCTTCTCTGATTGCCATGGCTAGGACTTTCGAAACTATGTTGAATAATAATGGCGAGAGTGGACACCCTTGTCTTGTTCCTGATCTTAGAGGAAATGCTTTCAGTTTTTCACCATTGAGAATAATGTTGGCTGTGGGTTTGTCATATATGGCCTTTATTATGTTGAGGTATGTTCCCTCTATGCCCACTTTCTGGAGAGTTTTTATCATAAATGGGTGTTGAATTTTGTCAAAAGCTTTTTTTGCATCTAATGAGATGATCATATGGTTTTTATTCTTTAATTTATTAATACAGTGTATCACATTGATTGTTTTGTGTGTACTGAAGAATGCTTGCATCCCTGGAATAAACCTAACTTGATCATGTTGTATGATGTTTTTAATGTGTTGTTGGATTCTGTTTGCTAGTATTTTGTTGAGGAATTTTGCATCTGTGTTCATCAGTGATATTGGTCTGTAATTTTCTTTTTTTGTGATATCTTTGTCGTGTTTTGGTATCAGGATGATGGTAGCCTGGTAGAATGAGTTTGGGAGTGTTCCACTCTCTGCAATTTTTTGGAAGAGTTTGAAAGGATAGGTGTTAGTTCTTCTCTAAATATTTGAGAGAATTCACCTGTGAAGCCATCTGGTCCCTGGAGTTCTTCTCTAAATGTTTGATAGAATTCACTTGTGAAGCCATCTGTTCCCTGGACTTTTGTTTGCTGGAAGATTTTTAATTACGGTTTCAATTTCATAACTTGTGATTGGTCTGTTCATATTTTCTATTTATTCTTGGTTCAGTCTTGGAAGGTTGTACTTTTCTAAGAATTTGTTCATTTCATCCAGATTGTCCATTTTATTGGCATATAGTTGCTTGTAGTACTCTTTTATGATCCTTTGTATTTCTGTGCTGTCAGTTGTAACTTCTCCTTTTTCATTTCTAATTTTACTGATTTGAGTACTCTCTCTTTTTTCTTGATGAGTCTGGCTAAAGGTTTATCAATTTTGTTTATCTTCTCAAAGAGCCAGCTTTTAGTTTTATTGATCTTTGCTATTGTTTTCTTCATTTCTATTTTATTTACTTCTGTTCTGATCTTTACGACCTCTTTCCTTCTACTAATTTTGGGTTTTGTTCATTCTTCTTTCTCTAGTTGCTTTACATGTAAGGTTAGGTTGTTTATATGAGGTTTTTCTTGTTTCTTGAGGTAGGATTGTACGGCTATAAACCTCCCTCTTAGAACTTCTTTTGCTGCGTCCCATAGGTTTTGGGTCATCGTGTTTTCATTGTCATTTGTTTCTAGGTATTTTTTTATTTCCTCTTTAATTTCTTCAGTGATCTCTTGGTTAGTTAGAAGTGCATTGTTTAACCTCCATATGTTTGTATTTTTTACAGTTTTTTCTTTCCTGTAATTGATTTCTAATCTCATAGCATTGTGGTCGGAAAAGATGCTTGATACGATTTCAATTTTCTCAAATTTACTGAGGCTTGATTTGTGATCCACGATGTGATCTATCCTAGAGAATGTTCCATGAGCACTAGAGAAGAAAGCGTATTCTGCCACTTTCGGGTGGAATGTCCTATAAATATCAATTAAGTCTTTTTGGTGTATTGTGTCAGTTAAAGTTTGTGTTTCCTTATTTATTTTCTGTTTGGATGATCTGTCCATTGGTGTAAGTGGGGTGTTAAAGTCCCCCTCTATTATTGTTACTGTCGATTTCTCCTTTTATGGCTGTTATGGTTGTTAGAATTTGCCTTATGTATTGAGGTGCTCCTATGTTGGGTGCATAGATATTTACAATTGTTATATCTTCTTCTTGGATTGATTCCTTGATCATTATGTAGTGTCCTTCCTTGTCGCTTGTAATAGTCTTTATTTTAAAGTCTATCTTGTCTGATATGAGTATTGCTACTCCAGCTTTCTTTTGATTCCCATTTGCATGGAATACCATTTTCTGTCACCTCACTTTCTGTCTGTATGTGTCCCTAGGTCTGAAGTGGGTCTATTGTAGACAGCATATATACAGGTCTTGTTTTTGTATCCATTTAGCTAGCCTGTGTCTTTTGGTTGAAGCATTTAATCCATTTACATTTAAGGTAATTTTATGTTCTTATTACCATTTTCTTAATTGTTTTGGGTTTGTTCTTTAGGTCTTTTTCTTTTCTTTTGTTTCCCGCCTAGAAAAGTTCCTTTAGCATTTGTTGTACTGCTGGTTTGGTGGTGCTGAATTCTCTTAGCTTTTGCTTGTCTGTAAATCTTTTGATTTCTCCATCTATTCTGAATGAGATCCTCACTGAAGTGTAATTTTGGTTGTAGGTTTTTCCCTTTCATCACTTTAAACATGTCCTGCCATTCCCTTCTGGCCTGCAAAGTTTCTGCTGAAAAATCAGCTTATAACCTTATGGGGATTCCCTTGTAGGTTATTTGTTGCTTTTCCCTGCTGCTTTTAATATTTTTTCTTTGTATTTAATTTTTGTTAGTTTGATTAATATGTGTCTTGGCGTGTTTCTCCTTGTGTTTATCCTGTATGGAACTCTCTGTGCTTCCTGGACTTGACTGACTATTTCTTTTCCCATGTCAGGGATGTTTTCAACTATAATCCTTCAAATATTTTCTCAGTCCCTTTCCCTTTCTCTTCTTCTTCTTGGACCCCTATAATTCGAATGTTGGTGCGTTTGATGTTGTCCCAGAGGTCTCTGAGACTGTCCTCAACTCTTTTCATTCTTTTTTTTTTTTTTTCTGTTAGGCAATTTTCTTAACTCTCTTCACTTTAATTTACCCATCTGTAAAAAATGAGTATAACAAATCCATTTCATATGATTGGGATTGTGATTAGCTTTATATCAATATTATATTAAGTATTCAATGGATGGTATAAGCATATAGTTTTATATTTCCTTAATGTTTCTGAAGATATTATCAGGATTAAAAAAATGAGAAACATAGTATTGGTCCATAAGTAAAGTTGTAAGTGAAAAAAGTAAGTTAAACTATATCACAACCTACTTAACTAGAATATAAAAATAATAAGATTTGCCCAATTATCTAATGCATCAACTTAGATTATTGAGTGTCTACTGTCTGTCAGATACTGTTCAAGATTCTGGAAATCCAAAGATGAATTAAAATTTCTTCTTAGATGAATTAAAATTTTTCTTTAGGAAAGAGGTAGAACTACTGTCAATTATAATGTAATGTGATAAATGTTGTAATGCAATAATACTAGGTCTATAATGTAAGTGGAGTGAAGTACCTGATTTTGCCTGAGATAGTTTGGAAAAAGTTTCAAAGAGGAGTTTATAATTTGAGCTGTGATTTGAAGTACAACCATGAGTTCAGCAGACTGGCACACAGAAAAATACATTTTATAGGGAATAGCAGGTGCAATGAAACCAAAGCATAACTATTTTAATGGGACTCCAAGCAATTTTCTCTGACAAGAGCAAGGGGTGGAAAGGAAGATCAACAAATGTTGAAAGGACAAAGAAATCAGCTAGGACCAAATCCTGGGCACTACTGACTTTACCTTATGTGTAATGTAAGGAAATGACATGGTCCACTTTGCAATGAAGCTGTACCATGCTGGTGGCTACTTAGAAAATGATGAGACTGGAAGGCTATTGTTAATTAACACAAGTGAAAATTTATGAAAGCCTAAATTAATATAGAGAAGCAGAGTTAACTCAAATCAAGGGATGGAAATAAAAGATACTTAAGAGGTAGAATCAATGAATCAAAACGAACATTCTAGTTGATGTTAATTTTAACGTATACAAAGATATTCATTTACATAAAATGGAAACTAGGAGCAAGGATATAAACATGAGGGATGCAAGTGCTAAACAGGAGATAAAAAACCTGGGAAGGAGTCTGAGGAAAACTAGCATGAACCTTAGAATAACAATAGACAGTTATACCATAAAAGCCAAAGGAAAAGGAATATTCAAGAAAAAAGAAAGTCAAACAAAGCCAAAGACAAAAAGAAGTCAAATAAAATAAGTACCAAAAAGTATCCATTTAATTTGCTAGCTAAAAAGTGTGTTTATGAAGTTTTAAGAGACAAAAACCCAAATTAGATGGGCTTAAGCAAAACCAGTATACCTCACATGGCTGATATACCCTGAAGTAGTGCTAGAAATTTGAAAAATTTTATCAGTATGGTCATTCTCTCCATCTCTTGGCCCTGCTTTTCCCTATGTTGACTTCATGCCTTTGCTATTAAAAAAATTGTCTCTCTCCTCTCTTGCAACACAGCATCTTCAGGCTTACATTCTTTTAACTCCATGCCCTGAAGAAATAATATTTCTTTTAAACAGTCCCTTCAAAACCCTCTAATTGGGTTGGTTTTTTTCATAAAGCATATCACTAAAGAAACCACTTACCAATGAGACACTATTCTGATTGACTGAGCTTTAGTGATATGGCCTACTTGCACTGACTGGTCCACTTGAATGTAAGTTCCATTAAGGGAGAGAATCTAGAATAGAGATTCTATAAGAGTACCTGACAGATAGTAGGTATTCAGTAAATAAATGTTGAGGGTTCCAATTCTGGCTATAGCAGGTTATCTTGTATCAGACCAGCTCTACTACTAAGTAAGTAGGAAAACTGAAGAAACTTTGATTCAACAACATAATGTTTGCACACACACACACACACACACACACACACATGCTCATACCAGAGAGTTTCCAAGAGACTTCAGTGGCTAAGATCCCATAAAGGTGAGAAGGGCAAGAAGGTAATAAGATCTATATTTGGCACTGTTTTTCTCAAGTTATTTGCTAGAAGCTAAAAGGCTGAGAAATTGAGGTAAACTTTCAGAAGTCTTATAAAACTGAGAAGACAAACGTTGGATTTCAGAATCTACTGAGGTAAACAAACTCAGTAAATGTCCCAGGCATTCAGTTGATATCCCTGAATAGCTACATGTTAAAATAAGTTGCAAAATGGAAAAAACACCAGAAATGTAAAAGACTAGTCAATTTCAGTCTGACATATAAATAATTTAGAAGTTGTCACTTCCATCACTTGATCTAATTTATATTTATAAAATATTCCATTCAACAACAGCAGACTATACATTCTTTCAAGGACCAACAAAACATATACCATGATAGGCTATATTCTGGATTATAAACAAACCTTAACAAATTTAAAAGAATTGAAATTATACAGAGTGTTCTCTGACCACAATGGAATCAAATGAGAAATCAATAACACAAAGATGCAGAAAATCTCAAAACCCACACTAACTCTAAATAATCCATGAGTAAAAGAGGAACTTTCAAGGAAAAGAAAATTTAAATACATTGAAATGAATGAAAATGAAAATACTTCATAACAATTTTGTGAGACACAACTAAAGTACTAAAATCAGTCAATTGTAATGCAATGTGATAAGTGCTACAATGGAGTGGGAAATTTATAACACTAAATGCTTATATTTGAGAAGAGGGAAAATCCCAAATCAACAATCTAAGCTCCCATCTCAAAAACTTAAAAAAGGAAGAGCAAAATAAGCTAAATGCAAGAAGAAAGGAAGAAATAATAAAAAACAGAAATCAATAAAGTCAGTGAAACAAAAGCTGGTTCTTTGAAAAGATTGATAAAATTGACAAGGCTGTTGCAATACTAACAGAAAAAAGATATAAATTATTAATATCAGGAATAAAACAGACAAGATCACTACTGACCCTGAAGATATCAAAAGAATAATAAGGAAATACTACAAACAACTCTACACCCATAAGTTTGATGACTTAGATGAAATGAATGTATCAATTCCTCAAAAAACACAAACTACCACAACTCACCCAAAATGTAATAGATTATTCGAATAACCCTAAAACTATTAAGAAAAACAAATTCATAACTTAACAATTCCAAAAAAAGGAATCACTGGGCCTCACTGGATAATTCTATTAAACATTTAAAGAAGAATTAACATGATTCTAAACAATATACTAATAAGAGAAATCAAATATTTATTTCATTAGAGAGATATAGCATGCTCATGAATTAGAAGACTTAATATGGTAAAGATATCAATTCTCCCCAAATTGATAAACAAGTTTAACATAATTCTTGTCAAACTCCCAGCAAGATTTCTGTAGATACCAATAAGACTATTCTAAAATTAATGTAGCAAGGCAAAGGAACTAGATTAGCTGCTATGGACTGAATATTTGTCTCTCCCAAAATTCACATGTTGAAACCCTAATCCCTAATATATGGTATTTTTAGATGAGGCTTTTGGGAAGTAGTGAGGTCATGAGAGTGGAGCTTTCATGATGGGCTTAATAACTTTATAAGAAGAGACAGGAGAGAGCTTTCTTCTTCTCTTCTCTCTGCCATGTGAAGACACAGCCAGAAGACAGCTATCTGTGGTTTTGAAAAACATTAACATTGGGAGAAACTGGGTAAAGCATTTATGGGACCTCTCTATATTATTTCTTATAACTACATGTAAATCTATAATTATCTCAAGATTAAAAATTTAATTAAAAATAAATTATTGTTGAAGTAATAAATGTAGTGCATGAACTAAGAATAAAGGAAAAATGATTCTCCAAAAAAATTATGGTGGTGTTACTAGAAGAATAGAGAGTGAATACTGTGTGCAAAAACACAGCTGTCCAACATAGAAAGACATCATCAAAACTTATTTACTCCTGTTACTAGATGTTATTGTTTCATATTTACATTATTTATCATCAAGGATTTGGAAAAGCAAACATGATTTGTCTTTCCTCTACCAATGGCAATCTTGGAATTGCTTACTTTCTGATATAGTCTTTAATAATACTTTGGGAAAATACACACATAACCTACTACTACATTGAAGATGATAACGTGTATTAGAGATGGGGGAATAAAATAAATAAATTAGATTTACAAATAACACCTTCCTGTTGACCTCAAATTTTTATAAATTAGAGAGTTGTACAGAATATCTAAAGCCACCACTGTTACAGAGTAATGAGCTTATTAACAAGCTCTTAATAGTTATCATTATAGTATTTAAGGTTCTTTTTTAAAGATGTCCTGCCTCCATATTCCCTGTGTTCAAATTACAGAAGTCCATCTCAGCTAAGCAGGAGAATGGAAGCACAAGGAGTGGGAAGTTGGCCAAGTTACCATTAGCACCAATCAGCATCCTCTCTACACTCACAGAGGGCTTGGAACTGGACTATCAAGGAAGCAGACTCCAAAGAAGCAGGTCTTTCTTGGATTCACCAAAGGCTTTTTAACTGCCTCCAAAAGTAAAAACGTCATTTATGCAGACCACTGAGGAAAGTGTGGCTTGTAATTGGGTATACCACTTCACACTACAATGGTACCGTGTTCAAGCATCCATTGCAAGGAATAAATATTATCACTCTACAAAGTAGTATATAAGCCTTGCTAGAGAGGCAAATACAGTGGTGTGTAATTGGCATAGTGGCCTATAAGGTGCCTTTCTAATTTAAGATTTCACAGTTTCATAAATAGTACTAAATGTTAATGATAATGAGAGTTCACATGTGTATGATGCTTTATGTTTGAAAATCACTTTCACCTCAATGATTGCATTTTATTCTTACAATCTACCCTATGAGGCAATTATTCTTGCTTTTACAAATGAGAAACTGAGGTTTGAAGAGGTGAAGTGACTCTAGAAGAATATAAAGCCAGTGAGTGGTGGCATGTGGACCTGAACCCAGGTCTCACTATATGCAATTCTCTGGCTCTCTAATGAGACCATATCCTATTAACAATGCATCTGGTACCAGAGGAGCAATGGAAATAAAATAATACTTTCAAAGAAATAAAATTAGCTCTAAATTCTTTTACCTATAATCCAATTATGTTAAAAAAGTGGCTTGGTTATAAATCTGAGAACTGGATAGTCTTGGAATGGTAGTCAGAAGACCCCCCATTTAACTGCCAGTAATGGATTACTTCTTTACTTTTTATTGATATGCAGCATACTCTTTTACAGACCTCAGGCACATTTACACAGCATAGTAATAAAAGACAGTGACTGAACCAAGGATTACAGACTGTGTATGTAAAACAGAAGCACAGTGGATATACACTCATAGAGATTAACACACACACACACACACACACACAACTGCTGGTATCTGAATGAAAAGAAGAGGACACCTGACACTCAAAGCCAAAATTTAATGGTTAGCAAGTAAGAAGCCATTTTCCTAGGAAGCATAATTTGAATTGGGTAAGATGGGTTGCTTTTCTAAGGTCTGCAGAAGACCATTTTTCAAGGTTCAGGCTATTATTAATAGCATTTTTTGTTGTTGTTTTCTAAAACTATTTTGTGTCTGGCACTGAACTAGGAGAAATTTACATATATTATGCCTACTCATTACAAAAATACTACAGGGTAGGTATTTCTATCCACATTTGACAGAAATACAGACTAAGGTTCAAGATGTTAAAATTGCATGCTTAAGATGTTACAGTTGGTAACTAGGACTCTAGTCTAAGTATGTTGGACTATAAAGTCTACTTTCTTTTTTTTACCATCATACCTCAGTTTGATTTTATGAATGTGGTCACCCATCTTTTCCATCTCTTGTCACAGATATTTGTCAGGCATTAGAGTTAGGAAAGGTGGGGATACTCTATTATGCCCCTTTTCTGTCATTTGATAGTAGGAAGAAGTGAAAGGCTCTCTTGCTTTGGGGAGGTACTCATGTACCAAAAGTAAACAAAACATCAACTGTACAATATAGTACTGGCACAGGGATATACTTACAGACTAATGGAATAGAATTGAGAGTCTAGAAATAAACCCATATATACATAGACAATTAATTTTGACAAGGGTGGCAAGACGACTCAATAGGGAAAGAACAGTCTCTTCAATAAATTACGCTGGTAAAGCTGGATAACCACATGCAAAATAGTGAATCTAGACCCCCCACTTCATACCTTATACAAAAATTAACTCAAAATGGATCTAAGACTTAAATGTAAGAGCTAAAACTATACATATTAGCAAGAAAACAGGGATAAATCTTCATGATTTTGGATTTGGCAATGAATTCTGAGATTTGACACCAAAAGCACATGCAACAAAAGATGGTAGCTACATTAAAAGATAGACAAATTAAGCTTCTTAAAAATAAAAACTTAGGTCCATCAAAGGACACTCATATCCATTCATACATATCAAGACAGTAGACATATGACCTACAGAATGAGAGAAAGTATTTGTAAATCATATTCTGATAAGGGTTTAGTATCAAGAATGTATAAAGAACACTTAAACAACAAAAAGACAAACAACCCAATTAAATAATATGTAAGCTACTTGAATAGACATTTCTCTAAAGAAGATATAGAAATGGCTAACAAGCATATAAAAAGATGTTCAATGATTGGCCATTAAGGAAATTCAAATCAAAACCACAATGGTATACTACTTCACACCCCCAGGAAGGCTGTTAAGTTCATATATACATACATACATACAGAAACTAACAAGTGTTGGTGAGGATGTGAAGAAATAGGAACCTTCACACATTCCTAATGAGAATGTAAAATGTTGCAGCAGCTTTGGAAAATAGTTTTGTGTTTTCTCAAAAGATTAAACATAGAACTACAATATGACTCAGCAATTCCACTCCTAGGTATATACCCCAAAGAACTGAAAATGGGTACTCAAGCAAACACTTGTTCCTGAGTGTTCAGAGCAACACTATTTACAATAGTCAAAAGGTGGAAACAACCTAAGTGTTTGTCAACAGATGAATGGATAAGCAAATTGTGGGGTATTACACAATGTAATATTATTCAGTCACAAAAAGGAATCAAATACTGATATATACTACAACTTGAATGAACCTCAAAAACATTATGCTGAAAAAAGCAAGATGTAAAAGGTCACATGTATGAGTCCTTTGATGAGAAGTGTCATGAATAGGAAAATCCATAGAAACAGAAATCAATTAGTGGTGCCAGAGATGAGAGTAGGGGAAAATAGAGAGTGATTACTTATGGAGTACAAGGTAGGGATGTTCTTATGTGATGAAAATGTTTAGAAACTAGAGAGGTGGTGGTTTCACAACACTGTGAGCGCACTAAATGACAATGAATTGTATACTTTAGAAAAGTTAATTGTATGTTATTTGAATTTCACTTCAATAAAAAACAAGTGAGCAGTTCTGAGCTCAGTCATTAGCTCAAACATCTTTGCTACTTTATTTCTGAGATAAACTTGGGTCGACTCTGATCTCTGTGTTTATTATATTCCCTATCTAAATTCCTTGCCTTCATATATCTCATTTTTCACCACTATAACCAGATCACAAGGAGATCAAGCACCCCACTTCATATAGCTCCTATGTCTTTAAGTAATGTCCAAAATACACATCTTTTACCTAATAAAATGTCTGTAGATCCTCAGTCTTTTAATGATATATTAAAAATTTTTTGAACTTCTCTCCATAAATATCATGAGAAAAGCTTTATAATCAAATATCTTTTGATGTCATCAAAGCACTGAGATAATGACTGTCATCCAGGAGAAAAATATCAATACCAAATTGATTTTGTTAGCATTCAAACTGCACCACAGAAAAGCTAAGAAAAGCTAATTTTGATTTGATCGAAACTTTTTGCAACTGTAAAATAAGATAAAAGGTACAATGAAGAGAATTGGAATGACTTAGAAATATTCATCAAGTCAGCAACCAACAGAATCACACATTACCATCTTTAACAGTGACTTCAGATTATATGATTCTCATGGACTGGCAGATGTGGGCAGGGCTAAATCTGGTTTTGGAATTTTTTTAAAAACCCTCTTTGTAGTCTAGAAAATGTTGCACTTTTTTAAACTTTGGAGGAGTTTCTTAATTTTCAGAGGATTTTTTCAAGCACAAAATGTAGTCATATGTGGAAAAATGTTTTGTGAAAATACAAAAAAGAAAAACACCAAAAAAACTACAGTATAAAATAACATTCTTTACACACGCTCTGTAAAAATTCGTGACAAAAAATATATATAACAATTAAAACTGCTGGATCACGTAATGAGATTTTTAACAAGTGTATTCATTCATTCAACATTTATTGGACTTAACGTATGGTAGGTAACATAATAGGTACTGGGAATATGGAAGACAAAAAGAAAGTCTTTGACCTCAATTTGTTCTCCGTACGATAAGTGCTACAACTTAAAGACAGGATACAGTCAGAGGACAGATGGAATATGATGAATATGATGGAAAGCATCAAAGGATGATTTCTATGAGATGTTATATCAAAGCATCACTTCAATCCTGAGAGATGGGTTCAGCAAATCAACAAAAACTAAAACTAAATCTCTGTCTGAGAGTTAAACAAAGGCACCTAGTCATGATAAATGATGTTGTATGGGGAGAAATGCAAGTATTTTAATAGAAAGAAAGGACAGGAAGGAAGAGTTATATAAGTTCAAGCTAAAATGCTAAGCAAGAATCAAATCATGAAGGAGTCAAATCAGGTGACTTGAAAAGGAGTGTGCCCTTGATATGGAAGACATTCAGAAAGAATCAAATGCTTTGAACATATGAGAGATTTGATAATATTTGCAGTTGAGTATAAACCTGGATTGCAGTATGATACATAGGTTGAAGCGACTTCATTTCTAGCAATATTGGAGACTAGATGGTAGACTAGATGTGTGTAAAACCCTTCCCGTACAAAAACAAAAAAATTATTAACAATGACTGCTTAAATTTAAATAACATTTTTAACAATGAATGAAATGGAAATAAAGGAAAATCATCTGAGGTCCAAAATGTCAAAAGAGCATGATTCCTAAATATAGGTGAGCTCTGTGGTCTTCATTTTCTCAGGGGGTTGGGCTATCTTACAATCCTGAGTACACAGGAGCCTGGGCATCAACAGGGCAGCCACTTATACCTATCAAGAACAAGAGAAAAGGTTTGGTGCCAGTCATTGCGAGAGGTCAGACCAGAAACCCCCAATGAAGCAAAAAGCCTAGAAAAGAGATCTCACTAGGTGGTAAACTAAAAAAAAAAACACACAGAGAGATAGAAAGTAAGGAAAGTTTGGGTACAGGGCAGAAAATCTCCCCTAAAGTTCCTAACCATCACTCACAGAGTATTACAGTTTGAACTCACACTACCTGTAAGCCTTCCCTTTTCCCAAGAAATCAATAGTACAGTTTTGAAGAGGCCCAGGTTGGTCATGCAACCAGCACCAGGTAAAAGAAAATGAAAATGCCCTGTGACATAGTGCACATTAAAACCAGGAATTGCCACAGATGGAGTTTCATAGAAATTATCTAACAATAGATGAAAATCACAGAACACCAAGGAAATAAATCATTAGGAATGAGAATTCTATAGAAAAAACAAAAATCTGAAGATATTAGGGTTATCAGACACAAAGTATAAAATATATTTCAAGAGCCAAAAGAGACTAAAGCATAATAAAAGAAATAAAAGACTATCAAACATGATCCAGGCAGATTTGATAAAGGACAAAAAAAACATCCTGGTGATAAATATTTTAACTGAAATTTAAAACTTAATGGACAGGTTTACCAGCTAAAGATGGAATTCATACATTAAAGAATGGGCATTTAAAAATAAAGAATTCAACACAGAGAATATACAAAATAGTATATGTGGAAAAGACATTAAAATACATAGATAGAGTATCAGAGCTCTAAATGAAGAGACTAGAAAGTATGGGGGAGGAGCCATATTAGAAAGAGTTACTGGCTGAGTCTTTTACCTCTGGCTATAAAGAAAAAGCTTTTATCAGACCAACCTCCTACTAAGAAGAACTGCAATACTGGATAAATAAACAAACAACTGTTTAAAACCATTAGCAAGCAACCAAGACAGCTAGGATGTTAAGTGCCAAGATCCTGGAGAAAAGAGAAATCTCATTAAAAGTGAGCTTGACATTCTCCAGCTAATTTTTCCCCTCAAGACATCTGCTGATTTGTAAAAATCTCCAGGTCAAGTGTCGCTCAAATCAGAGTCTTCCACTTCTGGAAGATGTAGTAACAGGGACTAGATTTACCTCCCCACCCACTGAAATAAACAGAGAAAATACAAGAAGAAATGGCTTTCAGGACATGGGACACCAGGCAACAAAGAACAGTAATCCCTGAAAGATGTGAAACAAATAAATTATACTGTACTGGTGAGTTTCTGTAGCCCAGAAAGTGATAAATTGTTACCAATATGATAGGTAAGAAATACTACTTTAATTTCAATTTCCTATTATAAGTGAGGATAAATATATTTTCTTATATTAAAGGACCATTTCAATATTGGTTGTCTGTTCATGTCTCCTGCCAACTTTATAAAAGGTCTTTTTCATTTCAATTTTTTAAAGTTCTTTATAAGTTAGAAATAATTCTTTTACCTGAGATATACACTGCAAACACATCATTTTGTCATTTGACTTTGTCATACAAATCTTTTCTATTTGTGTAGTCAAATGTACTAATTGTTTTTACTGAATCTAGATTTCAAGGCATAGTTAAGGACGTACCCAGTTTATCATTTGTGAATGTGAAGTCATTCATTCCTGTATCTTAATTCTATGTCTGCTATCTTACTGAATTCTTTTATTGTTTAGGTCTTATCACTGACCCTTTGATATTTCCCAGGTATACTATATACTATTGTATCATCTGCACATAGAGATAGCTTTACTTCTTTTCCAATTCTTATAACTCTAAATGTTTTCTCTTGTCTAATTTCATTTGCTAATACCTCCAGTATAATGTTAAATATTAGTGAATATGATAGGCGTACTGCCTCTATGACCATGAGGTGTGTGTATGTGTGTGTGTTAAGAAAGTATTCATTAATTCTGTTTTTCTCCTTACAGCTCTTAATACAGTATATTGCATTGGTAGATTTTCAAATATTAAGCCAACTATGCATTCCTAGAATAAATCCTACTGGGTCATGAGTGTTTTATTTTCTTCTTGTAGTGTTAGATTTTGATTGCTAATATTTATTTAGCATTTTTTTGCAGTGATGCTTGTACATTACATTGGTCAGTAATTTCTTTGTACTATCTCTACCAGTTTTAGCTGTTAAGGTTGTATTTGCTTTATAAAAAGTGTTCGGATATTTCCCTTGATTTCCTTTGTTCTGGAACAATTTATAGAGCATTAGGACTATATATCTAGACTTTAAATATTTGATAGAATTCCCTTCTGAAGTTGTTTATTGATAACTTTTGATATTTCTTCTGTGAAAATTGGTCTGTTTAAACTTTATATCTCTAATCAGTTCGATTAAACAAGTAAACTGTATTACCCTAGAAAATCATGCATTTCATCTAGATCTTCAAATTTGCATAGAGGTTAGCAATATAATCTCTTTTGATTGTTTTAGAATTTCTTCTGTTTCCATGACTACTTTTCCCTTGTCATTTCTTAGTTTGCATTACTTGTGATTTCTCCCATTTTTTTCGGGATTAACTAGTGGTTTGTCTATTTTGTTAATTCTTCTCCAAAGCCAAAATTTCATTTATTAATTAGATACACTGAGTCTCAAATCGCTAAATCATTAAATTCTGCTTTTATCTTTATAGTTTCCTTTCTTAAGCTTTCATTTTTTTTTTTATTCTTTGTATAGCTTTTTTTTTTTTTTTTTTTTGCGGTACGCGGGCCTCTCACTGTTGTGGCCTCTCCCATTGCGGAGCACAGGCTCAGGACGCGCAGGCTCAGCGTCCATAGCTCACGGGCCTAGCCGCTCCGTGGCATTTGGAATCTTCCCGGACCGGGGCACGAACCCGTGTCCCCTGCACCGGCAGGTGGACTCTCAACCACTGCGCCACCAGGGAAGTCCTGTATAGCTTTTTGAGTTGAGACTTTAATACATCTATTTTCATTCTTTTATTTTTTAATTCTTTTTTAAATTTGTTTTAATTTATTTTATTTATTTATTTACTTTTTGCGGTACGCGGGCCTCTCATTATTGTGGCCTCTCCCGTTGTGGAGCACAGGCTCTGGACACAAAGGCTAACGGCCATGGTTCATGGGCCCAACCGCTCCGTGGTATGTGGGATCCTCCCGGATCAGGGAACGAACCCATGTCCCCTGCATCGGCAGGCGGACTCTCAACCACTGTGCCACCAGGGAAGTCCTCATTCTTTTATTTTTATATGTTTTCAAGGCTGTAATATTTTTCTCAGCTAGCTCCTTTCATGTAACACATAGATTCTGATATGTAGTGTTTTCATCACAGATTTTTAAAAATATTATAATTTGTTTGCATTTCCCTTTTCACCCAAGAGTTGTCTGATAGAAGTATTTTTAATATTTAGATAAAAATATATTTTTGTTATTGAGTTTTAGTTTATTTCATTATGACCACAGAGTTAATTTACTAAACTTTTTGATATTCTCCTTGTGACCTAATATATAATAGATTTTTATAAATAGCCAATATAGGCTTTAGAAGTTTTATTCTCTAGTATTAATATTAGTAAATATATTTTCATAACTTCTAACTTATTACTTTGTTAGGTTTTCTCTATATTACTTATTTTTGTTACTTGACCTGTCTTGTACTGAGATTGGTATCTTAGAGTTTGCTCTTATCAGTGTGTTTCTTGCTCTGCCTAATTATTGTTATACTTTCATTATGATTTATGACTTTTAGAATATACAACTATTCTTTTTTTCAAGTTCAATACTTTTATTCCGTTAAACTTTATTTGATATCAGGATTGCAAATCTGTTTTTTTTTTTGTTATTGCTTTCATTTACCTGGATATCTTTGCCCTTCCTATATGCCACCCTTTATAAATCACTTTTAGGTTTGTCTCTTGTATAAAACACATAGTTAGATGTATTTTGTGAACCAAATTTAAAATCTCTTTCTTTTTATTTGGTTAAGCCCATTCACATTTATTGATATAACTGATAAATTTTAATATAAATATTACATGTACTATGTTTATTTTCCATGTTTGTTTACCTACATTATATGATTTTTCTTGTTTTTAATTTTGTTTCTTTGATATTTAGAAAGATTTACATTTTGATTGTATTGGTTACTTTTGCACTTATACAACTGTTAAAATTTCCTTATAATCCTATTTTCTTATTTAATATTTTACTATCTAATACCACTCTTTGGCTCTCAAATATTGATTATATAATAATCAATGAGCTTATTCTACTTTCTCATTATTTCTCCCTACTCCTATTTTAGCTGCATTATTTCTACTTTCTAAGAGCATATATTTATACATTATTCTTCTACCCATCCTCATCTTTATTAATCTTATATTTTATTTATTTTTTTAATAAATTTTTTTATTTATTTTTATTTTTGGCTGCATTGGGTCTTCATTGCCATGTGCGGGCTTTCTCTAGTTGCAGCGAGTGGGGGCTACTCTTTGTTGTGCTGCACAGGCTTCTCTTGTCGTGGACCGTGGGCTCTAGGTGTGTGGGCTTCAGTAGTTGTGGCTCACAGGCTTAGTTGCTCCATGGCATGTGGGATCTTCCTGGACCAGGGCTCAAACCCATGTCCCCTGCAATAGCAGGCAGATTCTTAACCACTGCACCACCAGGGAAGCCCTAATCTTATATTTTAAATTAAAAAGCTTCTGTTGCTAAATTTCCCTAGTCATTTCTTGGTTGGATGAAGTTCATTCTTTAATAGTTTAGCCCAAGAAGGGCTCAAGGATACAATACTATTTGAGTTATTGCAAGTTTACAACTATTTTTACATGGCCATGATATTTAAAGGACAACTCATATGGATATAAAATCCTGATTCACGTTTTATTTCTTTGAGTTTCTTGAAAATGCTGCTCCTCTGATAGCTTCATTTACATGCTGCATTTCTAGAGGCCCTGAGAATTTTCTCTTCATAACTTGTAGTTTTACTTGAATACATATCGGTGTTGGTAATTCCGGGACAATTTTCCCAGGTAGGTCCTTTTAATAAATAAATAAATAAATATTATATATACATATATATATTTTATTTCAGAAAATTTTACTTCTATTAGAATTTTACATATTAGTTCTGTTTCCATGTTTAATTTTTCATCTTAAGGGATTCCAGACATTACTACATTGTATCTTCTTTAACAGTATTAATTTAAATACTTTATCTCTGACTCTTTTTACTTTTTCATTGTTGTTTTCTGAATTTATTTAGAGTATCTTAGTTTTTATTCAAATCTATTCCTTCTGGGCCTCTTGTAACTTGGTCTTTATTTCTCATATGATTTTGTCATTTCTTATATTTTCCTGAATTCAATCCATTCTTAATTTATTTCTTCTTATTGTTTTATGTTCATTTTTGTACTAAATTTTAAAATATCTGATATAAGCTATTTCTTCATATGCTTGTTTGATGATATATGCTTCAGTATGGAATTATGTATTACAGTTATCTTCTGCTTCCTGGTTAATTAGGGGTGGGGGAGTGGGATTTTCTTCATCTGAAAAATTTGTATTAGCATTCATGTGTTCTATTTCTTTTCTTATAGTACCTTTTTATATGTAAAACTGCTTGTACTTTTGCATTTCTGTGAACAGGATGAAAGTTTGGGATAGTTTAAAAGATTGCTAGTTCAAGAGCACTTTTCTGTCAGTGTTACAATATAGTTTCTTTAATAGATGGTTCTTTTTTGAGGGGTGGTAGTAAAGGGTGATATCCTTTGATTATTTTAAATTTTATTTTATTTTACAGGATCATAAATTTCCCCCTCTTGCTCTTTTTCTCTTCGCCATGAAGTTTCCAAAATGTGCTTCTTCTGTTCTTTTTACTCTCCTCTTCACAAATGTTGCCCTTCCAATTGCCTCCATATAGGCCTCCCTCACCTTTAAATAAGCATCTTTCTTACACCCAGTGCTCAAAATGAGCAGGACTCTTTTTTCAGTATTTCCTTACATAGATTGACTTTCCCTTTTTCCTGTTGATTTTAGTCCAGTTCTAGGCCCTTCATTTCCCTCTTCTTTCTTCCACAATTTTTCTGTACCCATCTTGCTTTCTGCAAAGGTTTGTGGTGGAGATCCAAGAAATAGCACTGAAAATGATGTTTATTTTTTTACTTGTGGGCATTTTAAAGTATGTAATTTCTCTGACTTATAATTATACTACAGGTATGGGATTTGTGTGGTTATATTTGTTCTTCTACTTCAGGAGTCAGTAAACTATGGTTCCCAGGCCAAATCTGGTATACCACCTGTGTTTGAAATAAAGTCATGCTTTTTTTACTTATGCATTTTTTATGACTGCTTTCACAATACAATAGCAGAATAAATTAGTTATAACAGAGATTCTGTGGCTCACAAAGCCTAAAATATTTTCTATCTGTCCCTTTACAAAATAAGCTTGTTGATCACTGATCTACTTGATTTTTATAGTTTTTGGAGGATGTGTTAGAAGATTCAAATTTAGGTGCGTGCCATTAACTTGACTATTCAGACATCCTCCTAGAGAACTGAATGTTAAGCATTCAATTTCCTTAAAATGCCATAGCCTTAAGAGCCTTAAAATTGAAATGCAAAAAACAAAACAATACCACACATAACCCTATTTTTTCTGGCAGTAGGAGAAATATAAGTAATATTTCTAAATACCTACTGTGAGATAGGCACTTGGAACTTTGCATATATTATAATATTCCATGCCAAAACTCAGGGAATTATTCATTATCCTTTCCTCTGTCACAGATGAGGATGCTGGTGCTCAAAAAGATTGCTTACTTTGTTCAAGATATTTTTACTGATAAATAGAAGAATTTGTATTCCAGCTCAGGCTTCTCTGGTTCTAAATCCTATATTCTACTAGATCTCTTCTGCTAATTCATGAATGTAAATTAGGCAAATTATGCAGCTAGTTCAGGTTAAGTCTCAAGAATTAAATGCCATTCAAGAATATTCTCTTTTCTGTTTAAACTAGCTCCTATCCCTAATTAACTTGAACCATTTAATTCCACACCACATACTACCAACCCTTTTCTTTATTCCTGTGCCTAACTTGCATGAAAGATAACTGTGCCCATATGAAGGAACACCAAGCCAAACATTCTAGTAATACACTGTCAACCATGTCAGGAAAATTGTACCTTGGGGACCTACCATCTTTCTCAGCAAAGAGCTATCAAATTTGGTCTAAGAGCTTAGACCAAAGAGCTATCCACTTTGGTCTAAGTGTAAGACCCTGAAAGCCAGAATGATTATATATTTGAAGTCTTCCTGTTGTGTCACATGTTGCCAAGCCTCACAAATCAAAAAGAATAAGAATGGCATAAACACACAAACACACATACACACACTACATACAGACTTGCCAGAGCAAAATATGCACTGTTCAGGAGGTCCTGAAATTGAGACATTAGATTGCTTAGACTGTACCCCACAAAAAAGTAACCAGGGGCTTCCCTGGTGGTGCAGTCGTTGAGAATCTGCCTGCTAATGCAGGGGACACGGGTTCGAGCCCTGGTCTGGGAGGATCCCACATGCCACGGAGCAACTAGGCCCATGGGCCACAACTGCTAAGCCTGCATGTCTGGAGCCTGTGCTCCGCAACAAGAGAGGCCACGATAGTGAGAGGCCCGCACACCGCAATGAAGAGTGGCCCCCGCTTGCCACAACTAGAGAAAGCCCTCAAACAGAAACGAAGACCCAACACAGCAAAAATAAATTAACTAATTAATAAACTCCTACCCCCAACAAAAAAAAAAAATAAAATGTTTCCCTTCCAAATTTTCAAAAAAAAAAAAGTAACCAGAAGCAAATCATGCACCCAGGGTGCCCTGAGGAGCTGTTTGGTGTTCTTTATAATATGTGCTGCCCATTTCAAAACAATCAGTCCTTCAATTCCTTACCCCATCTTAAGAGTGTGTTTCTCCAGGCTTTGCCACTCATTACAACCAACAAACTATTGAGTCCATTCGTATTGCACAAAACAATTTTATATGGGAGAGAATTGGTACAAAGCAATCTAGTTTTGACACCAGTTGGCTAGTGTACATTCAAGGACTTTCTCTGAGCAGACAGTGCTCCTCTGGTTAAAAACTGCTATTTTAAAAGTTGTTTGGGGAATTCATGGAGTTTACATAAGACCTTACTTCCTTCATTCCTCCAAAATTAGATTTCCTATAGCAGTCATTCCACAGACACTATCTCAGGCAGTTTCTACTCAGAATATGTTTTGCTTAAAGTGGAAAACAAAGAAATCTTGCAGGCTTGCAGTTTGGGCATAGCAATTTATTTCAATAATAGGAATGACAACAAACTGGATAATTTCTGCATTTAAAAATTCTGTTTGGTTCTGGAAGTTCTAACCACAGGAGTGAGAGTAGCCACGAACATGATGGGATTCTAATTAGATGGATATAACGATATCAGCCAAAGCTACACTGAGTATATTCCCCTTTCAGATATCTGTGAAAGGGGAACCTCATTTTTTGACAATAAGAATAAAATAAGAAAAAATACATGCACTTGAAATAAAAGTAAAAAGTGGGAGGACCTCACACAGCTAAGTAGGCTCCAGCCATGAGAAGGTACGTGAAAGAGTTTGTACTCCTGACAAAAGAATGCCAACAAATGAAAGAATATGACTTATATAAGAAAAAAAGGATGATTTTAGTCTGTTTACTTGAGGAAGCTTTCTGCTACTGCTGACATTTTGTTTCTCCTGCTACTGGTCAGAGGCAGGGTTAGTAATAAACCACATTATTATACAGCTATGTCTCACCCATCCATTTTCAGTTTTCTGCTTGGAAAGAAACTCTAGAAATCAGGAATCCGGGGCTGGGAAAAGAGAGATGTATACTTTACTGAGGTTATGAATAAGGTTCAAGGAAATATCTGTAGCCCACTGCTGGGAATGCTTGACTGCTTTTGCATTCCTCCAGAGGTTTGGGATAACCCAGAGAGGGGGCATAGAACAGAGTCAACAAACTATTAGCAAAATACTATACTTAGGTTTATAGGAGAGTCTATTATAAGTCAGACATGATTGTAGCCCTGATTCTACCATTTATTCACTCAGAAGCTCTATCAAATTACATTACATCTCAACTCTCAGTTCACTCATTTATGTACTGAGGGTAATAATTATATTCACCTTCCAAGTGGTTTTATGCATAAAAGAAAATAATACATTTAAAGTTTTAAAATTTTTTGTTATCAGTACAAACTTTAGGACTTGTGGCATATAACATTCGTTTTGTACTTGAGCACATAAGTTTTTTAAGCTCCTTTAATGCAGGGACCATATTTTATTCTTCCTCATCAATTACTTAGTTCCTATGCCATTTCTGAGTCAATAACAGAGAAAAAGAGAAGTTGAAGAAGATTTTAACTGATGATCTCAATTTTTGTTAAAAGGAGTTATATGTTATCTGTTAAGATTGAAAACAAGAGGGGTAAGGAAAGAGGTACATACTTATAATACTTAGTGATGCAGTGGGAGAGGGAGTGAACCAAAGATAAGTAAAAGGATTGCAAGTAGTTCTAAAGGCTCAGTTCAGGTTAGGGAGCATAAATTTGCATTGTTTTAAATCATCCTGGGAATTGAAGGTAAGAAAGCAGAAGGCAAGGACCCAGTGTATAGCACAGGGAACTATACCCAATATCTTGAAATAACCTATAATGGAAAAGAATCTGAAAAAAAAAAAATATATATATATATATATATATATATATATATATATATATATATATATATATAACTGAATCGCTTTGCTGTACACCTGAAACTAACACAACATTGTAAATCAACTATACTTCAAATAAATAAATAAATAAATAAATTTTTTTTTAAAAAAAGAAAGAAGGCAAAATGAATAATGATTACACTTCACCAGAAGAGAACAACAGTTAGATGGGTATAGGAAAATCAAGTGAACAATTTGTAAAAAAAACTGAACAGAAGTCTATAGGAGTCTCTTAGAATAGAGAAATTGGAAGCATTTCAAGAAATATATGACCCATAATTGGAAGAAGATATAAGGAAATTTAGTAGCTGGGTGATGAGATCAGAGGCTACAAGCAGAGAATGAAAGTGTTACTGGAGTCTCAGTTGCTGAGGAGGGGAATTATAATGATGAGAAATTCAGGAGGTATTCCTGTGAGGAGAAAGCTAAGTGAAAATAAAGGTAAAGGTGAATAGAGTTTAAAAGGTACAGGATGGGCTTCCCTGGTGGCGCAGTGGTTGAGAGTCCGCCTGCTGATGCAGGTGACACGGGTTCATGCCCCGGTCCGGGAAGATCCCACATGCCGCGGAGCAGTTAGGTCCGTGAGCCATGGCCGCTGAGCCTGCGTGTCCGGAGCCTGTGCTCCGCAATGGGAGAGGCCACAACAGTGAGAGGCCCGTGTACTGCAAAAAGTTAAAATAAAATAAAAGGTACAGGAGACTTCCAGTTTCAGCTCTGACATGTAAAGTGCTTGAAGTTGTTGCTGTCATCCTTAAAACAGAAATATCTAGACAAGCCAACTCAATGACTTTCCTTGGACCCATCAGAGAAGTGAATTTACAGAGCAACTACCCCCCTGAATCTGGAGAAACAAGAAAATCCATAGAGTCACAGCCAAGATTTCCTTACCTGAAGCAGAAGCCACTGCAGCAATATACTGATAGGAACACTGAAACGGTAATTTTGACAAACTTCTGGAGGATGAGCATGGAGAAGTGCGAGCATGAGAAATTCCCGGGGGCTACGGTCTCAGGTGGGCATCCAAACTTTTATGGACTTTACCTCCAGGAAGCCCACCAGATTCTAAAGGTGAAGATCCAAGAAAGATCCCCTCAGGTGTCTAGCAGGGGAAGAAAAAGGGTAATCCCTGTGAAACAAGCCCAGAGTCCTCTCCATAACAAAAGCCTATCCTCCAGGGGGAAAATAAAATTACCCTCCAGCACCCTCTAGCCTTCCTATCTCAGATAACGTGATGAGGAATCTATACAAGAAGAAACCCTTATGAAGTCACAGGTCAACTCACCAAGATAAAAAGGGAAAGGGCTCAAATCAATAACATTGGAAATGAAAAAGGAGAAGTTACAACTGACACCACAGAAATACAAAGGATCATAAGAGACTACTACAAACAACTATATGCCAATAAGATGGACAACATAGAAGAAATAGACAAATTCTTAGAAAGGTACAACCTTCCAAGACTGAACCAGGAAGAAATAGAAAATATGAAGAGACCATTCACAAATACTGAAATTGAAATAATGATTTTAAAATTTCCAACAAACAAAAGTCCAGAACCATACACAAAAATAAACTCAAAATGGATTAAAGATTTTGATGTAGAAAATACTACCTCAAATATTTTTTCTACTCAGTTTCTTTCCCTTGTGTTACTCCAATTACATATACGTTACATCTTTTGAAATTGTCTCACGTTTATTTTATGAACTATTCTTTTTCATTCTTATTTCTCTTTGCATTTCAGTTTGGAAAGTTTCTGTTGACCTACTTGCAAACTCACTGATTCTTTCATCAGCTATGTTAAGTCTACTGGCGATCACACCAAAGATATTCTTCATTTCTGTTATGGTGTTTTGGATTTCTAGCATTTCCTTTTGACCCTTTCTTAGAATTTCCATCTCTCTGATTGAATTATCCATCTGTGTTTGGATGTTGTCTACTTTTCCTTAGAGCCCTTAACATAGTAAACATAGCTATTTAAAATTCTCTGCCTGATAATTCCAATATATCTGAATCTAATGGCTGCTTTGTCTCTTCAGACTGTGAATTTTTTTTTCCCCTTTGCTGTGCCTTTTAATTTTTTGTTGAAAGCAGGACATATTGCATTGGGTAAGAGGAATTACATTAATTTTCTATTGCTGCTGTAACAAAGTATCACAAACTTAGTGACTTAAAATGATACAAATTTGTCTTACGATTCTGGAGGTCAGAAGTCCAAAATATGTCTCCCTGGGCTAAAATCAAGGTGTTAGCATTCTAGGAGAACGTCAGAAGTATTTTCTAGTTTCCAGTGGCCACCTGCATTCCGTGGCTAGTGGCCCCATTATGTACTCCATCATCAAAGCCAGCAACATTTGGCTGAATCCATACAAACTGCCATCTTTCTGGTTCTCTCACTCTGCTCTCCTCTTTCACTTAGCCTTATAATTACATTGGGTCTACCTGGGAAATCCAGGATAATGTCTCCATCACAAGATCAGCTACTGACAATGTTAATTCCACTTGCAACCTTATTTCCCCTTTTCCTTGTCACAGGTTCTGAATTAAGACTTGGACATCTTTTGGGGAGAGGGGGTGCATTATTTTACTTACCACAGGAACTGAGGTCAGTAGGTCTCTTGTTTGAAGATTTATGTTTATTCAGCTAGGAGTTGGGCTTTGTTTAATGTTTTCTGAAGCTATAGGTGCCAGGGACTTCAATTTCCTCTAGTGTTTTGTTTTGGCTCCCCTCTTGACTTTGACCTTCCCTAAATACCTCCTCAGAGAAAATCTGTGCCTTCCAGCTTTTTCAGCTGTAATCTATAGGAGCCCTGTTGGTGTGGTGGTAATGCATGGGAGAGGGGAGTGTTTTATAATCTTTTAATTAAGTCTCAGTCTTTTAATGGACCCATGTCTCTGTCCTGTAACTTTCTCTTTTTTTAAAAATTTTTATTGGAGTATAGTTGATTTATGATGTTGTGTTAGTTTCTGTTCTACGGCAAAGTGAATCAGTTATACATATACATATATCCACTCATTTTTAGATTCTTTTCCAATATAGGTCATTACAGAGTACTGAGTACAGTTCCCTGTGCTATACAGTAGGTCCTTATTAGTTATCTATTTTATATATAGTAGTGTGTATATGTCAATCCCAATCTCCCAATTTATCCCTCCCCTCCCTTTACCCCCTGATAACCATGTTTGTTTTCTACATCTGTGACTCTATTTCTCTTTTGTAAATAAGTTCATTTGTATTTTTTTTTAGATTCAACATATAAGTGATTTCATACAATATTTGTATTTTTCTGTCTGATTTACTTCACTTAGTATGATAATCTCTATGCCCATCCATGTTGTTGCAAATGGCACTATTTTATTCTTTTTACGGCTGAGTAATATTCCATTGTATATATATATACACCATATCTTCTTTATCCATTTATCTGTCGACAGACATTTAGGTTGCTTCCATGTCTTGGCTATCGTAAATAACGCTGCTATGAACATTGGGGCACATGTATCTTTTCGAATTAGAGTTTTCTCTAGATATATGCCCAGGAGTGGGATTGCTGGATCATATGGTAAATTTATTTCTAGTTTTTTAAGGAACCTCCATACTGTTCTCCATAATGGTTGTACCAATTTACCAACATTCTAGGAGGGCTCTCTTTTCTCCATACCCTCTCCAGCATTTATTGTTTGTAGACTTCTTGATGATGGCCATTCTGACCCTTGTGAGATGATGCCTCATTGTAGTTTTGATTTGCATGTCTCTGATAATTAGTGATGTTGAGCATCTTTTTATGTGCTTTTTGGCTATCTCTTTGTCTTCTTTGGAGAAATGTCTATTTAGATCTTCTGCCCATTTTTTGATTGGGTTATTTGTTTTTTTGACATAGAGCTGCATGAGCTGTTTGTATATTTTGAAGATTAATCCCCTGTCAGTCTCTTCATTTGCAAATATTTTCTCCCATTCTGTGGGTTGTCTTTTCATTTTGTTTATGGTTTCCTTTGCTGTGCAGAAGCTTTTAAGTTTAATTAGGTCTCACTCATTTATTTTTGTTTTTATTTTCATTACTCTAGGAAGTGGATCAAAAAAGATCTTCCTGCAATTTATGTCAGAGAGTGTTCTTCTTATGTTTTCCTCTAAGAGTAGTGGAAAATACTCTACTCAAAGAACTTTCCGAACTTAATGGTAAACACCAAACCACAGATCCAGGAAGCTCAGAAAACATTAAACAGAAAGAATAGAAGACAAAAAGAAAAAGAAAAAAAAACTCTATCATATTCAAACTGCAGAACACCAAAGACAAACAGAAAAAAAAATATCAAAAGAAGCCAGGGCTTCCCTGGTGGCGCAGTGGTTGAGAGTATGCCTGCTGATGCAGGAGACACGGGTTCGTGCCCTGGTCCGGGAAGATCCCACATGCCGCAGAGTGGCTGGGCCCGTGAGCCATGGCCGCTGAGCCTGCGCGTCCGGAGCCTGTGCTCCATAACGGGAGAGGCCACAACAGTGAGAGGCCCGCATACCGAAAAAAAAAAAAAAAAAAAAAAAAGAAGCCAGAGAGGGAAAAGCACTTTACCTGTAGAAGATCAAAATTTTAGTGGACTTTTCATCAGAAACCACAGAACCAAGAAGAGAGTGGAGTGAAATATTTAAATACTCAGGGAAAAAACCCCACTAACCCAGAATTCTATATACAGCAAAATTAGCCTTCAAAGGTTAACAAAAAATACTTTATCAGACAAATAAAAATTGAAGGAATTCAATGCCAGCAACTGCAAAAAATATTAAAAGAAGTTCTTCAGGGAGAAGAAAATGTTATGTTAGAAACTCAGATCTATATAAAGAAAGGAAGAGAAATCAGAGAGGGATAAATGAATAAATGAAATCTTTAATTTTTCTTACTCTTAGTTGATCCAAACAATAACTGTTTATTTAAAATAAAAACAATAATAATAATGTATTGAGTGATTATAGAATACGGATGTTAAATGAATGACAGCAATATCACAAGGTACAGAAGAGAGGAATCGGGAGTACTCTAATGTACCTTACTATTCATAAAGCGGAATAGGGTTATTTGAAGGAGGGCTTAGATTATTTATAAAATACATATTGTAAACTCTAGAGCAGCCATTAAAAAAGTTTTAAGAAGTATAACTGACACACTAAGAGAGGATACAAAAATGGAATAATATAAAATGCTCAATTAAAATGAGAGGTAGAAAAAGAAGGCTCTGGCAATGAATATATACAGTTATAAATATGGTTGATATTAATCCAAATATTTCAAAAATTACTTTAAATGTGAATGGTCTATATACACCAATTAAAAGTCAGAGATTGTCAGACTGGATTAAAAAAACAACACCAAAGTATATGTTGTCTGTAAGCAACTCACTTTAGATGTAAAGACATAGATAAGTCTATAAAATAAAGGGATAGAGAAAGATATACCATGGTAACTCTAATCAAAAAAAGTTGGAATAGCTATATCAATTTCAGACAAAGCTGATTTCAGAACAAGGAAAGTTATCATGGACAAAAAGGACATTATATACTATTAAAGGGATCAATTCTACAAGACATACCAATTCTAAATGTGTATTCAACCAAAAAGAGTGTTGAAATATAGGAACAAAAGCTGACAGAATTGCAAGAAGAAATAGACAAATCCACTCGTTCAGTTGAAGACTTGATAGATTTAAGTAATTGATAGATCAAGCCAACATAAAATCAGTAAGGATACATTTAACCTGAATAGCACTATCAATCAAATTGATCTAAGTCACATTTATAAAATACTCCATCCAACAACATCAGAATACACATTCTTTTTCAGCTCACATGGAACATTCACCAAGATAGACCATATTCTGGGCCCTAAGACACAGCTTTAAAGAATAGAAATCATGGAAAGTATTTTTGCAGACCACAATAGAACAGAACTCAGTAACAGAAAGATATTAGGACAACCTCCAAGTATTTGAAAATTAAAGAAAAAACTTCTAAATGACTCGTGAGTCAAGAAAGAAATCTTAAGGGAAATTTTTAAATACTTTGAACCAAATGAAAATGAAAACAAAATTTATCACGTTTTGTGGGAGGCAGTGAAAGCAATACTTAGAGGGAAACTTATAGCATTAAATATATATTTTAGAAAATAATAAAGGTCTAAAATCAATAACCTATGCTTGAACATTAGGAAATTAAAGGAAGAATAGCCATTTAAGCCTAAAGCAAGCAGAAGAAAAGATATAATAAAAATTAGAATAGAAATCAATGAAATTTAAAATAGGAAAATAATAAAGAAAATCAAGGAACAGCAAAGGTGATTTTTTAATATATCAAAAAATTGATAACCCCTAGCCAGACTAACAAGAGCGAGACAGAGACAGAGAGAGACAGAAAGAATACAAGTTACCAATATCAGAAATTAAAGAGGAGTCATTACTACTGATCTAATGGAAATTAAAAGGATGAACAAGGAATTCTATGAACACTGTAAGACAACCCATCCTAGCCTTTATTCAGGCAACATTTGCATTTTCTCCATAGGCAGTAAGTTGGGTTGCTTTGCGAAACTGCAGAGCAAAATAAAGAATTATTGTTTAACTTTTCAACTTATTAAATATGTTCTTGAAAATCTGTATAGAATCAATAGTCCTGAATGCCAAGGCTTTGGATTGTAAACAGACTTCTTTATAGAAAGCAGTATTTGAATTTTAAAAAAATGCTAAAAGCATGAAGAACATAGGACATAAATTTTGTACCATAAATAACAGTGTTAGAAAAACTGCATGGTCTTGTAAGAACCACTGAAAAGTTCAATTAACTGGGGGAAGCAGGGAGATGGTTTTTCATTAGTGAAGAATACAGGGAAACTTGTCCAGTGTTGTGAGTAGGAGAAAGTGCTGGGATCCTGACCCTCTTCAGGATGATTCCCAGAGTGAGGGATCTTAGAATCCTCAGAAAAGTTCAGGAGAATCTTGGAACTCTGAGACTTGGCATGCCTCACAGAAAAGTCTTGGTCCAGTATATTACCAAGTATATTAGGCTTCTTTCACTACTGAAGCAAATTACCACAGATTTAGTGGCTTAAAACAACATACATTTATTGTCCTGCAGTTCTGTAGGTTAGAAATCCAACACAGTTCTCACTGGGATAAAATAAAGGTCTTAGCAAGGCTATATCCCTTTCTGGAGGTTCTGGGGGAGAACCTTTTCCAGAGTCTATAGACCAGCTTCATTCTTTGGCTTATGACTCCTTCCCTCCATCTTCAAAGCTAGCATTATTTCATCTCTATGACTGTCCTTTCATAGTCACATCTCACTCTGACCTCAGTTGGGAAAGGTTTTCCACTTTTAAGGACCTCTGTGATTACATTTGGCCCAACTGGATAATTCAATATAAACTTTCTTCTCAAGATCCCTTAACTTCATCACATGTGCAAAGTACTTTTTGTGTCATGTAAGGTAAATTACAGGTTCTGGGGGTTAAACATGTGGACATGTTTTGGGGGGGCCATACCTACCAGGCAATGCCTGAGAAAGATGTATAATTAGATGGGCCTGAATGGAGTCTTGAAGTACCCCATATACTATTTTGGGAAGAAGCATATATTTACTTCCTTCTCAGAGGGCATGAAAGTGACTGAGAGAGAGCAGACTGACTGGGAGAGGCTCAGGAATATGGTAAACAGCCAGGCCAGAGTGTACAGTGTGGCACACTCTATCAATGACCATGGAAAGACAAAAGACATAAACAGTAGATATGTCAAAGAAAGGGGCCATTGCCTCATGACTGGGCTAAATAACTTATAACTCAATGGATGCCAGCAATGGACAGAGGATAGCCACAGATAAGACATGTCTCCCCCTGAGGTCCAACAATGCATAACCCCCTGAAATTAGACTTTACTGGTATGTCTGTGCGTAAATTCTTATTTCACTGAGTTCATATCATGGTATAACTGACCTTACATGAAGGGGACTAGATTAAGTTACTTTCTATAGGCAGATGATAGGCAGCAAATAAGTTTATCAAAAAAATAAATAAGTTAGGTGTTTGCTCACCTAAATGTGACTATGAAATTTGTTTTCACTTTGCAAACGTGAGTTTTAAATTTAGACAGACTAGAACAAAATCTCAGTCCCACCATGTTCTAGCTGTGTGACCTTGAGCATATAATGCAGTGCCTCTAAACCTCAGTGTTTTCAAATGTAGTAAAATAACTTTGTAAGCTATTTAGTAGAAAATTGAGACTCTGAGGGCCTGTGTTGTTGTAACCAAGGAAATGAAAGTGCTAGCTAAATTGCTCTTCTGAATAAAATAAAATGAAACAAAAAATTCAGAGGTTAGAACAAAAGAGTACAGAAAAATATAAGCAAAACAAAACATGACAGGAGACTAGGGTATAGCTTTGTTACTTTTAGGTTCAGGAATAGCTAATACTGAATTTTAAATTGTGTTACCATGATGAAAATACTTTCATATTTTCAACACCTTGAATAAGGTCTTACACACACACACACACACACACACACACACACACACACACCTTTGTGTGAATGGTTTGTGTGATAATAATTTAATTTACTCAGTTAATGAGAGGTAGAACAGACACAAACAAAATGACAAAATTAATCCTTAAATTCAACTAATGCAGTGAAAGCAGGTGGAAGGCACAGAGAAGAATAAGAACATAAGCCCCTAGTAATGGGCAAAGATCTTAGAAAGGGTTTATATTTCTTCAGGGTATAGAATAAGGGATTTATGAAATTATTTCTATAGCAATAACTGCCTCCCATCTCCGACCTCTAATTCCTCTTCATTTTTCTTTATATGAATATTATATCTCCATGTATTTTATTTGTGTATTGTCTGTGACCCCCTCCCAAAAAAATGTAAGTATCATGAGAACAGGTCTTGTTCACTGTTTTGTCCTTGTAGACTATAACAGTGCCTGGAACATATCAAGAGTTTTTTTTTTAAGTTGTTGGCTGACTGTATATTCAGATCTTAAGTTATAAGATCTTAAGTTGCTAATCTGAGTTATAGGTGTAAATAATTATAAAACAAAATCAGACCAACACTGAACGCTAACACAGAAGGATATGGGTTAGGGGCTTGTAAAAGGGAAGAAAGGACAGCAGAGGAGATGCAGCATAGCAAAAGTACCACAGGAAGGGAGGACTATGGACTGGTGAAGGGCTGGAGATTCTTCCATGGGAAATGAAATTCTATTAGGGTAGTTCAGTCAGTCAGCTACTGTCACAATAATGCCATACAACAAGCTACCCCAAAACACAGCTGCATACAACAATAAGCAGACTGGTTGATGTTCAACGGTTCTAGAGTAGACTCAGCTTAACTGCCAATCACAGGTTCAGTTCATGACTGCTCAATGTGTTCCTCATTTTTCTGGGGCCAGTGGCTCCTCTGGTTCACTTTTTTTTTTTTTTAATGGGAAAGAAAAAAAATCTCAAAAAATCTTCATTAGAATCACACAAAAGTTTTAAGGCCTAGGCTTAGAGCCAGCAAAGTTTTTTTTTGTCAACCTTCCATTGGCCAAAGGAAATCACATGGCCAACCGCAACACCAATTAGGCAGGAAAGTATATTCCTCTCAGGGAGTTTCAAGAGAAGACAAGCGGCAAGGTAGTGAATGTTTGCTGCACAGTAATCTAATCTTACACAGTACACTAGCTGACAACAAACAAATCCAGAAATCTCAATGTGTTAACAAAGGTTTCTTTCTTACTCACATTACGATGTAGATCAGCGGTATATGACACTTCTCCACAGTCATTCAGTAACCCAGGGTTTTTTTCCATCTAATGGCTATGTCAATCTCTCCATGTCACCCCCAGAAACGTCCTAATAAAAGAGTAGCCACTATCCATTTGTGGCCATTGAGCACTTGAAATGTGGATTTAGTCTGGATTGAGATGAGCTATAATTATAAAATAAACACTGGATTTTCAGGTACAGTATAGGGGAATTCAATAGCAGTCCAGTGGTTAGGACTCTGCTTTCATTGCCAAGGGCCAGGGTTCAGTCCCTGGTAGGGGAACTAAGACCCCACAAGCTGCATGGTGTGGCCAAATAGATAAATAATAAAAATAAGAAGAAAATAAAGGTACAGTATAAAAAAAGAAAAAAGCTATCTAATAATTTTTATATTGATTACATTTTGAAATGATAATATATTTGATATATTGTGTTAAATAAATATATCAGTGAATCAATTTTACCCATTCCTTTTCACTGTTTTTAATGTGGTTCTTGGAAATTTTTTAATTACATATGTACTCACTTTATATTTGTATTGGACAGTACTGCTTTAGGACTAGCCACCAGACCAGGATAATGAAAGTAATAGTGGAGGGACTTCACAAATTTTAAGGACCAGCCTAGAGATGGCATTCATCACTCTGTTTGTATTCCATTAGCCAGAACTAACACTTAGGTGCAAGGGGGATAGGAAAGCAGGGGATCCAGGAAGAAAAACAGAATACAAACATTAGTGAGCACTCTAATTCCTCATTTGCCTTCCTGCCTCCAGCATCTGAAAGTGTATTTCTTTCTATAAATTAAAACAAAACAAAACCTTTGAATAGGAGCCAAAATGTTGCATCACAGAAGAGGAAAGAAATAGAATGGAGATCATAATGGAAGATCCATTTTAATGGGGAAGAAAACAAATTGTTAAAGAAAAAATAATGAAGGCACCCACCAAAAGTGGATAATGACCCAGGAACACAGGAAACTGTGACATTAGGGACACAGATCACTGTGTTTGAAATTACTGTTTTTTTCTCCCTCAGACTTTTTCCTTCCAACTCTGATTGGTTAATTTGGTAGATAATGAGAACAGGAATTTTGTGAAACCTTTGCTACTTATATGCAAACTTCAGATTCAATTTTTCATTATATAAATACATAAAACATGCCATATATTTGTTTCATATCTTAAATTTTCACCCAAAATCTTGTACTAAGCATGCTGCTGAGAGGATTGTGCTATGACCTATATCAGTTCTCTACAGCATCTATGTCAGGTAGTAAGTAAGCAAATGTAATAATCTTGAGTTTGTGATTTGGTGGACTCGTGGGAGGAAAATGCCTGACATTACTGTTTACATAAACACTCAGAGACATGGTGTCAACATACTCAAATATCTTTTCTCAGTCAGAAACTTTTCTTCTTAATACAATTTCTATAAAATTTTCCAATCTTCAAAAAAACACAATTCTACAATATTTCAACAGAGCACATGCTGCAAAGAAACCCTGTGTTTGGTGAGTCTGCAAGGTCGTCTCTCCCTAGTCTGTGCTGCTGTCTGGCTGAGTTTTGGTGAAGTCATTCCCAAGCCATTTTTTGATAACTGAAGGTGGCCATTAGCAAACTAATGCTTAACACTCAGTGTCTTCTCACGTAGTCTTCAAGAAAGGGACAGCAGCTTTATTCTGTTCTTAGAGCTATCTTGATATAAAAGTGAAATTGAATGTGAAATGTATCAAATTTTTCTATATCTTATCTGTTTGGTTCATTTGGGAGAAAACTGTCTCTAGCATGTAACAGCAATCTACTCCAAAATAACCCTATTCTCCGGGCATTTCCTATATGTTCTATGCAGCATGTTTCAGAAATGTCTCCCTAGCCTCACACTACCTATTCTCTCTTTCTTGGATTATAGAACAATTTCAAACTGAGAGCATTTAGCATTAGGCGAGTAGATCCATCCTTTTTGCAATTGATAAGGGATATGTGTACACACACACAATATGTGTTTGTATATGTGTATAAAAATACACATATGCCCATACATGCATGAGTGTATATGATTTATTACTTTCTTATAGCCCCATAAACATAAAACTCTTATCATATCAGATAATTTTTCCAAAAGACTCCATAATAAGTCAAATACACTAATTCCTCAAATAAATATATAAGTGACCATAACGTGCCATTTTGACAGGCACTGAGGATATAGCAGTGAACAAAAAAAATGGGCCCTTTCCTTTATGGAGCTTACAGTCTATCACAGAAAATCAGAAACTTAAACAAGTAATTGTGATTAGGTGTATGATAGGGTTAAGGCAGGTTGTCCAAGAGACTAAAGAATAATGAGACAATCGTTAAGAGGCAGAGAATAATGTTCTAGTCAGAGAAGTAGCATATATAAAGGTCCAGCGACAAGAGAGAACATCTAAGATTTAAGGAATTACATGAAACGTATTTTCACAGGAGTGTGGAGTACAAGGGTGGGTCTGTGAGACGGGGTGCATAATGGTGGCCCACAAGAGGGAATAATAAACTCTGTCATTTACAGAGGACAAGTCATGGCAACTTCACGGAAGTTAAGGTTGAGGTACAACTGGTCTTACATGTAAGCAGTTTTTCAGGTAAAGGAAATAATAGCAACTACTCCAAAGTTCATGCTTTAACCCCATAAACGGGGTTGGAACCATTGCAGGACAGCAGTGAAGCATACAGAAAGAGTCCTCAAGCAGCTGGTCTGTGTTATACCCTAATGACAATCAGGCTATATTTAGATCTTTACCATTTACAGTGCACTTTTCCATTGAATCCTCACCCCAGCACTGAGCCTCAGTATATTGAATCAATGTGTAAAGAACTCATACAACTCAATAGTTAAAAAAAATAATAATAACCCAATTAAAAATGGGCAAAAGAATTCAGCAGACATTTTTCCAAAAAAGACATGCAAATGGCCAAGAGGTATATGAAAAGGTGCTGGACATCACTAATCATCAGGGAAATACAAATCAAAACCGTAATAAAATGTCACCTTACACCTGTTAGGATAGCTTCTATCAAAAAAGACAGGAGACAACAAGTGGTGTTGAGGGTGTGGAGAAAGGGAACCCTTGTGCACTGTTGGTGAAAGGTAAATTGGTACAGTCATTATAGAA
Source organism: Hyperoodon ampullatus (assembly GCF_949752795.1). Lineage (NCBI taxonomy): Eukaryota > Metazoa > Chordata > Mammalia > Artiodactyla > Ziphiidae > Hyperoodon > Hyperoodon ampullatus. The sequence continues at coordinate 60,198,445 of NC_136915.1, read as the reverse complement.
AACAGTACAGAAGTTCTGAAATGGATTTCAGTGCCAATATAAGGAATTTAAAGCATTATGTATGTCAATATAGGAAAACTTAGCTGAGAATTTTCTGAAAGATATGTTCCTTATCTATCCTCTCAAGACTTATCCTAAAACTGCCAATCAAAACCTTTAGCAGAAGAGGTCAGTATTTTTTTTCCTACAATAAATGTATTTTTTATTGAGGTATAAATTGACATACAATATTATATTAGTTTCAGGTATGCAACATAGTGATTCAACATTTGTATACATTGATAAATGATCACCATAAGAAGTCTAGTTACTATTTGTCACCATACAAAGTTAATACAATATTATTGACTTTATTCTCCATGTTGTACTTTACAACCCCATGACATTTATTTTATAACTGGAAGTTTGTACTTGTCACCCATTTCACCCTACCCGCCCTCCCCCACTAACTCCCACTAACCCCCCTCTCCTCTGGCAACCACCAATCTCTTCTCTGTATATATAAGTCTGGGTTGTGTTTAGTTTTGCTTGTTTGTTTTTAGATTCCACATAAAAGGCAAATCATGCAGTATCTGTCTTTCTCTGTCTGACTTATTTCACTTAGCATAATATCCTCAAGGTCCATCCATGTTGTCACAAATGGCAAGATTTCATTCTTTTTTATGGCTGAGTATTATGCCATTGTATATATAATATATCTTTTTTAACCATTCATCTGTCAATGAACACGTAGGGGGCTTCCCTGGTGGCGCAGTGGTTGAGAGTCGACCTGCCAATGCAGGGGACACGGGTTCGTGCCCTGGTCTGGGAAGATCCCACATGCCGCAGAGCGGCTGGGCCCGTGAGCCATAACAGCTGAGCCTGCGCGTCCGGAGCCTGTGCTCCGCAACGGGAGAGGCCACAACAGTGAGAGGCCCGCGTATCGACAAAAAAAAAAAAAAAAAAAAAAAAAATGAACACTTAGGTTTCTTCCGTAGCTTGGCTGTTGTAAATAATACTGCAATAAACATAGGGGTGCATATATCTTTTTGAATTAGTGGTTTTCTTTTCTTCCAAAAAATATCCAGGAGTGGAATTGCTGGATCATATGGTAGTTCTATTTCTAAATGTTTTGAGGAACGTCCATACTATTTTCCATAGTGGCTGCACCAATTTATATTCCCACCAACAGTATATGAGGGCTCCCTTTTCTCCACATCCTTACCAACACTGGTTATTTCTTGTCTTTTTTTATAATAGTTATCCTGACAGGTATGAGGTGGTATCTCACTGTGGTTTCAATTTGCATTTTCCTGATAATTAGTAATGCTGTGCAGCTTGTCACATGCCTGTTGGCCATCTGTATGTCTTTTTTGGGAAAATGTCTATTCCGATCCTCTGCCCACTTTTTAAACAGATTGTTTGGGGATTTTTGGTGTTAATGATATGCATGAGTTCTTTATATGCTTTGGATATTAACCCTTTATCAGATATATGATTTGCACATGTCTTCTCCCATTCAGTAGGTTGCCTTCTCATTTTATTGATGGTTTCCTTCCTTCACTGTGCAGAAGCTTTTTAGTTTGACGTAGTCCCATTTGTTTATTTTTGCTTTTGTCTCCCTTGCTTTGGGAGTCAGATCTGAAAAAAACATCACTAAGACTGATGTCAAGGAGCTCACCACCTATGTTTTCTTCTAGGATTTTTAGGGTTTCAGGTCTTACATTCAAGTCTTTAATTCATTTTGAGTTAATATATGTGTATGGTATAAGACTGTTGTCCACTTTAATTCTTTTGCATGTTGCTGTCCATTTTCTTAACACCATTTATTAAAGAAACTGTCCTTTTGAGGGGTCAGTATTTGTAACAATACTCCCAGATATCATTATAAACAAGCATAGATTATTACTGAATCACAAATATTTATTGGATGAGTATAAAAATAATAAGTAACTAATGCTTATTACTACATATTATTTAGAGGCACTTTGCTCTACCTTTTACATGTATTAACTCATTTCATCCTTATAATTATCATGTGAGCTGGGTTCTATTATTATCCATACTTTACAGATGTGAAAACAGGCACTGAAATAACTTTCCCGAGGCCATAGAATGAACTACAGTTTCTTCATTTGTTAGTAGTAATGAAACTAACATGCTAACTGTGCTTTACCACTTACAGTGAGATCTTGAACATATTTTTCTATCTAGTTTCTATCTAGTCCCCAAATCACCCTAAGGTCAGTAATGAAGTTATTACCATGTTTGTTTCACAAATGAAGTCAATTCAGAAATGTCACAACTAGAGTTCAAAGCCAGGTCTTCTGACCATGTTCTCATTTTCTTCACACTCTGGTTTGAAAAGTGCCTTTCACTTTCAGTGTTCTATAATCGTATGAAATTGCAGAGCTTTTTTCACATATAAATACAGATACAGCTTATATAGCACTTATTTCTGTGTCAAGCCTTTTCTGAGTACATTACATATATTTTAACTCATTTAATCTTCACAGTTCCATGCGTCGGTAGTATTACTATCTGCACTTTATAGATGAGGAAACTGAGGAAATGAGAGTTAAATCATTTGTTCAGCAAAGTATTTGCAGCAGCAAATAGTAAAGCTAGGATTCAAACCCAAGTAGCTGGACAGAGAGACTGTCCTCTTAAACATTACATGGCCACCCTGTATGATTACATTATATGGACTCATATGAAAAGTCAATCTTAAATACTTCTTTTTAAAAAGAAATACAGCATAATGCTTAAAACAGCATTTCTGACTTAAAATACCATTTAGAAGGTGAGGTAAATAAATCAATAAATACTTATTGAACGTTTGCTTTGGGCAAGCATTATATTGAGCACTGCCTAGAATATAAACAAATGTAAGCTGTATCCCTGGTCTCAAAAGGAGTTTAGTCTAGTTGTTGAGAATAGGCCTACATGTATAAAGTAAGTCTTCAACAAAATTGGGACAATCAGTGTTTATTGATTCAGGTATAGTGTAAATATCATATGTATAACAGATAATAAATGCTATAGAAAACTACTAAGAAATGGAATAAAACCTAAACAAAACAAACCATGAACAGGGAAGTCCTACAGCAGCTTAAACCAAAATGAAAATAAAGATGAATTCTTATGAAAATAGCGTTGTTTTCATAAAGTAATACAAAAAAGCAGGATTTAGCAAGAGATTTACCCTAAACCTCATCAACCCTTTCAAAAATATTATATTACTCTGTATTTTAGACCAATATTTGGAGCAACAGAGAAAGAATAAGAGGTGAAAAATTTGACTGACATTTTTTATAAAGACTTAAATTCTTTTAAACACCTTATTACTGAAGAACTGTCTACAGCATTTAATGAAATGCTTTGCTAAATACTAGATAACACGATATGCTTCTTTCTTTCTTTCTTTCTTTCTTTCTTTCTTTCTTTCTTTGGCTTAAACAATTTATTTCTCACAGTTCTGAGATTGGAGAAATCCAAGATCAAGGCACCAACAGATTCAGTGTCTGGAGACCCACTTCCTGGTTCATAGGCCATTGCCTTCTTCCTGTGTCCTCACATGGTGGAAGGAGCAAGGGAGCTTTCTGAAGTCTCTTTCCTAAGGTCAGTAATCTCAATCATGAGAGCTCCACCTTCATGACCTCTACAAGACCCACCTCTTAATACCATCATTTTGGGGATCAGGGTTTCAACATTCAAATTTGGGGGGAAACAAACATTCAGCCCATAATATCAAGTGAGTCAGATACAAAACAAATGTGGGAACTACTGAATTCTACTCTAAACCCTTGCTATCAAAGTGTGGTCCACTAACAGCATTCACGTCACCTGGGAATTTATTTGAAATTTTAAATCTCAGGCCCCACCCCCACATAACTTAATCTGCACTTTTACAAGATCCTAGATGATTCATAGGAACTTTTAAGTTTGAGAAGCAGGCACTGTCCAAACCATTGTGTTCCTAGACCCACAGTATCAGCATCACCCAGGAACTTGCTTGAAATGCAAATTATCTGGCTCCACCCCACATCTATTGAATCAGAACCCCTCCAGGGATGGGCCTAGTTGCTGCATTATTTCTTGACAAGATCAACACTTTATGTCTGTGATATTGGTGATAATATAATGTATTATGCAATGTCCAAAGAAAACGTGCAACCTTAGCTTATTCCTTCCTTTCTGTGTCGGGCATTTAAAAGTACCTGCCTCCTCTTCCAGTGTCCTCTCCTTGATGGAGTTTGCAGTATCTACAGTATTTACATTATAAATACAAGGTCCACTAGGAACAAAAATAAAGGCGGGGGCTTCCCTGGTGGCGCAGTGGTTGAGAGTCTGCCTGCCGATGCAGGGGACACGGGTTCGTGCCCCGATCCGGGAAGATCCCACATGCCGCGGAGCGGCTGGGCCCGTGAGCCATGGCCGCTGAGCCTGCGCGTCTGGAGCCTGTGCTCCACAACGGGAGAGGCCACAGCAGTGGGAGGCCCGCGTACAGCAAAAAAAATAAAAAAATAAAAAATAAAGGCGGAGTGGCAATTGGATCACTGAACATCATTAGTAAGTGATGTTCATTTTGATATTAATGAATATTCTAATTATTCATCTTGATATTAATGTTAATTGTGCTGCTGGTTAATTATATTTGAATAAGAAAACAACAACACACACAGAAAAAAAAATCTAACCACACTGAGAAAAAAATGAAATAAATCACACTTGGGCATGGAAATTCACTGTAAAGGGGTAGAAGCTTATAGGAGAAACTTCTGTGTCAGGAGGCAAATAATCTGACAGATTTTACACTGAAGGACTTCTTTTCTTATAAGAAACATTTCAGAACCACATACCATTATGTAGGTGCTAACTATAGAAATGTGAAAAAAAGACATAGTCCTTGACATTTAGGTTCATATTTATTGAGAAAAACAAGCACAATAAAGAGATAATTACAATACACTGTGTTAACCATTGTAATGGAGATTGGTCCCATCTCTGGGAACATGTAAGAATTCTGGAAGAAGAAACTAACCCTCTGGAGAAATTAGGGAAGGCAGAAATGAAGAGATGACTATACATGGCATACTGAAGGTTGAGTAAAAAATGACTACACAAGAAGGAGGAAGGCAGGAAAAATAAAGCCCTAGAATTACACCAGACTTCTTCTACAAAGGAGAAAGTTTATTGCCAAGTGACCAAAATGAGTGAGCTTTTCTTCTTAATAAGAAAAATTTCCTGTGAAGGGCTGATTAATTTTATCTAATTTGCTAAAACAGCTTCTGCATTTGGAAAAATCTTAAACCTGTCTCTCAGGACCTTCAGATTAGTCAAAAATCTAGTGTGCAGGAAATGGAAAGGATGCTATCCTCCTGACCGCTCCCACCACCGCATTCCACTTGTAAAAACACTCTGTAGGTAAAATTCACAAACGGATTGATAAGATAAAATTTACTGATTCTTTGCTAGAAATTATCTGCAGGAAGCATATTCAATGTTATTCTTTACTGTAATGCAAGTCACAACTCCACCCTCACTGCAAGAACTACTGCATTTGAACCAGTCAGAATCTCATTTTTTTGACAAATGATAGCACCAACAATCCTCAGAAGAGGATTGTAGTTTTCCTAACAAGGAAGAGCAAAGGTCTCTCTCTCTGAAACAGAGTGGCATATTTAATCAAAATGGTTCACACTCTGCAAAAGCAAAGGAGGTTGGCAAGCATGAAAAGGTCCTCTTTGGCAGTGACCTTAAAGAAAGCCAATATTGAAGAACAGGACCAGACTGTAATTCCCTGAAGACAGCCCCTCAACTCTATAATATGCAAATTCCCTGTGGACATACTGAAGTCACCAGGCATCCCTCCATCAAATGTATATTAATGAGTCCTGCAAAGGTTCTCAAACTCTGAGCATTAGTCCCCTGAGTAAATCTGGCTGGGCAGCTAGTGTCACGTAGGATATTTATTAAACCCATTTTCAACCGACCACATGATATTACTGTTGCCAAAAACAGATGACCCAGTGATTTAACAGAATATAAGATACATTGGGTTTTTTTCTTCTCTGTCTTTCCAACTACCCCTGGGGTCCTGTTTTGAGAGTAAGATAAACAAGGACAAACAATTTAAACAATACTTTCTGTGGTTTCAGAAACTACTCAAGAAAAGTGGCCTAAGAGACAGATGACAAGGTGACAATCCACTTCTAAAAAACATGAAGAAAAGTTCCTGGGAAACCGTATTTTAAGTTTAACTCTTTGCCAATGGCAAATGCATTTCACGAGTAATTTAGTTGAAGAATATGGATTGTCTGCTGCATTTCATAGTTCTTATTTATTACAAGGCAAATCACAACTTCCTCTTAATTTGGGGGTAGTGCCACATTCAGAACTATTAGGAATTTATTTTCTTCTTATATAATAAGATAGGTCTCTTATGAACGTATCCCACCTCTCCCTGTTACCAAACCATCAGATAGATTTTTTAAAAATTTTGTATAAAAGGCTACTTGCCTTAAAGTGAGATGATTCCTTGATCTCTTCCAAATCCATCCTCTGGAATACAATAGAAATTATCGTGTCTTTAGTTTGAGATTTGAACTTCAAATTTTTGAGACATGAGAAAAAAAAATGCCATTTTTAAAGGAGTAAATAGCTTTTCTCATTTTCTAGATATTAAGGATTTGATTCACCTCCAAGACAAGACTAGATCTTTGTTTTAGGGTAAGACAATTTAACACATAATTTGGCTGGGCAAAATAAACAAAGAACCCATAATGGCATAGGAATGTGTGAGATATTGAGGTGCTTAAGTGCTCCTCATGAAATGTCAATGGCTATGTGTTCATTGCTGGTGATAATTATAAATATCCAGAATGTGTTTCTTCTTCAGGATGCTGTTTTTCCTTTCAGAGAGCCTGAAAAGTTGGGCCTGAACTTAGTAGGAAGTGGCAGGATCTCTTCAAGGCATTCTAATTGAAAGGAAGTAGTCTCGTCTCTACAACAGGGTGGAAAGACAGAAACTAAAAGATAAATGGCCAGCAGGAGTCTTCTTATGGAGAGTCTTGGTTATGAGGTTGGAAGCCATTATGTATAGTAGAGTAGCTAGCTTTAAATTATTTTTCTTCACTGTTGTTCCAGTTACTATGACCACATAACAAATTACCCCCAAACTTAGTGGCAAGAAACAAACCACTTATTTTGTTCATTGTTTTATAGGTGAAGAATTCAAATAGGGCACAATAGAAATAACTTGTCTACACTTTATGATGGCTTAGGTCTCAGATGGAAGACTCAAAGACAGGGGACTGAAATCATCTAAAGTCTGGCATGCTTACATGTCAGGCATTTGATGCCTGCTATTGGCTAGCAGCTTCTCCTCTCCAACGGCCTCTCCATGAAGTCTCTCCAAATGGTAGCTTCAAGGTCACAGGACTTCTTTCACAGCAGTTCATGACTCCAAAGGCACATGTCCTGAGAGAAAGATATAAGGAGAAACAGAGAGAGGCCTTATCAACCTCTATGACTTAACTTCAGAATATCATCATTTCTATTGCATTCTAAGATGATTAGAAGCAAGTCACAAAGAAGGATTCATATTCAGGGGGAACAAACGTATGGACCCCACCTCTTGATGGAAGAGTATGTCCACATCGCTTTAATGGACACACTCTAAGGGGGCCCAGTGAGACATGCACTAGTTTAATTCCTTCCCCTTGAGTGTTAACCTTACAACTGTGCTTCTAACCAATAGAATGTCACTCCTTTGTTTAGGTTATGTTACAAGGTAACAACAGTGCTACATTGCTGCACAGGAAGTATTGCTTAAATATGTTATGGTCAAAATGTTTGTGTTCGCCCCAAATTCATACCCTGAAGCTCGAACTCACACTGTGATGGTATTTGGGAGGTAATTACGTATTAGGGTGGGGCCCTCATGATGGGATTAGTATTCTTATGAGAAGAGACATCAGAGAGCTTGCTTGCTCTTTCTCTCTCTGTTATGTGAGGGCACAGCAAGAAGGTGGTCATCTGCAAGCCAGGAAAAGAGTCCTCACCAGACATGACCATGCTGGCACCCTTATCCTGGACTTTCAGCCTGCAGATTTGTGAGAAATTCAAATCTTTTTTTCATTCCAACATGTCTTTATATTCATCAATAAACAGTTAATAGTCACCTACCATGTTTTAGGTTAAAAGTACAAAGACAAAGCCACCCTTAATGGAGAAATCAAATATGATCAACAAGCATATGGATTATTCACAGTTCCCATTATTTTACTCAGGCGATTTTCTTATTGCCTTAAAACACATAAAAAATGCTGCCTTCATATTTTATCTTTTGGGAAAACATAATAATGTTTATGATAACAATAATAAAAATATCTAGGGACTTCCCTGGCGGTGCAATGGTTAAGACTCAGTGCTTCCAGTGTTTCCACTGCAAGGGGCGCAGGTTCGATCCCTGGCCAGAGAACTAAGATGCCACATGCCACACAGTGTGTCCAAAAGAAATTTAAAAAAAAATAAGTATATATATATATATATATATATATATATATATATATATATATGTATATATAGCTAATGTTATTGACTATCTTTTAAGTGCCATATTCTGTGCTAAAATTATATTCATTACATCTTTTAATTCTCACAATGCTTCAAGGTAGATACTATTATTATCCCAATTTTACTAGTGAGAAAATTGAGAAGTAGAGAGACTGCAAAGGTGGCTTAAGGTAACACAGTAAGTGACAGAGGTAAGACAATTGATATAGAGTTAGAATATGAAAACGTCCTTTTACACTCAGAATCATGCAGATTAATAAAAGATCTTAAAAGTCATTTAATCTCACTACCTTTCAAAGGATTCTTTGGCAAGGAGGAAATACTCAATTAACATAGATGTGGTTTCAGAATTCTAGCCTCACAGTGTGATACACCACATCAACAAACTGAATAAAAACCATATGATCATCTAAATAGATTCAGAAAAAGCTTCTGACAAAATTCAACACCCATTTATGATAACTCTCCAGAAAGTGGGCATAGAGGGAACATACCTAAACATAATAAAGACCATATATAACAAACCTTTAGCTAACATCATACTCATGGTGAAAAGCTGAAAGCATTTCCTCTAAGACCAGGAAAAAGACAAGGATGTCCATTCTCACCATTTTTATTCAACATAGCTTTGGAAGTCCTAGCCACGGCAATCAGAGAAGAAAAAGAATAAAAAGGAATCCAAATTGGAAAAGAAGAAGTAAAACTGTCACTGTTTGCAAATGACATGATACTATACATAGAAAATCCTAAAGACACTACTAGGAAACTACTAGAGTTCATCAATGAATTTGGTAAAGATGCAGGATACAAAATTAACACACAGAAATCTGTTGCATTTCTGTACAATAACAACAAAAGATTAGAAAGAGAAATTATAGAAACAATCCCATTTACCATCACATCAAAAAGAATAAAATACCTAGGAATAAATGCACCTAAGGAGAAAAAAGACCTGTACTCTGAAAACTATATGATGCTGATGAAAGCAACTGAAGATGACACAAACAAATGGAAAGATATACCATGTTCTTGGATTGGAAGAATCAATATTGTCAAAATGACTGTACTACCTAAGGTAATCTACAGATTCAGTGCAATCCCTATCAACTTACCAATGGCATTTTTCACAGAACCAGAACAAAAAACATGTTAAAATTTGTATGGAGACACAAAAGACTCCAAATAGCCAAAGCAATCTTGAGAAAGAAAAACAGAGCTGCAGGAATCAGGCTCCCTGACTTCAGACTATACTACAAAGCTATAGTTATAAAAACAGATGGAGTTGGCACAAAAACAGAAATACAGATCAAAAAACAAGATAGAAAGCCCAGAAATAAACCTACACACCTATGGTCAATTAATCTATGACAAAGGAGGCAAGATTATACAATGGAGGAAAGAGAGTCTCTTCAATAAATGGTGCTGGGAAAACTGGACAGCAACATGTAAAAAAAATGAAATTAGAAGACTCCCTAACACCATACACAAAAAATAAACTCAAAATGGCTTAAAGACCTAAATGTAAGACTGGACACTATAAAACTCTTAGAGGAAAACATAGGCAGAACACTCTCTGACATAAATCGCAGCAGTATCTTTTTCAATCTGTCTCTCAGAGTAACAGAAATAAAAACAAACAAACAAAAAAAAAATGGGACCTAATTGAACTCAAAAGTTTTTGCACAGCAAAGGAGACCATAAGCAAAATAAGAAGACAACCCACAGAATGGGAGAAAATATTTGCAAATGATGCGACCGACAAGGGATTAATCCCCAAAATTTACAAACAGCTCATGCAGCTTAATATCATAAGAACAAACAACCCAGTCAAAAATGGGCAGAAGATCTAAAAAGACATTTCTCCAAAGAAGACATACAGATGGCCAAGAGGCATGTGACAAAATGTTCAAAATCACTAATTATTAGAGAAATATAAATCAAAACTACAATGAGATATCACCTCACACTAGTCAGAATGGCTATCATCAAAAAATCCACAAATAATAAATGCTGGAGAGGGCGTGGAGAGAAGGGAACCCTCTTACACTGTTGGTGGGAATGTAAATTGGTACAGCCATTGTGGAGAACAGTATAGAGGTTCCTTAAAAAACTAAAAATAGAGCTACCGTATGATCCAGCAATCCCACTCCTGGGCATATATCCAGAGAAAAACATGGTCCGAAAGGATACATGCACCCCAATGACATTGCAGCACTATTTACAATAGCCAAGACATGGAAGCAACCTAAATGTCCATCGACAGATGAATGGATAAAGATGTGGCACATATATACAATGGACTATTACACAGCCATTAAAAAGAATGAAATAATGCCATTTGCAGCAACAGGGATGGACCTAGAGATTGTCATACTGAGTGAAGTAAGTCAGACAGAGGAGAAATATCGTATGATGTCACTTACATGTGGAATCTTTAAACAGTTGATACAAATGAACTTACTTACAAAACAGAAACAAACTCACAGAGGTAGAGAACAAACATGGTTACCGAGAGAAGGGTGGGAGGAGGGATAAGGAGTTTGGGATTGACATGTACACACTGCTGTATTTAAAATGGATAACCAACAAGGACCTACTGTATAGCACAGGGAACTCTGCTCAATATTATGTAACAACCTAAGTGAGAAAAGAATTTGAAAAAGAATACATACATATATATGTATAACTGAATCACTTTGCTCTACACCTGAAACTAACGCAACATAGTTAGTCAACTATACTCCAATGTAAAATAAAAGTTAAAAAAAAAGGTCCAGCAAAAAAAAAAAAAAAAAAAAAAAAGAATTCTAGTCTCAGCCTGATCCACTGGGAAGCTCTGGTGCAAGAATTATACCAGAGAGTTTGTCCCACACAGAGGCAAGATTACTAGGCTGTTTACACCCCACTTCAGAAAGTCATTGGCTGCAAGGTTGGTGCAGTGGGAGACGAAGGAAGAAGGGAAGGGCATAACCTCCCTGCCATGTCCAGGCAAGATTACTCCCATTAGGTTAGGGAAATCCTCAAAATAAGGATGCAGGTATGTGCCATTAACAACCAACACACCTGTAGTAGCCAGAATATGGATACAAGGCCTGTTAATCTGGGCATGGCTCCAACAATATCTGATAAATTTGCCAAGTGTTTAGCCAATCACTGCCTAGATACTTCTAGAGAGAAAGAATTCGCCATCACACCCCCTTCTTCACCTAACAAGGCAGCCTGTTATAATCCTTGGACAGTTTAAATAGAAAAGTGTTCCTTTTGTTGGATGTGGGAGGATGGAGACAAGTCATTCCAGGACAGCATATGCAAAGGCACAGAATATGAAAGGGCAGAATGGTATGTGTTGTTGCCACAGCTGGTACTAAGATTTATTGTAGTTCGAACTTAAGGTGTAGAAGTAGAAAGTTAAAATATGAGTTTAGGAAGATGGTTATAAGCCAGATAGCCAGATAATAATGAAAGACCTACATGTCTCATTGAAAACTTGTGATGATGCTAAACATAAGATACCACTAAATGTATTTTAGCAGAAAAGGAAAATGATCATCTTTTACAGAAAGCCCATTCTGGCAACAATGCAGAGAGAAACCCTACCTCATTACATTAATGTTATGGGGCTTTCACATCTGTGTTTCCTCTGGGCTGTTGGTTCTTTAAGGACAGGAAACTTGCCTTCTTTATCCTTCTATTGTGAATGCCTAAAACAATAAATATTTATGGAACTGAAGTGAACTGATCACAAGAAAGAGAAATCATTACAACTCAGATGAGATGTTCTAAATTAGGAGACAGAAAACCACAACCCGTAAGCCTAATCTGGCTCATCACCTCTTTTTGCAAATAAAGTTCTATCAGAAAACAGCCACAATTTATTTACACATTGTCTATAGTTTTATTCATGCTGTAACAGCAAGAGTTGGGTAATTACAACAGAAACCATATGGCCTACAAAGTCTAAAATATTTAGTATCTGGCCCTTTACAGAAAAAGTTTACTGACCCCTGGACTAAACTGAAGCAGTAGTCCTATAAATGAATAGGTGGGATGGATGCAAATGATATTTAGAAGGCAAAATTGTTTGGTGTAGTCACTACTCTTTGTTCCCAGTTCTATTTCTCAATATCATATACACATTAGAGGCCCACATTATAAATATGTATAAAAAGCTTTCAAGTGTCCCAATGCAACTTTTGACAAGTCTTATTTACTTTCTCAAATTTAAATTGAACTATCATTTCCATAAAGATCCTTAAACTCTGAAGAACACACAGTGGAGTCCACTTACCACACAGGGATACAGATCCAAAGCAGAAGAAGTATCTGTTTGGTCCACTTAGACAAAGATAGTCCTGCAGTAATGGGACAGTATCAGCCCTGGGGTCCCTTATATAAATCTTCTAAAAGGCTCCCAACCTCTAAATTATTGTCACGTTCTTGTTTTCACTGCGGGTCTTCAGAGATGGCCTAAATCTTTTTCACCTCATTAAACTGCTTTGCACCAGAGTCCTCTAAAAACTTTTCACCCGAAAAGTCTCCACAAGGCTTTTTGAACTTCTTTTCCCTTCTCTATGTGGTCAGAACATAAAAGATTGCAATTCAAAAAAAAAGTAAAGAACTGTCATGGTCCTTTTTGTGGGTGTTAATCTCTGAACAGCCGATTTAGGGTGACTATTTTTTTTCCGTTCCTGGTTCTCCACTTCCTGTTTGAATACACACTACAAAGTGTTGGTGAAATGTATTTATAGGACACAGTCAGCCAGTTGTGTGGCCTTTTGTATCAGGACTTGAAAGATAAAGGTAAGCTCCTTTCTTTAAAAAGAAAAAAAAAAGTAATCTTCAGGCATAGAAACATCTAATCTTAGTCATAGCACCAATACCCCTAGGCAGGCCAAAAAAAAGACAATTTAGATTAAAAGTTGCTTATAAAAAATGGATTTTTAAATATCACACCTTGAATAACAAATCAATGAGAAAAATTTTTCCTACCTTCCATGGAATAAATTTAAGGAAAATGAAACAACAAATAATGTATTGGTACTCTAATATTTGAAGATTATTTGCCTCAACTATTTAGTTGCTGTCATTATTTGGAAGAAAGTAAAGTTTAACCCTACCATACATCTTACACCAAAATATTTTTCAATTTAATGAAAGATTTAAGTGTGAAGACAAGCACAAAAAAAAGAACTAGAAAAATGTAAGTAAATATCTCTCTGATTTTAGAGTGGAGAAGGATTCTTTAGGAATACGAGTAAAAGCAGAATCTAAAAGACAAAGTGACAGATTTAAATACATAAAAACTTAAGACTTCTGGGTATCCTAAAACAGAATATTCAAAATTTAAACACAAATAACCAATATGGAAAATATTTCAATGGGTGTGACTAGAAGTTTTGTCCTTTTCTTCCCGCAAGAAGAAACACATGAAAACATAATTTTTAGAAATGAGCACAGAATATGAAGCTATTCATAAAGAAGGAATAAAAATGACTAATAAATATATGAAAAAATTCTCAGCCTTGCATGTAATCAAATAAACTAAAACAGCAATAAACTTTTTTTTTCTGTATATGAGTAGATATATTTAAAAAATAGTACACAGATGTATTAGTTCAAATGATTTTGGTAGCAAATAACAGAAAATTGATTCAAAACAACTTAAAAACATTGGAAAATTAGTGACCTCTCAAAAATTTTAAACTCCAGAGAGAAGTTTGCCTTCAGGCATGGTTTAATCAGTAGTCAAGCTCTAATTCCCTTCAATTCTTTGGATTTGGTCTATTTATCAACATTGTGCTAAAGATGGCTACCCTCATGAGGCAAAATGACTGTAAGAGTTGGCTTTGCACAACACCATTCAGAAAAAAAAGAGAGTATTTCTTCTATTAACCAGCTCAGTCCTGGTCCTGGCATTCATTCTGATTAAATAAATTTAGGTCATGTGTCCAACCCATAACTAACCATGGCCAGGGAAATAGCACCTTCCAATTGGATTAGTTAAGTGCCCATGGCTAAACCAATCATCACAGCAAGGGTGACAACAGTTTGATGATTGACTTAAAGCATTCAGGGCCCATTCTTGGTGTCCAAGGTGGGGTGAATTCTCTTTAAGTCATGTAGCTGTTACATAATGGAGGAAGCGGGATAGACTAGTTGCACTGAGGTTGTACAGAAAAACAAGTTGAGTTAGGCACAGTGTATGAAACAATAAATTATTTAAATATTTATGGAAAAATTGGACTAAATAGTAAAGCCATAAAAGTGTATACACATTTGTTCCAGAATATCAGATCTTAAAATATATCCCAAGGAAATAATCATGGTTAAATACAAAGATATATCTATTATGTTGGTTTAGGACATCCAAAAATTAATGTACAATGGAAAATTAGTTAAATTCTGATACATAAATATAACCGTATATTATACAACCTTTACATATAATAATGTAGAAGAATAGTTACTGACATGTAAAACTGCTCAATATATATTGTACATTGTTAAAACCAACAGAATAATCCATGTTGGCTACCTGGTTTTAAATTTTGAATATTCTAAGATATTGTCGACTAAAAGAAAAACACACAATGTAAGAGCTGTGAGTTGAGTTTTATCCAGGGTCTTACTGAGGACTATAGCCCAGGAAACAGCTTCTCCGTACCTCTGAGAGAACTGCTCCAAAGATGTAGGGGGAGAAGCCAGTACAGTATATATACATAAGATTTTGGCTACGGAATACATGCAGTCAAGCATACATCTCGGTAAAAGGTTACTGTTAGTCACAAGCAACAGATATCTTAGTTAACGATTTTAGTTCTCTTCTATGTATGGGAAGATGCAAGAATCTGCGTTCGTTAAAATTCTTCCTGAAATATACATGTAACTATCTAAGAGGCATATTTTTCCAAAGCACAAAGTACCTCATCCTGTTTTTCATCCTGAATTCCTCTTGGGTGTACTGTCAGCGACTGCAATGGCTACTGACTTAATCCTTGTAGAACTGGATGGTGAGCAACATTTTTTGTTTTACAATGTTCAGAAGTCTTAATAAATTATCCTATTTTTGTAAAATTATATATATATTCATTGAAAAAGGCTTAAATACATCAAAATATAAATGGTTGTTGTCTCTGGATAGTTTTCTTTTTTAATGACTTTCTGTATTTTGTAAATTTTCTGAATGCTTATGAATTATTCCAGTAATAAAAATTTTAGTTTCAAATTTACTTTAAAAGAAATAATAAAGCAAATTCACATTTTAAAAAGATTTAATGGGAACTGCGACTTTAAGAATGTGTTAGTGAAGAATTTTAAGAGTTCCAATTGCAGGTTGAGAGGAAGTCCACAAAAAGGTAGAGATCTAGAAATCAAATCTTTAAGTAATCTGCATCTTATCCCTGGAGGAGCACCAGCATGCAGCTACCCTTTAGTTATACAGCATTAGCTCACCTGAAACCCAATATGTTGATTTTATCCATAATGATTCTCCTACCCCCTTGGGAAGAGCTTAGGGTAGACAAAGAATTATCAAACCTCTCAAGAGGACTTTCCAACTCCCTGAGGAATCCCTTTTTTGAGAATAGGCACAAATACTCACATTTATATATCTATGTAAGTGATGGCTAACAGTCCAAAATTGTACTATATGTAGCCCCAACTGCACTATAACAGCTTCAACTTTCACATAATTGATTCATAGAGCAAAAGTTGGGCTGGCCTACCTAAAATTATGTGTACACTGGGCTATAGGACTAACCATCTCAACTGAATTTAATAATTTTTCTAAAGTCAGTTAAAATATAACTAACTTTATTGGTTTCATCTATTAATGTATCACTATATATGCACAGACCATAGAAGCTAAACATGCATCATCTAAAGGAGAGCTGAAAGACTGAACAATGTACAGCCCTGTATGATGTGAGAGGATTCGACACATATATGCTGTCTGTACATAGCTGATCCTAACTCTACTGCTGTAGAATGTACCCTATTCTTCAGTCACTGTAGGCCAAATATACTGCAACAAGTGAAGAAAAGGCAAGAGCAGAGCACAAGTATCAGGAAAAAGTTTACTTTTCTGATGTAAGAGAGTAAAATTCAAAGCATTCATTTATTCAACATCCAATTAATACTTATACAGAATAAAGAGATGAGTTAAATGAACAAAAATCCCTGCTTCATGGAGTAGACATTCTAATGGATACGTGGGCATATATACAAAGTCTAAATAGGTTCTTTTCCCTCTTGCACTAAGATTCAGGGAGAATGAAAAATGAAATTGGGTATCTAAGACAGAGGCTGTCAAGGACTGAATGACAGATATCCTTAGCTAAGAAGAAAGCTTGGAGAGCCCATCCTATCTGAATTCTGGGAAGAGGAAGAGGAAAAGGCAAGTCTGTAGGCAAAATCTAGTCAGAAATTTGTCACTGGTGCTCCCTTCTGCCTTTATATTAGGTGACCCTCACCTAATTACTGAGCCCTCTCTTTCCTATTCCTCAATACCAACCATTCTTTTCAGATATCCCTAGTCAATAGTGGATGAGAAAAGGATGAACAATGCCATATATATTTTCTCTCTGTGGATGCTGCTGTGCCCACCAGTACCTGACCCATATGAAAACTACTAAGGGAAGAAGATGGTGGGGGATGGATGGATGGAAGAATAGATGAATGCATGGATTTTTTCATGGGCATGGCTTAATATGCGAGAAAGTAAGTGAATAGAAAAGTAAAATAATAAATGAAGGCATAAACAAAAAAATAATTATATAAAGTAGGGGAAAACTTAAAGGTGCTCATAGGAAGCTTGTGAAGTCAGTCCCATGGTAAAGATGGGAGAGAAATAAAAAGAAATCACACCCTAAAGATGTGAATAAGGTGACAGAATCTAGGAGAAGAAAAACAATAAATAAAATTGTAGAACTTGTAAGCCCCAGGGAAAAAGAAAAAAAAATCACAGTATCTCTTCAAGATGAGCAGAGGAGCCAGGGGGAGGTTAGAGGATTTGCTCTGGCTACAACCTTGAATCTTGATGCAGTGAGAATGTCCCTGCTTCTGAAAACAGCAGGCTCTGAGAGTTTCACTGAAAGTGGCAATAGGTTTTCATGAATAGAAGTATGCATAGAAATATTACAAACTCTTGTTAAGAGCTCAAACATTGTGTACACCAAGTTGAGATAAATTCTAGCCATTTATAAATAGCCTTTATATTTTTGATAAAAATATACACCTTCAAAATTGAAAAATACAAATAAGAAAAAAAGATTAAAATCATCCACCATATTCTAACAATCAGAAATATTTTTGCAAGTTTTATACCAGCTTAACATGTGTGTACATGCACACATGTGTTTGTATGTGCTTAGTATAATATATATTTAATTAAATTAGCTTCATATAAAATATATTTTATATGTTTTATATATATTGTTTAACAGATTAATATTATATATATGCTTTTAATTATTTTTTCACATAAATATATTGTAAATATTTCCATGGTAGGAAACTGCCTTCAGTATTGTAATAGTTTATCATCAGCTATTTTATTTTATGGGTATATAAAATTTAATCAAGCAATCTCCCATTGTTAGAAATTTAGTTCTGTTCCCCCCATGTTGTCATTTAAAATAATTTATTTTTTAATACTTTTTTTTTTTTTACTTCAAAGAAATTTTATCTTCTTTCATTGTAGAAGAAAACACCATGAATTACAATCAGTACTTTGCTGGATTTTTGCCACACCCAGAATTATTTGTTGTATACATTAGACACAATGTCAGGATGGTGCTTTTAGAAACCCTGCATCCCCATATTTACCTAGAAAGAATAAAATTACATATTGTATATTAAGTTTTTCCTCTCTGCTCTTTTTAAAAATTTTTTCTTGCGGTATAGCTGATTTACAATGTTGTGTTAGTTTCAGGTGTTTTTAATACTGTTTTATTTTTTAAAACAAAGTGCTACATTCTCTAATTATATCATTATTTCAAAAAACTTGCGTTGGAATTGCTTGGTCAAATTCAAAATGTTAAGGCTTTTGATGTGTCAATTATGATGGCTTCAGGTGCTATTAATGGCAATAAAAAACCAATCAACATTTAAATTATTATTTAAATGTCTTAAATAATAAAGGCTTTTTAATGGATCTCATAGAGTCCAGAGATAATTCAGGTCACAAAATCGGTTTACTCCAGTAGCTCAACAACATTACATCCTGCTTCTTTTTGTCTTCTGTTCTGCCTACACTGATAAGAGCCTCCTTCTCACTTACATACCCAATGGCTGCCAACAACTCCTGGGAACACATTTTTCCCTTTCAGGTTCAGTGAAAGAGCACATCTTCCCCAAACCTCAAACAAAAATCCTAAATCTTACTCTAGATCAGTTTGTGTCATGTGCCCATTCTTGAGCTTTGACAAGCAGCTTAGATATTGTCAATATATAGTCCCACAAATAGTGTGAGTTCAGGTTTCCTCCAGCCTTCACTAATGTTGAAAATTAACCTTTAAAAAAATCACAGTAACATCAAAAGCTGCCAGACAACTAAAAAGAGTAGGCTATTATTCCCTTTTTTCTTTCTTTTCTTTTCTTTCTTATCAGTGTGGATTTTTAGTTGTGAAAACATGGGCTCTAAAATCAGATAGTCCCTTACTAGGTAGAGTTGTTTCATCTTAAACAAGTTAGAAAATTCTCTGAAAAACAGGAATAATAATAGAATCCACCCCTTGAGTTTTTATGAAGACAAGTGAAATAAATTTTTTAAAACCTGGTAAATGTTAGGTTTTGTTTATAATTATTATATTACTTTTATTACTAAATTGTTGTGATTACCCATTCATTCTTTGTACTCATTTTTCCATTGGGAGTAGCCATTTTTAATCATAAAAAGGGAAGTTTTACTTCATTGTTTGAAATGTCTACTTCCTCATTTAAGACATATATGTAAGCACCCATATTTTCTTCACTAGTCAAATGGCAACACCTACAGACACCAGCCAAGAGTATCTGAAAAACTGAAAAAATTAGTGACTTTAGAAACACTGGAAAATCAATCACTGATAAGAGGGTGAGAAAATTTTGGCTTATCTTCCTGCATTTCCAAGATACTTTGCATATAAGGCATTTGTGCTATTAAAGCTACAACACTGGACTTTCTTCTCTATAGCATTTCAGACAAAAATGCCAGCAATGACAGTTAATGACATGACTAATGCCAAAATGAGTTACCTCAAAGACAGCTGAAATCATATACGATAAATGTTGTTAGACCTTTTATAAATTCCACAAATAACTCTAAATCTCAGCCCCTTATTATGATAAATATCTTTTAAAAATAAAGAGAATTTTTTGGGGAAAATAAACAGTGAAAGAAATCTCTCATTTACAAGTTATGAATACTCCTGTCCTAATACAGGAATAGCTTAATTTACCAAAACCTTATACGAGGCCATTCCTCTAAATGGAAATAGAAATGACATTTTTAGTTTGTTCAGCGTGCAGTGAGATTCTTGTCTGAATGGTGTTATTTCTGGCTCCCCTATGAGCCACTGTTAGGATTGGTCAAAAAGGATCTGGGCTCCCTTCTTCCCTTTTGGATGTTTTCTTCCTCTGAAATTGGTTAGAACAGACAGCTTTTTTCTTCCACCTCAAAATTCAGCAGTTCTCTGATTCCTGAACAGATGAGTTCTAAAAAACATTAACTTATTTCACTGTGCCCTCAAAATCTCCCTCCCTGCCCCATACATGCATCATACCATAGCTACATTACTAATGGGTGTCATTCAACCTTCACTGTTCTTCATCTCCCATTATATATAAATGGTGATTGTGGAGAGCTCTCTATCATGCATACAAGTCCTTATTGTCTTAAGCTAAAAAAAAATGTCTTTTAAGAAAGTGGGAAGGTTTGCCCTATTCTGCAATATTTGGCAGTGTTCATTTTAACTGATTCACTTGTTAGGGCAAAATTACTGTAACCTGTAATAAATGTTAAGATTGTTGGATGCATACTTGTACTGAATTAATATTTTATAGCTTCTTGGCCCTGTGTGGGCTAACTGTTCTATTGGAATGCTCTAGCACCATGGAAACGCTGGGAGATATTTTCTCTTAATTGTAAGAATGTTTGACAGATAACAGTACAGTACCATGGAATTAAACTCCATTACTGATGAATTCTGATCAGCTTATAACCTTTTTTATTATATTATTTGAGGGTTTTTTTTCATTTTATTTTTAAGCTTTGTGACATCTGTCCTTGTCCATATCACTTCTTAAAAGTCTTAGTGTCAGTAAGTATAGTATTGTCTATAAAGTTGCCATCAGATAAAGACATCCAGTTTCTTTAATTAAATATCTTCTCCATTTAGAAAAAAAATCCAACCTGTTAACTATGATTAAAATCTTTTTGAAGACATATTTTTTTAAAGAAGAAAAACTTCTGCTAACACCTCTCTATTGTTAAATTGTAATATAAGTCAATTACATTAACCTTAAATTCTAATGCTAAAAATATCAGTATTTAGCTTAAAAAATATTTATAATTTTAAAAACAAAATATAAATAACGTGTTTTATACACTTTTATGTCTAAGAGAAACATGCTATGCTTCCACCCTTCCATTCCAATGAGATAGAATAGAAAATATTTTTTATTTTTCTAAGCTCAAGACTTTGAACCAGTTGATTAGAGTTTTACCCTAAAGCTCCCATGGCCCTCAAGAATCAAGTTCATAATGGAAGCCAAGCATCCAAATATCTAGGCAAAGTTTCCCAGAGAAACACATAACTGCTGGTCACATTTTTTTTTTCCTCCTTTCCCTTTCTCAGAAACACTTAATGAGGGTTCAAATAGCTGTTTGTAGCCAACTCATTAAAATGCCTTTTTTTCTGCTAGTACAGCACTGTGATGGACATTGGGAGGCTCTGCCTCTCCTACTCTAGAAGAATGAGGTCTTTTATTTCAGCCTTTGGATTCTACCAGACTCCCCTCACTAAGGTCCCTCTTCAGCACTAGTATTCTGACACACCACTACCAGGCCTAACTATAAGCAGAACCCTGGGAAGTGCAGCTCATCACCTGACCCAACTGTCTTCTCTTACGAACCTGCCCCATGTAGCTTTTACCCTTTCCTTCTTCACAGAGTTGAGAAATGAAGAGAAGCTAAGAAGACAGTACTCAAAGTATTCAGTTGAAGACTGGTGGAGAAAAGCTGTGGACACATTAAAAATGTCTCTCCTAACACAGGGAGTTTACTGAGGGAAGAGATTATTTCCTGTTGGGAGTAATTGGGAAAGATTTTATGGCAGAAAGGATACAAACACACATAATGTGTGCATGTGTTAGGAAGAGTAGCAACCCAAGGTGGAAAGAGAGTACAAGCCAAGTGTGGTAGGCAGAAACGGGTCCCTGAAAAGGTCTCCACGTCTTAATCCCAAGAATCTATGACCATGTTACCTTAACATGGCAAATGGGACTTTCAAGAGGGGATTAAATTAGGAAGTTTTGAGATGGGGAGATTATCCTCATTATCCAAGTAGACCCTAAG
The DNA here is from genome assembly GCF_949752795.1 of Hyperoodon ampullatus. Classification (NCBI taxonomy): domain Eukaryota; kingdom Metazoa; phylum Chordata; class Mammalia; order Artiodactyla; family Ziphiidae; genus Hyperoodon; species Hyperoodon ampullatus. Next base: position 60,176,331 of record NC_136915.1, on the reverse strand, counting down.
TGTCACAAGTGTTCTTTATAAGAGGGAGGCAGGAATGTGAGTCAGAGAAGGAGATGTGAGGACAGAAGCAGAGGTCAGAGTGATGCAGCCTCTAGAAGCTGGAAAAGGCAAGTAAATAGATTCCCCCTAGTACCTCCAGAAAGAATGCAGCTCTGTAACACCTTGATTTTAGCCTCCTGAGACCTGTTTTATATGACCTCTAGAATTATAAAATAGTAAATTTGTGTTGCGTTAAAGCACTAGTTTGTAGCTATTTGTTACAGCAGCAATAGGAAACTAATACACAAAGGCAAATGGAAAAATGTGCACTATTTGTAAAGATATTAAACTTCAGAGTGGAGGGTGCCCAGGGATATTCAACGGAGGACAAGATGAAAAGAAAAATACAAAAAGGAATAATTATAATATTTTGCTTTCCACTTAAAGTGCTTTCATATTCATTATTTTAAAAATATGATTCCCATAGCAACCTTTTAATCCAGGCATTTAGATACTCTCCAATTGAAAGATGAAGTAGCTATGGCTTGTGGAAGTTCATTGTTTTGCCCATGTCCACAGTTCTGTAAGTTGTGGAGCTGGGCGGGAGCTGAGGTATGCCAACTCCTCACACCTCTTTCCATTGCATCACATCCCTTGTTCAAACCAGGCCACCTGATTTCGGAGGGGTTTAAATGTCAGGTCAAAGGGTGTAAAATTTATTCACCAGCAATAAATCAAGGGTTTTTAAGCAAGGAGTGGTATAATCAATTAATTTAACAGCATAACATAAAGTAGATTATAGAAGGAGGGGAAAAAAATTGAGGGACTGGTTAGGCTACTGGAATAGTCCAGGAGACAGGGAACAAAGGCCTGAACTGAGGTCAGCAGTGGGAACAGAGAGAGGCGTGTTGTTTTATATAAGATGGGGAGAGGATAGGGGCAGGTGAAAATAGGAGCAGGAAATTCACCTTTCTGGTTTATTATCAAAGGAAAACTTATGGTTTTCTAATATATATCTCTCGGACAATAAATTAGTATACATTTAAAGTAGGCTTTATTCATATAAATCATAGTTTCCATATAAAAATTAAGTTTTGAACCTACATCTATTTAACTTTCTAAATTCCCATTTCAGAAGATTCTTTTTTAATTTGCTTAAAAAATAGACAAATCCCAATACAGTATTTTTTACAATACCTGAGTTCTTTATGTCTCATTGAGGTCAACTAGCTGGCCACCAATGAAATTTGAGACTAGAAAAGTACCGCTCTGCTCCTCTCACAGCAATGGCAATACACTCTCGAAATCGTCACCTTTCTGACAGGGCTTTCTTGACCCCATCCATCTCACACAGTTACCTGTTTTCTACTCCTTTTGTATGCTGTTGGTAAGCTACAAAAATATCTTTGGGTGGTCATCCTTGCTATATATCTGAAACATTTGCTGCTGCATTATGACATGTTATTTATTGCTGTTATTCATCCGTCAGTTCTCATCATGCCCATTTTTCAGTCTTTGATTGCCTTTTTTGACCTTGATTCTTAGAAACTTTCACCAACTTTTTTTCCTCTTTTATCACAAATAGTTCAGAATTCTGATGTTGGCTTTGATAGGCTGAATAATGGTCCACCAAAAATGTCTATCTCCTAATTCCCAGAACTTAATATGTTACCTTACATGGTAAAATGGACTTGGCAAATTTGATTAAGAATTTTGAGATGGGGAGATTATCCTAGATTACCCAGTTGGGCCTAATGTAATCACAAAGGTCCTTACAAGGCAGAGAGAAGCAGAAGAGAAAGAGAGATGGAAACAGCAGAAGCAGAGATCAGAGAGGAGAGAAGATATTATGCTGCTTGGTTTGAGGATGGAGGAAGGGGCTACAAAGCCTAGGAATGTAGGTAGCCTCTAGAAGCTGGAAAAAGCAAGGAAACACATCTTCCCCAAGAGCCTCCAAAAGGAGCATAGCATGATGGACCCATTTTAGACTTCTGACCTCTAAAACTATAAGAGAGTAAATCTGTGTTGTTCTAAGCCACTATGTTTGTGATCATTTGTTATAGTAGAAATAGGGTAACAATTTCCCAACAGAAAAAGAAATCCTAAATGTCTCATCTTTTTTATATATTTAAATTGAGAGGAGAAATTAGAGTATCCCAATTAAAGTGGCCTCCATCATCTTAATTATTATGCCTTACTTCATTTCCTCAGTTACTCAAAGAAAAAATTCCAGCCAATTATTTCATCTTCCAATGTCAGTGTAGAAAACCGAAGATTGTAATCCATTCCATAATCATTTGAAAAATAAGTCATTTAAAATCTATTCAGAACTTCATACAGCATTCATCCATCCATAAGAGCCATATAGAAAACTTTTGTGAGTAAAAAACTGTGGTGGAACTAAAATGTTGTATTTTTCGGTCAAATAATGCTATAACTTTTTAAAAATAGCAAAAGATTTAATGTTGTAAAAATAATATATTAGGCAACCCACACTTCCTTCAACATTACTCAGATGAAACCTTATATTCCTTTGATCCCAACATAACAGGGCAAGATCTAAAGTTTACCTGGAATTCTCTTTGACTGAATGCTAAGAGAAGTAAAGGAAAAAGGAGACAAATTGGAAAGCACAAGGGTGGGTTACAGATGAGTAGGGGAAGAGGGATGAGGAGAGGCATACAGATTCTCAGAAATAATCTCATCTAAAAGCAACATCAGCTTTTACTTACTCCTGTACCCAAGCAATGGGAGGGATGAGGTGAAGTAAATGTCCTCACACAGACCAATGTAATTACAGGAAAGATGAGGCAGAGCTACATGACACCCAGCCCTTAGATATCATGTTTAGCTTGGATACGTAGTGGGTGGCAGGTAGGAGTTGACAAGGGTTACTTAACAGTTTTCAAAAGCTAAAAAAAAAACTTTCATTGAAATATCCTGTCAATTTTATGGCCACATTCTGCCAACTCCACCCCCCCCCATACATCTCCCCAACCCCCAGAATGAGGGCAAAAAGAAAAAAGAGGAAAGGACTTGATGTTTCTGAGTACCCATTAATGTCAGACAAAATACAAGATGCTTTTAATTTGTTATTACATTTCATCTTCATGAAAGAGCTAAAATTTCTGAGCCTTTAATGTGGGCCAAGCACTGTGCCGATGCTTATTTATAGTTTAAGAGTTTCAACTATACATTACATAATTTACCTTATCTCGTGCTAATAACTACTCTCTGAGGTGCGTAGTATTGATATCCCCATTTTGTAAATGAGAAACTGAACCCTACTGAGTTTAAGTAATTGGCCCCAAGTCAAGCAGCTGGCAAATTGCAAGACTGGGATTCAAACATAGCTTTATCTACCTCATGCTAGAGCCTAGTTCTTAGCCATTTCTCCAAGAGGTAAATACTATTTTTCTTTCTTTATAGATGAACATATTTGAGTCAGAGGGATAACAAGAAACTTATATTACTGTGTCTAAATCAAAATTAGCTAATTCTGACTTCAGAATATTAGTTATACACATGATAGTGAGCTTATGCTTGTAAAGCAGATAGTTCAGTTTTTGATGGCTTTACAAATCGTGATTTTATAAAAATCACCCCTAAACTTACACTGGACAGCCATCCTATTATTCATGCGTTCTCAGTATCTACAAATTGATTTAGAGTAAATCCCAGCTTTCAGAGCTACAAAGTCGGACCTACTGATTCACCTAAGGGCAGAATCAAGATTTGATATCATGGTGTCAAAGTCTGAATTTGGAAAAACTAAGTCTCTCAAGAACAGCTGCACTTTTAATTTTCAAACATGCTCTTAAGAGAAAATTTGTGTTACATTATTCCAAGGGCTTATTTCTCTTAGATCCAAATAATTAATGAGATTTGCAGTGGGAAGAAGCCACTAACAGAACTTCACACAGACCTCAAACCAGAATCTCATCATGGTGCATCCATGTTTCATAGGATGCCCCTTTGGCCACCAGGGCTACATGGAACCCATATGACTCAGAAACATACTGAGTTTCTTCCTCTTGGATCAGTTTGCTTCAGACAGCCAAGTCCAAATAACAAAATCGAGGATTCTTTTGTACTTCTTTCTTTTGGTTCAGACTTATGTTCCTGTGAAAAATACTCAAAAGGCTATTATGTTTTGATTAAATCTTCTAATCTGGGCAAGGCCAGAGCTAAACTTGGATACCACAGAACTCATCCATTTTGTTCCTACCACTCTTTTAAAATGTGTGTTAATTTACCCAGAGCTTGTGCCACAGTCAAAATAAATTTACATGTACCTATAATACCTCACAGCTTGAGGAATATGAAAATAAAAAAGTTCATGAGAGTCATATATGTTCTGGTGAGAATACAAAAGAAGCTACTAATTAGGAAAAACAAAACCACCATCGATGGAGCAGCTGCAGTAATTTCCTGTGCCTTTCTGGCATTATGGGAAACTGCATGCATTATCACAGTCACTTGTCACACCACAGAGAGACTGCATTAGCTTATTTTTTCCCTATAAATTCATCCACTTTAGGCTTCAGAAAAGCAGTTCACCAACCTAAGGTTGAAATGCTGAAATTCAGAAAATAATGCTTAAAAAGTGGCCAATAACAGATTTTGAAAACAACTTTTTTGAACAATTTTCAATCAGAGTCACAAAGTATTTAGTTGCAACATTTCTTTTCCCTTGATGAGAATTCAGGAAAACCACTATTTTACTTGCTGAAATGTGGTAGGAATATAGTCTTGGTTGGCAATAAGTAGAACAAGAAGATGGGGAGTTGGGTGGGAAAAGAGGAGAGAAGTTAAAGCTGCCAGCCGAATAGAATGAAGGTGTTTACAGTACAGTTCTGAGAGAAGTAAAGAAACCTAGTCAAAATCCAGCAGGACTTAGAAGCACACTCCCTTGAGATGGGGAGCGGGGTGTGGGGGGTACAGTGGGAAGCTGAGGGCTCCAGATACTGCAGTGCTGCTGAGTTCTGTCACACTCTGGAATGAAGGACATTATGACCTGAGCCAAAAATGGACACCCCCAAATCTGGACATACAGAGATTCCCTCTTCAAACACACCAAACCAAGAGTGCTTATAAGCATGGTAGTCATTCTGGTTTTAAAAGTCATTACTCTATCCAGAGGGGAAACAAGAGTATACCCATTCCACCATACGGAGAACTCTGCTCCCTGTGTGCCTGCTATTTTCCCAGGTAAAACGAGATCTTTGTTAAAGTATAGGGTGTTGTGTAAATAATTTTAAATAGTAATATAATATTTAACTAAATGTGAGCTCAGGATTGAGTTGAGCCGCATCCCTTCCTCCCACAACTGGGAGGCCATGTGGGAAGCAGCCCTGGCCAATCTGTCTTATATAGTTGGCATGGAGAACGAGAACCATGCCTTTCAAGTGCTTTCAACAAATAGTAACTGAGCATCTGCTGTGGCCCCACCCAAATATAATGAGGCTGTAGGATGTCTGTGGAATATGGTGTGTGAAACTGAACCAAATAAGCTTTTCCAAAATAGAGAGTCAAACAAGGGCAGCCTGGGGAGAATACTGGGAACTGAGATGCAAGGGAAACGGCATATAGGAGCCCATGAACAAAAGCTGATCTAAACAAATTTGGCAGACAGCTGTTACTGCCCATTGAAGGGTTTTTTACCTGCTCTTAGCACATTCATGTGAGTGTATCAGTACCAAAGGAGCTGGAATGTGAAGATATATCACACTATTTTTAAAAAGCAACATGGTCAAATAAGCAGCTTATGGTAAAGGGTAATCATTTGAGCCTAAGTATTTAATACCCACCTTCCTGAATTCTCTCTGAAAAAAAAAAAGAAGAAACATAAAAATTAGAAAAACAATACCTGTACAAATACGGGAATCAAGCAGTGTCAAGAAATAAACCTTTTTTGATGTAAGCCATTGAAATCTTGGGAGCTTGTTTGTACCAGCAGCATATTGATATGCTATTTTTCCAATTATAAAATGAATACAATAAAGCAATTTATACAAAGGTATAGAAGTGGACTGGCAGTTTAAACATCAAATTAATCACAGTTGTTAGCTCTGGAAAAGTAGAAGGAATGGTGCTGACGATGGTGGATAAAAGGGACTATTTCTTCTATTAAAATAAAAATTGAAGCAAGTATAGCAACATGATAATAATTATTAATTTGGGTTATGGGTACATAAGTATTTTTTATACTATTCTTTGTAGTGTACTATATTTTAATATATCAAAATTAAAAATAAATAAATTTATATACATTCACTGAAGATAATTTGGGTATGTATAAAAGCATGAAGAAAATTAAAACCACTCATAATTCTATAACCAAGAGGCAAAACTGTACCAAACTGTAAATATATATACATACTATTTTTATGAAATAATTTTATAAAAACGGGGCCTTATTGAATGGTCAATGCCCTGCTTTTTTCATATAACAATTAAAATTTTTCATTATATTAAATAATATTTTATAACATGATTATTTTCTTGAGTAAAATACCTATAAAACAGAAGATCAAAGAGTTCTTATTTCCCTCCATCATTTAGTATTATCGTTCCTCTATTATTTGTCAACTCAATGAGTGAAAAACATTTCACCTTCTTTATTTTGCATTTCTTTATTGCCAGTTAGGCTGTACATTTTTGTGTGTACATATGACATTGCATATCTGTAGTGGCCACCTGGTCTTTTTGCCTGGCCTGTATCTCCCTTTCTGGGAACTGTCTCTCTCATTTCCCTTGTGGTTCTGATGGAGCTGACATGCAAAATATCTTTGCCTGCCCCTAACTGCAGGAATCAGCATGGAACCTAGTTATCCTCCAGATGAGATCCTATTCCCTGACTACTGTGATTACCCCAAGAGGTGGGCTTTTGTCCCAACCAACACCAGAGGATCTCCCTGAGATTTAAATTTTGAATGCTGGAGCATGGCAAGGGGCAGGGAGCTATTGTTTTCTTCCTCAGAGTTGATGATATACAATTTAAAAAGATGAAATTTGTGACATCAAAAATATAAAATGTGGGGACGGTGGTAAATGGGTAGAGTTTTTGAATGCAATCGAAGTTGTTAAAGCTTAAAATAGACTATCATGTTTATAAGAAGTTTTATGTAAGCCTGAGGGTAACCACACAGCAAAAACCTATGGTAGATATACATAAGATAAAGAGAAAGAAATCAAAGCATACCACTAGAGCAAATAAGCAAATCTTCAAATAACAGAGGAAGCCAGCAAGACAGAAGGAAAGGAACAGAGGAACTATACAATAGCCAGAAAACAATAAGATGGCATTCATAAATTCTTATCTATCAATAATTACTTTAAATGTAAATGGATAAATTCTCCAATCAAAAGGCATAGAGTGTCTGGATGGATAAAAAAACAAGACCCAACTACATACTGCCTAAGAGACCCACTTCAGATTTAACGACACACAAAGGCTCAAAGTGAAAGGATAGAAAAGGATATTCTATGCAAATGGAAACTAAAAGAGAGCAGGGATGGCTATACTTATATCAGAAAAAAATGGGCTTTAAATCAAACACCATCAAAAGAGACAAAGAAGGTTATTTACAGTGACAAAGGGGTCAATTCATCAAGAGGATACAACTGTGAATATATATGCACCCAACATTGGAGTACCTAAATATATTAAACAAACAGTAACAGATCTGAAAAGAGAAGTAAACAACAAAACAATAATAGTATGGAATTTCAGTACTCCACTTTAAACAATGGAAAGATCATCCACACAGAAAATCAATAAGAAAACATTGGACTTGAACTATACTTTAGGCTAAATGGACCTAACAGACATAAATAGAACATTCCATCCAAAAGCAACAGAATACACATTCTTCTCAAGCACACAAGACATTCTCCAGGACAGAACATATGTTGGTCACAAAACAAGTCTTAGCAAATTTTAAAAAGACTGAAATCATACTAAGCATCTGTACAACAATAGTATGAAACCAGGTATCAATAATGGGAGAAAAACTGGAAAATTCACAAGTGAGTGGAAATTAAATAACACACTCCTAAACAACCAAAGGGTCAAAAAATAAATCAAAAACAAACAAAAATGGAAACACAACATATCAAAACTTCTGGGATGCAATAAAAGCAGTTCTAAAAGAGGGAAGATTATAGTGATAAATACTGACATGAAGAGAAAAAACAGAATCTCAAACAACCTAACTTTACACCTCAAGCAACTAGCAAAAGGACAAACTAAGCCCAACATTAGCAGAAGGAAAGAGGTAACAGAATTCAGAGCAGAAATAAATGAAATAGAGAATAGTAACCATAGAAAAGATCAATAAAACTTAAGAGCTGGATTTTTGAAAAGATAGAATTTACAAACCTATCTTTGTAAACCTGTCTTTGTAGCTTTCTTTGTAAGCTAGGCTTACAAAGAAAAAAAGACAGAGGACACAATTAAAATTACAAATGAAAGAGGAGACATTACAACTCATACCACAGAAACACAAAGGATCATAAGAGAGTACTGTGAATATTTATATGCCAACAAACTGGACAGAATACAAGACATGGATAAATCCTAAAAACATACAAACTACCAAGACTGAATGAATAGAAAATCTGCACAAGCCAATAATGAATAAGGAGGTTGAATCAACAATTAGAAACCTTCCAACAAATAAAATCCCAGAACCTGATGGCTTCCCTGGTGTATTCTACCAAACTTTTAAAGAATAATTGATGCCAATCCATCTCAAACTCTTTCAAAAAGTTGAAAAAGAGAAAACACTCCCAAACCCATTTTACAAGGCCAGCATTACCTTGATACCAAAGCCAGGTAAGGACACAATAGGAAAAGAAAACTTAAGGCCATTATCCCTGATGAATAGAGATGCACAAAAAGAAAGAATGGTGTAACAAACTTCTGTGCAGTCATCACCCCAGTTTCAACAAATCATCAATATACATGAGTATAGTATGCTTTATACTATTAGTTTAATATGCTTTATACTATTAGTTTAAGTACAAAGGAGCTAGCTATACTGAGTTTTCCAGAATGCTGTTAGGTTTAAGGGTTTGGAGTTTGAGTTGACTATATATATAGGAACAACATTAATTAAAAATTATAGTAAGTGTTCAAGCTATGTAAAATTTAAAACATATGTCAAAATATCATTAAAAATTGAAATGTAAACAATAGACTAAAATTTATTTGTCACAGATGTGATATTTTAAAAACATCTTTATTATGTAAAGAGATCATACTTAGTAGAATGTTCTATAAATATCAATTAAGTCCATTTGATCTGATGTGTTGTTTAAGGCTTGTGCTTCCTTATTGATTTTCTGTCTGGATGATCTGTCTACTGATGTTAGTGGAGTGTTAAATTCCCCTACTATTATTGTGTTATTGTTGATTTCTCTTTTTATGTCTGTCAATATTTGCCTTATATACTGAGGTGCCTCTATGTTGGGTGTATATGTACTTACAATTGTTATATCTTGCTCTTGGATTGATTCCTTGATCATTTTGCAGTGTCCTTCTTTGTCTATTGTAACAGTCTTTATTTTAAAGTCTATTTTATAGTCTGATATAAGTATTGCTACTCTGGCTTTCTTCTGATTTCCATTTGCGTGAAAAACCTTTTCCCATCCCCTCACTTTCTGTCTGCAAGTGTCTCTAGATCTGAAGAGATCTCTCTTTTTGTGCATGTTCTAAATTTTCCCATAAAAAAGCCTAAAACATTCTTTTGTACTTTGGACTTATTTTCTGCTTCCTTTCAAGTTTCATGTACATAAATCCTTAATTCGTGACCCTGGACAAATTTGGAAATCTCTAAACTTTGGTTACCTCCGCTACTAAAAATCAAAACCAAACAAAGAAGTAAAAATATACCAAGTGTGTAGGATCGGTAAAAGGACTATGACATAAATCACAGCAAGATCTTTTTTGACCCACCTCTTAGAGAAATGGAAATAAAAACAAAAATAAACAAATGGGACCTAATGAAACTTAAAAGCTTTTGCACAGCAAAGGAAAACATAAACAAGACGAAAAGACAACCCTCAGAATGGGAGAAAACATTTGCAAATGAAGCAACTGACAAAGGATTAATCTCCAAAATTTACAAGCAACTCGTGCAGCTCAATATCAAAATAACAAACAACCCAATCCAAAAATGCACAGAAGACCTAAATAGACATTTCTCCAAAGAAGATATATAGATTGCCAACAAACACATGAAAGGATGCTCAACATCACTAATCATTAGAGAAATGCAAATCAAAACTACAATGAGGTATTACCTCACCAGTCACAATGGCCATCATTGAAAAATCTACAAACAAATGCTGGAGAGGGTGTGGAGAAAAGGGAACCCTCTTGCATTGTTGGTAGGAATGTACATTGATACAGCTACTATGGAGAACAGTATGGAGGTTCCTTAAAAAACTAAAAATAGAACTACCATACGACCCAGCAATCCCACTACTGAGCATATACCCTGAGAAAACCATAATTGAAAAAGAGTCATGTACTACAATGTTCATTGCAGCTCTATTTACAGTAGCCAGGACATGGAAGCAACCTAAGTGTCCATCAACAGATGAATGGATAAAGAAGATGTGGCACATATATACAATGGAATATTACTCAGCCATAAAAAGAAACAAAGTTGAGTTATCTGTAGTGAGGTGGATGGACCTAGAGACTGTTATACAGAGTGAAGTAAGTCAGAAAGAGAAAAACAAATACCGTATGCTAACACATATATATGGAATCTAAAAAAAAAAAAAAAAAATCGTTCTGAAGAACCTAGGGGCAGGACAGGTACAAAGACGCATATATAGAGAATGGACTCGAGGACACAGAGAGAATGGACTTGAGGACACGGGGAGTGGGAAGGGTAAGCTGGGACGAAGTGAGAGAGTGGCATGGACATATATACACTACCAAATATAAAACAGATAGCTAGTGGGAAGCAGCCGCATAGCACAGGGAGATCAGCTCAGTGCTTTGTGACCACCTAGAGGAGTGGGATAGGGAGGATGGGAGGGAGATGCAAGAGCGAGGAGATATGGGGATATAGGTATATGTTTAGCTGATTCACTCTGTTATAAAGCAGAAACTAACACACCATTGTAAAGCAATTATACTCCAATAAAGATGTTAAAAAAAAAGGAGAAAATGAAATAATGCATATCTAGCATATAATATATATATTATATGCTAGATTATGCATATCTAGCATATAATATATATTATATGCTATATAATGCATAATCTAGCATATAATATATAAAAGAAATTCATACAATTCAACAGCAAAATACAAACAGCCCAATCAAAAAAAATGAGCAAAGGTTGGGCAGGCTCCTGCACCCGAGGCCCACCATGGGGGGCTCCTGCGCCAACCACCTCCTCCACAGGCCCCAGGAGCAGATGCCAGCAGGTTGCCCATGTACAGAGGCAGGGCTGAAACTGCAGCTGAGCCCCAGGGGCCGCATGAGTTAGGAAGTAGGGCTGAAATCTCTCCCCACGGCTGCGTGAGTCATGGATTTACACCTCTGCTGCTGGCTTTGTAAGTTCGGCACCTGTAGGACATCTGAACGAACAACAGGTGCTCCTGTGGCTGGGACGAGTCTGGCCTTAACAGCTGTGGGCTTTATGGGTGCAGGCACACAAGGGCTAGGCTGGGCCAGGGTCTGAGCTGCCTCCATAGGTCCCACAACAGGTCCAGATGTGCAACTACTGTGGTAGATCTGTGCTGGTGGCCTTGTGAAAACAATGCCTGAGGGACACCAGGGCCAGTTGCTGGCATTCCCACAGATAAGGCAGGGCCAAGGGTAATGCCAGAAACAGTGTACTTTCTGAGCCCACACAGTGGGTGAAAAGTGAAACAACACTCATGGGTGAACAGCTCTGGCAGAGGAATACTCAGTGAGCCCTCTCCCATTGAGAGTACTCCAATCCTGCCTACCTCACAGCACAGCTCAGAAACGGATCTGGGGGCTTCTATTCCAACAACTAGGGAGCAGACCCTGCCCTTGACAGGGCAGTGACAACCATAGAGCAAGGAGAAGGCACCACCCAATATCCAATGCAGGCTATGGTCCCCACAACACCAGTCACACCTCCTATCAAGGGTATACAGCCAGCATCCACTGAGGAAAGAGGCCACAGGCATCCATACTAAAAACAGCCCTTGCATCAAAAAATAATAAACCCCGGCAGGCTACACAGGGATGCTCCCACATAAATATAGCCCTCCAAGACCACAGTAAATAATTGCTTTTCCTAAACTCATAGAGCAAGAGAAATATAAGTAAAATGAAGAAGCAGAGGAACCACTCCCAGTTAATAGATCAAGAGAATTCCCCTGAAAGAACAAACAATGAAACAGACCACTTCAGTCTAATAGACACCAAATTCAAAAAGGAGATAATGAAAATACTGAAGGACTTAAGAAAGGCTATTGACAGAAATGCAGATTACTGTAAAAGGAACTAGAAACTATAAGGAGGAGCCAAGAAAAGTTAGAAAATTCATTTGCAGAGATGAAAGCTGAACTAAAGGCAATGAATAGCAGAATGAATAATGTAGAAGAATGAATAAGTGATCTGGAAGATAAAATAATGGAAATCACCCAATTAGAACAGCAAATAGAAACCCAAATGAAAAAAAAAATGCAATATAAGAGACGTAGGGGATAATATTAAGTGTGCCAATCTGTGCATAATAGGGATCTCAGAAGGAAAGGAAAGAAGAAATGGGATTGTAAATGTATTTGAAGAAATTATGGCCAAAAAATTTCCAAACCTAAAGGAGGAAGTAGATATCCAGGTACAGGAATCACAGAGAGTCCCAAACAAGATAAATGCAAACAGACTTACACCAAGACATATTATAATTAAAATGGCAGAAGTTAGCGATAAAGAGAGGATTCTAAAGGCAGTAAGAGAAAAACAAAGACTTAGTTACAAGGGAACACCCATAAGGCTATCACCTGATTTCTCTACAGAACTGCAGGCTAGAAGGGAGTGGCAAGATATATTCAAAGTCCTGAAAGGGAAAGATCTGCAACCTAGGATACTCTACCCAGCATGATTATCATTTAGAATAGAAGGAGAGATAAAGAATTTCTCAGAGAAGCAAGAACTAAAAGAATACAGCAATACTAAACCTATCTTAAAGGAAATATTGAAAGGTCTTCTATAAATAGAAAAGAAGTAAAAATCTATAGAAAAGAGGAAATCACAATTGGAAAGTAAATCACTTAAATAAACCAGAACACAGATTTTTTTAAAAAATCAAAAATTTTCTGTAAAGCAATAATAACCACAATGAACAGCAAAAGGATAAACATGAAGATGTAAAAGAGGACATCAAAATTATAAAATGTGGGGGAGGAGAGTAAGAAAATGCAGAATTTTTTTTTTCTAGAATGTGTTTGAGCTTATATGACTACCAGTCTAAAGCAAGTAGATATAGGGAAACCAGCAACCACAAATCTAAAACATACAATAGATTCACACACACACACACACAAAAAGACAGACAGAGACCATAAGCATAATACAAAAGAAAATCATCAAACCAAAAAAGGAAACACAAAAAGAAAAAGAGAGGGACAAAGATAAAAGATGAAATATAAAACCAATGGGAGAACAAAGTTTAATGTATGGGAAATACAAAGTTTAAATGTCAATGGACTAAATGCTCCAATCAAAAGACACAGAGTGGCATGGGACTTCTCTGGTGGTCCAGTGGTTAAGACTCTGCGCTTCCACTGCAGTGGGTGTGGGTCCAATCCCTGGTGGGGGAACTAAGATTCCACATGCCATGCAGTGCATGCCATGCTGTGCACGCCATGCCATATGGAAGGAAAAAAAAAAAAGACACCAAGTGGCAGATTGGATAAAAAATAAAAACAGAGCCTATAATATGCTGCCTACAAGAGACCCACTTTAGGGTAGAGGACATACATAGATTGAAAGTAAGGGGATGGAAAAAAATATTTCACAAAAGTGGAAATGACAAGAAAGCAGGGGTCACAATATTCATATCAGACAAAACAGACTTTAAAACAAAGGTTATAAAGGAAGATAAAGAAGGACCCTATATAATGATAAAGGGATCTATACAAGGAGAGGCTATTACACCCATCAATCTATATGGCACCCAATATAGGAGCACCCAAATACATAAAACAAATACTAACAAGACATAAAAAGAGAAATTGATGAGAATACAATAATAGTAGGAGACTTTAACACCACACTCACTTCAAGGGACAGATCTTTGAGACAAAAAATCTATAAGGCAACAGAGATCCTAAATGATGCAATAGAACAGTCAGACCTACTTGATGTTTTCAGGACATTACATCCAAAAAAAGCAGAACACACCTTTTCAAGTGCACATGGAACATTCTCTAGGATTGACCACAAAACAAGCCTCAAGAAATATAAGAATGTAGAAGTTATTTCAAGCATCTTTTCTGACCACAATGGCATGAAACTAGAAATCAACTGCAGAAAAAGAAACGAGAGAAAAACAATTAAATGGAGACTAAACAACATGTTACTAAAACAACAATGGGTCAACAATGAAAATCAAAGAAATTTAAAAATACCTTGAGGCAAATGACAATGAAAACACAACCATACACAATCTATGAGATGCTGCAAAAGCTGTTCTTAAAGGAAAGTTCATAGCAATACAGGCCTTCTTCAAGGAACAAGAAAAATCTCAAATAAAAAACCTAACCCAACACCTAAAAGAACTAGAAAAAGAAGAACAAACAAAACCTAAAGTCACCAGAAGGAAGGATATAACAGAGATCAGAGAGGAAAAAAATAAAATAGATATTAAAAAGACAATAGAAAAAAATCAATAAAACCAAGAGCTGGTTCTTTGCAAGGGTAAACAAAATTGACAAACCTTTGGCCAGGCTCACCAAGAAGAAAAGAGAGAAGAGCCAAATAAACAAAATAAGAATGAAAGAGGAGAAATCACAACTGATATCACAGAAATACAAAAAACCATTAAGAGAATGCTATGAACAATTATATGCCAACAAATTTGACAACCTAGAAGAGATGGACAAGTTTCTAGAAACATACAGCCCAACAAAATTGAATCAAGAAGAAATAATTTGAATAGACCAATCACTAGAAGTAAACTAGAATCTGTAATTTTAAAAATTCCCTGCAAACAAAACTCCAGGACCAGATAGCTTCATAGGCAAATTCTACCAAACATACAAAGGAGAACTTATACTGATCCTTCTCAAACTCTTCGAAAAGACTGAAGAGGAAGGAACACTCCCAAAGACATTCTATGAAGCCTCCATCACCCTGATACCAAAACCAGACAAAGACGCTACCAAAAAAGAAAATTACAGGTCAATATCTTTAATGAATATAGATGCAAAAATTCTCAACAAAATATTAGCAAATGAAATCCAACAACACATAAAAAAGATCATACACCACAACCAACTTGGATTCACCCCAGGGTCACAAGGATGGTTTAACATAGCAAATCAATCAATGTGATACACCACATCAGCAAGAGACAAAAACCACATGATCATCTCAATAGATGCAGAAAAAGCATCTGATAAAATTCAACATCGATTCATGATAAAAAAAACCCTTACAAAAGTGGGTATAAAGGGAACATATCTCAACATAATAAAAGCTATTTATAACAAACCCACAGCCAATATAATACTCATTGGTGAAATGCTGAAAGCCATCCTGCTAAAATCTGGAACAGGACAAGGATGCCCACTCTCAAGACTTCTCTTCAACATAGTACTGGAAGTCCTAGCCACAGCAATCAGACAAGAAAAAGAAATAAAGAGTATTCAAACTGGTAGAGAAGAGAAAAATTGTCATTGTATGCAGATGACATGATACTATATATAGAAAACACTAAAGACTTCACACAAAAACTACCAGAACTGATAAACAAATTTAGAAAGGTAGCAGGATGAAAGATTAACATACAGAAATTGGTTGTATTTTTTTACACTAACAGTGAAATGTCAGAAAGGGAATGTAAACAAACAATCCCTTTTAAAATCTCATCAAAAATAAATAAATAAATAAAATCCTTAGGAATAAACCTCATCAATGAGGTGAAAGACTTATATGCTGAGAACTACAATACATTAATAAAGAAAACTGAAGATCATTTAAAGAAATGGAAAGATATCCCATGCTGTTGGATTGGAAGAGTTAATATTGCTAAAATGGCCATACTACCCAAAGGAATCTACAGATTTAATGCAATCCCTATCATATTACCCATGATATTTTTTACAGAACTAGAACAAATAATCCTAAAATTTATTTGGAACCATAAAATACCCAGAATTCCCAAAGCAATCCCAAGGAGAAAGAACAAAGCAGGAGGCATTACACTCCTACACTTCAGACAATACTACAAAGCTACAGTAATCAAAACAGTGTAGTATTGGCACAAAAACAGACATAGGGATCAATGGAACAGACTAGAGAGCCCAGAAATAAACCCACACACCTATGGACAATTAATTTTTGACAAAGGAGGCAAGAATATACAATGGGGAGATGACAGTCTCTTCAGCAAGTGGTGTTGGGAAAGTTGAACAGCCACATGTAAATCAATGAAGTTAAAACACACCCTCACCACCATATACAAAAATAAACTCAAAATGGCTTAAAGACTTAAATATAAGACAAAACACCATAAAACTTCTAGAAGAGAACATAGGCAGAACATTCTCTGACATAAATCATACCAATGTTTTCTTAGGTCAGTCTCCTGAGGCAACAGAAATAAAAGCAAAGATAAACAAATGGGATCTAATCAAACTTATAAAGCTTTTGCACAGCAAAGAAACCATAAACAAAACAAAAAGACAACCTACAGACTGGGAGAAAATATTTGCAAATGATGGAACCGACAGGGCTTAATTTCCAAAATATACAAACAGCTCATACAGCTCAATATCCAAAACACAAACAACCCAATCAAAAAATGTGCAGAAGACCTAAATAGACATTTCTCCAAAGAAGACATACAGATGGCCAATAGGCACATGAAGAAATGCTCATCATCACTAATCATTAGAGAAATGCAAATCAAAACCACAGTGAGGTACCACTTCACACCAGTCAGAACGGCCATCATTAAAAAGTCTACAAATAATAAATGCTGGAGAGGGTGTGGAGAAAAGGGAACCTTCTTACACTGTTGGTGGGAATGTAAGTTGGTGCAGTCACTATGGAAAACAGTATAGAGATTCCTCAAAAAACTAAAAATACAATTGCCATAGGATCCAGCAATCCCACTCTTGGGCATATACCCAGACAAAACTATAATTTGGAAAGATACATGCACCCCTGTGTTCATAGCAGCACTATTTGTGATAGCCAAGACATGGAAACAACCTAAATGTACATCGACAGATGAATGGATAAAGAAGATGTGGCATACATATACAATGGAATATTACTCAGCCATTAAAAAGAATGAAATAATGACATTTGCAGCAACACAGATGGACCTAGAGATTATCATACTAAGCAAAGTAAGTCAGAAAGAGAAAGATAAATACCATATGATATCACTTATATGTGGAATCTAAAATATAACACAAATGAACATATCTATAAAACAGAAACAGACTCACAAACATAGGTAACAGACTTGTGGTTGCCAATGGGGAGGGAGGCTGGGGGAGGGAAGGATTGAGAGTTTTGGATTAGCAGATGCAAACTATTATATATAGGATGGATAAACAACAAGGTCCTACTGCATAGCACAGGGAACTATATTCAATATCCTGTGATAAACCATAATGGAAAAGAATATGAAAAAATATATATGTATAGCTGAGTCACTTTGCTGTACAGCAGAAATTAACACAACATTGTAAATGAACTATACTTCAATAAAATTTTAAAAAATAAAATAAAATGGGCAAAGGACCTAAATAGATATTTATAAAGATGACATACAAATGGCCACCAGGCACGTGAAAAGATGCTCAACATCACTGATCATCAGGAAAATGCAAATCAAAACTACACTGAGATATCACTTCACACCTGTTAAAATGGCTATCATTAAAAAGATAAAAGTGTTCCCAAGGATGTGAAGAAAAGGGAATCCTTGTGCACTGTTGGTGGTAATGTAAATAGGTGCAGACACTAAGGAAAACAATATGGAGAGTCCTCAAAAAATTAAAAGTAGAGCTACCATATAATCCAGCAATCCCACTTCTTGGTATATATACAAAGAAAATAATATTACTGTCTAGAAGAGGTATCTGCAGCCCCAAGTTTATTACATCATTATTCACAATAGCCAAAACATAGATATATGTATGAATGAAAAAATACTATATATTTTTTTCTATTTTTGTTAGCTTTACTTTTTTTATTTTTTTAACACTTGGCCCGGATTTTAATTTTTTCATTGTCAATGTGCTTTTCTTGTATTGCTTCTTCATGAGCTGCTATACGTACAGAAACCTTCCTTAACCTGAAATCATGTAAATATTTACCTGTGTTCTCTTCTAATCCTATCAATGGGCACTACTTCTAGAAAAAAAATATATATAATAGTATACATATTCTATTTCTCTGGAGAACCCTGACTAGTACAAAGCCCTTGCAATTCTGCATGTTTTCTGCTTCAAAGGATCTGAAGATGTGAGACTCAAATCAGTCACTTGAATTCACTAAATTTCATATTAGTTCTGTATCCATCTTCACTACTGCATCCAGACATTTTCTGTATTCTCACACTAGTTACAACCTCAGCTATCAAAGCTAGGAAAGCAACTTCATCATTGATGTCACTTAGGCATTATTTTCCATAGATTGGGACTATGCTATTATGTCATTTAGAGAGTGCTACTTCTAACTGCAAAATGCTTTATTACTCTCAGTATGCCGCAGCTATGGAGTTGCTTGATTAATTTTATTCTCAGATGTAGGACATACACTGCCCAGACATATAAACCCAGGTGATGTGCCCGTGGGAGTGGTGGCGGTAATGGTGGTGTGTTTGTATACATATGCATACTTGAGAGTCTTTATATAAATATAAAACTTAACTATCTAAATACTAAGATGCTTGTTCCTAGTGTCTCATAACCTTTACTCTAACAAATATGGTTCTGGGGAACCCTGCTGTGTTAAGCAATTAGTAAATCCTCCTGCCCTGGGCTGGACACTGAGCGGAGAGACATTAAGGAAAACTGACAACTTCTGTCCTATGAGAACTCACAGTAGAATGGAACAATAAGGATCAAGAAACAAACAAACAGAAAAAGACAACCCTAAGTATCAGAAACTTAAAAAAAGTAAATATACAGATATCAGCTATAACTTAACAAGACACAGACACCAGAATGGTTTTAACAGTTCATTTCAGCGCTAAAAATGTTTAAGAAGTGGGAATTCACGTCTTGGCTAGGACTTGAGACCTTTGTGTCTACATACAGGTGTCATGATCATCAGCTGATTCTAATGCTGGTCTAGAGGAATAGATTATCCAATTTCCTTAAGACTCTGTGTTAATATCAAATAAGGTACAAGTTCTCAATACTTGATGAATTATAAAAGGTCTCTGCCCCTTCCTCCTTCTACCTCATCTCTTTTTTCACTATCTATTAATTTATGAAAAAAATATTTTTATATTTTCATAAAATATAAAATTCATTTATAATATCTACAATTGAATAGGTTCTATGTTAAGCAGAAGAAATATAGAGATAAAAAAATTCAGTCCCTTGCCTTATAGAGTTCACAATTTAACAGCAGGAGACAAACAACTGCAGGATAGTATGAAAAATCCTACCAGTCTGGGGAAAAGAGGGACAGAAGAAGACATGGGGGACTCCCCTGGTGGTCCAGCAGTATAAAACACAGGGGACGCGGGTTCGATCCCTGGTCAGGGAACTAAGATCCCATATGCCATGGGGCAACTAAGCCTGCGTGCCACAACTACTGAGCTCAGGAGCCTCAACTAGAGAGCCTGCATGCTGCAAACTACAGAGCCCCCGCGCTCTGGAACTTGCGTGTCACAACTACAGAGTTTACGTGCCCTGGAGCCTATGTGCCACAAGTAGAGAAGAGAAAACCCGCATACCTCAACTAGAGAGAAGCCCATACACCACAACAAAAGATCCCTCATGCCTCAATGAAGATCCTGTGTGCCGCAACTAAGACCTGATGCAGCCAAAAATAAGTAAAATAAATAAATAATAAATAAAATCTAAAAAAAAAAAAAGGAAAAGAAAAGAAAAAGACATGGGAGGCTTCTTGGAAGAAATGTTACTCACAGTGAAACTTGAAAGATGAATAGAAATCTGTAGTGTGTGTATGTAGAGGGTAGAAGGTTTATGTGGTTAGAGGGGAAAGGTCATAAGCATTGTGCACCATCTCTGAGAGAAGCACTATCAAAATAAACAATGATCCACTATGCTTCTATAACTCTTTGCCGTTTAACAAAGCACTTCCTTCTTGGCTATAGACATTGACAGAAATAGAAAAGAAGTGACAGAATCTCAATCTCCAAATCCACAAGGAGCTACCTGCTGGCTTCGGACACTTCAGCAGGGCTCTGGAAGTAAAAATCATGCCGAAATGTAGATCTTAGAAATATAGATCATACAGACCTAGAAAATATATGGTATTTACTAAAAGCCAGGGCTATGGCTCTAGATCAATGAGTATTTTCCTACCCTAGAGAACTGGACTAAGCAAAAGATTCCTTTGGTGTAGACCACTGATTTTCATACTGTGTGCATTGGGGCCCCAGTGTTCTCAAGAAGGGCCACAGACAGAGTGGGACACTGAGCAGGCAGATGCCCAATACTTTACTCAATAGTTTATTGGTTTATGTATCAGAATTTTGCGTAACACTTTTCTTAAAAAGGGTTCTGCTGCTCTTTCAGAAAAAGTTTAAAACCATTGTCCCAATGCCTTATATATTGATTGACTCTATTTTTCAAGAATGGTATCTGGAATATCCTTAACCTCTAATAACATTTAGAAAGATAAAATGGTGGATACTGTTGTCTTAAGGTCTTTCCTGAAATCCTCTTCTTCCTTTGAGCAACCTCTCTCTATATCCAACCCCTCTGGATCCCCATTTCCATATCTTTTAAAATTTTTTTATAATAATATCCTTTTTTTTTTTTTTTGCCACACCACACAGCTTGTGGGATTTTAGTTCCCCAACCACGGATTGAACGCAGACCCTCACCAGTGAAAGCACAGAGTCCTAACCACTGGACCACCAGGGAATTCCCTCTCCATATCTTTTTGATTCATAACAGCCATTGCTAAATTCAGTGTGGTCTCAAGATGCTATTCTTTCCTGTGAGGAAGGGAACCTGTATTTATAACAAGAAATCCTCCAGGTGAAATCTGTGGCTTTGCACCATCTCCACCATCCAAGCCTCCTACTCTTTAGTTTATATTCAATGACTCTGGTAAGTTCCCAGGGCCTTCTTGTCCCATCTGGCCTTTTTCTGCCTGTCTAGCTGCTGCCTCTACCACCTCCTCTAGAGGAGGTGCCTGTAACTTTTGAGGCCAGCAGATTCACCCTTTGCTCCTATATTTGCCCTGGTTGTAGATTTTCCTCAAAAGATGTTTTAATTGTGCTTGCTACTGTTTATGCTTCATAAGCCAGTACATTAATAGGCCCAAAGAAAACTGATGTGTACTCAGCCATGTGCTCTCCTCCCAAACTCTTTTCTCTACCTTAAAATTACTCAGGACTATGTACTTTAAACAGTAGCATGCACATACTTTTCTGCCACTCCTTTCTACTGCTAGATGTACTTCCTCTGTGCTCACCCCATTCCTTTTATGTATGCTCAGCTGTGTTTTAAAAGTTCCAATCTGTTTCTTAATTTGCTTCTGCATTTTCTCTCAGCTTTTTTATTTTTGCAAGTAACAAAAACTGAATGCAAACTCTCATAAGTAAAACAATCTATGCAATTGGGAAGCCCAAGGGATGCTAACTTCAGGCATAGCTGAGTCTAGCAGTTTTCAATTCATGCTTTTTCTCTCTTCCCTCTTCCCTCTTCCCTCTTCTCTCTCTCTCTCTCTCTCTCTCTCTCATGCTCGCTCGCTCTCTCGCTCTCTCGCTCTCACTCTCTCACTCTCTCTCTTTCATTTTTCAGCTCATCTTTCTACTGTATTGGCTGGTTCTCAGGCAAACTCTCTCCATATGTCAACAAATGTGCCCCTTAGCACCTGTGATTTCAGAAGCAAAGGGACTTTTTTTCAGTAACCCTATCAGAAAAGGATACCAGTTGCCCTTGTCTAAGGCACATATAAATCCATGGACCAATCATGGGAGAAGAAGAGTGTCTACTGACCAGCCTAGACCCCCGACACCCACCTTCAACTCCCTCTCTCACCCTTGGCCTCATCACAGAGAAGGAAAGGGCTCTGCAATTATCAGTCAACCAGAATTATATGGCCTAGTGTTAAGGCAGTTCACAAAAAGAAGCAAATAAAATAAGAAACAGATATAAGAATTAGCATTATTTGTTGAATTGAATGTCTTCCTTCCCTTGTTAATCCTCTCACAGTTCCCTATTTTATTGCAAAATTTAAAACTTATTTAAGCTAATGCACTTCCACTCTGAGTTTCTGATATTCTCCCTCAAAAGCTTAAGCAGTAGCTTTAATTCTTATACCAAATTCTGAGCCTTTAATCAGCTGATTGTGTTTTCCCTTTGCCTGGAAGCAAACAGCTCTGAGATCCAAAGTGGCCTGGGTGCAATCCTTCTTAAAATTTCTTGCTTCATCTTTGGGTTTGCAATAAATCTGCTAATTTTATTTGGGGGGTGGGCATAGTTGTTTTACAATGTTGTGTTAGTTTCTACTGTACAGTGGAGTTCCCTGTAAATCTGCTAATTTTTTTCCCTCCACTCAGCCCAAGGGAATACATTCTTGATATAATATGAACCCCAACATTTCTCTATTTCTTGCTTCTTCTAGAAATATATATCAGGCATGGATGGATGGTTGATAAATGGTAGATGATAGATGGACAGACATATATACAAACAAATAAAGAGAACCAAATAGAACGGAAGCTATCCCACTAACCAGTAGTTGGCAATTACAATCCATACCAGAAGTAAGCCTAACCAGGCTCTAAAGCAGTACATTCCCACTCCCTAGCAACACCCAATGAGATCCCTTCCCAGTGCCAGACACTCTGCTTCTAGCCAATGCTCTTTGAAGCTCTTTGAGCAGATTTTCCCTGAATAGGGAAATGGAGAAATGACTCCCTATACCTTCCAAAGCCAGATTGCTCCAAATAAATGGTGGTTTTCCAGGTGATCTTACTGCATACATCTCCTGACTGAGCCCCAGAAAATAATCTCTCTTCTTATCATCCCATTAGTTAGAGGCCATAATCAAGATCATCTCCCAAATCAGGAATATTTTTCTCTCCACATAAGATATCAACCACCAGAAACTGCTCTAAGTCTTAAAATCCCTAAATGAACTTGCCTCCCAAAATTCAGTTCCTGATACATATCCTAACTCCCATTACATACTATGACTATGTAAATGATAGTCATACCTCTGAGAGGTAAGATCAGGCTCAGTCTGATTATATCCTCCCATGAACACAAGAAAGACAAGAGAGGCACCCTTCTTTTTACCCATACCATCTCTCTCTTAAATCATCCCTTCATCTCTATCCTGATCTACTTGATCTTTAAAGGGCCAAGAGACACAAACCAATAAGAGATACCACATGGGAATCACAGAAGAAAAATATAATAGAAATCTAAAAAGGAAGTGGTCAAAGTGAACACATCACCCAGAAAAGGGAGGCCTCAGGAAGTTTACCAAGGGACATCTCAGGAAAAATATTTGCCCCGTTATAAAGGTTTTTTCAGCAAAACTTACTGAGCAATCTAGAAGAACTTCCTCAGCCACCTTTGCTTTTCTACACATACAAACAAAAACTATTTTATTTAAACCCCAACATATAACAGTAATAAATATTGCATAGAGACCCTACAGTAATGAGGTAGAAAGTTTACTTAATTGAAAGAAATGTATGCTTACTTTACGCTCTTTGCTAAAGAAAAAATTATTTTTGTCAGTAATGTAGCCATTAGCATTCTTGAAGAAGATAATTTTGGAGAGGTAGAGCTCCATGTTCAAAAATGATTAATGCTCAATAAACAGTACAGAATGGAGATCAAATCAGTACATTCAGTCAGATCTTGTTTCAAATCCCAGCTTCAAATGGGGAATCCTGGGTAAGTTACTTAATCTCTCTGAGCCTCAATTTTCTCTCCAGTAAAATGTAAACTTCTCTCCTAGGGTTCTAGGGAGAACAAAGTAGAAATATGACACAGAGCACCCAATAGATAATAGATAATAAACAGTAGACTTTTATTATGTCTATTGCAGTTGAAGAACTGGAGAGTGGTAACACTTCCTTTTCTCCCTAGACCTAGTAAATAATCTTAAGTGTTAGAATGAACCATTAGCTCATTTAGAATCCACTGCCTAAACAAAAAGTCCAATTTAGCCAGGCAAGAGTTTACTCAAACCAACTCTACTATGAAATTTTATGTGGTAATATTTCACAGTCGTGCTATAATAGATTTACCCAAGTCCTATCAATCAACAACTCTTCAATTTCTCTATCCCCAATCTGAAGTATTTCAACAAAATGCAACTTCTTCTACCTTTATGTGTCAGCACTGTCTCTTCTCTAGATTACAAAATGACAGCAATAAACAGATAATTGTTTCTGAGTCACTCTAGCATTGTACTTTCTTAGTATATCAGCACTGGAACCAAAAACATGCTTGACCTCAAAACTTTTTCTCCAAGAAAATAATTAGAGCATCCAATTACTAAGAAATAATCAATGTTCCTGAAAAGTAAATTCTCAGATATTTTGCGGTTTTTCATTTTCTGCCCTTCAAGTTAAGAAAACATAAAAATAAAAGGAAATAATAACTCTATGTGACATAGTACTCACTAAAGATACTGAGAACATGCTCTCGAGTATAAGAAAGAAAAATTGAATCAGAGTCAAAAAACCTAGGGTTGAATCCCACCCTCACTGCTCATCAGCTTTCAACCATGTAAGCTCTCTAAACTTCAGTTTTCTCATCTGTAAAATGAGAATAATAAAATGTACCTCAGAGAGTAACATAAAAATTAAATGGAAAATGCCATCTCCATGCTTTCATATAGTAGGTTCTTTAAAAATATATATATATATATATAAAATGCCTAAATACTCCTGCAATTATCTCTCCTTCCTTAGTCATAAGAAAAAAAATTAAATCAGTTAATCACGGCATTTCCTAGTAGATCACTAGTTTTCCAATAGTTTTAGTGCCAGAACTATTTTCTCAAGCAAAACTTTATGTAGAAGCATAAAACATTATGTTAAAATACAGCCAGAAGCAGAGCTGCTTCTTTCAACCACCTACCCACCCATCCATTCACGCACTGAATATCATTGGTGTCAGGCACTGTGCTAGACACTGGGAATACAAAGAATAAGACATGGCTCCAGCTTTCAAGGATATTATCACGTTTACTGTCTTAGATGATGAATCTTAGATGCTGGTTGGTTCAAAGTGAAGGATCCTGGATAGCTACACAAAAACTAAGGTCAGAAGTAGGGGTACATGAAATGGGATATTTGCTGCAGACCCAGCATAATATAACCCAGAATCAACATCTTGAGTGAGACTGCTTAGAAACGAGGAACAAGTCTAAAACTTGAGTGCACAAGAACAGATGGAGAACAAGAAGTAATTACCATAGGAAGGCTCAACACTTAAGCCAAACAAGGCAAAGTAAGGATTCCAGAGGCAGACACTGGAAAGATCTCATGTGGTGATCATTTACTGCGGAGGGGTTATAATTCAAGGGGCATGGCTGCTTAAGGGTTGGGTAGAAGGAAGTAGTAAATGGCTTAGAGCCAGTTTGGATGCGGAGGTTATAAAAGTATAGGAAAACACATTCAATAATATAATATGTGACATTTTAGAAGTATAAGGTTCAGTAAGGTACCGCATCCTAAGTGAAACATTGATGATTTACAGTGTATTTAGAGGAAAGAACTGCATGAGTAAAATGGTTCAGATATTATTTCATGCAAGGCTTGTGAGACGCAACTGAGTTTATTTGGTCTGGAGAAGAAAGGGTTAGGGATGCCGTGATAGCTGACTTCAAATATCTAAATGGCTATGGAGGAGAAAGGAAATATATTCTGAGCAACACTACAAAAGCCATTCCCAGAGCTTTCACTATGATCTCTAGTCTCTTCTGAGATCCAAACAAATAAATCTAACTATTATATAAACTGAAAAATCTTGGTTGTCCACTTGAACTTTAAACATAGTTGCCTAAAACTGACTGTGTTATACTTCCCTCCAAAACTCCTACTCATTCTATAATCCATATCCTGTTTTATTGGCATGTCCATCTTAGCCACCATGAAAGAAACCTGGAAATTTCTATAGTATGTCCACATCAATTTAACTATTAAATTCTCTTCATTCTACTTCCTTCACATACAAAGGGAGTTTTCTAAAAAACTATGACAATAGAGTAGTTCCCTACCTAAAACTTTTGAATGGATCTCAGTAGAAGGTAGAGTAGACTTTCCCAAGGCACATGGTATCAAGTATAGTCTTATGGACAGGGTTTGCATGAGTGGGTAGGAGTGTCTCAGGTAGAGAAGTTTGGGAAGCAGTTTAATCAAAATCTCTCTTAATGATCACAGTCAACATTAGCATACTAAAGTCTGAGAAATATTTCAGTAAAGAATATTGTTCTAAATCTGTGCGATCAGTATCTCTTAGTTGTTTTTTCTTTGACCACAATATCTCTTAATTTTCCAAACAGTTACTATCCTATAAAATATATTTCAGTGAACATTGGACTATAAAATGAAATGGCCTACAAAGCCATTTGTAAGAGGTTTTCAACTTTATCTACTACTGTATTTATCGATTAATCAATTCAGGATATATTTATGGAACAGCTACAATATTATGTGCTAAGGATACAGTGGTGAACAACTAGACATGGTTCCTGCCCTCAACTATTTACTTATCATTTCCAAAAATTACAACAATTTTTATTTCTCCAAGCCTTTGCCCATACCATGCCTACTAAGTGGAATGCCTTTCACTTGACAAACTCTTCCTCATTCTTCATCTACTTACACCCTTAACTATTGCTCCTTGACCACAGAATGTATCTTGTTTATTTCTATTTTTCTATGCCTAGCAGTGTACCTGACACATAGTTCTATTCAATAAATTGTATTAATAAATAGATAAATGGATTAAGATATTAAAATGTCTTATTTTAATATTTTGAGAAATTACATTTTTGAATGAAAACATGTACTTTTGTAATAGTTACTTCAAGTGTAAAAATATTAATAATTTATTACTTTAGGGAGATGTTTATTAGTGTTTCTTTTTAAATTTTATCTTCTGACTTCTTACCATACTTGTTTGGCATAAGTTATAGGTACACCTGTCATGTTCATAACTGTACATGAAGTACTTATTTTCAAGAGTTTTAAAACTTTATGTTACATGGAAATTGAAGTAAAATAGCAATTTAAAAACTGAAGTTAAATTTTAAATGATCTAATCTCAAAAAATCACAAATATACTTGTAAAATTGCTTTGTCTTATCACTAACATACACTAAGCATCACAAATGTTCACCTTTTGGCATTTCATATGCTTGATGAAGCTAATTGGAACCAGCATGATTTGTCAATGGGTTGAGAAGTTGGAGAGGTAAATTATTTTTTTACACTAACAACAGTGAATATGCTAGTTTTTTATAGACCATATATGGTTAGAATGTTACCTAAATCTATTACAGTCAACAAATGGATCACTCTGGTGAACGGGGCCAAAAGAATACAGAAAATTCATAAAGACATATTTATATACCAGTGAAGATAAAGAAAGAGACATGGTATAAATGGGGAGAAATAAACTTGAAGAGGCTAAAGACTGATAAAAGGCAGGCAACTATAGAAGCTAGATGCCAGATATGTGGGGGTCATTATACCAGTCTATCTACTTTTGTGTATAAATTCTTCCATAATAAAGTTTAAGAGCAGGGAGTGAGGAAAGCAGGGAATGAAGCAAGGAAAGGAAGGAGGGAAGAAAAAAGAAAGGAAGGAGCAGAAAAGAGGAAAGTGTAATGAAAAAGGAGAAAAAGAAAACAAACATAAGGAAAGAAAAATATCTTCTAACCAAGCTTGACTGTATCATGGAAACATTTGGTTGGCCCATGATTCAGTACACTTGATCATGTGGGTCCCTTTTGAAACATAATAATGGCTAGTATTTATTGAATACTTCTTGTTTGTATGCTGGAGCTTTACATGAATTATCACACTTAGTCTTTGCAAGAACCCCATGAGATTAGTACTATCCACATTGATAGATGAGAAACTGAAAGTTAGAGAGAAGTGACTTGCACAAGGTCTCACAGTTGATAAGTGACTGCCAAATGTCAAGCCAGAAATGTCTGACTACAGGGACAGAATTATCACATGCTGCTGTATGTTTTATATACAGTTCATCTGCACATCTTGCTCTAACTTGTATTTTGATTTAGGTTGATCCAAGGCTGTCACGGTAAAGTGTTGTTGAGTAATTGGGGTACCTGGAACCAGACTGTAAACTAAAATATACTTCATAAGAGAAATCATTTTACTTTCAAATTAAAACCCATTTATATATTAATGGGCCCAAGAGAATATTTTTATTTATTTACTTATTATAAATTTATTTATTTTATTTATTTTATTTTTGGCTGCATTGGGTCTTCATTGCTGCACATGGGATTTTCTCTAGTTGTGGCGAGCAGGGGCTACTCTTCATTGCGGTGCACGGGCTTCTCATTGTGGTGGGTTCTCTTGTTGTGGAGCATGGGCTCTAGGCACACAGGCTTCAGAAGTTGTGGCACACGGGCTCAGTAGTTATGGCACGCGGGCTCAGAATTTGTGGCTCACAGGCTCTAAAGCACAGACTCAGTAGTTCTGGCGCAAGGGCTTAGTTTCTCTGTGGCATGTGGGATCTTCCCGGACCAGGGATTGAACTCGTGTCCCCCACATTGGCAGGCAGATCCTTAACCACTGCGCCACCAGGGAAGCCCAAGAGAGAATATTTTTAAATGGCATTACATTTAAAAGCTTACTGATGCCTACTGCAGATATTCTATTTTAATAAACAAGTTTTTAAACACACAGCAATGACAAATTTCAGTTCAAAATTGAAATGTGCCAGCAATACAGCATTACTTCTATATAACAAGTCTTAAATTATACTTTGGGTGCCCATTCCACCATGTGTAGGCACCTATGTTTTCAGATAATTTGAGGCCTCCCCACCCTCTCTCTAATACTACATCTACATTCAGAGCATTTCTGTAGCATGGCAGCATAGGAAGGAACTAGTGAAGAGGTGTATCTGATCCTTCAGTGCCATCAAAAATTCACAACGGCATCCCGTGAGATATTCCTGCCTACTCTTCAGTCATCAGTACACATGGATCTCTGCAGCTCTCCTCCATGTCAAGCTCACAAAGCTTCTTCAGGTCCTGTTTACTTTCTCTCGGTGGCTTCTCTGTCCTCTCCAAAGTTTCTTCACTACTCTGGAGCAATAAGAAACTCAAAGGGGCTACCTAAGCATTCCTGTTAAACCACCAAGCAACTATTTCAACTATACTGTGTCCCCTATCTGCTAGATAATGAGCATTATAAGATTTTGTTAGCTCCTTGCACTGTACCCAGAGACAAAGGTTCTCTTGTCTGCCTGTTATACCAGCCCAATCTTAGATCTCAGTCCAGGGTTGAGGTGAGTAGGACACAAGGCTACTTCACAGTGATCCACTAGCATCTAAGCTGTATTATGCCCCTCAATATAAGAAAACTTTCCCAGTCTCCAGGCGGGGGAAATACTGGCTCTCATTGGTAACACATTTTTCTGTGTACGCTGGTTTTACCAAGAGTCTGAATTTCAGACAAGTGTTTGATTCGTTGTTATTTTTACTTTCTGTTTTTCCTTTCCAAAGTAGAGAAAGCAGAATTCCTTAGCTGTTTAGGTTGGGTAAAGGTCTGTGGAATTCAAAAAAACCCATAGGGAAAAAACCGTAATTAATATTTCAAAATATTGCATACCACACAAGAAAAATATGTTTTGCTTTGTATATAAAATATATCTCAGTTCCTTTATCACAAAACTTTAAAAGTACATGATATTCTTAAATCTAATCTAGGCTCTTTCTGTAGGTAATAGAAAAGAACTGTAGAAGGAAAAATTAAAATTCAGTAACATACTCTTAATGATGGAGGTGATATACAGTATCATGATGTACTAACTCATTCTGCTGCTATTCCTGCTGTCCTAGTCAATTATGGGGATAGGAATACATGCATATTGCATGTATTAAATATTTTAATTATTGAATGTCTGATATGTGCCAAGTACTCTGCAAGGCACTAGCAATATAAAAATCAGTTGCGAAGAGACTTCTAGCTTCCACTCTGTGACTTAGAGAATTGAAGAGAGTATTCCTTCCATCATTATAATGAAAAAAATTGTGTTAACTTCAAATTTATAACTTTTCTCCCAATCCAACTGAGATAAGTTTTCTGAACAAACAAATGACCTAAAATCTGGAGATATAGGCAACTATTGGAAGAGAAGAAATGTGAGCACTTAACTTGGGTAAATGCAACCAGACACCAATAAAAATAGTTTACCTAGAATAATTGACAGGTAAATGAAAGCTGTGTGTGAAACTAGGGAACAGTGTGATGTCCACAGAGACTGCAGAAACTGAGGGAGTCTATACTCTTTTCCAGGCTCTTTCTCTATGAATACTATGGAACACTCACAGAGTAGATCAGAAGGATCCCAAAGAAGTTTCTTTTGTGGTTCAAACCCAGGAGAGGGAAACAGCAGCCATGCTGAAGGGGCAAGAAATTCTACACAGACCCTTCTCTCCTATGTCATTTACGGAACAAAAACCTTAGTCTGTGAGGAGTAGGGCAGCAAACATTGCCACCCTCAGGACAGTGGTAAAAACTCATTGCAGCTAGAGGAAGGGACAGAGGGGAGAAAAATCTACTCTTAAATAATGGGTAGTAGAACTGAGAAGTCCTTACCTCCAAGAACCAACAAGAATGCCTAAGAATGAGGCTTCATTTAAATATAAAATACACCCTATAGCTAAGCTAACAAGATTTGGCTAACCACAGAAGAATCCCAGGAGAGGGAAAGGAGAGAAAGAAGAGTAGGAAAGGAAGCCCTTTCTGAGGCACAACATAAAGGAACAACCTACAGCTTAAGGTCTTCCCAATAATGCATAACCTGAACCTAATCATGAGAAAACATCAGACAAACCCAAATTGATAGATATTCTGCAAAATAACTGGCCAGTACTTTTCAAAAGTGCCAAGATCATTAGAGACATTTAAAGAAAGACTGAAGAACTCTCAATATTGAAGGAATAAGAAAACATGAAAACTAAATAATGGATTAGACCCTGGAAGAGAAAAGGAACATTAGAGAAACAACTGATGAAATCCAAATGAATCATGTAGTTAATAATATTTTACCAAGATTAATTTCTTAGTTTTGGTAAATGTTCTATGGTTATGTAAGATTTTAATACAAGAGGAAGCTGGATGAAGTTAGAAGTTGCAGAAGTTGCAATTTTATAGAAGTTGGAACTCTTCTATAAATCTAAATAAATCTCAAATTTTAAAAGGTGAAAAAATAGATTATTGATTAGTCTAGGTCTCAATGAACTCAAAGTCTATTGGGAAAGAAAACACACAATACAATGTTATAATGTGATAAGTGTAACTAGAGATATAAGGTATTAGGAAAGCCAAGGACTAACTACTTAGCAGATGAAAGACTGTTTCTAGGAGAAAGTATTTGAGATGAGCCTTATACAATGCTACTGATAAGAAAAGGAAGCTAGAATTTCCAGAAAGAATTGTCTTAATGTATGAAAGACTACAGAGTGTCCCAGAAACTACAAGGGGGTTGATACAGTTGAAACAAAGGTGAAGTGGTAAAACTTGAAATACAAGTAAACATTAAGCCTTGACGAATGTTATCTTCTATCCTAGGTAACTATGAGTAACAAAAGTACTTTATATCAGGGACATGACAGAGGCAGTTATGTGTTTTAGAAACATCATTTTGACAGTATTGTGGAGAATAAAATGAAGGGACACAAAGTGTTTACTTACTAGTTCAGTGTTCATTCTTCCAATTTAACTTTTATCTAGATTGATATATTAACGCAACCTATGATATCAGTTTCATAGAACCTTAATAGAAATATTTGAAGCCTTCAAATGCCAACACATTAATAATCCTCATTCCTCAAGTGAATCAACCCAGAAATGTCTATCCTTACTACAGAAAATGTATTTAAAATTCAAATATTATGCCTACTTAATACATCAAAAATATTCTTTATATTTATTTTGACAACATAAATAATAATATAGCTAACACTATCATTTGTGTAGGCAATAATATTTATTGATCATCCACTATGTGCCAAGCACTATTATAGGTTTTGAAGATTTAATATTAAAAGAAAGATACAGACCAGAAATGCCTATTCTTCATGGAGCTCATGTTCTAGGGATGAGTGGTAAGATAGAAAAAATAATTAACTAAATTATATATTTATAGTATATTGGAAGGTGATAAGATCTATGGGGAAAAATAAAACAGAATAAGGGTGATGAGGAATGCTGGGAAGGAGGAGGATGTAAAATTTTAAATAGGGTAGTTGATTAGTCCTTATTTAAAAAGTGGTATTTTGTGGCCAACCCTTATAAATATCTGAGGAAGCAAGCTTTCCTAGTATAGGGAAAAGGTAGGACAAAAGCTCTGAAAAAGAGTATGCCTAGAATATTCAAGTAAGAACAAGGAGCTAGCTCAGCATGGCTAAAGCTGAGGGAGCAAAAGAGAGAGTAGTATATAATTTTGGAGCAGTAGCATGAGGCAAGGTCTTATAGGACTTGTCTGGCCATTTTAAGGACTTTGGCTTTTATTTTGAATCAAATAAGGACTATTGGAGGATTATGAGCAGAGAAATTAAAGTATCTGGATTATGCTTTTAAAAGAATACCCTTGCTTCCATATTGCAAATAGCCCAAATAGGGGAGGCAGAAAGGACAGAACCGTAAAAATCAAATAGGAGGCAGTTACAGTAATTTAGGAAAGAGATTATGATGACTTATACCAGTCATCATATAAGTATATGGGACTGGTGGTCCCACGGGAGAAGTGGTCGGATTCTGGATATATTATGAAGGTAGAGCCATCAGGATTTCCAGACAAATAGAACACGGAATATGAAAGGCAAATAAACTTCAAGGTTTTGACCTAGTCATCTAGAAAGACAAAGTTGACATTAACTGAGACAAAGACAACTGTAGATGAAACAGATCTGGAGATAAAGATAAGAAGTTCTATTCTGAACATGTTAAAATCAAACATATTTACTATTTCTACTATTAGACATCCAAGTGTATGTCTTACCAGCAATTGGATTTATAATTCTGGGGGTTTGAGGGAGTCTGGTCTAGAAATACAAGTTGAAGAGATATCAGTATATAGTATCTGAATCATGCATCTGAATGTATTCATGGAGGGGAAAAGAGTAAATGTAGATCATGTATTAGCATGCTTTTCCTGAAAAAGGCCATAGAGTGAATATTTTAGGTGTTGAGGGCCATTTGGATTCTGTCACAACTACTCAACTCTATCTATGCAACTCAAAAGTAGCCACAAATAAAACATAAACAAATGAGCATGGTTGTATTTCAAAACAACTTTATTTATCAAAACAGGCACAGGTTGGAGTAAGGCCATGGGTCTTAGTTTGTTAATTGCTGGTATAGATAAACAATAAAGAAGGATCAAGAACTGAGCTCTAGAACACAACAAATTTAAGAGGTCAAGGAGGAGAAGAACAAGGATCTGGCACAGGAAACTGAAAAGAAGTAGCCAAGGAGGTAATAGAAAAACCAAGAACAAGTGGTGTTGACAGCAAGAAGTAAAGAAAGTATTTGAAGGAAGAAAGGATGATTCAAGTCTATCAAGTACAGCTAATGATTCAAGTAAAATGAAGACAGAATTGTCAGCAATTTGAGGGTCACTGGGATCTCAGCAAGAACAGTTTTAGTAAAGTCATTAGGAGCAAAATCTAACTGAAGTGGCTTCACTATAGACAAAGAGTAAAGAATATAAGAATAGGGACTTCCCTGATGGCTCAGTGGTTAAGAATTCACCTGCCAATGCAGACGACAAGGGTTTGAGCCCTGGTCCGGAAAGATCCCACATGCCGCGGAGCAACTAAGCTTGTGCACCACAACTTCTGAAGCCCGTGCACCTAGAGCCCACGTTCTGCAACAAGACAAGCCACCGCAATGAGAAGCCCACGCCATGCAATGAAGAGTAGCCCCCACTCGCCGCAACTAGAGAAAGCCCGTGCACAGCAATGAAGACCCAATGCAGCCAAAAAAAATTTTTAATTAATTAATTATTTTAAAAAGAATATAAGAATATTAAACTCTTGCTGGGAGTTTTGCTGCAAAAGCAAGAGAAGGTGAGGTCAAGAATTTCTTGTAAAAATGGGACAAAACTGGAATATTTTTATGTTGATAGGAATGACCCAGTAAAGAGAAGGAAACCATTAGTATAGAAGAAGGAGGAGAGAATTGCTGAAAACATGTCCTCCTGATTTTGGAAAAAATAATGGAATATAGCCTACAAATAGAGATGCCATCCTTAGATAAAAGTGGGACAGTTCACCCATAATAACAGGCAGCAGTAAAGAAATGGTGGCAGGTAGTTAGGACTGACTGTGGGAGACTATGAAAGCCATGTTCTGAAAGTCAATAGCTGAGAGTGAAGATTGTAGAAGAAGGTTTGGAGATTTGAGGAAAGAGAAGAAGGTATGAATACTTTAAGGAAGTGGGAAAGTGGATGGAAAAGTATTGTGATTGACAAGCAGCATTAAAAGTTCATATAATATGGACTTCCCTGGTGGCACAGTGGTTAAGAATCTGCCTGCCAATGCAGGGGACACGGGTTCGAGCCCTGGTCCAGGAAGATTTCACATGCCACAGAGCAACTAAGCCCGTGCGCCACAACTACTACGTCTGCACTCTAGAGCATGCGAGCCACAACTACTGAGTCCATGCACCACAACTACTGAAGTCCACGTGCTCTAGAGTCAATGCTCTGCAACAAGAGAAGCCATCGCAATGAGAAGTCTGCACACCGCAACGAAGAGTAGCTCCCACTCGCTGCAACTAGAGAAAAGCCCACACACAGCAACAAAGACCCAACACAGCCAAATATACATAAATAAATTTACTTTAAAAATTTCATGTAATAAATTCCAAGTGAAAGCAGTCAGCCAGGTTCTTTTGATTTTTTTCCTGCCTTGTTCATCTACAAAGGAGTAAACAAACCTATGTTAAATTTAACAGGTACTCAAGTTTCACAAAAGTATATGGCATAAAGAAGAGCTAATACCTATCCTTCTCAAACTATTTCAAAAAATTGAAGAGAATGGAACACTCCCAAATTCATTCTCTGAGGCCACCATTTACCCTGATACCAAAACCAGACAAAGACACTGCTAAAAAAAGGAAAATTACAGGCTAGTATCTCTAATGACTATAGAAATCCTCAACAAAATATTAGCAAATCGAATTCAACAATACATAAAAAGGATCATACACCATGATCAAGTGGGATTTATTCCAGGCAGGCAAGGATGGTTCAACACTCACGAATCAATCAATGTGATACACCACATTAACAAAGGGAAGGAAAGATAAAAATCACATGATCATCTCAATAGATACAGAAAAGCATTTGACAAAATTCAACAACCATTCATGATAAAAACTCTCGTCAAATTGGTATAGAGGGAACATATCTCAAAATAATAAAGACCATTAATGACAAAACCCACAACTAACATCATACTCAATGGTAAAAGCTAAAAGCTTCTCCTCTAAAATCAGGAGCAAGATAAGGATGCCCAGTCTCACCACTTCTATTTAACATAGCATTGGAAGTCCTAGCTACACCGATCAGCCAAGAAAAAGAAATAAAAGGTATCCAGATCGGAAGTGAAGAAGGAAAACTGTCACTATTTGTAGGTGACAAGACACTATATATCAAAAATCCTAAAGTCTCCACCAAAAAAACTATTAGAACTAATAAATGAATAAAGTTGCAGAATACAAGATTAATATACAGAAATCAGTTGCTTTTCTATATATTAATAATGAACTATCAGAAAGAGAAATTAAGGAAACACTTCAATTTACAATTGCATCAAAAAGTATAAAATACCTCAGAATAAACTTAGTCAAGGAGATGAAAAACCCATACTCTGAACACTATAAAATATTGACGAAAGAATTTGAAAACAATACAAAGAAATGAAAAGGTATCTCACACTCTTAGATTTGAAAAGTTAATATTGTTAAAATGTCCATACTACCCAAAGCAATCTACAGATTTAATTCAATCCCTATCAAGATACCCAGGTCGGGGTTTCCCTGGTGGCGCAGTGGTTGAGAATCTGCCTGCCAATGCAGGGGACACAGGTTCGAGCCCTGGTCTGGGAGGATGCCACATGCCGTGGAGCAACTAGGGCCGTGAGCCACAACTACTGAGCCTGCGCGTCTGGAGCTTGTGCTCCGCAACAAGAGAGGCCGCGACAGTGAGAGGCCCGCACACCGCGATGAAGAGTGGCCCCCGCTCGCCGCAACTAGAGAAAGCCCTTGCACAGAAACGAAGACTCAACATAGCCAAAAATAAATAAATAAATAAATAAATATTTTAAAAAAAAAGATACCCAGGACATTTTTCAAAGAACTAAAACAAACAATCCTAAATTTATATGGAACCACAAAAGACCCAGAATTGCCAAACCAATCTTGAAAAAAAAGAATAAAGCTGGAGGTATCACCTTCCCAGATTTCAGACTATACTACAAAGCTACAGTAATCAAAACAGCATGGTACTGGCACAAAAACAGACATGTAGATCAACGGAACAAAATACAGAGCCCAGAAATAAACCCATGCACTTACAGTCAATTAATCTACAACAAAGGAGGCAACAATATACAATGAAGAAAAAACAGTCTCTTCAATAAGTGGTGATGGGAAAATCAGACAGCTACATGTAGAAGAATGAGATTAGAATATTTCCTCACACCATATACAAAAATAAACTCAAAATAGATTAAAGACCTAAATTTAAGTCCTGAAACCATAAAACTCTTAGAAGACAACATAGGCAGAATGCTCTTTACCAAAAATCATAGCAGTATTTTTGGGGATCTGTCTCCTAAGACAATAAATAAATAAATAAAAGCAAAAATAAACAAATGGGACCTAATCAAACTTAAAAGCCTTTGCAAAGCAAAGGAACCACTGACAAAACGAAAAGACAACCTACTGAATGGGAGAAAACATTTGCAAATGATATGACCAATAAGGGGTTAATATGAAAAATATACAAACAGTTCATACAACTGAATATCAAAAGAAAAAAAAACCCAATTAAAATATAGGTGGAAGATCTGAATAAACATTTTTCCAAAGAAGATATCACATGGCCAACAGGCACATGAAAAGATGCTCAACATTGTTAATCATCAGAGAAATTCAAATTAAAACCACAATATCACCTCACATCTGCAAAATGGCTATTATCAAAAAGCCTACAAATAACAAATGTTGGTGAGGACATGGAGAAAAGGGAACCCTAGTACACACTGTGATGGGACTGTAAATTGGTGCAGCCACTATAGAAAGCAGTATGGAGGTTACTCAAAAAATGAAAAATAAAACTACCAGAGATCCAGCAACTCCACTGCTGGGTATATATCAAAAAAGATGAATTAATTCAAAATATTAATTCAAAAGATACATCTACCCCAATGTTCATAGCAGCATTATTTACAACAGCCAAGATATGGAAGCAGCCTAAGTGTCCAGTAACAGATGAATGGATAAAAGAAGATTGGTATATATATTCAATGGAATATTAGCCATAAAAAAGAATGAAATTCTGCCATTTGCAACAATGTGGATGAACCTAGGGAGTATTATGCTAAGTGAAATAAGTCAGACAGAGAAAGATGAATATTCATGTTATCACTTATATGTGGAATCTAAAAAATAAAATAAACAAATGTATATAACAAAACAGAAACAGACTCACAGATATAGAGAACAAACTAGTAGTTAACAGTGGGGAGAGGGAAGGGGGAGGGGTGAGGTAGAGGTATGGGATTAAGAAATACAAACTACTAGGTATAAAAGAAATAAGTAACAAGAATATATTGTACATCACAGGGAAATATAGCCATTATTTTGTAATAACTTTAAATGGAGTATAATCTATAAAAATATCACTATATTGTACACCTGAAACTAGTATAATATTGTAAATCAACTATACTTCAATTTAAAAAAAAAGAGGTATATGGCAGAGTATTAAAAAGGTAAGAGAAATAACTATGTGCAGGAGGATGACTGTCATGAATCATGTCACTTTCCTTTTTATCTAGGAACGTTACATTATGAAAGCGTGAGGGACAGTGGAAAAGGTGGTAGGATCAAAGGATTGTAGGTCCCAGTAAGGCTGAAAAATTGTTAAATTTGGAGAATTATATGGAGTAACCCAGAAAGAGACGAAGTACTGACCAGAAAGTGGGATGCATGAAACTGAGATTATGGGGGTGTATAATTGCAAGTAATGATAAGGTCACTGCCTTTTTACCAAGACCCAGACCTTATTCCAGGCACTTGACATGTATTCACCCATTTAAATGACACAAAATACTGATGACCTACTTACTATCAACAAGCATGATTAAACCATTGCAACAAGGAGTAAAGTAGTAATTACTGACTTTTCTTCTCTGTGTCAATCCAGAGTTTTCTTTAGAGGCAGATCATCACAGTTCCTCCTATTTTAACCTTGGATAAGCAAGGACAACATTCTGGGGGATTTCTGTGTACCTCTAAAGAAGACACTAATCACTTCACAGCTTGCACAGAAGTATCTGTCTGATCTTTAAGACTTCCTGATGTTATCAAAGACAGTATTTACATCATTTATGAACAATGATGGTAAATTCTGCAGCAACAGTAGATTGGCTACTTGGTGATTTAATGAATCATCTTCCCTAAAGAAGAAATAAATATATCTTAAAACTTAGAGGAAAACACAAAATTCAACAAAATAACTAAAGAGGTTAATATACATAAAATATATAATTCATGAATTAACCTTCTTAGAATACACTCAAGTTTTTCTCTAAACCTACCAAACTTCAGAACACTGTTTACTTCTCAGTAGAGTGTCTGGAATTCAGTTGGAGCTTTGTAAGTATTAAATGAATGAGTGAACACAAAGTGGGACTGTCCTCTCTTGGAAACCAGTGACCATATCCAACATATATTCATTTTCATTTTCCTTATGATATAAAATGTGTAAGTCTTGTTTTTTCTTCCTCTGGGACTATACTTACACAAGTTATTCTCCAACTTGCATTAGGTAACAGCCTTGCTTCATGAATACAATACTGACAGAACTGTACTATTTATAGTCCCTTGGCTTCAAAAGACATTTCCCCTCTCATTAATTTGTTTCCTTTTGGTCTCAAACCTCACTCTTTATAGGATGATATGTAACAGGGACAAATCTTCCCCAGCTTTGCTCATGCTCAGGAGGAAGATGAGAGCCTGGAAAGCTATACTTCATATACCAAGATGATGCCAGCCAAGTCCTGGCAAGAGAATAATGGAACATTCTCAGATTAATTTCATGGTTATTTGTTCCATCTTAGAATCACATCAAGCACAGGCCCCCAAGTTGAAATTGTATCACTCTCTCTTTGCTGCCCAAGTAAATGAAAAATGAGCATATTCCCCACCCTCTAATGATAAATAATGACTTTTCCCTTCACAACTGAGATACATTTTATACCATCATCAGAGAAGTCTAATTACCAAACAAAATGATAAGATATATCAGGACACAGGGAGCTTAGATTAAACTCACAAGAAATAGGCATTTGCACCTTCACCATCCTTCAGACTCACTGCAGTAATAGAAAAGTGGCAACTGGAAGTTGCATCACGAGTATTCCATTAAATATCATTTGGATTGTAAATAACTTAAAAATCTAAACTACCCAGTAAAAGATTGTAAGGGAAAGATGCAAACATGTCAAGCTGCTAAAGGAGAAGTGACAAGCAGAGCTGGAGGGGAAAATAATAGAGGGACATTTACCGTGAATTGGGTAAAAAAAATGCTGCTGTGGGCCCACAAAGACAGGAAGCGAAGCATTCATTTTTAAGAATTTGACAGGGCAAATGTGGCTTTCACAAATTTTGATCTGTAATTATCCAGGTGGACTAATATTATGCTTTCTGCAATGGGGTCATTCTTGTAATCACTTTTTTTTACACTAATAGTCCCTTAACCATATGCGTGGTTTTCAGCATTTGGAGGTTTTCCTGGTTGTGAGTTTATTCCTTGTTTTAGGTTTTCATGACTCATTGAACTAGGTACTGAATCGAGACTTTGGTTCTAGATTCTTGTGTATTGAGATCAGCCTAGTCATTCCAGCATCAATAAAAGAGAAATGGTAATAATAACTTGTTGGAGACAATGGTGGGGGGAGATTGAAAAAGAAGGTTGAAGACATGGCATACAGAAGGGATTTAACATTCACTGAATCACAGTGTCCCTACCAAGAACCAGATATCATCTAAGTACCTAGCAGTTATATATATATAAAATCTTACTTTTTTCAACAACCACTCTGCCTGGTTGGTATTAGCATAATCCATCTTTAAATGAGAAAAATGAAGTTCAGAAAAATTAAGAAACTTACCAAAAGTCACACAGTAGGAAAGAGGTAAAACCCAAATATGAACCTATGTAAACTCATAGGCCTTATTATTCTCATTATCTCATATAGTTTTATTTGTCCTGTGAAAGCCATTATAGATCATAATAAAAAATGTAAAAATTACAGGCAGATTCAGGTTGGATTTTGCATACCCAGTACCTCTTAAAATGCCTGGCAAAAAAAGTATGCAACCAATTAATACTTGTTAAACAAGGAAGGAAGAAAGGGAGAGGGAAGAAGGGACAGAGGAAGAGAATCATCCTGCCACATTAAGCTATTTTAGTAAGATCATAAGTATAAACAGTTAAAGATAATTTTTAAGAAGTAAAACACATGTAAATATAAAATGAGCACATGGGCCAAAGATTTTATTTAACTCATTAAATGAGGGAACGAGTAAAATGTTACAAATGGCACAAAAGGGAATTGAAGGAACCACGCATATGTAGACCATAAAGAATGCTGAAATGAATTTGCTTAACAGATGTAAAAATGGTTAATGCCCACAGAGCAATAATCAACTGAATTTCCAGCGGGACACAATTTCCATTTCTATGGACAAGAATCATTTACTATTTGCATCACGCAATGCTAAGAATTGTAAAATAGCTCAAAGAAAATGAAAGGCAGTGATAATCCAGAAGGATACACAAGACAGGAGACCCTCAAAATCCTTTTTTGCCATTTTAGTCTTTCACAGTTTTTTCCTGACAAACTATATACACACACACACACACACACACACAGAGTAATTTCAGTTTTACAAAGTATCTCAAAAGTTTGTCTCAAAGGATAACCAATGTCTTGCTGATCATTACCATTAACTTGTTAGAAACCATTGGCTATCTATGAAACAAAAGTTCTTAGAGCTATTGTATAAATCTCTTCATAAGGGTATACCATTAAATGGAATATTTTCTCTAAAAATTTGAACTTGCAGAATTAAGCAGCAAGGAATTCTAATGCCAGAGCTAGAACGCAAACTCTGCCAGCTGTCATGGCTGGACAGCCGTTCTTTCATCTTGGGCTCTTTTACCACTGCCAAAGCAAGCTAATAGAGTTCACGTCTGCCTCCAGGTTTGCTGGTTGGAGTCTGTCATCCTTAACTTTTTTGTTTGTTTTGCTAGGTCTTTTTTTTTTTCTTACCATCTCTCTCCCTTTCTTCCTGCAGAGCTTATATGCTATACAGGTCTGTATTTCTAAAACCAGAACTCAGGACAAACATATGACTCACAGAAATGTGTTTTATAAGTGACTTTTCAGGAATATACGTCATCCACAGGTTTAAATATAAGTGTACCATTCCTTTAGAGCCTGATGTTAATGCCTAAGATTTAGAACAATTGAATTCTTAAAGTTTATTGCCACTGGCTTACTGGTTGTTACCATACAGATTTCTTTGTGGGTGGTGCATTAATCTCCCTGTTCATAGATATTTTCCATTCATCAGTGAACATTATATACTGAATGTAGTACATTATATCATTCAAAACCACTTAGCAATTTATTGTTTAGGAATGATTAACAATCATCAGAAAATATCTCCCCTGGGTTTAGGAAATATTTGATAGAGAACCTGGTTAAGTATGAAATGGCATTCACCTACTTAGCATGAATGTTTGTGCTGTGGTTTGTCTAGTCTTGCCTTCTACTTCAGATGCAGGAATAGTGTAGGTGGTGGAGTATCTCAGAATGGTGAAAAGAACGTCTGTTCATCTACAGCTTACACAGTCTAGAAAGAGGCAAACCATGGCCAGCACATGTCAGCACAATACTGAAAGTTATGTATGAGTGGCAATTTAAGGGCTTTTATAGCAGCTACTAGAGTGCTGCCCATCTAGGATTTTGCTTTGATGGTTTTGAAAAGGCACTACGAAACTTTATGCCAGAAATCACATTAGGCTATTGGCAGCATAGGTATTACTCTGTCCTAGAAAATA
This sequence comes from Hyperoodon ampullatus, assembly GCF_949752795.1. Taxonomy (NCBI): domain Eukaryota; kingdom Metazoa; phylum Chordata; class Mammalia; order Artiodactyla; family Ziphiidae; genus Hyperoodon; species Hyperoodon ampullatus. The sequence continues at coordinate 60,133,348 of NC_136915.1, read as the reverse complement.
ACAGGAGCACAATGCAAAGATGCTCTTCTATTTCACCACAGTGCTCTCCTCAGCACAACAGAAGACTCCAGCTTTTTTTGTTGAAGTGTGTCCAGATCTTTGGGTGAAAGATACTTCAAGTGTGTTTTAATTATGCATGGTAAATGAAAACAATGGTCCTTTGATAACTGAACACCTGGATGATAGGGAAAAACAGTTGCTACAACGTTATTTTTATTACCATACAATTTATATGCAGATATGTCCAAAAAGGATTTAAGATGATTCAAAAGTCATTCAGCTAGCATTTTGCTGAATTAAAATATGACATGGTCTCCCTTTGAAGAATCTATTTGGAAAAGAGAGTCATAAACTAACTAGGTAAAGTACTAAGGGAAGGCAGAGAAGGAAGAGATTAATTTGCTCAGAGATAATCCTGGAGGGTTTCACACAATTAATCTGAACCTTGAAGGACGAATCCAAAGACAAAGAGGAAGAAAGGCTTTACAGGATGTTTTCAAGTAAAGGATATACTGAGGGAATTACAAGTACAAGAACCAAGGGTATCAGAGGGCAGAATGGGGAGCTGGAACAGAAAGGGGAGTGTAATGCCCCAAATCCAAAGAGCATTATTATGAAGGGCATTAAATTTCATGTTAATTATTTTATACCTAACCTATTGGTAATAGAGAGACATCAAGATTAGAAAAGCAGGGGAGTATCTAGAAGTATCTGGAAGTAACAGATTCTAGAAGTCAGGTAAAGAAAAGATTTCAAGAAGGGAGTAGATAATGGTACCAAGGTCCACAGAGTGATCATGATGTGGTCTGTTGTATTTTACTGCTCAACATCTAAGGCACTTTTTTAATGTTGGGGAAAATCCTATTTTATGTGAAGGGTAAAGGGCCATGTATCCACTAGAGAAGGTAAAGAGCAGCCAGGGTTTCTTGAGACAAATGACCCAGGTTCAGGTAATTGGATATTCCACCCAGGATTTTCAGTCTCAAGTTGAGGATGCAAATGTATAGAAACAGCTCAGAATGTATACTCAGTGGCTGTGGAAGAGTCCAGTGTTCCCAAGCATTTAGCTGAAGTATGATTTGGCCTTGGTACCTGTTACTCAGTTTCCTTTGCTTCTTTGTACATTGCAAAGAAGTGAGATAAAACAGAACGTGCATATATCTCAATTAAGGAAGATGGTAAAAGGTTAGAAGAGTTTAAGACCAAGAAAAGATAATTACTTATGGAGAGTATGAAGAAAATGTTTGTTAAATAATACTCAGATTGAAAAATCAACATGAACATATGATACCAATCAAAAACATTTTACAAATAACGCAGCCATATTCTTCTTAAAGCCATTTCTTAGGAAAATATGTGACCATAATTTTGAGCCAATCCAGTGAAGACTTTTTTGCAGGAAGCTAAGACAGGACACTGTAAGCATTGAGATTTCTGGTCACCTAACTTTCTAAAACATAGAAATTAAAATCAATAGATTAATGAATCATATGTAATATATCTCATAATATTTTCTCCACTCAAAATGCCTTCACTCTTATCACCTAGAAAATGCCTATTCATTCTTCAAGAATCAGTACAAGTGTGACCACCTCTCTCTAGAGCCTTTCTCTACCCATAAAAGACAATACTCATCCTTCTTGTCTAGTGTTTTTGTGGCACCATGTTCAAGAAATAATTTAATACTTCTCACATGATAGATCATTACTAAGTCTACCTCCCATGACATAGTGTGAACTCCCTGGAGATAGGGATGACATGTTATTTTTTTTAACATGTTACTTTTTAATGGAACCCCCAAATCTACAACACTACCCAACATATAACAGGAGCTCAACAAGTGCCATTTGAGTGGGTTAATGGGTATATGAAATTTTATTGAATACCTTTATGCTAGTCAAGTGATTGATAGGATCTGACTAGTTCAAGGAAATCCCTAAGGTAAAGATTTTGAGCACAGATTCTCTGCAGTTTGCTAAAGAAGGATCCATACTGCCTCTGTGGTTTTGTTCTCTGAAGTTTTGGAAAGTGCAATAGAGTATGTTCTGTTAGTTCATATTAAGGACATAGTTTAAGTAAGGAATGTTACAATTGCGACTCTAACATCTTGGACAATAAATAACTTTATATATCATACAGAAATAGCATATATTCTACTTCTGCTGCAGTGACTCCTGCTTTATATCATAAATAGACTTCCATATAGTAGCAGATTCTGGATTTCTGAATATGAGGAGCTTTGGAGCCGCACTCTGGTTGGATGAGTTCATGTGTGTGTGGTGAGCAGAGAATAGGTTCTGAGGGACTTGCCTGAAGCTGTAACCACATTCCAAGAATATTGTTTTTATGCAGATTGTATGTTTAATGTGGGGTGGTTTGGGGGAGACATTAAAAATTGGGGAGGTTATTGCTACATCATTACCATCCCAATGGTAAAAAATAAACTGTCTCCCTTTGGGGACCATAACTTCCAAAATTAAAACCTTGATTACACTGATATGCTAACATACATAATAAGTGCATCTCATCTCTAAGGACAAGTATTTATTTTATCTTTAATCATTTAGAACAAAAGGAAGATTATGGAAAAGTATAAAAACATATTGACTAAAATATGCTTTCCCTCCATTATTGAGAAACATAACAGAGAGCTGGGTTATGAACACTTTCATGTGTATCGGTAGCACCTTGTACTTCTTTATATCCTACTTAGCACTGCCTGTTTAGTTGTTAGCCTCTCCTACTAGGTTGCAAGCATCTTGATATAGAAACTATGTCTTATTTATCTTTGTCTCCTTCATGCCTAACACAATCCTTGGCATTTAGTAAGCACTTCATAATTTTTTGAGTGAACAAACATATATAAGGTAGATGCCCTTCATCAAGTGAAAAAAGGTCAACACTGATTCTTTATAGAAGATGTACATTATGTGAATCTTTACTTGGCTTTTAATTTGAAGGCAAAATTAATTGTTATTTAACTCTGGATTCTCACATTACTATTTCATTGTTTCACCCTTTACATCGTATTTAATCACAGTGTCTGCCATATCTAATCAAAATATGAAGAAATTAAAATGTTCTTCCTCCCTTTCTTGATCAAAATGCTATGTAGTAACAGGAAAATAATTACAAATGGCATGCATTTGAAAAATATATGATTCATATTTGATTTCTAGATTTAGACATCACAAAATTTACAATCATAAAAGTCTACGTACTTGCCATAAATAGGTGGCTTCAGGACTCAAGTAAGAATTTGAGGTCAAGGTTTAAAACATAATTCTCTGGGGGCTTCCCTGGTGGCACAGTGGTTGAGAGTCCGCCTGCCGATGCAGGGGACATGGGTTCGTGCCCCGGTCCAGGAAGATCCCACATGCCGCGGAGCGGCTAGGCCCATGAGCCATGGCCACTGTGCCTGCGCGTCCGGAGCCTGTGCTCCACAACGGGAGAGGCCGCAACAGTGAGAGGCCCACGTACCACAAAAAACAACAACAACAACAGAAAAAAAAACATAATCCTCTGAAACCATAACCAACAAGCATGAATACAAAGTAGAAGTGACTAGCCATCTGCCAAAGTAGCATATCCCATGAGGTTTTTTTTTTGTGTGTGTGTGTGTGTGTTATGTGGGCCTCTCACTGTTGTGTCCTCTCCTGTTGCAGAGCACAGGGTCCGGACGCGCAGGCTCAACGGCCATGGCTCACAGGCCTAGCTGCTCTGCGGCATATGGGATCTTCCTGGACCGGGGCACGAACCCGTGTCCCCTGCATCGGCAGGGGGCCATCCCATGAGGTTTTGATCATCTATACCTGGCACAGTGACCCTCGGGGAGCTGATATTATAAAACCTACTGAAATAGTAGAGCATGGGCTACGACCACTGTAGACTATTCTGCCAGGTGCACTTCTCATGGGAAATGTAATAATGAAGCACCTCGTGTTTATATCTCACTCTCTTCTCCTATCAGTTAGTGTAGCGGGTTTCAAAGAGCATAATCAGCCCCTTGCTGAACTGATAAGCGGACATTCCTAAATCTACAAACCTGAGGAATGCATTTAGGACCCCTGGTGACACCCCTGCCATTCAGATCCCTGTAAACTCAGTCTAAATCTTTCCACAAACCTCTCTCTTACCATCTTACCTTCAATAGGTTACAGAGTCACTGGATTACTGGGTGAGGAGACAAGTGTCCCCTGAGAAAATAGCCAAGGCCCTGCTGAGACATGTGTGCTTTCTCACATACCACCACATTTGGCAAGGTGACAAAGGAATTTATTTCCTCCACTAAACCTGCTGATTGTAAATTTTAATGTTAATGGAAACTGTACTTCTGGGAACAGGGCAACCAAAAATCCTAATTGAATATTTCAGTAAATCCATGATGGTCATGAGGAAAATAAATAATTTCTGACATGTTAAACCCAGATCACTCAGAGTACAAAATGTATTGTAGCTTGTTATATTTCTTCAATATTTTATCTGTGGACAGACTGTGACTGACTACGGTATGCAGCAAACTACATTTCATAATTTTATCCTATGACTCATTCTCTCAACAAGATGGTTGCCTCTAGACAAATGAAATGGTCTTGAATTCAAGCAAACAGAAGCTTCACAGCTTCCAAGCAACACCACATTATGTTGAGCATAAAGCAAACAAGTTCCTTTTCTAGGAGTCCTCCAACGAATAGAGGCTGCCTTGAAGGGCATCCTTAGAGGCACTTGAGAAACTGCATGGCCATCTGTTCTGGAGATGCAGAAGAAATTACTGCATGCAAATAGAGGGTCACACTAGACAACTTCCAAATTGGCTTCTAATCCTAAATCTGCTATAAAAGATTATGTAGATTACAATTAACATAAGTGCCATTTAAAATTTCTCTTCTTCAAAATAAATATCTACATCAACTTAGAAGGAAAAAATTATATTAGTCAACCCAAGTAAAAGGGGCAGTAATTTGAAAGAAATCCTAAAACAAGATTCACCTAAGAAGAGAGATAATGAGAATATTCCTGACATGCAAAGATCTGTTTCCTAAGGAAGAAATGGCAATTCTCCTCAGGAAACACTGGCATTGAGGTTTCCTGCTCTTTAAAAATAACATAAATGTGTAGGTGTCTTTTTTCTTTATGAAACTAATGTTTTATTGTTAGATCTCCTTGGAGAAACATAATTTTTATGATTTTAACTGGCATCTGAAATCTATTTTGGGGGCTTAACAAGAGAAGCAACACTACCATCCTGTGGCAAAAGAGATTAAATTTATTTTTAAAAAAGGAATAGTTCCAGTCAGAGATGAAATTTAAATCCCCAAATAAAAGTTCTAACCAAATGCATATTCATTCTTTTAGCATTAGCATAGCATTTCTGTCTTTCATTAAAAAATCTGCAACTTATCCAATTTTTTGTAATTAAGGCAAAATTAATATGAAAAAGGAAACTGTTTAAGTTAGAATGTTAATAGTGGCTTCCTGTTTCCTTGTGCCTAATCAGTAAAACAAAAGAAAATATCTGAAGGCCCATAAAAGTATCAGTGACTTTACTTCAATAATGCAAGTCATATATACATAAATAAAGAACTCTAGAAAGATAATCAAGCAAAGAACAAAGGCTAGATTGTTTAATATTACCTTACATTTGAAGTACTTTTGCATGAATTATCCTAGTTGATCCTAACAACAACCCTCTGATATCATTATTAACATCCCCATTTTACTCTTGAGGAAACTAAGATCCAAAGATAAAAGTTTATTCCCAATTAGTTCACTCAGCCAGAAGGTGAGATCAGCTCACTTGTCTGTCAAGGTTCTCATGACAAATGAAGGAAAAATTGGCCCTTTTCTTCTGCAACCCTGCTAATACTTTGCAACTAACGTCTTAGAGCTTACTGCATTGCATTGTAATCGTGTACTTTCTCCCTCAGTTGGAAGTAGGATACTTGAACTTGGTGCTATTCATTCAGTAAATATTATCTAACTTTATCTACTCTGAATGAATGCCCTGGAGTGGCATTTCAAATACACACTTCTCTGCATCAGTGGTTCTCAAAGTATGGATCCTGTGGCAGCAGCTGCAGCATCACCTGGGAACATGTTAGATATGCAAATATTAGGCCTCTCTCAAGATCTATTAAATCAGATAATCTGGGGATGGGGCCCAGCAATCTATTTGAAAAAGTCCTCCAGGTGATTCCAATGCACCCTCAAGCTTGAGAGCCAATGCTCTACCCAGATCACCAAGGTGGCTACAGCTGTGTGTAGCCCAGCACTGCCTGCAGGATGGAGGCTCTCATTTTGCCAGCCCCTAGGGGCATAGACAGCTGACAGCTCTCAGCTCAGTCCTTCTCAGAGCACAACCCACAGAGAAAAGAGTGTCCCCTTACCCAAGGTCACACTTGAACATCACCTCATCCAGGAAGCCTTCCTTAAAAATATGTTCTCTACGTGGGTTGAGGGTCCCTGCTGTGTGCTCCCATGGCACTTTGTTGATTATTTCATCATAGAACTGTGACTGGCACATAAATGGCACTTGGCAATAAAGAATTATTTAATGAATATTACCTGTCAAGATATAAGTTGTCTATTGAAGTCTCTATTAATGATCTTCCTGTCTGGGCTGTATGCTCCTTGAAGGCAGAGACAATACTTCGTTTATACACTAATGTACAGCACCTGGCACACTATCAGACTGATCAATGCTGCATGAATACTTGTTGAATTAATAAACATTCTATCTTCTGTGGATTCAAAGATGAATAAAATATGGACCTATCAATGAGGAGTTCACACTCTAGTTGAAAAAAGAGATATGTGAATAGATAAATCATGGTTCCACCTGCTACCAGTTACAAAAGAGCCATGAACAAAGTGCCTTGCACTGCACCAGGCATAATCCCATCTCCTTTCCATTTATTTCAACCTTTTCTTTTACAGCTCAGCCAAAGAAGACAGGTCTCTCCCTGCCCTAAATTCCTATAATATGTGCTCTCTGCTTCACACATTTGACCCAGACAATATGTATATTGCTTAGCAGTGTTTAACACATATGCCCTGCCTACCCATAAAAACTTACATCAGAAAATATGTTTTTCTATCTCCAATGCCTATCTCAATAACTCAACAACTGTCATACAGTTTCAATTTAGTAGATGTTTGTCTATGGAGATTAAAAAGAAATCACCCCCACTCAGGGTTCTCTGTGAAATAGATTCTGAACAGAGATTTGCACACAGAAGAGCAACTGAGGAGTGTTTGCCTGGAACAACACCTGTAACTGGGTGACGCTGTCACAGCAGAGGCCTCAGCACATCCTACAAGGAGCTGTGGAGCCAGGATGGCCCTTCAGTGCTGTCCCACAGTGAAATTTGAGACTTTGTGTCCCCACATCAACCACTGGATGCAGGCTGTCCCCAGGGAGGGGAATAACCTTGGGCAAGACAACTCCCTTCTGCAAAGGATAATTCTTAGAGAGGGACTACCTGTGAACCGTCATCAGACAGTACTCATAACAGCTGGGGGAAGGAGAATTTTGGTCCTGTAGAGGGGATCTAAGCAGGGCACCTCTGCAACACTACTGTACTGATCAATTCTTTAGTTGTGAGAACTAATTATACATGTGGAGAGACATACTCACTGTTATTTGTACTTTGCTTACTGCTTGATGTACTGGATTCACATCTCCATTAGACAAATTTTGAAAACCAATTTGTCGCAATAATTTAAATAGTAACCACACTCAATAAATTCCTTTATAAAGCAACTTAAACTGCTGTTATTATAGCTGGGTCTCCAAATACTTTCCTTTAAACAACAAACATGCACAGACTCAAAGATTCTAAACTCAGCTTTGCAAGATATGCCTAACTTGATCTAAAACACCAACAGCACAGATATAAATTATTTCTTTATTATTCTCATACTTTTCAGAGTTATTGCTTTATTTATATTGAAAGTTTCCTAAGATTTCTGAATTATTTTCATTCCTTCATAAAAATCCAGGTTGCAGAATCTGGTTGGGACATAAGACCTGGTAGCTTATGTATAAATAATTCAAAAATGCCATGGTTGGGCTTCCCTGGTGGCGCAGTGGTTGCGAGTCCGCCTGCCGATGCAGGGGACGCGGGTTCGTGCCCCGGTCTGGGAAGATCCCACATGCCGCGGAGCGGCTGGGCCCGTGAGCCATGGCCGCTGAGCCTGCGTGTCCGGAGCCTGTGCTCCGCAACAGGAGAGGCCACAGCAGTGAGAAGCCCGCATACCGCAAAAAACAAAAACAAAACAAAACAAAAAAAATGCCATGGTCATTAGATTGAGCCCATTCTAATGTGAAGATTTACATGTCACAACATCAATTTTTAAAGTTTCTGCCAGTTGGTTTTAATTTTTTGAAATTTGGTATCTTTCCCAAAATGATGTGTTCTTATTTTGCATAGCTTATAATTGCTAACTCATTGTCCTTTTGTTATCATTATCAGTACAAAATACATTTTGTATTTTTTAATACCTGAATTTACTATTAGTGTTTTATTATAATTATCAGAGACATTTAGAGGACTCATCTTTATAGGCCATAAGGAACTGAGTGTTTCAGTTAGCTCTCCTAGTCAGGACACTTGTCATTTTGGAACACCATATTGAAATTTCTTTACAAAACTGAGTCTTCAACCCATGAACATGGTATATCTTTTTTATATATTTAGGTCCTATTTAATAATGTATTTCAATAAGGTGTTCTGGTTTTCTCCATAGTAATCCAACTTTTTGTTATATTCAAAAAACATTGTGTTGCTTTTGCAAGTGATATCTTCTTAAATTACATAAGATTAGTTTTGATGGGATATAAAAATAAAATTGACTTCAATATCAATATTATATATTACAGCCTTGAAAAACTCTCATTAATTTAAATAATTTATCTGTAGGTTAGTTTTGGTTTTTCAAGTAGACAATTACATTGGCTGAAAATAATTTTGTTTTTTTCTATGTATTCCAAATTTCTTTTTTTTTTGGCCGCACCACAAGGCTTATGGGATTTTTAGTTCCCCAACCAGGGATTGAACCTGGGCTCTCCGCAGTGAGAGTGCTGAGTCCTAACCACTGGACCACCAGGTAATTCCCAGATATTATTCTTTTAATTGACTTATTGAAAAGGCTGGTAACTAGAAAAATGTTGAATTAAAGAGGTGATATCAGGAATCCAAGTCTTCTTTCTGATTTTTGAGGATATACTCTTAGGAGTGATGTTTCACGTGAATTTTTGTGTATATCTTTATCAGCCTAGGAAGTTCTCTTCTATAATTTGCTTTCTAAGAGGTTTTCTTTTTTTTAGTATTGAATTAGTGTTACAATTTTCCATTATATTCTTGAGATGATTGTATCATTCTTGCCCTTTAAATTATTAGCATGAAATACATTGATTTTTTCTAAATCTGAACCAATGCTTATTCCTAGAATAAATCTAATCTCATAATAATGCATTAGCTTTTAATGAATTATATTCACTAATATTTATGTTTTGTGTGTTTCTGTGTGAAATAGGTCTATAATTCTTTTTCCTTTTTTTTCTCCCTCATTTTGTTTTGGTATCAAGGCCTTACTAGCCTCACAAAATGAGTTAAAAAGTGTTAGTATTTCCCAGTAGAATGGTATATTTGTCAGTTCTCTCGTAGCTGTGCCAATTGTTTTCATGTATATTTAAAACTAGATATTAGGTGCATGCAAGTTTAGAATTTAATATTTTCATAAGAGAAATTTTTATCAAGGCACACTAGTTATTTTTCCCTAGTAAGGCCTTGTTGTAAATTCCACCTTGTCTGACATTTAAATAGCAAGCAGTTTATATGAAAGCTTTTTGGTGTGGCATCAACATACAATACATATGAAATTCCAAAGTAAAGGGTACATCAAGTCTAGATTTTCAAATGATGGACCTGACAACTGATTCACATATTTAAAAACTATTTGCTCACAATAAGGATCAAATATATCAAAAGTAACCAATAGGTAGGATTTAACAAGGACGATTTTGAAGTTATTCATTGTACTGCTAGGAGTCAACCCTCCCACTATCACCACAGGCAGAAAAACAACGTTCGAAACAATTCTCCATGTATCTTTCATATTTCTAGGTGTCTAGGCATTAACAATCCATTTGTTCCATGACTATTTTTTTATGAATGTTTGCAAGGGGCCTTGGCAGGATAGAAACAATGACTCACGCTGGAGTATAGTTTTTTACATTAATGTATAATAAAGATATAGATATCTCCTCTCATGGAGATATTACAAGGTAATATAGATGTCTCCCTCTTCTCCCCAGAGAGATTTGTTTATAGTCCAGGGTAACAAAAATAACCTCTAGCAAAGAGGATGGGTAGATTTACCATCAGCCCCTTATAAGATTTTATAAGATCAGTACTCCTCAGCTTTGACACAGATCCACTGTGGGTGGAGAATCCACCTAGGTCTACTTCCAGATCACTTTCTGGGACTTGGAGGAAAAGGGAAACTGATGTGAATGTGGAACGTATGCTGCCTGCTGTGCTGTAAATAATAAACTCTAAATCTATGTGGGCTCATTGTCTGGTGATCAGCCAAAACTACTGAAGACAAGCTAGCATGTCACTATGTTTCTGTTTCAGAGCTGCCTGAGAGGAACTTAATGTCTGATAAAGGAGTTTGCAGAAGCTTTAGTAACTTGTCTCTTACAAAGGTATCAATACTTGAATCCCAAGGATAAGACATGAAATTTATGGTTAGAATGTTAGTATGGGATCATTTTTAAGGGTCCCTAGTCAAGAGAGCTTATTGCTAGGATAAGATGACCCTAATAGAAAGGAAATGTGGAAAGTATTGTCAGGGGCACATGATGAAAGGGCATCATCTGAAGAACCACTGCCCACTAAGAAAGTTGTAGTTCAATGGGCAAAGCAAGTAAGTTTCCACAGAAGCCATGACAGGGTCCCACAAGAGAAACACTGGTCTGAATATCAGTCGAGCCTATAGAACCAATTTATGATAAAATCAAATAAAAAATTTTATATACCCTTACTTTTCCAACTCCGATACAGTTTTCACAAAAACTATTCAATTACAACTAAATATTTAAATGAATGTGAAAGTGTTCATTAATGTTTGGAAGGGAATCTGCTTTGCAACTTAATATAATTTTTAATTTATTTTCTAAGAGTAAATATAAAAATTAAAGGGAGTAGAATTCTCACTAAGTAGAAGGGAAAGGATTAATCCACTTCAAACCACTGAGCATGTTTAAAAAAAAAAAAAAATAGGTGATGACAAAAGTAAAGTTGGTTTCATGATTAAACCCCATAAATCCTGACTGTTCAATATAGACAGTACATTAACAAGAGTTAAACTAGCTTCCTTTTACTTTGCATTTGCCTACTATAACTTTTACTAATCCTTTTTTAACCCTAGTTTGAAAATTTTTGTCTTTTACCTAAGTAACTGAATCCATTTACATATATTGTTTTGTAATTTTTTTCTTATTTTTCTATGTGATTTTATTTCTTCTTTCTTATGTTCCTTCAAATTGATTGAATTGTTTTCTTCAGTTTTTGAGTTTTCGCTCATTCCACTTTTTCCCTGTTTTGAAGTTAAGTTATTCACTCCACTTTACTCATTTTAATAGTAACTTTAGAAATTTAGAAATTTTAACAACAAAATCTAGAATTTAAGGAAAAAAGCATATAAGTTTAAAACCTCAACTAACATTTATTGAGTGCTTACTAAATGCCAGGCATTGTGTTAAACACTTTTATACAGATCATCTTATTTAACCCTCTCAACAATCATGTGAAGCCACTATTATTATCCCTTCCTACCTGATGCGGACATTGAGGCTTAATAAAAGGTAAATTACCTGCCTAAGATTATCTCATAAGCAGCAGAACAGGAAATCAAACCCAAGTTTTTCTGGAGCTCTTAAGTATTTTGCTTTCCATTTAACCCTCACTCTCCATCTCCCAAAAGGCTGTGAGAGAAGAATTATTGTCTCCATATAAGTTTAACAAATTTCCAGTCAATTTACTGTTATTTTTTTATTGCTAGTATGTATGTGTGTGTACTTGCATATAGAAAAATTGACTATATGCCATAGTATCAAGTATGATGCCTTGAGCATAGTTAGGGTTGAGTAAATACAAGTTAACTGATTTTGTGCTGTGTTGTTTCACGACATCATCTTACACCACATGCAGGGTCAGATTCTACTTCTTCATGCCCCCAGAGTGCGCAATGCGTAGTGTGTACTCCAGGAATCTTATCCACAGCGTATGTTTGTTACTTAATCTATTTCTATGTTTGTGATTCGGCTATGACTCTTTCAGTTCTCACCCAGATATTTTGTCTGCTATGACGTTTTTTAAATTTTTTTTTTATTGGAGTATAGCTGCTTTACACTGCTGTGTCAGTTTCTGCTGTATAGCAAAGTGAATCAGCCATACTTATATATATATATATATATATATATATATATATCCCCTCTTTTTTGGATTTCCTTCCCATTTAGGTAACCACAGAGCACCAAGTAGAGTTCCCTGTGCTATTCAGTACGTTCTCATTAGTTATCTATTTTATACATAGTAGTATATATATATGTCAATCCCAATCTCCCAATTCATCCCCCCCCCCACTGCCTTTCCCCCTTGGTATCCATAGGTTTGTTCTCTATGTCTATGTCTCTATTTCTGCTTTGCAAATAAGATTGTCTTTACCATTTTTCTAGATTTCACATGTGTTAATATATATTTGTTTTTCTCTTTCTGACTTACTTCACTCTGTATGACAGACGCTAGGTCCATCCACGTCTCTGCAAATGACACAATTCCATTCCTTTTTATGGTGGAGTAATATTCCATTGTATATATGTACCACATCTTTTTTATCCATTCCTCTGTTAATGGATATTTAGGTTGCTTCCATGTCCTGGCTAATGTAAATAGTGCTGCAATGAACACTGGGGTGCATGTATCTTTTTGAATTATGTTTTTCTCTGGGTACATACCCAGTAGTGGGATTGCTGGGTCATATGGTAGTTCTATTCTTAGTTCTTTAAGGAATCTCCATACTGTCCTCCATAGTGGCTGTATCAATTTATGTTCCCACCAACAGTGTAAGAGGATTCCCTTTTCTCCACACCCTGTCCAGCATTTATTGTTTGTAGATTTTTTGATGATGGTCATTCTGACTGGTGTGAGGTGACACCTCATTGTATCAATAGTTTTGATTTGCATTTCTCTAATAGTGATGTTGAGCATTTTTCATGTGTTTTTTGGCCATCTGTATGTCTTCTTTGGAGAAATGTCTATTTAGGTCTTCTGCCTGGCATTTAGTAAGCACTCAATAAATATTAGCTAATTCATTATATTCATTTAAAGTGCTCAGTACAGGCCTGATTTATGTAATTGTTAAACACGTTATGTCTTACTCTTTTTTCCATAAGTGTCAACAAGAAATAGTTATTAATAAGAAATAACATGCACAGCTATTTTATACAGAATGGATAAACAACGAAGTCTTACTGTATAGCACAGGGAACTATATTCAATATCTTGTGATAAAGCATAATGGAAAAGAACATGAAAAAGAATGTATATATATTTATAACTGAATCCCTTTGCTATACAGCAGAAATTAACACATTATAAATCAACTATAACTCAACAAAATTAAACCAAAAAAACCCTTAATTAAAATCATTTTCTTTTGACTTCCATTCTATTGTCCAGAAGCTTAGTCCTTTTTTTAAATGTTCTATAATTTCATCTTTTTATAACCTTAGATGTTAGTACATTTACTCACACGGTTATCATTTTCTTCTCTCATTATTTCAAACCACCTTGCATTATTTTTCTTATAACTGAAATATCTTTCAAAGATTCTTTAGTGAGGGCTTGATAACAGTAAGTCTTCTCTCTCTCTCACTTTTTTTGTATGCCTGAAAATTCCATTAAGACAATTATTTTCTCTCCAATCTTTAAATATTTTATTCCACTCCCTTATGGCTTCCCTTGCTGCAACTGAGAAATTAGTTGTCAAGCCAGCTACAGTTTTTTTGTAAGTAATCATTCTTTTTCTCTTTGGTTGCTTTAAAGATGTTTCTTTTGTTTTAAAAAATTAGAACTCTGGTTAGATACAAATAGACCTTCTCAATCTAGTCACCATATTTCTTAATTTCTCTTTACTATCTACCATTTCTTAGTCTCTTTTTGTTTCATTCTTTAATTTCTTCAGATTTATCTTCCAGTCCTCTAAGTTATTTAACTTATCCACTTTATTTTTAATATCAAATTCTCCATTTAATGAAATTTCTGAAACTTTTTTCAAATATGACTGATAATTTGTACAGTTTCTTGTTTCTGTAAGTTCAAAAATATTTGTTCTACTTATATTTGAAGAATATTTGGGCAGATATATAAGTCTAGAATAACAATATTCCAGTATTGGATGTTATGGTGAAATCTGTGGCCAGATTGATATATTTTGTACTTGAATAACTTAATCTCTTTGTGTGTATACACAAAAATTTTGTGTTTATCATTGGCATACATTAAATGTGAAAGAAAATGTAAAAGACTTTTTTCTTCATTAAAAATGTGTAAGATAATTGTAATAAAAAATTAGATAAACACATTATGGAAGTTATGACCTATGTAGAAGTAAAATATATGACCAAAATAGCACAAACAATGGGAGGTGGAATGGAAGTACACTGTTGTAAAGTTTTTACACTATTTATAAAGTGGTCTAATATTACTTGAAGAAAAATGTGATAAATTAAAGATGTATATTTTAAAGTCTAGATCAGCTACAAAAAAGTATATAGTTGATAACGTACTAATGGAGACAAAATAGAATATTTATTAAAATACACAATCTAAATAAAGACAGAAATGAAGAAAAAGAACACAGATAGGAAATTAAGAGCAGAAAGCAGACTTAAATCCAAATATATTGAAAATTACGTTAAATATAAAGAGTCTAAACATGCCGATTAGAATGCAGAGACTGTCACAATGATTAAAATCCTGATAGGGATTTTTCTGTAACAATTTCCCTTGGGATATGGTATGACTTTTTAAATTTATTGATTTCAACCTTTTCATTTCAGAAGATTTCTTGAACTATATTTTTCAATCTTTTTAGTTCTGTTCTTCAGTCAAAATAATTATGGGTAACTGGAATCTCCTTTGTCTCTCTTCCATGCATATAAATTTCTCTCCAATCCTATATTATTTTCCTATGGCTGCTGTAATAAATTATCACAAACTTAGTGGCTTAAAACAATACAAACTTGTTCTCTTATAGTTCAAGGGGTCAGAAGTCTGAAATGGGTTTCACTGGGCCAAAACCAAAGCGTGGGTGTAGTTGTGATCCCACTGGAAGTTTTAAGAGACAATCTGTTTTCTTGCCTTTCCAGATTCTAGACCTGCATTCTTTACATTCTTTGGGCCATAGTCACTTCTTCCATCTTCAAACTCAACAACATATCATCTTTAAGTCTATCTCTGCTTTGTTATTACACCACCTTCTCCTTTTCTGTCTCTGTAGTCAAATCTCCCTCTGTCTTCCTCCTTTAAAGACATTTGTGATTACATTCAGGGAGCATCAGGATAAGTTCCCCATCTCAAAATACTTGAATCATATTTGCAAAGTCACTTTGTCATATAAGTAATATTCAACAGTTACAGGGATTAGGATCTGGATATATTTGGGGCCATTACACAATTTACCACAAATTCTTTTTAATTACTCATTCATTTCCAATACATTTTTCTTGCTTCTCCCATTCTCACTGTGTTTTCAACAGTTTCTATTCTCTTATGTTATAAGTCACATGTGATCTTCATTTGAGGGCTCATTTTATTTTAGTTCTTCTTAAGATCTGAGCTCATGGATTTTAAAAAATTGTTATATAATATTTGAAGCCTTCAAAAAACAGTAGGATGGTTTTGAAATATTTGAAAATGCTTCATTTCTCATCCTATAAAAAGTAAGAATCTAATTTCCCTTTCTTTTAATGTAGATTGGACTTGTTGACTCACATCCAGATAGGGTATGGCATAAGAGATACTATTAGCTCTCAAACTAGGTCATAAAAAGCATTGTTGGGTCAGAGTCAAGATGGCAGCATGGGAAGAAGTGGAGTTCGCATCTCCCCACAACTAGGGCACCTGCGGGACACTGGTGGGGGACCTCGATGACCAAGGAGATGAAGGGACCCCCAAGTGAACCGGTAGGATGTGGGGGGACTAAGAGGGGAGGAGAAGTGGAGGCCGGACGGGACAGGCACCCCTGAGGGGAGGCTGAGGGGGGGAGGGGTTGTCACGCCTGGAGGGACACTCGGGGGCTCAGACCAGGGGGTAGTGCACTGAGCGTTTCCCCTGTCCAATCGCCTGGGAAGTCTGCACTGCTCTTCAGCCAGGTCCTACACCCTCAGAGGCCCACTCCAGGCCATGTAGGTCCTGGGGGTGTAGGAGGGAGGCTGGGGGAAAATGGGAGAGGCAGATGGGAGGGGCCGTCCATAACCGGAGGAGCAGAAGAGGAGCAGAGGGCAGCTGCCACACCCACTCAGGCACGGAAACCTACTGGGCTCCCAGGCGGGTTCCCCTGCCCTCTGAGACCAGAGGCATGCCTGGGCCCCTTCTGTTCTGTTGTGCCTAAGCACCACATGCCACACCCCCCAGGGCCTTTTCCAGCCCTGTGGGTCCTAAGCATAGGGCCTGCCCACCTCAAAAACCACCCACTGCCTAAGTACCATCCTCTACAACCAAGGCCTATTCCACCTTTTTTTTTCTTCTCCTCTTTTTTACTATTGTGGTTATGTTTTACTCTCCGGTTGTTGTTTCATCTATATTTTTACTGTAATAATCTTTCCAACATATCTGTTACTTTGCTAGTCTAATTTTATTTTTACTCTTTGTTATTGCTCTCCTTTTATTTTAAATATATTTTTTGCCACCCCCCACAGCTTGCAGGATCTTGGTACATGAGCTGGGGGTCGGGCTGAAGCTCCTGCAGTAGGAGCTGCAACTCCAAACTACTGGAATAAAGAGAAACACAGACTCCAGGGAATATTCATCGGACTGAGGTCTCCCAGAGGTCCTCATCTTGGTACCAAGAGCCAGCTCTACCCAACAGCCTACAGGCTCCAGTGATGGAAGCCTAAGGCCAAACAACCAGTGAGACAGGAACACAGTCCCACTCATCAAAATAAATAAATTTAAAAAATGAGAGGGCAAAAAAATATGGCACAGATGAAGAACCAAGATAAAAACCAACAAGAATAAATAAATGAAGAGGAAATAGGCAATCTACCTGAAAAAGAATTCAGAGTAATGACAGTAAAGGTGATCCATAAACTAGGAAATAGAATGGAGACATGGACTGAGAAAATATAAGAAATGTTTATCAAAGATCTAGAAGAACTAAAGGACAAACAAACAGAGATGAACAACACAATAACTGAAATGAAAAATACACTAGAAGGAATCAATAACAGAATAACTAAGGCAGAAGAACGAATAACCGAGCTGGAAGACAAAATGGTGGAAATAACTGCCGAGGAGAAGAATAAAGAAAAAAGAATGAAAAGAATTGAAGACAATCTCAGAGGCTTCTGGGACAAGAATAAATGCACCAACATTCAAATTATAGGGGTCCCAAAAGAAGAAGAGAAAAAAAAGGGTCTGAGAAAATATTTGAAGATTGTGTAGTGGAAAACTTCCCTAACATGGGAAAGGAAATAGTCACCCAAGTCCAGGAAGCAGAGAGAGTCCCATACAAGATAAACTGTAGGAGAAACACACCAAGACACATATTAATCAAACTAACAAAAACTAAATTCAAAGAAAAAATATTAAAAGCAGCAAGGGAAAAACAAATATTAACATAAAAAGGATTTGCCATAAGGTATCAACTGATTTTTCAGCAGCAACTCTGCAGGCCAGAGGGAGTGGCAGGATATACTTAAAGTGATGAAAGAGGAAAACCTATAACCAAGATTACTCTACTCAGCAAGGATCTCATTCAGATTCAACAGAGAAATCAAAAGCTTTTCAGACAAGCAAAAGCTAAAAGAATTCAGCACCACCAAACCAGCTTTACAGCAAATGCTAAAGAAATTTCTCTAGGCAGGAACACAAGAGAAGAAAAAGACACACAAAAACAAACCCCAAACGAACCCAAAACACAAAAACAAAAACAAAACAATTAAGAAAATGGTAATAAGAACACACATATTGATAATAACCTTGAACGTAAACAGATTAAGTGTCCCAACCAAAAGACACACACTGGCTGAATGCATACAAAAACAAAACCCATATATATGCTGTCTACAAGAGACCCACTTCAGACCTAGGGACACATACAGACTGAAAGTGAAGGGATGGAAAAAGATATTCCATGCAAATGGAAATCAAAAGAAAGCTGGAGTAGCAATACTCGTATCAGATAAAATACACTTTAAAATAAATATTGTTACAAGAGATAAGTAAAGACACTATATAATGATCAAGGGATCAATCCAAGAAGAAGATATAACAATTATAAATGTTTAAACACCCAACATACGAGCACCTCAATACATAAAGCAAAAGCCGTGAAAAGGGAAATCAACAGTAACACAATAATAGTAGGGGACTTTAACACCCCACTTACACCCATGAAAATATCATCCAAACAGAAAACAAATACGGAAACACAAGCTTTAATGGCACAACAGACCAGATAGATTTAACTGACATTTATAGAACATGCCACCTGAGAGTGGCAGAATACACTTTCTTCTCAAGTGCACATGAACCATTCTCCAGGATACATCACATCTTGGGTCAAAAATCAAGTCTTGGAAAATTTAAGAAAGTGAAATTTTATCAAGCATCTTTTCTGACCAAAACACTATGAGATTGGAAATAAATTACAGGGAAAAAAAACTGTAAAAGAAACAAATACATAGCAGGTAAACAGTACACTACTAAATAACCAAGAGATCAATGAAGAAATCAAGGAAGAAATAAAACAATTCATAGAAACAGATGACAACAAAAACACAACAACCTAAAACCTATGGGACTCAGCAAAAGCAGTTCTAACAGGGAAGTTTATAGCAATTCAATCTCACCTCAAAAAACAAGAAAAATCTCAAATAAAAAATCTAACCCTACACCTAAAGCAACTAGAGAAAGAAGAACAAAGAAAACCCAAAGTCAGTAGAAGGAAAGAAATCATAAAGATCAGAGCAGAAATAAATGAAACAGAAATGAAGAAAACAATAGCAAATATCAAAAAAACTAAAAGCTGGTTCTTTGAGAAGATAAACAAAATTGATAAACCATTAGCCAGACTCATCAAGAAAAAAAGGGAGAGGACGAAAATCAATAAAATTACAAATGAAAAAGGAGAAATCACAACTGAAACCACAGAAATACAATGGATGATACGAGACTACTACAAACAACTATATGCCAATAAAATGTACAACCACGAAAACATGGGCAAATTCTTGGAAAGGTACAATTTTCCAAGACTGAACCACGAAGAATCAGAAAATACAAACAGGCCTATCACAAGTAAAGAAATTGAAACTGTAATTAAAAATCTTCCAACAAACAAAAGTCCAGGACCAGATGGCTTCACAGGCACATTCTATCAAACATTTAGAGAAGAGCTAACACTGATCCTTCTCAAACTCTTCCAAAAAATTGCAGAGGGAGAAACACTCCCAAATTCATTCTACAAAGCCAACATCACCCTGATACAAAAACAAGAAAAAGATATCACAAAAAAAGAAAATTATAGACCAATATCACTGATGAACATAGACGCAAAACTCCTGAACAAAATACTAGCAAACAGAATTCAACAACATATTAAAAGGATCATACACCATGGTCAAATGGGATTTATCCCAGGGATGCAAGGATTCTTCAATATGTTCAAATCAATCAAAGTGATACACCACATTAACAAATTAAGGAATAAAAACCATATGATCATCTCAACAGATGAAGAAAAATATTTTGACAAAATTCAACACCCATTTATGATAAAAGCTCTCCAGAAAATGGGCATAGAGGGAACCTACCTTAACATAATAAAGGCCATATATGACAAACCCACAGCAAACATCATACTCGATGAAAAACTGAAAGCATTTCCTCTAAGATCAGGAAAAAGACAAGGATGTCCACTCTCACCACTCTTATTCAACATAGTTTTGGAAATCCTAGCCACAGCAATCAGAGAAGAAAAAGAAATAAAAGGAATACAAATGGGAAAAGAAGAAGTAAAACTGTCACTGTTTGCAGATGACATGATACAATACATAGAAAATCCTAAAGATGCCACCAGAAAACTACTAGAACCAATCACCAATCAATGAATTTGGTAAGGTTGCAGGATACAATATTAGCGCACAAAAATATCTGGCATTCCTGTATACTAACAATGAAAAATCAGAAAGAGAAATTAAGGAAACAATCCCATTTACCACTGCAACAGAAATACCTAGAATACCTAGGAATAAACTTACCTAAGGAGGTAAAAGTCTTTACTCAAAAGAAATCAAAGATGTCATAAACAGATGGAGAAATATACCATGTTCTTGGATTGGAAGAATCAATATTGTGAAAATGACTATACTGTCCAAAGCAATCTACAGATTCAATGCAATCCCTATCAAACTACCAATGGCATTCCTCACAGAATTAGAACCAAAACTTTAACAATTCATATGGAAACACAAAAGACCCAGAATAGCCTAAGCAATCTTGTGAAACATAAACAGAGCTGGAGGAAGCAGGCTCCCAGACTTCAAACTATACCACAAAGCTACAGTCATAAAGACAGTATGGTAGTGGCACAAAAACAGAAATATAGATCAATGGTACAGGACAGAAAGCCCAGAGATAAACCCACGCACATACGGTCACTTAATTTATGTCAAAGGAGGCAAGAGCATACTATGGAGAAAAGACAGCCTCTTCAATAAGTGGTGCTGGGAAAACTGGACAGCTACATGTAAAAGAATGAAATTAGAACACTACCCAACAACATACACAAAAATAAACTCCAAATGGATTAAAGACTTAAATGTAAGACCAGACACTATAAAACTCTTAGAGGAAAACATAGGAAAAACACTCTTTGACATAAACCACAGCAAGATCTTTTTTGACCCACCTCCTAGACTAGTGGAAATAAAAACAAAAATAAACAAATGGGACCTAATTCAACTTCAAAGCTTTTGCACAGCAAAGGAAACTATAAACAAGACAACCCTCAGAATGGGAGAAAATATTTGCAAATGAAACAATGGACAAAGGATTAATCTCCAAAATATACAAACAGCTCATGGAGCTCAATATCAAAACAACAAACAATTCAATTAAAAAATGGGCAGAAGACCTAAATAGACACTTCACCAAAGAAAACATACAGATGGCCAAGAGGCATATGAAAAGATGCTCAACATCACTAATTATTAAAGAAATGCAAATCGAAACTACAATGAGGTATCACCTCACACCAGTCAGAATGGCCATTATCCAAAAGTCTAGAAACAATAAATGCTGGAAAGGGTGTGCAGAAAAGGGAAACTTTCTGAACTGTTGGTGGGAATGTAAACTGATACGACCACTATGGAGAACATTATGGAGGTTCCTTAAAAAACTAAAAATAGAACTACCATACGACCCAGCAATCCCACTACTGGGCATATAGCCTGAGAAAACCATAATTGAAAAAGAGATATGTCCCACAGTGTTCACTGCAGCACTATTTACAATAGCCAGGACATGGAAGCAACATAAGTGTCCATCGACAGATGAATGGATAAAGAAGATGTGGTACATATATACAATGGAATATTACTCAGCTATAAAAAGAAATGAAATTGAGTTATTTGTAGTGAGGTGGATGGACCTAGAGTCTGTCATATAGAGTGAAGTGAGCCAGAAAGAGAAAAACAAATACCGTATGCTAACGCATATATATGGAATGTAAAAAAAAAAAAAAAATGGTACTGATGAACCTAGTGGCAGGGCAGGAATAAAGATGTAGACATAGAGAATGGACTTGAGGACACAGAGTGGGAGGGGAAGCTGGGGCAAAGTGAGAGTAGCATAGACATATATACACTTCCAAATGTAAAACAGTTAGCTAGTGGGAAGCAGCAGCATAGCACAGGGAGATCAGCTCGGTGCTTTGTGACCACCTAGAGGGGTGGGATAGGGAGGGTGCGAGGGAGGTTCAAGAGGGAGGGGATGTATGTATGCATATGGCTGATTCACTTGGTTGTACAACAGAAACTAACAGAGTATTGTGAAGCAATTATATTCCAATAAAGATGTGTTTAAAAAAATAATAAAATAAAATAACAAACAACAAAAAAAGCACTGTTGTTTTTGCCATGTGATCTCTGAATTATTCAGCATGAGGGAAGCCAACCACCATGTTATGAGGACATTCAAGCAGCATGTGAGGAAGCTCACATTGGAAGAAACTGAGGCCTCCCACCAACAACCAGCACCTATTTTCCAGCCATTTGAGTAGGTTACCTTGAAAGCCGATTTTCTAGTTCCATTTAAGCCTTTAGATGCCTACATCCTCAGCTGACAACTTGACTACAAACTTCATGAGAGACTTCAAGCTAGCTAAATTGTTCATGAATTCCCAACTCAGAGAAACTGTGAGGAAAATAAATACTTATTATTTTTTAAGTCACTAAGTTTTGAAATAATTTGCTATCCAGCAAAAGATACTTAATACATGCATGTAACATATTATAAATTAAGAAACAGAATAAAATGGACATCCATGAAGTAACCACCAAATTAAAACCAGAATATTGCCAATATTATACACCAGAGGTATTGGTGATCTTTCCTCTCTCTTTCAATATGCCTCACCTTCTGACTGTTTTCTTAAAATACAGCATATCTGTGTAATTCCTCTTTCAACTCTATCTCATGTGATTCCCCTCTGTGCTAGTCTGAATCCAAGAAAGCTTCTGCAGGCAGCCCAACCATCCCAGTCCTCTTATTTAAAAGGGATTGTTTATATTTCCCTTCAGGTTATGATACCAATTTTGGAAAATAGTAACCTAATTTTCTTCTTCTTTTTCTTTTTTTAAATTGCTCTTCAAAAGCCCAGCTTTCAGAGCTGTTATATAAGAGATGTGCACTAAGGAATATGTTAATTTCTCAATTTTTTTAAGATTCCTAAAATTTTAACCATGTATTAAGACAAAGCATTAAAAGTAGCAATCCTGAACCACTACATTCTCTATTTTCCCTTTGCCCCATCCATTCACCAACTACTATCTATTTGCAGACCTATGCTTTCTCATTATTTCATTCACTTTCACTGAAGGCCATCATAAAGGACAGTAAGTGGAGAAACATTGATGCACTTCTTTTAAAGTTGCTCTCGATTTAATTTTCTATTATGCTACTTATGCTCCTTACCCCCAAAGACCTTTAATGATAAATTTATCATAGGATTCAAGACCAAGGAGGAAAAAATAGTTTTATGATGAACTAGTATATAATTTCTTACTGGTAAATGAGAATTTTCTGGTTCAGAGTTTATAAAAATGGGATCCATGTGCATATATTTGGTGTTAGTATTACATTAGTACCAAGTAGAAAGGAAGGTTTAATAATAGATATAATAGGAAAAAAATGGAAGAATTGAGTCTTCACAGGAGAGAAATTAAATTAGTAAAAGCTTCCTTCTGTAAACTAAAATGGTTCTCCAGAATAGTGTTACTTACAATAATGTATATCCTTTTCTCAATTAAGGCTTTTTATAGTAAGGACAATATGAAACTTTACTTCTAAATCTATGTATCATACTTCTTGCTCCTTCTATCCATTTTGAGATTCTCAAATGGGAATGCACAACAGCAGTCCTGGCATTAGGCAGCATCTACACAACACTTTAAGTAAGTCTTTTCATTTAATGTCTTTTCATCTTGTGCCCTATTTTGGAGGAGAGAGGATGGGAGAAGAAAAAGAAAAACAGGTATTACAAAGATACCACACTCAGAAGAACCAGTGTGTTAGTGGTAATACTTTCAAGTTGCAATTTTATGTTAGTAAATGTCCAAAAATACTTTTTTATTGTTGAATTATCATTAATTTATACATTTATTTTTCTAGTTTTATCTATTTATAAGTTCTAAAACATAGAGTACACACTTTGTAAATTGTATTTCAGTTCCATTTAAGTTACATTATGAGGCAGTTAATTTAAATCTTCCTTATGAATCTATGAATATGTTTTTCCTTTCCTCTAAAATACTGATATTGATCATTGTTCTTCCCTCTTTGCCCTGGATGCTAAGAAACTCAGAGCTAAGCTTTGTTATCAATTGTTACTCCATCACAGATAGTTCCCTATACAGTTTTCTTCTTCCTTCCTTCCTTATGTCTCCATTTCTTTTGTCTTTGGTAAATTTTTTTGACCTCATCATATTTGTTTTTTACAAGATTCCTAAAATAAATTTAACACATATACAAAGTAAAAGTAATCAATAAAGTATATACTAAAGTGCTATGCAAAAATTTTAGTCTCTATTTCTATAATAGTACAATCAAATTTAACTTTCTGCAATGATGGAAATGTTCTATATTGTAGCCACTGTTCAGTATGGTAGCCACTAGACACAAGTGCCTACTGAGCACTTGAAATGTGGCTGTGTGACTCAGGAACTGAATTTTAAATTGTACATCATTTTAATTAATTTAAATTTAAATAGCCATACATATCCAGGGGCTACAATATTGGACTGCAAAGGTATAACTTATATTTATGTATTTCTTCCCATAAGATATAAACTTCATGTGGAATATTATATATTTTATATAATGCCTTAAGCACACCAAGGCAAGTTCATAAATAAAAAGTAAGATAGTATACTCTTTGCAATGGACTGAATGGTTATGCTCCCCCAGATTCATGTGTTCAAACCCTAGCCCCAATATGATGGTATTAGGAGAGAGGGTTGAGCACTCATAAATGGGATTAGTGACCTTATAAAAGAGTCCCTAGGGAGTTCCCTTGCCCCTTCTGCTATATGAAGACACAGCAAAAAGACAGCTGTCTATGAACCAGGAAGCAGACTCTTACACTGAATCTGCTAATGCCATGATCTTGGATTTCCCAGCCTCCAGAACTGTGAGACATTCTTCCTGTTTCAGCCACCCAGCTTATGGTATTCTTTTACAGCAGCCTGAACCAAGATATTCTTGTTCTGTGAAAGACCATTAAACCATGAAACATTTTTGAGTTTTTACACCTAATGCAAATCAATACACCACTATGAGTTCTTCATCTATAAAGTCCAGATATAATGTGATTCCTACTATATCTCACAAAGTTATGTTAAGAGTTGATAAAAATACTTTATTACTATGTTGGAGACTTAGGAGAAGAAGCTTGGTATTCAGAGGGCAACACTTTTATTGTGTTATGACCTCCCTTTTATGGTTTGAGTAATGAGTTATTTAATTCACATAATATTAAACAATATAAATAAAACTTTTGGAGATGGCTAAATTAAATGGTTTGATGGCATAATGTTTAGAGTTAAGCAACTGAATAAAACTGTAGGGAGCATGTGTAATCAAGCTAGATTTAAGTAACATCTGAGGCACATTTATGGAATAATAGCCTTGATGATAAGCTAATTTGAGAAAAGTTGGTCCAGCTGTATATTCATTAGAAAGAAGGAAAATGCTCCCGGTAAAACATAAAGCAACACACAAGAGGCAATCTAGTAAAATATCCATTAGCTTAAGGGTATGTATAATTTCAACAGTAGTCTTAGTTCCCTCATTGACTAAGCAAGTTCATTTCAGTTCCTTCATTTATGTTCCAGTGCCTCAGAAAAATAGAGGGGAACAATAGTACATTTGTCTTGCATGTTTCATGAATACATTGTGATTATAAGTATACCAATATGGATGAGGGAACAGTGTATACTGAACATTTTAGGTAATGTATAATATTACTTCAATTTATTAGGAAAAGAACTTCAGAACTTTTCAAACCATACACAATGTGAAAGAAGAGTATGTTATCATTAAAGAGTTATTTATATGCAGTCCAAACTTACTTGCACTTACTGACTTTAATAAGTACCTGTAAAATTCTTTTAACACCTGAGCAATTTCATAAAATGTTTTCAGAATGAAGTTTTAAAAATGTTTACAAATCCATGTTGAGGTGTACAGTATTCCTCACTTTGTTCTATGGAAGATCACAATGTGATATATCACAAAGATGGGCTTTATGTGCCCAAAAAACCTGAGTTTGAGACTCAACAAATAGTTTGTTACTTAGTAATGTTACCTCTTCATGTCTGTTTTCTCATTTATAAAATGGGTATTATAAAACCTATCAGTATGTTTTACAAAATTAAGCGAAAAACATACGTATTTAGCATCTGTGATAACATAGATGCTTATAAATATATTTTTTACCATTAATTCTGAAGTTATTTGTCAATTTGTTCTCCCTTACTCCAATTGCTGTGCATATTTCACCCTCTTTCTATAACACAATCTGATCATATGATTCAATCACAAGAGGATGAAGAAAGAACATTAAATCTCCTTTCATTTCCTTTCGGGATTATAATCATGGGTTGGAAAACTACAGCTCAGGCCAAACACAGCCTGCAGCCTGTTTCTGTATGGCCCATGAGCTAAGCATAGGTTGCAAAGAAGAAGGAAGAAGAGGACAAGGAGCAAAAGAAGGGGAAGGAAGAAGAGAAGGAAAATGGAAAGGAGGAGAATATGTGACAGACTATATGTGGTCTCTAACTCCTAAAATATTTACTCTCTGGCCCTTAAATGAAAACGTTTGCCAACTTCTGGACTATACCCCGAAGTCTTTATGATTGAAGGTCTCCTCTTATTGTGTAGTATTCAGAATTCAGCATAATTGTTTGTAAGGAAATAATAAATAAAAAACCTAGATTTGGAAATAACAATGTTCATTAACAATATAGAAACCATAGGAAGATTAAAGGTATAACAAATCTGTGATTATTCTTAGATATTCGTAAAGATAATTCTTAGTTTCACAGAGTCTGAGTTAAAATTAAAGTCATTTGAAATGTTGCTTAAATTACTGAGGGCTTCCAGTTTTGCAACCAAAATGGCTCACTGGATCATGCATTATTTGAATATTATGCCAGTGAAAGTTAGATTAAAAAGCCTAAACCATGATATTAGTAGTTATTTATTGAGCTGTTATTTCAGAGCTTTGGAGGAAATACAATTTATATCTTAAGCAGGCAATAAAAATTCCAGTATCAGAGCGGAGTCAAGATGGCAGTGTGGGAAGACACAGAGTTCACATCTCCCCACAACTAGGGCACCTTCCAGAAGCTGGGGGGGACCCTGACGCCCAAAAAGACAGGAAGAATCACCAAGCGAACTGGTAGGACGTGTGGGGACTGAGGGGGGAGGAGAAATGCAGGCCATACAGACCAGAGCCCTGGAGGGGTGGCTGAGATGGGGGAGGGATTCCCATGCCTGGAGGGACCCTCAGGGGCTCAGACCAGCATTTCCCCTGTCCAATCGGCCAGGGAAGTCTGCCAGGCTCTCGGGCCAGGTCCTACACCCTCAGAGGTCCCCACTGAGCCAGATTGGTCCTGGGGACATAGGAGAAAGGCCAGGGAGATCAGGAGAGGCAGGTGGGAGGGGTCTCCCAAAATGGGAGGATTAGGAGATGAGCAGAGGGCAGTTGCCCCACCCACTCAGGCTCGGGGAGCCTGCTGAGGTCCCAGGACAGTCCCCCACTCTCCAAAGCCACCTCCAGGCTGCGTTGGTCCTGGGGGCATAGGAAGTAGGCCGGGGAGGTCAGGAGAGGCAGTTGGGAGGGGACCTCCAGTACCAGAGGAACAGGAGAGGAGCAGAGGGCATTAGGCTCAACAGAACAGAAGGGGGCCAAGTGTGCCTCCTGCCTCTAGTCTCAGAGGGTGGAGGACCCCACCTGGGAGCCCAGCAGTCTTACTGGGCTCAAGTGGGTGGGGCAAATGCCTCATGTACACTAAAAGATCTTGGTTCATGAGCCAGGGGTCAGGCCAAAGCTCCTGTGGTGGGAGCTTCAAGTCTGAACCACTGGACTAACAGAACCTCAGACCCCAGGGAATATTCATCCGAGTGAGGTCACCCGGAGGTCCTCATCTCAGTAGCAAGACTCAGCTCTACCCAACAGCCTACAAACTACAGTGTTGGAAGCCTCAGGCCAAACAACCAGTAAGACAGGAACACAATCCCACTCATCAAAAAAAAAAGAAAAAAAGAGATGGCAAAACAATATGTCACAGATGG
This sequence comes from Hyperoodon ampullatus, assembly GCF_949752795.1. Classification (NCBI taxonomy): domain Eukaryota; kingdom Metazoa; phylum Chordata; class Mammalia; order Artiodactyla; family Ziphiidae; genus Hyperoodon; species Hyperoodon ampullatus. The sequence continues at coordinate 60,104,978 of NC_136915.1, read as the reverse complement.
AGGAGCAAGGTAAAAACCGACAAGACCAAATAAATGAAAAGGAAATAGGCAATCTACCTGAAGAAGAATTCAGAGTAATGATAGTAAAGATGATCCAGAATCTCCGAAATAGAATGGAGGAAAACATTGAGAAACTACAACAAATGTTTAACAAAGATCTAGAAGAACTAAAGAACAAACAAACAGAGATGAACAACACAATAACAAATGAAAAATACACTAGAAGGAATCAATAACAGAATAACTGAGGCAGAAGAATGAATAACTGAGCTGGAAAGAAAATGGTGGAAATAACTGCCAAGGAGCAGAATAAAGAAAACAGAATGAAAATAATTGAAGACAATCTCAGAGACCTCTGGGACAACACTAAACACATCAACATTCAAATTATAGGGGTCCCAAAAGAAGAAGAGAAAAAGAAAGGGTCTGAGAAAATATTTGAAGATTTTGTAGCAGAAAACTTCCCTAATATGGGAAAGGAAATAGTCACCCAAGTCCAGGAAGCACAGAGTCCCACACAGGATAAACCCTAGGAGAAACGCACCAAGACACATATTAATCAAAGTAACAAAAATTAAATTCAAAGAAAAAATATTAAAAGCAGCAAGGGAAAAAAAAATTACATACAAATGATTCCCCATAAGGTTATCAGCTGATTTTTCAGCAGCAACTTTGCAGGCCAGAAGGGAGTGGCAGGACATACTTAAAGTGATGAAACAGAAGAACCTATAACCAAGATTACTCTACCCAGCAAGGATCTCATTCAGATTCGACAGAGAAGACAAAAGCTAATCAGACAAGCAAAAGCTAAGAGAACTCAGCACCACCAAAGCAGCTTTACAACAAATGCTAAAGAAACTTCTCTAGGCGAGAAACACAAGAGAAGAAAAAGACCCACAAAAACAAACCCAAAACAATTAAGAAAATGGTAATAGGAACATACACATATTGATAATAACCTTGAATGTAAACAAATTAAATGCTCCAACCAAACGATACACGCTAGCTGAATGGATACAAAAACAAAACCCATATATATGCTGTCTACCAGAGACTCACTTAAAAGCTAGGGACACATACAGACTGAAAGTAAAGGGATGGAAAAACATATTCCATGCAAATGGAAATCAAAAGAAAGCTGGAATAGCAATACTCATATCAAATAACATACACTTTAAAATAAAGACTGTTACAAGAGATAAGGAAGGATACTACATAATGATCAAGGGATCAATCCAAGAAGAAGATAAAACAATTATAAATGTTTATGCACCCAACATAGGAGCCCCTCAATACATAAGGCAAATGCTAACAACCATGAAAGGAGAAAATTAACAGTAACACAATACCAGTTGGGGACTTTAACAGCCAACTTACACCAATGGAAACTTCATCCAAACAGAAAATAAATAAGGAAACACAAGCTTTAAATGACACAATAGACAAGATAGATTTAATTGATATTTATAGAACATGGTACCCGAGAGTGGCAGAATACACTTTCTTCTCAAGTGCACATGGAACATTCTCCAGGATTGATCACATCTTGGATCCAAATCAAGCCTCGGAAAATTTAAGAAAATTGCAATCATATCAAGCATCTTTTCTGACCACAACACTATGAGATTGGAAATCAGTTACAGAAATAAAACCTGTAAAAAACACAAATACATGGAGGGTAAACAGTACACTACTAAATAACCAAGAGATCACTGAAGAAATCAAAGAAGAAATTAAAAAATACATAGAAACAAATGACAATGAAAACACGACGACCTAAAACGTATGGGACACATCAAAAGTGGTCTAAGAGGGAAGTTTATAGCAATTCAATCTCACCTCAAGAAACAAGAAGAATCTCAAATAAAAAATCTAATCCTATACCTAAAGTAACTAGAGAAAGAAGAACAAAGAAAACCCAAAGTCAGTAGAAGGAAAGAAATCATAAAGATCAGAAAAGAAATAAATAAAATAGAAATGAAGAAAACAATAGCAAAGATCACTAAAACTAAAAGCTGGTTCTTTGAAAAGACAAACAAAATTGATAAATCCTTAGCCAGACTCATCAAGAAAAAAGGGAGAACACGCAAATCAATAATATTAGAAATGAAAAAGGAGAAATCACAACTGACACCACAGAATTACAAAGGATTACAAGAGACTACTACAAACAGCTATATACCAATAAAAAGGACAACCACGAAGGAATGGACAAATTCTTGGAAAGGTACAATATTCCAAGACTGAACCATGAAGAATTAGAAAATATAAACAGACTTATCACAAGTAATGAAATTGAAACTTTACTTAAAATCTTCCAACAGGGCTTCCCTGGTGGCGCAGAGGTTGAGAGTCCGCCTGCCAATGCAGGGGACGCGGGTTCGTGCCCCGGTCCGGGAAGATCCCACATGCCGTGGAGCGGCTGGGCCAATGAGCCATGGCCACTGAGCCTGCGTGTCCGGAGCCTGTGCTCCGCAAACGGAGAGGCCACAACAGTGAGAGGCCCACATACTCCAAAAACAAAAACAAAAACAAAAATCTTCCAACAAACAAAATTCCAGGACCAGATGGCTTCACAGGCGAATTCTATCAAACATTGAGAGAAGAGCTAACACTGATCCTTCTCGACTCTTCCAAAAAATTGCAGAGGGAGAAACACTCCCAAATTCATTCTACAAAGCCAACATCACCCTGATACAAAAACAAGAAAAAGATATCACAAAAAAAGAAAATTATAGACCAATATCACTGATGAACATAGACGCAAAACTCCTGAACAAAATACTAGCAAACAGAATTCAACAACATATTAAAAGGATCATACACCATGATCAACTGGGATTTACCCTAGGGATGCAAGGATTCTTCAACATATGCAAATCAATCAAAGTGATACACCATATTAACAAATTAAGGAATAAAAACCATATGATCATCTCAACAGATGCAGAAAAATATTTTGACAAAATTCAACACCCATTTATGATAAAAACCCTCCAGAAAATGGGCATAGAGGGAACCTACCTCAACATAATAAAGGCCATACATGACAAACCCACAGCAAACATCATACTCAATGATCAAAAACTGAAAGCATTTCCTCTAAGATCAGGAAAAAGACAAGGATGTCCACTCTCACCACTCTTATTCAACATAGTTTTGGAAATCCTAGCCACAGCAATCAGAGAAGAAAAAGAAATAAAAGGAATACAAATGGGAAAAGAAGAAGTAAAACTGTCACTGTTTGCAGATGACATGATACTATACATAGAAAATCCTAAAGATGCTACCAGAAAACTACTAGAACCAATCAATGAATTTGGTATGGCTGCAGGTTACAATATTAATGCACAAAAATATCTGTCATTCCTATATACTAACAACGAAAAATTAGAAAGAGAAATTAAGGAAACAATCCCATTTACCACTGCAACAGAAAGAATAAAATACCTAGGAATAAAATTACCTAAGGAGGTGAAAGACTTTACCACGAAAACTATAAAACACTGATGAAAGAAATCAAAGATGTCATAAACAGATGGAGAAATATACCATGTTCTTGGATTGGAAGAATCAATATTGTGAAAATGACTATACTGTCCAAAGCAATCTACAGATTTAATGCAATCCCTATCAAACTACCAATGGCATTCCTCACAGAATTAGAACCAAAACTTTAACAATTCGTATGGAAACACAAAAGACCCAGAATAGCCTAAGCAATCTTGTGAAACATAAACAGAGCTGGTGGAAGCAGGCTCCCAGACTTCAAACTATACCACAAAGCTACAGTCATAAAGACAGTATGGTAGTGGCACAAAAACAGAAATATAGATCAATGGTACAGGATAGAGAGCCCAGAGATAAACCCACACACATATGGTCACTTAATTTATGTCAAAGGAGGCAAGAGTATACTATGGAGAAAAGACAGCCTCTTCAATAAGTGGTGCTGGGAAAACTGGACAGCTACATGTAAAAGAATGAAATTAGAACACTACCTAACACCATACAAAAAAATAAACTCCAAATGGATTAAAAACTTAAATATAAGACCAGACACTATAAAACTCTTAGAGGAAAACATAGGAAAAACACTCTTTGACATAAACCACAGCAAGATCTTTTTTGACCCACCTCCTAGAGTAATGGAAATAAAAACTGAAATAAACAAATGGGACCTAATTCAACTTCAAAGATTTTGCACAGCAAAAGAAACCATAAACAAGACAAAAAGTCAACCCTCAGAATGTGAGAACATATTTGCAAATGAAACAGCGGACAAAGGATTAATCTCCAAAATATACAAACAGCTCACGGAGCTCAATATCAAAACAACAAACAATTCAATTAAAAAATGGGCAGAAGACCAAATAGACCACAGAAGACATACAGATGGCCAAGAGGCACATGAAAAGATGCTTAACATCACTAATTATTAAAGAAATGCAAATCAAAACTACAATGAGGTATCACCTCACACCAGTCAGAATGGCCATTATCCAAAAGTCTAGAAACAATAAATGCTGGAAAGGGTGTGCAGAAAAGGGAAACTTTCTGAACTGTTGGTGGGAATATAAATTGATACAACCAACCACTATGGAGAACAGTATGGAGGTTCCTTAAAAAACTAAAAATAGAACTACCATATGACTCAGCAATCCCACTACTGGGCATATACCCTGAGAAAACCATAATTCAAAAAGAGACTTGTCCCACAATGTTCACTGCAGCACTATTCACAATAGCCAGGACATGGAAGCAACCTAAACGTCCATCAACAGATAAATGGATAGAGATGTGGCACATATGTACAATGGAATATTACTCAGCCATAAAGAGAAATGAAATTGAGTTATTTATAGTGAGGTGGATGGACCTAGAGTCTGTCATACAGAGTGAAGTAAGTCAGAAAGAGAAAAACAAATACCGTATGCTAACGCATATATATGGAATCTAAAAAAAAAAAAAAAATGGAACTGATGAACCTACTGGCAGGGCAGGAATAAAGATGTAGACATAGAGAATTGACTTAAGGCCACGGCAGGGAGGGGGAAGCTGGGGCAAAGTGAGTGTAGCATCGACATATATACACTACTGAATGTAAAATAGTTAGCTTGTGGGAAGCAGCAGCATAGCACAGGGAGATCAGCTCGGTGCTTTGCGATGACCTAGAGAGGTGGGATATGGAGGGTGGGAGGGAGGCTCAAGAGAGAGGGGATATGGGATTTATGTATGCATATGGCTGATTCACTTTCTTGTACAACAAAAACTAACACAGTATTGTGAAGCAATTATATTCCAATAAAGATCTATTAAAAAAAAATTCCAGTATGAAATTTGAACTTTCAACCCCCTTTCACTCCAGCAGAAATTTAACTTTCTTGCCAAACCCAACTTATTTTCATATATCCAGGCAAATGGATATGAGCATAGAACTTAGTCAAAGTACAAAAGAATCAAACTGTGGACAAGAAATTTAATAAAAATTAGAAATGTAATTCATTAATATTAGTGGCCTTAAATCTTGAGTCCTGATGTTCACTGTGATACATAAGCCCTTGTCCTGAGTGACTCGTCACACACAAGTGTGAGTCCCCTTCAGCCCTGTTTGTCCCATATGATTCTGTCAGCATGGCCAAAACTCATCCAAATTGACTTGATCAAATCTTTCTCCTAAAATTGGGTTTCTAATTCATTAATCAATCTCTATTAACCCCTTGAGCTCTTGTGGAGCTAAGGAAGGGTTACTTTTCAGCCATATGTATAGAGAAGCAGACAAAAAAATCTTTAAACAAGTAAAGCTTCAGAAGATTCACAGAGTAAATCCAGCACAGACCATGCCACCTTGTATGTAAAGAGTCTGTGTCATTGCCGTGTGTCCTGATGGCTTTTGTGTTTCTGTTTCACATCCTTCATGAGGCCCACCTGACCTACCTGTTCCCCGGTTGCATGAAATACTATGGCTCCTTATGTGGTACATATAAGTTTGCTCTATAGACTAGTCACTAGAGTTTCTAATTAGTAGGCCTAAGAATTTGTATTTCTAAAACGTTTAGAAGTGAAAATAAAGTCTGAGAATCAGTTAATAGTAGTATTGGTTTATTAGTTTTGTCAATTTACCAATGTTATGTGACATGTTACCCATAAGGGAAACTGTGTGAAGGGAATATGGAAATTCTCTGTATTATCTTTGCAACTTGTCTGGAATTCTAAATTATTCTAAAATAATAAGGTTATTGTTTTTAAATCCTCTGACATAACAGAATAAAAAATTAATGTAGAAAAAATAAAATAAATAAAACATTTACAAGTGATTCTGACATATGGAAAGAAACCATACTTCGAGAATTACAACCCTAAGTTCATACACACAAAAGTCTTGGTTTGGAGTGATGGGATGGGGTGGTTAATGGAGTGATGGGATGGAGTGGTTAAGTTATTGGATGGAGTGGTTACATACATAGTTCAACAAATTGGGGGAAAGGGACTATGGTCTTCACTTCCCCTGTGACATGAATTGTCCCATCATCCCTTTATAGACTAGTGTTTATACTCCCTCTGTGATAACTTTGGATTCAAAGAATAATTAATAAGTGTCTCAAACCATGACTTCTAGTGCCACAATACATTCAGTCTTATGGAAGATCCATTACTTCCAAGAACTATGGGTATGAGGGGAACAAGATGCTGGTCCCTATTATTCCAAACAACCTTCCATTATCTCTGACACCTAAACACAAGGACTCTAACACTGTCTCTCCCAGGGTGGAATACTTCCATTGGAATCCTTCCAGCCCAAAACAATCAATTTGCATTGCCTTGATGACTCTAGGTTTTCAAAAACAAAGGTTCCGTTTGATATCCTGTAAAGACAAGAGGCTAAGTTTCTGGAGGAGGAGGGGAAAATCTCTGAATATAAAATGCAGGTAGTTAGCTTTAGGCAGGTACTGGAATGGAAATATAATAAATTTGTACAGAGCAACTTCATAAAGTACAGGGTCTTGAAAGCATTTCCTCTAAGATCAGAAACAAGACAAGGATGCCCACTCTCGCCACTTTTATTCAATGTATATTGGAAGTCCTAGCCACAGCCATCAGAGAAGAAAAAGAAATAAAAGGAACACAAATGGGAAAGGAAGAAGTAAAACTATCACTGTTTGAAGATGACATGATACAATTCCTAGAAAATCCTAAAGACACCACCAGAAATCTACTACAGCTCCTCAATGAACTCAGTAAAGTTGCAGGATATAAAATTAATACACAGAAATCTGTTGCATATCTATATACTAACAATGAAGTATCAGAAAGAGAAATTAAGGAAACAATCCCATTTACCATCGCATCAAAAAGAATAAAATATCTAAGAATAAACCTACCTAAGGAGGCAAAAGACCTGTACTCCAAAAACTATAAGACGCTGATGAAAGAAACTGAGGATGACATAAACAGATGTAAAGACCTACTGTGTTGTTGGATTGGAAGAATCAATACTGTTAAAATATCCACACTACCTAAGGCAATCTACAGATTCAACGCAATCCCTATCAAAATATCAATGGCATTTTTTGCAGAACTAGAACAAATAATTTAAAATTTTACATGGAAACACAAAAGACCCCAATAGTCAAAACAATCTTGAGAAAGAAAAACAGAGCTGGAGGAGTCATGTGCCCTGACTTCCAACTACAAAGCTACAGTAATCAAAACAGCATGGGACTGGCACAAAAACAGACACATAGATCAATGGAACAGAATAGAGAGACCAGAAGTGAACCCATGCACTTATAGGCAATTAATCTATGACAAAGGAGGCAAGAATATACAATGGAGAAAAGACAGTCTCTTCAGCAAGTGGTGCTGGGAAAATCGAACAGCTACATGTAAAAGAATGAAATCAGAACATTCTTTAACACAATATACAAAAATAAACTCAAAATGGGTTAAAGACCTAAGTGTAAGACTGGATACTATGAAACTCCTAGAGTAAAACATAGGCAGAATACTCTTTCATGTAAATTGTACCAATATTTTTTTGGATCTTTCTCCTAAAGCAAAGGAAATAAAAGGAAAAATAAATAAATGGGACCTAATTAAACTTAAAAGCTTTTGCACAGCAAAATGAAAAGACAACCTACTTACTGAATGGGAGAAAATATTTGCAATATTTGCAAATAATATGACTAATAAGGGATTAATATCCAACATATATAAATAACTCACACAACTCAACATCAAAAAAACAAACAACCCAATTAAAAAATGTACAGCAGAACTAAATAGACATTTTTCCAAAGAAGAAATGTAGATGGCCAACGGACACATGAAAAGATGCTCAGTATCACTGATCATCAGGGAAATGCAAATCAAAACCACAATGAGATATCACCTCACACCTGTCAGAATGGCTATCATCAAAAAGAACACAAATAACAAATGTTGTCAAGAATGTGGACAGTTGGGAACCCTAGCACACTGTTGTTGGGATTATAAATTGGTGTGACCACTGTGGAAAATAGTATGGAGGTTACTCAAAAAACTAAAAATAGAACTACCATATGACCCAGCAATTCCACTCCTGGGTATATATCCAAAAAAAATAAAAACAAAAACACTAATTTGAAAAGATACATGCACCCCAGTGTTCATGGCAGCATTATTTACAATTGCCAAGATACAGAAACAACCTAAGTGTCCATCAACAGATACATAGATTAAGAAGCTGTGGTATTTATACACAATGAAATACTACTCAGCCATAAAAAGAAAAATTCTCCATTTGCAGCAGCATGGCTGGACTCGGAGGGCAATATGCTAAGATAAGTCAGACAGAGAAAGACAAATATTGTGTGATATCACTTATATGTAGAATCAAAAAATACAACAAATTAATGAATACAACAAAAAAGAAGCAGACTCACAGATATAGGGAACAAACCTGTGGTCACCAGTGGAGGGGGGGAGGTGCTTCATAGGGTGGAGGAGTGGGAGGGACAAACTACTGGATGTAAGACAGGCTCAAGGATGTACTGTACAAAATGGGGAATAGAGCCAATATTTTGTAATAACTGAAAATGGAAAGTAACTTTTAAAATTGTATAAAAAGGTTTTTTTTAATTTTTTAAAAATAAAATAAATTGCTTCCATTTCAAACAGAAATAAAATAAATAAAGTACAGGGTCTTTCTCCCAGCCTTGAAGAGAAACTCCACCCACAACTACTTAAGGTGAGAACTTCAGAATATCAAGTCACCTTGGCATCAAAACCAATTCCTGAAGATGCTTTACTCATTCAACAAATATTTGCTGAGCACACGTACTTCAGCGGAGGGTATATGCTTTATGAGGCCTTAATCTTTCACAGTTTAGGAGATAAGGGCCTCTTTAAAAAAATAATATAAAATTATAAATACAAAAGCATCTAGGAAGGTATTTATTTGAAATGATAAAATAAATCAAAAAATTACAAATTTTATTAAGTTGTAATACCAAAAACATAAAATGAGAAAAATGGCATATTTCTATCAATTAACTTCCTTTACTAAATTAACTTTCAGGTTCACAAATTGTCATTGGTAACAAGATGTAAAATTTTAGGATTGTTGTCATATTTGGGAAAACCTCTATCAAGAAGAAGACTATTTTGACTAGGTTTCATGAGTACCCATTTCTCTGCTTATACTTTATTCATCCAATGTATGGAAGAATTTTCCACAAATTAGCTTCTGGTTCTGAACATTTCTAACTTTGTCTCTCCCCACATACTTTAGGTGCTGAGGCTGTAGGACAAATTCATATGATAAACAACTGCCTATGATGCAGTTTTATGTCTCAACCCTAACTGAGTGAACACAACAGGCTATAGTAATATTCCTAAAAATCATCTCTGCATCAACATGGCTAGCAGTGATTTAACTATATGAGGGAGCAACTGCAAACCACATAAATAAATCTTATTATTCAAGTGTATTACCAAATCAATTTCCTCTAAGCCAGATCCCAAAACTGCCCACGGCTACTTGAATGCCAACTCAGTACAAGGGGAAGTAAGATAAAGGTGAAGATGAAGTGGACAGACTGAATACAGATATTTTAAAATATTACTTTAAAAAAATATTGCAAAATTTTACACAAATGTATGAACATTTTTAGGGCCTCTCCTTAGACTTTGGAATGAGCCCAGGCAAAATAAGAGATCCTGAAACTATGCTTCCTTTAATTCATGCTAAACCTGCCTCTGCATCCTCGCACAAGCAAGACTAGGACTTTATTTTAGAAAAATGGGTGATGTGTAAAGAGTAAATGCTCTGGAATCAAGAAGGCTGGCAGGCTCCTATTTAACTGCTGTTGGCAATAGGCCGTGTACTTGACTTTAGTTTCCTCACCTCTAATATGAGGCTGATGACAATAATGTCTCCCAAAAGATATAATTTAAGTATATGCAGTTCTTAAACTATAGAGTACTCTATAACTGTTCATAATTATTCTTATTAACATTATCAGTACTAGTATTAGTAGTACTCTTAGTATGAATAATCAACTTAAGGTTATAAAAATTGCTTTTGCCCTTCTGAATTCTTAGCATCTAGACTTTAATGTTTGCTCTTCAGTTGCTAACCTAGATGAAATGGAAGCACAGCAAGATTACAGCCTTGTTATACATGGACTCCTAGTACACAACTATCCTTTACCAGTGAGGAAAAAATTTCCTTCGTAACTTGTCTTACAAAGCCCATTCCTCATAGATACCTGAAATAGCCAAGCAATAGGTTGAATATGCAAGTTATTTCTTTAGCAATCTCTATAAATTCCTAGCAATCTTTTGAACAGGACTTCTTAAAAAGATTATATCTCCTTCCCTTTTCTAAACATTGTTGAAATGCATTGGAATGGTACCTTATGATTATTTTTGTGTTTTTAATAAAGATATGTGTTAATCTGCTCATATCAAGTGATCAAGCAAATGTAACTCATGACGGTTCATGGTTGATCTCCCAGGTAAATCTACTTGGAAACACAGAAATACTCCCAAAATTTGTAAGAAATTTATAAAACATGTCATTTAATACTTTATATCAAATTTCATTCATATTTCTCTAATGGACTAAATTTAGATTTAAATTTTCTCTTGAATACTTTGCTTGGAAATCAAGTTTTCAAAAAAGAAATTTTAAAAGCTAGGAAAATAATCTGGCATTTTAAAGTGAGTATAAAAGTCTTACAAAATCATTTAAGTGCAAGGGGACTATTTTAATATGATTTGGAAAAGAATGAACAAAAATAAAAATATTTCTTGGACAGTGCCTTTTAATAATCCTAAGTAAATCTGAGATCATTTCATAGTCATTATATTACAGCAGAACTCTCTGCAGAAATACAGTAAAGTTTTAAATTTATTCCCACAGTTCTCATAAAGTAATTATTTAACTAATAAATGGAAAGTGAAACCAAAGCATAAATGTATAGAAATCTACACAATAAATACAGTGGTATCAAAGGGACCAATTTAAGAATTTAGGTGTTTTAAGGTATAAAGATGATGTTAGCAATTTCTCTGGGTGCCTATTTCCAGGACTGTGTCTTCTCTAGCTGTTGTGTGTTACAGAGTTTAGGATCAGGTTTTCTGGGTATTACGTTTTTCTTTTAATTCATTCAACAAATATTTATTAAATCCTATTATTTTGCACATAGACCCTGCAGATACAATATCAGAACAGGAGAATAATGATCCCAGATCTCTGGTATTAATTTTTAGTTGAGTGTAACCGAGGTCCATATGAGATTTTGCCCTGTTTTCTAGGAATTGCTGCAAAGACTCAAAATTACATGCAAAACGTGCAAAGTTCTTGCATTCTAAGCTCAGAGATCACTAGGAGTTGGGGCCAGACACATCTTCAAGGTCTAATGAGAGGCAGAATCCAAGCATCTTCTCTTCCATATCTAATGCCCATAACTCTGACAGTCAAAACACATAGAAGACTGGTGGTAAGAAAATGAATTGCCTTTTCAGAAGCAGTGTCCAAGAGGAAAGACTATTTTCTTCCTTTTTCAGCATGAGCCTATAGGAATGCTTATCCTTCCAAAATCCACTGGAAATGGGGAGCTTCATGAGAATCACTTATTCAATAGTAGGATTTCTGCCAGAAAAGGAGAAAAGTATTTTGTCCCCCAGTTGTACACTGTGTAACCAGCAGACTCACTAATCTGCCCCTGGGTTACCATGAGCTGGGAAAAGTAAAAGAAGACAGGGCTAAAATAGAGGGAAAAGTGAAACTTCACATACTGTTAAGGCTGAGGTGAGTGAACATTTCAGAAGATAGCTGGGTTTGAGCTATCTTGAAAGAACTTCTCCCAAGAGGAACCTAAGCAGGAAGGTGTTGTGGGAGAAGCCAGGAGCTAAGAGTACAGGAGGTGGAAAATACCAAGTCAGAGCTAGATCTCCCATATCAGGGACTCAGCAGGATATCTGAACAGGGCCCTCCTGGGTCCCATGACAGAAATGACCAATGTGAGCCAGACACCTCTCATCAATGAACAAGTAACTGCTTTCACCTGCAGTCCAATAAGGAGAGGTTTGCCTTTTCCCTCTCCTTCCTCTCTACCAGAACCTAACAGAGAAGCTAGCACCTAGAAGGAGGAGGCAGATGGAGAAACTACTCCAAGCTGCTAAAGATACAGATAGTCCTACCTATGCTTTGAAGAGAAGAGAAAGCTTTGAACTGAGTTTCAGACAGAAGTCTTAAAATATACAAGACTGGATGTTAAATGCTGAAATAGGACTGTCCTAATAACTGAAAAGTGCCTGGAATGCGAAAAAGTCTATTCACAATTACATTAGGCAAAGTGAATGGCTTTGCTCTCCCCAGAGTTTGGCCCAAGTCTTAAGTAAAGCTATCAGCAATAAAAACTCAGTTAAGCAGATGTTTTGTTGAAAGCTAGATGTAGGGCACAGGCAGGCCTGAATCCCAGAAAAGGTATCTGAACTGAAGGCACAGAGTTGGAAGCTCTTAGCACTTAAATATAATACCACCAATAAATAATATTAACCAAAATATATTAACAAAAATAATGGTATTAACAATAATAATTAACATTTATTGACCTCTTACCACCGGCCAGGCACTATACTGAGAGTTCTATATGAGTTACATAATTTAATCCTTAGGACATCCTAATGTACCTAAGGTACCACTATTGTGCTTATTTTACATGGAAGTAAAATGAAAATTAAGAAAATTTGAGGAACTTGCCCCAGTTTCCCAGCTAGTAAACAACAGAACAAGCATCTAAATAAAAGTAGTTCTGACTCCAGTGTCCACTTGCTTAACTGAATTCATTAAACTGCCTTCTGAACAATTTTAACTGTATGAAAGTAGATGTTATCATTTAGACATGAAGTAAGAAGGAAGGGGAGCTCTGAAAAACAAAGTAGAAAAGACAGAAAATGAATAAAAATAAGTAAGGTTAATTTAGATACTTTGTAAGATGAGGGCAGTGAGATGATTACAGAAATATAAAAGTTTTTTCTTCCCAATCAGTGTTGAGAGCCAATTTAGGATGGAGAACATGAATTTATAATAGCACCAACTTTGCTGGTGGTTGCTATGTCTTCACAGGTAAAATGCTTGTTTTCTTTAAGAAATAACACTTCATCTACCAATTCCATTCTGTATTCTTTGATAGCAGCATAGGATAAGTACGTGATTAATAACTTCTATATATGTATACCTATATGGAAAAGCTTCAACTAGTGGATGAGTATATATACATTTTTAAAAATAGAAGTATAATTTGTAGATCACATTCTTTTAATATAATTCACTTTATGGGTTACAGAACTTATTTCCAGTAAGATGCAGGAAACTAAACTAAGACTGTTAAGGTCCATTTCATAGCTAAATATCCAAAGCTACTGCATTCACTATCCCTCTTGTTTTATATAGTCATACCTCATTTAACTGACACTGCTCAAGAATATGGTATGCAACATAGATCAATTTTCCAGATAGCCAAAGCTTGACCACTATAGTATCAAACTGACTCTATTTTAATGAATCTGATAGAAACCTTCTAAAATATATACTTCCTGTCCTTCTTACAGTAGGTATATTATATAAAATATATCCTTTTCTTGATGGTCTAGAATCATCCTTATACATATCAGTGTTTGTGCTGCACTATAATATAGCAATGCCCTGAGGAGCTATCCAGGTAGTTTTTCCTTTAGCCAAAGACTACTTCAGAGTTGGCATAATTATACTGAATAAAACAAAGCACAACGAATAACACCATGAGCCTTGAATCCAGCCATATATGAATTAAAATCGTGGGTCTCCCATTTAAGAGTTGCGTTACTCTTTAGGTAAGTTATTAACCACTTATGAGTCTTTGATTTCCCATTAGCAAGATGGAGGTAAAGTAAGAGCTAATATTGAGTATGTGCTAAGTGCTGGCCACTGTGCTACAGTCTTAACTCCACACTGAGAAGCATACAGTGCAGGAATCAAAAACAGACTGTGGAGCTGGACCATTTCCTAGCTTTGTGACGTTAGGCAAATTACTTAACCTTTCTATGACTTAGCTTCCTCATCGGTAAAAATGAGACCATAAAAATACCTTCTTTATGGAGTTACTGTGAAAGTCAGTATACTCAAAACACTAAAAGGAGTGCCTGAATCCTAGTAAGCGTTGAGTAAGTGATGATGGTGGTGATGATCTCATTTAATCCTCAGAGCGATCTTGAGAGTAACTTAATAACTCCTTATTTTGGAGATGAGGAAACTAAGATTTAGAGACCTTAATTAACTTGACAAAGTAACAGCATTAGTAAGGAAGTGCTGACTTCAGACACAAGGATGTAACCACTAAACATGGCCACTAGATGCACACTCCAACATGCTGCTCACATTGTTGGTAATGACCTGGGACTTATGCAGGGCACAACCCAAACAGCAGCTCTACCCCCTAGGCTAACTCTCTATTTCATGCAACATTTTTTTGAAGATTAAATGAAAGTATGAAGGCACACAACACAATTTTTTGCACATAGCCTTTCAATAAATGATAAATCCTTGTCACCTCAACATGCTTCAGTTTTTTAGCCATTTGAGCCGCATCCAATCTAGTACACTCTGAATCTAAAGAGAAGTGAGATAACTTGTCAATTCAATAATTAATTCGAAGCCACTTTCTGGCCTGAAAAATATACTCTTATCTCCTACAAGGAAAAGTTCATGGACTTTTTGACAGATATTTTATTCTGGGTGTTGTAGGTAGTTTCTAAAATGGTCCCCAACGATCCCCACCTCCTGCCTTTGGGTAATCTCTTTCCCTTGAGTATGGGCTCAACCTAGTGATTTGCTTCTAACAAACAGAACAGGGCAAAAGTGATGAATGTCACTTCCAAGATTAAATTATGAAAACTATAACTCCTATCTTGTTTGCACTCCCTCTCTTGTCCTCTCACTTGCTTACTCTGATGAAGTTAGCTGGTGTACTATGGGCTGCCTTACAGAGAGGCACTCCTGGTGAGGAAGTAAAGGTGGCCTCCTGGTAACAGCAGCAAAGAACTGAGGCCCTCAGTCCAACAACTCACCAGAAAATGAATCCTGCCAACAACCACATGAGTATGCCTGGAAACAGACCCACTCCTGACAAACCTTATGATGACTACAGCCCAACTTTATTCCAGCCTTGTTAGGGACCCTGGGTCAGAGGACCCATTAAGCCAGCCCCTGACCCACAGAAATTTCTAGATAGTTGCTTTAAGCCATTAAATTCTGGGATAATTTGCTACATAGCAATAGAAAAGTATTATAAATCTCTGACAAAACTTGCCACATGGTATTGTCATTATCTGACTCCTTTTTTGCCTATCCTACTAGACTGTGAGCTCCTTGAGAGCTAAAATTGTATCTTTTGCCTTTATTTTCCAAAATCAGGAGCCCTGCTATCTAACAATTAAAATATCTAGAGCAAGGTTAAAAGACATAGATGAAGTACAAGCCCAGGAGAAGCAACAATATTGGAAGGTAGGGGAAGAGGAGGCTGTGATCAAAGAGAGATTTCAGAGTTTGAAATCCTACAAACAAAACAGTCAGAATGATGATAATGTGTGAAATGTGACAGTACTCTGCTGGGCTGCTGGGCATATAAGCCATTCTTAATTAGCTCTTGAGTAGTAGCTTGTTAAAGGCAATGACCACACGAGGAAGAATTAGTGGTGAGCCAAGCTGCCTCCATTTTGAGAAAGCAGTCTAGAGCTAATGCTGACAGCCTAATGCCTCTCTAACATTTCCTGGCCTCAGTAATGAGATCCAGGATGAGAACATCACACCCAGTTCCATTTCCAGGTCCAGCAGGACAAAAGGAGTAGGGGCCCAAACCTTGACACATCACTTAGACTGCTAATCAAAAGAAAAAAGTGTCTGTATGAAGTCTCATGAGCAGAGCTTTGAAAGGTTACTATTACATTAGTGTATTTTATCTGCCCAAGTTGACCTGATCTTTGATGATAACTTTTTAAGACTAATTCAGAAATGTCATAACCAGTTTTTGTTTAATAACCACTCTACTTTTAGCAGCTTAACAAATAGGAAAGAGACTATATCCTGTGGAAACAACACAGATCAGAACACAGGAAGTTTGAGTGCAAATCTCAGATATTCAGTAAACAAAATGTGTCCTTAGGTAATACTTGACTTCTTCATGGCTTAGTTTCTTTATTAGTCCAATTGGTATGATAACTGCTACAGAATTTTTGTCTAGATAATATAGGATGATAAATGTGAAAAGCCTTTGATAAGGTTAAATGAGCTGTTCAGTGCAAATTATAACACAAACACCAATCTGCTTCTATGACCTCCTTCAAGAAAGAACTCACTTTCTTTAAGAAACGTTCTCTAACTCATCAGCAATCTCCCTCACTCTAGAATTATTCTGTCCTTCCTGTGTGGTTTATTTTATCATGTGCTTATTTATAGTTACAAAAATTTTCACTCAAGTTAAAGGTACAAAAGTAGAAAAGGTTTTAAGGTATATATCAAAGTGAAGTTTCACCTTCCTGTTAGCACCAAACCAGACTAAATGTGTGCCCCCATGTAATTTGTTAACCTCTCCAATAACCTGATTGAATGTTTTACATCTAGGATATTCCACAATGCCATCTCTCACCACCAGAAATAACTGGCCAATACTTTCAGAATCACGTTTTTCAGGATGTACAATAGCACTTCCAGGAGGTTGGTTTTGTTTATAGGGAATCAAAACCTCCTGGTTTCAGGAAAAATCCCTGCAAGAGATAAAGCCTCATGAAAGAAAGAAATGGAAACAAATGTCTCCACTCTGGCCCTAAGAAGCCCACGTCCCTCTATCCAACTTTACCTAACACCTGATTAGAGCTGGGCCATGGTGCAACCTTCCAAACACACAAGTCCACCCTGCCTAGAATTCCAGGCCAACTGTGAGCACACCATGCTGGACACTTTTCAATGCCATCTCCAGACACCCAGTGAGGTAAACTTTGCAGGTTAGAGGACCCAACATCAACAGGTCTTTTTCCTTTGCTGCTGTGGCAGGAGCTCCTCATTTTCTCCAAAACTCTTTTTGTATCTAGGGAGTTCCTCTACATCAGGCACATGTAAAATGAATTACAAGCATTTCGCAGCTTAAGCAAAACTTAGTTGATTCATATATCATCTCTACTCTTTTTTAGGGTTTTACTCCCAGTTCATTGTCCCAAATTTGCTTTCCCCTGTCTTTTGGTGACTGGTGTGGTGGGAGGAAAGGTGAAGAGGAGACAGTGACACATAGTCCACTAACTCCACAAGGGATCCTACCTCAACAGGAACATTACAGAGATGCTAAATCACTAGGTTGTTAGCACTGCAGTCCCTCAATTGTAATCACAGTGCCCTATCTTTGAGTTACTTCTCTGGCATGAAGGCATCTGCCAGTGCTTTCCAAGTCACCCAGCTTTCCAGTATAGGCACTCTTATCCCAGAGTACACTAGTCATCTCTTCCTATTATTGCAGCTTCTACAGAGCATATATATTCAAGACTCCCCAAAACTGTGCTCTCTTTCAAAAGGCAGGAAGCTATTCCTAGAGAAGACAGCATATTCCAGATAAGTTTAAGTCTCTCTTACGTGCACCTACAGCACACTGTGCATGCCCTTATTTAAGTACCTATCACAGCATTGTATTAAAATTATCCGTTTTCGCAGTTAAAGTGTAAACTCTTTGAAGACGCGTACCAGATCTTAGCATTGTTTTTTTAGAGCTATGCATCTGTCTTTTAAACTGAACTAAGTGAGAGCAATGTACTGGGAAGTTGTAAATCTCTGGGTTATCCTTGCTATATTTCATATGATCAAGATAGAAAATGCTCCTAAAACCCTTGTAATGAAAATTTTCAAATATAAAATATGCTCTAGGATATTGAATTTATAAATGTTAAAATCATTTTTTATTCTTTAATTTTTCTGTCATTAAGATTTTCAAAAATGTGTATATTTCTTAATATTGATATATATTAAGATTCTAATTCTTTGACTTAACTCAGTGTTGCATTATTCAACTACCATATTAAGATACTCTCACCAAAACAGAAAATCTAATACTTCTCATTTATAGAACAAATATGATAGTAGTACAAAATTGGATTATAAAAGATTGTGAGTGCTTGGATAAGCAGTGATTAGGAGGCAGAAATGTATCAAATTGTCTATATTAATTATGATTTAAGGAGATAATAAAGTCTTGAAACTAAGCAACTGAGTAATTGCATAACAGACTAGAAATTGCTTTAAGTGAAAAGCTAGTCATCTCATTTTTTGTTTTAGACTATTAATTATAGGGTATTCTTACTTTTTGCTTTATATTAATAGATGGTATCATAGTAATAAAAACAACATAAATTCAGCTCTGTGACTCCTGTAGGACCCTTGATTTCAGAGTAGACAAATCTCCTCAGTCTCTGTAAAACTGGCCATGCTCATAGGGACCAAGTGCTATCCAAGTGTATTTCTCTCTCCAACACTGCCCCAACATCCACCTAACCACAAATACACATAAAGAACCTCCACAGGTACATTTATTTTATTTCACATAAGAGTAAACCTAGCTCTCTCTAAAGAGACAAAGCTTGGTATTACAGCATGCCATGTTCCTTGACTCAGTCCACAACATTTACTGAAGAGCCACAATATGTCAGCCAACTCCTTCATTGAATGTGCAATCCAATAAGCATAACCCAACACTCAAGCTCATCACATCCTTAAGACTGTGGCCATTCAAGCACAACCTAAGCAACTTCAATTATTCTTCTCTACACACTTCACTTAGTAGAAGCCCATTTACTTGTATATTTTGTAATACCCAGGTTCTCCATCAGAGTATCTAGGTCCCCAAGTGCTGTCACTCTCCCAGAGGTCTGGAGTTCACTTGAAAATAACCTTGAAATAAATTATCTTGACCTCTCAAAGCCCTCTTGTCCATAAAGATAGAAATACTCATTGCCACCATTACCTTTAAGTCATGCTCTTTCTCTCCTGAAGGCTTTGGATTCTACAGTCTATTCTCCTTTAATTTTATTCAATCATCCATCTTGTCCAGCCAAACAAGATTATTTGTTTTTATCTCACTATGCTGTAGGAAAATATTAAAACACTAACTTGAAGGAATAAACTCAGAAATGAAACTTCCAGTGATAAGAGGAGAAAAAAAAGCAAAAGATATCTGAGAACAAGGTAGCAGAGACATTAAACTAACATATATTATACTTGAAAGCCATGCTGATTTTTCTGGAAAACTGAGGATAAACTAGGTAATGAATCTAACAAAAATGGGATTGACATTTCATAAGGACATTTCTTATCCCTTATCATAAGGGATAAGAAAGAATGGAAGGCCTCTGGAAACAAAACTGCAAGACAAGCAAATAGATACATGAATACACTGTCAGGTGAGAAAACAGTAAAGGAAAGCTGCTGACAGATTTCATCAAGAATCATTATAGAATGCTTGGTTTATTATGCTTTACCCATATAGAATTATTTATTAGTAACTGGTAATTATGCATGATAACATTTCTTTATGATCAAACATTGTTTCATTCATTTGCATCTGATCAGGATTATATATTAATTAGGTTCATAGCATCATTTAGAGTAGAGAAAAAGTATATAAACTTTTCTACGTACTGATTCTTTAGGAGATACAAAATAATATTGAATTGGAATAATAAAGCGTCTACAGGCTACAGGTGTCAGGAGATCTCCTTGTGCAAAGTTACTCAAAAATCAAAGACAGCTTCAATCATCTCTTCACTTGGCTGATTTGCTCTTGGCCTTGAGTGTTATTCTAGGCCTTCTTTGAGTTAGATGTTCCTCTTATGTACTCCTATAATATCTTATGCTTCTATCACAACACCAGTTAAACTTTATATTATTGGCTTGTATTTCCTGCTAGATTTCAAATAAGTGTGACTGAAACTATGTTTTACTGACTAATATAGCATTATCTAGCAAAGTCCCAGAACACAGTAGGCAGTCAATAAATATTTACTGAAGCAGTGTATGAAAGCTTACATAGGAATGATTACTTACCAAAGAGTCAAGAATATGTAGTCTAAAAAAAAGTTTGTCATTTCCTGATAGGTACTCCTGGAGAATCTTAAAGAGAATTAATGTTAACATTAAGGCTATCATTGAAAGCATCAAATAGGAAATGAATGCCTATTAGAAGCTTCAGATTTGAGGAAGTAGGCATCCAACCTAATTATAGTCTCATGATGATGACAAGAGAGGGCAGATAAACTAGACTCATTCCTGCCCTAGCCTGATTCTCAGAGCCCTGTAGTTCATTTTACAGTGTTCATGACACCATGTTTCCTACATTTAGAATTCCTTGTAATGACTAAATTCCAATGAGACTAAAGTCTCTGATATGCAGTTGAGATAGAACAATATTAAATGTTTACGAGCTTTAAAGTACCAACTACAATACAATCCCCTTGCAATTGCTTGTAACTGCAACTTACATGTTTTATAAAGGGACAACCCAGAAATAAATTAGCGTTTTAGTAATTTTGATACAAGTAAGCACTTTTTCCTCCTCTATACTCAGTAGTTAACATGTGTCCTGAGAAGTGGTTTTCTAATTATAAATCCTTTCATTTAATAAAAGATTAAAGAATGATATTTACTCCTATGACCACTTACACAAGAATTTCATTTTAAGTTTATTTTTTAAGTTATAATAATGAATGAAAGGGGATATAGTAACACACAAAATTTCATTTATTGTATCTTAAGTTTTCAAAGAACAAATGCTATTGAAATGGTTCAGACTATTTGATTGATAGGATATTTTGTACTATGGTGGTTGGTTTTATATAGTTTAACATTTTGACTATTTCTTCAGAAACACTTAGGCCTTTGTTTCATTTTGAATTATTAGAACACATTAAGATCTACAAACACTGTGCACTTTAAAATAGTAATCAGACTGAGGAGACACATAAAACATAATTTTTTGAAAATCAGTAACATACTAAACCTGTAGCAAATACTTTGTGGAGTAAACAATAATGTGAAGAACATTAATTCCTTCAGGATAACAAAAGACAATTTAATATCTAAAAGAAGACTTTTATAAGAGAGGAATTAAACTTCCCCTAATAAAATAAAACAGATTATTTCTAAAAAGTATTTCATTGAAAAATTCCTAAATTGAGAAGCTATGATAACCTCTCATCCATAATGAACCAAATAATTATTTATTAATAATTCACTACTGCACCAAATACAGCTATAAAACCTGAACAGAATGCATAGGGCAGTTACTTGAGGATTCTAAGAATTAAATTGTATCAAGCAGACTGGGAAAGAAAAAACAGAAATCAGAGTGCCACTAAACTGACACTGAGTTTTAACTTTTATTTTACTCTGGCATCCCATGTCTGAACTCAATTCAGCCTGAAATTCAGAAATGGAATTTGGTCAGGAACAGCAAATGCCAAGAGAATTCCTGCAGTT
This sequence comes from Hyperoodon ampullatus, assembly GCF_949752795.1. NCBI lineage: Eukaryota > Metazoa > Chordata > Mammalia > Artiodactyla > Ziphiidae > Hyperoodon > Hyperoodon ampullatus. The sequence goes on along the minus strand of NC_136915.1, from coordinate 60,082,939 downwards.
CTGGCTCAAGAAATGAGAAAGGTGTCCCCTAACACTCAGAGAAAGAGCAAGAGCTCTATTTTTCTTCCTTTTTCTCCATTCTCTCATGCCCCAGATCCAAACAAGCCAATGGTGGCTCAGTGACCACGGCAAAGGTGGCAATGGGAGGTATGGGAGCCTAAAACTCTAAGTGAGGAGAACTTTCATCTCCTGTAGATGAGCTGTGGTCCAAAGAGGGTAAGGCAACTCCTCCCCACCCACCCACCTTTGTCTTCTTGCTACTTTGCATCAAATTTCATATTTAGAATTCCTTCCTATGATAGAGTCATAGGAAGTATGAGAGTGGAGTAAATAAAGACATATTTCTGGCCAGAGGACCAAAAAGGGGAGCCCCAGGAAACAGGTAAGTACAGGAAATACTGCAGACTAAGGATTGTGGGAAAGTGACACCACAAATTGTTTATGAACTACAGTGCTCAACCCTAGCTACATATGTGTGTACTTGACCTTAAACAGCACACCAACAACTCTGAGACGTGAACCAGTATTTAGACCACTGGCCAGATCCCATACTGGCCACTGTGAGTGGTACACACACAAAAAGGACCCTTTGCACTATCAAAACTTTGAAAACAGAACTGACCTTGAAACCACATTCCGCAGAAAGCTGGTTATAATTTGTGGTCTTAACCCAACTTGGCCAACTGCCAGCTAAAATAAAAATATCAATATTTTTCATAGGATTTAAACAAGACCCAGAGTCTCATAACATAATATTCAAAATGTCCTAGATATAACCCCAAATTACTTGGGGTTACCAAGAAATCTCTCACAGGGAAAGAAAATCAATAAATGCCAATGCTGTAATGGCAGATTCTGTAATTATCTGACAAAGATTTAAAACAATTATTATAAAAACATTCCAACAAGGTCATATACCTTGAAATAAATGGAATGGTAGAAAATCTTGAAATAAAACAGCAATTATAAAGAACCACCAAATGGTAATTTTAGAACTAAAAATACAATAACAAGCTTAAAAACTTACTGAATGGGATCCATGGAGATGACAAAGGAAAAAGATTAGTGAATTTGAAGATAGAGCAATAGAAACTATGTAATCTGAAAAACAGAAAAATGATTGAAAAAATTAAATGGAAACTCAGGAACCTGTGGTACAATAATAAAAGGTCTGATATTTGTGTCATCTGAGTCCCAGACAGAGTGGAGAAAGAGTACATTAATAAAACATATACATATATATATATATATATACATATATATATTTGAAGAAGTAATGGTTGAAAACTACCTAAATGTGCAGGGAAATGCACAAACCTGAACGTTCAAGAAACTCAGTAAACCCAAACAGAATAAACACAAAAAAAATCCATGCCCAGACTCATCATAATCGAACTGCTGAAAACTATAGACAAAGAAAATATCATGAAAGCAGCCAGAGAGAAATAATGCATTACGGATAGGGAAACATTTATTCAAATTAACAGCTGTCTCATGGAGGCCAGAAGGAAATGGAACATTTAAAAAATGCTGAAGGGCTTCCCTGGTGGCACAGTGGTTGAGAATCTGCCTGCCAATGCAGGGGACACAGGTTTGAGCCCTGGTCTGGGAAGATCCCACATGCTGCGGAGCAACTGGGCCCATGAGCCACAACTACTGAGCCTGCGTGTCTGGAGCCTGTGCTCCGCAACAAGAGAGGCCACGACAGTGAGAGGCCCGCACACAGCAATGAAGAGTGGCCCCCACTCGCCACAACTAGAGAAAGCCCTCGCACAGAAACGAAGACCCAACACAGCCAAAAATTTTAATTAATTAATTAATTAATTTTTTTAATGCTGAAAGGATAATTTTTAACCCAGAATTCCATATCCAGAGAAAATATCTTTTAGGAATGAAAGTAAAATAGACAGTCTCAGATCAAGGTAAATAAACTAAGAGAATTTCTTGCCAGCAGATCTGTTCCAAAAGAATTGTTAAAGGAACTTCTTCAGACAGAAGAGAAATAATACCCAAAAGATGCCTGCAGCATTGAGAATGAAGAAAGAGCAACAGAAGTGGTAAATATATGGGTAAACATAATAGACTATTCTTATCCCCTGTAGTTCTTTAAAATATGTTTGATATTTGAAAGCAAGAATTATAACACTGAGTTTTAAAATGTGTGTAGATATAATACATAAGATAGTTACAATACAAGGCGAGATAATAAAAACTATATGGTGGAAAAGTAAGTGGGTGCTTTATAAATGATAACCTATAGGAAGACAAAACTAAATATAAAGATTCCAAATGCAGTGTGACTGTCTACAGGAAAATGACTTCAAAAGTCAGAAGCAAGGTTAATCAGGAATAGACTGGGGAGTGGTATAATATGAAATCCTCACACAGCATATAAGTATGCTCATGATCTTGACCCATCATGAGGACTGCTTACCTCTCCAGCTTCATCTCACTCTTCATTTCCTTGTACTATATACCCTAGTCATATAAAAATTATTTGCAATTCCCCAAATATTCCATACTAACAAACCTCCATGACTCTGTATAAGCTGCTCCTTCTCACAAGACTTCCTTCACTCCTTTCTTCACCTGGCTAATTCCAATTTATTTGTCAAGATTATCTCAGGTGTTTCCTTCTCACACAGGACCCAAAGTTAGGTTTTATGACTTTCCTATGCAGTCCACAAACATATTATTATATGCATATGTGTATTATTATATACACATTATATATGTATATATACATATAATACATATTATTATATACATTATATACATATTAATTATATAATACATATATAATATGCTAATATATACATAAATATTAATTATTTGGTTTAAAATTTCTAACAAATGCTATCAAATTAGTATATAATAAAATTATAAAGCAATAAAACTATTTGGGGAAATAACAAAAGTCCTCTTAAATCAATACATCAGTAGAATAATTGAAAAATAAATGAACTAATTTAAAATCATTTAGAATCAGTAAAAAATTCATTTAAAATTATCTCTAATACACTATCTTATTTAGTTATCATCTTGCTACCATTATTAGAATGATCTTAACTAATGTATTAAATTAAATGCCCTAAGGTAAAATTACTTTTATGAATAATATTTAATGATCCAGAAGAACAATATTAAACCCACAAAAATGTTTTTCAAAACCCATTTTTAAAACTCCATATTAAAATCACTGTTAAATAAACGTGTGTTCTGGCATTTGATAAACTTATTATAAGTTTGCCGGAACTGAATGAATCTAAGAAATCTACTTCAACTTCTCTATTTTACAGACAAGAAAATAAAGAACCAGGGAGGTGACTTGGGGAAGTTACATAGCTAATTAACGGTAGAGCTACATTAGAATCAATATTCTTTGACTCCTTCCTAGAGCAGAGTTCTTTTTTTTTTTTTAATTGGGGTATAGTTTCTTTACAATACTGTGTTAGTTTCTGCTGTACAGCGAAGTGAATCAGCTGTATATATACATATATACCCTCTTTTTTGGATTTCCTTCCCATTTAGGTCACCACAGAGCACCAAGTACAGTTCCCTGTGCTATTCAGTAGGTTCTCATTAGTTATCTATTTTATACATGTAGTGTATATATGTCAATCCCAATCTCCCAATTCTTTCTAATACACTACCAAACCTCTCATAGATACAATAAATTCTAAACTTATGAATGGATTGTATTTTTAAAATTCATTTATGATTCACTTTCAGTTAGAACTGGGAATTAATTTTTCCCCTAGAATAATTTTTTATTTGGGTTGAATTCCTAAATTAGTCCCCAAATATAGGTACTCTGAGGAACTAACAATCCTTTAATTCAATGATCTGAACAGCGAAAAATTAAGTTTAAAGGAAGGGCTATTTTTATGTACAGATCTTTGACACTCATAAATTAAACTCCTTGAACATGCCACTAATGATTATTGCTATAGTTGAAAATGCAAGATGACTTTCTAAACAGGTATTACTATGATTCTAGCACAACTTCCTGATTTTCATGATCCAACTTTGTAAAATTATATTTGAGGATTTTCCCCCCTTCCTTATGGTATCTGCCAGATGTTTTGTAGTTGCTAGCCATCTTCAGCTGTGTACCTACCTGACTTCAAAACCCTCCTATAGGAGCTGGAAGGATTTTTGTAGAACATGGCAAATTCAACACACTCATTGACTTAAATCCAACCAACACTAACTGCATCCAGGAGAACTGAATGTTCTTATAAGTTTAAGGCAATTCAGGGCTACCCCCTGAGCTGGCAGTAGTATATCTCCCTGAACTTATGAGCCACGTACCAAAGGGGTGGATGGCCTAAGAAAAATCTGGGTATTATAAGGAAGGTGGGTAAGGGAAAGAGATGCTATGTAATCAATCAATAAATGTCCACTACACTAGGAGATAATGTTCCTTGTTCTATGAAGCTCCTTCAAGGCAGAGTCATTTATAGTCTTCATGCAGTCTTTAATGACCAAAAAATTCACAAACTGCCCCTCCTCTATAAATTCCCTTCTACCAATGTTTTTGTCATACCCTGAGTTTACCAGATTTCCCATGTACATAATATAGTTATGGAGCAGTCCACCAAAGGATATTTTCTGATTTGGGAATTCATACATACATACATACATACATACATACATACATACATATCTTAAACATGTATTATTGTACAGCTAAAGACCAATTGATTATTAATGAATCACTTTTAATTGAAAAACACAAAAATTCCATTAAAAAAAGGGAAACCCAGATATTTGATGGTTGTATATTACATTAGCATTTTCCACATATACTGACTAAAATTCATTATTAATTTTTACTCCCTGCAGGATATTAAAAGCCCTGACTAAGCAGAGTTAAAAGAGAATAAAGAATTAGCACTAAAGTTCAAAGAAAAGTAAGTCTATAAAATGACATATGATATGAAGACTAGAGTTCCCTGTAGCCTCCTTCCTTACTGCTACCTCTCCAGCAGATGAGACAAAGGATGAAGGGGAAAAAAGTAGATAAAATAAAAGAAGATGTAAGAGAAAACTACTTCATGTGAATGGCTGTAAGGAAAAAACTAAAGTTCTGCATTAATGGCAGAATATAATTTATAAAACTGTATTGCCTATTGTCATGCACTAAACAAACACATAAACACACACACACACACACACACATACACAAATTAGAATTATTCAAAGAGAAAAAACCCAGGGAGGGGAACTAAACACTGTAACATTCAAGTATAGTAAAACCCTAACCTAAACAAAATTGAAAATCATTTAAAAATTTTTCCATATAATTTTAATATGCATTTTTAAGCATTAACACGGCATCAAAGGAAAGTGATTTATTTTGGAAAGATATTCAACAATAATATTGAAACCAATAGTATTCTGATTAAAGAGAAAATTCTGATTAGCTAGTATACCCCATATACATCCAAGATTTTTTTATCTGAATTTCAATTTTATATACACACATGCACATTCAACACATGATACTTAAGATACAATTTTCACAGAGATTAGCTTAAATCCTAAAATGCAGAATTTCCCCTTGAAAGCTATTAGATATTGATATTAGTTTTTAAGGAAATGTTCAATTCCTTATCTCTGAAGACTTCTAAAATCTGTTGTGGTTTAGGAGCCATCAAGCCTAAATCAGTACACTTACGTGCTGCTAAACAGACAACTCCAAGGACAGTCCACTAAACAGCTAATATGCAAATATGTGAAAGCACTCACATAAACCACAGGAAGAAATGTAGAAAAGGATTCACCGTCACCTTTTTACTGTGTTCTCCCATACATGAATGAGATGTCTCAGAATCATCACTGCTATTTTTATTATTATGGCTATTGTTAACCAGCTCAATTGCAAATTCCTGCTTTTCCTTATAGTTTCCATTAAGTCTTGGCTAAGAAGCCTTCCCTGTCTCCCCTGAACAGGCTTGGGTCCCTCTTCCTTCTATGATCCAAAGCACTTTGAACACATCTCGATTATCAACATTAAATTATTGCATTTTAATTGCTTAATTGCATGACCATTTCCGAAGTAGGTTTCAATCTCCGAGAGAAAGATATTCTATCATTTTGCCTAAGTAACTTCTACTTGTTGGAGTTTAGTATATGCCTGTCGAATGAATGGTCAATCAAAATCTGTATCAGAGATTAATTCCTTCAGTTAATTATATAGAGTAGGAGTTGAGATGGCAAGACAGTTTTTCTGACATGTTTTCACTTCCCACACTCTCCGTATTACTCAGGAAAAAGCCTACATTGCCTTCTTAATAGAAGGGAGGAAGTATTTCCGGCTCCCATCAAAGGCCAGCATATCCACTTCTATTCCATTCCCTCTCAGTCTCTCATGGGGTTTGCTCCCACAATTATCCCTTTCCTGCATCATCAATTATTTTCTTGAGCTTAATTATTCCCATCAGCTTACAAACATAGCCTTGTATCCTGTATCTTAAATGTTTTAATTATAAATACATCAAATAGAAACCCCCCTCTTGTCCTCATATCCTCTCCCAGCTACCTTCACATTTCTCACCTCTTCTTCACTGCAAAACTTTGTGACCCTGTGAGTGATGTCTGTCTTAACTTCCTCATTCCCATTCTCTTGTCAAGTCACTCCAATTGTCCTTCATTCTTCCCCCACTGCACTAAGACTGCTCTCATGAAGGTGCTGCTGATCTCTATGTCTCCACCTCCCACAGACAACTTCTCTGCTATCATCCTGCTCAGCCTCTCAGGTCACTGGACAGCGTGGATCACTCCCTTCTGGAGAGTTTATTCTCTCGGCTTCCTTAACACATAGGCTAGTTTCTTTTCCTATCTCAATGATTGTGCCTTTTCTGACTTCTTTGCTAGCTCTTCTTCCTCTCCTCAATGTCAGGAGTGACTCAGTGATGAGCTCTATTCTCTTCTCTATCTACATCTCTTCCTATAATTTTAAATAGAATCTATATACAGATGCCTCGCCAATTTCATTCTGTAACTCTGATCTCTCTCTAAAACTCAAGAATCTTATGTCCAACTGCATATTTGACATTTGCACTTGAATTTCTACTTGGCATCTCATAATTAACAAGTCCAGTAAAGAAATATGTTGGTTTGTATTTGTTCTTCCCCTAATCTTTTCCATCAGAATAAACTCTACTACCATTTATCCAGTTGATTTCTTAAGAACAATGAGGATATTTATATTAATCATGTATTGATTGCTGTGTAACAATTCTCCCAAAACTTAACTGCTTAAAACAATGAACAATTATTGTTTTGAACAGTTTCTGTAGGTCAGGAATCCAGATATGGCTTAGTAGCTCTGGCTCAGGGACTCTCATAAGACTGCAGTCAAGATGTTGCCTGAGGGCTTCCCTGGTGGTGCCCTCAGAATATGGCAACTGACTGCCTCCAAAGCAAAAGATCCAAGAGATAGCAAGACTGGGGCAGGAATTTCTTTCTGATCTAGTGTCAAGAGTCACATTGTCATTTCTGCAATATCCTATTGGTTACACAGGTTAGCCATACTTGGTTTGTGATGGGATGACACAAGGACATAAATACCAGGAAGCATGAATCATTAGGGACTCTCTTGGAAGCTGGTTAATACAATTTTGCATAGGGGAAAAAAATCACATAATTGAATCCTTCACAGTCTTTTCAACCCCAAATGTTTCTTTCTTGTAAATTATTCCATCACACACAAACACAACACAGAAAAATATGGAATACAGCAGCCTAACTATAGGTCCACATCCTCCTCCTTCTCCTCTCAAACCTCAGTAGACTTGGATAGTGCACTTGAAACCACGAGCTTTACTAGAGGCTTTGGAAAAATAAGTTAGGGACTTCCATCTACTCTGTACTAGGTAGGAGATTAGAGGTCTCATGAAGTAAAACTCCCCCCAAAAGACAAAACACTATAGGTCACAGAAATAGCTTAGCTGTCAAACACCTGAGAAGCTCCTCAGGAAGACCAGCACCTGATTGTAAGCAATCCGGATAATCTCCCCAATGTAGTCATATGGGTTCTGTTACTATATAGAGTTCTGTAACATAGTGGAATGATATAAAACCTTACCAAGGAGTTAAGTGGCATCCTCCCTAAGAAATATCAACATCATTAGTATTCTTGAAAAATTCTCTTTTACTGGAGATCTTTATGTAACTGAGCAGGACCCTGTGGGTACTTCCCAGGACAGGAACCCCCCTCCAACCCCATGTCCTCTGCCTGCCTCCTGTTTGTAGAAAAGCCATAGTCTCCCAGGACTCCCCCTGAGTCACAAAAGCGTGGCTCAAGAATTAATGATTGAAAGAATGTGAACATGTAGTGACAAAAACATTAGTTGGGCCAGGAGAACTGGTAACAATTTAAACAGTCAATCTGCCATATATCAGTCACAGAAGTTTTCGTTCCTCCCTGAAGAACATAGGTAACAGTGTCTGATGCACATTTCTGAGTCATTTTACAGATACTAAAACTCCCACCAAATGGAAGTTAACTACTTGATGATCATGAGCACAGAGTCCCCAGATCAGCTGGAGCCTGAGGATTGATGATGTTAACCACTGTGACACCACACTGTTACCTCACCATCAACCAATTAGAGAATTTTGCATGAGCTGATCACTCACCCTGCGACTCCCCACCCTCACCTGGCCTTTAAAACTGCTTCCCTGAAACCTGTCACTGGAGAGTTAGGGGGTTTTGAGCATTAGCTGTCCACACTCCTTGTTTGGCACCTGCAATAAACACTGCACTTTCCTTCACCACAACCCAGTGTCAGTAGACTGGCTTTACTACACACAGGTGAGTGGACTCAAGTTTGGTTTGGCAACATTTAGATGGTGACAAATATCTAAACAAACTGAAAGAAAAAATTATGAATCATGTCATCAAATCATAGGGATATAACTAGCCTCAGAAAGACTAAAACTAGCACTCTCTAGCTCTCCTTTCTGTTTCTTTTTTGGCATCAGTGCATTTTACCAGACCAGAAGTCTCCATTCATTTGTAATTATAGCCACCACTGCCTCCTGGCTCATATCTTCCCAGTTCAGTCACAAGAAAGAGGAGGCTCTTCCCTCTTGACCCAGTTTGAAAAAAATCTCATAGGACTCTGCTTAACTCAGCTTGGTCACATGACTACCTCATTGAGTCAGGGGAGCAGAATGCTATGACCCAGCTGGACATATTGCTCATTGCAAGGAATATGGAAGAGTTCATTCAGAGTACATGCTACAGTGGGAGAAGTAGTGCTCCAAATGAGGAAGTATGCTATTCTCAAAAGAAATAAGAGTCAGTTGACAGATAAAATAATGAATGTCAACCATACTTCCAACCCTGAACTACAGCATCTGTCTGCATACCTGAGGATACAGGAATTGAGAAATGAATGGTTGAAAGTAAAAAGTAGTTATTTTTAAATACTTGCATGGACTTATCCAGTCTTCACAGGGACTCATCTCAGTTACCGATGGTAAAATTTTTTTAAAGTCTCCTATAAGAACACATAAATTAAAGAAAATTAATGTATGCAATGAAAAAACCAGCAGTTCAAAGAAGAGGGTCCTTTTTGAGCATATAGTGAGTTACTATAAAACATAAGAGAGTAAAAGAAATTGGACCAGTGAATTTAAAGCTCAGTTGGAAGAATTCTCTCAGAACTTAAAGGAAAAAAATAATAAAATGAAAATTATGGAAGGAAGAACTTTAGAAAAATAAGATCGCTCCAAGAAATAAAATAGTCAATAATCATAAAATAATCAATAGTCAATAATACTAGTTTCAGAAGCAGGGAGGCGAACAGACCGGAACAATATAAAAGAAGAGGAAATTTTCTCAGATCAGACCAAATATTAGTCAATATTCATGAAATCAAACTCACAACTAAACACAGCATGGTGGAATGGCTAAATTTCAAGAATAAATAAATCTGACAAACATGCAGAAAGATTTCATAATAAGTTTCCTAGGGGGCTTCCCTGGTGGCGCAGTGGTTGAGAGTCCGCCTGCCGATGCAGGGGACGCGGGCTCGTGCCCCGGTCCGGGAAGATCCCACATGCCGCAGAGCGGCTAGGCCCATGAGCCATGGCCGCTGAGCCTGCGCCTCCGGAGCCTGTGCTCCGCAACGGGAGAGGCCACAACAGTGAGAGGCCCACATATCGCAAAAAAAAAAAAAAAAAAAAAAAGTTTCCTAGGAAAGATAACTGAATTATATCACCTATAGATAAGCTCTCTTTTTAGTGATAAGAAACTCATCCATTCGCCAGATATTTACTAAATTCCTACTACGTACTGTTGAGCAGCTGGAGATAGAGCAGTGAAAAAACTACAGTCTCTGCCATAGAATCTTCATTCTAGTGGGAAAAAAATTAAACTGCAAGGCAGAGAAAGCTTACCAATCTCTGTTAAGGCGGAAAAATTTTGTTTCATCATATTTTATGTCTCATCATATTTAAGAGGTGATGCATACATTTCATTTTACTTTGAGATATTCATTCTGTCAATTAGGATTAGGTTCAGCCACAAGAGTAAATTAACAGAGGCCCTTATTTCTTTCACATATAAGTCCACAGCTAGGCAGTCTGTGGGCATTTTAGCAGATCAGCTCCATGAAATATACAGAGACTTAAGACTCCTCTATTCCTAAGAATGTACCCTGTACCACCCTACCATGCCCACCCACATACATACACTCCCCCAAAACTGTTTGGGGAATCCAAGGAATCTGCATTTTAACAGGTATCCCAGGTAATCCAAATGCAGGTAGTTTATAACCCACCTGAGACATCCTGATGTAGAAGACTGAGGAAAAAGATGATAAGATGACTCCTAAAACCTTGGTAATGAGAGAAATAAAATTACTTCTAAGAATCGAACTGTGAAATCAATAAATAGTTCCTAAGAGCAGAGATAAGTAAAGCCACCTTAAAGAAAGCCAAACCACCCACATTTGACAAAACCTCAACTTTTAGGTATTTTCTTATCTAAAGAAATGGTTGGAATGAAGGTGGATGATGCAGAGTGAGCCCATAAACAATATGGAAGCAACTAAAAGATAGTCTCAGAGGTCTTCTCAAGACATGTTGCCTACATCTTATTGCACACATTTTCAGAACTCCTCCAACCATTCTCTTATGAAAAGTTTGGATTTACTTTTATTGTTACCTTTTAAAATGTTTCACATGAAACTTTATAATTTTAAATTAATTTTGTGCCATTAATAGTATCCCCTGTCAGGTTATGTCTTGGAAACATAGGTAATATTAGGCTGTGGCTACTCATACCAAAGGCTGTATATCAGATAATGTTCAACTAGGTAGCTGGGCAAAAATGCAAGATAAATTTTGGCTTCCACATTCTTATCTTCATTTCATTCTAAAGGGAAATAGGGAACAAAAGAAAAGAGAGAAGAAAACCCTAGAACAATGTGTCATAAAGCCAGATTTAAAAAAAAAAAAACGGTTAACACTATTTTGTAACATCTATCACTGTACTTCTTTTCCATAACACAAATGCAAAACTGAGTTGATTACTCCTGTCCACCAAGAGCTTTTTGAAAATTCCTGAAAGAATTTTAGGTCCTGTTCAGAAAATATATGTATCTCCAACGAAATAATCCTAAATTCAATAGGTAAGGTAAACTGCACGCCATTATACTGCTCCACCCTAAAAAATTTTCTCTTACCTCTCCTTTTTACTAAAGCCTATCCTTTCAAATTGCTGTTTAATTTCCAAATTAATTCTTCCACAGCTTCACATCACTCAGGTAACCTCTCAGTCTCTGAACTAAGGGACTCCCACCACCAAATAGTTTCCGGATGGAGATAGAACTTTTAATAAAAGTACAAAGTATGAGGTCAGCCAACAGGACCTGAGATTTGGGGCAAGTTCTTCAACGCTGGGAAATTTAGCTTTTTCATTTGGAAAATGGCGTTTGATGCAGATTCCTAAAATTCCCTCAAATGTATAATGGTGATTTAAACATAACCAGAACTCTTGTGATATGGCAGTAGATTTTCTTAAGGGAAGCAATTTGGCAAGTTTTGCATCACCTGTCCCAAGCCCCTTATTGTGTGCACTTACGGAAAACTACTTAAGCTCCATTTTACTACCGAATTAACCGGTGGGGAGGTGGAGCGGGGGGCGGGGATGTTAACCTACATTTTAGCACTGGGGAGAATGGAACTGTGGCCCCTGCAAAAATCTACGAAGGGAACAGCGCTGCAACATACACCCAGGAAGCTTTCCAGAAGCAAAACCAAGGGATCTGTCAGGTGAAAAGTACGCCCCAGGTTTTTTTCACATGCTAACCACTGCCTGAGATCCTCTAAGGCCAGGCAGAAAAGGGTTGTCTGTTCCGGTTTTTCTTTGCAAATTTCAAATTCCTTTAACCCAAAGGCTTGGCTCCAAACCATGCTGTGGGGGACTAAACCGCCTCACCCGTTCTGAATGTGGAAACATGACTCCGCCTCGCCAACGACCGCAAGAGGGAGGAGCAGCTACAGGGAAGCCAGGTGAGGCCGGGCGCCTGTCTCGCCGGCCCCGCCCGGGAGTAGACCAGCCGGCGCAAGCTCCACGGCCCCGCGCGAAAGCCTTGAGAGTCCACAGCCCACGCCGAAGGCGGCGGGGTCAGGGCGGTGCGTCACGTGACCCAACGGCGCAGCCAATCAGCGCAGCCCTCTGAGGTATTCAAATCGATGGCGGGGCCGACGGTTGTGTGGGACTGCGCTGCCGGCGGCGTCTCGGGGGCTGAGTGTCGCCTTCCACCGCCATGCCGGGCACCGGGCGCTGACAGACCTTCGGGCCCGGTGGGCGGAATGGAGAATCAGGGTGTGCCTCCCGGGCCTTATCGGGCCACCAGGCTGGTAAGACCGCGCATGAACGAGACTGGCCAGCCGGGATGATGGCCGCTTTTACGTGAGAACGTTTGTAGCTTTCCCTCGGGCGGAGGGATAGTTCCCAGAACCTCTTGCGTGGCTGAAGAGGAGAATGAGGGGAGTTCACGGGTATCGCGGCCCCTTGCAGGACACGCCTGTCCCCTCCTTTGCTCCGGGCTCCCCGGGTGGGCGCATCGGACTCAGCTTCTGAAGCGACCCCTGTTCTTGGTGCTGTCGGCGTCCCCTGGAATGTCTTGGAATATTCTGAGTTTAGCCGCTCCCCACGCCTGATTTTCTACCCGCATAAGGATTCGAGAAGAGTTTTGAGTTCTAGTGCTTTGTAGGGTCAGACTGGGGACAAGCCCGATTGTTTGTGACAGCTTCGTTTTGCCGGTCCTGTAGAATTTAATGCAGGATGTACCGACTGAATGCCACTCAGTAACAGCTATTTCATAACTAAGAATATTTTAAGTACCCATCAGGAACCACTGTTGGTAGTCACTGGATTTGTACTTGCATAGAGTGTCTTGTGTATTTGCATCATCAATCCAAGAGGATACTGTGCCACTGGTTATGTGACATTAGGAGAGTCACTTCTGTGAGCGTCAGTTTCCACCTTGGTAAACTAGAGCTAATGATACATGCTCAGGCTAAGAGATGTCCCAGAGTAGACATACTGTATGTGAAAGTGTGCTGTGATCTGTAGAATAACAAACAACTTATTCTCTGGATAAATTGCAGCTCAATATAAGTTTCTTGAATAATATATGAAATGTGGAAGTGTGGAAAGAAAAGAATACAGTTATTGTGTTTTCAGCCCTTAAATTCTGCGTTGTGATGTTGGGACCACATAGGCTAGATAAGTGGTAGCATAGCGAGTAGTAGCATAGTTGGGGTTACAAATCAGATTTCTTAACCTCTAATGTAAGATTTTTTAATTAAAAAGTTATATGTTTATTCTATACCACTCCTCTTAGACCTGCCACGAACCCAAAAGTTAGGGTAATTTGAAAACAGTTTTGGAAAGTGTGAGTATCTTTTGAAAATGTAGATATATCACAGCGTCATTAAAAAACAGTAGACTTAAAACTTAATTTACCGCATCTGTTCTATGTAAATTATTGGGATCTTCACTAGTAAATATACTAAAGGTATATTAATACTTTAATACTAAAGGTATTTTACCAGTAAAACTATTGCCTGCCAAGAGTTTTGTTTTGCCTGCATAGTTAGTTGTGAGTGCAGGTTCTAGAGTCAATCCAATGCCTGGGTTTTAGCTGTGTGACCTTGGTCAAATTATTAAATATCTCTGTGCTTCATATTCCTTATCTGAAAATGGGATAGTAATAGTACCTATTCATAGAATTGTGAGAATTAAAGTGAAATAATGAGTGTAATGCATAGTGTCTGACACAAATGCTACTATCATATTATTAATATTAGTTGAGGTTAAAGAAACAGGAAGAAACAGGAATAAATGCTTTCTCTGTTGAGGACTAAAGGCAGGTTCACTGTAGTTCTCCATTATTCCTAGGTTTCCTAAATAAGCCAACCAGCTAGTGAAGTGCTTTTAGTCAAAAACTATTACATAAAAATATTATTACAACACTAGAATTAATAAAAAGAAATCAGTATGAGATGTAAAATTTTCTTTAGCACAAATAAGACAAGTGATTTCTTCATGAATTTTAATGATTTAATAAGATGTGAATGAGAGAATTTTCTTTGTCTAATTAAAAAAAATTTTTTTTCTTTCCATTTGCAGTGGAATGAAGTTACCACATCTTTTCGAGCAGGAATGCCTCTAAGGAAACACAGGCAACACTTTAAAAAATATGGCAATTGTTTTACAGCAGGAGAAGCAATAGACTGGCTTTATGACCTATTAAGAAATAATAGCAATTTTGGTCCTGAAGTTACAAGGCAACAGACTATCCAGCTACTGAGAAAATTTCTTAAGAACCATGTCATTGAAGATATCAAAGGCAAATGGGGATCAGAAAATCTTGATGACAACAGTCAGCTATTCAGGTACTAAACAAAGAAATAACTGCAAAACTGAATTACTTAACAATGAAGTTTCACTCCACTTCTAATACTTTTACTAAAACAGCAGGCTTTTCAGGGGAAGTAATATTTTCTGTTGAAAACTTACTGCTCTTAGTCCAATTAAAACCATTTAAAACTTAAAGTTAGTTAAAGGTTATTGCTGCACAATTCAAACTTATAATAAAATAAGGAGTTGGGAGGAAAGAATGAGATAGTGTCACTTTTACATATTCTGAAATCTCTGTAACATGTCAAGGACAGAACATTATCAACCTTTAGTTTCATAGATTTAAGAATTACAAGACAAGTTCTCACAGGTCCTTACCTTCAAGTGATATGTAATCTATATAATCTAAGAACACATGTGATGAAATAAATAATAGCAAACTTTATATAATAACTAACAAAAGAAATATACTACAGGTTGAAGAGATTATTAAGAATTTATCATGTACCAGAAGCCCTACTTTATGAGTTACATGTTTTCTTTATTTAATCCCTAGAATAGCTCAGCAAGGAAGGTATTAACTCCTTCTTACAGGTGAAGAGCCTGAGACCATGCTTCAACAAATTTTATTCCCTTGGTCTGAAATATGTTCATGTACACATTCATCAGACTAGTAAACACGTTTCTTCTCATGTCAGCTGTATTGTAGCCTCTGTGGGGCCTTTCTGACTCCCTTGGGCCAGCATAATTGATTTTTCTCTCTTGTACCCGGAGCTCTTGATTATATATCCCTTAAATTAGGCCTTTGGATTCTAATACCCATGGGGTTTTTTTGTTTGTTTGTTTGTTTGTTTGTTTTTGCGGTGCACGGGCCTCTCACTGTTGTGGCCTCTCCCGTTGCGGAGCACAGGCTCCGGATTCGCAGGCTCAGCGACCATGGCTCACGGGCCCAGCCGCTCCACGGCATGTGGGATCTTCCCAGACCAGGGCACGAACCCGTGTCCCCTGCATCGGCAGGTGGACTCTCAACCACTGCGCCACCAGGGAAGCCCCCCATGTTTTTTTACTCTACAAAATTAGTACTTTTCAAATGAAATGTAGAAATTGATTTTTGCCTATGTGTCAAAGATGACTTATGTCATACAAGTAAACTGCAATAACAAGCATATGAATATCTTGTATAACACCCTACAAATCTTTCCTCTCTCCACTACTCGTCAGTCACCTTTTGAGTTCCTTTGCTGCTGCTCATCCTTTAGCTTTTACTGTCCTCAAGGTCCTAGGCTTGTCTACCCTTCACCTCTCTCTCTGGGCAATCTCATACCATGTCTCCACTTACTTTTCTTATGACTTTCAAACCTCCAACCCAAATACCTCTCCTGAGCTTTAGGCCCACTTTTGCCTATTAAACAGGCACTTCAAGTATAGTATATGGAAAATCACTAACATCTCTTAACCTAAATTCTGACCTCTTATATCCATATCTGAATGAATGGCACAGTCTTCACTGTAGTTGCCTTCATTCTTTCCCTTCTCTCCTTTAAATATGATGTAGTTATCAAACCATGTCTATCGTACTGCCTCAGTATTCTCTGATCTGTCTACTTCTCTTAATGAATGTTCTTTTCGTGAGACTACTATTCTCTCTTACCTGGAATTCTGCATAACTCTTCAACTAGTCTGTCTACCTCTAGTGCTTTTATAGTGGTAACAAAACTATGACGTAGTTAAAAATAAAGTATAACAAAAATGTGTAAGAACTTACTGGAGAAAATTATCAAATTGTACTTAAAGTAATAAGTGGAGAAGGATATTCTGTTCATGAATGAGAAGACTTAGTGTCATAAATAAGTCACTTCTTCCCAAATTGATGTATAGATTCAGTGCATCTTCATTCAAAACCCCTACATAATTTTTTGTAGGATTTAACAAGCAGATTTTAGAGTTCATTTGATAATGTAAAGTCCAAGTCAATTTTGAGGAACAGTGAGGGGAGAATTGCCTTACCTGATTATCTGGGCTTAATTAAATTTAAATTAAGACCATTAAGTGCTGAGAATATAAACCCTTACATATAAAGAAACTTGGTGTGAGTTATACATGAATTAAATACCTAAATATGAAAATAAAACTCTTCGGAAAGAATATAAGAAACTATGTTTAGGACAGAGTAATAAGAAAAAAACTTCCGAGGTGACTAAAAACTTATGCATAAACTTGATGTATGTTAAAAGATACCATAGAGATATTGTTTATGTATATTTATTTAAAGTATGAAAACATGAACAAGAAGGAAATACACTAACTATAGGTTAATGATTTCCCTTAGGAAGAGAGAAATAGAATTAGCAAAGAATTTCTTTCATTTATAAAAAAGATAATGGGGCTTCCCCGGTGGTTCAGTGGTTAAGAATCCACCTGCCAGTGCAGGGGACACAGGTTCGAGCCCTGGTCCAGGAAGATCCCACATGCCGCGGAGCAACTAAGCCCATGTGCCACAACTACTGAGCTTGCGCTCTAAAGCCGGTGAGCCACAACTACTGAGCCCACACGCCGCAACTACTAAAGCCCACGTGCCTAGAACCCGTGCTCTACAACAAGAGAAGCCACTGCAATGAGAAGGCTGGGCACCCCAACGAAGAGTAGCCCCCGCTCGCCACAACTAGAGAAAGCCCACGCGCAGCAACAAAGACCCAATGTAGCCATTAATTAATTAATTAATTAATTAAATTTTTAAAATAATAATTTTTTTTTAAATTTAATTTAAAAAATTTAAAAAAGATAATGAAGTCTTGGTAAAATGTTAATAGTTGCATTGGTTGATGGTTACCTATGTGGATGTTGTTTTATATTATTTTCTGTACTTTTTTGTATCTTTGAAATATTTTATATTGAATTGAAGGGAGGAAAAGCATTATAATCAAAAGGAGCAAGCGTTCTGGAAATTTTACAATTACAAAGGGTAGAAAATATATACAAATTAGATAACTAATGAGAGAAATTTAGAAAATGTAACATTCTAGAACCATTTATTATGTAAGTGATACCTCTCCAAAAGAATTGATCCTAATAATAACCCTGATTTATATAGGAATAAAGTTAAAATACATACAGTTTACTAAAGAAAGCAGGAAACTATTAAAACTTTTTAAAAGGTTAAATGGGAAAATTAATTTATATAGAAGATTCATTCCTTGGTAATGCAAATAAATCCAGTTTTTTTAGTTATTTTTAAGATAAATGGCACTAAAAGTTTGTTTATGATCTCACATTATTTAATTGCATATTATTCTTAAACCAGATTTCCTGCAAATTCTCCACTTAAAACTCTTCCACGAAGGCATCCAGAATTGAGAAAAAACAGAATAGAGAACTTTTCCAAAGATAAAGATAGTATTTTTAAATTACGAAACTTATCTCGGAGAACTCCTAAAAAGCATGGATTACATTTCTCTCAGGTAAAACATCCTTTTTACTAGTTACTAGTTTAAATATAATTACTGCGTGCTTAATAATAGAATCATTAAAAGTGAATGATTAATATTTGAAGCCAATACTTGGAATCTCTTAACTATATTATATTTTAAAAATGTATGTGTAAATTTGTTTGGATAATAAAAACGATAATAAAAATGGTATTGAGACATACTTGAGACAGACTTGAAATAGTATTTGTATAATTTAAGCACGTTTTGTTTTAAATTAATTTGAGGGTAGTGGAGGCAGCTGCAAAACCAAAAGCTCTATTATCATATATTGCATTATTTCTTCAGGTGACACCTTACAGCTCCACAATGGGCTGATGCTAATAGAATTACTAAATATTAGAAGTGGTGTCAGTTCATTATCTCCAAAATGTGAGCATACCATATTAAACCAAAGTAATTCTTTTTTCAGGAAAATGCAGAGAAAATTAACTGTGAAATAATCAATGAAGATCAAGAGAACTCCATTGATAATAGAGAAATAAGCCAGAAAGATGTTGAAGAAGCTTGGAGATATGTTATTCTGATCTAGTAAGCTATAACTAAGCTATAAACAAGTTCCTGAGGTGTTTAGAATGTTAATTTGATATTTTCATCAAGATATGCAGTTGAGGAAGAACAGATTAATTTGCAAAGCTTAGAATTTAACCTGTATATGTGTTTCTTAATAAATATTCTTGCGATAGTTCTGGTACGATAGAAGTAGAATGTTTTCAATAGAATTTGCTTTTTCTTTGACTCAAAGTTGTAGCTCTAGTTTGGGGTCTATATTGGAATCCTGCAAGGTTATTAAGATACTTTAAAGTAGATACTAATATAAGTCTTAGAGGTTGATTTAAGAGAAATATTCCAAAAACTTTGTTTGTTTTCCATTCAAACTCTTTCATATTTGTATTCTATTCCACTTATTTTATGGAGGAAAAAAAGTTTGTATTCTTTCTCCTATTTAGCCTGCAAACAATTTTAGGTGTGTCATCCCTAGAAGAAGTCATAAATCCCAAACAAGTAATTCCTCAATGTATAATGTACAACATGACCAATACAAGTAAGCATGGAGTAGTTATACTGCAAGACAAATCAGGTTGGTATCAATAAAAGAAGTTGAAATCATTTTAAACATGCTAACAAAGGTTGCAGCTATTGTGGGGATAAAGAGAGACCAAAATGTAGAAAGTAGAACACTTCAGTTGAGAGAATGTCAGGGAGACTACTGTTTTATCAGAGGCGCTTTAGTAATCATAGTGGACTAATTTTTAAATGAATATTATTCACACTTATTTTAGCTCTTAAGGTGGATTCCTGAATGATTTTTTTTTTTTTTAATGACAGGGTTAAGCATCCAAAAGATATGCAAACATAATTAAAACTATTGGGCTTCCCTGGTGGTGCAGTGGTTGGGAGTCTACCTGCCAATGCGGGGGGCATGGGTTCGAGCCCTGGTCCGGGAGGATCCCGCGTGCTGCGGAGCAGCTGAGCCCGTGTGCCGCGGCTGCTGGGCCCGTGCTCTAGAGCCCGTGAGCCACAGCTGCTGGAGCCCACGTGCCTAGAGCCTGTGCTCCTCAACGAGAGAAGCCACCGCAGTGAGAGGCCCACGCGCTGCAGCACAGAGTAGCCCCCGCTCGCTGCAGCTGGGGAAAGCCCGCGTGCAGCAAAAAAGACCCAACACAGCCAAAAATAAATAAATAAATAAACTTATTTAAAAAAAAAAAAAAAAAAAAAACTATTGATTAATCACATTTTATTGAGGACCTATAATGTGCCAGGCACTGTGCTGAAGATTAGTGATGAACAAGAGAGAAATGGTCCATGCCTTCCTGGAGCTTACATGAGAAGTTATATACAAATTTAAAGGGGTCAAGACATACATGCAAAACCAAAGTCACACTCTATAAAATAAGTCAAAACTCTCAAGAACAGTATTCTAAAGAACACTGGCTTTGTGTTATATATATGTTTATATAATGTATTGATTTCAGATATAAGATAGGAAAATCGGGGAAATAATTTAAGCCAGATGTATTGGAAAGCTTATAGGAAATGTATTAATAAATTTACTGAAAATGTTGGCTCATTTTTTTATAATCAGTTGCTGTCTGTAGAATTAATTGACATGCATTACTTTGAGTTTCTTTTTGTGGGCAAGAACTTTGAGGGTTTAATTGTAGGAACAAAAAAGTAAATGTTAAAACTTAAGAACTATGTTGTGTATGCTTGTAGCTTTGGACCAGTTGTATCTTTCATTACCTAAAATAACTTGATTATACGCTCTCCATCTAAGCTTTCTATTCTTTATAACTATTAACTTTTCAAGTCAAATATATGTGTGGTTTTTGTGTTTGTGTCAAAAAACTGCTACACTTATGTGTCACGTTTCATATAGTGGCAATTGAAAGATTTTAAGCAAGCCTCACTGTGAAAGTACCTTAATATTCAAATATAGCTTGTTTCAATCATAAGTCTCACTCAAATCAGTAATATTCAAATAGCATAGCTAACTTTTTAAACTTGTATTGTAAAATACTGTCTTGGCCCTATGTCTTATTAAATATGTAATCATTTTTAATCCTGCTGGTACACATACATGTGTGTATATATATATATATATATATATATATATATATATATATATACACACACACATGTATGTATAATTATATAATATAATAAGTGTGAAGTTTTAAATATACTATCATCATAATTGTATGATTGAACACTATTAATTTTTTGTGTAGATGACCTTCCTCACTGGGTATTATCTGCCATGAAGTGCCTAGCAAATTGTAAGTTAAACAAACTGTGTGTGTGTGTGTATTATATTGATAATATTTAATAAGAACCAAGGAATTATTTTTAATAATTTATAAAGTCCTGATAAAATTAAATTATATTATTTCTGTTGATGTTTAAATGAAGATCTAGTAGAACTGATTACACTTCTTTGCATGTGGAATTTGTTATAGAGCCCTTAACTTTTTCTACGCAGATAGTGATTCTATAATCCAAGCCTGTCATTTATGACTTAGTTCTCATAAATCATCAAATCATAGGCTAGAGGATCTCAGAGGATTTTTAGGTATAATCTACATCAATTGCCTTAGTGAGTCCAGAGAGTTCAAATAGCAACTTCTAAGTAAAGCAGCTTGTAAGTTGAAAGTTTCAATCAGAAATGAAGTCTTATAAAACCCACTTCAGTTCCCTTGCCATTGTACACGGCTTCAACATTTGGTGTTTCATGACATGCTTCTACTCCATAGGGTATATTAATGGGACTTTTATGTTTATGAAAAAAAATGGTCTGTCACTAATCAGATCATTTTTTAGCATTTCATTCTTCAAGCTTTTTCCACGGTGAGTTTTATAATTTAAGACCCTAGTTCAAGTATAAAACCCTAATTGCTCTCGAAGATCAGTTTTTAAAATGTGCAGAGGTGTATGCTTCTAAATCATCAAAAGTTAAATTATATTTTAATAATTTTGTTACAAAAGTATTTTTCTAGTTTTTATAAAATTAGTGTTTTAGTATTGTTCAGGATAAGTATATATTCCCTTGTTGTCCACTGGGTGTCAATATGACAAAATAACAGGATAAATAGCAATAAGTAAATAATATTAGTTATAGAAAAAATTTATCAAATCAAGGTAAAGATCTTGATCAGAAGCTAAAGATTTTTGAGATTCTCTTTCTACCTTCTCGCTACGTAACTGTCCTTCTCTCTCATACCTTGACTCATGATTAGCAACTCAGATAGCATACTTCCAGGGATTTCTCTGATGCCCCATCTTTAGGGATTTGTTTCTTTTTCTTCTCAGTCCACGTTATACATAAATGATACCAAGATATAGCTTACTAAATTCCAGTTTAACAACAATATGTCTAGCCAGAAGCAATATTAAAACTTTTACTTAACTTGTTTGTTATTTAATCCCCCACCGTAATCTTGTGACATACAGGAATCAAAGATCAGTATACTGTTCATAATTGTTTTTCTAGAAGAGAAAACTAAGGCTTAGAAAGTCTTTATTTCTGATACATAAGGAGCTATGTATTCAAACCTAGATTGTCTAACTGTAAATTCTGTGTTTTTAATTCCAGTAAAGTATTTTCTATCTTAGAAAACTTTTAATGATTATCAAATTTTTTATTCTACATATTAAGGATATTTCTTATATCCTCCTCAGAAAAATTGTCTATTTGTTCCACATAAAATCCTTATTAGCCTTTAAGCTATTAAGTGTGTGTATGTGTGTTAACTTGAAAGATAACATAGTATCTCTCAAATCTGAGTGCATATCACAGTCACTAGAGAAACTCAGCAAATATTCAGATTCAGTCAATTCAGTATGTCAGGATTTTTTTTTTTTTTTTTAAATCACGTCTCAGAAGATTCTTATAGCAAGATGCCTAGCTCAGTGTTAGGAAACTACTTAATTAGTGAACCAGAAGCAAACATTTCTAGATCAGTAATTCCTAGCTCCATAGGAATTCTGATAGATTCTGGACTGTTTAGAGGAGATTATATATACTTTTAATAGGTACACTGGATGATTCTGATTAAGTAGTCCATGGACCACACTTTAAATGCTATTAAACCTCAAGATCCTGTGACTTGCTCTCACTTTATACTGCTCTAAGTTCTAATTTTAGCTTTGCCACCAAACCTCTTTTACCTTGAGCAAGTTGCTCTGAGCTTCAGTTTCCTCACCTGTAACATAAGATCAGAATTTATTTCTGAGGAATATACTAATGAGTAGACATGATTATTTCAATAATGTTAACCTAATGGAACAGCGATGTAAAGATATTATTTAAACTCATTCAGGGTATGCTTCACGTCAGGCAAAATTTAATCACAAAAATGTAAATTTACAAAACACAATTTGAAAGAATTATTTGCAAATCCAAATAATCTTTGCTTTATAAAATGAATTGTGATAAAATCCCATTAAAATAAACTGTCCTGATGCTTTTAAAATATATTTCAAATTTTGCTTTATATACAATTTTTCAGTCATATAAATATTAAAATTAAACAAAATGCTAATAGTTGCAGCGATTTCTAATGAAAAGATGGTGAGAAGGAATGAGATATGCACAACCCTTTAAATTTTTAAATTGTGACAATTTGTTAAACATAACTCCTTCATGAAATAAGTATATGTTTTATGCTTTTTATAAGTATCTTTAAAAAATATATTTAAAATGAAATATATTTCACCTTTTTTTTTTAATTTTTTGCCTCTACTTAGGGCCAAGAAGTAATGATATGAATAATCCAACTTATGTTGGATTTGAACGCGATGTATTCAGAACAATTGCAGATTATTTTCTAGATCTCCCTGAACCTCTACTTACCTTTGAATATTATGAATTATTTGTGAACATTTTGGGTATGTATAGATTTTTATTTATTATTTAAATTTATTTTATTAGTTTCCAAGTCCCCCATAATTTAAAAGATCTAAGAGTATAGGTAAATATGAAGGTGGCAGGCTATAAATTATTTTAAAGTTCAGGAATACTCTGGTTGTTGCTATGTTGTTTTCCAGTAATTCAAGTATACCATTCCAACACCAATTCTCTACACCAATACGTGTCTTACAATTCAGTTCATTTCTGACACTTACTACCCAGAGTTAACCCAGACCCCCAAAAGTTGAGGACAAAGTCTTTCAGCTCTGATACTAACTACCCAGTGCTAGCTCAGACCCCAGAGATCAAGGGCTCAGTTCCACAACGCTGCCCTCACTTCATGCACCAGCTGCAAATGAGGTCCTCAGGTTTACTGACATTTCTGCCTGGCTAACTACCAAGTTAGGGGTTCCCACAACCCCCTGAAGTTTAATAATTCACTGTAACCGCTCACAGAACTCTGGAAAGTGCTTTACTTAATGATTACCAGTTTATTATAAAGGATACAAGTCAGGAACAGCCAAATGGAAGAGATATATAGGGCAAGGAATGGGGGTAAGTGTTGTGCAGAACTTCTGTGTTCTCTCCAGGAATTCATCCCCCCAAGCGTGTCCATGTATTCACCAACTGGTAAGCTCCCATAACTGTGTTGTTTCAGAGTTTTAATTGAGGTTTCATTACATAGGCATGGTTGATTGAATTATTGCTCATTGTTGACTAAGTCTGACCTCCAACAACCACCACTACCCCACCACCCCCTCCAGGGAGGTCTGAGGTAAGGCTGAAAGTTCCAACCTTCCAAGAAGGGCTAAGCCTAAGTCACCTCATTAGCATAAACTGAGGCTAGCTCTAATAGGCTCATTGTGAATAACAAAAGACTCCTGTCACTCTGGAAATTCCATGGGTTTTAGGAGTTCTATACCAGGTACCAGAAACAAAAACTATATATATGTTTTATTAAACTACAGTTGTCTTATAATTAAGAATTTTCTAATACTTGTAGACTGAAAGTAGATATTTTTTCACGTATTTGACTGAATCCATTTAATTAGATTGTTGAAATAAATTTTAAAGTTATTTTCATCACAAGTTGGAAAACCTCGAGTCTTGCACTTTGTAACTGAATGTTGCATGTGTCCCTATTTAAGTGGCTTCTGAATTAAGCAACTGCTATTTGTACTATACTAACAATATGTACTATAGTGATGCTTTGTTTTTTTTAACGTTACTCTTGTTTTTGTTTTATTTTTGTCCACTGTCATACAGTTGCATCTTAATTTTTGTTTCATTTCCTGGTAGTTGTTTGTGGCTACGTCACAGTTTCAGATAGACCCAGTGGGATACATAAAATCCAAGATGATCCACAGTCTTCAAAAATCCTTCACTTAAACAGTCTGAATTCCTTCAAATCAACTGAGTGTCTTCTTCTCAGTCTGCTTCATAAAGACAAAAACAAAGAAGAATCAGATACTACTGAGAGACTGCAGATAAGTGATCAAGGATTTCAAGAAAACTATGCTAAGAAAATGCAGCTAGTTAATTTAAAAAACAGAAGAGCCAGTGTTAATGACATAATGGGAGGAAGTTGTCATAATTTAATAGGCTTAAGTAGTATGCATGTTCTATCCTCTAGCATCAAACCAAGGTGTTATTCATTAGAAGGAATTGTAGATTTACCAGGGAGTTCAAGTAAAGAGGTCTCCAGTGTCTTCCATCAATCTGTTCTGAACATAAAAGGACAAAATAATAAACAATTTTTAGAGTCTGAGACCAAACAGGAATCCCTAATGCATCTTCATTCAGAGGAAAGTATTCAAAAGCCACTCTGTGTTGGTTTTAAAAGAACCTCTACTTTGACCGTTCAAGACCAAGAGGAGTTATGTAATGGAAAGTGCAAGTCAAAACAGCTTTGTAGATCTCAGAGTTTACTTTTAAGAAGTAGTACAAGAAGGAATAGTTATATTAATATGCCAGTGGCTGAAATTATCATGAAACCAAATCTTGGACAAGGCAGCACAAATGTGCAAACAGCTATGGAAGGTGAACTCGGAGAGTCTAGTACCACAGTCAATAAAAGACTCTGCAAAAGTACAATAGAACTTTCAGAAAACTCTTTACCTCCAGCTTCCTCTATGTTGACTGGCACACAAAGTAAGGTTGATGCTTTCAATGCATGTAATGTTAACTTTTAGTGTTTACTAACCCTGTTTCACTTACCTGGCTTTTCTTATCTGAAATTGCTTTACTTTTTCCCTCCAGAAGGAAAGTTTCATATTGTAAAAGACTTGTCATGGCATAACCAAGATTTATTCTACTTACCTAAAGCACGCCTTTTCTTTCCCTTAAATTGCACTTATTCTGAGTCACTTTATTTGTAATAAGTGAAGGATTTTCAACCCTTCATAATCCAATGGGTTATGAAGAAAATAATGAGTATCTTAACCATGCTTTTGAAGAATGTGGAAATTTCTGGGAATAGTCAAAAGAAATGAAATATTAAAATATTATTTTGCCTTCTTTATATAACTATATGCTGGTAGTATGAAAGCAGCTAGTGTCATTGATGATTTTTTTCTGGGGGGTAATTTGCCTTCTAGGTTTGCTACAACCTCATTTAGAGAGGGTTGCCATCGATGCACTACAGTTGTGTTGTTTGTTACTTCCCCCACCAAATCGTAGACGGCTTCAACTTTTAATGCGCATGATTTCGCGAATGAGTCAAAATGTTGATATGCCCCAACTTCATGATGCAATGGGTACAAGATCACTGGTAAGTTGATTTCTTAAGGAAAGAATAAGTCCAGTTCATAAACTGCGCCCCCCGCCCCGAAAAAAGAAAGAAAGAAAGAAGACCAAACCATCTAAGCATACTACTCAAGTGATGTCATGGTCTTGAAATCCTAGACTCTTGAGTTTAAAAAAAGGCTCTTGAAAGTCTAACCTTTCCTAGCAGCAGAATACTGGTGCATTAGTCCTTCGTGCCCAGTCTTTTATACTTTCACATCTTGATCTTTACCTAAGGACTTTGCCTATTCACTCACACTATATCACTTCATAGTGGTTAACTGTCAGACCATATTATATTGCCTTGTGCCAATTCTGTTTGGTGGGGAAGGAAGAGGAGATGTAGGCACTGTTGAAAGCCGAAGGGCACTATAACCCTGTGAAATAAAGAATTAATGGGAAATTCATGTGTAGTAAGTCAAAGTGTTTCAGATATTGTAGTAGTGGGAAAGTTGTATTTGATGTGTTATGTGAATTAGGATAGCTTGTCATTGTGGGCAGGAAGTTGGGAGAGGTACTGTGAAGCAGTCTTAGGCTCCATATGAAGATGAGGGAAAAGAGGCATTTATATGCAGATATTGACTGGAAATGAACTCTTGAAATAGTATCTCTAATATCTCTTTCCCTCCCTCTCTTTATCTCTCTCTTCCTCTCTCTCTCTCTCTCTCTCTCTCTCTCTCTCTCTCTCTCTCTCTCTGTCTATAAAGAGCTGCCACTTCCTCAGAGCGCAGCTTCAATTTACAGAATGTTCTTGTAGCAAGGAATCTGTAGCTAAGCTCCGTTCTTCCACTTATTAAGGACAGTTTTTTAATAAAATGACATACCTAATGTAAAGAGGAAGAATTATTCTTAAGTAATTGTGGCATCATTAAAAAGCATAGGGAAGTTTGTAGGAAAAGATATTTAGAGAGATATGAGTAGGAAGGAGGTAATTTTGATTTTACACTTTTTGAGATTGAGGTTATAGAACATCCAAGTGAAATTTATCCTACAGACAATGTTGGAAACATGAACCTGGTGAAGAAATATTAGGGCAGAAAGTATATTTTTTGGAAAAGTGGTAGTTGAGGCTATGGGAGTAAATGAGTTCAACAAAGCTGAGAAAAAAAAGAATAAAAACTGAGGACTGAGCACTGGAAGAAGATAGGAAAACCTGCAGGCATGTAGGAATAAGACCAAAAATATTTCAATTCAATAAATATGCTTACCATCTATTATGTGCAAAATATTTAAAATACAATTCTGATATTCAAATTATTTTAGAATGAGGTGTGTGAGTGTTTATGTCTGCGTGTGTACATGTGTGTCTCTTATATTTGGTGGGTTATATGGACATGAATGAGAGTAAATTAGTTTTGAAACACAAAATTTACCCCAGGATTTGAAGATTGTGATGGAATTGAAAAATACAATGTGTTAATTGTTTTTAAAGACTAATAGAATAGCATTAAAAACTGTTTTCCAGTTTCAAAAGATAAATGGTGCCAACCTTGTAACCACTTGTGATTATACATTCTCCCAGTCTGTGCTTTTATGGGGTTAATTTAATAAGTCACTGTTCTCTAACAGTCTTTAAGCACCATATTTATATGGTATTAATGGAACCTATGGTGTTTAGTGATAAAATTGAGACAAAACTGAAGAAAAAGCTAAGCCTTCTGTAATCATTTGGAATTTATATTAAGGAAATACTTAACAAGTACTATAAAAAATTTGGCATTTTATTCTTTCTAATGTAATCCGTTATTGTCCTCATTCTGTAAGCTGAAGTCTGCTTATCACTTTATCTCAATCCTTTAGCATAATACTACCTAGAAATAACTGGTATTCTAATTTATATAAAACCTTAAGTTTTTAAATTCACATCTTTTAATGTTTCTAGATGATACATACTTTTTCTCGATGTGTGTTACGCTGTGCTGAAGAAGTAGATCTTGATGAGCTTCTTGCTGCACGATTAGTTTCTTTCTTGATGGACCATCAACAGGAAATTCTCCAAGTACCCTCTTACCTACAGACTGCAGTGGAGAAACATCTTGACTACTTAAGAAAGGGCCATGTATGTATTCTAAGTCTTAAAATTCTCTGCATTAGTCAGTTGCAAGTGGCAAACTCATCTCAAACTAGCCTAATCAGAAAGGGAGACTTTATCAGCTCACATAAATAACCTCCAAAAGTCAGGAATGTAGACAGAATATGGAGATTCAAATAGCAATAGGATTGTTTCCATCCCTTCATCACTTATTTCCATTTCTGTCCCATATTTGAAAAACGGCTCCTTCACATGATTGGATATGGCTGATTAAAGCTCTTGAGTCATAGACTTATATTTGCAATCCAAAGGGAAAAAAACCATTCCTCACCTCCAATTTGAAAAGTTAATGGTATGGACTCAGAGTGGCTAAATCTAGATTAAATGCACATTCTTTAGGTGGTTGAGGGTGAGTGGGTTGAAGAGAGGGCCCATTATCTGAGTGGCTCTACATAGATTAGAGAAGAATCTGTTCTTCACGAAAGGTAAGGATAGTTGGAGTAGAATGGGAAGGAACTTTTATAAGGAGAGAAGGAATCTAAGCAGCCAAAAATAACAGATGTCTGCTATATTCAGTCCTTGGCTGCCCAACAAATATATTCATGTTTCTTCCTATACATACTATTCTAATATTGCCATGACTTACTGTAATTATAACTATCCCCTACAATTCTTTCTCTTGTCTACAGATTTTTTTTTTTCCTAGAGCAGGTCCTAATTGGTCATCAATTTTATACACATCAGTGTATACATATCAATCCCAATCGCCCAATTCATCACACCACCACTCCCACTCCCCCACCACTTTCCCCCCATTGTGTCCATACATTTGTCCTCTACATCCGTGTCTCAATTTCTGCCCTGAAAACTGGTTCATCTGTACCATTTTTCTAGGTTCCACATACATGCGCTAACATACGATATTTGTTTTTCTCTTTCTGACTTACTTCACTCTGTATGACACTCTCTAGATCCATCCACGTCTCTACAAATGGCCCAGTTCCATTCCTTTTTATGGCTGACTAATGTTCCATTTTATATATGTACCACATCTTCTTTATCCATTCATCTGTCGATGGGCATTTACGTTGCTCCCATGACCTGGTTATTGTAAATACTGCTGCAGTGAACATTGGGGTGCATGTCTCTTTTTGAATTATGGTTTTCTCTGGGTATATGCCCAGTAGTGGGATTGCTGGATCATATGGTAATTCAATTTTTAATTTTTTAACGAACCTCCATACTGTCCTCCATAGTGCCTGTATCAATTTACATTCCCACCAACAGTGCAGGAGGGTTCCCTTTTCTCCACACCTTCTCCAGCACTTGTTCTTTGTAGATTTTCTGATGATGCCCATTCTAAATGTTGTGAGGTGATACCTCACTGTAGTTTTGATTTGCATTTCTCTAATAATTAGTGATGTTGAGCAGCTTTTCATGTGCTTCTTGGCCATCTGTATCTCTTCTTTGGAGAAATGTCTATTTAGGTCTTCTACCCATTTTTGGACTGGGTTGTTTGTTTTTTTAATATTGAGCTGCATGAGCTCTTTATATACTTTGGAGATTAATCCTTTGTCCGTTGATTCGTTTGCAAATATTTTCACCCATTCTGAGGGTTGTCTTTTCGTCCTATTTATGGTTTCCTTTACTGTGCAAAAGCTTTGAAGTTTCATTAGGTCCCATTTGTTTATTTTTGTTTTTATTTTCATTACTCTAGGCGGTGGATCAAAAAAGACCTTGCTGTGATTTATGTCAAAGAGTGTTCTTCCTATGTTTTCCTCTAAGAGTTTTATAGTGTCCAGTCTTACATTTAGGTCTCTAATTCATTTTGACTTTATTTTTGTGTATGGTATTAGGGAGTATTCTCATTGCATTCTTTTACATGTAGCTGTCCAGTTTTCCCAGCACCCCTTATTGAAGAGATTGTCTTTTCTCCATTGCATGTCCTTGCCTCCTTTGTCATAGATTAGTTGACCATATGTGCATGAGTTTATCTCTGGGCTTTCTACCTTGTTCCACTGATCTATGTTTCTGTTTTTGTGCCAGTACCATATTGTCTTGATTACTGTAGCTTTGCAGTATAGACTGAAGTCAGGGAGTCTGATTCCTCCAGCTCTGTTTTTTTCCCTCAAGACTGCTTTGGCTATTCATGGTCTTTTTTGTCTCCAAACAAATTTTAAGATTTTTTGTTCTAGTTCTGTAAAAAATACCATTGGTAATTTGATAGGGATTGCATTGAATCTGTAGATTGCTTTGGGTGATATAGTCATTTTCACAATATTGATTCTTCCAATCCAATAACATGCTATATCTCTCCATCTGTTGGTATCATCTTTAATTTCTTTCATCAGTATCTTATAGTTTTCTGCATTACAGGTCTTTTGTCTCCCTAGGTAGGTTTATTCCTAGGTATTTTATTCTTTTTGTTGCAGTCGTAAATGGAAGTGTTTCCTTAATTTCTCTTTCAGATTTTTCATCATTACTGTATAGGAATGCAAGAGATTTCTGTGCATTAATTTTGTATCCTGCAACTTTACCAAATCCATTGATTAGCTCTAGTAGTTTTCTGGTGGCATCCTTAGGATTTTCTATGTATAGTATCATGTCATCTGCAAACAGTGACAGTTTTACTTCTTTTCCCATTTGTATTCCTTTTATTTCTTTTTCTTCTCTGATTGCCGTGGCTAGAACTTCCAAAACTATGTTGAATAATAGTGGCGATAGTGGACATCTTTGTCTTTTTCCTGATCTTAGAGGAAATGCTTTCATTTCATTTCATTGTGAATGATGTTTTCTGTGAGTTTGTCGTGTATGGGCTTTATTATGTTGAGGTAGGTTCCCTGTATGCCCACTTTCTGGAGAATTTTTATCATAAATACATGTTGAATTTTGTCAAAAGCTTTTTCTGCATCTATTGAGATGATCATATGGTTTTTATTCTTCAATTTGTTAACATGGTGTATCACATTGATTGATTTGTGTATATTGAAGAATCCTTGCATCCCTGGGATAAATCCCACTTGATCATGGTGTATGATCCTTTTAATGTGTTGTTGGATTCTGTTTGCTAGTATTTTGTTGAGGATTTTTGCAGCTATATTCATCAGTGATATTGGTCTGTAATTTTCTTTTTTTGTAGTATTTTTGTCTCATTTTGGTCTCCGGGTGATGGTGGCCTCATAGAATGAGTTTGGGAGTGTTCCTTCCTCCGAAATTTTTTGTAAGGGTTTGAGAAGGATGGGTGTTAGCTCTTCTCTAAATGTTTGATAGAATTCACCTGTGAAGCCATTTGGTCCTAGACTTTTGTTTGTTGGAAGATTTTTTTTTTTTTTAATAAATTTGTTTATTTATTTATTTATGGCTGCTCTGGGTCTTAGTTGCTGCGCGCAGGCTTTCTCTAATTGCGGTGAGTGGCAGCTACTCTTCGTTGCGGTGCGCGGCTTCTCATCGTGGTGGCTTCTCTGGTTGCAGAGCATGGGCTCTAGGCGTGCGGACTTCAGTAGCTGTGGCTCGCAGGCTCTAGAGCGCAGGCTCAGCAGTTGTAGCGCACAGGCTTAGTTGCTCCGCGGCATGTGGGATCTTCCCGGGCCAGGGCTCGAACCCGCCTCCCCTGCACCGGCAGGCGGACTCCTAACCACTGCGCCACCAGGGAAGCCCTGTTGGAAGATTTTTAATCACAGTTTCAATTTCATTACTTGTGATTGGTCTGTTCATATTTTCTATTTCTTCCTGTTTCAGTCTTGGAAGGTTATACCTTTCTATCTAAGAATTTGTCTGTTTCTTCCAGGTTGTCCATTTTATTGGCATAGAGTTGCTTGTAGTAGTCTCCTAGGATGCTTTTTACTTCTGCGGTGTCCATTGTAACTTCTCCTTTTTCATTTCTAATTTTATTGATTTGAGTCCTCTCTTTCTCTTGATGAGTCTGGCTAATGGTTTATCAATTTTGTTTATCTTCTCAAAGAACCAGCTTTTAGTTTTATTGACCTTTGCTATTGTTTTCTTTGTTTCTATTTCAATTATTTCTGCTCTGATATTTCTGATTTCTTTCCTTCTGCTAACTTTGGCTTTTGTTTGTTCTTCTTTCCCTAGTTCCTTTAGGTGTAAGGTTAGATTGTTTATTTGAGATTTTTCTTGTTTCTTGAGGTAGGCTTGTATAGCTATAAACTTCCCTCTCAGAACTACTTTTGCTGCATCCCATACATTTTGGATCGTCATGTTTTCATTGTCATTTGTCTCTAGGTATTTTTTGATTTCCTCTTTGATTTCTTCAGTGATCTCTCGGTTATTTAGTAATGTAGTGTTTAGCCTCCATGTGTTTGTGTTTTTTACATTTTTTTCCCTATAATTCATTTGTAATCTCATAGCGTTGTGGTCAGAAAAGATGCTTAATATGATTTCAGTTTTCTTAAATTTACTGTGGCCTGATTTGTGACCCAAGATGTGATCTATCCTAGAGAATGTTCCGTGTGCACTTGAGAAGAAAGTGTAATCTGCTGTTTCTGGATGGAATGTCCTATAAATATCAATTAAATCTATCTGGTCTATTGTGTCATTTAAACTTGTGTTTCCTTATTTGTTTTCTTTTTTTTTTTTTTTTTTTTGTGGTACGCGGGCCTCTCACTGTTGTGGCCTCTCCCATTGCGGGAGCACAGGCTCCGGACGCGCCGACTCAGCGGCCATCGCTAACGGGCCCAGCCACTCCGCGGCATGTGGGATCTTCCCGGACCGGGGCACGAACCCGTGTCCCCTGCATCGGCAGGCGGACTCTCAACCACTGCGCCACCAGGGAAGCCCTGTTTTCATTTTGGATGATCTGTCCATTGGTGTAAATGGGTTGTTTAAGTCCCCCACTATTATTGTGTTACTGTCGATTTCCTGTTTTATAGCTGTTAGCAGTTGCATTATGTATTAAGGTGCTCCTCTGTTGGGTGCATATATATTTATAATTGTTATATCTTCTTCTTGGATTGATCCCTTGATCAGTATGTAATGTCCTTCCTTGTCTCTTGTAACATTCTTTATTTTAAAGTTTATTTTATCTGATATGAGTATTGCTACTCCAGGTTTCCTTTGATTTCCATTGGCATGGAATATCTTTTTCCATCCCCTCACTTTCAGTCTGAATGTGTCCCTAGGTCTGAAGTGGGTCTCTTGTATACAGCATATAGATGAGTCTTGTTTTTGTATCCATTCAGCAAGCCTGTATCTTTTGGTTGGAGCATTTAATCCATTCACGTTTAAGGTAATTATTGATATGTATGTTCCTATGCCCATTTTCTTAATTGTCTTGGGTTTGTTTTTGTAGGTCCTTTTCTTCTCTTGTGTTTCCTACTTAGCGAAATTCCTTTACCATTTGTTGTACAGCTGGTTTAGTGGTGCTGAATTCTCTTAGCTTTTGCTTGTCTGTAAAGCTTTTGATTTCTCCATCAAATCTGAATGAGATCATTGCCACGTAGAGTAATCTTGGTTGTAGGTTCTTCCCTTTCATCACTTTAAGTATATCATGACACTCCCTTCTGGCTTGTAGAGTTTCTGCTGAGAAATCAGCTGTTAACCTTAGTTCCCTTGTATGTTATTTGTCAGTTTTCCCTTGCTGCTTTCAGTAATTTTTCTTTGTCTTTTATTTTTGCCAGTTTGATTACTATGTGTCTCTGCATGTTTCTCCTTGGTTTTATCCTGTATGGGACTCTCTGTGCTTCCTGGACTTGGATGGCTATTTCCTTTCCCATGTTAGGGAATTTTTTGACTATGATCTCTTCAAGTATTTTCTCCGGTCCTTTCTCTCTCTCTTCTCCTTCTGGGGCCCCTATAATGTGAATGTTGTTGCATTTAATGTTGTCCCAGAGGTCTCTTAGGCTGTCTTCATTATCTTTTCATTCTTTTTTCTTTATTCTGTTCCTCAGCAGTGAATTCCACCATTTTTTCTTCCGGGTCACTTATCCGTTCTTCTTTCTCAGTTATTCTGCTATTGATTCCTTCTAGGGTAGTTTTCATTTCAGTTATTGTGTTGTTCATCTCTCTTTGTTTGTTCTTTAATTCTTCTAGGTCTTTTTTAAACATTTCGTGCATCTTCTCCATTTTTTCCTCCATTCTTTTTCTGAGGTCCTGGATCATCTTCACTACTATTATTCTGAATTATTTTCTGGAAGTTTGCCTAACTCCACCTCATTTAGTTGTTTTTCTGCAGTTTATCTTGTTCCTTCATCTGGTACATAGCCCTCTGCCTTTTCATCTTGTCTGTCTTTCTGTGAATGTGGTTTTTGTTCCACAGGCTGCAAGACTGTAGTTCTTCTTGCTTCTGTTGTCTACCCTCTGGTGGATGAGGCTATCTAAGAGGCTTGTGCAAGCTTCCTAATGGGGGGGACTGGTGGTGGGTAGACCTGACTGTTGCTCTGGTGGGCAGAGCTCAGTAAAACTTTAATCTGCTTGACTGCTGATGGGTGGGGCTGGGTTCCCTCCCTGTTGGTTGTTTGGCCTGAGGCGACCCAACACTGGAGCCTACCTGGGCTCTTTGGTGGGGCTAATGGCGGACTCTGGGAGGGCTCACGCCAAGGAGTACTTCCCAGAACTTCTGCTGCCAGTGTTCTTGTCCCCAGGGTGAGCCACAGCCACCACCCGCCTCTGCAGGAGACCCTACAACACTAGCAGTTAGGTCTGGTTCAGTCTCCCCTGGATTCACTGCTCCTTCCCCTGGGTCCCAATGTGCACACTACTTTGTGTGTGCCATCCAAGAGTGGAGTCTCTCTTTCCCCCAGTCCTGTCAAAGTTCTGCAATCAAATCCCACTAGCCTTCAGAGTCTGATTCTCTAGGAATTCCTCCTCCCATTGCCAGACCCCCAGGTTGGGAACCTGACGTGGGGCTCAGAACCTTCACTCCAGTGGGTAGACTTCTGTGGTATAAGTGTTCACCAGTCTGTGAGTCACCCACCCAGCAGTTATGGGATTTGTTTTTACTGTGATTGCACCACTCCTACCTTCTCATTGTAGCTTCTCCTTTTTCTTTGGATGTGAGGTATCTTTTTTGGTGAGTTCCAGTGTCTTCCCGTCGATGATTGTCCAGCAGCTGGTTGTGATTCTGGTGTTCTTTCAAGAGGGAGTGAGAGCACGTCCTTCTACTCCACCATCTTGGTTCCTAATCACCTTGTCTACAGATGTAATGGGCCCTGCCCATGCTCTTACATCTCAAAAATAGTAGATGAACACTTTATTACCATTTCAAAACGTTAATGTTTTAGGATGAATTAAAATATCACTTCATTAGTGTTTTGTAGTTAAAAGAATAAAATCCATGGTTATTGGTTCTAATGATGTTAGCTACCTTTATTTAATACTTGTGTGCTAAGCATTTTATATACATTATCTCATGTACATTCACATTTTACAGATGAGGAGACAGACCAAGACCAGTTTAAATAACTTGCTGATGGTTATAAAGCTTGTAGGTTGTAGGGCTGGGATTGAGACCCTACTGACTTATTGCTACTCTGCTGCATAATACAGTTTTCTTAAAGTGTTGAATGTTTTGTGGCAAAATAATAGGTATTAAAACCCATCAGAAGAACCCTTTACCAAATAGGAACATGACCAGCATAGATTTGACTGTATGTATCATTTTGTTCATTACAGATTAAAAATCCTGGAGATGGAGTGATTGCTCCTTTGCCAACATATTCATACTGTAAACAAATTAGTGCTCAGGAGTTTGATGAACAAAAAGTTTCTACCTCTCAAGCTGCAGTTGCAGAACTTTTAGAGAATATTATTAAAAATAAGAGTTTGCCTATAAAGGAGAAAAGGAAAAAACTAAAACAGGTAAGAGAATGAACAAGTTTCAATCGTAAATATTTTCTAATATGCTATTGCTGATTGTTATTTAATGACATTTAGAATCTAATTTCTCATTTTAATGTTTTGAATCTTAAATATCATATATGTAGGCTATGTATAACTACCTGCCTGGTTTTACTCTGTCCTGAAATTTTCATAATAACCATAATAACAGATACTCTCCTTTACTTCCAGTGTTTTATATTTAAAACATGCATTACCCTGGGAAAATAATTATAAACTTAGGACTATAATATGTAACTTTTAGTGACTCATCATTTAGAATTTTTAGCTCTACATCAAAACCCTGTAGCCACATGATTCTGGCAAGTCCAATTCCTGGTCTGAGACACTCAAAGAAGTATGAAATATACTAACTAGATCCTTGTGACCTTCATAGACTTTACCAATGAGAAGGAAGAACATCTGGAATTTAGGAGAATTAACAGCAGAAGAGAATCCTAGATGTTAATGCTAACTGGAATCTAAGAAATATTACAGGGTACCTTTCATGTGTGAGAAAGTGGAGGGAGAAGCAAAGATAAAGTGAAAGGATGCTGATCTCTGTAATACATCTTTGAGAAAGGCACTGAATCCTTATAAAATGTTGACCAGTGGCTTCAGCTCAGATAATAATGTTAAATACCCTCTAATTCCTCACCTCATTTTTAAGTTTCAGAAGGAATATCCCTTGATATATCAGAAAAGATTTCCAACCTCTGAAAGTGAAGCAGCACTTTTTGGTGACAAACCTACAATCAAGCAACCAATGCTAATTTTAAGAAAACCAAAGTTTCGTAGTTTAAGATACTAATTGAATTGAAAATTATGTAATACTTGTGGAACTTTGGTAAGTGAAGCCATATCTAAGAATTCAGCTACTAAAAAGGAAGTCTATTTATCAATAAGGTTTTTCTAAATAAAACATTATGTAGGGAAGTGCCAAAATAGTTTTTATCAATGTGAAACTGCTGAGAAACTAGTGAATCTCAATGGAGAGCAAGTGACAATAGGTGATACCAAATATTTTAATCAGAAATAATCTTTTGTTTTTTATACAACTATCTGGAAAAGCTATCATGATGTGTGCTAATGTTTCATTTACTTGAATTTTGAAAAATGACATTTGCTCTTCAAGATTAAGCTGTAATTAAAAAAAAAAAAAAAAACAACAACTTATCTGCATGTGCTTATGGATGTTAGCTTAAAGAACTAGTTGTTTAGGATTACTTTTGTTTCTAAGTGTAAGAATGTGAAGAATATTTGAAAATTCAGTGAATTAATTTTCAACTGCTAAATATTGCACTCATATATTCTTTTGCTACTTTTTATCTATTTATATATATATGTGTTTTTAAAATATGAATATATATTATAAGACTTTGGTTTGCCTTAAACATTTACCCTAACTGCTTCAGTCATTCATTTTTTCAATAAATATCTTTTGCATTCTTATCTTCATGAATCTGCTAGAATATAAAGATATGAAAGAAGTATAAGGCAATCACGTATTCATTTAAAAGATATTTACTTAGCAACTACTATGTGCCTTTCATTCTTCAAGATGTGGAGGGAAAATGATGAATAAAACAGAAAACCTCTTCTCTAAAGTATTTGCTTTCTAATCAAGGGAGATATACCTACCAGATATTTAAAAAAACAATACATCCCCTGAAATCAAGTCGAGGATTCATTCAACTGAAGACTAGCCTTTTAAATTATGCAACAGTTCCCTAAGCTAGTGTTTTCCAAATTGTTGCATATTAGAATCACCTGGAGAATTTTAAAATAATACATGCTCAGGCCCTACCTTATACTGACTAAATCAAAATTTTAAGGGATGGCATATAGGCCTCAGTATTTTTTAAACTCTCTAGGTGATTCCAATATTCAGCCACCTTTGAGAATCAGTGCCCTAAATACTTTTTATAAATAAAATGTCAAGCTGGTTTCACACTGGCTTTATTATTTCATTGGAGGAAAATGCCAAGTGTAAATCCCTCTCATCTTAATAGAAGGTTCTACAAATTTCTGCTTGGCTAACTGTGTACAAACTTGAAGCAGCGTTTCTTCCACATTTTTCTGAAGATTATTTAATATCTATTTGGTAAGTGTAAAGATATACATAATGCCTGTGATGTAATAGACACTTATTGTTCAATGACTGTTTTGATTTTTCAGTGTAAAGTTGTACTGTAAAATAACCATGTTCCATTTGAAATTAATATTTTTACTAAAAATATGGACAGAAAATAACTATATCTCTTGCCCAGAAACCTTAGCTATAAAAATATTGAAGCGAATTAGAATTCTTCCCAAGGTGTTTGTATACTAGAAGTTTTCCTGTTTAAAGGTATGTAATAATGTGAATTATGTTGCATATTGAGATAAAAACTGTTGTGGGTTTTATAACAATTTAATTTTGTATTTATTGATTGATATTAAATATATAAATATTATAAAGACATAGTAAACTTTGATCTCCCTTAGTGTGCATGCAATTGAGGTTACAAAATACATGATGTAACACTTTAATAATGTGAACTCTGAAGTCAGATTTGAATCCTACTGTGCTGTTTACTGTGTAACCTGAGACAGGTTATTTAACTTCTCTAAATCCCAGTTTTCTTATCTGTACAATAAAGATTATAATAGTACCTGTCCTTTAGGATTGTTGTGAGTATTAAATAGAATAATTTGTGAGAAGTTTTTAGCACAGTGTCTAGCACAGAATAGGCACTCTATTAAGTGTTATAAATTAATACTAGAAACACCTAGAATTATAACACTAGAAGAGATCTTAGCAAAAATACAGTCCTCTCAATTGCTTTGGGCAGAAAGGAACCAAAACAAAATTGTGAACAATTGGTGAGTCTTATTAAACTATTTTTTAGTCATGAGACACAGCTTCTGATTGTACATACTGGTTGAAAATACCTGGTCTAATATAATGAGAAAATTTGATGAGGAAGGAAAGCATTAATATCTTCAGAAACAATATCCTTGAATATGTGAAAGCATACAGGACACATTACACAAATAGAAGGCTTATTAATCTTTGGCTGGAGCATGGACAGATACCGTTGTATCAGAAAAAAAGGGAAGAGTCTTTAATTTCAAATATTGATGGGTTGATTTGATGTTGAGTGCTTATAAAAAGTATCTTCTAATTGCTTTTGCCTTCTCAGGAAATAAGAATCAGAGTCAACCCTTGAGAGTAAAGCATGGTGGGGAAGATATTGCAAGTTTGAAGGGAGAGGGTGTGAAATAGTAAATCTGTGGCAATGCACAGGGAATGGTAGTTCTGGTCCCAGAAGTTATTGCCACCAACCATTCCCAACAGCTTCTGCTAATTGTTGTCATTTAATGATCCACTCTTCTCATATACTGTCTAGTTATCTAGCACTCAGTAGTGGAAAGTATCAATACAAGGAATTTCCTACTGACTAGCTTCTGTCCTTGGAAAATGTAAACTCTGAGTTTCCTCATCCATAAAATATGAATAATAACATCTACCTAACTGGGTTGTTAAGATAATCTAAAGCAGCAATATGTTTAAATCTTGACCTTAGCAAGCCCAAGCTCAATTTCTAAGTCCTTTCCTCTGATAATGAGCTTAATAAGATTTCTGCTGATTCAAACTCCTTCCCTTCCAAATCTCTGTCCTCATATCTCACAATATATTTTCTTTTCTATTCTATCAGTGGTGATATTTTTTACCCCATCTTTGGAAGAATTAAAAATAGATCCAGAATTTTATATCCTGGCAGCCTGTGTATCTCTCCCAAAGATATATCTCCCTTTGATTTTGAAGGTAAAGCACATATGTGTATATGTGTATGCATGTGGTGTTATTGTTGAAATGAAACTTCTAGGAGAGAAAGGATTGCTGGTTTTAATATTAAACTCTAAATTTAAAGAAATTAAGTCGGTTCACTGGAATAAACTTAATAGTTCTAAATACAATAAAGTATAGCAACTAAGAATCTTCTGTTAACTCAGAATTAGCTTTTGTATTAACTAAGAATCTTATTTTCTAAGAACTGGGGGAAAAAATGTACAAAATAGCTGTTTTTATCTCTCCTGAAAACCTCTCAGAATGTGTACTGAGGAAATGCAGAATGTATAAGACATTTGAAAGTAGTTTTGACTTTTGCTCATTGTAAAAACAATTTTTGTATCATTAGTTGGTCTCTAACTTATCCTTCCATAAGCAACTAGAAAACCAAAGTATATGCAACAACTGTTTCTAGGCATCGAACTACAGGTAATAAAAGACTGATTCCTGAGAAAAGGAAAACAAAGGAGGTAAGTCCTATGATTGTCCCCAGATTACTGCCTACAGGCAGTTGCCAGGCCAC
Source organism: Hyperoodon ampullatus (assembly GCF_949752795.1). Classification (NCBI taxonomy): domain Eukaryota; kingdom Metazoa; phylum Chordata; class Mammalia; order Artiodactyla; family Ziphiidae; genus Hyperoodon; species Hyperoodon ampullatus. Next base: position 60,042,147 of record NC_136915.1, on the reverse strand, counting down.
AGTGCAGGGAGGGGCAGCCAAAATAAAGCCCAGTGTCTCACTGCATTAAGGAGCTAGAGATCAGAGTTCAAGATGACTGAGAGAGATATATATATTAAAAAAAAAAAAGAAGAAGAAAAGAAAAAAACCCTTCAGAGATCTGCAGTGGTCTCAAGGTTTTGTTGAGTACTAATTGGCATGGAGCACGGTGAAGTAAGTCAGTTGAGTACTAAAAAAAAAAAAAAAAAAAAAAACACTAGTCAAGGAAAGAATGAGAACGGACTGGAAAGCAGTAAACCAAACAATCTCTGTACCTCATGGATCTGGGAATAATTCATATTCCCATCAGCCAAAATATAGAGAGCTTCTAATACTTGGGACATTGGGTAGCATCTTCAGAAGAGTTGTGCTTCAGTAGTGGGGCCAAATTAGCCCTAGAATAAAAACTGCTATAAATTCACCCTAATAAATCTTAAAAACAGCCTGAAAATGTTCAAATTGCTCTTCAAGTAACTTCCTGTGTGCCAAAACAAAGTTCAATACTTTAAAGAAATACAACAAAATCCAGTACTTAACAGTGTAAAAATCACAATGTCCAGCATCCAATCAAAAATTACCAGACATGCAAAGAAACAGAAAAATATATATAATCCATAACCAGGGGGAAAAGCGATCAATAGAAACATACCCAGAAGTGACAGATAATGAAATTAGAGACACTTTAACAGTTATTATAACCATTATAAATATATTCTAGGATATAAAGAAAATCAGGAATATAGTGATAGAAATGAAAGATATAAAAAAGATTCAAAGAGAAATTCTGGAGGTTAAAAATACAATACCCAAAATGAAAAATACATGGAATGAAATTAAGAGCCGATTAGACACAGCAGAAGAAAAGATTCATGAACTTGAAAACAGCAATAGGAACTACCCAAAATAAAGTACAAAGGAAACAAAACTGAAAAAGACAAAGAACAGTCTCAGTGAGCTATGTGAAAATATGAACCGAGTAACATGTGGATTGGAGTCTATGAGAGAAGAAAATGAGAAATAAGAAAGAAAAAGGGAGGGCATAAAAGTTATTGACCAAAAATAATGGCTGAAGTTTTTCTAAATGTGACAAAGACCATAAACCCACAGAAGCTCAAGTAACCCCCAACAAAAAAAAACATAAATCTGCACCAAGGCACACATAATCAAGTTGCTGAAAACTAGTGATAAAGAGGAAAATCTTAAAAGCATTCGGAGAAAAAGCAGTTTATACAGAGGAACAAAAATAAGAATTATAGACTTCTTTTAAAAAACTGAAAACCAGAAGACAATTAAGTGATATTGTTTTAGATTTGTTTTCTTGGCTGAGAATTGGTGCCAATTCACCACTAATAAAAATTTTGGCAGGGACTGTCAGTACTCTACCAACCACCAGTGATAGTCTCCTCATTACAAGCCAGCCATTGATTGATCCAGATCCAAAATTCTATTTTAGTCAGCTTCCTAAGACTAGTCTTAGTTCTGCCTTAGGTCATGTTACCCATAATATTGAGACAAATGTTTGTGTACTGGATGCTACACTTAGGAGCAATACTTAAAGTGCTACAGGGGATGGGGCAAAAGAAAATGTTGAACTGCCACAGAATTGTAACAGAGGCCTCAACTGATCCAGTGAACAGGCTGTGGAGCTGGGATGGGCCTTCGGAATTGTCCACAATAGAGAAAAGGAGCTGGGCATTTGTACCTTCATGTAAACCAGTCACTGAATATGGGTTGATTCGGGAGGACGTGTAACCTTGAGTGAAGCAGTTCCCTTCAGCCAAGCACAGTTCCTAAAGAGGAGTGCAGCCAATATTCCTGACAGCTGGGAAATGAATGAGCACTGAGGGGTTCTATGGAGAACACCTCATATTCACTGCAAAGGATCCCTAGCATTAAAACGAACAAACTGGAAAAGAGATTGTGTTACTATGAGAGAGGTTATGAGAACTGATGTTTTGGGATTATTTTTTACTTTATTGTTGATTTATTAAAAAGTAATGTCTGTTTATTGTACATGATTTGGAAATGAAAAAGTTTAAATCACCTATAATCTTTATCAACCACATAAAACTTTGTGAAATCTTGGAGTATTCTGTGTCTCAACAACTCAAAAGAAAGTGGCTCTCTTTTTGTTTTCTAAAGCTTATATGATTGACTAGGATTAGAGATTAGCAATAATTTTTCTTAAAAGTTCATGGTGAAGCTAAAAATGCAGTGAAAAGACCTATATTCTTATTCATTATGTACAGTGTCTCAGACTTTTGTATTTTTGGGTTTTGATCAGCTTTCTGATTTATATCTTGGAAGTTCTAAAGACTGCATCCATCTTTAGATTTAGCAGTTTCAACCTGTCTCCTTACAATTAAGTGACCTGATTTGTCAGGCAGTACTTTATGCTCAAGCAAAGAGTCCAAATGTCTTTCTCTTCCCCAGCTTAATATTCATGTATCCCCTCCACTTAGATTTATATTCCACCTATTGCTAAGCTGTAGGGCTATTAAGCATTGCTATTAAGTTCATTAAACAGAAAATTAAATTTCAAAATCAAATCATAAATTGCAAGGAATTACACAATTTATAAATCACAGATGTTGGTGGAAGTTTAACTTTTGGAATCAGTGTTATATAATTCCTAAAATGACTGTGTATTTATTTTTTAAAAAACCTAGTAGTAAGTTAGATTTGGATGACTTATGGGCAGCAGTGCCATCTGCAGGCCTCCTCTGTTGTAGTTCTTTTTAGTCTCTGATGTTCTCTTTAAAAGGGATTTGACTCTACTGAATATTTATGGCTTTATAATGCAAGTACAAAATGGTATTAATCACAGACTGCAGAAGGGTGAACTTATAGGTACAGATCCTCATTAGGGATTTTTAAACCACTGAGCTAATATCAACTGTCATATCCATATTTATAATTCAAATATTAAACATAATGTGTAAGATCTAGAATATATATAGAATGAGTGTGGGTATTGGAATCAGGCAGAACTGAGTTCTAATTGTGTTTATATTAGTTATCAGCTGTGTGACATTAAAAAATTTACTTCTCTGAGATGCAGGTTTTTTATTAGTAAAATGGGGATAATACTTCCTTCATGACATCTTTGAGAGCTCAAAATAGATTAAATGTATAAAGTGCCTAGCACAAATGTGCATACAATATGCCTCCAATTGATAATATTTCCCTTTCCCTTAAAATTAAAACAAAACAAAAATCTCAAGACCATTTGTTGCCTTTGTACAAAGTGCATTTAAGAATTATAAAATATATCATTACCTTTTTGGATAAAGTGGAGTTTGAAGGAACAGTTTTACTGGGATACTTATTATCCATCCTGTCCTGTATGTCTTTTCATTCTTATGTCTTTTAAAATTTAAATGTAGATATATGTTAGAACCTGCATAGAGTATTTCTGCGAGGTATTTACAAGAAATGATAAACAGTGATTGCTGAATTTTGGGGATATGAAGGAGTCTTCTTCTTTTAATGTGTATACCCTTGGAACTGTTTTAATTTCTATCATGTACAACATTGCTTTTTCCAAAATAAAACTAACAAATATAAACATTTGGAAAAGGAAAATGTCTGAGATTATCCTTGTATTAAAAATGAATCATAGGGGGGCTTCCCTGGTAGCGCAGTGGTTAAGAATCTGCCTGCGAATGCAGGGGATGCAGGTTCGAGCCCTGGTCTGGGAAGATCCCACATGCTGCAGAGCGGCTGGGCCCGTGAGCCATGGCCGCTGAGCCTGCGCGTCCGGAGCCTGTGCTCCGCGACGGGAGAGGCCACAGCAGTGAGAGGCCCGCGTACCGCCAAAAAAAAAAAAAAAAAATGAATCATAGGGACTTCCCTGACATTCCAGTGACTAAGACTCCACCCTCCCAATGCAGTGGTCACGAGTTTGATCCCTGGCTGGGGAGCTAAGATCCCACATGCTGCAAGGCACGGCTAAAAAAAAAAAGAAGAATGATAATTTGGTCTCACCCCCACCTCCAAAAATCTTTGCTTCTAAATGAAACAAGACAGAAAGGAGAAGGCTTACCTGAGCAATTCAGATTTTGAATAAACGTTCTCTGAAATTGTAATATTGATATATACTTTCAAGGGAACCTGTATACAATTTTCTTCAAAATTGATAAGAATAGAATGAACTGCCTAAGATCTCTCCTCTCAGGAAGCAGAGGCTGACATATTGTCCAACTGCTAGCTCTGTGATTATGTAGTAGACTATGAATTGAATCACCTGACACATGTTTCCAGCTGAGGTTGAGCAAGATGAGGTTCTACCTTCTTGTTTTAGCTCTCATGCTATGAACAAGTGTCCTCTTTGCAGTCTATGTAGTGCCATGTTTTTCTTATTTTTGTGCTTTTTGTAGGTGATTTCACTGTTTAAATTGAACCCCAAGCGTAGTGCTGAAGTGCTGCCTTTTATTCCTAAGCATAAGCATAACAAGGTGGTGATGTATCTGACAAGCAAATGTATGTGTTAGATAAGCTTCACTCAGGCATGAGTTACAGTGCTGTTGGCTGTGAGTTAAATGTTAATGCATCCACAATACATATTAAATAATGTGGTTTTGAACAGAAACATACATAAAACAAGGTTATAGATTAGTCAGTTCCTGAAAATGTTATGACCAAGGGCTCGAAGGAACCTAACCCTGTAATTACCCTAGGAGCAACGGTTCAGGATTTGCTATTTCAGTGTTTGTGGCGACTTTATAGAAACATCACTGCAAATAATGAGAATCAATTGTATTGCCATATGTTTACAAAAGAGTGGAGGTATCATGGCTGACTTTTTTTTCTCCTATACATTTCTGTATTTTCCATGAACATATTTATTCTCATGAACATACACTAATTTTATTACAAGGAATAAAATTTTTCAAAATATATACACTCTTAGAGACAGTTTGATATAAGTAAAACACATTGATTAGCAGTCAGATGTGGATTTGAGTTACTGCTCTGCCATTTAATAGCTATGTAACTTTGGGAAAGTTGTTTAACTTTTCACAGCCTATATCCCCATCTATAAAACAGGTAATATTATTTAACTTGGGAAGTTATTCTGAGGATTAGGAACAATGTATCTAAGTTGTCTAGCTCAATATCTGGTATAGGATGGAACTCAAAAAAATGTAACTACTAATATTAACTCCAAAAAATGTAACTATTAATATTAACTCTCTCCTAGGACTAAACTACAGAAGCCCAAGCCTCAGAGACTCACAGGTCTTTGGAAAATCATGATTTTCATGCCAGTTGTTATCCCCGTTCACAAGCACAAATTTTATAGATTCATTGCTTCAGTTTCTCTATACTTATTCTTGTTCCATCAACTATTTTTTGAGTATCCACAGTGTGCAGGAACTCTTCTAGTGGGGAATAAAACAGACAAGGTCTCTGCTGTCTGGTGTGTTAAATCATATAATTTAGGCCTTTGTAGAAGAGCTTTAATGACTTTGACCTCCGCTTATGTATCTCATTGAATACCCGGATTTGGGGGCTCTGACAATTAACCCTAAAATACACATATTCTGGAAATTGCTTCCTTTTTTTAATCAAATCCATCAGATATTTGCTTAGGTATTTTTAATCCCTAAGCTGTTTAATATGTGTGGCATTATAATGCTTGATTTTCCTTCTAACAATACTTAGATCAAACTTTATTGCATCTACTCCTTTTTTTTTTTTTTTTTTTTTTTTTTTAGAGTTCATAATATCTCCTTTCTCTCTCTACCAACCTGGGGAGATTAAAGTTGCCAAACATTTACACTAGGTTAGTTTGAGATGGTGAATAGAATCTGACTATTATACAAATTTAGAAAGTTTCTAAAATGGAAGCTCTATTTCAAAAATCAGTTTTTGAGAATAACTGAATCCACATCTCAGACAAATTTAATAAGGATGATTTAACTTTGGCATAATTCATAACAGAAGTTATGCTTCTAAAAATAAACTACAAAAATGGGAGTTCTATTTGCCCTCCCATACACAGAGAGGTAGCAGTGTATTTCTGTGTCTCTTTGCCCCCAGTCATGATCTGCTAGCTGTGTTGTCCTTTTCCTTAGTATAAGGTGTTGGAATGTCATTACCTGTGTTCCCATGTGTTTTCCAAGAGGCTGGCAAAATCTCTCCATGTGTGGTCCAGTGTCCCATTGTGTCCATTACTAGTACAGCTTAGCTGACCTCACCCATGTGCTGCTGCCCTTTTGCATTTTTCTATTTTATCTTGTCTCTGCTTTTATGTTGCATTCAGCTTTTCTCTTCTGCACACTGCAACGTCCTCTCTGTGCATCCTCTTTTCATCTGCTTCGGCTCACAACCATGTGGGAGAGACCGTTTACCTTTGGGAAATGATTTTATTTTGTCACCAGAAAATCCAACCCCTTCCCCAAGTGCGTATTTTCTAACACACTCTGGATCTTGGAAACAGGAAACAGTAAGTAGTTTTTCTTCATTCCAGAACATCCTGGGCCATAGCTGCACAGCAGAGATCAAAGCAGGCACACATCAAAAGCACCCCAACCGAGAGGAGCAGCCCTGAAGCTTCAGTGCCTCTGGCTCTTATTATCATCACTGCCTGTGAGTCATGTATATCTCATCTTTCCCCTGTCTGCTATTCCTTTTCTAGGCTCAGCAAAGAAAGCTGCTCTTTACCAAACTTTCTTAACAACTCAAGGTAAAAACTCCTTCAATTTTTCCCTCCCTCCTTCCTCTCATAATTATTATAGTTAAACAATTTCAGTGATCCTCATTTATTTGACATTTCTTAAGCTCTTATTGTGTGCCAAGTACTATGCTGAGTGATGAGGCTAGAAAAAATGAATGCTACACTCCCTACTCTCAAGGAGCTTTCAACTAATGGAACAAGACAAACAACACAAACAGATAGTTCTAATATAGTGTGATCAAGTCCACAGTAGAGGCAGGCAAAAGGTCTTTTGCGAGTAAATGGAAGGGGCACCATTTCACAGGTAAGGTGATGTATTGGATGAGGGTTTTGCCAGGCAGAGGGTTAATGGATGTAGGGACAGGGTATGGGAGGGTTAGGGTAGTGTAGACAGAGGCAAATCACAGGGGGTGAGATATAGCAGATGTGTTCTTGAGGGAAGGGTAATAGAAGCAGGTCAGGATTGCTGAGCTATGTATTTGAGGTGGGGAGATACTGCTGGGAAGAACATTGTAAAACTTTCATTCTTTTTTTTCCCTTTTATTCTGTTTTGCGGCAGTGATTTCCACCAATCTGTCTTCCAGCTCACTTATTCATTCTGCCTCGTTTATTCTGCTATTGATTCCTTCTAGTGTATTTTTCATTTCAGTTACTGTATTGTTCATCTCTGTTTGTTTGTTCTTTAAGTCTTCTAGCTCTTCGTTAAACATTTTTTTTTGTATCTTCTAGGTCTGTGCCTCCATTCTTTTTCCGAGATCTTGGATCATCTTTACTATCATTACTCTGAATTCTTTTTCAGGTGAATTGCCTACCTCCACTTCACTTAGTTGTTCTGGGGTTTTATCTTGTTCCTACATCTGGAACATATTTCTGTGCCGTCTCATTTTATCTAACTTTCTGTCTTTGTGGTCTCTGTTCCACAGGCTGTAGGATTGCTTCTGTTGTCTGCCCTCTGGTGGGTGAGGTTGGTCCAGGGACTTCTGCAGGCCTCCTGGTGGGAGGGACAGGTGCCTGCCCACTGGTGGATAGAGCTGGGTCTTGTCTCTGGTGGGCAGGGCTCTGTCAGGGGGTGTGTTTAGAGGCTACTGTAGGCTCAGAACACATTAGGCAGCCTGTCTGCTGATGGGTGGGGCTGTGTTCCCACCCTATTGTTTGTTTGGCCTGAGGCGTCCCAGCACTGGAACCTGCAGGCAGTTGGGTAGGGCCAGGTCTCAGTGCCAAAATGGCAACCTCCAGGAGAGCTCATGCTGATGAATATTCCCGGGGGACGTCCTTGCCCCAACAGTGAGTCAGAGCTGACCCTCACCTCCCCAGGAGACTCTCCAAGACCCAGAGGTAGGTCTGGCCCAGGCTCCTATGGAGTCACTACTTTGCCGTAGGCCGCAGAGCACATGAAAGCTTGTGTGCACCCTCCAAGTGTGGGGTCTCTGTTTCCCCCAGTCCTATGGAGCTTCTGCACTCAAGCCCTGCTGGCCTTCAAAGCCAAATGCTCTGGGAGCTCCTCCTCCCAATATCAGGCCTCCAGCTGGGGAGCCTGACGTGGGGCTCAGAACTGTCACTCCTGTGGGAGAAACTCTGCAATATAATTCTTTTCCACTTTGTGGGTCACCCACCCAGCAGGTATGGGATTTGATTACATCACAAAAGCGCCCCTCCTACCATCTCATTGTGACTTCTTCTTTGTCTTTGGATGTAGAATATCTTTTTTGGTAGGTTCCAGTCTTTTGTTGATGGTTGTTCAGCTGTTATTTGTTATTTAAGTATTTTCATGAGAGGAGGTAAGCTCAAGTCCTTCTACTTTGCCATCTTGTATCCTTCCTGAACATCATAAAAATTTATCTGACACACATTCAAGAACTTGGACTTTATTCTATAAAGGTGAACTTTACTAAAATATGACTTCTTGTGTTAGGTTGAATAACAGGCCCCCAGATAAGTTCATGTCCTAATGCCAAAACCTGAGATTATAATGCCTTATATGATAAAATATATATATATATATATATATATATATATACTTTGCAAATGTGATTGAAATAAGGATCTTGGGATAGAGGGATTACCCTGGATTATCTGGATCATCTGTGTAAACCCAATATAATCACAAAGTCCTTATAAAAAAAGATAGGAAGATCAGAGACAGAGAGAGATGTGAACATGGAAGCAGAAGACAGAGAAAATGCTGTGCTGCTGGCTTCAAGATACAGGAAGAAGCCACAAGCCAATGAATATAGGTGGCCTCTAAAAGCTGGAAAAGTCAAGGAAACATTCTCTGCTAGAGGCTTCAGAAGAAAAGCAGCTCTGTGAAACTAGTTTAGATTTCTGACCTCTAGAAACATAAGACAATAAGTTTATGTTCTTTAGTCACTAAGTATGTGGTAATTAACAGCAGGAAATTAATATGCTCCTTGAGAGCAGAAGTTTTTGGTTTATTGCTGCTCTATCATCTTGAACGGTCCCAGAATAACTTTCAGAGAAGAAAAAGAAATAAAAGGAATCCAAATTGGAAAAGAAGTAAAACTGTCACTGTTTGCAGATGACATGATACTATACATAGAAAATCCTAAAGATGCTACCAGAAAACTACTAGAGCTCATCAATGTATTTGGTAAAGTTGCAGGATACAAAATTAACACACAGAAATCTCTTACATTTCTGTACACTAAGAATGAAAGATCAGAAAGAGAAATTAAGGAAATAATCCCATTTACCATCACATCAAAAAGAGTAAAATGCCTAGGAATAAACCTACTGAAGGAGGTGAAAGACCTGTACTCAGAAAACTATAAGATACTGATGAAAGAAATAAAAGATGACACAAACAGATGGGGAGATATACCATGTTCTTGGATTGGAAGAATCAATATTGTGAAAATGACTACCCAAAGCAATCTACAGATTCAGTGCAACCCCTATCAAATTAGCAATGGCATTTTTCACAGAATTAGAACAAAATCTTTTACAATTTGTATGGAAACACAAAAGACCCCTAATAGCCAAAGCAATCTAGAGAAAGAAAAAGGGAGATGAAAGAATCAGGCTCCCTGACTTCAGACTATACTACAAAGCTACAGTCATCAAAAAAAGTATGATACTGGCACAAAAACAGAAATATTGACCAATGGAACAGGATAGAAAGTCCAGAGATAAACACACACACCTGTTGTCACCTAATCTATGACAAAGGGGGCAAGACTATACAATGGAGAAAAGAAAGTCTCTTCAATAAGTGGTGCTGGGAAAACTGGATAGCTAAATGTAAACAAATCAAATGAGAACACTCTGTAACACCATACTCAAAAATAAACTCAAAATGGACTAAAGACCTAAATGTAAAACTCTTAGAGGAAAACATACACAGAACACCCTTTGACATAAATCACAGCAAGATCTTTTTCAATCCACCTCCTAGAGTAATGAAAATAAAAACAAAAATAAACAAATGGGACCTAATTAAACTTAAAAGCTTTTGCACAGCAAAGGAAACCATAAACAAAATGAAAAGACATCCTCCTCAGAATGGGAGAAAATATTTGCAAATGAAGCAACCAACAAGGGATTAATCTCCAAAATATACAAACAGCTCATACAGCTCAATATCAAAAAAAGCAGACAACGCAATCAAAAAATGGGCAGAAGTTCTAGATAGACATTTCTCCAAAGAAGACATACAGATGGTCAAAAAACACATGAAAAGATGCTCAACATCACTAATTATTAGAGAAATGCAAAACAAAACTACAATGAGGCATCACCTCACACCAGCCAGAATGGCCATCATCAGAAAAATCTACAAACATAAATGCTGGAAAGGGTGTGGAGAAAAGGGAATGTTGGTGGGAATGTAAATTTGTACAGCCTTTCTGGAGGATAGTATGGAGGTTCCTTAAAAAACTAAAAATAGAGCTACCATATGATCCAACAATCCCACTCCTGGGCGTATATCTGGAGAAAACCATAATTCAAAAAGATTCATGCACCCCAGTGTTCATTGCAGCACTATTGACAATAGCCAGGACATGGAAGTAACCTAAATATCCATCAGCAGATAAATGGATAAAGAAGATGTGGTACATATATACAATGTAATATTACTTGGCCATAAAAAAGAACAAAGTAATGCCATTTGCAACAACATAGATGGACCTAGAGATTGTCATACTGAGTGAAGTAAGTCAGACAGAGAAAGACAAATATCACATGATATCACTTCTATATGGGATCTAAAAAAACGGGTACAAATGAACTTATTTACAAAACAGAAAGAGTTACAGATGTAGAATACAAACTTATGGTTACCAGGGGGTAAGGGCAGAGAGGAATAAATTGGGAGATTGGGATTGACTTATACACACTACTATATATAAAATAGAAAACTAATAAGGATCTACTGTATAGCACAGGGAACTCTACTCAATACTCTGTAATGTCCTATATGGGAAAAGAATCTAAAAAAGAGTGTATATATGTATAACTGATTCACTTTGCTCTACACTTGAAACTAACACAACATTGTAAATCAACTATACTCCAATAAAATTTTTTTAAAAAGAAATATTGAAGTAAAATCTACAACTTGGTTAGAGTCAATAAATAAATAAATAAAAATGAAAGCTGGAAAAGTCAAGGAAACATTCTCTCCTAGAGGCTTCAGAAGGAAAGCGACTCTGTAAAACCAATTTAGACTTCCGACCTCCAGAAACATAAGATAATAAGTTTGTGTTGTTTTAGTCACTAAGTGTGTGGTAATTAACAGCAGGAAATTAATATACCCCTTGAGAGCAGGAGGTTTTGGTTTCTTGCTGCTCTATCTTGAATGATACCAGAATAATCACCCCAAAATATGCTTCTTTGAGCTAAAGGCCAGTAGAACCTGAACACCCAGGAAAAGCTCTAAAACCAGGGCACAAGATTCCCTTTTGTAAAGGAAATTTACATTTATGAAGGAAACTTACATTTGTAAATAAGATGTCTTATTTTCCTATACCAGAAGGAGGAGGACTCTTTTAACTCTTGTCAATGGAGAAGGCACCAAAAAAACTGGTTAACAAACTTTATTAAACAACTCTTGTTTACCATATTTTTCTGGCCACCTTCCCCTAACTAGCCTCTCTCAGAAGCCCTTTATCTTACCTAAGATGGTATAAAAACCCAGATTTTAACCACATTTTGGGTTGCTCATCTTTGGGTGCTCTCGTGTACATGCACAGTGCGCATTGATAAACTTCTCTTTGTTTTTCACTTGTTAACCTGTCTTTGGCCCGATTATCAGGGCCCCAGCCAAGGAACTTAAAGTGGATAGAGGAAAAGACCTTTTTCCTCCCCTAGACTTCTGGCAATGAGAATGGGCTAGCTTGGACACCCCACTTGCTCTGGAGACTGCAACTGAAATCCAGGACCCCTGACAAAGCTGGCTGAATGTAAAAATTCTTACCAAAGTCAGCCTCCCAGGTTTCTATCTGTAGTGTCCAATCAAATGAGGGTGGCAAATGTCTCTTTGTCTTATCTTTTCCAAATTTAGATTAACAATTGAAAAACAATTGTAGAAATTAGTTATTTGGATTTTTACTCATGTGAATTTTGTTCTGAGGGACTGATTATTGATCCTTTCCCTCCCAGGGACAGCTATTGCTTTCTTCTTTGTCTAGTTCTGTGTCCTGAGAGTTTGGCTTTCCTCCTGCCAGGGCATGCATGTTGTCATACCTGCAACTGCAGGCAGCCACCTGTCAGGGAGATGGGGTGGAGGCCAAGAGCAAGTAGATGAAAAGACAGAAATGTGGGTTGCACTGCATTCACAGCTGGTGTCTTGCCATTGCCAGTTCTCAGGGTTGGTTTGTCTAAGTCTTTCTTGCTTTTGGCCACCTTTGGATAGATCATGAGATCTATCATGAGAGCTTCTTCTTTTGCACCTTCTATGGTGATGCCTCTTGTGTCCCTGGTTATGCTATAAGAAAGCTAAGGTTTTTGGCTTGAGTCACAATTGGAATAGTATATCTTTGTTTAAAAAAAATCTCCAAGACCTAAAACAGTATCTGGAACATAGAAGGTGCTCAATAAATATTTATAGAGGGGTGAAATAGAGAGGACTTAACAATGAGGTAACCCAAAGAGAGAATCAGAGGCCTTGTGAATTTTTATCCTTTACTGTATCAACAGTATATAGAATTTTTTTTTTTTTTTTTTTTTTTGCTTGACCACCTTAATCTAATGTGCTTTTCCAACAGGAGAGGTCATATGCCAGGGCATAACCAAAGACAAATAGGACTCATCTTTCTGCAGAGTCGGTTTATCATGAAATTTCAGAGGAGAAAAATATGTATTTATATAAACAATCTATACTAGGTGATAGGGTATATGAATATTTTTCAAACTTCAAGGAAATTTGGTCCTCCAAGCCAGTAGCCTCTGGTTATGCCCACAGATGCTTACAGGGTGAGTTAATTCTCATCCAACATTGAGACTATTTGGGTGGAGAGATTTGATAGGCACATATTTACTGGTAATGATGCAAAACACCTCAGTCATGCAGAACTACTCTCCTAAGCTTTCCATTATCACATTCTCTTCTCTTTCGTAAGAAGTTCCTGAGCACTTTCCTTTACTTTGCTTCCAAAATCGATATGCATTTGTCCTCATTCTTTTTTATTATTCTCCTAGCATTTTGCAAATCTAGCTTTACAATTACTTATATGAATGACCTTTTACAAATCACTTTACCTCCTTGAGTTCCAGTTTCTTCATTTGTAAACTAAGGAGTTTATACCAAGATATCTTTAAAGTCTATACCAAGTTTAAAATTCTATGATAATGTTTTATAGTATTAACCAGCTGCTAGTAGTTGGCTTAGAGTAGCAAATAAGCCAACATTTATCAGTTGACATCTGTCCCTCATCTTTAATTACAAGATATCAAGTAGTTATTTTTGCATTAAACAACCACCCTCAAAATCTAAAAGCTTAAAACGACAACCGTTTATTTAGCTCACAATTCTGCAGTTCAATAATTTCAACTGGGCTCAAAAGGACAGTTTTTCTGCTCTTACCTGATCTAGAATGGCCTCAGCTGAGACGACTTATCTCCATTTCATGCAGCCTCTCACCTTCCGACAGGCTAGCCTGGGCTTTTTCTCATGGCAGAGTAAAGGCCCAAGACACAGAGTGGAATTGCACAATGCTTCTAGAGGGCTAGGCCTGGAACTGGCATACCTTCCCTTCTACTGCATTCTGTTGGTCTAAGGAAGTCACAGATCAGCCCAGACCCAAGGAGTGGAAAAATAGACTCCATCTCTTGATAGGAGGAGTTGCAAAGACACGTTGCAGAGGGCATGGAAAAGGGAGAAAAATTGGGGTCATCATTGTCCTCAATCTTCCACATAGTTCAATGATTCTTTTCTTTCTTATCCCCAGCATCATAAATACTCTCCTCCTGAAGTGACAATAATAATAATAACTCACATTTATTAAGCACTTGTTGCCAGGCACTCTTCTGAGCACATTACATTAACAATTCATTTTCTTCTCACAAGAACTTGTTGAGGTAGTTATTACTGGTATATTACAATGAGAAAACACAGGCACAAAGAGGAAAAATAATTTACAAGATCCTTTCCACCAGGAAAGAAAAGTTCTTAGAGGATAAGCCATGTGATGTTGATGAGAATTAAACCAGAATTGAACAGCTCTCCATGTCATCTGAGGGCATAAACACCTTTCCATTCCTTTTCCACAAGATTCAAAGGCTAGAGTGCTCAGGAGAATGAAGTTGTCCCACCATTGTTAAAGAGATATGTGTACATTTACAATCTCAGCCAATGATTTTAAAAAGGCAGATTTTAAAATCATCTTTAATGGAAAGAATTCCTCTGTATAAGTTTTCTTCATATCCCTATGGAATCTATTTTGTTTTAATTCCAGCAATCTTTATCAAGTGACAGTGATGCCAGACACTGGGGATATCAAGAACCATGGGGACTTTTAATTTAACATAACAAAATAAACTTCAACTAATTATGCAGTTCTAGAGGAAGCATCAGCTAGGTAATTCTAGAGCATTCAGCCTTTCCTCAGAGCCACTAATGTCACTCATTGACCTCAACTTTTAAGCACACTCTAACTGATAGGACCAAAGACATCTGCCTCTATGTCTGAACTATCTCTGATCTTCCTCTTAAGTTTTTTCTCCCCTGGTACAGCCATCTAAGCTCTATTGTACCTGCCTTGCCTGTGCTAGCCCACAGACCCTATTCTAGTGTTTTCCAACGTTGCCTAATCTATCACATCAGACCTAATGAGTCTGAATCTGCAGAGAGGGAATCTGTATTTCTAACAAGTACTCCAGGTGATTCTTATGACTATGTAGGTTTGGTAAATGCTGCTTTATCTTTTATCTAGCATGATTTTAATTAGAATGATTAGTTTAATCTAGCATGATTATAGTCTAATTCTAATTGGCTTGACTGAATCCTAAAATCTGGGTTCATGAAAATTGTTTTCCATGGCAAGAAGTAAACTTTGCCTGGGAACTTAGTCTCATCATTCATACTGGGTATAGCCTAATAGGGAGACAAGATGTGGAGCCTCCACCCATGATAATTAAAAGTGATGTAGAGAAGTACTATCTGGTATCCATTTGGGCCATACATGGGCTGTTGGATGTAAATATTTTCTGGTGGGGAGAAAAGACTAAGACTGATAGATATGGAAAAAAAAATGTGCTTTAAATATCTCAAATCTAGTTGCTATATCCTATGCCAAGGCCATTTCAATTCTGACCTAATTGAGAATAAAAGCAATGAATTCTTGGTTTTTACTAAAGGTTAGATAATTAATCTTTTTGAGTTTTAATTTCCTAACATGTAAAATGGGAAGCTTGTACTAGATATTCTCTAGGCTTTTTAAAGACTAGTGTCTTAGATTCTAAGAGTCAGTTTAGTCAAATAAAATATGACAAGTCATTAGATGACTGAAATGTTTATTGAATTTATTATAGCTTTACTATACTGATCTGATTGGTTAATTCAATAATGACTAATATAGCTATTTGTTTCTGTAAATACAGTTAATGTTTTCCACTTAATCCAAGTTTGGATATGGAGGAGAAAGGAAGAAGGAACACCTAGTCCCTCCTTTTTCTCTTCACCTCTTCTCTTCCAAGAACCTCTGAAGGGGTCCAGTGGTCCAATGATTGGTTGGAGTAGCTGTCACCCATTCCAAAATAGAGAAATTCACTTAATGCCCTTCAGAGAAGAAATGGTGCCCCATTTCTTCTTTTACTCTATTTCAAATGTTAACTTTACTGATTCTTTCAAACCTAGAATCTTCTAGTTAGGAGTATCACAACCATAATAATCTAAGATCTTTTGAATGTAACAGTTAAAATTTAATTTCAGTGCGGTTGGAACCTTTCTAAATCCAGTTGTTAAAAGAAATTCCTAATTAAATATAACATCTCTAATTAATGAATGCAAAAAATAATACAATAGGCACTCAAAAATGTGTCCTCATGCAAAAAAAAAAAACAGAAATTTGACTCAACAGTAGATAATTCAGGCAAAAAATTGAAACTGTTCATTCAGAAATATGAACATTACAGGTCAAAGTGATTTTTTAAGACCAAGATTCTTTGAATAATTGCCTCAACTACACACAACCTGGACAGACATGATTAACTAAGCTAAAGAACGATTATAAGGAATTTATGTGGGAAAAAATTACTTGCAAATCTGATTGAATGTGAATTTCTGCATTTACGATTAATGCCAGGAAAAGACATTGTAGCAGTCTCATGGAATATCTCACAGCTCTAGTGCACATTTTTGTGCCGTTATCAGCAGTTGCAAACTAATCGACAGAGCTTGCATGGTAAGCAATTAGAATCTACTAATCTCGTTTTTTTCCCACTCGGCTTTTTTTTTTTTTTTTTTTTTGGTATGCAAGATAAGCAGAGTCTGGAAATAAATAACTCAACAAGTCTGATTTGGGCATCTTCCGTGGATTTCTGATATTTCACCTTTTCATAATTATATTTGATGTCTTATCAAATGTTTGGCCAAATTTTTAATTATAAAATGTCATTAAAGCCCTATAACTTATGCACAACTTTACCACATTATCTTTGTGCATGGCTTTTTTTCTTCTCTTCCCCTGTGTGCCCTTTTACTGTTCTGCTGATTACATAGAAATATCTTCTGAGAAGCAATTTAAAACCTGACAGAAGTTTTCAATCTGACATCTCATTTTACAAACTTGATTGGAATTCAGGGTATTGAATCATGGCTTGAATAGCTTGGCTTGAGCTAAAGCCTTATATTCCACAAATATTCTAAAAAGCAATCTGCTCGCCCATTTTCTGCAGTGGGCCAAGGCCATTTGATTAGAAAATATCTGCTTTTTTGAAGAGGCTGCTTTAGAAGAAACCCTTTGAGAAATGGAAATTCTCTTCATAAACCATAATAATGCCATCCTCATCAGATATAGATATTTGAAAATGAAGTCACCTATTTCTTTTTTTCAGCTATGCTCCCAGAGTCATTTTGCTGATAGTGAATTAGCCTTGAGAAGGATGAGATGTTGTTCATTCATCTCTTCATTCATTTCTAGGCATTGTTCTAGATCCTAGAGACACATACAAAGATCCTGCTGCTATGGACATGAGCCACAATTGTCTGCTGCCTCTTTTTTTTTTTCTCTTTACATTGACGATCACAGAACTGCATTTGTCATATTGTGAAGTAAGTACTGAGTAATACTCAAGTTGATACATGACTAGCTTCTCACTTCTTTGAATTTAGAGAGTACTGCTGCTCATTTGTTTAAATTTGAAGGCAAAAAACTTGAAGTTGTCATAGAAGATTAGTATTAAAACTTTAGAAAAAATGTACTGAGCACTTAACCTATTGTTATTATTACATACCAGCCTCAGTTGTGCTTGAGAATAAATGTGTTGGCCATTTTGACTGATGGGTATTGGGGCAGTGGTCAGAAGGCCCATTTATCCAAAATAACTCCCTTGACAATCAACACTAGTACAGAAAATTTGCACCGTTCATTTATCCATTCATTTATTCGCTCATTAGTACCTGCTATGTGCTCTGCATTATGTACACAATGGGGTTAAAAGACTAAATAAAACACCCTAGTCCTGATATAGAGATGCTCACAGACTGGTTAGAGGAAGAGATGAATAAATTGCCAATTATAATGTAACAAGTGCTATAACAAAGGAAGTATAAGGCTACGAGGTAACATATCATATGTTGTGTATTTTTTGGATTACATCGTCTACCCTAATTAAATAAAGCATCTCAATTAAATGAATATAAAAATACTACATTAGGTGCTCAAAACTTGATCTCATGCAAACTGGGATGAAGTTTAATGAAGGAAGGGACTTTGTCATTTTATTCACTGCCATATATACAACAGTGCATGACACTATTTGTATCTTATAAGTCTTAACAGAAAAGTCTTTCTTAAGTTTCTTGCCTCCTGCATTATTTGACTTCCAATATCACCATATCATATGTAATGCCTTCAGTCATGAAACTCCATAATCTCATTTTCTCACTTCTAAAAATGCACAACAGAAGCTCCCCACCACTGTTCTGTATGTCACTCAGGCAGTTCTCTGAAATTTATTTCAAAAAAAAATGTATATTTATCAATCAGTGAACTTTAGCTCCCAAACAAAATTAAGTACTAAGGACCAGATTAACCCTCCTATCTGAAATAATTTTTAAAAGAAACAACACTGTTCATGATATGGGACATCATCAATAAAAAAACAGTGAACACTAGACAAGGTAAACCATCCAATTGCACCAGCTTAATGCTATGAAAGGATTCTAGGCTGTGATGCCCAGAAAGTGAATCTAGATAGAGCCTAGAAGATTCCAAGTTAAGGAGATGGAGCTGAGAATTGAGGAAAACAAGGTGACTAGAGTTCATACGAAGGAGTCCTTTTAAAGCGGAAGTCTACAGAGAGAGAATTCTGAAGCTCTGCAGAGTGTCCCCCTTGAATATTCAACTGAAATACTTATTAGTGCTTCTGTGTGAGGAGATTACCCAAGGCCAAGAGAATCACCTGAGTGGATTAGAGGTCACAGTGCTAGTCACCCACACAGAGGTGAGAATATAGTACCTATTCCCAGCACCCAAACTAGAAAGTCTCATGATTCATGGAGAATTTGGTAGAATAATCAAAAGTCTTGAACTCAGTATTGGACAGTAATACTGCATAATACAGTGTTAAGGAAAATTGGTCTTACACTGAGCACTGCTTCAATCCAACCTAACAAATCTTAAAAACAAAACTCAAAAACCAAACTGTTTCCAAAAACAATGAGTCACAGAATAAAGCTCAATAATATTTAAAGGAATACAAATAAACCTAGCAAGCAATGAAGTAAAATTTAAAATGTCTGGCACCCACAGAAGGGAGTGGCAAGATATATTCAAAGTCCTGAAAGGGAAAAATTTGCAACCTAGGGTACTCTACCCAACAAGATTATCATTTAGAGTAGAAGGAGAGATAAAGAATTTCTCAGACAAGCAAAAACTAAGGGAATACAGCAATACTAAACATATCCTAAAAAAAAATATTAAAAGGCCTTCTCAAAATAGAAAAGAAGCAAGAATCTATAGGAAAGAGAAAATCACAGTTGGAAAGTAAATCACTTAAATAAGCCAGTACACGGATTTTCTTTTTAATCAAAAAAATTTCTGTGAAAGTAATGACAACCAAAATGAACAGAAAAAGGATAAACATGAGGATGTAAAAGAGGAAATCCAAGTTATAAAATGAGGGGGAGGAGAGTAAGAAAATGTAGATTTTTTTTTTTTAGACTGTGTTTCAGCCTATATGACTCTTAGTCTAAAACAAGTAGATATAGTAATGGGTTAACATACTTGAAAAACAGGGTGACCACAAATCAAAAACATACAGTAGATTCACAGAAACCAAAAAGAAGAGAACACAAGCATAATAAAAGAGAAAATCATCAAACCACAAAAGGAAAAACAAAAAGAAACAAAGAAGAAATACAAAATCAACTGGAAAACAAGGTTTAAAATGGCAATAAATACATATCCATCAATAATTACCTTAAATGTCAACAGACTAAATGCTCCAATCAAAAGACATAGAGTAGCAGATTGTATAAAGAAATTAAAAAGTAAGAGCCTACAATATGTCACCTACAAGAAACCCACTTTAAGGCAAAGGACACACATAGATTGAAATAAAGGGAATGGAAAAAGATATTTCATGCAAATGGAAATGACAAGAAAGTGGGGGTCACAATACTCATATCAGATGAAATAGACATTAAAACAAAGGTCATAAAGCAAGATAAAGAAGGACACTATATAATGGTAAAAGGATCAATACAAGAAGAGGATACTACACTGGTCAACATATATGCACCCAATATAGGAGCACCCAAATACATAAAACAAATACTAACAGACATAAAGGGAGAAATTGATAGGAATACAATAGTAGTAGGAGTCTCTAACATCCCACTCACATCAATGGACAGAAAATCAATGAGGCAACAGAGATCCTAAATGACACAATAGAACAGTTAGACATAATTGATATTTCTCAGGACATTACATCCAAAAAAGCAGAATAAACAATCTTTTCAAATGCACATGGAACATTCTCTAGGAATGATCACATACTAGGGCACAAAACAAGCTTCAACAAATTTCAGAGTATATAAATTATTTCAAGCATCTTTTATGACTACAACATCATGAAACTAGAAGTCAACCACAGAAAAAGACATGAGAAGAAATAAATAAAATGGCATCCAATCAAAAATTACCAAGCATGCAAAGATGCAGAAAAAATAACCCATAATTAAGACAAAAATCAGTCAATTGGCACCAACCCAGAACTGAGACTTATGTTGTAATTGGCAGACAGGTACATTAAAACATACAGAAAGTTAAGAAAAGGTATGGGAAATATAAAAAAGAACCAAATAGAAATTCTAGAGATGAAAACTACAATGTCTGACATAAAAAATAAACTAGATGGGATTAACAACAACAACAACAAAACTTGATTTAAGTCAAAAGAAGGCAGAAAAAAAGGGAGAAAAAGGAGAACAAAGAACAGAAGAGGTGAACAAAAGACAAATAACAAGATGATAGACTCACATTTAACCACATCAATATTTACATTAAATGTAAATGGTCTGGTGGCTTCCCTGTTGGCACAGTGGTTAAGAATATGCCTGCCAATGCAGGGGACACGGGTTTGAGCCCTGGTCCAGGAAGATCCCACATGCCACGGAGCAACTAAGCCCATGCACCATAACTACTGAGCCTGCACTCTAGAGCCCGCGTGCCACAACTACTGAAGCCTGCGCACCTAGAGCCCGTGCTCCACAACAAGGGAAGCTACCGCAATGTGAAGCCCATGTACCGCAATGAAGAATAGACCCCACTCGGCGCAACTAGAGAAAACCCACACGCAACAACAAAGACCCAACACATCCAAAAATAAATTAAATTTTTAAAAAATGTAAATGGTCTACCAAATACTATATGGTATCACATATATGGAATCTAAAAAAAAAATGATACAAATGAATCTATATACAAAACAGAAACAGACTCACAAACAGAAAACAAAGGTATGGCGACCAAAGTGGAGAGGGAGAGGCAGGACAAATTAGGAGTATAAGATTAGCAAGTATAAACTACTATACATAAAATAGATAAGCAACAATGATTTACTGTATAGCACAGGGAATTGTATCCAATATCTTGGAATACCTATAATGGAATACAATCTGCCAAAAAAAAATAATAAACCTCAAACTAATACAATATTATAAATCAACTATACTTCAATTTCTTTTTAAAGTATATAGTCTACATAGCCCAATTAAGAGGCACATACTGTCAGATTGGATAAAAGAGCAAGACCAAATCATATTTGACCAGCAAGAACTGCAGTTTAAACCTAAAGACACAAGTAGGTTGAAGATAAAAAGATATTTATTTGAGAAGATCAATGAATCTGATAAACCTCTAACTAGACCTACCAGTAAAAAAAAAAAAGAAAAAAGGAAAAAAGGTGCAATTACACAATACTAGAAATTGGAGATGCAACATAACTACAGATTCTATAGATACTAAAGAGGTAATATGGAATTATTATGAACAACTTTATCCCACTGTATTCACTAACCTAGGTGAAATGAACATATTTTTAAAAGACACAAATTAACATATCTCATGAAATCAATATCTCAAATGAAATAGATAACCTAGAGTCATATATCAACTAAAGAAATAGAATTTGTAGTTAAAACTCTTTCAAAAAAACAAAGCTCCAGGCTCAAATGGCTTCACTGATGAACTCTACCAAACATTTAAGGAAGAAATAATAGTAAATCTGTACAAAGTCTTCCAATAAAGTTAAGAGCTGATAACAATTTCCAATTTATACTTTGAATCCATCATTACCTTGACATCAAAGCCAGACAAAAGCATTACAAGGAAAAAAAAAACACTATAGACCAATATCCTACATGAACACAAAGGCAAAAACTCTTAAAATTTTATCAAATAGAATCTAAAAGTTGATAAAATATGTTTCTGGTTTATCCCAAAAATGCAAAATTGGTTTCATATTCTAAATCAATGTAATTCACCATATTAACAAACTAATAAACAATATCCATATGATCATCTTAATGGATACAGAGAAAGCATTTGACATAATCTAACATCCATTCCTGATTTAAAGCCTTCAACAAGTAGGAAATTTTCTCAATCTGATGAAGGATGTCTGAAAAAGCCTACAGTTAACATCATCCTTTGTAGTGAAAGACTCAATATTTTCTCCTTAAGATCAGGAACAAGACAAGGATATCCTTTCTTGCCACTTCTATTCAGCATTGTCCTGAAGTTCTAGCAGTGCAATAAGGCAAGACAATAAAAGAAATAAAAGGCATCTAGATTGGAAATGAAGAAGTAAAACTGTCTTTATTCATAGCAACATGATCTTTATGTAGAAAACATGATGGCTTATTTTAAAAACCTACTAGGACTATTAATGAGTTTAGAAAGATTGCAGGATACAAGATCAATATACAAAAATCAAATTTATTTCTATACACTAACATCAACAAGCAGAAGTTCATGTTAATAAAACAGTACCATATGCAATAACATAAAATGTTTAATTACTACTTACTAAATGCTGGGCTTTACGACAAAGTGACAAATAAACAGGGGCACTGTCCTCAAGACGCTAAGTGGGGAAACAAACATAAAAACAAATAATACACTCTGATAAGTAAAGGAATAGAGTTAAGTGTGGACATTCGGTCAAATATTCCTAACAACTTTCTCTTGTTAGGAAACCTATTCTCCCGTTGTCTGAGAATAACTCATAAGCAATCCATTAATTCCATAAACTGGATCAGCACAGCCAGAATTCCTAATGCTATTAGAATAGCTCTTTTTTCTGATGTCCATGTGCCTGAAGTTAAGAGGATAAGTCTTCCTAATCCACATGTGAGGTTCTTTTGTCTAATAAACCAGTTCTCTGGCCCAGAGAGGGAGGGGAAAAGTCTATTCTAAAAGATTCAGTTGCCTTTTCTTTTTTTTTTTTTTGCATTTATACCAACTGGCAGAACCTGAGAACTTAAAAGTGTACTGAGGCCTTCAATAGCTGAGGCACCATAATCCAATGAGGCTGGCCCAGAACTTTCTTTTGTGTGCTTTTTTTTTTCTGTGAATCAAGAGCTGATTAATTAAAATGAGTATAATCAAGATTTTCAAGTAAAAGTAAAATATTTCAAATTCTTTCAAAAAAACAAATCCAAATCCTTAAGTACTCATTTATAAATACAATTTTTAAATTATTCTTGTGTTCAGTTCATTAAGGCAGTTCTTCTAGTAGCCTCTATTAACTTGGTTGAAGAAACAAGTTTTATTGAGTTCTTATACTGATGCCCTGAGCATAATGATGCATAAGTGTCACAGTAGGCTGCTGCCAGACCCTAAGTTTTTAAGATATAAGATGTCAAAATGCTCCACACTCAAACCAGAGACCACAAGCAATTTAAATTATTACTCACACAGGCATATGCAAAGCAAGGGGGATTCCCTGAGTGAGGGGCAGGGCCCACCAGCAAAAGGGCACTCTGATATCCCCTGTAGGAGAGAGAGAGGCAGAATGTGCATGGTCAGGAGGATGTATATACATATATCCCTCCTTCTCTATGACCTTTTTGAATGATGCAAGGGCCGACTAAGTTCTGGTGATAGGGGAGGAGAAAAGAGGGGCAGGGTGAGTTGCCTCACATGTCATTTTTGGGGGTGCAGGAGAAGTAAGTGCAGAGCTTTTGATAGTCTATTGGTTTTCACCCTGGGGGAGCAGCTTGGTGGCTGCCAGCTTCCATCCTGACAGGTGTTGAATGATATAGCCAAATGCCATTGTGCTAGGGTAATTTAATTCTCTCTCTCTACAATAAGCAAGAAGCTCACAATCAAAAGTGGAAGACAGACATGCTAACAAATGAAACGACATGATGTGATATATACAAAAATAGACTTATATGTGAGTTTCAGAAAAAGTACAAAACAGAGCATCCTGTCTGAGGCATCATAGAAAAGTGATGCTCTACCAGGGTTGTGATAGAAACTGGGAATTTACCAGGTGGACAAAGGAAAGAAGGGAGTTCCAAGCAAAGGAGCTAGCCTGTGTGAAGAAAGGGAAGCATGAAACAGTTGACAAGAAGCAGTGAACAGCTTGGTACTGCTGGAGCACAGATGAAAGGGGAGAGTGGCAGATGCTGACACAGAAGTAGGCAGGGGTCAGGTGTGTGAGATCTTATATAGCTGTGCTAAAGTGCTAGGACTTTATCCAGTGGTAATGCAGACCTCTTCAATGGTTCCAAGTAGAGAAGGGACATGATCTGATTTTCCTTTAAGAGGAATGACTCTGACAGTATGGTTGGGGAATGGTTGAAGGCACAGAGTAGGGGCAAGTCAGCTGAGAAGCTTCCAGGAGCATCTGTCTACAAGGAGCACTAAAATATCACTGAGCGTGTAATGAAATCAAGAAAATAACATTTACCGAAACTTCCATTTGTGGATGGAAGTAATACTTACAACAGTACAGACCTTAGAATCTGACTGCTTTGGTTTGAATCCTATTTCTACTGAACAAGTTCCTTCAGGGTAAGGAGGATCAGGGGGTGCTACAAGAGGGAAGAAGGATAGACAAGTAAGCCCCATGGAGAAGACGAACGTTTTATAGCATCTCAGATTTTACTGTGAATTCTATTTTTTTATTTTTTTTTTTTGCGGTACGCGGGCCTCTCACTGTTGTGGCCTCTCCTGTTGCGGAGCACAGGCTCCGGACGCACAGGCTCAGCGGCCATGGCTCACGGGCCTAGCCGCTCCGCGGCATGTGGGATCTTCCCGGACCGGGGCACGAACCTGTGTCCCCTGCATCGGCAGACGGACTCTCAACCACTGCGCCACCAGGGAAGCCCTTACTGTGAATTCTTGATATACCCATTCCCACTCAAACTTTCCTCCTTTAGTCTTAAAGAATAGTGTAATATTCATTCAGCTGCTCAAGCAAAAACGTAGAAATCCAACTTGGTTCTCCCATGTGCCATGATACAAAAATGGCCCGGGTTTTTCATCCTTTTCTATGTCCATGGCCCTTGTCATGTGACACTGCAGTTGTCATTAATGACTAAAAAGGCAGAGGCTATTTTCACACCCCTTGATGCATGGACTGGACTCATGACTTGTTGGATTGACCTAATGGAAGATGGTAGAAGTGACACTGTATTTGTTCTGAGCCTTGGCCTTAGGCAGCTTTTCATGTTTCTACTTGCTCTCTTTCACCTCTGCCATTGCCAGGAGAATATGCCCAGGTCACCCTACTGGAGAGGAGACCTGTATAGTAAAGCCAAGCTACCCCACACATCTCAGCTGAGACCTGGATCAGCTGACAGGCAGGCTAAGTCCAGTTACAAGAGCAAGTCCAGCCAATATCAGCAAATCTACCTTAATGTTGTATGACACTGAGGTTTGGTGTTAATTTTTATGCTGTAATTTTTAGGCTGCAATATTTGCAATAAATAAATGATATACCCCATTACCCCATTTTCTTTCATCCTAGACGTATCAGTTATATCACAAGTCCTATATTCCTACTTACAAAACAGATCTCAAATCCATTCACTTTTTTCCATCTTCATTGTTCCACTCTAGTTTAAGAACCATCATACCTCATCTGAACTACTGCTTTATCTACTTCCATGCTAGACACTTATAATCTATTCTTCAAATACCAGGGAGAGTGATTTCCCCCCAAATAACATATATTAGATCACCTCAGTCATTGCCCTGCTTAAAATCCTTTAATATCTTCTCATTGCTCTCAGAATATAATCCAAACGCCTCATGATGACCTCATGGTCTGCCTAATACCAAGATGAAAAAGTAGCTTTTATTTTACCTTCAAAAATGGTTTCTTCAAAGAAATGTGGGATCAATTCTTATTTAGAAATCTCTGCTTGAAGAAAGTTGATTTACTGTTTCAACTCATGGAATATTATTTTGGTAAAAGTACCAAAATATATCAAAATGAAACAGTTTCTTTGGAAAACAGAGAAATCAAACATGATGATTTGATTTTACCAAATAGCAAAAAATTAAGGTGGAGAATAAGAGGAGAGGATGAAAGAAAAAATAACAATCCACTGATGGTCCAGTGTATCACATTGAAATGACAAAAGGACACAATTAGACCTGAAAGAGAAGTCTACATTTGGGGCTTTGGAGAGTATATAACCCAGCTGTTCTCTAACTTCACAGGGACCGGAGAACAGAGGAAATAAGTTACCCTGAGGTAGGAGGTATAAGCTGGAAAATTAGACATGAAATCAAACTCCCTAAGAATCAGCATTGGTAAGTATTACTTAATACTTACATACAGTACTTAGCTAAAAAGTGCTTTTGCTTATTTTGCTTTGTTTATACCTGAAGACCTTGGGGTCTAGTGAGGTTCAGTGGATAGTAATTAGTTTTCATTCTGACTTTAATCACACATGGTAACTTGACAATTGACACGATCCATGAGTCTGTAAGCCTTCCCATAATGAATTACCATTATTTGTATTTTTAAAACAAATAGCCGTCAAGCAGCTGCCTCCTATGATTGAAGCAGGCTGAAAAATAAAGCCTACCAAAGATGAAAAATAAAATGCAAAAATCACTAAAATCAGTTCCTGTTTTTAAATAATGTGGCTACAGCCCCAGAATACCAAAGGCAGAACAGGAATACCTAAGAAAGGCATTTGGTGCAGTTGTAGGCACCAGTAAGATTGACTTTAATCTCCCTGGAAGTGATATTCAGTATTAAATGCAGTTTGTCAATGCCTTGTCCCTGAGGGCATAATGTTGAGCAGTAGTGTAGTGTAGTGTAGTATACTGTAGTGTAGTTTTCTGGCACCTGGCTACTGCAAAGCCTTCTCCTTTGGCCCCTTGTAATGGGAGGTGTACAGGAAGAAGAGCAGCTGGGTCCTGGTATTCCTGGAATTTCTCTTCAGTGGACTGCCAGTGTACAGGTATCACAACGTGGCACATGGCTGTACTCAAGGAGATGAGACTCCTTCTGAGAAAATGAAATCCAGCGGAAGTGGTACAGAAGACAGAAAATCCTTCTAACATGTGCCTCCCAATCTGCCTTCTCTCCCTCTGTTCCCTTCACCAGGAGTGTCCTCTCCATCTTCTCTGCCTTCTCCACCTTCTCTGCCTTCTCCACACCCTGCCTATCCTTCAGATTCCAACTCATCACACTTCCCTATAAAGCTTTCAAAGTATACAACCCCCAGTGATCTCTTTCTTTAATAAACATATATCTAAATCAGAATTTTTTCTCTCTGCATCGCTGACACATCACACACACACACACACACACACAGACTGCACTATCCCAATGAACTGTACCATAATTCAAGCCAGAAACCTACTCATAATCCTTGTCCTGCCTTTTCTTTCTCCATACATTAACCAATCACAAAGTTTGATCAGTCTTCCTCTGAAATATCCCTTGAATATCATATCCATCCCCAACCCCTCCCCCTACATCAACTACCTTCATTTGTTTTGTCTCTCTCTAATTTATCTTGCCCAAATCTCCCATTCCTACATATTGTCCACAATGTAATTAGAGTGGTCTTAATAAAAAGCAAATCAGATCATGTCACTCTTCTGGGTAAAGTATTTCATTGATTCCCTCTGTTCTCGTGATATGGGTATCAATTTCTTTACATAGTTCACGAGGCTCTGCAAAATCTGGCCTATGATTATCTCTAGTCTAGCTTCATCTCTTGCCATTTCCCCAAATCATGCTCGCTTCCAGACTTTTGTAAATTCCCCCAAGCCGTGCCTGAACACTCTTCTCCCTACACTTTTACTGGCTAACATTTACATGTTCTTCCTATCTCAGCTTAGATATGTCCTCAAAAATCCTTCCAGGACCTCCATATACCAATATAGATGTTCATTATATGTGATACCACAGTATCCTATATTACCATCATTTTTTAGAGACAGAGATCTTATCTGTAAGCAGTGAAATCAACTCTAGTTAATCAAAGTGGCAAACAAAGTTTTTAAATATTAGGTAGCTAACAGAATCTCTGGGATCACTAAAGAATGAGACCTGGGGATCACCAGGCCAGTGATAATGCTCCAGGCTTCACTGTGGAATGACTCCACACTACAGCTGCCTTGGATGAGCAGAGACAACACTGATGCTAAGCATTGGGTGCTACCACTAGGACCTCTGGCCCTGCCTCTTATTGAAGGAGCCCAGATCACATTCCTGAATCCTCACTGCAAGGCATGCTGGGACAGTAAGGTTTTGTCCTCTATCTTGAGGAATGCTCAGATTAATTGTTTTATAGGTTTGTTGAAGAGATTGAGGGTGACTAGGCATAACCACTTGTTAATTTTTTTATATCAGTTTTTTTTAATATTTCTTTTTTTAACATCTTTATTGGAGTATAATTGCTTTACAATGGTGTGTTAGTTTCTGCTGTATAACAAAGTGAATCAGCTGTACATATACATATATCTGCATATCCCCTCCCTCTTGTGTCTCCCTCCTACCCTCCCTATCCCACCCCTCTAGGTGGACGCAAAGCACCAAGCTGATCTTCCTGTGCTAGGCGGCTGCTTCCCACTAGCTATCTATTTTACATTTGGTAGTGGATATATGGCCATGCCACTCTCTCACTTCATCCCAGCTTACCCTTCCCCCTCTCCATGTCCTCAAGTCCATTCTCTATGTCTGTGTCTTTATTCCTGCCCTGCCCCTAGGTTTTTCAGAACCTTTTTTTTTTTTTTTTTGGATTCCATATATATGTGTTACCATATGGTATTTGTTTTTCTCTTTCTGGCTTAGTTTACTCTGTATGACAGTCTCTATGTCCATGCACCTCACTACAAATAACTCAATTTCATTTCTTTTTATGGCTGAGTAATATTCCATTGTATATATGTGCCACATTTTCTTTATCCATTCATCTGTTGATGGACACTTAGGTTGCTTCCATGTCCTGGCTATTGTAAATAGAGCTGCAATGAACATTGTGGTACATGTCTCTTTTTGAATTATGGTTTTCTCAGGGTATATGCCCAGTAGTGGGATTGCTGGGTCATATGGTAGTTCTATTTTTAGTTTTTTAAGGAACCTCCATACTGTTCTCCATAGTGCCTGTATCAATTTACATTCCTGCCAACAGTGCAAGAGGGCTCCCTTTTCTCCACACCCTCTCCAGCATTATTGTTTGTAGATTTTTTTATAATGGCCATTCTGACTGGTGTGAGGTGATACCTCATTGTAGTTTTGATTTGCATTTCTCTAATGATTAGTGATGTTGAGCATCCTTTTATGTGTTTGTTGGCAATCTGTATATCTTCTTTGGAGAAATGTCTATTTAGGTCTTCTGCCCATTTTTGGATTGCGTTGTTTGTTTTTTTGATATTGAGTCGCATGAGCTGCTTGTATATTTTGGAGGTTAATCCTTTGTCAGTTGCTTCATTTGCAAATATTTTCTCCCATTCTGAGGGTTGTCTTTGCGTCTTGCTTATGGTTTCCTTTGCTGTGCAAAAGCTTTTAAGTTTCATTAGGTCCCATTTGTTTATTTTTGTTTTTATTTCCATTTCTCCAGGAGGTGGGTCAAAAAGGATCTTGCTGTGATTTATGTCATAGAGTGTTCTGCCTATGTTTTCCTCTAAGAGTTTGATAGTGTCTGGCCTTACATTTAGGTCTTTAATCCATTTTGAGTTTATTTTTGTGTATGGTGTTATGGAGTGTTCTAATTTCATTCTTTTACATGTAGCTGTCATTTTTGCAGCACCACTTATTGAAGAGGCCGTCTTTTCTCCATTGTATATTCTTGCCTCCTTTATCAAAGATAAGGTGACCATATGTGTGTGGGTTTATCTCTGGGCTTTCTATCCTGTTCCATTGATCTATATGTCTGTTTTTGTGCCAGTACCATACTGTCTTGATTACTGTAGCTTGTAGTAGAGTCTGAAGTCAGGGAGCCTGATTCCTCCAGCTCCGTTTTTCTTTCTCAAGATTCCTTTGGCTATTCGGGGTCTTTTGTGTTTCCATACAAATTGTGAAATTTTTTGTTCTAGTTCTGTGAAAAATGCCAGTGGTAGTTTGATAGGGATTGCATTGAATCTGTAGATTGCTTTAGGTAGTATGGTCATTTTCACAATGTTGATTCTTCCAATCCAAGAACATGGTATATCTCTCCATCTGTCTGTATCATCTTTAATTTCTTTCATCAGTGTCTTATAGTTTTCTGCATACAGATCTTTTGTCTCCTTAGGTAGATTTATTCTTAGGTATTTTATTCTTTCTGTTGAAGTGGTAAATGGGAGTGTTTCCTTAATTTCACTTTCAGATTTTCCATCATTAGTGTATAGGAATGCAAGAGATTTCTGTGCATTAATTTTGTACCCTGCTACTTTACCAAATTCATTGATTAGCTCTAGTAGTTTTCTGGTAACATCTTTAGGATCCTCTATGTATGGTATCATGTCATCTGCAAAGAGTGACAGTTTTACTTCTTCTTTTCCAATTTGGATTCCTTTTATTTCTTTTTCTTCTCTGATTGCCGTGGCTATAACTTCCAAAACTATGTTGAATAATAGTGTTGAGAGTGGGCAACCTTGTCTTGTTCCTGATCTTAGTGGAAATCGTTTCAGTTTTTCACCATTGAGAACAATGTTGGCTGTGGGTTTGTCATATATGGCCTTTATCGTGTTGAGGTAAGTTCCCTCTATGCCTACTTTCTGGGGGTTTTTTATCATAAATAGGTGTTGAATTTTGTTGAAAGCTTTTTCTGCATCTATTGAGAATGATCATATGGTTTTTCTCCTTCAATTTGTTAATATGGTGTATCACATTGATTGATTTGTGTATAGTGAAGAATCCTTGCATTCCTGGGATAAAGCCCACTTGATCATGGTGAGTTTCTAAAAAAATGTTAAAGTTGTCAGCTGGTATAGTAAGTATCTTTTATGTTTCCAGGGGACTCCTTTGGTCAGTACTATGTCTGTGCTGGCAAACAACTGAGGCTAAATAAAGGAAATATGAATGAAATAGTGCTATTTGCTGTCTGAGTGCAGCACACGTACCAATGAACAGGAAGGTGATGTGGAGATCAGGAAGGCATTAGTAACAAGCAAAGATATGAAAGGGATTCATCTGCAGCAAATCAAAAGAACATAACTGAAGTCCTCAGCCTGGTCAGAATTGGGCCCTGAATGGAGCCGATAAGGTGACCAGAGAGAGTTAGAAGTGCTACAGTATGCTTCCATAACACTCCATACTTCTCCAGTCATAGCACTTATAAAATTTTATTGAATAGTTTGTTAGTTTCTTGTTATTCTTGCAGAGTTACAAGATGTGTGAAGACGGAGATGGCTCATCCATGCCTGCTCCATAGACAATTTGTAATAGATATTTTAAAAAATAAGTGAATGAATAAATGAATGGGGGAAAAGATGAGGGCACAGAAGTGGAAGAGGGAGGTGGGCACCAGAGAATGTTGCCTGGTTCCAGTGGGGTGACCCGGATCAGCACAGGCCTGATGCTAGCCACTCCCACACAACTCTTTCTTTCTAATCCACTTCTCATTCTCTTTGGGAAGGATTGAGGTCTCTGGAAAATAGCCAAAAAACAATTAAGGGAGAAGCCAGCCCAAATTAATGCTCAAGCATCAGGAGTATCTTAGCACTGAAAGCCACTTCTATTCACCCTCTCTCAGCTGAAGGGGTGAGAAAGGGTTCCCAGAGCCATAACTCTTTTTAGGTGGATTTAGAAGGCATATAAAGGTCCCTGGCTGAGGACTTGCCTCCTCATTCCACAGCTGGTGCCAGAAATCTCAATCCTCCACTGAGAGAAAATGTCCATCCAGTAAGTATCTCTGGAAGATTATTTTTTAAATTCCTTAGTGTGTTGATGGTAAACGGTCTATTTCAAGAGCTCCTGAAGAGGATTGATGACCCCTTTAGGGAAGGCCTTGGGTCATGGTTGGGGAGTTTCTTCCTATTTATATATTGAAGCAAATATCTAGAATTCAGGTCTAAATTACAGTGGGATTTGTGTGGCTTGGAATGGGCCTTGGAAATAGTAGTGAGCATGAGGATTTCAATGAGGCAGACCTGGGTTCCATTTCTTGCCCAGCCATTTCCTAGCTGTGTGATTTTGGGCAAATTGCTTTTTGAAGTCTTGGCTTTTCTGTATATAGAATGAGTAGTACTTACCCCATTATGGTGTTGTGAGATTTAAATGAACGAATAGCATACAAAGTCCTTTTTATAGTATGTGACACATGGTAAATGCTTAATAAAAAATAACTATCATAATTAGGCAGTCTGGTCAGAGCTCTCACTCTAAGGAGTTATAAAATGGAGCCAAAGTGAGAAGGGAGAAAATAATCAAAAGTATAAGACCTAAATCTCCTTGTCTGACTATATTTAAAATGTACTGTAGCTCTTGGAGACTGGTGATGAAGTGAGATGATGTGAAGACGTGATGGTATAATATGGGTGAATAACAAAGGATGATAAACTGACCCCCAAACCTGTGGTCTCCCAGTGCATAAGAGGGAGAGGAATGAGACTGTCTGGGAGGCAAGAGAATAAATGATGCAGTAAAAGCTGAGGGTAGGGACAGGGCAGGCTAATTCTGTGGGAAGGACTCGGTCAGGAAGAGAAGTGACAATGGCAGGATTTGTTGACTTGTCTTCAGAAATATGGGAAGACTACAGAGGGCAAGTCCACTGTGGCATTAAAAGGGAGGTCATTTTCTCCTTCATCAAAGGAGGAGCACTGACCTGGGCCCCTTTGCCAACCTCATACATTTCTACCACCACACCACACCAAAACACTGTGTGCTCCCAGCCCAGGCTAGACTGGCAGTATGCACCACCATTGAGCAGAGAGCATCTTTTCTCCTGGAGCTCTGCCTCTGTCTCCGTGGACTTCCTGAGATTCCACATGGGCTTCCTCCTCATTATTCCACCATTTCAGAGTCGAACATCCTGCTGGTGGTTACAAGAAACTGTTTGAAACTGTGGAGGAACTATCCTCACCGCTCACAGCTCATGTTACAGGTTGGTCTCACCTATCTTGAAGCCATCTTCTCTCTTCTGTCTCAATCTCTCTTCTCTGTCTCCTTATTCATTGGCATCTCTCAGTACGGGCTCCCCCTGTGGGCTACAGAGAGAGGAATCTGGACGTTTGGGCTTTTTATACTAAAAACCCATTTCCTCTTTACTTCTCTAATATAGAAAAATGCTACCTAACTGGAATTCCTTAACAACTGGGACTATACCTTTCTCATCTTTAAACTGTCAGTGCCTAGCTCAGTGCCTGGCACATAGAAAATGTTCTGTAAATGTCTGTTCTATCAGTTGTAGAATAAATGAAGGCCTGGTGACAAGCATCTAGGAATATGACAATAAAGCGTGGTAGGTTTCATGCCCATTATATCAGAAGTCTTGGTTCTGGAGTCAGGCAGATGTAGGTGCTAATTGTAGCTCTACTATTTTACTATCTGTGAATCCTTCAACAAGTTACTTAAACTTTCTGAGTCTCAATTCATTCACCTACCATAAACCAAATTTTACCTCATCGAGATGTTGTGAAGGTTAAATGAGATAATGTAAATAGAAAGATTCACACAGTATCCAACACAAAGTTATCAACAGATGGTTGTTATTATTACTACTGTTATCATTATCCGAAGTCACCACATGACCCACATAACATCCTTGCTTAGACATGGTGTTATAGGAAGGTCCAAAGCCTGGGCAGGTCTCTTTCCTCCCAATTATCTCTTATGCAAAATAGAAGGAATGAGCCCGGTGCTCTTTCTCAACTAGATTCTGATGCTAACAATCTAGGTTCTAGCAATCAAATTAATGCTGTGCCTTTTAGTTAAGCCATGCCTTCTTTTCAAATTTTTATCAGAAATATAAATCCTTGTAAAGTGGGCTCCTGAAATTGAGCTATATGAAATAATACATTTGTTTTTTTTTTAATGGCAAGGATTATACAAACACTGCCAAACGCTGCACTTTTCAAAGGATCAAAGGGGACAAACCTAGCTGTTTAGACTGAACAGACTTAAGCCCTTTCTTGTGTGCCCCTCACTTTTCAGAAAAGGACACGGAGGCCTAGAGATGGCACATAGCAAATCCTGAACCAGAATTCAGGTCTATGACAGCCCTTTGCACTTTCTGCTACAGCAGGTTGACCTTTATCTGGACAGTAGCCCATATTCTCAAAGGAATATAGGTCTATATTTTAAGAAGCCAGTATTCTTCTTGTTTCATTTAAATGGTTTGTTCTGTAGACACATCTTTGTTTAGTATATAGATCCCTGCTTCTAATCCATCCCTCCTATATATCAAGAAATTTGAAATTTTTCTTAAAAGTGAGACAGTAAAAAGGCAAATATATTGGTAGCTGGGGAAATCTGTTAGATGGAGAATCCCATTCCATTTGAGATACTTTTCCCTGTCTCCTTCCAACCCTTTATCTAAACTCTGAGATGTTGCCACATATCCTACCACTTGGTCTCCTAGAGAAAGGAGAGTAGGCCAGCAGGCATTTCCTGAGAGCTACCCCCCGTGAGAACTGGGAATGGAAATGACTGCCAGCTTTAGAAGTAAGAGGCTGCCCAATCGGGCTGCTTAGATAATCACTGCTCTTTACCTGGGTGAGAAGGGCAGGGGTAAGAAGCAATGTTCTGAGTCTTGCCTTCATCACAGGCAGGATCCCCCTCTGGCTAACCGGCAGTCTCCTTCGATGTGGGCCAGGACTCTTTGAAGTTGGATCTGAGCCATTTTACCACCTGTTTGATGGGCAAGCTCTCCTGCACAAGTTTGACTTTAAAGAAGGACACGTCACATACCACAGAAGGTAAAGAACACTAGGGCTCACTCCCCCTAGGGGTCGGACCTATCTCAGCTCCTCCCTCCATGTACTTTTCAACCTCCTGAACCCAAGAGGAGACTTTTATACTCGCCTCCACTCAGAATCCCCCTGGGCCAGTGAGTCTGTATGGACACCTCGGAGATGTACTAGGGGATAAAGAAGCAGCAAAGAACTAGGGTTTTGGGGTCTGACATGCCTGGCTTCAAATCCTATATCCCCTACATACCATTTGCCTAGGTGGGTGCCCTTTGGCAAGATGTTAATCTCTAATTCTTTGTTTTGTCATCTATAAAAATGGGAGAAATAAGAGAATTTACTTCAGGGCTTATTACAAGGATTAAATGAGAACATGGTTCCTAGCCCATAGGAAGCATTTAATAATAATAATAGTTATTTTTATTATTATTAAACCATGGGTCTCTTGATGTCTTTCCTTTTTTATGATCAGAAAGGCCAATGGGAAGGAGGGAGGGGTGTCGCAAAGGAGGCAAGGCCCAAATATGTCATAATAATACAAGAAAGAGAAGTTTTCTAAAAACAGAAGATTGTTGCTAAAAGGCTTGAAGCCCTAAGCCATCATTCCAATTTCATTACAAAGATTCATTAACACCACAATAAATAGTTTGTCTTATGCCTTAATATTCAGGCCTGTTAGCAGCTTTGTTGATCACCACAGATTTCAGGCATTCTGAAGAGACATCAAAAGAAAGAATAAATGGAGTCTTGAAGTAGTCAGGATAACTTGGATTGTAATAGAAGAGAAACAGATCAGGTCAAGCAAAAATTTAGTTATGAAAGCATATTTTGGAGGTCAGGCAACGCCTTTACATGCCTTCTATAGACCTTAGTACTTTTTCCTCTTCATGAAAGTGCAAAATCAGATTTTAATTGGCTCTCCACGTAAGAAATCCTAGGCAACGTATGCCATCTAGTCTGGGAGATATGGTTCAGGAGGTCTGCCTGTGCAAGAGACCAGATTCAAGAATATCTACTTTTAAAAGTAGCAAAATAAATTTTTAAATTGAAGAAAAACATAAGAGGAACATGAGGAAGATTGAAAGGAATATAATTCAGCATAACATGTTCTATACTTCCCTGCTCAGTGTAGATTGGTGAATTATAGGCTACAGGAAGTCAGAGGTCCAATGTGAACTACCCATGGAGCTGCATAGTGTGATATGGAAAAGGCATGTTTTCTGGCTCTGGCCACATATGCTGATCACTTAATTTCTCTGAACCTTGATTTCCTCATATGTCACTGTGAAGTTTATAAGACATAAATTTAAGCTCGTGGCACATTGTCTCTTTCTCCTTCAGTCACCCCAAGAAGTTATGAGACTCTTCATTCTTCATGTTGTGGATTTATGATTCTGACTTTAGAAGGGCACACAGAATGACCATTCTAAGCTCCCCATGGACTACACTAATTGCCCTTGTCTGTGACCCTTTCCCGTGTCTCAATGTCCTTCAGGTTCATCCGCACTGATGCTTACGTACGGGCAATGACTGAGAAAAGGATCGTCATAACAGAATTTGGCACCTGTGCTTTCCCAGACCCCTGCAAGAATATATTTTCCAGGTTACTGAAACCCAACTGCATGTTATTAAAGACGTTTTACATTAGCCCTTTTTCTCTTATGGCTTGAAAGTTACTGGACTGAAAAATCCATTTGCTTCTGCAGGTTTTTTTCTTACTTTCGAGGAG
Source organism: Hyperoodon ampullatus (assembly GCF_949752795.1). Lineage (NCBI taxonomy): Eukaryota > Metazoa > Chordata > Mammalia > Artiodactyla > Ziphiidae > Hyperoodon > Hyperoodon ampullatus. Next base: position 60,005,219 of record NC_136915.1, on the reverse strand, counting down.
TGGAAGTTACTGACAATGCCCTTGTTAATATCTACCCAGTGGGGGAAGATTACTATGCCTGCACAGAGACCAACTTCATTACAAAGATTAATCCTGAGACCTTGGAGACAATTAAGCAGGTAGGACACAGTGCTCAGACGATATCGCTCAGGAATTTAGAATTTGCAACTTAGAGTTAAGTCAGCTGTGCATTTGGATTTGAAGAATATGAGAGCCAGATAGATTAAGTTTCAAATCCCTGCTTTGTCATCAACTACTAGCAACGTGACATAGGGCAAACTTTGTTTCTCCATCTGTGAAATTTTAAACATTTATTATGTGGATTGGAGGAAAACCATATAAAATGTCTAACATATTTATTTGTGACACAAATATTTATTGAGTCCCTTCCATGTACCAGAACTTACGCTGGTTGCAAAAGATATACCAATGAGTAAGACAACATGGTCCCTGCTCTTCATGGTTTTTATAGACTAGCATGGAACTGGCACATTTAATATTGAAAACCCTACCGTTCATTGTTCTAGGAAAGTGTGTTGCACCAACTTGCCCCTTCTTATAGACACTTCTTGTTAGAAATAAAGCTATATCTTAAATGAAAAAGCATAGATAAACATGTCAGCAGTATTAAAAAGTGACAAATTTTGATAAGAACTTAGGCAATCTCGGTGCAGCATTCGATAAGATAGATCTACATTTTCAACCAATATTTATTAAGATGTAACTATTTGCAAGGCATTGTTCTTGTCTTCAGAAAGCTTAACACCTAGGTGGAGAAATCAGATAAATACATTACTTAACTATAATAGGACACAGAATGTGAGGACTCTTTTCACAGAGGGAAAACCTTCTATGAAAGGACAAAGATTACTTCTGGCAGTAGTTGGTGGATGTGAGGTGGGGCAGATCAAGGAAGGTTTAAAAGTCTTGCATTTGAGTTAGAAGTTAAAGGGAAGGCACAACTTCATTGAATTTGGAGAAAGAACAGTTCATATACAGGGAATACCATGATCAGCTGTATAGAGGTGGGAAACTGGAGGATAAAGAATAATTTAATTGGCTAGATTTGCAGTATTTTTCAATGGAGGTGGCAGTGGCATTGGGCCGGTGGTACTTCATCATTGTGGGGACTGTCCCACCCACTGCAGAGGTTTGGTATCCCTGATCCCACCTACTAAACACCAGACATGTCCTCAATCATTGTACAAACTCCAAATGCTCCCCAACATTTCCAACTCTCCCCCTAGGGGGCAATAACACTCCCAGGTGAGAACTAGTGATCTAAAGCATGCCACGTCAAGGGGAATAGTGAAACACAGGGTAGAGTGAAACTAGAAGTTTGAATAATGGACAAAAACTTGGAATAAGTCATTTAGCTGATGGGAAGCTACTGAAAGTTTTTGTTCAGGGAAGTGGTATAAGCAGAACTGTACTTTAGGTTATTTAATCTGGAAGCCACATGTAGGCTGTATGGGAGGACAAAAGAGATAAGGGATAGCTAGGAGACCAGTTAGGTGGAATTGAAGACCAGAACTAGATAGTCGGTGTAGTAGGAACAGAAAGGAAAAGGAGTCCCAACAATGGGTCTCAATATCACAAGCTGATTTGTAATCCCCAACAGACTATTTACTAAGGTTTAACATATTCTCGATTGCTCTTTCTTAGTTTAGATGTATGTTTGAAACAACATATGAGTGTGTGTGTAGATCATTTAGAGAAATACTGAAGCTGAGTTTCTAAACCATCCATTTGACTTTGACAGTGAATCCAATTACCATAGTAATTTAATTGGAAGTGTGAAGTTCATGGCATGGCTCCAGAATAGACTTTATTAGGAGTCAGGTTTCATTGTCAGCAGCACTATACCCTGACTTCGTATAAAAATGTAGTTTTAAAATTTTGAGTGTTTTTTTGTTCGTTTACTATTACTGAAATAGACTCTTAACAAGTTCCTTTGCCTCCAGCCTGATTCCCTTAAATACAGCTTCCTTAATTCTGTAGAAGCAATTTTTTTCTAAAATGCAAGTATAAATGTGTTATTCCAACTAGTGCACCCATAGTTTCCAAGTTAAAGTTAAAAGCACAGACCTTTGTGGCTGGCCTATTTTATTTCTCCTCCTCCATGTGTGTGTATCACCACAGCCATGCTGAATGACTAGTAATCCCCAAGCAACATTCAATTTTTACAACTCTATGCCTTTACATTAGGGTTCCTACTCCCTAGAACACACTGTCATCCTTCTCCATCTGGTAAATTTTACTCGTCTTTCAAGCATGTGTTGGAGTCATTGCCCTTGGGAAGCCCTGCCTAATCCCCTATTCTGGGTTAGATGGCCTTTCTTTACAGATATCATTTTGCACCTACTGCACCGTATACCAGCTTATTGGTCTAATACAGCAGTGCTATTAAATGGAACTTTCTACAACGATGGAAATGTTCTATATCTTCATTGTCCAAGTGCTACTGAGCACTTGGATGTGGCTAATGTGACTGAGGAACTGAATTTGAAGTTCTATCTAATTATGGTTAACTTATATTTAAATTGCTATATGTGGCTACCATAGTGGACAGTGCAAATCTAGACTGAAGTTCTTGAAAGCGAGGGCCATCTCTGTTTTCTTAGACCCTGACACAGCACCTGGCATATAATAGAAGCTCAAGGAATACTTGATGAATGACTGAATGACTGAATGAATGTCTTGCTTTTTATTTAAATGAGGGTGCTAAAAACTCCCTATGCTTTAAAACATACTCTCCTAATCACATAGAAAGAATTTTGGTTAGACAAATATATACTCCATCGACTATTCATTCAATAAGTCTTTACTGAGCAGGTTCCAGGTAGAAATTCTAGTGCTCTACATCCTTAGATAAGTCATTTGATCTCTCTGACACCTCAAGTTCTCCTTATGTAAACTGAGAGGTTTGTGGTAGATTAGTGGTTTTGAATTTTTTATGAGAATCTAAAACGAATTAAAGCACTGAATCCTGTCTTGAAAAAGTTTCCATTAATTCCAGGAATTCATGGTTCCCCTGAAGTCTATTTAGGTTAAGACTTTCTATACTAGATGAATCCTGAAGTTCCTTTCAGTTCCAAATTCATTCTGTATGTAAGACACTGGATTTGGTATTTAGGTTGTATCATAAAAAATTGCCATTTTTATAAAATGAAAATTATTGACTATCAGCATACAATTCAATGTAATTCAGTAAGGGGAATGTAAAGAAGTTTCAGGATTCAAATTTGTCACTGTTTGAAGACAAGCTGCATGTGCAAAAGGAAAGTAACCAACCAGAGTAATGTATGGCCTACATCAATTGAAAAGCTCAATCAGGGAGAACTTGAAGATTTCAGAGGCATGAGGGATCAGCATGGGGGTCAGAGGAGAGCTCAGCACAAAAGATGGGACTTCTACAGACTTAAAAGAGGGTAGGACCCAGAGAGATGGAAAGAAAGAGAAAGCACACTTAGGGTGAGAGTGCAAGTGGTAACGGTGAGGTCAGACTGAGGAACCAAAGGTGTAATATGATCTTTCTCTTAACATGGGTTACGGTTGTTCTCCTTCCATAGGTTGATCTTTGCAACTATGTCTCGGTCAATGGAGCCACTGCTCACCCCCACATTGAAAATGATGGGACTGTTTACAATATTGGTAATTGCTTTGGGAAAAATTTTTCAATTGCCTACAATATTGTAAAGATCCCTCCACTACAAGCAGGTCAGTTTACCACTTTGACTCTTCTTAAAACAAGTATCTATAATATGAAAAAGTTACTGGAAATACAGGGTGTCAGATCAGAAATATCAGGATAGCACTATATGGATAGTTAAATTACTCTCAGATTTTAGGACAACTGCCCCTAGCCCTTACCCTACCAGGGGACCAATGCCAAAGAGCACCATAGCAGGAAATGACATCTTCAAAAATAAGTTGCCGTGTTCTATTCTATAGTGTTTCAAAGATGTAGTGTATATGTGACTTTGATCATATAAGATTTAGATTTGAATCCAGTAAATATTTATTGAACACTTATCCATGTGCCAGACAAAATTAAGATTTTAAACAAACACGTGTATGTGTAATAGGATACACACATGTATATAACAGTGTAGTATTTTTTGTGTATTTAATTCCCAAAACTACAAGCATAACCTTTTAACTCATATACTATAGAGAAAGAATATTAAAACAGAAGAGAGTACTCTTTAGAATTCTCCATTCATCCTCCATTCATTGCCAGAAATTTGATAATGATCTTGATAATAGAATTATTTGAGTATATGGATTTTTATTTATTACTGCTTAGTATGATTCTTGAAGTATAGACCCTGGACCAGCAGCCTCACCTGGGAACCTGTTAGAAATACAAATCTTGAGCCCTACCTGAGGTAGACTGAATGAGTAATTCTAGGGGTGAGACCATAGTTCAGAAACTTCTTATGTGGTTCTTATATACACTAAGGTTTGAAGACACTGTCTTAGTAGTAAATAAACTTTAATGTGCTTAAGAATTATTGTAAAAGGCTATGGACCCAAAACCACATATGCTATAACTTTATAGATAACTTAAGATATTGTAAAAGGCACTTAGACCATACTAAAATTTTGCCTTACTCCCTTGACTTAGAACCCACCTCCAGATGTAAGATGTGACTCCAGTGTACCCTGTCTGCCACACACTGTTTGAGTGTACTTTCCAAATCTGCTGCTATTTGGATTTTCCTGGGTGATTGCAGCTCCACATGAAATTTCTCTAAGAAATGCCAGTGACTGAGAAAATGGAAATAAACTCTTTAAAAAATCAAGATCTGAAAATGTATTTCTTTGCTTGCATAAGCTGTTCTAAATGCTTTGTATTTAAAAAAAGAAAAAAAGAGGCTGTTCCACAGCCTTTTGAAACCACTTTATTTCAGACAAGGAAGATCCAATAAGCAAGTCAGAGATCGTTGTACAATTCCCCTGCAGTGACCGATTCAAGCCATCTTACGTCCATAGGTAACTTGAAGGCCTGCTATGAATCTTCAGGAAAACTCAGGTTTAAAGATCTGCTTTGCCTACCTTTGATACCAATCCTGATCATGACATTTTCTTACAGAAACCTAAAATTAAGTGTAGTTAATTTCATGTAGGCACTGTTGATTCATATAACTGAGTATACCTCATGTGTACACATTTCTCTGTGGTTTGAGAATCAACCCTTCCCACTCACAAGTTTATTTCTGTTTCTGAACAGTTTTGGTTTGACTCCCAACTATATTGTTTTTGTGGAGACACCAGTCAAAATTAACCTGTTCAAGTTTCTTTCTTCATGGAGTCTTTGGGGAGCCAACTACCTGGATTGTTTTGAGTCCAATGAAACCATGGGGGTAAGTCTTACATTTATTTGTCAGCTTTATGGTTCTGAATAATATGCCTTTCATAATGCACACTTTTTTTTCTTTTTAAATGCATCAAAATATTTTCTTCACTTTTCAAGGTTTGGCTTCATATTGCTGACAAAAAAAGAAAAAAGTATATCAATAATAAATACAGGACATCTCCTTTTAACCTCTTCCATCACATCAATACCTATGAAGACAGTGGTTTTCTGGTTGTGGATCTCTGTTGCTGGAAAGGGTAAGAAAGGACATTGGATAAATGTTACATCTCCAGTTGTTCCTGGAAATTAGGGGTTTTTTTCGGAGATGCCACTCTCAGTATTTAATCTGAATTACATCTAAAAAAGCAAGAAGAATGCTTAAGTCACAAAATATGATTGAAAAGGCTGTAGGGAGTTTAGATAATCAGAAACACTAACTGAACCTCAAAACTATGGTTAATGATTGAAAACTGATCAGGTCCATGAACCAGACCTGAAAATAAAATATTCTGTGACTTGACGAGTAAACTTAAGCTTAATTTCACTCAAACTTAACAAGATCCTTTGGGGAGCCTAGAACTCCACCTAGTCTGGGTTTGGGAAAAAGAGATATGCTTTCTTCAAAACAGCAGGTCACTAAAAAAGACAGTAGCCCCTGACGACACTGACAGAATGGTGATAGAGAAACAGAGCAGAAAGTTTCAAAGGCTATTGTTATTTAAACATATCCATGAGCAGGACTCTTTTCTCCACCCAGAGTGGGCAAGAGAAATGACTCCAGTATTCCTGAGTCTTTAGCAGGTTCTGGGCTGGGGTCTGAAGAATAGGTAGGCACTTGTGCTTTTAAAAGGCATGAAGCGTGTCTCTAAATTATTTGTAATTGGCTGTCCTCATGTTTGGCTTCTTATTTTTGCAGATTTGAATTTGTTTATAATTACTTATATTTAGCCAATTTACGTGAGAACTGGGAAGAGGTGAAAAGAAATGCCAGAAAGGCTCCCCAGCCTGAAGTTAGGAGATACGTGCTTCCTTTGAATACTGACAAGGTAACCACCCTCTACATAGATTTCAGATATAACCAGAATGTTTCATCTCACTCAGGATTTTTTCTCCTGCTGTGTGTTTATACATAAAGTCTTGAAATTTCAGAGCTGGAAGGAACTTTAAAAATTAACTAATTCCACTTCCCTCATTTATAAGCAAGGAAACTGAAGCTCAGAAGAATCACATGACTTAGCAAAATCCAACTGTGGTGGAGTCAAAACGAAAACTAGGTTTTGACTCTAAACCTGTTGTTCTTCTATTTACAAAATCCTTTAAAACTGATTGCAATCCAACTGGTTAGAACGTAAGCAAAAACAGTGGAATAAGTGGGCAAAAAAGCTTAAAAAAAAATAAGTAGGTTGGCAGTCTTTGAAGGCTTTCAGGCCAAAAGGTTTGTGCTTTATTTGACAGGTGATGGGGAGATAGTCAAAGTTTTGAACAGAAGAAAGCCATATTCAGAGCTGGTGGACTGGGTATCAAGTGTACTGACTACTTTAGTTGTCCCTGCTACTAAATGTCTGGCTTCCCTGAGCAAGTCACTCAGTGAGCAAGTTCCCCTACAGTTCGGTTGCCTGCTCATAAACCTAAATAAATTGGACTAAATAATAACTAAGGTTATTTGCAGCTTTGATTTTCTAAAATAAGGCTGTGTTGTGTGTAAGTAGTATTGGAAATAAAGAAAGGATGATGATAAGGGAACTGGGATTGGAGACAATGAAAATCACTCAGGTGATAGAAAAATGTAGTGGTAGTAGGAACAGACAAACAGACAAAAGTGAGAGTTCCTACAGGTAGAATTAAAAGGATCTTACATTTGATTGGATGGTAGAATGAATTAAGTCTTAGACATGCAAAAGACCATAGAGATCCTTTAAGCCTATGTGTCTAGAGTGTTGATACCTTTGGAAATGGAAATGTAATAGGCAGAGCAGGTTTGGAGATAAACCTGAATTGTAGAACTATGAGGAAGTGGGGAGAATGAGTAAAAGGGCTGACTTCAAGACAGACCCAGGTTGACCAGGGCTTCCAGCTTTCTAGCTGTGTGATTTGCGGCAAGACATTTAACCTTTTTAAATCCCCTTTTCTTTATCTATATCCACCATACAGGATTTTTGTGATCAATAAACGAGGTGACATATGTCAATCACTGAATATAGTCCCTCACACAAAGTGTTAAATAATATTCATTATAATCATCATCAACAGCAAAATCAGCATCAACAACATTTTCATGAGGATGTCTTGGAGGCTTTCATATGGAAGTGCAGGTCCTTGCGACACAACGTAGGGTCAGAAAAAAAGAGCTGATAGTTATTGGTATTGAAATGATGATCAGATATATGAAGATAGATAAGATTGCTAGCAGGAAAAATTCATACTTTAGAGTGTTTTAAAAGAAACATACAAGTTTGTTTATTTTAAAAATGAGGAACTTGATAGCCATAAAATGCTGAAAGAAAAAAAAAGATGGCCAAGCACAAAAGTTTGGGAAACACCCATGTGAAGAAAGCGGTAAGAAAAGAGGAGTCAGAAAAAGAAAGAGAAAAAAGTCACCAAAGGGCCCTAGTTACAGCTAAGAGAGGATAATGCCACATGATAAGGCAAGAGAAGGGTTTCACTGGTGCCCACTGCTATATATAGACAAGTTGAAAAGAATGAAGATGAGCCAAAAACCAGATTTAGTGATCTCCAGGGGAGTAGGGAGAGAGGCAGAAATCAGGTTTCAAGGCAATAAAGGTGAGCAATTGATGAGAATGTGGGAGCAATTACTATAGCCTGCACTTTTAAAAGTTTGGCAATGAAGAGAAAAATAAGTCATAAATTAGGGAAATAAGAGATAAACAGATTGAAGGAAGGAGAGGAAAGAGTATGAGTGAAGTTTCCAGTTTAGTGATTAATATAACAGTGATATCTTTAAAATATACCTTTATTATTTTTGAATAGGCAGTGAATTTGAATGGTCAAAAAATCAAAATGATTCAAAAAGGTACACACTGGAAGTGTCGCTCCAACCTCTCTCTGCCTCCATTCCATACCATTCCCCTTCACTTCTGTGTGTAACTTTTAATGTCTTTCCTTTTCCTTTGTTTATGCAAATATAAGAAAATATAAATATATATAATTATTATTTCCCATTTTTACACAAAAAGTAACTTTCTATATCCACATTTTTGTTCCTTGCTTCTTTTCATTTTAAAATATATATTGAAGATCTTGCTTTCTTCAACTGCACGGTATTCTTTTTTGTGAACATACCCAAGTCCCTCACTGCTGAGCAACAGAGTTGTTCCCATTCTTTGGCTGTTACAGATAATGTCACAAGGAATAACTTTGTATGTATGTTATTTTATATATGTGCAGATATAGCAATAGGATAAACTCTCAGAAGTGAAATTGCTGGGTCAGGGGATAAATGCATGTGTTAAAAAAATAGTGAGGGAGAAGAGTGAAAATAAGGAGCTAGTTTGGAAAGCAAAGATAATGTTACAGATCTCTTACATTAAAAACCCTAATTTAATGGTGGAAAAAATAAGATACGACAGAGTAAAATCATTAAAGTTACAGTCGCATAAGTAATGTGTTCGACATCAACATTTGAACTTACTGTATACATGTATAAATATGTATGTATGCACACATGCCGCTCTCTCCTTCCCAAAATCACCATGAGGTGCCTCGAGGCCCCACTTCACAGACTCTCACAAGACCCATCCTCACCTCCCATCTCTTCCCAATCCTGAAAATCTTTCACTATTTCCTTTTAATTCATTGTACCTACCAGAAAAATTCCATCTATCCTCTGCTCAGAAGGCTCCTTCCACCTTCTTTCTTTTACCAAAAAATCTGACACTCTCTTTAGGACACTGGTCTCTTCAGCAGCAATTTCCAGGGGTAGCAGTTTCTCCTCCTACAGCACTTGTACCACTGGGCCTGGGGTTGTGGTACACTTGTTCCACTTTGCTGCTTCCAGACCATTGCTCCTTCCCTTAAAATCCCTTAAAATCTTCCAATTTCAAATCTCATTTCAGCTAAGTATATAGCCAAGTGGTATGTCTACATTTACATATATACACCCCTCATTATTATTCTCACCGATTAACCACCATTCCTTCTCCCTTCTGGTTCAGTGTCACACTCCCCTGACCTACTCCTGACTCTCAGTTATTTCAATATACACATCATAGGTGACTCTTCCAACAACTGGCCTCTCAGTTCCATGACGTCTTCCACTGATTCTGTCTTCCATTCTATCTCAGCCACTCACTCCCCACAGTCATGCAATTGACCTTGCCATTACCTTTGACTGTGCTTCTACCATAACCTTGGTTTCATGCATGACACATTCTGACTACCACCTCTTATCTTTCAAGATTACTTGCCCTATTGCAGTTCCCACCAGGAACCTCCAATCTATTGAAGCTATTACCTTCTCATCATCTCTCACTCCCTTGAGGACTTACCTTCCCTCCTTATTCAATAACAATCTCATGGTCAATCATTGTAATCACCCCCTTGAGTAGATCTTCATTTCTCTTCCCTCTTTCTTACTTTATAGAACTTATTTGTCAAAATCATAATCCTAGTTAAATTCAACCCTCCACCCACTCCATGCTTGTACCTCTAAGGCTGAAATTAAGTGCTAAAAACACACAATTGTGTTAATTGGCCCACTTTTAAGTACATGACCACAAACCTTACTGCTACATTTCCCAACTTCACTTTCCTAGTTAAATATTTCACACCTTCCTCTCTTCAACCTTCTAACACCTCCCACCTCCACACTCATACTCAACTGATGGCTCTGCTTCCTATTTTACTGAAACAAATGAAAGAAATCAGAAAAGAACGTAGACTCCTGCCACCACATCTACCCACCCACCAGCATCTGTACTCATACTGAATTATCCATCATCCTATTCAGAACTAGTCTTTCCCATCCTTCCTCACCCTCTCCAGGACAGCACTCTACAATTCTCCCCTGCTCTCATATATCTCACTCTCCTCCTGTTTTCATTAAATCATGCATATTATGCTATTATTTTGCCCTCTTACAAAATCCTTCTCTTAACTCTTCTTGCCTCCACCACCTATCCCCTCATTCCTCTCTTGAAGACCCCTTAATGTTGGAGGGCACCAGAACTCAGCCCTTTGTTCTATCTTCTATCTGTACATTCACTCCCTTTGTAAAGACTCATGCTTTAAAGCAGACTAGAATTTCACTTCCAACTTTCCTTTTAAGTCAAGGTTCTTATATGCTACTGCCAATGCCATGTCTTTATTTTGATGTCCAATAAACACTTCAAGTTTAATAAGAAAAAACCTAAACTTCTCCTCTTCCCCTACCAAAAATTACCTTCAGTAATCCCCGTCTTTGTTGTGACAACTCTAACTTTTAATTATTCAAAAACCTTGAAGCCCTTCTTGACTCCTTTCTCAGTTTCATGCCTCTTCCCCACCCCATATCTTATCTATCAGGAAATACTCTTGGCTCTACCTTGCGTTCCTCACTGACTTCAATGTTACTAGCCTAGTCTGAACCATTGTTTTCTTTTGACTGGACTACTACAAGAAAAACTGGTTTCCCTGATTTCACTCTTGCATCTCCCCTACTCTTTTTTTTTTTTTAATTTACATGTATTTTATTTATTTATTTATTTATTTTTGTATCTCTCACATATATATATATATTTTTTATACAGCATGTTCTTATTAGTCATCCATTTTATACACATCAGTGTATACATGTCAATCCCAATCTCCCAGTTCATCACACCACCATCCCCACCCGCCGCTGCTTTGGTTGTTTGGTGGTTTGCTGCTTGGTGTCCATACGTTTGTTCTCTACTTCTGTGTCTCAATTTCTGCCCTGCAAACCGGTTCATCTGTACCATTTTCTAGGTTCCACATATATGCGTTAATATATGATATTTGTCTTTCTCTTTCTGACTTAACTTCACTCTGTATGACAGTCTCTAGATCCATCCACGTCTCTACAAATGAACAAATTTCATTCCTTTTTATGGCTGAGTAATATTCCATTGTATATGTGTACCACATTTTCTTTATCCATTCATCTGTTGATGGGCATTTTGGTTGCTTCCATGACCTGGCTATTGTAAATAGTGCTGCAATGAACATTGGGGTGTATGTGTCTTTTTGAATTATGGTTATCTCTGGGTATATGCCCAGTAGTGGGATTGCTGGGTCATACGGTAATTCTATTTTTAGTTTTTTAAGGAACCTCCATAGTGTTCTCCACAGTGGCTGTATCAATTTACATTCCCACCAACAGTGCAAGAGGGTTCCCTTTTCTCCACACCCTCTCCAGCATTTGTTGTTTGTAGATTTTCTGATGATGCCCATTCTAACTGGTGTGAGGTGATACCTCATTGTAGTTTTGATTTGCATTTCTCTAATAATTAGTGATGTTGAGCAGCTTTTCATGTGCTTCTTGGCCATCTGTATGTCTTCTTTGGAGAAATGTCTATTCAGGTCTTCTACCCATTTTTGGATTGGGTTGTTTGTTTTTTTTAATATTGAGCTGCAAAAGTATTCTCGACAGAGCAGTCAGGGTGATTCTTTTAAAAATAAATCAGAGCCCGCCACTGCTCTGCTCAGAACTCTCCAATGACTTCCCATCTCTCGCTCACAGAAAAAGACCAAGACCTCACAATGACCTATCAGTCTCTACCCCTCCACTCTCCTCTCCTGCTCTTCTCCCCCGAGCTCAGTCAGTGCAGCCACACTGGTCTCTTTAATGTTCTTCAAGGACCTTTGGCATACTCCTACCTCAGGCCTTTGTAGTTTGTTCTCTCTGCTCAAATGCTCTTCCCCAGACATCTGCATTGCTAGCTTCCTTCATCTTCTACAAGTTTTATCCCAAATGTCACCTTTTCAATGAGGCCCACCCTGACCACCTACTAAAATTACAACTACCTACTCTTCACACTTCTGATTCCCCTTACTCTGCTCTATTTTTTCTCCTCACATTCATGATGTACTAAACTCTTTATCTATTAATTATATTTATATTGTTATGTTCCCAAGTTAGAATGTAAACTTCATGATGACAGGGACTCTGTTCTCTGAAATATCCCAAATGCCTAGAATAGAGTCTATCGCAAAACATGTATTTAAGTATTTGATGCAGGTATTACTAAATGAATATGTTTTTTGAACGAGCTCATGATATTCATTCCTTTCATAAAATAATCTGAAAAATCACGTAGGAGCAATGTGGGTGACAAGAGATCTTAGAAAACATCTGGTCAGTAGTTTTTCAATTTGTTTTCTTTTTTGACAACTTACGAGTATGATTCTGTTTTCAAATAAAATAAAAATATAGCCTAACTATAAAGGAGACAAACACTGTATGGATATCTAGAGGTTGAAGTCTTTGTTGTTCTGCAGAAAAATACTTCTTTTTCCACAGCCCATCCTCAAAGCTGTAAATTTTCTTCGAGGTCAGTCTCATTTCACTGGTGAGAAGACTGAGGGCCTATGAAGTTGTGTGACTTTCCCAGTGACACACAACCAGTGACTGATGTGGACACAGACAGCTTTCCCAGTCATGTTCCTGGGCTCCCCTTTCTAGATTTTTCTGCACTGCCTCTCCCTACATGTTGACTTAAGAAGTAAAGAACTCAGGAGACAAAACTTGGGAAGACTATATTTATGGCTGCTTGATTTTTCTTTCCTGCTCACTGAGGTTTCTGTGATCCTCTTTCTTAGGCTGACACAGGCAAGAATTTAGTCACACTCCCCAACACAACTGCCACTGCAATTCTGTGCAGTGATGAGACCATCTGGCTGGAACCTGAAGTTCTCTTTTCAGGGCCTCGCCAAGGTGAGATGATTTAGGAAAAAACCTCACATGAGAGAGAACAAAATGTTCCATTCAAAGAAATTAATGAGTTTTCCTAAGCACGTGCTCTATTTTGCAGCATTTGAATTTCCTCAAATCAACTACCAGAAGTATGGTGGGAAACCTTACACATATGCATATGGACTTGGCTTGAATCACTTTGTGCCAGACAGGGTAATTAATCCATCTTCCTAATATTCGAACAGTACTTTGAGTCACATGCTAGTCAAGTAAGAGCATATTGACTGATTGACTGACTGATTGATTGACTTTTCTTTCTTACAAACAGCTCTGTAAGCTGAACGTCAAAACTAAAGAAACTTGGGTATGGCAAGAGCCTGATTCATACCCCTCAGAACCCATCTTTGTTTCTCACCCAGATGCCTTGGAGGAAGATGACGGTAATGAAAGTAATAGATGTGTCTGAACACTCTCTTTTCATTGCAGTTCATATAGTTAGTTAATTAGGAGAGGAGTTATGTTGATTATTCCCTAATGTTCAGAAATAATCCTTTATACTATTGAATGGGACAGCACTAAAGAATTTAAACTTATTTGAAAATAAGTTTTATCTTATGGTCAGGTTTCATTTGGTACTGTTGGAAAAATGCTAAAGCACCATCTGGTGTCACGATGGAACATCAATGTCTGCTCTAGATGAAGGAGAGGAGGAAGAGGGAGCAGCATGAGGTCTAGGTTTTTGCCTTTCCTGACCTAGATACATTTCTGAAAAGGGATAGAGTTCTAAGGAGAGAAATTGTGTATTCTAACAGATCCAAGAGAATGAGGATGAGGCTTTGTGTTTCTAGTTTTGGTTTTTCCTTTTAGTAAGCTGGGGCTAGAAAGGGATCCAGAGCAACAGCCTATAAAACAGCAACTCAGTTACAAAGAGTCAGTCTTAGTTAACTACTGATTATCCGGGACAAGGAGGTAGGTTATCCTCTCTGGGATTAAAATATGGAAAACCACAGAGAAATGAATAAAATAAAGAATTGTAGAGCCGTTTTACGCTAAGTGATTTTACATATACAGCCTTTCCAGTCAAAACCGCAAAAAGTTTGTTCTTATTTTGTTTGAAGGAAGTAAGCTTCCAGCTAGGTCTTGGAAATTATAGAAATAATATACCATACTGTTTTCAAAGTCTTTATTTTTTTGGCCACACCGCTCAGCTCGTGGGATCCTAGTTACCCGACCAGGGATCGAACCCGCTTCCTCAGCAGTGTGCGGAGTCCTAACAACTGAACCACCAGGGAATTCCCAGAGTCTTTTAATATACATTTTTCACTTGATTGTCACAACATTTTTTTTTTGCAGTAGGTAGAACAGCAGGTGTTAAATCATATGATACAGATAAAAACACAGAAACATTCATTAAATAAGAATTTAATGAATACTTACTATGTTCTAATCATTGTAGTAGGCTATTGGGATACAACAGTGGGCAAGACAGATAGGGTCACCCCCTTCTTAGAGCTTACAGTCCAGGGGACATGAAAAATTTTAAATCCCTTTCAGGGTTGCCACACAGCCAGGTGGTAGAAAAGTCAGAACAAGATATCAAGTCATCTGGTTTTCTTTATTTGTCAGTGTAATGCTTCCTTGCTTCCTGTATTATTTCAGTGACACAATCTATTGCTATGGGCTTTTTTTTTTTAATTCAACATTGCCTTATTAACTTCTGATTAACAGGTGTAGTTCTGAGTGTGGTGGTGAGCCCTGGGGCAGGTCAAAAGCCCGCTTATCTCCTAATTCTGAATGCCAAGGACTTGAGTGAAGTTGCCAGGGCTGAAGTGGAGATTAACATCCCTGTCACCTTTCATGGACTGTTCAAAAAATCCTGAGCACATTCTAGCCTAATATGTTTCTGGTGACAAAACCCAGAAAAACATAGTCAGGTCTGCAGTCAAATTCTGTTCAGTTTTAGCCTGCTGTATATGAGTTTTAACTTGCAAATGCACACAATTTTGAAGTGTTTTACAGAACGCACAGAGTTGAATAAGCAATTCCTTTTTTTAAAAAGTGCACATATTTAGGTAATCATACTTTCTCTGTGAGACAGACACATCATAACTAAAAATTCTTTATATATTTACAATCAAAGAGCAAATGAATGTGGATTTATTAAACTGTTTTTTATTCCTATTATAAAAGTGTATTTTAGGTACCTATCTGCTCCAATTATTTTTTAACACTTAAAAGCCAGTCCTCTACACCTGATTTGTATGTGGCTTTGCCAAATCAAAGCAGTATCTTGCAAAAAGGCTTAATTATTAAATGTCAAACCAAACTTTTTCTCAAACCAGGGACTATCATCTAAGACAATCATTGTAATTGTATGCATATATATATTATTGTTCAAAGATTCTCAAGTTTTATAAACTTTAACATTTCCATTTAATATAAGCAATTACTACTATTTCTGATTTTACAATGAGGAAACCTATCTCTAATCCACTGAGGGCTCTCAACCAAATAATTTCTCAGAGATTAAGTTATCTATTAAAAGCTTATATAACACCCAAGCAATTACATATAGTAGTGACTGTAATTTTTTTGAAAAACAGAGCATAAAATACTGACAAATATAATTTCTGTTTAAAATCAGAGTATGGGGTAATAATGTGTGTGGGGGGTGTTATACTTTGTTGCCTCGTCTGCTTTATTATATTTAAGCACTGTGCAATCACCTGAAAGTGAAAAAAGAGAAATATTGTCATTAACTTTCCAATATTAATATATTTTAAGTACTTTTGTTTTTAAAATTATTCTCTTCTGAGCTACATATTGCAAAAAAATGAAGATTGTCAAAAATGTTTATTCTATATCTTAATCCTGGCATCTATTTTATGCTCAAAAGTATTACATATCATTGTATTTAAGATGATCAGCATTGTGTTTGACTAAGTAAAAACAGCTTGAAGGAACAGACTGACTAGTGTACTTGATGCATCCATTTGATTTCTTTATTTAGATAAAATGCAAACTCGTTTTTTTTAAATTATAAATACTCATTAAAACATACTTTTCAAAGAAAATCTAAAATTACAAGAAAGTGGAAATTATAAAGTAAAATCATACACAGCTCATCTAAGCTCAACTACTGGTCTTTTCCATCATTTTTCCCCCTGTGGATTTTTAATGTAATCATTATTTCTTTGTGGGTAATTCCTAGGTAGAGCTAGATATCTCAAAAAAGAAAAAGAAAAATGCCAGAAAATAACATGGAATATGTGACTATAGATAAACATCAGTCTGTTGTTTTTGTCTCTAGGCATGGCACATGAACATAGTTCCACAAAGAACGCTATTTATCCATTTCTTTTAAAAATGAAGAAAATAAATTACTGAATAATTACTAAGTTTTATATTTATTTAAGTCTTTAAATTTTAGAGAATTCCCAAAACTGTCACTTCCTACACTTGCCAATCAGTCTCTGTCTTCTTCCCATTCCTTTTCCATAAGCAAGTCTGGCAGTTTGGTGTGCCCACTTCTCCTGTTGCAGGATCTCATTTAGAGCCCTGTACTCTGTGGAGATCACCACAGTGTTAAGAAGGGAGAGAGGCACATCTGACTAAAACATTCTGACAATACCATTTCACCAAAATTGGAATTGTCTATATAATCATTGCTAATATTATACTAAGAAGGCTTAGGAGCTGTTTTCAATTGCAAAGATGGAATTTGAGCTTTAAAAACTTACATTAGAATAAGGGAGGTTTAAGTCAGGCAAGAAGGATTAACTTGGAAATTCAGATTGAAACAATTAAATAACCTGGTTTCTAAGAATCAGAGGCATTCATCTAGGGTAATCTAGAGAATCATGTCCCATCCATAAACAAATAAATCTGTTTTAAGGGAAAAATTCAATTGAATTAAGATAAATAAACCTGCTAATAAGTAGTTATTTTTAAAATAAGTTGTATGAAGTCAACCTTTTTCCATTTAGGGCACCTTACATTTGTCATAGCCAAGGAGAAAGGATAATAACATCTTTGACAATATCAAAAAGTAATTAGTAACTGATAACTGCCTCATGGCAGATAATCTAGATAAAGTTCCTATACTACATGCTAAACCAGAAAATATCAACAGACAGAAAAGCCAGCCTACCTTCTGACTAGGATTAAGAGAAAATATTCCCTAAAGGATCCCCTAGGGAATGCCAAATCTGGTACAATTCAGTCTCAGTGGAAAAACAATCTCTGAAAGACAGGAGAAAAGGAAACTTTACTCATTGACTGCCTTTTACTTTTACAGAAAAGTGGAAATTACTCCTAATACTATACCCACCATGATACTATATTCACCATTTTAAAGATGAGGAAAGGGAGGACCAGTTACTTTTCTAGTAGTAGCAAAACTTAAACTGAAATCTAAACCTATCATTTCTTCCACTAAAAATTTGGTTTCTGATACTTTCTAAAATATTTCTACTAATTTAAAATTTATTTCAAATACAGCCACTATCATACTACTTAGTCATCAAGTCTGGATGCAAATAAAATATTTGTTCAGTAATTCTCACTATTGATTAGTGGGCCAAATGCTTCTTGAATAATAGTAACCAAGTAACAAGTATATATTATGCCAGGGATTGCTAATTAGTCTTTATGTACAGATTTGATGATTCTATTTTGCAGATGAAGAAAGTGAAGCTCAATAAAATTAAATAACTTGGCCAACTTTCCACACAGGATGAAAATCTGATTCCAAACATCATCTGTATCTGTTGGGCACTGTGAACTACTACCTTGAGGTAGTTCACAATTTCAACATTAGATCACTACATTCCTTTTGATGACATTTTAAAAAACTAGTTTTCCATTGGTTACTGTGAAAATATAAGTACCATGCAAAAATTAATGTGGAACACAAAATAATAATGACTGTGTCCAATCTGATTCCAAACTTTGAGAAGTTCTGCCATGTCCAAAAGGCACTAGGCTATTAGAACAAATGTATATATTATGTCACTTGGACTTAACTATGTAATAAGCAGAGGTGTTACATATTTCTTTTAGAGTGCCATAAAAAAGTTACTCAGACATTAAAGACTTTGTGAAGCTAGAATGTGAAGCTAGAATCTCTGTTCAAGACTCTGGTTTTTAACTTAGTAGGTAAATCTCTAACCTCACAGGACCTAGTCTACAGGGTTGTGACTTAAATAACTTCATAAATTCATCCTCAAAACAAGTCATTTCATGTCAGTTCCAACATTAAATTTACATCAAAGAGCTTTACTTATTTAAGAAAAAGAAGAAAGATGAAACAATCATATCCAATATTTCTATGATTAGTCTGTTTGGGGACATTTCTTGTTCTAATATGTGCATAATATTATACTAGATGGATGATAAAATAAGTTTAAGAAGCTACCAACAAAAATCTCAAAACTTGCTGTTTCTCAAGTTTCTTTAACTTGGATTCATCCATATACATATCTTCATCTCCTTCCAGAAGGTGAGCAAAGGGGTATCTCCCATTTACAAGAGCAACCCTTGCAATGGGACATAGGACTAAGAATTCAGGCTCAAAGTATCTACCACACTAAAAGAAGAAACATTGCTAAGTGTTAGGGAATTATGTGAATAGTGCATTTGTATTAATGATCAACTAATCCAAGAAGCAATACATTATTGCTGAAGCTATTATAAAGAGAGTTGAATAAGTACTTAAAAACCTAGATGTGAAGGCTAAGCTGATGTGAAATGTAGAAGAGACAAATATTCTTCATAACCATGACTGGTTATGAGTTATTATTTCAGTGGCATAATAGGAAATAGTACTAGACCTGACTTTGATTTGGGGGAGATATTAAGTACCTAACTTAGTGCCTAAGACATAGTAGCAACTCAACAAATGGTAGTTAATATTTTTAATCTGGGGTTTCAACAAACTTAACAGCTTTCTTTGCGACATGATTTTTCGTTAATATTTAAAGTATTTTATGGGGATTCCCTGGTGGCGCAGTGGTTAAGGCTGCCTGCCAATGTAGGGGACATGGGTTCAAGCCCTGGTCCTGGAAGATCCCACATGCCACAGAGCAACTAAACCCAAGTGCCACAACTACTGAGCCTGCACTCTAGAGCCCACGAGCCACAACTACTGAGCCTGTGTGCCACAACTACTGAGCCTGTGTGCCACAACTACTGAAGTCTGTAAGCCTAGAGCCCATGCTCCACAAGCCACCGCAATGAGAAGCCCATGCACCGCAATGAAGGGTAGCCCCTGCTTGCCACAACTAGAGAAAGCCCGCATGCAACAATGACGACCCAACACAAACAAAAATTAATTAATGAATTAATCAATTTTTTAAAAAAATAAAGTATTTTATGATACCCTACATGGGAGAGAATATAAAACAATTCTCAATCTTATACAAGGATAGAGCCATTTTTATTGACACATATCATGAGACGTATATTCCAAAAACAAGTTAGAATGCTGATAAACATCCAGTGCTTTTAAATTAAGATGTTAAGTGTAATCACCAGGGCAACCACTAATAAGGTAACTAAAAAACTGTACTTAATATTAAAATATACACTAGAAATATTTAACAAAAAAGAACACAAGTGGAGGAAGAAGGAACAAAAAAGACAAAAGATACAGAAAGCGAATGGCAAAATGTCAGACAAAAATCATATCAGCAATTACATTAAATGTAAATGGATTAAGCATGCCAATCATAAGGCAGGGATTGGCAGGCTGTATTTTTTTTAATGATCTAATTATATGTTATCTACAAGCAACACATTTTATATTAAAAGGCACAAATAGGTTAAAAAGAAAAAGGGATGGAAAAAGATATACTATGCAAAAAGTAACCAGAAGAGAACTGAAATGGCTATACTAATATCAGAAGAAATAGACTTTAAGGCAAAAATTATTACTAGAGATAAAGACATTTTATAATGATAAAAGGGTAAATTTATAACACATAAGGGAATTCTATGAACAACTCTATGCCAATAAATTAGGCAACCTCAGTGGAACAGACAAATTTCTAGAAAGACAATAGCAACAAAAATTGACTCAAAAACAAACAGAGGGGCTTCCCTGGTGGCACAGTGGTTGAGAGTATGCCTGCCAGTGCAGGGGACATGGGTTCGAGCCCTGGTCTGGAAGGATCCCATGTGCCGCGGAGCGACTGGGCCCGTGAGCCACAACTACTGAGCCTGCGCATCTGGAGCCTGTGCTCCGCAACAAGAGAGGCTGCGATAGTGAGAGGCCCACACACTGCAATGAAGAGTGGCCCCCGCTCGCCCCAACTAGAGAAAGCCCTCACACAGAGACGAGGACCCAACACAGCCAAAAATAAATAAATAAAATAGAAAATCTGAAAATACCAATAAGAAGTAAAGAGATTGAATTAGTAATTTTAAAACTTCCCGAAAGAAATATCCAGGCCCACACTGCTTCACTCATGAATTGTACCAAACATTTAAAGAAGAATTAATAACAATTATTTGCAGACTTTTTCCAAAAGTGGACATAGAGGAAATACTTCCCAACTCATTCTATGAGGCCAAATTTGCCCTGATAACAATATCAGACAAAACAATCACAAGAAAAGAAAACCACAGACCAATATCACTTATGAATTTACATGAAAAATCCTCAATAAAATACTAACAAACCAAATTCAACAATACATAAACAGGACTCTACACCATGACCAAGTGGGATTTCTCCTAGGAATTCAAGAATTAGCTTAATATCTAAAAATTAATATAATGCACCATATTAATGGAACAGCAGACAAAGCCATATGATCATCTCAATAGATGCAGACAAAGCGTTTTGAAAACATTCAACAATCGTTCATTTTAAAAAATGAAGAAAAAATCACAAATAGAAGGGAACTTCTTCATCCTGATAAAGAGTATCTATGAAAAACCCACAGTTAACATTATACTTTATGATGAAAGATTGAATTTTCTCCCCAAGATTAGGAACAGGATGTCTGCTCTCCCCACTACTATCCAACACTGTACTGGAGGTTCTAGCCACAGCAATTAGGCAAAGAAAAGAAATAGAATGTATACAATTGGAAAAGAAGGAAAATAATTTGCAGATGACATGATTTGTATGTAAATAATTCTAAGGAATTCACTTAAAAAAAACCTATTAGAACTAATAAACAAGTTCAGCAAAGTTGCAGGATACAAGATCAATATACAAAAATTAGTTGTATTTCTATATACTAGCAATGAACAACCTGAAAATAAAATTAAGATAGCAATTCCATTTACAATAGTATCAAAGAATAAAATATTTAGAAATAAACTTAGGGCTTCCCTGGTGGCGCAGTGGTTGAGAGTCCGCCTGCCGATGCAGGGGACACGGGTTCGTGCCCCGGTCCGGGAAGATCCCACATGCCGCGGAGCGGCTGGGCCCGTGAGCCATGGCCGCTGAGACTGCGCGTCCGTAGCCTGTGCTCCGCAACGGGAGAGGCCACAACAGTGAGAGGCCCGCGTACTGGGAAAAAAAAAAAAAAAAAAAAAAAAAAGAAATAAACTTAATAAAATGTTTCAAGGCTTGTACACTGAAACTACAAGACATCATTGAAAGAAATTAAAGGATTCTTAAATAAATGGAAAAAATCCCATTTTCTTGCATTGGAAGATTTAATATTGTTAAAATGGCATTACTACCCAAAATGACCTACAGATTCAATGCAATTTACATAAAAACTCCAGCTGTCTTTAAGCAGAAGTTGACGAGCTGATCCTAAAATTCATAAGGGCATGCAAGAGACCAAAAATAGCCAAAACGATCTTAAAAGAAAGAACAAAATTGAAGGATTCATACATTCCCACTTCAAAACCCACTACAAAGCTGTTGTAATTAAGACAGTGTGGTACCACCATAAGGATAGAGACATAGATCAAATTAACAGGGTCAAGAGTCCAAAAATTAACCCTCACATTTGGTCAAATGATTTTCAACAAGGGTAGCAAGATAATTCAATAGGGAGAGAATACTATTTTCAACAAATGATGCTGGGAAAACTGGATATACACCTGCCAAAGAATGAAGCTAGACCTCACATCATAAGTAAAAATTACCTCAAAATTGATCACAGAATTACATGTAAGTGCTAAAACTTCAAAACTCCTAGAAGAAATCATAAGGGTAAATCTCCATAACCTTGGTTTAGGCAGTGGTTTCTTAGATGTGATACCAAAAGCATAAACAACAAAAGAAAAAGGTAGATAAATTAGACTTTACAGAATTTTATTTATTTATTTATTTTTTTAATTTTTTGGCCATGCAGGGAGGCATGCAGGATCTTAGTTCCCCAACCAGGGATCAAACCTGAGCCCCCTGCAATCGAAGCGGGGAGTCTTAACCACTGGACCACCAGGGAAGTCCCCTATGGAAATTTTAAAATTTTGTGCTTCAAAGAACTCCATCAAGAAAGTGAAAAGACAACCTACAGAAAGGGAGAAAACATTTGCAAAAAATATAGCTGATAAGAAAGTGGTGTATCAGGGCTTCCCTGGTGGTGCAGTGGTTAAGAATCTGCCTGCCAATGCAAGGGACACGGGTTCGAGCTCTGGCCTGGGAAGATCCCACATGCTGCGGAGCAACTAAGCCCATGTGCCACAACTACTGAGCCTGAGCTCTAGAGCCCATAAGCCACAACTACTGAGCCCACGTGCCACAGCTAATGAAGCATGTGCGCCTAGAGCCCGTACTCTGCAACAAGAGAAGCCATGACAATGAGAAGCCTGCGCACCGCAACAAGAAGTAGCCCCTGCTCACCGCAACTAGAGAAAGCCCGTGCGCAGCAACAAAGACCCAACACAGCCAAAAATTAATTAATTAATTAATTAATTTAAAAAAGAAACTTGTGTATAATATACATATATACATTTATATATATTCTAATAATATTCCTAGAAATATTTATTAATAATTGTTATTCACTCGTATTTCAAAGCTCACTTTGACGAAAGCTTAGTCATTTAAAAATTGTATGTGTCATTGTGTCCACTTCCCGTCATATATTTTATAAAATAGAGAATACATAATACGTGACATCCTTTTAGAATAACGGAATCTTAAAATTGAAAGAACTTGAGAAGTCATCCAGGCCAGACTTTATCTGGTAAAAATCTTTTTCACATTTTAGGGAAGGGATTATCTAATCTCTTTTTCAACCCCCTGGTGAGAAGAACCCATTATTTCTGAGACACTAATTTACAAATCTATTTGTGAGAAAACTAGTTTTTACTGAGACAAAACCTACTTACATTAGGATTATAAAAAATAACTCTGTTACCAAGAGGAACAGCAGGAAAATCTTGCTTTGTTCTAAGAAAGTGATGCTTGTGAATATTTTTTATGTTAGCCTTTAGATAACAGGTATATTCAAAGTATATAAACCACAATATCACAAACAGTCCAATAGTAAATAATCACTAAGATATTAAATTTTGTGGCCTTAAAAATTAAATGGTAGAACCATAATGCCTCAAACTAGAAATGTGTTTAAGCGTCATGTAAGAGAGATGTGTCAGACGGAGACATTTATTTTTTTCTGACTTCAGGGGAGTTCACTTGCAACTAATAAACTTAACATTTAAGAAAAATATTAGTAAATTAACTTTATGGTATAAATAGCTAGAGTTTTACATGAAGTTATAAGTAATCCTTGACAACGTAAATGTTGAAGATAATTGTGACTATAAGACGTAATGAAAGAGCTTTGGCAAGGCTCTATTGCTATCCATAGGATTGTGAAAGTCTCCTCACCTCTCTGCTCTCTGCTCTCCAGTATCCTCAAAATGAGAGGGACTGGACCATATTATCTTTATGGTTCCTTCTAGCTTTGATAATTCTGTATAGGATGCATACATTAGGAGAGCATAGGGGTTATTCTATATTGATTTAGAATTAAATAATATCTTCAGTATTTACTGATAATCAGCTGTATGCCAGGCTCTCTATTCCAAGCACAGTGGTGAAACAAAATAGGCAAATATCCCTGACATCGTGGAGCTCATGTTCTAGTGATTGAGCAGAAATGAACAATGTAAGTAAGTAAAAATATGTATTTTGACAGTGGTTAGTGTTAAGGAGAATAAATAAAGTAGGAAGGAGGTATATGAAATATTGGGAGGGGATTAAAACTTTAGATGGGATGGGTAGGTAAAGTCTTAATTAGGTGAAATTTTAGTCATGCCTGAGGAAAGAATCTACAATGGAGTGAACTAGTGAAGTATGAAGATGAAAGCAGAGAGGTCTCAGGAACTGGGAGGTTGGTGAGATCATGTGGACTTTCAGATTGCAAACCATTGGAGAGTTAAACAGAGGTGTAAGGTGATCTGGTTTACAATTTAACATCATCTTTTGGGTAGCTATTCAGAGGCTAGACTGCAGTGAAACAAGCCAGAGATAAGGAGGCTGTTAAGAAGCTACTGCAGTAATCCAAGTGAGAGAGAATGGAGGTTTGGACTAAGGAAGTGATGAAGGTGATGAGAAGTGGAATTCTGGATATATTGTGAGGATAGGGCCAACACAATTTGCTGACAGAGTTGGTTGAGGGGAAACAGTAAAGAGTCAAAGTTAACACCAAAATTTTTGTCCTGAGCACCTGGAAGGATAGAAATACCATTAATGAAAAAGTCAGTATGAGGAGCTGGTTTAGTGACAAATATCAGAAACGGGTTTTGAAATGTTAAGTTTGAGATGTCTATAGCAATCCACATGACATATCAAGTAAGCTGCTGGTTATAAGTTTCTGGAGTTGAGGAGAAGTCAGGTCTGCAGACATATATTTGAGAGTCATTACCACATATACGGTATTTAAAGCCATGAAATTAAGTAAGATCAACAAGGCAAAGGATAGAGAAAGGGAAAGAAAAAGTTTCAAAGACTGAGCTCTGGGGTGCTCCAACATTTAGAAGTCAGGGAGATGAGAAGGAATTAACAATGAAAATTTTAAAAGGGTAGACAGAAATATACAAGAAAAACAGTCAAGGTGGGTGTTATAGAAGCAAAGTGTTTTAAGAACAAGTGGGTGACCATCTGTGTTAAATACCAGAAGAGGTCAAGTTAGAGAAGGATTAAGAATTTACCTCATCTCCTCATTTAACTTAGCAATATGGAAGTCATTGGCTAACTTTGTTAAGAGTAGGTTCTGCAGAGTGGTGGGAAAAGATACTTGACTGGTATAGGTGCAAAAATGAATAAGGGGGAAAATTGGAAATATAAAGCATAGGAAACACCTTCAACAAGTTTTTCCATAAAGGGAAGGAGAGCAGTGAGATGATAGTGAAGGTGACTGGGAGAAATTTGGATCCAAAAAGCTCTTTTTAATTGAAGAAATTATGGCTTATTTATATGCTGTTAAGAATGATCTAGTAGAGAGGGGAACATAATGATTTGGTAGAAACAGTGGAAATTTCTGGGGCAATGTCCTTGAACAGGCAAGAAAAAAATGGAATCTGGGGCACATATACTTTGGATAGGCTGAGGAAGTTTTGTACTTATGCAAAAAATTTATTATAATGAATAGACATGGAATTTAAGCAGAGTGAGACAGGAAGATAAAAAAAGATCATTAGGATAGGGTCAGTGGTTATGTCAGGCCAAACTATTTTGGGAGTAAGAGAAAATAGAAGGCAATGGTTGCAAAATAGAGTGTGTGAAATTGAGATTATAGGCAGTTTGCAGTAAGGGGTATAACAAGATTAAGAATAGGACATGGGAATGAGTGACCAAGGAAGGGTAAAGGAGAGGAGTCAAACAACCTATGATACCAGAGCACAGGTACAATCATCTAAATGAATATTGAAATTTCTAAGAATTATAACAAAAGTGGCATTGAATGGGAAGAGAGTGATCCAATAGCTAAATGTTCAACAGATGAAGGGTAACAACCTAGAAAATGCTTAAATAATTACATTAGGAGAAATAAGAGATGGTAAAATCCGATAACATGAGATTTAAGCTGGATGTTTTTTATGGAGGAGAAAGAGAGAAACGGCCTGAAATGCCAGGCCCCATGGTATGTTTCCGGGAACATATGTCCTCTTAATACATGATTCTTCTCTTTGTTCCCATATGCCCCATGTACCTTTCTGCTAATTCACTTACCATAATTGTTTCATAATTAATTGTTACCCACTAGACTCTAAACTCCTTAAGATTAGAATCCTTGTTTTATTTATATTTGTGTCTCAGTAGCTAACACTGTGCCTGGTACTTAATAAGGACTTAAATATTCATTGCGTGAGTGAATGAATGAACAAATGAATAAAGACCAAACTGCTATTTGTATCTATGAATGAAAATCTCACATGAAATTTTAAATGTAAGTTTCTTGACCTTAAATATCCATTTGACTATTTCCAAAGACCGAATGTATGAGGCGTTTACAAAATTGTCCACGTCAGTCTCTAAACATAGACTCAGTCTCCATTTGCTATTCTCTTATCATGAGAGTTGCTAATAATCTGTGTTTCAGTGTATTTTCATTGTATGAAGGAATCCTAGGTTCCTAAGAAAGTGGTGTTAGACCACTATCAGTAGCATCTAAGAAAATAAAAGGTTAGGGTTTAAAAATCCTAAGAAGCAAAATAACTTTCACTATAATGCTAGCCCTTTCTCATTGTGGTTATAGCTACAGGTTTCATGGTAGAACTGTTCCAGAACTTTTACAGCCACATCTTTCATTTGAACCAAGCAACCATTGTCTAAACAGCCATTGCAATCAGAGCCCAAAAAACTCTAGAGCAGGAGGTCTCCATGGGGGTGAAACAACCATAGGGGAATTTTGGAAATATATAAGGCACATTGTGTCATCAGGAAGATGGAAAAAGGAACACACTGATAACATTTTAAGCCAATCCAGAGATGTCAGCTTTCCTGTAATCTAGGGAACTACTGATCAAAGAAGAACTCTGTACTCTTTGTAACTTCAAATGTCATGCTAGACATTTAGAAGAGTGAAAAACTTGTTCATAATTATTAGAGCCTAGAACATGACTCAATTTTACGTTTAAATCTAGTATTTTTTTCCTTGATTTTAATATACACAGAAATTGCCAGGGATACATGACCATGTGTAAAGAGGAAAAATTGTCCTTTATTGGTTTGAGATTTTGATTGTTGACAATTTCATATGATTATGTCACTGATGGCAAAACCACTCTGAGTTGCCAATACAGCAAAGTTGTGTGAGTTTACATTTGTAGCTGTTGCATTTGTGGTGATTCTGCATAAAGGTGCAAGCCTCTAGGCACTCATGTGTTCTAATGGAGTTGTTCCCCTATATTTCCTACCGAAATACATATTATTTTTATCAAAATTTGTTTTTTCACATTTTCTCATTCATATATATATATATATATATATATGAATTGTGTGATGTTATTATATAGCTTTAAAATTATGTGTACAATTGGGTTATATCACCTATTTCACTTCAAATTAGTAAAGGTGATGTTACAAAATCTAAGTTATTAAAAAACTGTTCTATAGAAATACTGTTTGAAATCATGAAGGTTAAGAAATTCTGCTGTAGAGCAGCGGTGTCCAATAAAACTTTCTGCAATGATGGAAATGTCCTATATCTGCATTGCTCAATGCAGTTTGTACTAGCTACTTGTGGCTATTGAAATGTGAGTATAAGGAACTGAATTTTTAATTGGCATTTTTATAAGCAAGGAAACCCAGGGTCAATATCCTTTTGAGGATATTGGGAAGGATAAACAGGGCTCATGACAGGGAAAAGTAATGGATATGTTTGGACCAATTCAGAGGGCCCTGTGTAAGGATTTTGGTTTTGATCTGCTAGCATGTGAGAAATCATTGTTGATATGACCATATGAATCAAATTATTAGTATAGTATCAGGCCAAATTCAGCCTACTCTCTTTTTCATTATGGTTGAAGCTATTACTAGAAGATTGATTTTTAACAGAAAAACCGTAGATGAAATTTTATAGTAGAATGTCTTATAGCCATAAATCATCATTGAAAATTCCCATTTCCATAGAATAAAGAAAAACGTTTCCACATAACTGAAGCATGTGTAGGAAATAAATATTGCCTCGGGGATCAAGATTTTCATCACGTATATTTTTCTTAAAATACTGGCTTTGTGTTGGATACTCTGAACAGCTAGATAATTTAAATCTCCTACATAGTAGCTACAAATAGCTTTTGTTGGTTATCTGAAGGAATAATATGCTGAAATATGAATGAGAGAAGTCATTAATCACACAAAGTGTCAGTGCACTAGAACTTGGGAGAGCTGTTTCTCCATATGTGGATGATGGGCGGGAAGATAGGGCAGGTTCTCCTCTAGCGAGTGGTGAAGAGTTAGATTTGGTGATAGACTTCGGTTTGAATCCTGGCTCTGCCGTTTCTGAGCTAGGTCTGGTGCCCCATTGGTAGAAAGGGGTTAATGAAAGCCCCTATTTCACATGTTTACTGTGAGGATGAAACAAGAGAAAGCATGTAAAGTGTTAAGAGCAGTATCTGAAACTGGAGGAGTACCAAGTAAATGTTGGTTGTCATGGTTAGAGTGTTCGTAGAGGGGTAGGTTTTGGGGAGGTTTTCTCAGATGTTCTCTCAAGCAGCAAAAAGGGCTTTAGAGTCAGATAGATATGGATCAGAATCCACATTCTTCCCTATATTATCTTTGCGAACTTTGACAGTTTATTTAAAACTTTCATCTAGGGTTTCCCTGGTGGCACAGTGATTGAGAGTCCGCCTGCCGATGCAGGGGACACGGGTTCGTGCCCCGGTCCGGGAAGATACCACATGCCACGGAGCGGCTGGGCCCGTGAGCCACGGCCGCTGAGCCTGCACGTCCGGAGCCTGTGCTCCGCAACGGGAGGGACCAACTTTCATCTATAAAATGGAACAACAACGGTAAGTACCTTGTTTCCTTCTCTAGAACGTAAGTACCTTGAAGGGAAAGGCTACATCTTATCATTTTTCATATCATTCTTGACATACTGCTGTACTTAAGTTCTCAATAAACAGTATTTGTTCACTAACTGATAGAGTGTACTCAGAGCCTCAAAGGACAGGAACACAGGCTCTGCATTCTGAGGAGCCTTGCATGGCACATTTTGGGACACATAGTAGATACTTAATAAGTAGGTCTTTTGAGAGCACGTGGACTGCCTAAACTTTATCTGAGATCTGTCATTCACTTTTTAATTCTGAAAGGGAGAGAATGACTGCTGTATTTATAAAAAGCTTGCTAAGTCATAGTATACTGGTAAGGTAGCTAATGTTCCTGATTTGCTAATTTGCTTTTTAATGAGTAAACCAAAGTTCAGAAAATGTAAGTAACTTGCCCAAATGTACTCAACTAGTAAGTAGTGGAGGAGACATCAGAACTCAAACCTATCTGACTTCAAAGTCCACCCTTTCCTACCATTCTTCATTGCATCTAAATTAAGGAAAGATAAAAGAATGGCAAAAACACAACCCAGTTTAAAGGGTATTAGAGGAAACGGAAATAGACTCAAGTCAGTGTCTATATCTACTACTACCTACCCATGCGTTCATCCCCCTTCATAGTAAACTAGGCTGCAGAGTATAAAGGAGTAAGTATCAGAAACCCTGGGTTCTAGCCCTATTTTGCTTCTCATAAGCTATGTAACCTGAAGCAAAACACTCACGTAAAATGCCCTGAAGTTTGTCCACAAAGTTGCAAGAATTATACCTGCCCTAACAGCCCTCCAAGATTATTCTAAGACAAGTGAGATGACATATATAAACATCTTTGGTAAACTGAGGAGATGGATTCAAGTGTAAGGCACTGATTCAAATAATGTAACTGTTCGTTTTGAGAGTAATTAAATAGACCAATTAGCAGTCAAGTTTTAAAACCATAATAAACAAAACCAAATCACAAAGAAGAAGTCAAGTCACTTTTACTCCTGTTATTGAAAGCAGCTTTTTTGTCATCCACAGAGGTTGCTTAGGAAACCACTGCAAGTGGATTACAAATATGTTGACTGCCAGCTCTGCTCACAGCCAACACACACACACACACACACACACACACACACACACACACACATATACACTTCACATTGATTCCCCAACACAGACTCGCTTCACAAAATGTTCGTAAGAGTGATCCCAAAGGGGTTTTGGAGTGAGAATCAAAAGGTTGAAGAGAAAAAGGAACAAGAACAAACAGGGCCATATAGTTATGTCAAGTTCACCCTGTTTCCTGTAATCAAAAGGAAAGGTTTGTTTAACTGCACAAACAGTGGCCATGAGGAAACACCATTCCTAAAACACGACAAACAGTAAAACTTCATTCTGCCTCTATATAACAAAAGGTCCTCCACTGAAGTATTTGTTGTTTGGAAGCCACCACGGAGATGAAGATTCTTCAGCATGCCCAGATCACTCACCATTTGAAAAGAGCTTTGATTCTCTAGAAACTCTGTGAAGTAGGCAAGGCAAATAAATATTCTTTGTTTACTCAACCCTTTCGCTCAACTAATATTATTGAGCAACCACTATGTTCCAAGTACTGTCTAGACCAGGGAAGGTGGAAATGTTCTGTACCATGTTGTCTGATGCTATAGTCACCGGCCACATAGGACTGTTGAGCACTTTAAATATGCCCAGGGTTTTTACCCACCCTCCCAAGTTGGGCCCCAACAAGAGTCGAGCCCGTGTTGTTTGAGCCAAAAGAACGAAACCAAGTTTTGTTCAGAAGCAAAGGAAAGTTTTCTTCTTTGACCAAAGAATGGAGAGGTGAGAGTTGCGCTCTAGAGCGCAGGCTCTCCCCGACAGGCCGTGGGCGGGGCTGCTTTATTTATAGGGGTCTCCCCGTAGGGCGGGGGCAGGGCTCTCACGGGTCTGGGCCCTGCCGCGCAGCTCCTGGCACTAGCTGCAGATCTCGGGTGCCGGGGTGCAGCGTCTCTGCACACGGCCCACCGCCGCCAGCTTGGGTGGAGGTGTCCTGCATGGAGTCTCAACACAGACCCCTGAGCAGAGGTGCTGGCTCAGCTGTTTAGCACTAGGAACTCTGGTGTGAGGAGCTGGGGGCTAGGCCTCCGCACATGGCACCCTATAAGCAAATGAAACTGGACGAAACACAAAGGAAAAGGGAGAAAAAAAGAGGTTAGACTTTATCTTATTACCCAAATTCTATTTTTTTAATTAATTTATTTTTGGCTGTGTTGTGTCTTCATTGCTGCGTGCGGGGTTTCTCTAGCTGCTGCAAGCGGGAGCTACTCTTCGTTGTGGTGTGCGGTCTTCTCACTGCAGTGGCTTCTCTTGTTGCAGAGCACGAGCTCTAGGCATGCGGGCTTCAGTAGTTGTGGTTCGTGGGCTCTAGAGTGCAGGCTCAGTAGTTGTGGCTCACGCACGTAGTTGCTCCGCAGCATGTGGGATCTTCCCGGACCAGGGCGTGAACCCGTGTCCCCTGCGTTGGCAGGCGGATTCTTAACAACTGCGCCACCAGGGAAGTCCCCAGATTCTATTTTTAATTCCTGGGAATTGTTCATGTTTTACAGGTGACAGCATAACTGAGGAATTGAATTTTTTTTTTTTACCGGAACTGAATTTTTAATTGGCTTTTTTTTGTAAGCAAAGAAACAAGGTCTCAACAAGTCAATTAGCTGCTTTCACCAATATCTCCTCTTTCTACCTCCACCCTCTCTTCTCAAGGATCAAAGCACAGTCCTGAAGCCACTGTCTTTGCCTGAGACATGCCCTGACTTTCATAACTGTCCATGCGGATGCCCAACTGGTTCTAACCAGTGGAGAAAACACCCACTTTACACCCCCATGAAAATTTTTAACTCAAGCACTAAACAATGAGCTTCCCTGGAGAAAATGAATTTGCCTGATATAAGCAAAGTATTTTAAAATATTTTAACAGTTTTTTTGTCTGTTTGTTTTATAAATACACTTTATCAGATTAAGGATGTCTCCTATTTCATATTTCCCAAGAGTTTTTATTATGAATAGATGTTGACTATTAAAGTGATTTTTTGGTGTTTATCAACATATGATGTGTCTTCTATATTTTGTTGATGTGATGAATAAAACTGATTTTCTAAATTTGCATTATTAGAAATAAACCCAAGTTGGTTATATTTTATTATTCTTTTTATAAATTTCTGGATTTGGTGTCCCAATGGTTTATTTAGTAAGTGTATTATATCATGTTATCCTTCCCCAATACCTATTTCACAGATGAGAAAGCTGAGGCACAAATAGGTTATGAGACTCACCTAAGGTCTCACTTCTTATTAGGACTTTTACTTGGATTTTAAAAGATGGGCCTGAGTTTTCTTTTTTTAAGTTCTTGTCAGGTTTAAGCTTATATAGGTATCACAAAAAAAGTTGGTAAGCGTTCTTTTTGCCCCTATTTTCTAGAAAAGCTTGTGTGAGATGCATTGTTTCTTTCTTTATATATTTTGAAAAACTCATTGGTAATGGTATTTAAACTTCAAGTTTTCTCTATGGAAAGCTGTTTAATTATACATTAAATTTTTTTAGCAGTTATATAATTCCTTGATTTGTATGTCTTCTCTCACTTTTGGTAAGTTTTATTTTCCTAGCAATTTGTCTATTTCATTTAAATTTTCAGATGTTTTAACATAAAATTGTTTATAATGCACTTTTATGGTTCTTTTTAATGTCCCCTTTTACATTCCTTCTCACTTTTTTATAACGTCTCACTTTTTGTCTTCATAATTTTCATCTGACACTTATCAGTTTTATTAGTCTTTCCAAAGAGACAGTTTTTTACTCTGTCCATTTTATTATATACTTTTTCTCCATTTCAGTGTTTTCTGCTTTTATTATTTACTTTCTTTCTCCTGCTTACTCTGTTTTTAATTTGTTGTTATTTTTGTAACATCTTGGGATGACTACTTAGATTGTTGGTCTGTTCTTTGTATGATTTCAATCTTTTGGATTTTGTTTGAGAAACTCAAGGTCACATTCCTAAACCAGGGTAGGCCCCCGAGTTATGGTTGGTCACTGCATAATGCTCAGCATGAATTGGTCAGAAGAATTGATCCCTCTTTATAATGCTCAAATTATAATTACTCAGTCTCCATGAAACTAGCCTGCCGCTTACCTGTGTTTTGAATAGTACCTTTTGGGCTTCCCTGGTGGCGCAGTGGTTGAGAGTCCGCCTGCCGATGCAGGGGACACGGGTTCGTGCCCCGGTCTGGGAAGATCCCACATGCCGCGGAGTGGCTAGGCCCGTGAGCCATGGCTGCTGGGCCTGCGCGTCCAGAGCCTGTGCTCTGCAACGGGAGAGGCCACAGCAGTGAGAAGCCCACGTAATGCAAAAAGAAAAAAAAAAAAAAGAATAGTACCTTTTGAGAACATCTAATTTGTTCATCTCTTTTCCTACAAGAATGCAGAATGGCTCCTCCCAGATCTTCAACAGAGATATCTTTTTTTTTTTTTTTTTTTGCAGCACGCGGGCCTCTCACTGTTGTGGTCTCTCCCATTGCAGAGCACAGGCTCTGGACGTGCAGGCTCAGTGGCCATGGCTCACGGGCCTAGCCACTCTGCGGCATGTGGGATCTTCCCGGACCAGGGCACGAACCCGTGTCCCCTGCATCGGCAGGCGGACTCTCAACCACTGCGCCACCAGGGAAGCCCTCTCATTATTTTAATATATAGCATTCACAATAACATTGTAATTTCATTGAGCTCGTGACCATCTTTGTATCTTGTACAACATTTTGTAGTCAGTAGACTGCTGATTAAATTCAATCAGAGGTTAAACAATTCTTTCAATTTCCTATATCAGTAGGAAAGACATACCTATGGTGTTGAAGGAAAATGTCAAAGCCAACCTATTGAGAATGTGTACCTTACAACAGCACCTGAAAGCACTTTAAATGCTTGTACTAAGGACTTTACCCAATGCCACATATGACATGAAACACTTTTCCACATTATAAAACATAACAGAGTACTAAAGGTTTACTGAGTACTAAATTTTACAGAACACTATGTATTACTGTACCAGGCAGTTCCACCTTGCCTCAGAGACTTTTCCCTTGTCTATTCTTTTATTTATTTATTTGTGGCTGTGTTGGGTCTTCATTGCTGCACGTGGGCTTTCTCTAGTTGCAGCAAGCGGGGGCTACTCTTCGTTGCAGTGCGCGGGCTTCTCATTTGGGTGGCTTCTCTTGTTGCGGAGCACGGCTCTAGGCGCATGGGCTTCAGTACTTGTGGCTCACGAGCTTTAGAGCATAGGCTCAGTAGTTGTGGTGCACAGGCTTAGTTGCTCCACAGCATGTGAGATCTTCCCGGACCAGGGTTCGAACCCGTGTCCCCTGCACTGGCAGGTGCCACTGCACCATCAAGCAAGTCCCCCCTTGTCTACTCTTATAATCTGATGTGTCACTACTCATATTTTAGGATTAAGTTTCCCTGAATCTCTAGATTAAGGTAGATTCCCTTATTATAAATTCTCATTGCGTTCTACATATGCCCTTCATTGGATCTATTATATTTGCTATTACATTAATATCTGTTTAAATTCATCTATTCTGCTACACTGTAGCATCCACTAGAAAAAGAGCTAGAGACATTTTACTCTCCTGTGTATTAACATTGACTAGAACACAGATGGCAAATCCTCAATAAATACCTGTAGAATGAATTAACACTTTGGGAGACGGTTTCAGGTTAAGAATGGTCCCTCACTCAAGAACAATGCCACTGTGGCCTTCATCTCTGCCATCTTTGGTAATTGGCCAAAAAGCAAGGCTCTGTAATCCACTATTCCCTTATGTGCTATCCTTTCTATACTATGCTATACTCTTCCTCACCTCTGATTCTTCTTTCCATAGTTTCCTTCTTCTCAGTGCTCTACAAAACTCTTGATTTCTTTGCAACGATCCTTTTTATATCCCCAACCTAGTTACAGGATGTTCCTTCACCTTTCTAGTCTTACAAGAAACCTGAATCCCCCATGGGAACTTGTCTTCCCCTAAGTCCTCTTAAGGCTGCTTATTTTCTCACTCAAAATACCACAGAGTCCAGGTTCTCCCATATCCTTTTGTGCATTGTTACTTTTCCATACTCAGGCTGAATCACTTACCACTTCGATATCCATCTATACCACTCTTTATCCCAAATTATTGATGTCATCTACAGACATCCTAGCTACTCTCCCTCATTCACTGAGCTCTTTGACTTTTAGTCCAGGTCTTCTTTTTATTTAACTTCTGCCTCCTTTATGTGTAATTTTAAGGTTCACATATAAAATTAATCTGCAAAGCCACTGGCAATGTTGGGGACCATTTCAACACAAACAATCTTTATTTACCCTCTAGTCCAATGAACCATCTCTGTACCCATGTATGCAAATGACTCCTAGGCACCTCCACTTGGATATCCATATGTTCATTCAACAAATGTTCATTTAGTTTTAGGTGCTGGGGATGCAGTGATAAACAAAATATGTAAAGTCCCTGCCCTGAAGAAGCTTACTCTAGTAGATAAATCAACAACCAACAAGAAAATAAAGACTTGCTTCTCTTCTCAGTGAAATAATAATTGGGGCAAGAGACATCTCACCAGTGAAGTTGCCTGCATTCTAGGTAGTGTCATAGGTAAGTCATGGCTTGCTAAGGGTGACACCTCCAGAAAGTTTTCATCATCCAGGAGTAACCTGAGTTGCTCATGTACTAGCAGTTTGTAATTAGTGCCCTTGTGTCTCAGATGTCCTTTTTCTTTCTTTGTCTGGATGCTGTCAGTAATTCTGGGTATCTGGCTTAAAAAAAAATGCATGAGAACTAATAATAGCTTTTTAAAATATATTACTACATTATACATTAATGTATTACATGTTAATACATTCCATTAATTTATAAGTACAAGATGATTTTGTTTGGTTGATTGTGTTTTTTTACATTTTTATTTCAATGTTGAAGAGAGATGAAGAAGCCCCTGCTTGTATTTCCAGGATTATTTTTGTTTCTTTATACTTTATGGCTCTAGAGTACCCCAACTACTTGTAATTACCCTACATAGTGCATAGTATTTGTTTCACACCTCCAAATCGTTGTGCATCTTGTTTCCTTTGATTGGAAGACCGTTTTCACCCATTCTAAGCCTAAGTAATTCCTACTGTTTTGTCAACACTCAGCTCAGCACCATTCTCTCCAGAAATACTAGGAATTCCTCTTATGTGCACTCATAAATATTTTCACATTGTATTAAATTTGTGTTTCATCTACAAGACTGCATGCATTTATTCACTCACTCAAAAAATTTTATATCTATTACTAGACAGATGTTCATTCACCAGATGTGTACTGAATGCCTACTAGGAAACAGGTACTTCTTCTTGGCGTTCAAGATACAATAGTGAATAAGACAATAAATTGCCTGCCATCATGAAAGTGGCATTGTTTTGTAACATTTTGGATAACGATTAAGAGTGGGGTAAGAGCAAGTCAGTGACTGGGAGTGGGTGGGCTCTAATAGGTAGGGTGGTCAGAAAAGGCCCCTTTGAGAAGATGGTATTTCAGAAGAGATATCAACTGAGGCAAAAGAAATGCCAGGGAAAGAATCTCACTGGCAGAGAAAAGAGCAATTTTCTAGTTTCAAAGGCAGGAAGGAATTGCTGTATTGCAGGGGCAGCAAGGAGTATGTTGTAGGTGGATGGGAGTGAATAAGGCAAGAAATGGTAAAGATGAGGTTGTGTAGTCAGTAGCTGGATTGCATCACACCTCATAGGACTTTGGATTTTATTCTTTGAGATGGAGAGACACTGGGGGTTTTGACAAGGATAGTAATTTGATCTAATGGTTCTTAAATATTACTCTGGTGGCTGTGCAGAGAATAGATCAAAGGGGAGCAAACAAGAAAGCTGAGTGGCCAGACATGATACCCAGTACTAGGGATGCAACGATGGACAAGAAAGAGACTTAACAGAGAGCCACACAGGAGAGTGATAAGGAATATAGACTCCAGCAAGTCTACGTGAGTTTGAACCCTGGCTCCTCCACCTTATGCTCTGTGACCTTGGGCAATTTGTTTTTCAGTTTTTGCTGTATTTCCAGTCTTCATTATGCTGTACTTTAAAAAAAATTATTTTATTTATTTATTTATTTTTGTCTGTGTTGGGTCTCCCTTGCTGTTCAGGGGCTTTCTCTAGTTGCAGCGAGTGGGGGCCACTCTTCATTGCAGTGCACAGGCTTCTCATTGATGTGGCTTCTCTTGTTGAGGAGCGTGGGCTCCAGGCACCGGGCTCAGTATCTGAGGCACACGGGATTAGTTGCTCCGTGGCATGTGGGATCTTCCCACACCAGGGCTCAAACCCGTGTCCCCTGCCTTGGCAGGCGGATTCTTAACCACTGCACCACCAGGGAAGTCCCTATTATGTTGTACTTTTCAGACCAATACCTTCAGTCCCAAGTTGAATAAAGTATGTTGATAATGACCGTCCTTGTCTTGTTCCTTATCTTAATGGGAATGTTTTCAGCATTTCACTATTAAGAATTATATTTGTGGGGCTTCCCTGGTGGCGCAGTGGTTAAGAATCCGCCTGCCAATGCAGGGGACATGGGTTTGAGCCCTGGTCCGGGAAGATCCCACATGCCGCGGAGCAACTAAGCCCGCGTGCCACAACTACTGAAGCCTGCGCGCCTAGAGCCCGTGCTCCGCAACAAGAGAAGCCACGGCAATGAGAAGCCAGCGCACCGCAACAAAGAGTAGCCCCCGCTCGCCGCAACTAGAGAAAGCCCGCGCACAGCAATGAAGACTCAACACAGCCATAAATAAATAAATAAATTTATATTTTAAAAAAGAATTATATTTGTGGTATTTTTTTTCTTTTTTGAGGATGTCTATTATCAGGTTATGAAAGTTTCCTTTCATTCCTAGTTTGGGAAAAATTTCTTGGGCAATTTAATGTCTCTGTGCTTCAGTTTCTTTGTATATAAAAATAGGGATAATGATAATAATAAGTACTTATCTCCTAGGGTTGCTGTAAAGACTAAATAAGTTAATACATGTTTAGTGCTTACACCCAGAACCTGGCACAAAATAAATTCAGTACAAATGTTAGCTATAAGCATTACAGACTATGAGGAGGTTAGATATACCAGACGGCACTGGAACTGATCATTTATAAAAGCAACAGTGAGTGTTAGTACAAGGTGCTGGGGAAGCTCGTAGGAAGAGTTCCTACCTAGTCCTGGGTAGTCAGCACAGTGCTTGGGCACATAGTAGGTGCACAAATACTTATTGTGGTCAAATTTTATGGCTTTTCATTTTCAGATAGATCTTTTGGGTATCAATTTTAATTCCATAAAGTACTATTACTGGTATACAAGACTCATTAATCTCTGTGTTTATTTGCTACAGTAGAATTCATCTCCACTTTTAAGTATTTTTATTAGTATTTCCTCTTAGGATCTTATTATTCCTTTAAGCCTAGTTATTCTCCTATGAAAAAAGTTACTCCTTGATAACAAATAGATACTGAGGAAGATACAATAGCTCTACAGGTTACAAAGTTAGAATCTGCACCAATGGTTTCCTAAATGTTCCCCCACCTTTAGCCTGAAAGCACCATTGCCTTCCCTAATTTATTAGCAATGAGTCGTTACAGCACAAAAGTAGCGTCCAGATTATGTATGGAAATAAAATAAACTAAAGAAAATGGCCTTGTAAGAAAATGTAGTGAATGACTCTGTGTAATTACTAAAATACCACCATAGGAGGGCCCAGTGTCTTTCCTTGAGTGTGGTGTGTTCTTTGGAAGAAAGACCTCTAAGCCTCCTGACTCCCAAGGACAAGCACATAAAGGAGATGAATCACTTTCCAGTTTTCATCAGTGAATCACAGTTGAGATCACCACTACTTAATTTGAGCTTTTCAAATGTATGAGTCACCACACAAGTCTCTGCATTCTAAATTAGAATGAGAACAGATTTCGTGATGTTCGGTCAAGTAGCTCTTAAGGGGTCTTTCTTCCTGGAACCAGGGCAGTTTGCCTGGACTGGAGGAATGGGGATAGTACATCATATGTATTCCACACAGCCAGTTCAGGCCTAAATACGCTATCCCAGCAGCTCTCTGGTAAATGGCTCAATAGAAGTCAGGGGATAGAGAGAACTCTGTCAACAGTATAAATAGTACATGTAAGAGCTCTGCTAAAACCACAGGATCCAGAGACAATTTCAGGCATGGGAATCCTACCAACCAAATTCAGGTATTTCCTTCTTTTATTAAAGATGTTAGCACTTACTCACACTTGCCTCCTCTAACCCAAGGCATGCTGTCATCCACCCCAGGAGTCCCATAATCACATGGCTGACCCCCTGGATTCCTCAGTCTGTGACTTCTTTGACCTTCTGAGCGCTAATGACCTTTACCTCACATCTCCCTCCCCCATCTCTCATGTCACATCACTCACTCCCACATCCATCCTGGATTGCTACATATGCTCCTATTCCATCTCTTAAAGTTTAAATTCAAACTCTCCACTCACTGCAGACTTCCTTCCATCTCTCTCATTCAATTACTGCCACAGTATTATTTCCTCAGCTTCATCATGACTTCCAGATACCTTCTGATTCCTCTCAATAGCAGCCCCTCTTGTCTTCACCACTTCTTCAATAATATAGTTGCTACAACAGTAGTAATTACAATAACAAGTAAGTAATAGCAATTAACAACAATGACGAGCATTTATTGAGTTCTTAGTTTATTCGAAGCACTGTATTAAGCATTTTCGTGCCTTACATCATTTAATTCTCAGGACTACTCTGTGGACTAGGTATAAAGGGCCTTAGTCAAGCTGTCCATTCTGAGCCCTCTCTAGGTCTCGAACTGAACACATATACACTGCTCATCATTACAATGTAACTGCACACAAGAGATGCACAGCCATCACTCTAAAACCTAGGACAATGTAGCAGGATGGCACTATGGCTTAGTAAGGGATTATACGTGGAACCTATGTTGTTTAGATACAGGTAATGGGACTTGCCAAAGGAAGTTTTTTCAGCCTTATAAAGTAATCATACTAGAGTTTGGGTGTGACATATTATGAAATACAAGAGACTTGGTAAGCTCCCCCTCAGGGCTTCCTGCAACCTGGCAGGATCTCATCCTAGACAGGTGAAAAATCATCACCAAAGTAGGCAGTTGTGTGAAGAACTGGGAAACGAGACGTTACACTTACTTCACATATATTCGGTGAGATAATCTGGGCATCCTTTGCTTAAAATGTTTCCTTTGCTCTTATAACATCCATACATTTATGTATTAGAGTTTGCCAAACCTCCAGACTGAATACCTTATACAGATAAGTTGTTATCCCCAT
Organism: Hyperoodon ampullatus; assembly: GCF_949752795.1. Taxonomy (NCBI): domain Eukaryota; kingdom Metazoa; phylum Chordata; class Mammalia; order Artiodactyla; family Ziphiidae; genus Hyperoodon; species Hyperoodon ampullatus. The sequence goes on along the minus strand of NC_136915.1, from coordinate 59,964,626 downwards.
TTTATAGATAAATAGCCTAGACTTTATCATTGCAACCACTCTCTTGCCGACAGTTTCAATCCCTTTCCCAATAGTAATTTCATTGCGCCTACTTGTCCAAACCTCTATCTAGACCAGATTTTTCTCCTGACTTGTAGAACAATATTAGCAACTTCCTACTTAACATTTCCCCTTGGTATCCCACATATATCTCACACTCAGCATGTCCAAAACTGAGCTCAGCTCCTCCCCAAAACTGCTCTTCCTCTCGGTTCCCATCTTTTTGACGGATGCAGCTAGTTACCCAGCCTCACAAGCCAAATAACTGGATATTAACCTTTGTTCTTCTCCTTCCTCACAGTACAGGTGCAAACAAACACATGTTGCTCTTACCCCTGTTACCTCTCAAGTCCATATAATCCTGTTCATTCCCACCACCACTCAGTTCACGTAGCTCTAACCTGGGAGAATTTGATCTGATGTCCCTGCAATTTGATCTTTTCCCTACAATTCATCTCCACACTGCAAACAGATTTTTCTGAAGGGAAAGTTTGATAACATCCTTGCTATACATAATACTTCTAATGATTTTTCCCACTAGGGCTTCCCTTGTGGCGCAGTGGTTAAGAATCCGCCTGCCAGGGCTTCCCTGGTGGTGCAGTGGTTGAGAGTCCGCCTGCCGATGCAGGGGACACGGGTTCGTGCCCCGGTCCGGGAAGATCCCACATGCCACGGCCGCTGAGCCTGCACGTCTGGATCCTGTGCTCCGTGGCGGGAGAGGCCACGACAGTGAGAGGCCCGCGTACCAAAAAAAAAAAGAATCCGCCTGCCAATGCAGGGGACATGGGTTCAAGCCCTGGTCCGGGAAGATCCCACATGCCGTGGAGCAACTAAGCCCATGTGCCACAACTACTGGGCCTATGTTTTAAAGCCCGTGAGCCACAAGTACTGAAGACCATCACTATCCCCCTCTCATGTTTGGATTAGGTCATCTTCATATGTGCTCCTGTATTACCCAATTATAGTAGTTAACACATTATATTGCGATTATATAGTTACTTGACTGTTACACCTATCCAACATAAACCCCCTGGAGGGCAAGAAATATTTATCATTCAGTCCCCAGTGCTGAGCCCAGTGTCTAGTGATGCATGCAAGATTCTCAATAATTTATTGGAATGATTTGGTTTGATTGAGATCTCAACTCTCTGAGAGTACTCAGGTATATTCCTCACAGAATCTCCCAGAAGAATAAAGCAATAAGAAGCTTAAACCTAGAGCTATCTCTTTTTATTAAGGGCTTTTAAAAAATTATTAGAATTATATGTGTACCATAAAATTCATTTCATCCCTGACCTACCAAATTGTTCTATAAACCTCTGGCTAGACCGATTCTATATTGCTTGGTAAAAATGTAACCTCTTTTGCTTAAGAGAATACACACATGCACGCACACGCACACACACACACACAATTGTACAGGTGTCCAGTACACTTGAACTGGGCCCTTTGCTGAGGGTCTCAAAGGTTGACTAAAATCAAGAGGTCAGCTGAGCTGAGCTCTCCTCAGGAGATTCGGCGGGAAGAATATGCTCCCAAGGCCATTCCTGTTGCTGGCAGAATCCAGGTCTTGTGACTGTGGGGCTAAAGTCTCCATTCTCTCACTGGGGGCTGTTGACCAGGTGTCACTCTTGCTCACATTCCTCAGCTTGTGGCTCCCTCCGTCTTCAAGCCAGCAATTACATGTTGAATTCTGACTTCTGCTTTTCCAACCAGAGAAAAACTCTATTGAGTTAAAGGGTTCATGTGATTAGAACAAGTCTACCTCGCTTTCGTAAATATTTATTTTATTTAAATATTTTGGTTGCGCCAGGTCTTCATTGCAGCAGGCGGAATCTTCGTTGTGGCATGGAGGATCTTTTTTAGTTGTGGCATGTGGGCTCATAGTTTTAGCATGAGGACTTCTTAGCTGCAGCATGCGAACTCTTAGTTGCGGCATGCATGTGGGATCTAGTTCCCTGACCAGGGATCAAACCCGGGGCCCCTGCATTGGGAGCGTGGAGTCTTACCCACTGGACCACCAGGGAAGTCCTACTCTCGCTCTCTTAGGGACAACCAATTAGTAACTTTAATTACATCTGTAAAATCCCTTTTCTTACATAAAATCATATAATCAGAGAGTAACACGAGAGGACAGAGATCAAGGGGCCATCTTAGAATACTGCCAGAATACTTAAAATACTATCCACATTTCCCTCTTCTTATAAGGACATCAGTCAACAGATTAGGGCCCCCTCTAATCCAGTATGACCTCATCTTAACTTGATTATATGTCCATACACCCTATTTCCAAATAAGGTTACATTCATAGGTTCCAGGTAGACATGAATTTGGGGGGAAAACGATTCAACCCATTCTATTGTCCTTGCATTAATTTCACAGGGTTTTGCTCCATTAGATAAGAGTCATACCCACATATCTTTTTGAGAAGTTCTCCTCTCTATCTTTGGCTTCTGCAGAGATGGCTAAGGGATACACCCCTAAGCTTCTGAGAGACCCTCTGGTTTGATTAATGGGATCTGTGCGTCACATTCTTAATCTCTTAGAAGAGGCTTTTGTATGATTGAATACTTTGACCTGTTGGTCTTTCTGTTGTTTTAGTAAAGACCTGTATAGACATGGAGTCCTTCTTTCCTCTATGTCATGCTTTCAGAAGTCATTTCTGACATTTAGCATCTTTTACCATCTGAAAATCCTGAGAATTTTCAAGATTATCCAGTCCTCATCTCTTTATGTTTACCAGATTTTCCCTAAAATTATTTTTTTTTTCACATTTTAGTGTAAGCCGTAAGGAGAGACAAACCAGCACCTTTAACACTTTGCTTGGAAAACTCCTGAGATGCATATCTAAGTTTGTCATTTACACATTCTGCTTTTGACATAACTGCAGGTCACAATTTTTCTAAGGTTTCTGCCACCACACAACAAGGATTCTCGTTCCTCCTGTTCCAATAACATGTTTCCCACCTCCTGAGTCCTCATCAGCATTGTTCTTAAAGTCCAGATTTCTAAGAACAGTCTGTTCATGGTGATTTAGGCTTTCTCAAAGAAAATTTAAGTTTTCTCTATAATGCTTCTCACTTCTTTCTGAGTTTTCACCAGCTAAATCTTTAATGTCCATATTTCTGCAAACAGTCTGTTCAAGGCAGTTTGGGTTTCTTTTGTCATGTTCCTCAAAATTCTTCTAGCCTCCAGCCACTGCCTAATTCCAAAGCTACTTCCACACTAGGTATTTGTTACTGTGGGGCAGTACTGCACTTCTAAATACCAAAATCTGTATTAGTCTTCTATTGCTACACAACAAATTACCACAAACTTAGCAACTGTAAACAACCCATACTTATTACAGATATATCTTGTTTTATTGTGCTTCACTTTACTGCACGTCACAGATACTGTGTTTTATACAAAATGAAGATTTGTGCTAACCAGGCATCAAGCGACTCTATCGGCGCCATTTTCCCAACAGCATTATATTTTAGTTAAGATATGCACATTGTTTTTTAGACATGTTACTGCACTCTTAATGGGCCACAGTATAGTATAAACATAACTTTAATATGTAATGAGAAACAAAAAAATCTGTGTGGGGCTTCCCTGATGGTGCAGTGGTTGAGAGTCTGCCTGCCGATGCGGGGGACACGGGTTCGTGCCCTGGTCCGGGAAGATCCCACATGCCGCGGAGTGGCTGGGCCCGTGAGCCATGGCCGCTGAGCCTGCGCATCCGGAGCCTGTGCTCCGCAATGGGAGAGGCCACAGCAGTGAGAGGCCCGCGTACCCCCCCCAAAAAAAAATCTGTGTGACTTGCTTTATTGCGATATTCGCTTTATTGCAGTGGTCTGGAACCAAACCTATAATATGTCCGAGGAAAGCCAGTATCTGACAGTTTCTGTGAGTCAGAAGTTTGGCGTATCTTACCTAGGTCCCCTGCTTGGGATCTCAAAGGCTGAATCAAGGCACTGGCCAAACTGGAGGCTCTGAATAAGAATTTTCTTCCAAGTTCATTAAGGTTGCTGGCAGAATCCAGTTCTTTCTGATTGTAGGACTGAGGTCTCCATGCACTTGCTGGCTGTTGGCTGGGACTCACTCTCAACTCCTAGAGGTCACTCACATTCTTCAGCTTGTGGCTCCCTCCATCTTCCAGCCAGCAATGCTATGTTGAATTCTTCTCATGCTTTGAATCTCTGACCTCTGTTTTTCCAACTAGCCAGAGAAAAAATTGCTTTCAAAGGGTTCAGATGATTAGGTTAGGCCCACCTGAATAATCTCCTTATCTTAAGGTCAACTGATTAGTAACTTAAGTAAAATCTCTTTTCCCATGTAACCTAATCATAGGCATAACCTCAGAGGGTGGAAATCATGGGGGCCATCTTAGAATTCTGTCTTTTACACATCCTCACACTGAAAATACTCTAGAAATGTATTCATAGTGACAACTCTGAGTTTTCATTTCTTTCTGCTTTTTCATTTTGTGCAGTAAAAAAACGTATGACTTGGCAATCAGGAAAAATACAGAATGACACCATTATTAATTGAGTTCAAGTCACTGTGACCTTACAGAATCTTGGAGCTGTTTGCCCATTTGCAATGACTACGACTGCATGAATTACTGATTACAAAAGATAGAATAGTCAATTTTTAGAAAACTGCTTTTGTTACATTGGAAGGTTTTTCTGCAAACACATACATACACACACACAGGCACACACATGCACATATAAGTATTTCTAATAAAACAGATGTATTGTTAATGACAAGCCTTGAGACTAGGTGGTTTAAAATAAGTGTGCCTAACACTTTTATTAGGTCTTACTTTACCTAATTTTATAGCAAAAGAAATATAGATGCTGACGTCCTATTAGCTATAACAAACCAGCAGAGCAGGATTGCATAATACAATTGGCTTTCAGTTTCTCTGTTCATGCACCAAATGTTTATGAACTCCCACTACATGCCAAGCACTTGGGTACAGAGATACAGATGGTATCACCATGAACCCAAATGAAGAGCTCAAAATTTCTCATTTTTCCCAGCAGGCAAGTTTCTTATTTCAGTATTTCACTTGAACATGTATACCTTAAATATTAGTTGCCAGATTCTGGAGGGCAGATCCTAAAAAATGTTTTCATAATTAAACAAAAATACACCTGCATTACAATCAGTGTTTATTCCTTGTTTCTTAAGAAACTGATGTTTTAAAAACAGAATTTGGCAAATTATAATTTTTCTTTAAACATGACCCTTGATCAGACATTTTCTTGACTATTTTTTTCAGAATCAGGCAAAAGACCAAGGTCACCTGTCTTTGGGGTCACGTACCTTTAAGGTCACATCTCTTTGTCAACATCGTCTGTTCTTTGGAAACATATAGTAGTTGGCCCCAAATGCCACTTACTTTGAAAAGATCTTCTTGGCTTAACCTTAGCCTAACCCAGCCAACCCACTGAATCAACCCAGCAGCAACCCGGGCAGACGCTGGAAAAATGGAACACCAGGCTGCTCATGGGCTGTTTCCACTAGAGCATACTGCATTTTATGGGTGAAAGGTGATTAGTCATTTAGAAGGTCTACCCCTTGAGGACATTTTAATGCAGCCTGGCATTTCTGACACAACTTTAAATTGCTTGGCTGTTTAGTTGCTGTTCTTCACCTGCTTACAATTCCCCATCCTGAACTGCAGTTCTTCTGACCAGAAATGGAGCATGTGGGGAAGGACTACAAAGAGAAACTCCAAAGTGTTCAGTGACCTGGAGCTGAGAGGAGGGAAAAAGGAAGAACCGAGTCTGACAGATGGGGATTCTTCCACTATTCCTCTTTTCTATTCTCCTGCCCCATTTAACTGTCTTCTACTTTCTTCCATCCCTTTCCTCAACTGAGAGATCTTCCTTGCCACCATTAATTCTCAGACACTACCCAAACATCCCCACCTTCTTATCTTTCTACTAACACTGGTGCTACAGGTGCTAACATAGCCATGCTGGGCTTCCAATGGTAAAAGTTAAAAATCACAGCCTTCCATTAACTTACTGTTCACCTGTTCTTCCATGCATTCAAAGGACATTTACCAAGTGCCTTCAAGGTGTCAGGCCCAGGGCTAGGTGCTGGGGATAAGCAGGGGAACCAAACCTGGTCTCTACCTTCAAGGAGATGGAAGGAACAGTCATATACACAAGGGTCTGTAATACATTGCATTAAGTTTTTATGCAAGAGCCCGGAGGAAACGTGGACTCATCCATAGGTGCACTTAGGGAGGCCAAATTTTAACACTCCTCCCCCCAATAAAACCCTATATGCTAAAACAAACAAACAAAACAGTCCAACTCAATCAGGTACAAAATAATAATAATTTTCCAAGGATATCTGGGAACTGGGTTGAATTGGGGATGGAACTGCTTTCCAGGGATCAGTCACAGGTAAATTAAGCATATTTCTAGAAAGATGTTTGTATGCCAGGAGAAAGGGAGGTCAAATTTGTGAAAGACGTGCATTGCAGGAGGATTCAGGATATACCATATATCTGTTTATCCTGGTAAATTTTTTGCTCAGAGAGAAGAAAGAAGCATGAAATGAACTTAAGTTCACAAATATGGGAGGCAGGATATGCATCAATGCATTTTTTAGAGTGCTTATCTTGGCTAAGAACAATGCAGTGTGGTCTCTTTGCAAATCAATAAGTAGAACCATAGAGACATAATTGGTGAGGCTTAAAGGTCACCCTCTTCCCCAGCCTCCTTGTAAAACATTTGAAAAACCTTGATATTCCCTTGCAATGTTATAACGACTACCCTTTGTAACAATATCAAATGTCCTTTGCATGGAAAGGTCTCCCCATTCAAACTTTTTTTCATTGCTAACAACCAGAGACACATATTTGCAACTTAATTCTAGGCTTGAAGGCCATGATCTTGAAAGATCACTTTCAACATTACAAGTTTCAACCTATAATAAAAACATTTTTTAAAAGTGGGCTGGAAAGAGCACCTATTCCCACAAAGGGTTTGGCAACCCAGACCAACTAGGGGATGCAGGGATGAGGTAAGAGGAAACTTCAAAGTTTCCTTTGGAGCCTGGCCTCTCTTCATTCTTCTTTCAGACATTCCTTATTCATTAATGAAATATTTATTAAAAGCTTTGTCCATGCCAGTCACTGTACATGATACTAGGAGCATAGAGATGAATCAACAGTTCAGCTCAGCCCCTCAAGATAGTCCTCATCTAAGGCTGAGGACAGTGAGGTATATGATCATAATACAATGTGAGGAAGACAAAAACCCAAGATGGGTGCCAAGCCCCAAGGAGTATAAAGGAGAGTGTGCTGCATTAAGGCTAAGGGGGTCAAGGAATGATTCTCAGAAGAGGGGACATCTGAGTTGAATCTCAAAGGTGGTAAAGGATTTCCCCAGGTGAAAGAGACAGGATGGAAAGGGGGAGTGTGTGCAAAGGTCTGAAGACAGGACCCCTCACAAAGTGCTGGGAAAAAAAGAGTAACTTGAAATGGCTCCCTTCTTTCCCACCATCCTCACATCACTAATGATGATGGTGATGATTTTAACTTTCTCATAACTCAGTTCAGGCTCACAGATCCCATTGGGGGATTTACCAGCCACCACAGAATCACCACTGTGTGTGAAATTACCTCTTTATACAGGCTTCACTGTTCTTGAGGTTTGCTTCTCTGACGGATCTGTGGGCTGGTTGATGGATCCAGCACTGGGAAGGACCCACTGACCCTGGGGTTGCCTTTAGGGAAGCCAAAAGATACAGAATTCCAGGTATCCCGGAGGTTGTCTAGCTGCTATGTACCACACCCAGGTTCTCAGCAAAGGCCAGGGCCCCCTGTGGCTGGTAAGGAAGAACCTAGAACCTGGGCCTTCCCTGGAGAAGTTCTCATGGCAATAGCACAAGCACAAGATGGCAAGTTCAACCTTGTAATGACAGTTTAAGCCTCCACTTACATCACATCTGTTAACTCCCATTGGCCACAGCAAATCACATAGCCAAGCCCAAGTCAGGAGTTTAGAAGTACATTCTGCTCCGCTGAGGCCAAAGCAAATCATAGAGTACCAAGCCCAACATCAATTGAGTTAGGGAAGAGAATTCTTCCCATGAGGTCACGGGGAGGGAATAAATATTTTGAACAATAATATAGTTCGCAACACTTCCTTTTAGAGGGCATCTGAAACTTCACCTCATCTTGGGCTACACTGATTTAGCCCAATAAATTATAGCATTTGGTCTTTAATCAAGTGTTGGATAAATCTTTGAAGTCCAAAAAAAATTAATAATTAATTAAATTAATAATTAATTAACAATTAATTGAAGCCCAATAAATTATAGCATTTGGTCTTTAATCAAGTGTTGGATAAATCTTTGAAGTCAAAAAACAATAATTAATTGAAAAACAATAATTAATAATTATATTAATTGTCTATCTAAGTTTATTCTCTGAGAGCAATAGTCCTGTCCTTGAAGAACAAACAATCTGAATGGAAAGTCAGGAAATAAGCTTATTTATATAAATTGAGCACCCTCTTCAATTTTTTCAGGAAGCAGTTGCCTTTTCTGTGAAATGTTCATATTAAGCTATTTGATCATTGGAGATATGTATTTTTAATGATTTTAAAAATCATTAGGATATTTGTTTGCTGGGTATGCTATTAATCATTAGCTCTTCTAGGGAGTAAAAAAAATTGTTTAATGCTTTAAACAGCTTTATTAACACATAATTCACAATCAGAAAATACACTTCCCCCCAAATTTGCCCATATTAAATGTAAAATTCAATGATTTTCCATAAATTTAAGTTTACAGAGCCATCACGACACTCCTATTTTAGAACATTTCCATCACTCCCAAAAGTTTCCTCAGGCCTATTTGCAGCCAAACCACTTTCTCACTTCCAGCCCTAGGCAACCGCTAATCTAGTTAGTCTCTATAGATTTGCCTTTTCTGGATGTTTCATATAAATAGTATCATAGAACAAGAGGTCTTTTGCATCTGGCTCTTTTCAAAGCATAATGTTTTTGAGGTTCATCCACGTTGTAGCAGGTATCAGTAGTTCATACCATTTTATTGTTGAATACCATTCCATTATGTGGACATAACACATTTTGTTTATCTATTATAAGTATTCTTAAATTTTTTTTTTTTTTTTGCGGTACGCGGGCCTCTCACTGTTGTGGCCTCTCCCATTGCGGAGCACAGGCTCCAGACGCGCAGGCTCAGCGGCCATGGCTCACAGGCCTAGCCGCTCCACGGCATGTGGGATCTTCCTGGACCGGGGCACGAACCCGTGTCCCCTGCATCGGCAGACGGACTCTCAACCACTGCACCACCAGGGAAGCCCTTAAATTCTATTTTCCCCGATATTATTATAGCTGCTATATCTTTTTAAGTTTACTGCTTGCATACACTCACACAGGTACATATATTTTTTTTAAATCAACTATTTTTAATGTTTTAGATTTATAGAAAAATTACCAAGATAGTACAGAGTTACTGTGTAACTCACATCCATTTCCCACTATTATTAACATGTAGGATGTTAATAATATCCTACATTATTAAGGTACATTTATTAAAATTAATGAACCAACATTAATACATTATTATTAATTAAAGTCCATTCTTTAATCAGATTTCCTCAGTTTTTCTCCAATGTCCTTCTCATGATACAGGATCCCATCCAGGATGACACATTATGTTTACTCATCGTGTTTACTTAAGCTCCTCTTGACTGTGACAGTTTCTTAGATTTGCCTTGTTTGTGATAACCTTGACATTATTTGAGGAGTACTGGTCAGGTATTTTGCATAATGTCCCTCTATTGGGGTTTGACTTATGTTTTTCTTATGATTAGACCGGGGTTATGGGTTTTGCAGAGGAAAACCACAAAGGTAAAGTGCCACTTTGACCATATTTTATCAAGGACACATATTATCAACGTGACTTCACTGTTGGTGTTGACCTTGATCCACTGATCAAGGTAATGTTTGTCAGCTTTCTCCACTATACATGTACTCTTTATTTTCTCCTTTCCACACTACACCCTTTGGAAGGAAGTCACTATACACAGCCCAAACCTAAGGAGTGGGGAATTACGTTCCACGTTATTGAGGGAAGAGTATCTACATAAATTATTTGTAATTCTGCATGAGAGATTTGTCTCTTCTCCTCCATTTATTATTGATTCAATCATTTATTTATATCATTATGGACTCATGGATACTTATTTTACAGTTAGGGTTATGATCCAATAGTACTTCATTTTGTTCCTCAAATTCTTCCAGCTTTGGCCACTGGGAGCTCTTTCATTTGCTTCCTGTTCCCCAGACGTATCCCCAACATTGTACGTGTAGATTGGTTGGTTGGTTAGTCTTTGTGAGCACTTTCTTACTTTCTGGCACCATAAGATGCTCCAGGCTCATTTTGTATATTTCCTGTCCCAGTTCTAGAATCAGCCAGTTCTCCAAGGAACACTGGTTCCTTTGATTGGAGAATAGTTTTAGAAACCAAGATCTGGGCACTAGGTGTGCTCATTTCTACTGGAGTGTTATTGCTTCTGGGCCTGCTCAGCTGACAGAACAAGGAAATATATGTGTATATAGTAACCTGTGTATATACACATTTCTATGTGCAAACATCTCTACTGATATTAAGCTAAACCTGAGTTCACACTGACATCTCAAACTCTAACCCATTTCCACTTGAATAATTCTAGCCTCCTCCCTTTGCCTATCTCTAACTTTTCAGTGCAACAGTGAGACATCTTCTGACACCATCTAACATCTGATTCCCATTATCTGACATCAATTTACTTAACTGTTCAATTCCAGAACAGTGGTATCAGAACTGTTAAGCTATATGCCTGTGGGTAATAATGTTATCAACTAGTGATAGTGCTTATGCACAGTTTCTTTTGTCATTAGTTTTACAGACTCTACTCATTTCCAAAGTTACTTAGGTTAGTACCTCTTACCCCCACCCCCTTCAGTGAGGTTGCTTCATACATTTGTAATACATACAGTTTGGGCTTCCCTGGTGGCGCAGTGGTTGAGAGTCCGCCTGCCGATTCAGGGGACACGGGTTCGTGCCCCGGCCGGGAAGATCCCACATGCCACGGAGTGGCTAGGCCCGTGAGCCATGGCCCCTGAGCCTGCACGTCTGGAGCCTGTGCTCCACAAGGGGAGAGGCCACAACAGTGAGAGGCCTGCGTACCGCAAAAAAATTAAAAAATAAAAATAAATAAATACATACAGTTTGATTGTTCCTTCACATACAGCATTCAATCCTGAGACTCCTCCAATCTCCTAATTGATTTTTTTACATTTTTGTTCTTTTTGTTCTGAAGTTTTAACAAACACATAATGTCACATAACCACAATTATATTATCACACAGAATCCTTTCCACATCCTTAAAAAATCCCTGTGCTTCAACTACTGAATCTCCCCCCAACCCCACCACAGCCTCATGCCAAACCCTGAAAATTACTGACCCTTTTACTGACTCGGTAGTTTTGCCTTTTCCAGATTGTCATATAATTAGAATCATAGAGTATGTAGCCTTTCTAACTGGCTTATTTCACTTACCAATATGCATTTAAAATTCATCATGTCTTTTTTATGACTTCATTTCTTTTTATCACTGAATATAACATTCTATTCTATGGATGTACCACAGTTTATCTCTTCACCTACTGAAGGACATTTTGGTTGCTTCCAGATTTTGGTTATTATAAATAAAGCTACTATAAACATCCATGTGCAGGTTTTATGTGGACATAGTCTTCCAATAAGTTGGGTAAATACCTAGGCGCACAATAGCTGGATCATATGATAAGATTATGTTTGGTTTTGTAAGAAATTGCCAAACTGTCATCCAAAGTATCTGCATCATTTTACCTTCCCACCAGCAATGTATGCATCCTTACCAGCAACTGGTGTTCTCAGTTTTTGGATTTTGGTTATTGTAATAATATGTTTTTTCCATGCTTTTGCTTTCAACTTATTTGTTGAAATTTTATTTGGATTTATTTGTCTACATATCTCATTTTTTTCCTGTTCTTCCTTTATTGCCTGTATTGTATTAAATTTTTTTTTTTTTTAGATTTTCATTATTTATTTATTTATTTATTTAGGCTGTGCCAGGTCTTAGTTGAGGTACGTGGGATCTTCATTGCGGTATGTGGGATCTTTTTGTTGTGGCATGCAGACTCTTAGCTGCACATGTGTGCAGGATCTAGTTCCCCAACCAGGGATCGAACCTGGGCCCCCTGCATTGGGAGCACAGAGTCTTACCCACTGGACCATCAGGGAAGTCCCCTGTATTAAATATTTTCTAGTGCACCATTTAAATTCATCTATAGGATACTGTGATGGACTGAATGTTTGTCTCCCTGCAAAGTTCATATGTTGAACCTCTAACCCTCAATATGATTGCATTTGGAGGTAGGGGCCTTAGTGAGGTAATTAGGTTTAGATGAGGTCATGGGGATGGGGTCTCCTTGATGGAATTTTTGTCCTTAGAGGAAGAGGAAAAGAGATCAGAGCTCTCTTTCTCTGCCACATGAAGACACAGGAAGAAGGCCACCGTCTGTAAGCCAGAAAAAAGGCTTTCACCAGGAACTGAATCTGCCAGCACCTTGATCTTGGGCTTCTCATTCTCGAAAATTGTGAGAAATAAATGTCTGTTGTTTAAGCCATGCAGTCTATGATATTTTGTTATGGCAGCCTGAGCAGAGTAATACAGATGCCTTTGACTATATATATTTTAGTTATTATCAAGCACAATTTGTTGACTATTTTTTCTTCCCTTTTTTATCTCGCCTATACTTCTGGAACACCTGTGTTGTATCACCTGATGATGAGTCTCAGGTCTCTGAGACTGTTCATTTTTCGTTCTGTAATTTATAATTTTTGATCCAGCTTCAATTTCATTGATGCATTTGATTCTGCCATCTGAAATCTATTGAGCCCCTCTAGTAATTTTTTTCATTTTAATTATTTACTTTCAACTCTGGAATTTCTATTTGATTTTTAAAATAATCTTTATCTCTTTACTGATAGTCTCTACTTAATGAGTCCTTGTTATACCTCCTTTACTTCTTTAACTATTGTTTCCTTTATTTAACATGTTTACAGTCATTGCTTTGAAGCCTTCCTCTGCTAAGTCCAATATCTGACCACCTCAGAGATCATTTCTATTTATTGCTTTTGTAGGGGAGGCAAAAACCTTACCTCTACTCTCTTAAAGTCTCTGGCTGCTCCTGAGAATTAAATTGACAAAAGACATATTAACAGGAGAAAAGCATACACATTTATTTAAGGTTAGTTTTATATGACATGGAAGCCTTCATAAGGAACTGAAGGACCCAAAGAAGTGGCAAAACCTGAATGCTTACATACTGGATTGAATAAAGAGTGGCAAGTGTGGAAACATAACTACAATAAATGAAGAAACTAAAGGAAGATAAGAGTTTTGTTTTTTGATGTTTTTTTTTTTTTTTTGCGGTACTCGGACCTCTCACTGCCGTGGCCTCTCCCGTTGTAGAGCACAGGCTCCGGACAGGCTCCGGACGTGCAGGCTCAGTGGCCATGGCTCACGGGCCCAGCTGCTCCGCGGCATGCACGAACCCGTGTCCCCTGCATCAGCAGGCGAACTCTCAACCACTGCGCCATCAGGGAAGCCCTGATGAGAGTTATTTTAACAATGTCTGTTAGTACAGAATTCTCCTTGACTTGGCCTTGACTCCCATTTCTGGTGATAAGAATGTTTCTTTCCTCCTGGCACAGGGAGGGCAGATCTCACATTGGAGTTTTAACTTCTGCTTTCAGGAAGAAAAAGGAGAATCAGAGTGCCTTTCTTGCACCTACTGTTTAAGTGCCTTTAACTCAAAATTATCAATATATCAAGGCAGCTTATTTTGGGTAGCATGTCCTTAACCCCTTCATCTCCCCAGTTTGGAAATTCCCCAGAAGTTTCACGTATGAAAAGCTGAGTTGGGGGCCGAGGAGAGAAGGAACAGGTTACTAGCTGATTGGCGAAAGATCTTCAAAGGAAGAGAATAACATAGATAAAGCACTAATAAATAAGCAGAAAAGAAAAAAGAATCTAAGTATGTTTCCCCATATCCCGTTAAACCAGTTTCCCATCCCTGGGAATAGGTCAGTACAATTAAAAAAAAAAAAAGGTTGAGACTCATTTATCTGATGATTTATCTGATGGAGAGTGTTTATCTTGTCCTTTAAAAGGACAATAATGTAGATTAGACATTATTTGTTCCAAGTGATTTACATAGAAACCACATTCTCCACAGATGATCACCCAAGCTCCTCCTTGTTGGGCTACCAGTGTGTGCAGAGAACAAAGATTTTGGAGTTAAACAGAAGCTAAAGTATTAACTCCATTTGAAGTGCTTCCAGTATTTGCACATTAATGCTGAACTCTTGTTCTATCACTATGAAAAGATTTCAAACTGCCTTTTCCAGCTCATAAGTTCCAAAGCCTGAGCAAAGGGATCTCAATACTGAAAAGAATTTAGAATTGTGATACACAAGTGGGTTTTCTATGACTTCCTGCCTAGTACATTTAGTATGAATATGTGGCACTCTTTTAAGAACAAAGGTGCCTAAGTTTGTAATTTTATTTAAGGTAAAGTACCTGGTGACAGAAGGCATCAGGTATCCATATCCACATTGTCCCGACTATCTAGATGGGAATCCTTCAAATACCTTGTCATTGCATAAGCCAAAAAGACCAGCAATGCTCATGGTTAAGGTCAGAGTGGAACTTTTGACCCACTAGGGTAGAGTTTGTTGTGTTTTGTCATCTGTCATATTGGCATCTGCACAACTCCATCTTCCATATGTCCCCATCAGTCTGTAGGAATGGAACAGGTTGCAAAATACCTAATATAGGAGAGCTGCAGTTCAGCTTTGGTAGTTATGAGGCTTGGTTTTGTCACGTGGCCAACCTAGTCCAGAATTTTGGTCTACAAAGACTACCCCATATGTAATCTTTGGCATTGAGCATCCTAATTAGGGAAGCAGCTGAGCTGCTGAGCTACCCAAGATTGCACAAAGGTGTCTTGTGACCTAGCCACAATATTTGATGATTTGGCAAGTGTTTGTACCATAAGTGCTAGGACCATCTATAACCTTTGTGTGAGGATTGATCATGTCACCTGTGGAATCAAACCACAGAATCTGATTGAAGCATTGCCTTTGTGTGTCACCTAGGAAGGGTCAAGCACCATGACTGTTTTCAGTGCAAAGAGAAAAATTCCCTTCTAATGACTTCATCTGAGCAAAGGATGGTCCTTGCGATTCTATAGAGATTTTTTTCATGTCCAATGAACTCAGCAGAAAAAGTAGGTGATGTTGTTTACTTGGTTGTGGATACCATACACCCATTTTCTAGAACTGTTCTACCAGGTGTTCACAGTGGTAAGAACAAAAATTAGGTCAGGTTCTTTTGCATGATCTAGATGTTGACATAATGAGTAATTAGACTGATTAGCTAATGTGGCTAAGGTTTGGAAAAACAATGTAAAGGAGTGTCAGGTCTGTCCCTGACCTATTGAGAAAAGAGTAAGGGTTAATAAGAATGAGATAGAGTTTGAAAGAAAGGCCCTAGTGGAGGATCAGAGGGAGAATAGGACAGATTGGGACAAGTAATCTCAGTCAACCCTTAATATAATGGCCAAAGAAAGGGGAGGCTTCATTAAAAGGAAGAGGGTTGTTTTTGTGTGTTTGTTTTGTTTTTTTGTGGAGTTGGAAACTTAGTAGGGGAAGAAAATGGGTGGAAATGGAGTTTTTTAATCCATATTCTTGGGAAAAGCTGTCTAATTCATGATGTCATCTGCTTCCAGGGCTTGAGAATTGATGATAAAATCATTACTTTAAGGTCATTTGTAAGAATGGTCCTCCACTGGTCCTGGGACTGCTGATCTGGGTCTAGTTTGGTGTCACTCATGTGAATTCATCAAAATTCTTCTATTTTGATGGCAGTGTAGGTGGTTAGGAATACTTCATAAAGTCCTTCCCAATGAGGTGACAGGGTGTGCTTTCTTTTAGAAGCCTTGATATACCCCCGATCTCCTGGTGGAAAGGATGGCAAGGCTAGTTAGTTGGTGGAGGCCATGTTTTCTTACCTGTTGATGATGTGCTCCAGGTGTACCAGGCAAGTCTTGTATGTAGCTAGTCTTAACATCAAATTGTTCTCTTAAGTCTCCATAACATTCACTCAATCTGGGAATGGAAGTGTAGAGATGCCAGAAGGCAAAGGGCAACCAAACGTTATTTAAAAATGGGTTAATCCATGTCTACTATTTAGAGTATTCCAGATTTTTATAAGGACAGTGGGTAATGTTTAAGTCCAGTTTCTTGACAGACTTTTCCTAAAGTCCTTTTTATGTCTTGATTTTTACATTCCACTTGCCTTGATGATTGAGCATCCTCAATCATCAGGTAGGAAATTCTGATGAGTACGCCAAAGTTTTTGCAAGTGAGTAGTTTATTTCTGCTGTAAAACTAATTGCTTGATCTGATTCAATTTGTAAAGGAATGCCAAAACAAAAAATAATCTGTTATTAACTTCTTTGCCACTATTGTAAAGTGGTAAAGTGGCATCAGCACATCTAATGGATAGCATTCGGTCTATCCCACTGAACATACAGACAATTACCACCAGTGGGAATAGCCTAAACCTTTAAATCCATCTGGAGTAATACAAGGGGCGTGTGGACCTTGGAAGATTTCCTAAGGTATGTTGGCTTCTAAAATTTGGTGAGATTACAAGTAGTGCACTGGGAAATAACTGAGTCAGAAATTTTATGAATGCCAGAGCAGAAACAAGTATCTTTAAGTTCCTTGACTATCCCCTGTCTGCACATATGTCCCATCTTATGGGAGATCCGTGCAAGCCAAAAGGTCAGAAGAAAGGGGGCCACATGAAGTCTGTTTGGCCCAATGTAAAATGTGTCTGACAATTGATTGGCACCTTTTTGTATTCATTTGTCTTTTTTCAGACTGAGGAGTACTTGTCTGGTAATCAATAATATCAGCCACGGATAAAGGCAGGTTTATAAATTGGGTGGAGAAAGGGTGGGGATCCGTTTTAGGTTGTGTATTTAGCAGCTTTGTCAGCCCTATCATTCCCTAGAGATGTACAGTAGTATCAGTCTCCTTAATACAGACTGGACAATGGAGGTGAATAGCCTCTCACAGGGCAGCCATTGGCAATAGGAGTACCAGCAGGGTTTAAGAATCTGTGGGAGGGCTTCCCTGGTGGCGCAGTGGTTGAGAGTCCGCCTGCCGATGCAGGGGACACGGGTTCATGTCCCGGTCCGGGAAGATCCCACATGCCGTGGAACAGCTAGGCCCGTGAGCCATGGCCGCTGAGCCTGCGCGTCCGGAGCCTGTGCTCTGCAACGCGAGAGGCCACAACAGTGAGAGGTCTGCGTACCGCAAAAAAAAAAAAGCATCTGTGGGATTTCTAGATTGTGCCAACAGTATGGCAGACTCGAAAAGCATATCTGCAGTCAGTAAATAGGAGCATTTTTTTCCTCTTGTCAGCGTGTAAGCTCTAGTAAGATCCATAAGCAGCCCAGGCTGATTTTACAGTGGCAAAGGGTACACCTCAAGCATTTCATGTGGGGAAACAGTTATTAAGTTTTCCCAGAAATTGTATCTACAAGAGCCATCACAAAATAGAAGTAAGTCTGGGCTGCCTAAAGGGGGCATCTAAGAGGTCTTCTCGTTGCTTTGAGGCCATTTATATATGTAGTTGCAAGGCAATCACGTGGAGTGGACTGAGGCTCTCTGTCAGCTGGGGGTGGGTGGTAGAGTAGCCAGATTAAAGTGTTACAACAATGTAGGATGACTGAGGGATTGTAAATAGGGCTTATTCGTAGGTGGTCTGCCACCATGTAGAGAGATGCTATGTCTTACGAACTTGTAGGAGAGTATGGGGAATATGCTTATTCTTACACTAGGCATGTACTGTAAGAGTACTGGCTTTGTCATTTAGGGCAGCAGCTGAGGCTACAACATGCAGGCATGGGGCATCCCTCTGCCACAAGG
The DNA here is from genome assembly GCF_949752795.1 of Hyperoodon ampullatus. Lineage (NCBI taxonomy): Eukaryota > Metazoa > Chordata > Mammalia > Artiodactyla > Ziphiidae > Hyperoodon > Hyperoodon ampullatus. Next base: position 59,946,505 of record NC_136915.1, on the reverse strand, counting down.
TCCAGCTGACATGAGAAATATTCTTTAGGACGTATGAGAGGTTAAAGGTTGTCCTGCAGCAGTCTCATTATTTTTTCATGGCAATATCAGTGAAAAGGTTTGTGAAAATTAAATAAGCGAAGAGCCAGGGGTGTGGACAATGTTAATTTTAAGGCTTCAGAGGAAGTTAATGTCTCTAGGGGCCAGGAAATATACTCTGAGGTAGTATCTGGAGGAGAGCATATAGGGGTTTAACAAGGGCAGAAAAGTGATGAATCCATTGGCGGCAACAGCCAGCTGCCCCTGGAAATTTATGCAGCTGCTTTTCTTGTTTTGGAGAGAGGGGATGAACGAAATTGATTCAAGGTATTTTCGAGAGAGCTTTTGAGTGCCCTGAGATATTTCCTGTCCTAAGTAGGTAACGGTTATTTGCACCCATTGAAGTTTAGACTGGGAGGCTTTATGGACTCCTTCAGCCAGTGCCTTTAGGAGAATGACGGAGTCTATAAGAGCACCCTGTTCAGTCTGGTTACGGAGTGAAAGGTCATCAACATATTGAATAAGAGTGGAACCTTGGGTCAAGGCTACAGAATCTAAATCAGCTTTAAGGACTGGGAAAAGTATTAAGGGAGACCCACACTATCCCTGAGGTATGGAAGTCCATGTCAACCATCTTCCTCTACATGTAAATGCAAAAAGAAATCGTGGGTCAGAATGCAATGGAACCAAAAAGAAACCTGAGCAGACATCAATTACTGTAAACCAGGCTTCATCAGCAGGAACTGAGGTGAGAATGGTACCTGGATTAGGACTATGGGGTGGAGGAATTACAAAGGAGTTTGAGGCTCTTAGATCTTATGCAAATCGATACATTTAATTTCCATCTGAATCAAATTTCCCTTCTTTCTTTACTGGCAAGATTGGGGCGTTATAGGGTGAGGAAGTAAAGATAAGGACACCCTGATATAAAAAAGAGTCTATTATAGGTTTAATTCCTCACTCTGCATCTCCTGAGAGGGGCTACCAGGCCACCTATGGGAAAGGTTTGTTCCTTTTCCTGGCTCTGCACAAGCTCTGTGCTCCATAGCAATCCAATCTCATTTGCATGTGAAGCCCAGAGACTAGCTGGGACAATTTTAAGGTTGCCTCCTCTTCAGAGGATTTAAATTGAGATGAGATTTCCTTAGGGAAAGTAGGAATCTTGAGGTTTAGTCTGAGGGCAGGGGGAAAAAAACCTGCCTTTCTTATTACATTGTATGGTGGCATTAAAGTTACATAACAAATCTCTGCCTAAAAGATTTGCTGGTGAGGAGTCAGAAATTAGAAAAGTATAATGGGAGTTGAGAGCCTAAGGATATTGGGGTGGCCTGAGATGTGGACAATGGAACAGGCTGTCCAGGGACTCTGACACCTAGAATAGAATCAGAGGTGACAGGTAGTATTAAATCCTCTGAGCAGATGCTAGAGAGACTCACACCAGTGTCAATTAAGAAGTCCAGCTTCGAATCCTCTATTTTAAGTTTAATAGTGGGTTCTGCAGTGTGACTGAGGATTGGCTGACCCTGTCAGTTGATGGAGTATTGGCCCCGAGGAAGGAAGAAATGAACCTTCTGATGGTGCTGGGGCTTAGGGAAAAGGTTATTTGAGCTTTTTTTCTTTTAAGTTAAGGATAATTGTCCTTCCAATGTCCTGGCTTCTCACAATATCTGCAAATACAGGGAAGGCTATGTGGTTGGTGAGAAAAATGAGTGGACTTTGAGTTACCCTTAGAGTCATCATTTTTGTTTTTGTAAAGACTCAATGTGCCCATCAAGGTCTGTTCATTTTAGTTTCTTTTTTGTCTTGTTTTTCTGCGTGCTATTTTCAAAGAACTAGGTAGTTGCTTCTATAATAATGTTAAGAGACCGAACTGCCCAGACAATGACACTATTTTGGATTTATCTCTCTATATCAGAGAGAAGATTTCCAACCAAGGCAGAAATTAAAAGATGTTCTAGACTCCAGAGTTTACTGCAGCGTGCCTTTGCAAAGTCTATATAAAGGGTTCCACCAACGTTTTAGGATGTTTCTCTTTCTCTGAGCACATAATTCAACCTGAGACCAATTTACCTTAGAGGGAGGCCTCCATTAGCCCCACATCAGGCCCTGAATGTTGGCCTGGCTGAGCCTTTTCCTGTTATTTGCAGGAGGGCCTGGGAGATTCTGGTCACCTGTTTCCTCTGGGGAAGGCTTGGGGGAGGATTTCCCCCCGAGGCCATCTAGCCTGATAATTACAGTATAATCAAGGGTGGAAGAATGTCCTTTAATAGCCAGTCCAAGTCCCTAGAGTGGGGCTGTGAAAGGCCACTAATCTTTTTAACTCTTCTCTAAATTTGGTAGAATCTTCTGAAAGTGGTGGCAAAAAGGCTTTGGAATTTAAAAGATCTGGTGCTGTCCAGGGAAGCCGAATTCTTTGCTGTGGAGGTCCAGGACGCATCTTCATGGGACATTGCACAGGAAGGCCTAGAGATGACTGAGTTTAATTACAGAGCCCAGGGAAGTAAGAGGGGTTGTAAAGTACCGCAAAGTGATCCTGGCTGTGAGCTCCTGGAGCCTGTGCCAGATTTATTTCCTGGCTATCATTGTTTATACAAATAACCTGTATATTCCAGGCCTGAAGATCAGGCTACAGTGCTTCCTGCAAATCTTGCAGGGAAGGGCAACTTAAAGCAGGTAGCTGGGTGTTTAAGGGATTTGGGGGGGGGGGGGTAGTTGGAGCAGTTTGGGGGGAAAGTTGAAGGAATTTGCTGAGGAGATGGGGCCAGATTTTGAGGAGAGGGGTTTGAGGCAGGGGTCCACAGATCCAATAGATCTTCTGAAGGGTCAGGGACAGGAAGATGGGGATAAAGGGAGTATAGGTGGGTAGAGAAGGAAGATTTATAGTGGGTGTGGATTTTAACTTTTGTTTTTAAATCTGTTTTCTGTTCTTTAATCTTTCTAAGGGAGTATCTAAGGCTAGCCGTTAAAATCTGTTGTGTCCTCTTTTTAATTTGATCTTCCCATAGAAACCAATGGGATATTTGTTTAGGATGAGAGCTCTGTAAAAATTTTTTGAATAAAGAAGTTTTTCCAATTCAAAGGATCCATCATCTGGTTATTGACAAATAGGATCTTCAAGGGTATGTTTATTTCAATAGCAACTCAATCCAATAAACCTTATTATGGAAAGGCCAGAGGTAATTTTCTAGGCACAGACACAAGACACATCCCCAAAGCAGGTCTAGAAAGATCCAAGATCCATGCAGCCCACAAGATCCAAGAAGTTCACTCCCAGAGTTAGCCTAAGAAAGCAGAGATCTTCATTGTCATGGGACATAAGAATAGCGTTTGTGAAAATTGTGACTCCAGTCTCCCACAAGAATTTGAGATTCTTCTAGTCGCAGACCTACTAGTTTGTGACACAGGGTAGGCAATACTAGGAAGGGGCTTTCCCAGCACTAGGGAGATAAAGGTCCCTTATGGACTGGGATCCTTTATTAAGACAAACTCCCCTGAAAGCTGTCATGGTTGGACAAAGAGACTGCTGCATGTCACTTCTTGTCTTGGGTTCCCAGCCTGTGGGCAGGTCACTTAAGGCAAACCCAACAACCTGTGTCCCCCAACTGGCAGAGACCAGAGAGAATATTCTCACTGGTCACAAAGCCAAGCTCTCAGGACATAAAACCACATGAAGAGAGAATCTGATCCAGTTGTTGTAGCTGTTTTTATCCATGAAGCACAGCAAAGTTTGTCTAAACAGATGCTGATCTGGTGAGAACTATAAACTAGTCAGACTGTGAGGCCAGCTCAAACAACAGCCTTGTCAGACCTATCCCTCTGTTTTACCCTATGAATCTCCTCTTTATGACAAATGACATAGAAACAGAGACAAAGGAAAACTATCTCTGGGAGGCAGGAGATCAACAGAAAACAAGAGTACTCCAAACAGAAAACATTAGAGGTGCTATACACAAAAAACTATTTCACACCAATGGTTTTCCCTGCCAATCTGAACTTGAAAAGGGAAAAAGACAAGGAGAGACTCTTATCACTCTCACCCTCCCATCCACCTACAGGTGGAGATTTGGCAGGGAGTGACATAGTGAGAACTCTTACCAACTTCCAGAGTTTGTCAAATGTCCCAGCATCTCTCAGCTTCAGCCCCCAGAGTGATAAGCAGTGACCCAGTCAGTACTATCCCATCGTCACTGCCAGAAACGGTAGGAGAGGCAAACGCTGTAGGGGAAACATAATTAAAATGAAGAGACCAAAGGAAGATAAGAGTTATTTTAACAAGGTCTGTTAGTACAGAAGTTTCCTGGCCTTGACTTTCTGGTGATAAGAATGTTCCTTTCCTCCTGGCACAGGGAGGGCAGCTCTCACATGGGAGTTTTAACTTCTGCTTTCAGGAATAAAAAGGGGAATCAAGTACCTTAATTTCACCTGCTGTTTTTCAAGTGATTTCAACTCAAAATAATCAATATGTCAAGGTGGCATATTTTGGGGTGACATGTCCGGAAATCCCTTCACTTTTCTTCCTGTGTATGTATGGTCATACCTTCCTAAGCTTTTTTTTTCTTTTGCATATAATTTTTTAAATTGGAAATTTTTAGATAATATATTGCAGCAACTCTGGATTCTTATCCCCTCCGGGGTAGTTGTTGCTGATTTTTTTGTTTCTGTAATGGCTTGCCTGGATTAACTCTGTAGAGTCTGTCTTCCTGGCAGTGTGCAGCCACTGATGCCTTTGTTCAGGGTATTTTTTTGTTTTTTGTTTTAACATATTTTTGTTTTATTTTTAAGCCTGACTCCCTAGGGGTCAGCCTAACTTAATGGTCAGCCAATGATTGATTAGAGGTTGTACATAAACATTTTGAACCAGTAAGGTTTCCACCCTTTGCTGTGAAGCTGTGTGTGTTTAAGGTATGTCATCAAAGTTCAGGCAGTTTACAGTCTGCTCCAGCTTATTCTTTCTGCATACTCAAGACTTCACATTCATCAGGGACAAGTAGATAGCCAGGGCCCTATCTGGTCTTTCCTCTGTGAGTGCCCATCATTGAGCATGTATACACCTGCTTCCAAATCACCAGGGCTAAGTAGACACTTCTGAACCCCTCTATCACTCTCTTGATCTCTGGATTTCCCTTTTAATTTTCTAGCTGGTCTGTCAATCTCTAGCTTGCCCAAGCAGTATTGACACCTCAGGCAGCCTTCTTAAATGTTTGCTATTATCCCTGGATTTTCCTGTTATCATTTTTGACAATGCCCTTGTGTATTTGTGCTTCTCTCCAGAGCAAATCAGCCCCCTCTAGTAAGGAGGCTGCGATTCCTCACAGCTTGCCCGGCCCTTATAAAAGTACTGAATAGCAGAGCTGGGTGGGGAATGGCAGAAACCCCAGGATAAAATGCACAGACTCCCAGTATTCTTAATGATGCTTAGTTTCTCTTGAATAAATGCTTCTCAATTAGATAGATGCCTTTGGTCAATTTCCAAAATCCTGGAGTGGCTGTTTTTAACAGCTTTGTCTGATTTTATATTTGCTTTTTAGGGAGAGGGTTTGCCTACCACCTCACTCAACCTTTCCAGAAGTCCCACCTCACATTCAAAATTTTTGCTTTGAGCCAGAGGTCACTGTAACGTTTCATTATGACATGTGAAAAAGGAAAAGATATGCAAGTCTTATGAACAAGCTTATGAATGAGGAGATACATCATATTTTTTTAATAAAAAGATTCAATATCAAAAACATTGAACTATAGATAAAATGAAATTCCAATTAAAATACTGAAACAGGAGGGAAGGGGGCAGGGCCCAACCTTTGAGAGAATTACATAGCCGGAGGACATGACATAAACTGATTAGAACCAAATGGATCCAAGATGGTGGACAAGTTGACTTCCACTAGACCTTGAGCCTCAGTATATGCTCACTATAACACATCAGTAAGCTAAATGACACATCTACAGGCACCATGACAGTTCCAAGACCAACCATAAGGATCAAAAAGTGGGCAGTGGCCCAATTCCTGGAAATCCCTGCCCTTCCTGAAATAGCTGGAATACTCCTTCCACTCATTAGCCTGTGAAATTAGGCACCCCTATAAAAACTGACAACCCCATACTCTGGTGCTTTTCTCACCTTCTGAGATGGCCCACACTCTGTCTGTTTCTCTCTAAATAAGTCCACTTCTTACCTATCACTTTGTCTCTCACTGAATTCTTTCTGCGATGAGACATCAAGAACCTGAGCTTCATTAAGTCCTGAAACCAGGTGTGTGACCTCAGTTGGAAGACCTCAATTGGAAGACAGTTTTGACCGGGTTTGAATCCTAGCTGTGTGGATTCAAGTCCCAATCAGGGCTTTGGCTGGGCTTGAGTCCCAGCACAGGGGTTCAAGTCCCAGTCTAGATTTTGGCCAGGTTTGAGTCCCAGCTGTGTGGGTTCAAGTCCCAGTCAGGATTTTGGCTGGGTTCAAGTCTCAATCTGAAGTGCACGGTTTCAATATCAACAGGGTTCTTGATGGAATATGATTAGACAGTGTAGATATTGACACAGGAATAAGCCAATGGTAGAGGTTAGAAAGGCTACAAACAGATTGTGTAGGCAGAATTCTACAAATGACTCCCCTTGGACCAAGGTAGAATATGAAATGTCTTTCCCATGATTACATTACATTATATGAAAAAATAAAGATTATCTAGGTAGGCCTGGTCTAATCAAATGAGCCCTTTAAAAGTAAAGAATTTTCTCTGGTTGGTGGAAGAGAAACTCAGGGATTGGAAGGCCGAGAAGAATTTGACATGGAATTGCTGAATTTGAAGATGGAGGGGGCACAGGCCAAGGAATGTGGGTGGCCTTGAGCTGCTGAGAGTGGCCCCAGGCTAACAGCCAAGGAAATGGGGACCTTACTCTTATAGCCTTAAGGAACTGAATTCTGCCAACAACCTGAATGAGTCTGAAAGCAGGTTATTCTCCAAAACCTCCAGATAAGAGCCCAGCCCAGCCAACTCTTTGATTTCAGCTTTGAACCCAGCCAATTCTGCCTAGACTTCAGATCTACAGAGCTGTGAGATAATAAGTGGGTGTTGTTTTAACCTGAAAATTTTGTGGTAATTTGTTATGCAGCAATAGACAACTAATACACAGCCCTATATTTATACAAGTATTTGATAGATGACAGAGCTGGCTTTGCAGATTCTTGGTGAAAGGAGATCTCTTCAATGAATAATTCTGGGACAAATGGTCATACATATAGAATACAAAAAGGTTGGATCTCTACCTCAAAATGTGACAAGCAAATAGAAATTTTCGATGTACGGAATTCCTTAATGAAAGATGTAAAACACATAAAACAATTGAAAATTCAAGTATGCAAAAAAATTTAAATTCTATTTATCAAAGGTCAACACTGAACAAAGAAAAAAGAAGGAAAGGACAAGAAGTCTGAAAAGCAGGAGTGTACAGTGTCTCAAGAGTTCCGAGAGAAGCGTGTTTGTAGAAAGGAAGTTGCCATCTTTGTTGAATTCTACTGAGGGGGGAATTCAAGGAAGACAGAAGAGTGTGCACTGGATTTGAAGACACAAGGAACACTGATGACCAGAACAAGAGCATTTCAATGGAGTAGGAGGAAACCCAGGGTAGTGCACGGACAGCTGTGTCTCTTGTTCATCACCCTTCCAGAAAACGCCACACCTTCCTAGATGCCTAAAATGTCCTATCACTTGCATATTCACAGCTCTCCTAAAATATCTGAACATGGTAGTGACAGGTTCTATTTGGCTTTTATTCTGTAACAGAACAAGTAGAATTATGATCTGTATCATGATTTACTTAGCTGATATCACATGCTTTTGAGAATTCTATCATTTTTCTGACATTTCTTCCTCTCTAGCAAGATGAGAAAGAGAGAAACCATAACAAAATTGTGGCCATCTCTACAGTCAAAATAGGTTTTAGTTGTTTCTAGTCAAGCCGAACTTTCTGGAGGGTCAAGGGATGGAAATTGAGGTGCATTTTGCCGTGCTAAAATCTTACACTATATGTATATATATATGGTGTAAAAACCCTGAAATTAATCTCCCCCCCTTCTTCCTCTCATTGTACCTTGCAAGGTTGACTTAACTGGTCATTTTGACCCCACTAATTCAATAAAAAAAACTCAGGGTAAGGGGGCACAGGGGATGGGACAGAGGCCCAGTCCTGTGCTCCCTAGGGACTGGTTGTATCTCAAACCATGGAATCTTGAAACTATTCCCCTTCCTCAAAATTATTCTCTTCCAACCAAAATAGCTCCTAAACTATAGAAGCTCTGGATGTGCAAAAGGATTTCAAGATTTCACTAATGAAGATTATAATTAAAATATTTAAATGGGTTTTTAATTTTCTTTCTGGGCTATGCTATTTCCTAGTCCTCTCGAGGAGCTGCTATTGTTCAATCCTGACAGAATTCTCTGTTAGAAATTATAGCCTGCTGCCTTTCAGCATCTTCATTAAAATGCAATGCTGCCAGATATATCTGCATGCATATGAATGAAGCATCTATAGAATAATTAAGTCATGAATAACACATTGCTGAGCATGGCTTTTCCTGAATAGGGAAAGACTATTATTTATGAACCCAGAGATTTTATATTATATGAAAAAATAATTGGCAATAACAAGTATTATTTGAAGACACATTAATTTAAATTATGATTACCCTTCTATAGACTCCATTTTTAATAAAACGGCATTTACATTAGAAAATGGACATGAATTTATGTGCCATTTTTCTTTATTTTGCTCAAAAGGCCACCTGAAAGCTTTTTGGCAATGGGGATTGCATAATTTGAGAATCTTGAGATCTTTTACAAACAAAAGGTCATTAGCATCACAGCGACTTCATAGGCCTGGGTTCAAACTAATAGCTACATATCAATGGAAAAAACGTAGATACTGTTCACAAGCAGTACTTAGGCTTTTTCAAGGAACACTGTGGAAGCAAAAGCTGAGGTCCCCTGAATCCACCCCTCCCCCATGCAGTGTGTTTGAATCAAGAAACAGTTCTTTTCCAAAAGCCCCAGTTTAGCAATGACCACGTTCTAAAGTTAAACTGTGCTGTAGTTTCAGCACTGCTTAATGTTTAGCTCTGGGCTCTCCTGAGACCTTTAGCCACGATGCACTGCGTGCTAAAGTCCAGAGGCAGAGGAAGAATAAGTGAGAAGACATGAGAAAGACCAGAGAGGGGAAAAGGACGCAAGGCTCAAGGTGAAAAGAGAAAGGAAACATCTCTTCCTTCTTGACTTCCCTCAGGTCCCTTGGTTGAGTCTCTTTCTTGGTCATATCTTTTTGTGATTCATTTCACATTTGGTCTTTCTTCCGCTTCTTTTTCAAAAGACAACACACCCAGTAAAGTCTCAATAAAGTCTTCCTGAGGAAGGGTCAGATTCAAATGTCAACGGAGCAAATAAGCCTAGCATCTAGTTAGTCCCCATGGCAGTCAAAGGACCTGTTTCAAATCTGGGGAACCCGTTTCCTCCTTTCCATTTTCCCTCACAGGTGCTTCAGTCCACCCTGCTCCCTTTGTACCTGGGTCACAGCAGCTTCCCCTCTAATGCCCTGTCCATAATCTCCCATCCTCCCACCCAATGCCCCACCCTGCCTTTCTACCCTCCCCAGCCCTACCCAAGTACAAGTACACTCCCTAAACCATCTCTGATTAAGTCATTTCTCTGATAAAAATTCCACAGCGGTTTCACATGGTGCTCAGGATCAATTCCAAACCACTCAACATGATTCAAATGCCCTGCAGGACCTGGCCACAGACCACATCTCCAGATCCTTCTGCAAAGCCTCCAACGGTCTGCTCTCTCCAGTCTAAATAAATTACTCACCACTTTTTGAGTTCATCTGTTCCATGTCTTCATACATACTGTTTCCCTAACTGACATCTATTCCTCCTTAAACATTCACCTCAAAGGCCCTCTAGACCTGCAAGCGTTCCCTGACCATCCCCATTCCCACTCATTTTGATGTTTCCCATGGCACTCTGAGTATCACATTTATATCTCAAGGAAAACCCTTTCTTACTCTTTACTATAATTGTTGATTTGCTTGTCTATTTTCCCCACTGAAGTATAGTCTCCTTAAAAGCAGAAAATATTTTCTTGGACTTTGTGTTCCTACCACCTGTCCCAGTGTATAGTAATAAAAGCCCCTTGAATGAAAGAACTACATAAGGCAGAATGAGGTAGGTGCTGTCACCTTCTGCCTTATATGGCAGTGAGTAAAAGCATAGCTTCTTAGAGACCAGAAGGCTTGGGTTTACACTGTGACTCTACTATTTACTAAGTGATGATAAGTTATCTTATTCCTCTGATCCTCTGTTTCCTAATTTGTAAGGTAGATATATACACTTGTTTTTTTTACAGAGTTATTTTGAAAATTAAATTAAATAAGAGAACTTAAATGTTTAGTGGGAGGACTGGCACATAGTATGTAATGTGTAGTGGTAGCTATTCATATTGTCGTTACTATTTTTATTACTATCAAAGCACAGCCAATAAACACTTAAAAGGCCATTGGGGGTGGGGTGGGATATATTTACCTTCATTTTAAAGATTCATTATATCATTAAAATAGAATACAAGACTCCCAGGTAATCCACAATGAAACATCATAACTAAAATAGCATAAGCAGACTGGCAAGCCAATCTTATTTTGCTATTCCATTCAGTTCCTCTTCATGGTGAGGTGGGGAGAAGGATACTCTACTTTAACTGTAATCATTAAATCACATTTGTTGTTGTTGTTTTTGTTCCCACGTTCACCCAGTACAGATCTTTCAAGAGGGCTTGCACTTAGCACTGAGTGAGGAGTTTAAACAACATTGAATACTAGGACATTTCCTGATCTCTGAGTAGAAGGTCTGGCTTAACTATGGCATTGGCCAGCCGTGTGATCAAGGGTAAGTCACACCTATTTGGGTAGCTGTTGTTTCTTCATCTATGTAGTTAGAAAAGTGGACTATCAGATCTCTAAGGTTCCTCACTTCACCAAAATCATGATTACAAGTGGAAGCGTGGCCCCTACCCTACAAAAAAATTGTAATTAAACTATTAAAGTATAAGTGACCTGGTATTGCCCATTTTGTCCCCTCTCCCCGCTGTTCGCAGGATACTGCCAGACTAATACTCAGTTTTTGTGTAATGGAACCCCCAGAATGTGGAAGGTGGAGAAAAAACAAAAGCTAACCGGGTGGTTATCTGGAGGAGAGCAGAGAGAGCTGCAAACTGAAAGAGCAGGTGGGTGGAGAGGAAGGGTGCGGGAGCAAGAACAGCTGGGGGAGGAGACTGAGAGAGTACAGGGATGGGATGGCATAAATGAGGGGAAAGTTACTGGGCACTGCAGGAGGTAGCTGGGGATCTTCATGAGTTGCCGTAAAATAGAATCTCCAGTCCCACTTATGTTCTTCAAGACAGACAAGTAAAACAGAGTCAGGGCTTCCCTGGTGGCGCAGTGGTTGAGAGTCCGCCTGCCGATGCAGGGGACACAGGTTCGTGCCCCGGTCTGGGAAGATCCCACATGCCGCGGAGCGGCTGGGCCCGTGAGCCATGGCCGCTGAGCCTGCGCATCCGGAGCCTGTGCTCCGCAACGGGAGAGGCCACAGCAGTGAGAGGCCCGCGTACCGCAAAAAAAAAAAAAGAGTCAGAAGGTCTGTGCTTCCTTGAATGTAGCACCTCCTGAGGGATTGGACCAAATGGGTCAGAGCGTCAGTGGACTTACATCAATTAATGAGAAAACAGAGAGAGGTACCAATTGATACGCCCACAAATAGGCGTACTCTGAGTATGTGTTTAATTCTCACAGTAAAGGAGATGAATGAAGTATGATTTGAGGTGCCTTCAGAATACTGTAAAAAAAATTAAAAGGTTGACATTTTAGAGATGAGGGAAAGAGAAAAGTGGTGAACTTCATTATCATCCAATGATAAGCCAGTCAGGCCTAATGAAATCCATGTAAATGATATAATTGACAAAAGTAAAGAAAGTATTCCAATACTGTGGCTGGAAAATTATTTCACAAACGTGAGGATTACTCAAAAAGTTGAACTTTTTTTTCTCTCTTTTTAACATATGTTAATAAGGCAAGTAACTTAAGTCTATGTTTTTTTAAAGGTATGGCTACCTTTCTACTCGATAAGGCTGAATTTTTAAGGAGAATAAATATCAGTTAGGGAAACAACATAGTGAGGACATGGAACCTGATATACTCAAGGAACCATAAATCATTTAGTTAGACTAATTAGGGGAATAATAAGTATAATATAACAAAGATTATCCTGGTTGCAGAGTGTAGGATGGCATGAAAGGAAGTCTAGTTAGGAAACTGGGGCAATAATCCAGCTGGGAAACAATGGGAATGTGAACCAAACAATGTAATTGAGGATGAAGGGGGAACAAAAGACTTGGGTTCAAGTCCCAACATTCTCACCCTCCATACATATGATCTTGGACAAATTACTTCTCTAAATCTTAATTTCATAAACTAGAAAATGTGAATAAGAGTACATAGGACTGCTGAAAGATTTTTTAAAAATAAGGCATGCAAACCATTCAGCACAGTACCTGGACTGAAAAATATAGACATGGAAGTACTCAGCAAATATGTGGGAGTTAAATTATGAGGTTGTCCAAGTATTAAGTATGGAGTAGGAAAGGAGAGGGCCAAGGTTGCCTAGGTTAAGAGGGTGGATTTCTGACTCCTTAAATTTTAACCCTCCTCCTCTTCCAGAATTCCACTGCTTCTTCATGGAAGATAAAACACATACCATGTAAGTGATGACACTGCCACTACCAACCAGCTATTTGCTTCCAGGTAGCTCTGTCTATGGCTCATGTTTAGAACTAGCAGCAAGAAGCAATAGGGAGAAAGCATAAGTGAAGGTGTGTGGTCTGCCTTCTTGATAAATCCCATTCCCCACCCGGCCTCATGAAGCTGTATGATTTTTCTCAGTGTTTCAGATAGGATGGAAAGATGAGGCCTGCTTTTTTGTGCTGTTTTGATTCTGAGGTTTAATTACTGTTGTTCCTGGGGAATTCATTGCTTTAATTAATGATGTGCCCTGAATCTCTTAAGTGAAGAATACCACTGAAAACATGAATATGTAATGAGTACAGCCTTCTTTATCCCAGCTGAGGAGGGTGGCTGTTACTTGGCTATCACCTCTCAGTGCAAGTACAAGGACCTCAGGTACTAAAAGGAGCTGGGCTTCAAGGTTTTATTTGCATGTCTGGTTTCTTTTTAGTTCAAGAGTTCTTTTGTTTTATTTAAAAGCTGGGTCTATTAACAAGGAAACCAGAGAGAAAAAACAATCAGCTTGCTTTGGTGCCCTTTCAGACCTTCTCTTAACTGCTTATAAATCAATAAACTAATTTCTAAATCAGGGTTTCTCAATCTCAGCACATTTTGAACCAGATAATTCCTGGTTGTAAGAGGTTGTTTTGTGTATTGTAGGATGCTTAGCATATCCCTGGCCTCTACCCACTAGATGCTAGTAGCACATCCCATTCGTGACAATCAAAAAAGTCTCCAGAAGGAGGCAAGAATATACAATGGAGGAAAGACAGTGACTTCAGAAAGTGGTGTTGGGAAAGCTGGACAGCTGCATGTACATCAGTGAAGTTAGAACACTCCCTCACACTATACACAAAAATAAACTCGAAATGGCTAAAGACTCATGTCACCATAAAACTCCTAGAAGAGAACATAGGCAAAACATTCTCTGACATAAGTCATAGCAATGTTTCTTAGGTCAGTCTCCAAGGAAATAGAAATAAACAAATGAGACCTAATCAAATTTATAAGCTTTTCCACAGCAAAGGAAACCAGAAACAAAATGAAAAAACAACCAACGGAATGGGAGAAAAATATTTGCAAACGATGCGACCGAAAAGGGCTTAATTTCCAAAATGTACAAACAACTCATACAACTCAATAACAAGAAAACCAAACAAGCCAATCAAAAAACGGGCAGAAGACCTAAATAGACATTTCTCCAAAGAAGACATATAGATGGCCAATAGGCACAAGAAAAGATGCTCAACATCGCTAATTATCAGAGAAATGCAAATCAAAACTACAATGAGCTACAACCTCACACCGGTAAGAATGGCCATCATTAAGAAGTCTACAAATAACAAATGCTGGAGAGGATGTGGAGAAGAGGGAATCCTCCTACACTGCTGGTGGGAATGTAAATTGGTGCAGCCTCTATGGATAACACCTTAAAAAACTAAAAATAGAACTACCATATGATCCAGCAATCCCACTCCTGGGCATATATCTGGAGAAAACTCTAATTTGAAAAGCTACATGCACCCTAATGTTCACAGCAGCACTCTTTATAATAGCCAAGACATGGAAGCAACCTAAATGTCCATCAACAGATGAATAAAGATGTGGGGGGTGTGTGTGTGTGTGTGTGTGTGTGTGTGTGTGTATAAAATGGAATACTCCTTAGCCATAAAAAAAAAGAATTAAATAATGCCATTTGAAGCAACATGGATGGACCTCGAGATTATCATACTAACTGAAGTAAGTCAGACAGAGAAAGACAAATACCATATGATATCACTTATATGTGGAATCTAAAGTATGACACAGTTGAACTTATTTACAAAACATAAATAGACTCACAGACATAGAAAACAAACTTATGGTTACCAAAGGGGAAAGGGGGTGGGGGAGGAATAAAATAGTAGTTTAGCATATACAAACTAATATATATATATATATATATATATATATATATATATATATGAATCACTTTGCTGTACACCAGAAACTAACACAACATTGTAAATCAACTATACTTCAATAAAAAAAAAAAGTGTCTCCAGGCCTTTGCAAATGTCTCCTGAAGGCAAAATTGTCATGGGTTGAGAACCACAGGTCTAAATGAAGGACTTACTTTGCAGGACAGTGAAAGCAAGGCATATTAACCAGCAATAAACATATGTTCATTGAGGACTTGAAAAACACTGTGCTTGGTATTGTAGGAAATACAAAAATGCTAAAGTATCATGTAAATTGGGAAAGTCCTTGGACCAGCAGTCTAGATCCACGTCTGCTGCTTACTAGTCATGGGTCCTTGAACAATTCATTAACCTTTCCTCATCTTACTAAGGAACAAGTGTGAGAAATGTAGGGTGCAGAAATATATGTATTTGCAACTGGATGAACAGTCTTAACAGTCTTATCTAAAGGTCTCTAGTAGTGAATCCAAAGTCTTTGTTTGCTAATCTGCTCTGACTAACATTTTATTAATGACTTAAATGAATGAAGACATAATCGACATGTTGATCAAATGTAAACACAACATGCACTTGGAATGGCCATTAGCTGGATAAGAGCACCAGAATTGAAGATGATACTGAAAAGCCACATCTAAGCAAAAGGTATTTGCATACAGATAATGTAAAGTCATGCATTTGGACCCAGAAATTCACACCATAGCACAAATACCAGATTGGGGAATTCAGTGTGTATGTAGGTGAGCAAGAAAGAGAGTAGTAGAAGATGAGATAAGAGATAAAGGAGTTCAAATTATATAGGGCCTCATATCTCATATTAAGAGAGCTTTGTCATTTACTTTGAGTGAGGAGGAAAGTCATTTGAGCGTTTGAACAAAGGATTAGCAGACTGGACCAAATTTTTATTTTATCAGATTACTGTGGCTGCTGCATTGAGTATAAATTAAATGGGGATAAGAACAGAAATAGGGAGACCAATTAAGAGGCTACTGCAGTAAACCAGGAGAGACACTGCAGAGGCTTAGATGAGGTGTAGCAGGAAGATGTTACAGATTAGATTTGGGTTGTCAGAAAAAGAAGGGAGTCGATACTGACTCTAATCAAACAGAAAGATGGAGGGCCATGAACTAAGATGGGAAAGACCAAGGGAGCAGATTTTGGATAGGCAAGTTGAATGGTATAAATGTAACATGAAAAGAGAATAGCTGTGAAGGAGAAATTTGGCTCATTCTACAAAATTTTTGAAAAAAAACAAAACAAGATGTAGAGTTTACAGGTATGACCATCTGATTCTGGATAAGAAAGAATTGGCAAAAATGAAGTGGGTAACCATGTGAAATAGTGACTTAATAATACCAACCTTAGCTCATACTCCCCATGAGCCAGCCACTGTCAAGGACTTTGCAATTATCTCATAATCCTCAAATCAGTCCTATTTTACAGATGAGGAAATCATAGCTTGTAAGTGATTAAGCTATGCAAAGGTTGGTCTAGGTTCAGATCGGCAAAACTGATAACTCTGGGTAAGCTAAGATTAAATTTCCTGCGGTTTTACTATTGCTTCAACTAGTAAGCAACACAAAAGATACACAGAAGAGCAAGATGGGAAAGAGATAAATCTGTCTCATGACAACTTTATTTTTCAAGCATACCTAAAGTGGAGTAGTTTCAGCAGCTCATGTGCTGTGGAGATCCTCCAGGTTGGAAGAATCTGCAACACCGTACTTAGCCTTCATTTCTTTTTAGTCTGGGAGAGAACCACATCATTTAGACCCTAGTGTTGTGGTTCCAGAGTCAGAATTTCTGGTTGAGCCACTGTTACCTAATCCAATTATCTCCCTGTTTTGGCTCTTGCATGGCTAGTGTGCCCACTTGATTCTTCAGTGCAGCTGGTCATGGCCATGGCAGTGAGCTAGGATTTGAACCCAGGCAATCTGATTCCTGAGTCTGGTCTTAACAACTGCCCCACACTATCTAACGTAAAAGCATTCAAGAAGGGACTCAAAACTCATTTGGAAAAACGTGGTGGAAGAAATTTAAACCTCAGATATGGCATGAACTAGGTAGCTAATAAAGCAACTTCGAATGTCTAAAACATAATACTACCTCTCTGCTAACCTGTTGGGTTGGTGAACTATAATAAAATGTAGGAAAGAACTGGAGAGGTGTTCTTGTTATATATTTCTGCAGAACGGAAATCTAAATTGCAACTACACCTCTACCATTGGGATGTCCTTCGTTCTATACCTTACTCAAATTTCTTGTCTCCAAGTGAACCATATGTGGTGTCTTCACACATATTGTTTCTGCTTCCAGAATACCTCCTCTTACCCTCTTTTCACCTGGATAACAACTACTTCAAGACTGGAGTAAGACACCATCTTTTCTGTAAAGCCCTTTAGCATCCCATTCACTATCCAGTCAGCTTTGACCTCTCCTTCCTCTCTGCTCCCAGAGACAGCCTCTTGGACCTGCCTCTTGCACCTTGCAAAGTGCTTATCTGATTGTCATATATATATTTATTTACTTACAGGTTTCCTCCGACAATATAGCCTCTTTTCTTCAGTGCAGTGATCAGGGAAGGCCTGATCACTCATTTTTAAAACTCACATAATTATGATAATTGAGAAAAAAAAATGTTGTCTACAGGGACTTCCCTGGTGGCGCAGTGGTTGAGAGTCCGTCTGCCGATGCAGGGGACACGGGTTCGCGCCCCGGTCCGGGAAGATCCCACATGCCGTGGAGCGGCTGGGCCCGTGAGCCATGGCCGCTGAGCCTGCACGTCCGGAGCCTGTGCTCCGCAATGGGAGGGGCCTCAACGGTGAGAGGCCCGCGTACCGCAAAAAAAAAAAAAAAAAAAAAAAAAAAATGTTGTTTACAGCCATACCACCCTGAACGCGCCCGATCTCGTCTGATCTCGGAAGCTAAGTAGGGTCGGGCCTGGTTAGTACTTGGAAGGAAGAAAAAAATGTGTTCTAGCATTTGGACATAGTAATATACTAGTATAAAGGGCTGTGAGATATAACCCAGTGAGTCACAGTGGCCCAATTCAAACAATACACCCATGATGGGACGAGGTAGCTGAGTAGTTAAGACAATAACAGACTGCTAAATAACATACACATGGTGATACAGATCGTAACAGACAGAATAAAACTTACTCTTTCAGAGGGCACTACGTGTGGCAAAAACTTCGTTATTTTCACACAGTGAAAGTCATTTACTTCTGAGCTAGGGATGCTCCAGTGTACAGGCTGAGGAGACATTCCAAGAGGAAGCATAGCATTAAAAAGTAGATGAGGGGATGTCCCTGGTGGCGCAGTGGTTGGGAATCCACCTGCCAACTCAGGGGACATGGGTTCGATCCCTGGTCCAGGAAGATCCTACATGCTACAGAGCAACTAAGCCCGTGCACCACAACTACTTAGCCTGTGTGCCACAACTACTGAAGCCACGTGCCTAGAGCCCAAGAGAAGCCACCTCAATGAGAAGCACGTGCACAGCAACAAAGAGTAGCCCCCACTCACCACAACTAGAGAAAGCCTGCAAGCAGCAACAAAGACCCAGTGCAGCCAAATAAATAAATAAATAAATAAATAAATAAGCAGATGACATTGAAGGAAGTTTACCCCAGTGCCCTCTTCTCTGGATCTTGTCCCTGCTATTATAAAACGTCATGCACTTCATTTTATCACACCTCTAGCTACAAATAAACAAGGATTTCCCAATAAATCAGAATTTTATGATTTTTTAATTATAAAAACAACATAATGCTTTCTTTTGCCATTTTGAACAAAATAAGTATGTGTACAAATTCTCAAGTTTTGGTTGGGCAAATCAAGAAATATGCATTGTAAGATTTTTACATAATAAAATTGTTTTCTCTTTTCACCTGAATTTTTAATCAATGCAAAATAATAGCTAATATTATTGATTGTTTAACATGTCCAGGCACCATTCTAAATACCCTACATGAATTATCTTATTTAATTCTCATAACTCAATAAGGTTGGCACTATAACTGATTTGCAAGATATACGTTTAACCTGTGATAGCCACTTAAGATACCCATTTTACTTTACTTTCCTGCTCTCCTCATACCCACTTCAAAATGCCTTAGATTAAGCTCAATGAAGAACTTACCATAGGAGACCAAAAAAAAAAAAAAAAATCTGAGCAAACTAGAATGGCTCATCTTCCCAGACCTTATGCCCTCACTAGAGGAAGAAATATGAAAACAAAAATGAGCTGAAGAATAGGAAGAGTTTTTTGGGGGTCAGATCCAAGTTCCTGGGTGCTTGAGTTTGTTGCATGAACACTTGCTCCCTCACTCCTGATTTGGGGGAGCTCCGCGAGACAGACAGCTGTGTTACAGTGAGACTACAGGAAGAGGAGACTGGCACCTTACTTGCCAATTGCTTATCTGCTGAGCCTCAGGGCTTGCAACCAGAACTTGATGAAAGGAATTTTAGGAAGAAGGGATAGGTATTGGCAAAGTAAGGCAGAAGAGAGCAGTGCTACTCTCCATCACACACACACCATGTTTCCTGAGAGGCATGAGTAATAGGATCACAGCCATACCCACAGAGGTCAAGATCAGGAAGACAGGGACATCAAAAGATGAATAGGAAGAGAAGGAAAGGCATTTACCAAATGGACCACATTCGTCACAGCTGTAGGTTAGATGACTGTCAGGTGAAAGGTGCAGCCAAATACTTCACAGAAACCACACAGATGCCTGGACAGCTGCTCAGAGACAAGTCCGTCACCATCCAGATCTGTGGGTCTCCCTCATCAGGAGATTTGGAATGAACTAAATCAAAGGTGATGATCGACTCAGGAGTGTGCAGCCAATTAGCCATCACCAGATCCTAGTGGTCAAGAAAGTATCTTCTCCCTCAACATTTCTCCTACTTCCTTTCCTCCAGATATGGCAAAAGGAGAAAGGAAGACACTCCAGACCCTTTCTCCCTGGAATTCTCCCAACTGAACGTATGTGTTATTTCAGATCCTTCAGGAAGCAAATGCCAAGATAGAATTAGATATACAAATAATTAATTGGAGGAAACAACTATGAAGAATAAGGAAGAAGCAGGAGTGGATGGGGAAAAACTTCAGACCACAATGCTCACCTGACACTTGTGAAAGGACAGAAGAAGGAAGGAGGACTGGGTAGGCAGAGGCCCCAGACTGCAGTGAAGATCTCAGAAAGGACTGACCAGGCCAGTGGGGCAAAGTTTGTCTATTAGAGGAGCCCTGTGTTGGGCAGGAACGGCCCGGCTCTAGTATACCTACCTTGCTCGGTTATTGGATGTGAGCAGGCCAGGGAGCATGTAACCTCCTTGTCATGGACACTTCAGAGGATCCCAGAGTTACAGCCTCTGGAGGCTGTCAGCTAACTATTCTCTTTGCAGCTTGTTCTCACTTCAAGGGAGATGTGGACAACACACTCCATTAGCTGCCACAAGATCCATTAAGTCTATTCTGGGATGATGATGTGGGCTTCACACTTGGACATTAGACTGAAATTATAAAGATTTTGCTCTAAGCCAGAGTTAATAAGATCAGTCACAACCTCTTCCCATTCAGCAGGTTATAACAAAGAACTAGGACACCTGGTGCATCTGCTCTACATCAGTCGTTTTTCACATTCACCTCCTCCCACCTCACTGCTTCCTCTCACCTTTCAGCTACATGTCTGTCCTATCAACACCCACTCTGGGATCAGGACCACCTTCAGACAAAAAAATTTACCTTCAGTGCAGGTAATAGCTAAGTATAGTTTGGTCACTGCTTTTAATAGTTGACAGAAGGATGTGTGAATATTTTTGACTGGTTTCTGTCTTAGCATCTCATTCTTGTTTAAAGAATAAAAATGTGGTCAAGAAAGAGGAATCACCCCTAATTTGGAATAAATCTCAAATCAAGCACATAGTGGTATGAGAAACTTAAAAGGGAGGTTTATTTGAGGAAATGGCTCAGAGTTCAGATCTGAAAAGGGGAGGGAAGAACATTCCAGGCAGAAGAATCAACATGCACAGTGGCCCTTAGTGACTGGGGTAAGGGTTTAAGATGAGACTAGGGTAAGAGCCAGATCTTCTCACAGGAGTTTTCATTGTCCTAAAAGTAACAGTAGGGTTTTAATCAAAGGACTGGGTTGGGTGGAGGATGATATGTTAGGATTTGTACTTTGAAAAAAATCCCTCTGGATGAAGAATGGAGAACAGATTGAAGGATGCATGAGGAGATATTAAGAGATATTTAGGAGTTTTGTTTTGTTTTAATAGCCCAGGTGAAAGATGAGGCTATCTCGAACAAAGAAAAGTATATAGATTTTTAAAAAATTTTAATGGCAAAACATCCAAAACTCACTGGTAGATTAGATATGGGGCTTGAGAAAAAGAAGGGTGTCAAGATGTTTCCTTGGGCTTCCCTGGTGGCGCAGTGGTTGCGAGTCCGCCTGCCGATGCAGGGGACGCAGGTTCGTGCCCCGGTCTGGGAAGATCCCACATGCCGCGGAGTGGCTGGGCCCGTGAGCCATGGCCGCTGAGCCTGCGCGTCCGGAGCCTGTGCTCCGCAACGGGAGAGGCCACAGCAGTGAGAAGCCTGCGTACCGCAAAAAAAAAAAAAAAAAAAAAAAAAAAGATGTCTCCTAGGTTTCTAGCTAGCATACTGGATGAATGATAATGGCATTGACTAAAATAATAAATACCAAAAGAGAATCAGGTTGAAGGACAAGGCTGTGAATTCAGAATTAAACAGTTTACCAATTAGGAATCTTTTAGTCACAAGTTATTAAGAAGCCCAATTCAATCTGACGTAAACAAAGAAGAGAAGATATTGCTTCACCTAATTATAAAATCTATTAGAGAGGCTGGCTTCACCAGTGGCCTCATTTAAGAATCAGATGAGGGCTTCCCTGGTGGCGCAGTGGTTGAGAGTCCGCCTGCCGATGCAGGGGACACGGGTTCATGCCCCGGTCCGGGAAGATCCCACATGCCGTGGAGCGGCTGGGCCCGTGAGCCATGACCGCTGAGCCTGCGCATACGGAGCCTGTGCTCCGCAACAGGGAGAGGCCCCAACAGTGAGAGGCCCGCGTACCGCAAAAAAAAAAAGAATCAGATGATATCACCAGGATTCATCTCTCAACTCTACTTCCTCCTGACTGGCTACATTCTCAGACTTTACATGGTGGCTCCTGTACAACTTCAGGCTCACACCATCACAAGACTAGTTCAGTGTAAGAGGAAATTCTCTTCCCAAAAAGTTGAACAAAAATTCAAAATCTAATCTCTTTAGCCTTTATGATCTTGATCTGGGCATATGCCCAACCTTGAACCAATTACAATTGCTTAGGGTGATTAAATATGCTAATTGGATCCTGTAGCCTGAGGCTTAAGTCATATTCAAAAAGAAGTTCATGAATGAAAATGGAGGAGAGTTACATATCCCAAAACAAAATCATGTACCACTGCCACAAAAAGCGTAAGGGAACACAGGGTAGTGAAAAATATATATAACTATCTCATTTAGGTGAACGTGATTTCTGAGATTAACAACAGGCAGGATGTTGTGGACCTCTGAGAAAATCAAAGCTTCAGTGATAGAGAAGGGGTACTTAAAATCACCTCTGAGCATTAGCAGAGGTCAAGACTATGGGCTTTCAGTAACAACTGGCTCAATACAAGAACATAGACCACATGGGACAAAAGCAACATAAGGCACATCCAAGAAAATCTATTTTTGGTGAAGATTCTCTGGAAGGTCCATCAGATGTCTTGCTGTAAAATAATCAGAATTGATTTTTTTCTGTTTATGTTTAATGCACATCATATGATGTGAGTTCAGTCAATCTTACTTTTTCCATTATTAAAGTATTGATACTCCTCCAGGTATCAATAGAAATATGTAGACTCCAGCACCTAGAATGGACAAAAGCAGGATGGCCACCCTCTTTATTTCCTGTTGTATCAGCCAGACCTATTCCTGCCTGGGAATGCTAAACAGTACACACCCATACACATAAACCCTTTGGGGGCTGTCTTGGTAAGATTGAATGTGAAAAATAGCTTCCACTAGAGGGTGCTAAGCCTCAAAATAAAAATACAAACCAAGTGCGTAGGATTTTCCCATACTTTCCAATATTCATTGAGCAACTAATAACTATTAACCTGGACTCCCCAAAAAGCAGAGTGTGAGGCAAAGCTTATGTGCTACTATCTTATTATAGAATGCAATCCCAGGGAGCAAGAATGAGGGCAAAGGAAAGGGAGGGAGGGAAAAAGTGAGAGTCAGTCCAAGAAGTTGTATTACTGAGCCAGTCACCTCTTGCTATTAAACACAACTGACTCCTAGATCTTATTGTGCCTTCCTCTAAGAGGCCATATAAAAAGCTGCTTCATAGAAGAGTCCATCCAGACGGGCTCAATCATCCATTGTTAAAGTTTTACCCAGTGGGGTATTAATTCCCTCCTTACGTCTGAGTTGCGAAAAAATACCTTGTCAAAGATAATGTCATGCAAACAGCAGTTGGAGGATATTTGTCCTTTGACACTAAACATTAATTATCACTTCTCATTTAATAAGACAACTAGTTGTGGGTTTCTTCGGTATTTCTTGGTTGAAAATAATTTCCATTAGACTTACTAGTCATCTAAGAAATTAGCTTTGCTGTTTATCTTTGAATTAGTCTTGTTTACCTTTGCCAAATGAATGCTACATTATAACTGATTGAATAAGCAGTGCTATTTGTTTTTAAGATTGAGAACTTTTTGTTTTTTCAAGTTTATTTATTTTGAAATATTTATAGCTTTCCCCATGGCTTCAGAAACAGACTAGGAAGACATTTAGCTGCTTTTAAACAACTGTTGTATAACACTACAAGCTTGTTTTCTGTTTGTCTACTTAGTAAATCAAGCATATGTTTTCTAGAAGGCTTTGTCTAACTGCCATAACATCAATAATTTGCATCCATTTGTCCTACCTGCTAAATAATTTTATGCTTTAGATCCTTATCAGTTATTCTTAATGTTCTTATAAAATGTGCCATTTTTACATTGACTTTTTATTTGGAAATAATTTCAAACTTACAAAAAGTTAAAAAAATAAAAATAGTACAAATGAATACCCATATGCCATATACTTTATCCAGATCTATCCATTTTTTAACATTTTACTCTGTTATATATGGTTGTCCATCATGGCCCTTTACCCCTAAATACTTCAATGTGTTATTTCCTTAAAATAGGGATAGTCTCTCAAATAATCAATTATATAATCTACTGTCCATATTCCAATATTACCAACTGATCTACTAATGTTCTTTATAGCATTTTTCCCTCCAATACAGGATCCAGTCTAGGGTCAGGAAGGTATTTAGCTGTCATATCTCTTCAGCCTCCTTTTGTTTGGAATAGTTCCACAGTTTGTCTGTGTTTTTTAAGGCATTAACATTTTTGAAGGATACAGTCCCACCTCCCTTTTTTAAAAACAGAAAATTTCTCATTTTATGATTGTCTGATGTTTCCATGTGATTAAATTCTTTCTCCACCAGCAAATGCACAGGTGATGTTATGTCCTTCTCAGGGTATCACATTTGGAGCTCCATGACTCCTGTCTGTCCCTCATTGGAAATACTAGCTTTGATCACCTGGTCAAGGTGTTGTCCAACTTCTCCACTATTTATTGCTTTTTATTCCTCCCTGCAACTAATTAGCAATCTGTGAGAAGACACTTAAGACCATACATATATGGTTTTGCTGTTCCAAAGCAAAATTTTTCTCTAGATTTACCATGGATTGATTATGCTTGGCTAATCCAATCTTCACTGTGATGGTTGCAAAATTTGTGAATTTTTTCACTCCAGAACAGTCAGTCCTTGGCATTCTGCTGTATGCAAGAGCCCTTCCTTCTCCCCTATTTATCTATCATCAGTATGGACTCATGAATTAATATGCTTTTCAATGGTTTAGATTTCATTATTGAACTTTATTTTGCTACTTAGATTGTCCCAGATTTGGCCAGTGGGAGCCCTGCAAAGCTAGCTCCCATGTCTTTGTGACATCTTTTTTCCCCAGCATTTCTTACTATCTGGTATAACAAGATGTTCCAGGTCCATCTTGTACCTACCCAGCTCCAGTTCTAGAAACCAGACATTTTTATAAAGAGCCCAACTTCCTTTTAGCGGGGAATGCTATTAGAGATCAAGATCTGGGTGATAATGTACATTCACTCCTACTGTTGGGGGAGAGGGATCTTTGCTTCTTGGCTCTTTCAACCAGAGATAGAAAATCTGTGCATACACATGCATACAAATGTTCATATATACATAAATATTTTAAAATAAAAATACATAGGCATGCACTCACACACACATACACACACATTTTTTTTTTAAGACATCAAGTGTTCACACTGATTTTTCCAATTCCAATACATGCCTACGGAGTTCTTTCTTTCTCTTCTGTATTCCCTATTTGTATGGCCATGCTCCACAGAAAGAATTCCGCTTCCCGACAACATACTATGTATGCATTTGCTCAGTCCTATGATACATCTAAAATGGTTTCAGGATTTTGCCAATACTACTAAAAATACAATACAATAAACAAAACTACTGAAAAGAGTTAAAGATTTATTTCCAATTCTCACCTCCCCTACTGTACCACCGCAACACACACAACTATACACACCCTGTTCTGGCCACAACTAATGGTGTAGAGTCAAATACTGTGTTCATTAATTAACTTGAGTCTTCCTTCTTCCTCCTTCTCGTCCTCCTTTTGCGTTCCCTTCCATTCCTTTTTCTTATCCTCCTGCTTCGAGATTAGTCACTTAAAATTAGATTTTTTTTAATTGCTTTCAGGTTTAGCCCTCCTCCTTTTTTATAATTATTTTATTTTTCAAATTTGTAGAGCATTAAAATGGTTTCAGAAGTCAAAACCATACAAAAAGGTATACTCAGAGAAGGGTCACTCCCTCCTACAGTTCTTTTAATCCATCGGTCCCTACCCCTCCAAGCCCATGTAGGTAACCAGTCTGTTGTTTTCTGAGTCATTCTTTCTATTTCTTATTGAAATAGCAGGTAAGTGTATGTTTTCCCTTCCATCTTGCATGAAAACTAGCATACTCTAAATGCTGTCTTGCACTTTGTTTAATGTCTTCTGGAAGTCACTACATATCTGTTCTTAGAGGCCATCCTCATTCTTTGTTATGGCTGCACAGGACTCCATTGCCTATATGTGCAATAGTTTATTCAACTAACTCCAAAGCTTGGACATGTAGGTAGTTTCCAATACTTTGTAATTACAAGTAGTGCTGCAACGAATAACCTTGTGCGTATGCACCTTCAGGGATGACTTCTAGAAGTAGAATTTCTGGGCCAAAGGTTAATGAATATGCAGTTTTGTTAAATGTTGCCAGATTCTTCCCCTTATGACTTGTACAACTTTTCATTCTCACAAGCAATGTGTGAGGGTATTATCTCCCCATAGCCTTGTTGACAGGGTGAACTTCCAAGCTTTGGAATTTTGGCCAATACAATGAGTGAGAAACAGCATCTCAGCACAGTTTTTATTTGCATTTCTCTTGTTATGACTGAAGTTGAACACCATTTTATACCTTTTGTGTGTGAATTATCTTTGCATGTCTTTTCCCCATTTTTTCTATAGATTTTTGGGGTTTTTTCATTAATTTTAAAATATTCCTTGTAAAATAAAGATATTAGCCCTTTGCAATATATATATTTTTTTCAATAATGATTTATTTTTGTTTTTTTAAGATTATTTATTTATTTATTTATTTATTTATGGCTGGGTTGGGTCTTTGTTGCTGTGCACAGGCTTTCTCTAGTTGCAGCAATCAGGGACTACTCTTCTTTGTGGTGCTAGGGCTTCTCATTGCAGTGGCTTCCCTTGTTGCAGAGCACAGGCTCTAGGCATGCGGCACACGGGCTCAGTAGTTGTGGCTCATGGGCTCTAGAGTGCAGGCTCAGCAGTTGTGGCGCATGGGCTTAAGTTTCTCCACAGCATGTGGGATCTTCCCGGACCAGGGCTCTAACCCATGTCCCCTGCACTGGCAGGCAGATTCTTAACCACTGTGTCACCAGGGAAGTCCCTATCTGTGATACATTTTTAAAACACCTTATCTCAGTTTGTCATTTTTCTTCTAATATTCGTAAATATTTGTCATGCAAAATTTTTCTTTCTTTTCGTCTTTCTTTTGTTTTTAGTTAAATTAATCAATATTTTCTTTTATTGCACTGTATTTTTAGTAAGCGTTAGAATTTTTTTCTCTATACTCAGGTGTAGTAAAGTTCATCCATATTTATTCTTTATTACATATTTTGGTTTTGGTTTTATGTTTAAAGCTCTGATTGATTTGGGATTTATTCTTGTGTATGTTGTGAAGAATGGTTCCAATTTTATCTTTTTTCCAAAGCTATCTAATTGTGCCAATTATAGCTATTTATTTAAAAAACTATATTTGTGGGACTTCCCTGGTTGCACAGTGATTAAGAATCCACCTACCAATGCAGGGAACACAGGTTCGAGCCCTGGTCCAGGAAGATCCCACATGCTGCGGAGCAACTAAGCCCGTGTGTCACAACTACTGAGCCTGCGCTCTAGAGCCCACGAGCCACAACTACTGAGCCCACGTGTCACAACTCTAAAGCCCATGCACCTAGAGCCTGTGCTCTGCAACAAAAGAGAAGTCATCACAGTGAGAAGCCCATGCACCGCAATGAAGAGTAGCCCTCGCTCGCCGCAACTAGAAAGCCTGTGCACAGCAGCAAAGACCCAATGCAGCCAAAAATAAATAAATAAATTTATTTTTTTAAAAAAACTATATTTGCCCCAGTAGTTTGAGATACTACTTTTATCATATCATATATTAGATATTTTTAAATAGTTGGATCATTTCTGGCCTTTCTATTCTTTTCCATTATTTGTCGATTCATGTGCCAGTTCTATACTGTTTTAATTATAGAGGCTTCATTGTATTTTTTATATCTGTTAGGGCTAGGCTCTATTCAGAAGTTTCCCTTTTCATTCTTTCCCAGCTATTCTGTGTTTACTTTTCCATATGAACTTTA
The DNA here is from genome assembly GCF_949752795.1 of Hyperoodon ampullatus. Classification (NCBI taxonomy): domain Eukaryota; kingdom Metazoa; phylum Chordata; class Mammalia; order Artiodactyla; family Ziphiidae; genus Hyperoodon; species Hyperoodon ampullatus. The sequence goes on along the minus strand of NC_136915.1, from coordinate 59,918,623 downwards.
GGACCAATTTGTCCAATCCCATAAGAAGCTTATTAAGATCTTTATTGGGATCACATCAGTAATGTTGAAGCATCCTTACCAAGAACAAAAAACATTTCCCATTTGTCATGAACTGAATGAATTGTGTCCCCCGCACCGAATTCATATATTTAAGCCCTAACCCCACCCCCGCCCTCATGCAACTATATTTGGAGACAGTGCCTGTGAGGAAGTAATTAAGGTTGAATGAGATAACAAGAGAAGGAACCCTAAACCAACAGGAATAGTGTCCTTAGAAGAAGAGGGAGAGACACCACAGCTACTCAGGCACAGAGAAAGGCCAGGTGAGGACACTGTGAGAAGATGGCCATCTGCAAAATAAGGAGAGGGGCCTCAGAGGAACCCAGAGCTACTGGCACCTTGATCTTGAACTGTCAGTCTCCTGTGAGTAAAAATAATTTGTCATTTAAGCCACCTAATCTATGGTATTTTGTTATGGCAGCCATAACATACTAAGACACCATTCATTTGAATTTACTTATGTGTCTTTGAACAGTGTTTTCTATCTCTCATCACACAGGTTTTAAAAACTTCCTGCTAAGTATATTCCCATATATTTTATCTTTTTAAGAAACAGCTCATTACTTAAAGGGAAATTCATATCCTGTTCCACTTTAACAAAGAGTGTTTTCATCACATTTTATCTTAAATCCTTATAAAAAATTACTTTTCTCTGCATCTTCATGCTCCTTTTTTTATAATCCTTCTTTTCTTTCTACAAATATATTCAGATCTCTTCCATCATGAAAATGTGAAAACCAAGCAAAGTCAAAATCTTTAGTATAACATTTCCAAAATTCTGTTGTATAGAACACACCAGTTCCTTAAAAAGTTGATAGCTATTCAGAATTATTTCCACAGGGCAATGCATATCTGCAAACCAAAAGTTCAGAGTAGCCAAATAACGGACACTTAATTTAATCAAATATTTTCCAGCACACTTGACCATAGAACCATTTTTCTGCAGAACACCTGTTAACGTCACATGGAATAAGTACTCCTTAGAACATTTCTTAACTTACCATTCATTTGAATCAGCTCTTTCTAAGACTACCAGTGATTCCTTATTACTAAATGCAGTGGGCTTTCTTCAGGTCTTATTCTCTTTGCCTTGTCCCCAGTATTACATATTGTTAACTAAACTTTTGGTTTTAAAAGTCTGCTTGCTTGATTTTGGTGACAATGCATGCTCTTGGCTCTCTTTCTACCCCACTGACCTCATCTTCTCTCCCTCTTTTGCTGGATTGATTTATTAATCTCAACTCCAAATTATGGGTGCTTCCCAAATTTATTAATTCTTTTTTGTCTTTTGTCTATGCCAGTGGTGAGAATTTTTTAAAAATACAGATGCCTGAAAAAAAAAAAAAAAAAAAAAAAAAAAATACAGATGCCTGGGCCATACTCCAGACCTACTCATTCAGAATCTTTTGTAATCTTTTCTCTCCCCCTTTTGACCCACATCCTAAAGGACTAGAATTAGTTAAATCCCAGGAAACTAGTGGATCACAGTTCTGGAGAGAGATTTCAAGGGGTTGAAGAATTGACCTCCCGTATAGGTGGTCAATTATAGTTAGTGGCAGTGTCAAAGGGTAGCTTGGGGTAGGGGCCCTTCATTTCCTCCATAATCTCTATCACCACTCCTACCACACCAATTTTATTAAATTTATAAAATCATTAAATAATTTTATATGGGCAACTGATATTTTTGTCTATTTTATATATACTGTCAATAAAGGCATATTTTATAAACTTTGCTATTTTTATTACTCTTAACAACAGGATATCACATGTTAGCCTTCTCCTTTCCTAGACATGCATATATATCAGCACACCTCTTCACATGACATATTATCCACCCCTTCCTTTCCTTTTGGACTATGCCATTTTATAATCTATCCCATATGCAGCTTTCAAAAAAAAAAAAAAAAAAACTTCCTAAGGTGTAGCTTCACACATGCCATGATCCTGTTCAACAAAACTTTCTATCACTTCCAATTACCCAAGACAAAGAAACAAGTTCATCTTCCAAGCCCTTTGCAATAGGGTCCCAAACTAGCTCATATATCCTAGCTCCCCAAATTACAGTCTATATCTGATTCTGGTCAAAATGGATTATTTGCTGTTTCCCAAACTGTTCCCATACTTTTTCTCATGCAGTTCACACTTGCTGGATGCCTTTTATAATCAGATGCCTTTTGAAACCCTATCAATCCTTCAAGGTTCATCTCTAATACCACCAGTTCTCCCATGATGGCTTTTATTTTTCCAATTTATGCTGATTTTAGTTATGGTCGAAACAATAATTTTTTCTGTATGTATTATCAAAAAGAATTTATTTTCTATCTAGTATTTGGAAGAAACTGTGACAGAGACCAAAATAACCTGTATCTACTAATATATTGTGGGGTCTTGATGATTTGACCTTGGGGAACCCAACTCATTTTTGGTGGATCGTAATTTCATTACCAAATAGCTGTGTGGCCTTGGACAAGTAATCTCTCTGGCCTACGTTTATCATCAATAAAATAGACATAAAAAAAGTATCTTCACTGGAGAATTGCTGTGAAAAACAGAAATAATCTTGCACATAGTAGCCCGTTTTGTCATTGCTGCTGAATGTGCTTAATAAATGTCTCAGATGAATTGGGATCCAAGAGAGACCGAATTCTAATCCCAACTCTACCAACACCTTGGACATATCACTTCATCTTTCTAGGCTTCCTTATCTTCCATCATGCATAAAGCCAAGTGGTGAAGCCCACGCCCCCTGACTGAGTCAACCTGGCTGAGTCCCTAGGTGGCAGTGTCTTGGGTTTAGGCCCATACTCTGTGTGGCCACTAGCTGGCAGGATTGCCACATGGTTGCTTGGCCACTCCCCATCTCCACCTCCATCTCCACCTCCAGGAAGGCCTTGCCTTAGGGACTTTGGACCAAAACAAACAGAACAGTCCAGCCTAGCTGCAGCCAAGGCTTCACAGTGGAGTCTTATGGGGCTATAAAAGGAGAAGAAGAAGCAAAATCTCCAGCACTCTTGTACAAGCCTAGAGGAGGGACTAGGATTCCAAGGACAGCTGACATCTTTCCAGCCCATCTATCACATGGTAGATGCCCCTGTAAAGTGCTACGGGTGACCCAGGCCAACACCAGGGTGCCCTTTGGAGAATCAGATGCTGCCTCTCTTGGAAACCATATCTCATGCCTCACGAAATACTTGTGAAAATCTGGGACTTGGGCTTGTAATGTCCAAATGTGTGAGCAACTCACTTTGATCTCTTCGCCCCTCAGTTCCCTTTGTTGTAAAATGAGTGTAAACCAGGCCTCTGAACTCCTTGTTTTGTCTTCCATGCTACAGGCAGTGCAGAATCCTGGAAATAATGTGGGCTTCGTGAACACACAGACTTGCTTTAAATCCTGTTCTTTCCATTTGTATAAATCTGAGGAACTTTTCTAAGTTTCCTCATCTACAGAATGGAGATAGAAAACCTATGGATTTCACAATTTTTTTTTGATGAATGGAATGAAATAAAGTAAGTGAAAGTGGCACATAAAGTTGCTTAATAGTGTTAATTCCCACCCCTGATTATAAAAATACAAAACAGCATGATTTCATAGTCATTAAAAATGGGTACACATGCATAAAGAGGACAAGATCAATATGTACCGAGCTCTTAGGATTTATCTCTAGTGATAACAATTCAAGTGGTTAATATTTTCCTCTTTATACCCCTCTGTAGTTTCTAAATTTTCTAAAATGAACCTTTAACACTGTTGTTCCTTTTTTTATTGTGGTAAAACATACATAACATAAAATCGACCATTTTTAAGTGTACAGTTCTGTGGTATGATGTACATTCCCAGTGTTGTGCATCCACCACCCACTGCCATCCACCTTCAGACGCCTCTTATCATCCCAAACTGAAACGCTGTACCCATCAGATCACAACCCGCATTCTTCCCTCCCCTGCCCCTAGTAACCACCATTCTACCTTCTATCTCTATGAACTTAACTATTCTAGACACCTCATAGAAGTGGAATCATGCAGTATTTGTCCTTTTGTATCTGGCTTATTTCTTATTTCACTTAGCTTAATGTTCTCAATGCTCATCCGTGTTGTAGCATGAATCAGAATTTCCTTCCTTTTTAGGATTGAGAAATACTCCCTTGTACGTGTATACATACATATATATATATACATATATATATAAAATTTTGTATTCATTTATCCATCAATGGATATTTGGATTGTTTTTATCTTTTCGGCTATTATGAATAATGTGAACAACAGTGTACAAATATCTCTCTGAGTCCCCGCTTTCAATTCTTTTGGGTATATACCCAGAAGTGGAATTGCTGGGTCATATTGTAATCTGTGTTTAATTTTTTAAGCAACTGCCATGCTGTTTTCCATATCAACTGCACCGTTTTACATTCTTATATTTTTTTATATATTTAAAAGCTGTCCTAATGAGCGTGAAGAGGTGTCTCTTTGTGGTTGTTACATTTATGTAATGTGCCCATTTGCATTTCCCTAGTGATCAGTGATATTGATCATCTTTGCATGTTGTTAAGTAACTAAAAACAAAACCCTTCCTACTAAACAAATGAATATATTATGAAGCAGAATATAATATTTGTACACATTTTCAAATTGAAACATGAGACTTCAAAGAAATTTCCCGTATGTGGTGGGCAGCTTAGATCTATACCCCTAGACTCCCCAGGAGTCCTCGTTCCTTCTTCTCCACCATGGGGATGGGTCAGGAAACCATTTGAGAAGCCTGCTGGTCCCTGAGTTCTCAGGAGCAGAAAGGGTGTAAGAGGCCAAGAAGGCTATATCTAATAGAAAGTTTCCAGAGGAAAGTCAGCCCCGAATTAAAATGAAACCCATTCAATAAACATTTAAGACACCTGAAAGCTACACTGCATATGACAGTGATCAAGTTACTCTTTGTGAAGTAGTGAGTGAAACAAACATTGAGCACTTGTTACCAGTTTAGTGGGTACTACCGATGTAGAAGTACAGTACCACGAGAAGGTGTAATAGGAGGATTTAAACTATGGAGTACAAGAAGCCCAGAGCCAGACACTAAACTGACATGTCAGGAACTCCAGAGGGAGATGGACCAGGAGCTAAAAGGAACACATGGAGCAGTTATTCCCAAACATCTGTCTGTGGGCAAAGTGGTAGCTGATCAGCAGTAAAAAGAGAAAAATAAGGATACTCTTAAGAGTTTTTCATAAAGCTAAATTTACCCCGTACGGGAACTATCACTAGGAATTAAATGTCCTTTCTTTTATAAAGTAAAAAATATTCTTAGTGGCTTCCCTGGTGGCGCAGTGGTTGAGAGTCCGCCTGCCGATGCAGGGGACAAGGGTTCATGCCCCCGTCCGGGAAGATCCCACATGCCGCGGAGCGGCTAGGCCCGTGAGCCATGGCCGCTGAGCCTGCGCATCCGGAGCCTGTGCTCTGCAACGGGAGAGGCCACAACAGTGAGAGGCCCGTGTACCGGAAAAAAAAAAAAAAAAAAAAAAAAGAATTCTTAATAAGCCAAAATAAAAGGAGCAAACCCACATCATTTCTTAAGTTTTGTTGTGACCTTTAACTGGTCTGTGACATTTCAGTACTCTCAGCACTCCAGGAATTCCTGGCTAGGAGCAAGGAGCAGGTGTCGACATGGAGAAGGGCAAGCCAGTCAGGATGAGTGGAGACCCACAGAAGGCCTGGCCTAGGTTGAATCTCATGGACTCCAAGCGCTTCCAGAGAAGCCACTTGTAGGTCTTGATACATGCAGCCCCCTTCCCCAACCCTATCATTCTGAGCCAGGGACAGGGATTTAAATAGGCAGGAATCTGCTGATGTCTTTTGAACCTGTCTGTCCCAACCTGTAAAGAGGGGTTGGTACACTTTTTCTGTAAAGGATCAAACAGTAAATATTTTAGGCTTTGTAGGCCATCTGATCTCTGTCATGACTACTCAGTGCAGATGTTGTAGCTCAAAAGCAGCCACAGACAATACGTAAACAAACTGCCATGACTGTGTTTCACTGAAACTTTATTCACAAAGCACAGGCAGAGGGCCAGATTTGGCCCATGGTCCACAGTTTACCAAGGACTACTCTAAAGAGCCTCATAAATCCCAGATCAGACTCAGCAATAAAAACAGATCCCCTGGGGCTTCCCTGGTGGTGCAGTGGTTGAGAGTCCGCCTGCCGATGCAGGGGACACGGGTTCGTGCCCCGGTCTGGGAAGATCCCACATGCCGCGGAGTGGCTGGGCCCGTGAGCCATGGCCGCTGAGCCTGCGCGTCCGGAGCCTGTGCTCTGCAACGGGAGAGGCCACAACAGTGAGAGGCCCGCGTACCACAAAAACAAAAACAAAAACAAAAAAAAAACATATCCCGGTCATTTTGTAGACATAAAACTTGTGGCATAGAGAGACTTGTGGTTTTGAGTTCAGCTTAAGCAGATGTCTGCTGAGCACCAATATCATCATCGTTGCTAGAATTTTATATCTAGCTGGTATATGCCAAGAAATATACTAAGTACATCATATGGATTATTTTACTTAATTTGCACAACAACACTATAAAGAGCTATTACTACCATTTTTACTTTACAGCTAAAGGAATTGAGGATTGAGAGGTTATGTAAGTTGCTGAGGCCCACACAGCTGGTGAGCAGTGGAGCTGTATTGATAAAGCAGGAGACGTGGACTTCCGCTTCTAGCCATGATGGAGTAACAGGGACTAGATTCACGTTCCCACCTTAAACAGCTAAGAAACTGAACAAAATCTATAAAAAGATAGTTTTCAGACATTCAGCAAGTGGCACAGCGGGACAGTGATTCCTACGAGAAAACAGGTGAGCCCTACCTAGGATGCCCCAACTCACTGTCTACATAAAGTTTTCTGGCTAATACCAAAGGGAACAGGAACCAAACAGAACCCAGCCAAACAGAACCCAGCATCTGGAGTCTGGGGGGCCAAAGCAGCTAAAATTTCTGGGGCAGAGTACTAGAAAGGAAAGAGTCACACAGAAGGGAGCTCCAGAGACATGCGGAAGGTTTACCTTATGTCTTTAGCTGAGAACTAATCAGCATCTGTGTGCAAGAAACTACCAGTGCAAGGAGAGAACCATCAGAAAGGAGCATTCCTGGAGCTCACCCAGGGTTGGGAATATTTTATGTTCCTGTAGCCAGAGTAAAAAGATCTCCTGATATATACCTACTCAAAAGGTATCACATTAGTAGTGGGACTAAACCAGGCCTACACTAAAGGATACTCTGGACCTGTCTAACAAAAATTAAAATCAAGTCAAAAGAATCAATTTGTTTCCAAGTAACTCAACTGCATCCCCCAAAACAAGGCTTAAAAGATATTTAAAAGATTAGAGAAAAATATCTGTGCCCAATCACATAAAATTCACAAAGTCTCCCACCCAACAAAAAATTAACAGGCATTCAAAAAAGCAGGAAAATATGCCCTAAAACCTGGGGAGGCGGCACGGGGGATCAGTCAATAGAAACAGATACAGAAATGCCACAGATGATACAATTAATAGACAAGGATGTTAAAACGACTTCTATAAATATGCTCCATATGTTCAAGAAAGTAGAGGAAAGCATAAGCATGACGAGAAATGAAGGATATAAAAAAGATCCATATAAAACTTCTAGAGATGGAAAGCAAACAACAGTAATATCTGAGATGAAAGGTCACACAACCAGCAAGTGGCAAACCTGAGATTCTAACCCTGAACTGACTCCAGGTTTGGTTCACTGCACTACTGTATCAGTTTTGTAGCAGAGACGACTGACAAAGAAGGAAACTGAGTACCACTTTCTTAATTAAGCCAACTGGTTCACACGTGTAAGTAGCATTTTAAAAATTTCCCTAAATGTATTTATTTATTTATTTTAACATGTTTATTGGAGTATAATTGCTTTAGAGTGGTGTGTTAGTTTCTGCTGTATAACGAAGTGAATCAGCTATACATATACCTATATCCCCATATCTCTTCCCTCTTGCGTCTCCCTCCCACCCTCTCTATCCCACCCCTCTGGGTGGTCACAAAGCACGGAGCTGATCTCCCTGGGCTATGCGGCTGCTTCCCACTAGCTATCTATTTTACATTTGGTAGTGTACAGGAATAAAGATGCAGACGTAGAGAATGGACTTGAGGACACGGGGAGTGGGAAGGGTAAGCTGGGACGAAGTGAGAGAGTGGCATGGACTTATATACACTCCCTGAATGTATTTAAACTGTCTTCAGCTTACGCTGCACACTGGGATGGAGGCTAACTAGACACAGCCGTACATCATCTCTGGCAATCCAAGTAGAGAGTACTATAAAAAGAAACAAAAAACAACCATTGCTACCCAGTGTAAATCTAACCATGCCTGGTGAATTTGCTTAGTTCTCTTTCCTGTTGAGAATATTCATACCGCTTTTTTGTTGTTATTGAGACAAACATATATGTGATAAAAGAATGAAAGATCATTCATTGTTCTTCATCTCAAGGACTACTCAGATGCTATAGAGATTTCCCTGATCCATCAAAGACATAAGAGGCATCAAAGAAAGAAAGGACATGATTCTTAATGAGGAAAGAGCCTGCATATCCCCAGGGTTAAGTCAGTCCCTGATTCTGACACCCACATTCCACCACAGTGAGGCTGGAGCTCATCTTTTGGCTTTTTAGGATATTTTCAAGAGCAATATTTAAACAGTAAAAAGGAATAAAGAGTTTTCAAGTCCCTTTGCCACATTTATCTGTATACTATACTTTGCTAATTATACCTGAGTTTATCTACTCAGGAAAAGCAGACTAAGAAAGACCACAGTTCCATACATCATATAATAACATCTTAAAATCAGACACAATCTCAAAGATCATCTAATCCTCCCCTGTCGTTTTAAAGATGAAGAAATCTAGGCCACACACACAGATAATGGCAGAACTGTGACTAATATGTTTACTCCTCAGAAAACTGGAGTACATGTGGGAATAAAAGGATCCACCTTTTAGAGGCTGTGGGCTGTTGGGCCAGATCCTTAACCTAGGGGACAAATACCTTCTGTGGATTAGATAAAATAATGTATGCATGTTGTATTAAGTTTACGTTTATTTCAGTGGTTGCCCCATGTAAAGGGCCTACTAAATGGATTTAATGTCCCCAGAACCCATTGACTAGTAACCCTCTAAGAGAGGGAAACCAGTTGGAATCAACACAAAACTGGAAAAAGTCCACCATCCTAAGAGCCTCATAAACATGTATATTTTCAAGGTCTAATCAAAATAACTGGGATGAAGTCTTAGGAAAGTGTAACTAGAATACAGCTTATGAGGGCAAAAGAGCTATGGCCTAATGAATTTTATTTTAATCTTCCTAAAGAAAGATAACAATGGAAGAGAAGGCCTGGCCTGCATGGGAACTACAAAAGGGCAATGAAAGAACATAAATTGGCCATGTTGCTTCCATCTCTGTCCAAGAGAGGCGATGCCATGAATTGGATGACAGTGGCTGTTATTTTCATCCAGAGAACTCTTTCCTTTCTGTTTCTGTGTTTCCTCTTCTCTCCTCTCCTCTCCTCTCCCTTTATCTTCTTCCCCTACCCGCTCTTGGTCCCATTCAATTTTGGGCCATGTGTATGCAGATGTAAAGCCAATGCATCCATTCTGCCACCATAAAAGAAACCAGCCTTAGAATGAATACAGCATTGCAGGGGGCAGAGATAAGGCACATGAGCGTGCACACACACACACACACACACACACACAAACAGAACAAACAACTAAAACCAGAACTTGATAATACAGTGAGTGCTTAAATCAGTTCAACTCCAAGTCTCATTCTACTTTGGATTTCCAATTGTAGAAACTACCAAATCCTCGCACTCATTTCACCTATTTTGCTTCTTTTTTAAATTTATTTTTATTGAAGTATAGTTGAATTACAATGTTGTGTTAATTACTACTGTACAGCAAAGTAACTCAGTTATACATATGTTATCTATAAATCACCTATTTTGAATTGTAGTTTCTGTTACTTGCAACAGAATGCAACCTAATGAATCAAAATTGGTTCATCATGAGGACTTTCCTACATGGGATATAATGTTCTAATCAGCCAGCATATATATTTGGTCCACCTGAAGGATGGTTTTCAAGCAAAATTAACAAACCAACATTAAGTTTTACGTTTAGGTCACGTATGATTTTGTTTAGCATGATTCATTTACTTGTTGTGTGGGATGTGTCTTCTAGCCTTGTTGAGTGGATCATTTCTAGCAATACCAATATTTTCACATTTCTGAACCTACAAGTCTAAGAGCCAGACCCTGAACTGTGGCCTCCATGCTTCAGTGTTGCATCTTGTGTGACCTAGGCTATGTGTGTGCTCTGTTCATCTCATCTCTCTCCTTAATGACTCCCATTACAGTGCTCTTTCCACCATGCCACATGCTCATTAGGTAGTTAATTACATCATGAGCTTGAAGTAATAAGATAGCATTTCTTACTATTTGTTAATTCAGATGGTAGGCCTTCCCCCCAATTAGTGTAAATTATTAAGGTTTTATTATATACATACATATGTGTTTATGTCTGTAAAGTTTCATTGATGAATAATGACTGTGCAGCCACCCACAGACCAGATGGAAATGATTGGAGAGCATTAAATAAAACATTGTTAGGTCATTTCCAGTATGTAATCAGCAACAGTGGCTGTGGTTAGACTTGTTAAATAAACAGATGGAGGAAAGGATGACTCACTGAGGACAAAAATTATTGAGGCCTTAGGTATCCCCAGCACAGACCTTCCAAGAAAAAAGCTTGGAGACTGCTGAGCATGGCTTGGGTGATGTTCTAGGCTGAAGGGTTGGTGAACAGCACAGAATCTTTGCTCTCTGCGTATTGACTATAGTTTAAGGTTATAAAAACAGTCTCTCCTTCGCCCTTCCTCCTCCTTCCTCCTTCCCAACTTTCACTCCTTCCTTTATTTTTTCTTTCTTAGAAACACTTATGAATGTCAAATACGTGCCACTCACTGGGCTGGGTATTAAAAAAGACATAATCCTAATCACCGCCCCTACTATTTCCTGGTTTTGTGGCCTTGGTCAAGTTGATTAACTTCCAGAAGCTCAATTTTATCATTTAAAACTGAAGATATAGTTGCCTCTCCTGTCTCTACTTTACAAGTTTGCTTTGAAGATCCAATCACATTAGTGAGGTAAAAGGAAGGAAACCCCTAAGAATTGTGATTGCTATTCCATGCCCACTACCACGGCCCTCTAACAGATAACATCATCCTTGCGCTTTGCTTCTAAGCATATTTTCACTAATAGTTATGTAGTACTTTAAAGTAGAAAGCATATGGCATTTATTATCAGAACAATCAGGTTTAAGTCCCAGCTTCACCATTCAATAGCTGTGTGACATTAGGCAAATTCTTTAAAGTCTTCGAACCTCAACAGATTGTTGTAAGGAAAAAATTAAGTTTAAAAAAATAATAATAATGGTTAGAAATCAGTTACATTTGTGGGAGGTGTGTGTGTGTGTGTGTGTGTGTGTGTGTGTGTTGGTTGCAACGACCACCTTTAAAAAGGGATGGAGTTTATTTCCAGGACTTATACTATCTAGAGCAGGAATAAGAGGCCATCAGGACTTGAGACTCTCTGGGGACCACACAAGTTCTTCAGACTTTCTCACTGCATCTCTGTTTCTCTCCACCTGTCTGGTATGTACTCACTGCACAATTTAGATGGAATCCTAAAGTGAACCAATCTGAGTGGTTTAGCAATTCACCACAGCCTCTGTAACACAAGGTTATCTCCAAACAAGCCGAGGACTAGCTTGGGGTGGCCCAATCAGTGGTCACTTCTGCTTAAAGAATAGCCAAGCACTAGTCTCCTGATTAGGGGGCTGTGGATGGGCTGAGGGATGTTGTATGCGGCAGGAAACATCACTGACTATTTCAAAGTAAGGCAGGATTGTATGAGTACACTCTATTGGGAAAGAAGCAGCGAATAGAAACTGCCCCCTGAGCACTCTGAGGCTATATTTAAAGATGTTACACAGGGACTTCCTTGGCGGTCCAGTGGTTAGGACTATGTGCTTCCACTGCAGGGGACACATGGGTTCGATCCCTGGTCAGGGAACTAATCCCTCCTGCTGTGTGTCTCGGCAAAAAAAAAAAAAAAAAAAAAAAAAAAAGTTACACAGAAGGTGTATGCTTAGGGAGGAAGAGATTAGATTCCAGGCAGAAAATAACTTTTCTCTCTAAAAGTTTCCCTTCACTGCAGCAAATAGAGAAAAGAAAAAATAACATAGATGTGAGGGGTGAGAAGGGGGATGAGGAGACATCCAGAATGTTAAGATTAAATGAGGGAAGCAAAGATGAAATACACTGCAAGCACTCCCACAGTAAAAAGTAAATCAGGCAGCCGGCATTTTGCAGCAGGTTTGGGGGGATCTGGTCTCCTCAGCAATATTGATGACAAATTTTGAATACTTAATGTGAATTCTGAGTAATAATATAAGCAATTACTACTAAGTACCCTGAAAAACTAGCATGGAGTAACTTGGGGAAAAAGAATGTGGGGCACCATAGGAAAATCAAAGGAAGCCAGAAGATGATAAATCAAACGGTATCAAAATCAAAGGTCTTTCCTCAGCAATACCTATCGGTTAGGGGTTGAATTGTGTCCCCTTCCCACACACACAAAAAAGATATGTTGGTACGAACCCCCAGTACCTCAGTACCTGAAAATGTGGCCTTATTTGGAAATAAGGTCTTCACAGAAGTAATCAAGTTAACATGAGGTCACTAGGGTGTCCTTATATGATTCAATACAACTAGTGTCCTTATAAAAGAAGGAAAATTTGGACACAAAGACAGGCATGCGTAGAAGGAAGGAGATGTAAAGACATAGTGAGAATGCTATCTACAAGCCAAAGATTTCCAGCAAACCTCCAGAAGCTCGGAGAGAGAGGCCTGAGACAGATTCTCTCTCACAGCCCTCAGAAGGAACCTTACCAACTTTTTGGTTCTCTACTTCTACCCTAAATTTTTGTTGTTGAAGCCACCTGGTTTATGGTACTTTGTTATGGCAGCTCCAGGAAACTAAATACACCATCTGAGGATGTTTACCCATTCCTTAAGGAGAAGAAGAAAAGAAAGTGACAGTCAGAACCCCATTGATAAGCACACATTCTCATTGCTTATAAACAATCCTACCATACTGCTTTTGTAAAATGTGTAAGTTCTCAGTCTCCCATACAGATTCAGTCCTTGAATCATCTCCTTCCAGCCCTGAGTTGGATGCTCTCTAGAGTTTATTGTAAATATCTGAACTTGGTGTATTCTACCTGAGTACTGCAAACAAGATTCCAGTAGCTAAAACCAGAATTCCTCTTCAAGCTAGAATGGCTAATTTTTTTCCAGTTTTACTGAGAAATGATTGACACATATCACTGTATAAGTTTAAGGCATACAGCATGATAGTTTGATTTACCTATATTGTGAAATAATTACCACAATAAGTTCAGCTAAGATCCATCTTCTCACAGAGATGCAATAAAAAGAAAGAAAAAATAAAAAAGGAAAAATTTTTTCTTCTTGTGATGAAAACTCTTAGAATCAACTCTCTTAACAACTTTCCTATATCATACAGCAGTGTTAACTATGGTCATCATGTTGTACATTACATCCCTAGTACTTATTTATCTTATAACTGGAAGTTTATACTTTTTGACCACCTTCCTCCAATTCCCTCTCCTGCACCCTCCCCCTCTGGTAACCACAAATATGATCTCTTTTTCTATGAGTTTGCTTATATATCCCACCTATAATGAGATATGCAGTATCTGTCTTTCCCTGTCTGACTTATTTATCTTCAAGGTCCATCCATGTAATTGCAAATAGTAGAATTTCCCATTTTTTAATGGCTGAATTATATATATATACACTCACACACATATATCTCACAACTTCTTTATCCATTCAGTCCATTCATCCATGGACACTTACGTTGTTTCCATGTCTTGGCTATTATAAATAATGCTGCTATGAACATGGGGGTGCAGATATCTTTTTGAGTTAATGTTTTTATTTCCTTTGGATATATTCCCAGAAGTGGAATTGCTGGAACATATGGTAGTTCTAGTTTTACTTTTTTGAGGCTCCTCCATACTGTTCTCCATAGTGGCAGTACCAATTTACAATCTCTCCAACAGTGCACAAGGGGCTCCTTTTCTCCACATCCATACCTGCATTTGTTATCTCCCGTCTTTTTTTTTTTTTTTTTTTTGCGATACGCGGGCCTCTCACTGTTGTGGCCTCTCCCATTGCGGAGCACAGGCTCCAGACGCGCAGGCTCAGCAGCCATGGCTCATGGGCTTAGTTGCTCCGCGGCATGGGGGATCTTCCCGGACCGGGGCACGAACCTGCGTCCCCTGCATCGGCAGGCTGACTCTCAACCACTGCGCCACCAGGGAAGCCCTATCTCATCTTTTTGATTATGGAAATTCTAACAGGCATGAGGTGATATCTCATTGTGGTTTTGATTAGCATTCCCCTAATAACTAGTGATGTTGAGCATCTTTTCATGTACGTGTTGACCTTTCACATATCTTCTTTGAATAAATGTCTATTCAGGTCATTTGCCCATTTTTTAATTGGATTATTTGGGGTTGTTTGTTTTTGTTTTTTGCTGTTGAGTTGTATTATACATTTCTTTATATATTTTGGATATTAACCCTTTATCAGATACATGGTTTGCAAATATTCTTTCCCATTCTGTTGCTTGTCTTTTCACTTTGTTGATGGTTTCTTTTGCTGTGCAAAAGCTGTAGAATGACTCTTTAGTATGGCTTTTGTCTTTTTATCCAGGTGGGCTATATGATTTTGCAGCACTTTACGGACTGTGAAATACTATGAAATAACAAGAACATATATCCTACTGATAAAAATATTCTCTCTGTTTTGTGTCTCTTCCTTCTCAACAAGGATAGCTGCAGGAAAATCCTATAAAACTCCAGGAAAGTCATCTTAGGTACATTGGGCAAGAATACATATTGTTCCAGCAGGAAACTGATTGCATGTCAGAAACTATGGCAAAAGCCCAATCACACCAGAATTATCCTCACAGTAACCCCCAAAATCCCCTCTGGGAATCCATTTCCACTCCACTCACCACCTTTCATCTAGGGGAATTGTGGGGAGTCTCTAAGTGGTAGAGACTAGTAAGTGTACCTCAACATCCCTACTCCTCTTCTTTAGCAATAAGCCCACAGATTGTTATCTGGAAGCATAACCATCCAAAGTAAAGTCAACATTTCATGCCTCCACATATGTGTTCCCATGTGATTAAGTTCTGACCAATGGCACACAAATAGAAGTGTCGAATGTGGTTTCTATGTCCATAAAAAGTGAAGACATGTGATCTGTTTCCTCCTGTCTTCCAGGTTGGAATAGCAACATGATAGCCAGTCCTCGTAACATTGTCTATTTAGAATAGTATAACAACATGATGAAGGAAACACAGGTCTTTGCCACTATGGAGAGTCTACCCTGGGTTGCCAACATCAGTACATTTTTATCAAGAGAGAATTACAAATCTATATTGTTTAAATCACGATTATTTTAGGATTTTGTAAAACGTAGCCAAAATTCTGCCTAAATGATTCAATGCCCTTGAAAACAAAGAACAGAAAACATGTCATGGTGGTTCAAAGAATATGGAAACATATCACATAAGGAGAAATCCAAAGGTCAGGCAGCCACAGGGCTGGTTAATTCAGCAATTCAAGAAGGTCAAACACCCAGATTTTTGCATCTTTCTGGTCTGTTTCCCACTGTTTACCCACAAATACTATACTTCAGGCTTGATGAACTACTATTGGTTCTCTAAATATTCCATGTTCTTTTAATTCG
Source organism: Hyperoodon ampullatus (assembly GCF_949752795.1). NCBI lineage: Eukaryota > Metazoa > Chordata > Mammalia > Artiodactyla > Ziphiidae > Hyperoodon > Hyperoodon ampullatus. Next base: position 59,902,648 of record NC_136915.1, on the reverse strand, counting down.
GCTTTCAGTGAAATATGCTGTTGCTTCTCCTTGGAACATCCTTCCTCTCCTTTTAGCTGGCCTAATCAGCTCAGGCTGCCATAGCAAAATACCATAGACTTAGTAGTTTAAACAACACAAATTTATTTTCTCACAGTTTCTGGAAGTCCAAAGTCAAGGTTCTGGCTGATTCAGTTTCCAGTGAGGACTCTATTCCTGACTCTCAGAAGGCTGCCTTCTTGTTAGTCCTCACATGGCTTTACCTCAGTTTGCTGGGGTGGGAGGCAAGAGGAGGAAGGCGAAGGAGCTAGCTCTCTGGTGTCTCTTCTTGTAAGGACACTAATCCTTTCAGACCAGGGCCCCACCCTTATGACTTCATCTAACCTCAATTACTTTAGTAAAAGCCCTATCTCCAAATATAGTCACACTAGGGTTAGGGCTTCAACATTCGAATTTTGGGTGGGAGAGACACAAAAATTCAGTCCATAATACCTGGTAAGCTCCTCCTAATCCTCTAAGATATAATCAAACCTTATCTCCTTTAAAAAGCCTTCCAGACCCCTAAGGTAGAGTTAGGTGTTTCTCCCTCAGTTTCCATATTAGTTCCTATCATGCAATGCTAATCGCATGGAACAGTAATTAAGAGATGTTTGTCCCTCCTTGTTAGCCCATGAGACACTTAAAAATAGGACAGTAGTTTATTTCTTTGTATTCCTAACACCTAGGGTAATGCCTGGCACAAAGTTGGTATTAACAAATGTTTAAGGAAGGGAGAGAGGAAAGAAACATCACACCTTTGGAAGAAAATGTGATCCTGTGCGCCAAATAACTGAATTACAAATGAACATCAGAATAGCCATCGTCCACTGGATTTGTCTCAATGATACATAAGTTCAATCACCAGATTGCTAAACTTGGCTTAGTGGTTAAGAGTGTCTGAGTAATGCTGTCTTCCAACCTATTGGCTATATGACTTGATTATTTACAGTGGCATATTTAAAATGATTCTCAGTTCTTTGATGTCCTTCCTATTCCCTTCTCCTTGAATCTTGGCTCGTCTTAGTGCTGGAAGTCACCTTCTGGGGATTCTGAGGCTGTGCCATAAGAAGACTTGCAGCTTTGGCTCAGGTCTCTTGGAACACTTGCTCTTGGAACCGTGGGCCACCATGGAAGAAGCCAACTACCCTGAGGCCACCATGCAATGAGGAAACTCAAGCTGGCCTGTGGGGAGGCCATGCTGCATGAGAGATGCCTTACCAGCCCCCAGACATTCAACTCATCCCAGCTGTGGTTCTAGACATCTTGGAGCAAAGCAGAGCTGACTCTGCTGTGCCCTGTCTAGTTTCATGACCCCAGAAAGCATGAAATAAGTGTAATAATAGTGTTGGAGTAGTTTTCTAAGTGGTAGTAGATGATGAAATACTTACTCCACTGGGCCTCAGTGTTTTTGATTGAAAATGGAGATATAAACAGATGCTACCTCTTGGCACTACCATAAGAGTGAAAGAGTTAGAGCTTGTAAGGCACTTAACACTACCTGCTCAAAGTAAGTGCTTATAAATATGAGATATTGTTTTTATTTTACTTTCATTACTTTATTTTGATACTTTTTATTTCTGTAGATCAAAACTATTTTGTTTTGGTGAAATTAATGATTGATCAGAGCTAAGGTACATTGCAATTTTGATGACTACGACTTTGTAGTTAGCGGGACTTGATTCAGACCCCACAGAGTTAAAGCCATCTCTGCTAAGAGCCTGCAGGTGTAGAGGGTGAAGAAACAAGCCCCTGCCCCGATTATCAAATACTAATCATCTTCCTAAGAGGTCAGAGATATGGCTCGGGCAGAGGAGAGAGGCTCCCTAGCAAGCTTCCAAATCCTCTGTTTACATTGCTGGGTTTTTTTGCCTTCTCCCTCCTGGGATAATTTGACACTAATGGGCAAAGCTCTTGAGGATGGAAATCGTTGGTCTTTTCTCCCTGTGAGCCTAAAATCCAGCTTCAGAGAAGGAAAAATACAAACATGACACTAATGGACTTCCCTTGTTCTCAGTTCTTCTCATTTCAAGACAGCAGTCCCCTTGGCATCAAGGCTCCTCATTTCAGATCCATTAGTGCCGGGCAAATGAGCCGTGTGGTTTCTCTCATCTCCTGCCCAGAAACCACCACACGTACCCCTCTCCTGACCCCTCCCTCTAGTTAACATTGTTTAACAGACTCAAGGACACAGTTGTGGTTCTTTTATTCCTAGAAGAGAAAAATGTGCTAATGCTTCCTGAGCTGGCCACCTGGCTTGGTGGCAACTCAAAGCCAAGGCCTGGGCTATTTGATGCTTTCTATTTTGGGATGTTATTGAGGACCTGGGCGATGAAAAGGGCCCCCGGAGCCCATGACACTACTGTGTTCCTCCACTGACATACCCGGCACACCCCAGTCATCTGCCCTCTTCTGACTTTCCAGTGTGGCTCTGGTTTTACTGGCCTCCTTTAGGACAGCATCAGGGCCCTGAGGCCCTGGGAGGAGGGGCTGAGATACACAAGAGGGATCGAGAAAGACTTGCACAACTAGTACCTAACTCAGCAGACTTATGAGGAAAAGAGAAGCATTTATGGGCTCAGTTGGATATTTAACCAGCATCTAGGGTAAGGGAAAGGGTATCAGTTTCAAAACTGTAGACTGGGGTCTCAGGCCCTCTCCACTTTGTACTAGCTGTCTGACATTGGGTAAGCTATCTAGATCTCAGCCTATTTATTTATATAAATGGGAATATAATATTTACCTCAGAGGGCTATTTTGACAGTTGGACGAGATAAAGTATTGCCTTTATGAAATACAACACCTGGAACGGCATGCAAATATCAAACATGACCAGAAAGAGTCCAGTTTTCTTGTAGTTGGGTCACAAATACACTTGGAATCCAGAGGACTCTGCAAACTGTTTTGCTACTCTTCCCAACAGGTTGTCCACATTTCAGTCCACACAGAGTTTGTGTTCTCTATTTCCTCTTTACTTCCTTTTTCTTTTCTATCCTCTGCCCTCAGTCCCAACCAAGGTTAGGGTCTGTCCCTCCCGTCTGAGTCTGGGAGGAGCCCTATTCCAGGAGCCTTCTGAGTAGAGCTTCTGAAATGAAACAGGACTCTCTTGCTGATCCTGATGGCCTCTCTTAGCATATCTTTGATATATAATAATGTTGAAAGGTCTGTCTCTACCATGCATGAGAATGGGAGCAGATTAACAGGACAGAGAAGTGTACCCTGACAAAGGTGGAAAGTGCCTAGCAGAGTAGGTATTCAATAGTGACACTGTTCTCCTTTAATGTTTAACTAATCTTTATCCTAACTCTTCAACCTACTAATTGTGTGACCTGGGTCAAGTTGCTTAACCTCTCATGCCTCAGTTTCCTCATCTGTAAAATAGGGATAATAATCCTTATTATTATCCCAGGTCATAGTGTTGTTATGGAAATTAAGTGAACTTATACATATAAAACTCTCAGAATGATAGCTAGCAAATAATAAATAACATATATGTGTTTGCTGGTATTACTGTCATTTTTAACTATTTTGATTGCGTTATTTCAAATAGGCTTTCATCCAGGTTAACACAATTTAAAATGGGAGGTTCAAACAATAGTCTCCTCCTTCTCTCTCCTTATTCATTTACAGATTTCTGAAAGTTGTTTCATACTCTTCAAATTCCCATTTGTTAAGGTGTAGGGTGCCAGACTGGGAGCATATGGGTCTGAGGTCTCCAAGCTTGGCCACTGTGTGACCTGGGGCAAGGCACCTGGCCACCTGCTCCTCCCTTTTCTCCCCTCCTCTAAAAAGGGCGTCTCAGACCAGACAACCTGTGCAATGAATTCACCCTCCGGCCAGGAGAACAGCAGGGCCCCTTTGATATGGCATTCCTTTTTTTTTTTTTTTTTTTTTTTTTTTTAGTTTCTGCTTTATAATAAAGTGAATCAGTCATACATATACATCTCTTCCCACATCCCTTCCCTCATGCATCTCCCTCCCTCCTATGGCATTCTTATATTTCTCCTTCACCCCGGATTCCAGGCAAGGCTGAAGGCAGCCTGTTTTCAAACTGTTTAACTTCCAAGAGAGGAGGAAAGCCTGCCTTCAAACATAGCTTGCTGCCTTTCCCCAAGATAAGCACTCCCCCAACCAAGACTCCCTGATTATCAAACATGTCAGCATATTCTAAGAATCCTGTATAAAATAAGCAAACCAGTCCTCCAGGAAGACCTGAGGGACTGCTTTGAACAAAGTGAATGAGCATTAATGCATAAATGGATACATCCTCATTAAGCTGCAGAGGCCCAGAATCACTGAGATGGTGACCTCTATGCAAAAGGTGCTGCACCTCTGTGGATGAGGGGTCACCAGGGAGCTTAATTCTCTACCCTCTGCGGAACAGTCACCTCCAACATCTTTATATTCTCGTGATGATACCTGTAGAATCAAGATCTTTTTTTCTTTCTTTCCTTTAATCTCTCTTTCCAAAGTAGTCTTGAGTCCCTGCTATGCACTAGATACTCTGCTTACTGACAGTTACATAAAGAAAATTAAGACATGCTTCATGCTTTCAAAAAACTTATATGTCGGTCTGAAAAACTAAAATATAAAGACTTCTATAATACATTGCCAGGCTAACTCTGGTTCCTCTGTTAACACTTTGATAGCACTTAGTACTTTCCCTTCACTTATCATAAGTCAGTAATTGTATTTGTGTTCTCTATTAATTGATATCCACCCGCCCTCACACTCCTTCACAATGTAGACTGTGATGCTTTGAGCTAACATATACTAGTACTTATTATATACAAGACACTGCTTTAAGTGCCTTACATATATCAACTTTTAATATTCACAACTACTTCAAGATAAATGTACTAAATATTATTCTCATTTTACAAATGAGGAAACTAAGACACAGAGAAATTAAGAACTAAGTAATATGCCTCAGGTCACGCAGCTGGTAAGAGTCAGAGCCAGGTCTTAAACCTAAGCAGTCTGGCTCCAGACCTCTGCTCTCAATTACTAAGCTCTGTATTAAAGGGATGATACCACAGCTCTTTTTAAGGTAATAGATAAGTACGTGATACAGTCTAGACAGATTTCCTTGTCAAATTATTAAATTTTAATAATGCAGATAAACTTCATTTGTCTGGAAAATTCATTCATATGGAACCCCTAGTGTCAAATCCAAGTAAGTGAGGTATTGGGTTGTATACAAAAGAGGAAGAAGAGAAGAGAAATGGCAGTACTTAGATCAGACTAAGGAAAAGAACATACACTGCAAAGCAAGTCTATTTGTAGAACTGAGAAATGTGGCTACCTAAAAGCAAAGAACTATATACACTGTCAGATTTCTGACTTGATCTAAATTTTTAATTATGGAATCGAAAAATGGCCTACTAGCTCTTAAAGAAAGAACCCCATCCTGACTGCTGTAACAACCCAATCCATTCATCCATGGGCAGCAGGCACTTCTCTGATAGACTCTTATCATCTCATCAGTTAAAAGAGCAAAATGTCTATCAAAAATAAAAGTTAGTTTCCTTTATGTAACTATGTAATTTAAAGACTTACTAGATTTCAGGGCTTCCCTGGTGGTGCAGTGGTTAAGAATCCACCTGCCTAATGCAGGGGACACGGGTTCGAGCCCTGGTCGGGAAGATCCCATAGGCTGCACAGCAACTAAGCCTGTGCGCCACAACTACTGAAGCCGGCGCACCTAAAGCCCGTGGTCCGCAACAAGAGAAGCGACTGCAATGAGAAGCCCACACATCGCAATGAAGAGTAGGTCCTGCTTACCACAGCTAGAGAAAGCCCGTGCGCAGCAATGAAGACCCAATGCAGCCAAAAATAAATAAGTAAAATAAATTTATGGGAAAAAAAGACTTACTAGATTTCAAAACTGTTTAATTGTTCTCCGCCTTTTGAAAATAAAACATGAAGACTTTCTATCTTGATGTGTTAAATTCCTGTTGGTAATTTAAAGCATGAGATCACACCAATTAGGTTTCGACCCCAGCTCTCTTACTAATCATCTACAGAGATTTGGACACGTAATGTAGTCTCTCTGGTCTCAGTGTACTTAGCTGCAAAATTAGGAGACTGAATTAGATGGTTTTTAAGACTCTTTCCCTCTCCTCTAACATTCTGAGATTTGGTGATATATTTTTATATCAGCCTGTTTATGTCTTTGTATAATGTTTTATTTCCATGCAATGATGTTAGAAAATACTTATGTTTGACTCCAGTTCAAATTCTTTCCATGAACATCTACTATAATAAAAACACTAAATTCACTTAGAAAATAAATTTGGAGTTAGGGCCAGTGTTCAACAGAGTAAAGTGGTTCCCAGAACATCAATAAATAGATGGGATAGGGACATCAGCTGTAGAGATTGCTGGTGTTTACAAATACCGGTGCTCTGTTTTTCTTCTGGGCACATGGCTGGACCACATCCTGCAGTTAGTTGAAGCCATGTGTCTACACTTCTACCAAGGGAATGTGAACCTATGTGACATGAGCCACTTCTGGGCCTGAAACGTAAAAACCTCCTTCATGCATTCCTCGTTCTTCTTCCCCATCCACTGGCTAAACAGACAGAATTTGGAAAGTGGAAAAGAGGAGCACAAACTCAAGACAAAAGCAGCCTATGCTCCAGAATGACCACGTACAGCAGAACACTACTGGATTGTTACATGAAAGAAAAATGTTTATTGTGTCACACCACTGAATTTTGGGCAACAGCCTATCCTAACCAACACTTCAACATTTTAGATTTTTATCCAGGTGAAATTGGGTTATGATGAGCCTCTGGTTCAACCTTGAAGGGAGGCAATGTCACAAAATGGTTAGTCTGAGGAGTGTCTGTGGTGAGGAAAGATGAATATTTTTGTTGGGCAACTTGAATCTTTCTCCCTTGTTTGTCCTATGATACTACTGTTTAAATACCTTATCCTATCATCTTAAAGGTCACCCGAGTTTTGCCAGTGCTCCTACTGCACTTACAGCACGTCCCTACAAAACGCTACTCTGCTGCTTGCTATCCAAGTCGCTCCATTATCCAAATCTCCTCTCTCGTAAATGCAGCTTAGCCGTTCTTCACTTATTTTTTATTTGTCATTTTCTATAGCATTAATTCTAAAACATTTTCAGTTTTCTGATCTGTCACATTATTGACTAATCTTTCATCTCAGTCAAAACTGAAAGCTGTCGGGCTTCCCTGGTGGCGCAGTGGTTGAGAGTCCGCCTGCTGATGCAGGGGATACGGGTTCGTGCCCCAGTCTGGGAGGATCTCACATGCCGCGGAGCGGCTGGGCCCGTGAGCCATGGCCGATGAGCCTGCGCGTCCGGAGCCTGTGTTCCGCAACGGGAGAGGCCACAACAGTGAGAGGCCCGCGTACTGCAAAAAAACAAACAAACAAACAAAAAACTGAAAGCTGTTTAAGAAACCTGTCTGTGTACTGATCTGTTTCTCCTTGGCGTTCCTTCAGTTTTTGCTTCATGTATACGCGGGCCTCTCACTGTTGTGGCCTCTCCCGTTGTGGAGCGCAGCTTCCGGACGCGCAGGCTCAACGGCCATGGCTCACGGGCCCAGCCGCTCCGTGGCACATGGGATCTTCCCGGACCGGGGCACGAACCCACGTTCCCTACATCGGCAGGCGGACTCCCAACCACTGCGCCACCAGGGAAGCCCTGCTTCATGTATTTTGAAGCTCCATCATTAGGTGCATATCTGTTTAAGATTATTATGTCCTCTTACTGGAATGAACCCTTTATCATTATGAAATGACATTCATATTCCTGGTAATATTCTTTGCTCTGAAATTTACTTTGCCTCCCTGCTCCATTGCCTGGAAACTCTCTAAAGGCAGTAAGCTGGGACAATTGCTGGGTTTGCCTCATTTGGTTCCTGTCTTTCAGGAATTACTGTCTTTTGTTGCTTGTTGCCCAGTGTCTTTTTTTTTTTCTTAATTTAATTTATTGATTTTTGGCTGCATTGGGTCTTCATTGCTGTGCGCAAGCTTTCTCTAGTTGCGGCGAGCAGGGGCCACTCTTCATTGCGGTGCGTGGGCTTCTCATTGCGGTGGCTTCTCTTCTTGCGGAACAAGGGCTCTAGGCGCATGGTCTTCAGTAGCTGTGGCTCTCGGGCTCTAGGCACGCGGCCTTCAGTAGTTGTGGCTCACGGGCTTAGTTACTCTGCGGCATGTGGGATCTTCCTGGACCAGGGCTCGAACCTGTGTCCCCTGCATTAGGCAGGTGAATTCTTAACCACTGTGCCACCAGGGAAGTCCCACCCAGTGTCTTAAAAACTACTGCCTCTTCTCTTATATTTTTGCCAGTTTTGGGTTGTTTCAGCCAAGAGGGTAAATCTGGTCCCTGTTAACCCAATCTTGCCCTGAAGGGGAAGTCACTAATGCTTTTATTTTTATTTATTTTAATCAATATTTATTTATTTGTCTGTTTGATTATTTTTGGCTGTGTTGGGTCTTCATTGCTGCATGCAGGCTTTCTCTCATTGCAGCGAGCAGGGGCTACTCTTCATTGCAGTGCACGGGCTTCTCATCGTGGAGGCTTCTCTTGTTGCGAAGCATGGGCTTTAGGCACACAGGCTTCAGTAGTTGCGGTGTGTGGGCTTCAGTAGTTGTGGCTCATGGGCTCTAGAGCACAGGCTCAGTAGTTGTGGCACACGGGCTTAGTTGCCCCACAGCATGTGGGATCCTCCCGGACCAGGGCTCGAACCCATGTTCCCTGCATTGGCAGGCAGACTCTTAACCACTGTGCCACCAGGGAAGTCCCACACTAATGCTTTTATACATCATCTCATTTGATCCTCACAGAAGAACCCTATGAAGTGAATCTTATTATCCTTTTTTAGAGCTGAAAACAAAAACCAAAAATCCTGAGTCTCAGTGAGGTTACATAAATGGTCTAAAGTTATACAGTTACAAAAACCAATTAAAATATATGGAATAGGTCAAGATTTCAGTGATAGTTGCATATATTTTCTGAAACTAAAATTAGGCACATGCCATAAGATTTTCTTTTATTTGTGAATTTATTTACATGATGAATCTCACAAAGATTTATAAAATCAAAATACATTTAAGTATATATGTAGTAATTTGTCTTACCTGACAATAGCTACAGTATATGAAATGAGGTCTATCTCAGAAAATCTGGGCTACGACTTCAAAGTATGAGATGAGAAGGATGATGAAATATTGTAGCCAGTGGGACTGGACAAAGGATAAAAGTTAATAACACTATTTCAGGTAGGAATTGGACCTGCCATATTTAAAAAATATCCTTCAAGCCAAGAATCCTGAAGCAAATGTCTTTAGTATTCATGGAAGGGTTTAAAAGAAATAACTGGAGTGTGTTTTTGTTTTTTTTTAAGGGGTGGGGGACCTACTTTATTTATTTATTTATTGGTTTGTTTGTTTGTTTTTACATACATATTTTTTTATTTTTCAGCTTCTTTCCCATTACAGTTTATTACAAGATATTGAATATAGTTCCCTGTGCTATACAGTAGGTCCTTGTTGTTTATCTGTTTTCTTTTTTTAGTCCTAATCTTATTTTATTTATTTATTTATTTATTTTTATACAGCAGGTTGGAGTGTGCTTTTTAATTCTTGTTTTCTTTTGCCTGTTGCAATATAATGGAAGTAAATCATCAGGAACGACTTGGAAGGGGCCACCCAAAATAGATGATCCAACTTATGTCACAAACATAGTCTTAAGGCTCAAATGCCTCAGTTTAGCAATGTTCTCCAGTTGGTTCAGTGGGAACAATGGGAAATCCTAGTTCAAAGATTCCTTCTTCTTTTAAAGTACCTAGCATCGAGTCTGGCACATCAGATGCCCTTTAGCAAACATGCATTCCATCCTTTGTCTCTAACTAGAATAGATCAGACCAAACACTCTCTGTCACAAAGGAAGCAGCAACTCAAGGACACACAGGCAAGGCTGGATAAGGGGGCTTAATTTGTTTTTATATTGGAGATCCTTCCATTGACACTAATTAATCTCTCCCCCCAACTTGGGGGGCTAGCAAACGTCTTTAAAATAGCTGCAATAACTCACTCCCTCTTGCGAGAGCACCGGAATCACAACTAACTGCTGAACAATCATCGAAAGAAAGACACTGGAACTCACAAAAAAGATACCAACATCCGAAGGAGAAACCACAATGAGACGGTAGGAGGGGCGCAATCACAATAAAATCAAATCCTATAACTGCTGGGTGGGTGACTCACAAACTGGAGAACACTTATACCACAGAAGTCCACCCACTGGAGTGAAGGTTCTGAGCCCCATGTCAGGTTTCCCAACCTGGGGGTCCGGCAACGGGAGGAAGAATTCCTAGAGAATCAGACTTTGAAGCCTGGTGAGATTTGATTACAGGACTTCGACAGGACTGGAGAAAACGGACACTCCACTCTTGGAGGGCACACACAAAGTAGTGTGTGCATCAGAACCCAGGGGAAGGAGTGGTGACCCCATAGGAGACTGAACCACCTACCTGCTAGTGTTGGAGGGTTTCCTGCAGAGGCGGCAGGTGGGTGTGGCTCACTGTGAGGACAAGGACACTGACAGCAGAAGTTCTGGGAAGTAGTCCTTAGCGTGAGCCCTCCCAGAGTCCACCATTAGCCCCACCAAAAAGCCCAGGTAGGCTCCAGTGTTGAGTTGCCTCAGGCCAAACAATCAACCGGGAGGGAACTCAGCCCCACCCATCAGCAGACAAGCAGATTAAAGTTTTGCTGAGCTCTGCCCACCAGAGCAACACCCAGCTCTGCCCACCACCAGTCCCTCCCATCAGGAAACTTGCACAAGCCTCTTAGATAGCCTCATCCACCAGAGGGCAGACAGCAGAAGAAAGAACAACTACAATCTTGCAGCCAGTGGAACAAAAACCACATTCACAGAAAAATAGACAAGATGAAAGGGCAGAGGGCTATGTACCAGATGAAGGAACAAGATAAAACCCCAGAAAAACAGCTAAATGAAGTGGAGATAGGCAACCTTCCAGAAAAAGAATTCAGAATAATGATAGTGAAGATGACCCAGGACCTCGGAAAAAAGAATGGAGGCAAAGATCCAGAAGATGCAAGAAATGTTTAACAAAGCCTTAGAAGAATTAAAGAACAAAAACCTAGAAGAATTAAAGAACAAACAAACAAAGATGACCAATACAATAACTGAAATGAAAAACACACTAGAAGGAATCAATGGCAGAATAACTGAGGCAGAAAACTGGATAAGTGACCTGGAAGACAGAATGGTGAAATTCACTGCCACGGAACACAATAAAGAAAAAAGAATGAAAAAAAATGAAGACAGCCTAAGACACCTCTGGGACAACATTAAACGCAACAACATTTGCATTATAAGGGCCCCAGAAGGAGAAGAGAGAGAGAAAGGACCCAAGAAAATACTTAAAGAGATCATAGTCGAAAACTTCCCTAACATAGGAAAGGAAACAGCCACCCAAGTCCAGGAAGCACAGAGAGTCCCAGGCAGGATAAACCCAAGGAGAAACACGCTGAGACACATAGTAATCAAACTGACAAAAATTAAAGACAAAGAAAAATTATTGAAAGCAACAAGGGAAAAATGACAAATAACATACAAGGGAACTCCCATAAGGTTAACAGCTGACTTCTCAGCAGAAACTCTACAAGCCAGAAGGGAGTGGCATGACGCATTTAAAGTGATGAAATGGAAGAACCTACAACCAAGATTACGCTACCCACAAGGATCTCATCCACTTCAACAGAGAAATCGAAAGCTTTACAGACAAGCAAAAGCTAAGAGAATTCAGCACCACCAAACCAGCTCTACAACAAATGCTAAAGGAACTTCTCTAAGTGGGAAACACAAGAGATGGAAAGGACCAACAAAAACAAACCCATTACAATTAAGAAAATGGTAATAGGAACATATCGAAAATTACCTTAAACGTGAATGAATTAAATGCTCCAACCAAAAGACACAGGCTTGCTGAATGGATATAAAAACAAGACCCATATGTATGCTGTCTCCAAGAGACCCACTTCAGACCTAGGGACACATACAGACTGAAAGTGAGGGGATGGAAAAAGATATTCCATGCCAATGGAAATCAAAAGAAAGCTGGAGTAGCAATACTCATATCAGATAAAATAGACTTTAAAATAAAGAATGTTATGAGAGAGAAGGAAGGACACTAAGTAATAATCAAGGGACCAATCCAAGAAGAAGATATAACAATTATAAATATATATGCACCCAACATAGGAGCACCTCAATACATAAGGCAACTGTTAACAGCTCTAAAAGAGGAAATTGACAGTAACACAATAATAGTGGGGGACTTTAACACCTCACTTACACCAATGGACAGATCATCGAAACAGAAAATTAGTAAGGAAACACAAGCTTTAAATGACACAGTAGACCAGATAGATTTAATTGATATTTATAGGACATTCCATCCAGAGACAGCAGATTACACTTTCTTCTCAAGTGCGCACGGAACATTCTCCAGGATAGATCACATCTTGGGTCACAAATCAACCTCAGTAAATTTAAGAAAATTGAAATCATATCAAGCATCTTTCCTGACCACAACGCTATGAGATTAGAAATCAATTACAGGTAAAAAAATGTAACATACACAAACACATGGAGGCTAAACAATACGTTACTAAATAACCAAGAGATCACCTAAGATTTCAAAGAAGAAATCAAAAAAATACCTAAAGACAAATGACAATGAAAACACCATGATCCAAAACTTCTGGGCTGTAGCAAAAGCAGTTCTAAGAGGGAAGTTTATAGCTATACAAGCCTACCTCAAGAAACAAGAAAAATCTCAAATAAACAATCTAACCTTACACCTAAAGGAACTAGAGAAAGAAGAACAAACAAAACCCAAAGTTAGCAGAGGGAAAGAAATCATAAAGATCAGAGCAGAAATAAATGAGATAGAAACAAAGAAAACAATAGCAAAGATCAATAAAACTCAAAGCTGGTTCTTCGAGAAGATAAACAAAATTGATAAACCATTCGCCAGACTCATCAAGAAAAAGAGGGAGAGGACTCAAATCAACAAACTTAGAATTGAAAAAGGAGAAGTTACAACAGCATGGCAGCAATACAAAGCATCCTAAGAGACTACTCCAAGCAACTCTATGCCAATAAAATGGACAACCTGGAAGAAATGGACAAATTCTTAGAAAGGTATAACCTTCCAAGACTGAACCAGGAAGAAAGAGAAAATATGAAGACCAATCACAAGTAATGAAAGTGAAACTGTGATTAAAAATCTTCCAACAAACAAAAGTCCAGGACCAGATGCCTTCAAAGGTGAATTCTATCAAACATTTACAGAAGACCTAACACCCATCCTTCTCAAACTCTTCCAAAAACTTGCAGAGGAAGGAACACACTCAAACTCATTCTATGATGCCACCATCATCCTGATACCAAAATCAGATAAAGATACTACAAAAAAAGAAAATTACAGACCAATATCACTGATGAATATAATGCAAAAATCCTCAACAAAATACCAGCAAACAGAATCCAACAACACATTAAAAGGATCATACACCATGATCAAGTGGGATTTATCCCAGGGATTCAAGGATTCTTCAATATATGCAAATCAATCAATGTGATACACCATATTAACAAACTGAAGAATAAAACCATATGATCATCTCAATAGATGCAGAAAAAGCTTTTGACAAAATTCAACACCCATTTATGATAAAAATTTTCCAGAAAGTGGTCATACAGGGAAGATACCTCAACATAATAAAGGTCATATATGACAAACCCACAGCAAACATCATTCTCAATGGTGAAAAACTGAAAGCATTTCCTCTAAGATCAGAAACAAGACAAGGATGTCCACTCTCACCACTATTATTCAACATAGTTTTGGAAGTCCTAGCCACGGCAATCAGAGAAGAGAAAGAAATAAAAGGAATACAAATTGGAAAAGATGCAGTAAAACTGTCACTGTTTGCAGATGACATGATACTATACATAGAGAATCCTAAAGATGCCACGAGAAAACTACTAGAGCTAATCAATGAATTAGGTAAAGTTGCAGGATACAGGGCTTCCCTGGTGGCGCAGTGGTTGAGAGTCCGCCTGCCGATGCAGGGGACACGGGTTCGTGCCCCGGTCCGGGAGGATCCCACATGCCGCGGAGCCGCTGGGCCCGTGAGCCATGGCCGCTGAGCCTGCGCGTCCGGAGCCTGCGCTCCGCAGGGGGAGAGGCCACAACAGTGAGAGGCCCGCGTAACGCAAAAAAAAAAAAAAAAAAAAAAAAAAAAAAGTTGCAGGATACAAAATTAATGCACAGAAATCTCTTGCATTCCTATACACTAATGATGGAAAATCTGAAAGAGAAATTAGGGAAACACTCTCATTTGCCATTGCAACATAAAGAATAAAATACCTAGGAATAAACCTACCTTGGGAGACAAAAGACCTGTATGCAGAAAACTATAAGACACTGTTGAAAGAAATTAAAGATGATACCAACAGATGGAGAGATATACCATGTTCTTAGACTGGAAGAATCAATATTGTGAAAATGACTATACTACCCAAAGCAATCTACAGATTCAATGCAATCCCTATCAAATTACCAATGGCATTTTTTTACAGAACTAGCACAAAAAATCTTAAAATTTGTATGGAGGCACAAAAGACCCCAAATAGTGAAAGAAGTCTTGAGGGAAAAAAACAGAGCTGGAGGAATCAGACTCCCTGACGTCAGACTATACTACAAAGCTACAGTAATCAAGACAGTATGATACTGGCACAAAAACAGAAATATAGATCAATGGAACAGGATAGAAAGCCCAGGGATAAACCCATGCACCTATGGTCAACTAATCTATGACAAAGGAGGCAAGGATATACAATGGAGAAAAGACAGTCTCTTCAGTAAGTGGTGCTGGCAAAAGTGGACAGTTACATGTAAAAGAATGAAATTAGAACACTCTCTAGCACCATACACAAAATTAAACTCAAAATGGATTAGAGACCTAAATGTAAGACTGGACACTATAAAAGTCTTAGAGGAAAACATAGGAAGAACACTCTGACATAAATCACAGCAAGATCTTCTTTGACCCACCTCCTAGAGTAATGGAAATAAAAAGAAAAATAAACAAATAGGACCTAATGAAACTTAAAAGCTTTTGCAAAGCAAAGGAAACTACAAACAAGACGAAAAGACAACACTCAGAATGGGAGAAAATATTTGCAAACGAATCAATGGACAAAGGATTAATCTCCAAAATATATAAACAGCTCATGCCGCTCAATATTAAAAAAACAAACAACCCAATCCAAAAATGGGCAGAAGACCTAAATAGACATTTCTCCAAAGAAGACATACAGATGGCCAAGAAGCACATGAAAAGCTGCTCAACATCACTAATTATTAGAGAAATGCAAATCAAAACTACAATGTAGTATCACCTCACACCAGTTAGAATGGGCATCATCAGAAAATTTACAAACAACAAATGCTGGAGAGGGTGTAGAGAAAAGAGAATCCTCTTGCACTGTTGGTGGGAATGTAAATTGATACAGCCACTGTGGAGAACAGTATGGAGGTTCCTTTAAAAACTAAAAATAGAATTACCATATGACCCACAATCCCACTACTGGGCATATACCCAGAGCAAACCATAATTCAAAAAGACACATGCACCCCAATGTTCATTGTAGCACTGTTTACAATAGCCAGGTCATGGAAGCAACCTAAATGCCCATCGACAGACGAATGAATAAAGAAGATGTGGTGCATATATATAATGGAATATTACTCACCTATAAAAAGGAATGAAGTTGGGTCATTTGCAGAGATGTGGATGCATCTAGAGACCGTCATACAGAGTGAAATAAGTCAGAAGGAGAAAAACAAATATCATATATTAACACATATATGTGGAACCTAGAAAAATGGTACAGATGAACCAGTTTGCAGGGCAAAATAGAGACACAGATGTAGAGAACAAACATATGGACACCAAGTGGGGAAAGTGGTGGGTGGGGGTGGTGGGGGTGGGATGAATTGGGAGATTGGGTTTGACATATATACACTAATATGTATAAAATAGATAACTAATAAGAACTTACTGTATAAAAAATAAATAAAATAAAATTCAAAAATTCAAAATAAAATAAAATAGCAGCAATATAACACTCCCTAAATGGGATTTTAACTAATGTATAATAATTAGTCTTATCATAACAGCATCTCTTTACCACATTCAGAAGAGAACCCTGCCTGTCTGCCATAAGTGGTGTTATTAGAGGGAAGAGAGTGTTTTTCCTGTCCATTCATGCTCCAGATGCCATTTAGCCGCATTCTGTGGGGACAATGATCCTCGCCTTTCATAGAGTACAGATAGAAATGCAGAACTACAGCATTCAGAGATTCTGCTGTCTGCCACAGAATTCTAGTCAGCCCCATTTCTTTGAAAATGCATAATATTTCTGAGCTGAATGAAAACTTTCTTTAAAAAGAAAACTGCTGGGCTTCCCTGGTGGCGCAGTGGTTGGGAGTCCGCCTGCCGATGCAGGGGGCGCGGGTTCGTGCCCCGGTCTGGGAGGATCCCACGTGCCGCGGAGCGGCTGGGCCCGTGAGCCATGGCCGTTGAGCCTGCGCGTCTGGAGCCTGTGCTCCGCAACGGGAGAGGCCACAACAGTGAGAAGCCCACATACAAAAAAAAAAAAAAAAAAAGAAAACTGCTTTCTGAGTCTACTGTAGCCCAGAAAGAGAGGCCAGATATGGAGAGTTGCCACAGCAGACCTGGCCTTTAGATAAAATGCCTTTTTCATTTGTTGAATGCAAAGAGAATTCTTGCATGAACCAAAACTTACTTAGCTGCACAAAAATCTAATTGGAGAGCTCATGTTGCCCTTGAACACAATAGCAGGAAAGCATCTGCTTAGACCCAGACCCTCTGCAACTTGCTGAAGTAGAAAAACCATGGGCTTTAGCACCATATAGACCTGTGTTCAAATTTTAACCTGCCGTGTAGGAGCATAGCCTCAAAGGCAATGCTATCCAATAGAACTTTCTGCCATCACAGAAATTTTCTGTATCTGTGCTGCCAAATAGAATAGCCACTAGCTACATCTAGGTATTGAGCACTCGAAATGTGGCTAGTGAAACTGGGAAACTGAATTTTTACATATTCTTAAATTTTTAATTCATTTAAATTAAAATAGTCACATGGTTAGTGGCTACTCTATTGGACATCACATCTCTAATATAAGAACAATTTTTGCATCTTGAACCTCCTACCATTATGACAGAGTTACACCTCCCAGCACTAAGTTGGCCTCTTTGGGTTTTGGAGGCAGCACACACTGCACTCAGGAACATTGCTTTGTCTCATTTATCAGGTGAACTATAAGACTGCCAATTTCACATAGAACCCAGAGCAAGAGAGGGGTTTGCAGCAAGTTGAGGCTGGGAACCCGCCTGCCCACTCAGCTACAAACTAAAAGTAACAGTGGCAGATGAGAATGCTGAGTGGAGGACCAAGCAAATTTCAATAGGAGAGTTGTTACATCGTCTCCTAGAGGTTGAGAGTAAGGCCATGGCTTTTACAGAAGAGAACAACTTTCTGTTTGAAAATCAACAGCTGGCACTCTATTGGACCCTAGGAGGGACTGAGTACTGCTATCAAGCGCTATGTGACCAGAGCTGCCCATTATATCCTGGATATTATTTAATTCACTGTGTCATAAATTCAAGCAGGTGCAACACAATCCATTATTCTACATAGCAGATTGTGTTGCAATCCATTAATGTACAGAAACGGTACATTAGAGTTTGGGCTTAAGTGATTCGAGAAGACACAAGTACATTGCATAAACAGCTCAGACTTCCACATCATCTGTCCCTATTGTATCAATGCCTCTTCTAAAATCCAAACCTATAGCTCATGGGGGATACCCTATAACCAACTGTCAGAAGAGGAAAGAACTTGGGCTTAGTTCACAGATGGGTTGGCACAATATGTTGGTGCTGACTGAAAATGGACAACCGCCATTATAATTCCACTCATGGGTATTTCTAGTGAACAATGATGAAGAGAAATCCTCCCAGTGGGCAGATCTGCTAGCAGTACACTTGGCCATCCAGTGCTAATGGAGGGAGATGTAGCTTGAGGTACTTAGGCTCCTGGTTAATGGTTGCATGACTTGGCTGGTTGTTGAGGGGCCTAAAACAAATAACACTGGAAGGCTTAAAACAAGTAGTTCTGGGGAAGAGGTATGTAAGCAAATCTATAAAAGTAGGCACAAAGTGTGCAGATCCTTGTGTCTCACAATAATGCTCATCAGAAAGTATTCCCTGCAGAGGAAGCTTTCAATAGTTAAGGGAACAGAATGACTCTATAGATGTTATTTTTCTCCTTTCCTTAGCAACCTAAAGCTTCATGAAATGGGCCAATCAACAGAATGGCCATATGGAGAAATAAAGACACTAAATGGGTCTAACAGCATGTACTTCCTCTAATCAAGACTGATACAGCTACTGCCATGGTGAATATCCATCCAGTTTCCCAGGAGAAGAGACCAAATCTGAGCCATCAGTATGGCACCATCTCTTGAGGCAACCTCAATTTTAGCAGTAGGTCAGTTACAGTGGGCCACTTCTACCACGAAAAGGGCAGTGATTTTTGTCTCACTGGAATAGAAATCTACTAACAATGTTAGTTTTCCTTTCCTTGCACTTCCCTCAGCACCACCATCCAACCAGCTTACAGAATGCCTGATCTATCAGCATCATGTTCCATACACTTCCTTGGAGCAAGATCCCTATTTATGCCAAAGGAAGAGCTACAATGGATGTACAACCACAGGAACCACTGGTCTTCAATGTACACCCCTCACCAAGAGCATCTGTCTAGAAGAACATTGGAAAGCCATGTTGAAGGTTAAGCTAAGGCACCAACTCAGGATTGATTGCTGTCCTCTAGGATGCAGGGTAAGTGCTAATAAATGGTAGATACACAGTGATGCTTTAGCCTAAATAGCAAAAATAAATGTGTCTGGGAAGCACAGGGTCAAAATAGAACTGGGTTCTTTCACCATAATTTCTAAAACTCACAGAATTTGCACTTTCTGATCTTAGGTTCTACGAGATTAGAGATTGTGTTTCCTGGGGATCAGATAGGTAGAGTGGAATGGGAGCATGCATCTATCAAATGACACAGAAAAATTCCTACTTAACTTGAAGGTATGACCTACCTGTTCATTTTGAGCTCGTTATACCAAGAAACATCAGGCAAAAAAAGGTATTAATGTCTTGTCAGGGGTAATTGATCCCTGTTATCATAAGAAGAAATCCAGAATTGCTGCTATACAGTAGGGATAAAAAGGGATGTGTCAGCAACCCAGGAATTCACTGAGGTATCTCTTGGCGGTTTTATACCTGGCAAGTGATCAATTGTATCAACCACAGCCTGACAAAGGCAAGGCCACTATGGATACATACCCTCAGAAATGAGGCCACTCCAGCAGGCAAGCAACTGAAGGGGAGGAAATTCTAGAATAGCTGGTGAGGAAGGGAGATTATATTTATTATACCCTTTGAATCAGTTGAAGCTGACAGCATGTTGTTTCCACCAAGAGAAAAGAAAGAAAAAGAAAAGAGAGAGGGGTCTCTTGTTTCAGAATGGTAGCAAGATATAATGAGAGCACATGAGTTGAGGTGACTAGTGCAAGGGGGTGAATTGTATCATATACCACTTATGGTTGCTTCAGATTCTCTTGATCTCAGCTGTTTCTGTCATTGCCACACTTGTTCCAGAACCAACAGTCACTGTATTGACACAGTCTGGCTGGACACTAACTCATTGCATGTGGCCACAACCTAACAGCATTTACCACATGTCTATTCAAAGCACATCTTGCCTCTTGTTTCAGATGATGCTGAGGCATAAGATGACATGGGACCACATATGCTCAGCTCAGAAATATCAAAGAATTAATATCCTAGGGAGCAAGCATTTGACTAACGAGAAATGGGAGCTAATGGATAAATTCTCCTTCCTTCTTTTCTTGGAAGGACTGACTTGAGAAGTAATTGATTTTATAGTCTCTTAGAAGAAGGTCCCACGAATCAGGTAACACTGGCACTTGATACATATGGCCAGCTTGATAATGCACCTTTTTATTGGCTCTTCCCCCACTTTCCCTACCATGCTCTCCTTGTTCCTCAGATCTGCTGCCCAGGATTAGGAGAACCCAGGTCAAGAGAGAGTGGAATTACTGAGATTTTCTTGAAAAAAAGAAAATCCCAGGTTTATAAAAACAGCAGGCTTTGTTTAAACATCTTATGAAGAATAGAGTTAATAGGCATCTTTTCACCACTTCAGGAGGTCAGCCTAACTCTTGCTTCCTGGTTGGCTGTCAATTTCAACTCATCCATCCTTTAGAACTGACCCAAGTCCTTCAGACAGCAGCACCAGCAGACACGTAGAGATACCCAGAAGAGGAGAGGGCCATAAAGAAAAGGGAATTAATATTAACTAAGCACTGTACCACATATACTCCATATATTATCTCAGCCAATCTTCATAGGTAGGTAACATCATTTATTATCTCTATGTAAAATAGAGAGGAAGGAATGTAAGTTCAGACCAATACTACCCAATTACCAAGTGGCCGGGATCAAACTCAATTTTTTTCACTAATGTAATTTCTCCATATTAGATTCCTTTATTGAGAACCAGAGTTATATTTAGACATTAGTGTTTTGTGACCTCATTGGACCTAGAGAAAAGGAAGTTGGTATTTAGGGAGCAAAAAAACCCAAACCCCACAAACCATCTTAGCAAAAGTAGAAGTTAGATACAGTTATACGTAAAAGAGAAAAATAAAAGAGAACAGAGAAAGTCAGAATCTTGGATGGCATTTGTCCAGACCAAAGTTTTACAAATATGTGATGAGGAACACATAGGTATCAAAAAATTTGGATGTTACTAATTTTTTTTTCTTTCTTTTTTTTTTTTTTTCGGTATGCGGGCCTCTCACTGTTGTGGCCTCTCCCGTTGCGGAGCACAGGCTCTGGACGTGCAGGCTCAGTGACCATGGCTCACGGGCCTAGCCACTCCACGGCATGTGGGATCTTCCCGGACTGGGGCATAAACCCGTGTCCCCTGCATCGGCAGGTGGACTCTCAACCACTGTGCCACCAGGGAAGCCCGTGTTACTAATTTTTGATCAATATTCCAATATGTTTTGGCTATCACTAAAGATACTCTATTTGACAATGCCTGTCAGATTAAGCATTGCATTCCAGTGGGTTTTGCAACATGGTGTAGGGCAGAGCAAAACTTGCTATGAACCGGGAAGGATTGTATCACAGATTCAAGCAGGTGACAAAGAAAGGAGTGTTTAATGGAATACTTGAGAACACTGTCTTCTGTGCATATAAGAAAGAGTAGTCATGATAGTTGATACTTCTATCAAACATCAACAGTGGTGCTGTGAGATCAAGGGAATGCTGAAAAAAAACTAAAATCTGATACAACATTATTTTTTGTAGTTCAGACTGATCAGTAATGACTGCTGACTTGTTTACTGTTGTCAGATGAGTCTTTTAATCCTTCAAATTGAGCTGCTAAAAATACCTTGAATGTGAAAAGTGTGAGAACTGTTGTTCTAAGAAACCTATTTACCTGACCAGACTTGCCACCCCACCTAAGCTGAGAAACAAATGGGAAATTGCTGGTTTAATTGCTGGCTAAAGCAAGTCATTGTGTTAAACAAGCACTTTTCCTTACTAGTACAACTGAAATGAAAATAGTGATAGTGATGTAGATATAGACTAGTGATATAGAGACTCACATTCATGGAGCTTTCTATCAGAATCAGCAGCATCTCTTTGAGCCAAGTGACCCATCTGGACCCAAATGACCCAGAAACCATGAAGGGGAGAACACCTCACTCACTGAGAATGTATTTAGGAAGTAGAAGAGCTAAAAATCAAATTCCCTGAGCCTTAGGCAGTGATCACAACATGAGTTAGAAAAGACCAGAAAGAGCTAAAAAAGAAGAAAGCCAGGATTTTGCTTTGGCCTGCCTCTTCTCCCTCCATGTTTTGGCATATGAAGAAAGCCTGCAAAGTGGAGAGAATTTCTTCAGTAAATGGCAGACCCTGCATCTGCTGAAGAACGGAGGTGAAAGTAGCCCCCCCAAAGCTCCAGAGTGGCTTTGAATGGTCAGCTAGAGACTGAGGATGCCATTACTGGCCCTGCAGGCAGGCTAGAGCTCTTTCAGCAGAATCAGTGGCAGTTTTCTTTGCAAGATTTAAGGACAAGGAAACAAACTTCACTTGCTAAAATCCCTTCTTTCCCATTTTATCAAGATTTGATGACAACTCAATATGCAACACTGGCTTCCACATTTGGCTCCTGATGCTGTCCCGAAAATAACAACCAACATTTGAAGGTGGGCCCATGGTGAAAAGGACATGAATGTAAGGGCCATAAGGCCCTGGATGAAAACCATAACTCCACCACTTCCTGTTTAAGAAGTGAACTCTCTGAGCTGCAGATTGATCCCAATTAAATGGGAAAATGATACCTGCCTTATAAGTGTTATGAGAATGATTTTGTGTATAGGGTCCAGCTCTTAGATGGTACTCAATAAATGTTAATTCCCTTGCCCTGACTGCAGTTAAATTCAATGTCTCCTTTAATCCTCAAAACTCTACAAGGAATGCAGTCAGGTACCACCCACATATAAAAGGCAGGGAGAAACTGAGTCTCATAATGTGCCTAAAAGCTGATGGCCGATAAATGACAGAATTAAGAGTTATCTCCATGTCTTTTAAAAATTCCTAACATCTTTGCTCCTTTGCTCTAAGTCACAGGGCTTGATTCATTTATTCATTCATTCAACATTTGTTCAAGTGCCTAACGCCCATGCCAGACTTAGAAATCAAGGATTGAAAAAAACAACAAATCTCTTTCCTCATAGAACTTATATTCTAGTGAATGCAGACAGATAACAATTAAATATGAAACATGCACCAAGGTGACAATGCTTGAAGAAAATACAGTGAAGTAGAGCAGGGGTCCCCAACCCCTGGGGAACCGGGCCACACAGCAGGAGGTGAGCAGCGGGTGAGAGAGCGAAACTTCATCTGTATTTACAGCCGCTCCCCATTGCTGGCATTACCACCTGAGCTCCACCTCCTGTCAGATCAGTGGAGGCATTAGATTCTCATAGGAGCACAAACCCTACTGTGAACTGCACATGCCAGGGATCTAGGTTGCACACTCCTTATGAGAATCTAAGGCCTGATGATCTGAGGTGGAGCTGAGGCAGTGATGCTAGCTCTGGGGAGCGTCTGCAAATACAGATCATCATTAGCAGAGAGGTTTGACTGCACAGAGACCATAATAAACCAATTGCTTGCAGACTCATATCAAAACCCCATCAGTGAGCGGCAAGTGAAAACCAGCTCAGGGCTCCCACTGATTCTGCATTATGGTGAGTTGTATAATTATTTCATTATTATATTACAATGTAATAATAATAGAAATAAAGTGCACAATAAATGTAATGCGCTTCAATCATCCCGAAACCCCCCCCCACACTCCAGTCCATGGAAAAACTGTCTTCCATGAAACCAGTCCCTTGTGCCAAGAAAGGTTGGGCACCACTGAAGTAGAGGACTGGAGGGCTGAGCGTGTGTGCACTAATTAAGGAAGCTGGTTGGGAAGGTGGTCTGATCAGCTGACCCTGGAGTAGACCTGAAGGAGTGAGAAGTGAGCCATGTGGATATCTGAGGGAAGAGTGTTTCAGGCGGAGGGAATCACCAAGTACAAAGGTCCCAAGGTAGGAGCATGCTGCTTTTGTCAAAGGAATATCAGAGATATTGTGGCTGGATGGAGTGAGGTGGGGTGGGGGGTAGTGGTGGGATATGAAATGAAAGAAGCATGGGGGAGGTAGGTTTATTCAAGGCTCCCTAGGTGATGTTTAGTTCTTTGAATTTTACTCTAAGATGGGAAGCCAGTGAATGTGTTGAACAGAGAGGTAATATGATCTTAAGTTTTTACAGAGATCACTCTGCTGGGGGGCAAGGGGAAAGCATGAGACCATTCACTAATTCAGGAGAGAGATGAGGGTGGCCTGCTTAGGATGGTAGTGGTACAGATGATGAGGGGTGGTCAGGTTCTGTATATATTTTAAAATAGGTTCAAAAGAAGTTGTTTATGAATTAATTTGAGTGTGAGAGACAGAGGGAGATATGTCAAAGATAGCATCAAGATTTTGTTGTTATTTTTTAAACACCATAGAAAATCACCAGTGATTGCTAAAGTGTCAGCTCTTATAAGTAACCCTGAATTAGTCATTTTACCCCCCTAGCTTTAGTTTCTTCATTAGCAAATGTCTTTTGATTGGTCCAGAGGCAGCATGCCTTCCCTCCAACACCCCTTCCCTCTAGCATCTTTTCATGCCAACAAATTTAATTTGAGGGTGGTGTTTCCTCTTCTCATTTCTAAGAGTTTCTCTTCCTCTTCATGCATCATTCTATTTCCCTCAGGTTTTCTTCTTCCTCACTTCCCTTTTCCCATTCAATCTGCCTCTTCCTGAGTCATGGAGAACTGAGGATACATCGTCACCATTTGGAAGAGAAGCATTCCCCTTCCCGTGGATTATGCTGGCCATGCATTCTCAATCCATCAAAGGCTAAATTTTTAGCATCTACAGTGGATTAGGTATCCTGGGAAGATAGCCCATGTCCTCAGGAATCAGTTGCTTCTCCTTGCATTAATATCTTGATTCATGTAGATACCTTCAGAAGAAAGTAAGGGAAACAGAATATTGCAGAGATAAATCTTAAATCTGATAAGTCTGGGTCTAGCTAAAAGTTTCATTTTCCAGTTTTGTCACTTGCCTCCCTCAAGCCTATTTCCAGCACTCCTAAAGTATATACACTTGACTGATTTGAAAGCTAGATACAGAGAAATTCTACTGGACAATGAGAAATTCTTCATATCTCATCAGCACTGAATGGCTTATAGAACATTTTCATATCCTTTGGACAGCACTATGAGAAGGAAGGGCAGGACAGAAATTATTTCCCCATTTCACTGGTGAGAAAATTGAAAGTCAAATAACTATTATTGCCCGAGGAAACAACTGCTAAATGCAGGATCTACACTAACATCACTAGAATGTGGGTCTTCTGATTTCTAAACATAATGCTATTTCAGAATAATAGCTTCTATTTATTGAGCTCTGTATACCTAGTGTTCTGTGAATAGTTTTTATAAATTAACTTACTCGATGTTTACAAATGCCTATAAAATGCATGTATTGACCTATTTTACAAATGAGGAAATTAATACTCAGAAAGCTTAAATAAGTCAATTACACCACAATAAAGTTGAAATTTTAAAAAATAATGAAGTTCCTATATTTACTTTAAAAAAAAAAAAGAGGTTAAATAAATTGTCCATCTGACACTCATAAGAGATTTAGCCAAGATCAACCTTGCCCCGATGGGCGGTGTTGTTTATCATATAAAGTAACTTAGTGGTTACAAATGGATTTCAATACAGTTGACTACTTCATTCCTACAATACTTGCCTCTCCTAGGTTTCTTTTTTTCCTATAGTCATCACTTACGATCTTCCTCCTACCTCAAGGTCATGGCTTTCTGGTTTCCTCGCTAATTCATTTTCCTCTACAATCATCTTAATTTTGGATTCCCAAAGGCAAATCTTGGGCTCTTTCTTCTTCCTCTCTCTATATGATTTTATCCATCTCCTTAGATTCAAATACAAATGAACTTCCGGAGACTCTCAAACTTCTATCTCCAGCTTAGCAGTCTCCTCTAAGCTCTAGACTTGCCTCCATATCCAGCTGACATTTTGGCATATCTCCTTGCCTGTCTTGTTGACATCCCACACTTAACATTTCCAAAATGGAACATGTGATTCCCTCTTTACCCAACTCCTGAGCTAATCATATTGAAGTCTTCCCTTTGAAAGGGAAGAAAATGACAGAACCACCCAAATAGTTGCTAAAGCCGGAAACCATGGTTCTTCCTTTTCCTCACTCTTCACAATCCATCAGCAAGTCCTACTGGCTCTGCTTCCCAAATATATCCTGAAACTCTACTCCCCTCTGTTTTAAGCCACCCTCCATTTTTATCTATGCCACCTCATAGGTGGCCCGCTGCACCCACTCTTGCCCTTCTCCCATCTGCCCTCTCTACAGTAATTTTTTTGGAAAATGTAAACCAGCTCATGTCATTCCCCTATTTCAAAGCCCTCAGTGACTTCCCATAGACTTAAGAAATCTTCAAACATCTAAAGGCTTTTGTGATGTGGTTCCTGCCTTTCTCTCCCCATCCTTCCTTCCTTATACACCAGTCATTCTGGCTTTCTAGAAGTTCTTAAAATTTTTCCAGCTCTGTCCCACCTCGGTACTCTTGCGGTTGCCTCTGTCTGGAAAGCTTCTCTCTTGACCCTTCACTTGGCTGGCTTTTTGGTCTCATCTTAAACATTGTCTCCTATGAGAAGCCTTCTCTAACTACTGCCATTAGTCTCTGTCACAGCACCACACTTAACTTACTTCATCACACTTATCACAACCTGTATTTATTTGTATATTTATTTATTGTCTAACTCTACTTGAGGGCAGAGTTTTGTCTGTCTTGTCATTGTCACAATACAGTGTCTGTACATGTATGTTCCCAGTACACAAAGCTTGGGAAATACTTACGAAATGAATGAAAGAATGAATGGATGAAACTCACTTTTAGTTATGCAGACTCCCATTTTCATAAATATGATGTCTTGGTTATGTTTATCCTCTCTGTTCTGTGCTCTAAAAACTCAAGGAGGCATCCCAGTGATGAAGTAACATAGAAATGAGCTATGGTCAGCACCTAACTTCCATTAAATAAGAACAAAGAGGACAGGGTTTCCCTGGTGGCGCAGTGCTTAAGAATCCGCCTGCCAGTGCAGGGGACACGGGTTCAAGCCCTTGTGTGGGAAGATCCCACATGCCGTGGAGCAACTAAGCCCATGCGCCACAACTACTGAGCCTGCGCTCTAGACCCCGTGAGCCACAACTACTGAGCCTGCGAGCCACAACTACTGAACCCTATATGCCTAGAGCCTGTGCCCTGCAACAAGAGAAGCCACCACAATGAGAAGGCCATGCCCCTCAATGAAGAGTAGCCCCCGCTCGCCGCAACTAGAGAAAGCCTGTGTGCAGCAACCAAGACCCAAAACAGTCAAAAATAAATAAAATAAGTTTATTTTAAAAACTTATAAAAATTATTTAAAAAAAAGAACAAAGAGGACAAACTATATTGACCCAAAAGAATCCAGGCCGTTAAGCCAGGTGCCAGAATTTTTTGGCTTTTTCATTTCCTTAGGTACATAACAGACTTGAATTTCTGAGAAGTCATCCAAAGTATGACCATGTATTACAAAACCCATTTCACTTAGCCCTTAAATACATGTCATGCTCTATTTCAATATCAGCCAGAATTCTCATCAGCATTTACAGGGTTGGAGGCCATATCTAACCCAGGCCTTAACCTTTGTCACTAAAAGTAGGCAAATATATAATCATAATAACTATTTGTCTTATTTTAAGAGCCTACTTATGGTAATGACAAGTACTCCCAGGTACTAGGTGTTCTGTGTGTTATTTCTACTTAATCTTTGCAACAAACCTATAAGGAAAGTTTTTTGCCCAACTAATAGATGAAGAATCTGAGGCTCAGAGAAGTGACATTACTTGCTCTTATGTCAGGTTTATAAGCTGGTAAGAGGTAACGCAGAGATTAAACTCAAGTTTTCTGATTCCAAAGTGAACATTATTTAAACTACATTGCCTTTTGAAAAAAATCACACCAGTATCTTTTTAATAAATTATTTAAATCATTAAGTATACCATATTTTCTGATAAACTAATGAAATGTGATTCTCTTTAAGAGGCAATCTGTGTAAGCTCTCTGGCTCTCCATTGTATCTCTAGGGTGAATCCTATCAGTGACTCTGACAGGGAATAAACTTAATTTGCCTTCTCTGAGTAAACAATTGGCTCACAGATAATAGTGATTCCTCTACCTGAAGCCTCCTCAGAGAGGAAATGAATCCATTTCAGTAACGATCTATGGAACCCTTGGATTTCATGAAGTTGCTGATGAGGTTCTTACAAAGAGAAGAAAATGGCGCCATTATTCCACTGTTTATTTTCTATTTTTGGGCTTTAACTTAAATTTTCATTTGAAGTTTGAAAACCACTGCCCTTGAGAAAGAGAAAAAAAAAAAGGAAGGAAGGATGGGAAGGAGGAAAGGAGGGAGGGAGGAAGGAAGGAAAAGGAAAGGGAAGAAAAGAAGAAAGTGAAGAGTCTTCTTTTTCTTGGAATGGCACCACAATTAAGGTATCCTGACACCTTATCTGACTGGAAGAGAGGGAGAGATGGAAGACCAAGGGTAGAGTCTTCTTACGAAGGAAGGTACAAATAGGTGTGTTCCAGCCCTAGAAAGAAAAGTTAGATTGAATGAGAGTATAAACTCCTTCAGCTAGAACATCTAACACAGATGTGAGGAAATAAGAACAATTGATTTAACCAGAGAGTCAAAGAATAAATTCTATGACATAAACAGTCCCCCACTTCTGTAAAGAATTCCTAAAAAACAACAGGCACTAAAGTTATCTGGGTAAAAGTTCAGCACGAAGTCACGCAAACAATGTGAGAGGTGTTCTACCCCCAGGAAGTTAAATGTATTATAAAACTCCTAATTACACTTTAGATGATCTACCACCAGCATGTCTTACATATTCTTAGATTCAGTTTTTCTTCTGTAATTAAACACACAGTTGTCCGTCTCAAATCCAATGGATGACTACTTGAGACTCAGTATATCTAATGATTTTTCATATTCCATTTTGTTACAAGAAGCATCATTTTCAGAATGGAAGTACTCCTCTGCTATACCTATTAATGTTGGTGTGATCCAGAAAGGGGGGAGTAGGAAGCCTACTGATCTTCTCTATCCACACGTTCTCTCTAGGTAAATACCTGTAGTCCCATGGCTTTAAATAATATCCATGTGGCACTGCCTCTTAAAGTTCATCGCCAGCTCTGATCTTTCACCAAAACACACTTACTGATATGTCTAACATCTCCAATAAGATGTATAGGAGGTATAGGAACTTCCCTGGCTGTCCAGTGGTTAAGACTTCGCCTTCCAATGCAAGGGGTGCAGGTTTGATCCCTGGTCTGGGAGCTAAGATCCCACATGTCTCGCGGCCAAAAAACCAAAACATAAAGCAGAAGCAATATTGTAACAAATTCAATAAAGACTTTAAAAATGGTCCACATCAAAAAAAAAAATCTTAAAAAGAAAGAGGTATAGACATCCTAAACTTGAAATACCCAAAACAATATTCCCATTCCCCAAAGTGTAGTCATCCCCCAATTTTTCATCTCAGCAAAGGTCTATACCACTCATTGCTAAAAATAAACAACCAAACAACTCTTGGAGTCATCCTTGCCTCCTTTCTCTTCTTCACATTCCACATCCAATGTTGGCTTTCCCTCCAAATTTTATAGTATTCATCCACTTTTCTCAATCTCTTCAGCTACCAAGCCAACATTATTTCTTTCTCTAGATGAAATACAACAGCTTCCTAACTGGTCTCCCTGCTGTTACTCTCACCCACCTTCATACAAACTTGCTCTCTAGACAGCAGTCAAAGTCAGTTTTCAAAATGTGAATTAAATGTTACTCTCCTGCTTACAACTTTTCCAAAGGTTTCCAATTATACTGAGAATAAAATCCAAACTGCTTACTATAATCTAGGACAGAGTTTTCCAAACCAAGCCATTACTAGGTTGTGAAACCAATGTACTGGGTAAGGATCAGCGTTTTAAAATGAAACAAAATAGAAAATATCAAAGTTTATTGAAAGAACTCTTTCAGGAGTGTGTGTGTGTGTTTGTGTGTGTATAGTGGACTGTAATATAAAATGTATTTCTTACTGTGGGTCACATTAAAAGAGTTTGAAAGCCACTGGCCTACAAGATCTTAAAGATCTATTAGCTCACATCTCCTGCATAACATCCCACCCCATCCCCTGCTCATCCAAATGCCTCCGCCCTTCTAGCAGCCTTATTGTGTCTTCAGAGAAGGCAAGCTTCTCCCCACCTCTGTCCCTGGCACTTGCCTAAATGCTCTACTTCCAATTATTCTTATGGATGGATCCTTCTTACCACTCAAATCTCAGCTCAAATCTCACCTGCTTAGAAAGCCTTTCCTCCTGTAACTAATCTAAAGCAGTCCCTACCACTTCTCTATCACACCACCCTGGTTTATTTCCTTATGTTGTTAACCATGCTCTTGAATATTTATTTGTTTGTACATTGCCTTTCTCAGCATAATGCAGGGCCCTTAACTGTCCTGTTCACCACAGTTCCCCACACACTTATAACAGCCTCTCAATAAGTATTAGTTGATAGAATGTTGAATATTTCCATTTTATGTGTGTTTTTATAAAATAGGGACACCTTATGATGAAATCCTTAAATAATTGTAATAACACTGCTAGGAAAACAATGAAGCTGCTGCTAAAACTGAACAGTGACTGGTATGCAGGGCCCATGGGAGAGCCTGAAGGTTCGTTTGTCAGCTGATAGAGGAAAGCCCAACTGTAGCGTATAAAAGGTAATTTCCGGGCATGCAAGGAACATTCAGATTGGTTGACACTGAGCATAGAATAGTTAGAGACTTTGTCATAGTTTTTGTCTAGTGCCCTGTGGTTTCTGGCAACAAAAACTCTTGAAACCAAAGTGTTCATCTTGAATTCCCTTCAATAGTGGAACCAGGAGTAAAAATCTGCATCCAATGCCTTCAGTCCTGAATGAAAGAAGAGGGACTCAGGAAGGCAAGAAAAGAGTGGCAACTGCCAAGAAAGACAAGATGGGGGCAGGGTCAGAGTGGGAAGTGCCCTCAGGGAGCCAGGCCCACAAGTAGACTCCAGAGTCTGAGGAAAAGAGGCCCTGGTTCCCTTCACAGCCCCATCTAGCAAACTCCCCCAAGAGGGGATTAGGATTATCGCCTCTGTCTTTAATTATTTCCAGGTGCCCGTCATAAAGGGGCTTGTGTGCTAAGCTGAGGAGTTTGAACTTTCTTCTAGATACTCTGGGGAACCTTTGAGGAGTCTAAGCAAGGGGATGGCCCATTGTGGTGTCTCAGAGAGATTCCCTCTGCCTGCAGGGTGGAGAGGGCTGCGGTCTGCATGCTTGGAAGCGGGAAGCTCTGCGGCAGACGCACCTGATGAGAAGCAGTGAGCGTCTAAACGAATACGTTTGTGGGACCTAGAGGCTGTGCAGGGGGAATCTGACTCCACCTGCCTACTAGTTAGCGCCCCCAGTCCGTGGCCCCAAGCCGGTTAGGAACTCCAAAGCCTTTTTTTTCCTCCTTGTAAAATGAAACCGGAGACTGGCATCTCCTTCACAGATTGCTTTGAGGACTGCCTATGATCATGCGTATAAACTCTAAGTGCCTGACTCATAGTAAGTGCTCAATAAATGTCAGCTGTTACTTTTTTAGGCAGGCACTAGCATTATCTTTTAGCACGGTGGGAGACGCTGAAGCGGACAGAGACAGACAGACCCCACATCCAGCAAATCATAACTCACGTTGGACGGTCACAATGCCTTGAACACATGTTCTTGCCAGAGATGAACCTGGAGTTACGAAGGAAAAATAAACAGCATTTTACTCGTAGAAGCAGTGGACTTAGACTGAAAACTGCAATGCAGGAGAATAAAAACCGAGTTAAAGCTCGACCTCACTGGGGTGAGCGTGGGACTGAGGCGGGAGAGGTACCGCGCAGGCCTGGCCCGCTTAGAATCCGGGCTCCTTTCCCTTCGCCTCCGGCTCCTCCTTTCGGAGACAAGGTTCCCGCCTTAAGCGAGCGGGAGAGGCGGCAGCCATCCAGGCCCACAAAAGGTCGGGGGTTGAGGGCCCCTCGGCACAGGTTTTGTCTGCAAACCCAGTTTCCGAGGTGCCTAAAAGTGTACAAATAGTGAAGCCAGGCCCAGGCGAGCCAATTCATTACCTCGTCTCAGCGCTGCATGCTGATTATCTGCTCTCCATATCACCTCTCCTCAGGGGGCTCAAAGGAATCAGCAAATCCCCGGCATCAGAGCTACGAATCCCCAGCACAGCCCATTCACACACAGCGGGGTGGCTGGGGATTAATTGGAGGGGGGATGTTGTGAATTCCAGAGAGTTCTTTCTCTTTGCCTCACAGCCGGTGGCCGGGGATATTGCTACATGAAAGCTTCCCTGTCAGTAGCAATCATCATTGCCCCGGCTGCTACATTCCAGAGAATGAATTGGCCTCATTTGGTAACTCAACTGGAGAGGGGGCTGGGGAGGGGGTCATTCCTCAGGGGTCCCCATTTGTGGTCCCCACTTCTCCTCCATAAGTGGTTTGCAAAGCCAAACAGAAACCCGCAGGGCCCAGCTTTCTTTTCCTGTTTCCCTACTTTAGTGATGCTTGGTACGGAGTGAAGCCGGGAAGGGTGGGAAAGGGCGGGACCTGGGTTAAGGCCCGGGCAGGAAATTGGTTGGGGCAAAGCCGCGTCGGAGGAGAGAAGCAGGCCAATAGCCCCCCAGGGTTTCTCTGATTGCTTTGATGCGAAGCCGACTTCCCCCTCCCATCCCCGGGCTTCTCGGCAGGAGGCCTGCGGGCTCTCCCCCAACCTCGCGCCGAATGGCGCCCGGGCCTGGAAGCCAAGGGAGCCCAAACCCCGCTGCGCCCAGAGGCAGGGCTGCTCCAGCAAGGCAGGTAACATGAAATGGAAGCCTCAGACGTTTTCTTCGAGGAAAAGCAGTTTCTGGGAGACCCGAGAAAGGAGAAGAAGGATTTCAACTCTGAGGTCGGCCGACTGAAACCTTTCGCTAATTCTTTACCTTTTTAAATGCAAGATTGCCCGACTGCCTTCCCCTCCCCCGCACCTTCTGAGCATTTCTCTCAGATCCTCCTAAACCCTCCCGCTGCCTTTTTGCAGAATTTCCTGAAACTCCCACCAAGTCACCAAGTCGACAGTTCAGAGAATTTACCCTGGGGAATCCACGAGTCTGGGCTTCTGCATGCCGCCGTAAGAGGTGCCTGAACTGAGGGTCCTGAGGGGCTGAATCCCCCGCCGGGCTCTGCTCAGCAGCTCTGGGGCTGTGTGGTGTGGAGCAAGTCGCTGGGCTCCCTCTGTCTCACTTAGTGCATCCATAAGACATGATAATAACTGCTCTGCCTCCCTAATGACTGGGTAGGGATTAACGGAAGAAGAGATTAAAACGCGTTTTGTGATTTGCAAAGCACTCAGCATAAGGTATGATTATTATTCAGTTCTCTCATTGGGCTCAGTATTGGGTGTATTCGTGATCTTTATAAAAACCTCATTCTGCATTTACCTACCTCTGTCCAGGAGAGTCCTCGTGACGTATGCCCAGGGAGGGACAGGGATAAAAAGATAGTCCAAGGGCTTCCCTGGTAGCGCAGCGGTTGAGAGTCCGTCTGCCGATGCAGGGGACTCGGGTTCGTGCCCCGGTCCGGGAAGATCCCACATGCCGCGGAGCGGCTGGGCCCGTGAGCCATGGCCGCTGAGCCTGCGCGTCTGGAGCCTGTGCTCCGCAACGGGAGAGGCCACAACAGTGAGAGGCCCGCGTACCGCAAAAAAAAAAAAAAAAAAAAAAAAAGGAAGAGTATAATTTTCAAAAATAAAAACAGAGTGATATTCCTGCAGCATTTCAAATTACGGATGCCTGGGAGGTGACTCTCCCTCTGTGGGCATTATTCTAGGCCAATAGCCTATTTGCTGGGGATTCTTTGGCATGGCAGCAGGCAAGCATTGGCCTGCAAAGCAGAAGACTCTGTGTAGTATTGAGCAAGTCATTAACTCTCTCCGGGCCTCAGGTTCCCCATCTCTAAAATATGTGAGTAGGACTGGATTTCCTTAAAATCTTTTCCAATCTGTCTGTTTTATGATTCTTTGTATGCCTTGATAAGGATTTAGCAACAGTTGGGGCTCCAATGTCATTTCATACCTGCTAGAACATCATAGAGTTTTACTAATCTTCATCCTGGGATGAAGGACTAAGTGAGCAAACAATCCAAAATCATGCCAGCCACTTAGGGACCCTTAAGTCTACTTAATCATAGTGAGAATTTTTCAACATTTGGAAATTAATATGGGAAGAAGCATGACATCATGCCTTAGAACATTCCAGTGCAATTGGCACAGTATCTTATTGCAATTGGCACAGTTTCCCCACCCCCAAATGCTTTACTACTAAAAGTGCCTGCCTCACTTAGTAACTCCACTCTAAAAACTGACACCTGAAAACCACAACCTTGGTGTTGCAAGAATCCTAAAGACCACAAGGTCAGCATTCCATTTCACCTTTCCTCTGCTAAATCTGAACTCTCATCTAGAGTTCCCCACCCAGAGTCTTTATCGCCCAGCTGCACTCATCTGCCTTAGAGAGATGCATTTCTTTTCTTCCCAGCTTCTGTCAGCTGGCTTGTCTGTCCTCAGTGGGAGACTTCAGGTTCAACGCTCTGTCTGGGGAGTTCATATACAGCCTTGACTATTATTCTGATAGATCGTTTTAATTCTCCCCAGTTTGATCATGTCAGTTTCCACAACAAACAAGTCTCACCAGAAGCATTTCTGGGCTCACAAAGGCAAACATGCTTGGCTTTGCATCACACACCAGAGGCCAGAATTCTTTGGTTTTGGCTTCAAGGCTATTTTAACCCTTGGTTACATAAGTTTCCCAGTTAACGCGTTTAACCTTCAGTTCCTGCAACCAAAGGCGTGTTAGCCTCCTTCAGAGAAATGCAATGATTTCCAGCCTTTAATTAAGTAAGGATCCAAGTGGCAGATGCAGTTGACACACACTGGAGCCAAGCCCTGGCTACGAAGATTCTTTTGCTCCAAATGCTCTGCAGTTCACTAAGAGTAACTTCAGCTAATAAAAATAACTCTGTCTATTGAGTGCCAGGAGCCATTTCAAACCACTTAAAATATTATCTCATTTAAGATAGGCAAAATGTTAATGTGAAATGGGGATTATGTTGACTTCATATGGAGATAGAAGCTAAAAAGTCTGTCTAAGATTACACAGCTAGCCCAGGATGGCACAGGGGTTTTAACCTGGATTTGTCTGACTTCAGGGCAGGCTCTAACACTGAAATGTTAAATGTTAGACATCAGTACTCATTCATGCTGTAGCAGAAGGAGCTCTTGATTGAGAGTAAGGAGGCCAGAGTTAAAGTCTCTGACTGTGGCCATCTCAAGCAAGTCAATTTTCTCCATGCTTTGATTTCCCTAACTGTAAATTGAGGACAGAATTAAATCAGTTTTTTCCCAAACCTCCATCATGCACTTTATTACTCATACCATTCATACTATTATTTAATGACTTTTTTCTTTAAATCCAAATGTTTTAAAATTAAACATTATTAAATTAAAAACCGAAATATCGTGCTCTAAGTAGATGGTAGTAATAAAAATAAGATGATAAAAAATATACCGTTAAATTCTAGCTAGATACTGTTGCTTGCCTAAGGCTCTAAGACTCCTTAGGCTAACCTTATGTTAAATTGGAAAATATGCAAGCTGGTTAAAGACACTGCAAGTTAGTTAATTTATATGGAGGACATACTAACAATCAAGCTAAGACTTGGCCTCAATGTAACCACGTGGAAAGAGAAACCAACAAGAGACAACTTTCTCACTCCCTTACTCAATGTTACTTAATGTTTGGCTGTATATTACCTAAAATGTTTTTTGCATACAACCAGTGGTCCCCATCTTATATTTGACCAGATGATGTTGCGGGTTTCTCTTTTAGCATTTCTAGCTCTAAAATACTTCGATGCTAATGAGGAAAGTTATATTAATTACTGGTAAATTTGAAACTTAATTCATTAGCACCTAGTGAGTATTTCCTGAACTGCAGAGAAGGTAAATAGGAAGGGAATTTGACAGTAAAAAATCACTGTTATCAATTTCTTTGAACAAAAAAAATACAATAAAGAAAGACTCTTCTCTGGGAAGTCTGGGAAGGATTTCCAACCCTTTAGCCAGGTAATAATTTTGCATATTTACCATGGTGTGTACAGTAGGTTTTCAAAGCGTTGAAGGTTGAAGCCCCTGGGAATAACCAATACCCATTCAGGTCAAAACT
This sequence comes from Hyperoodon ampullatus, assembly GCF_949752795.1. Lineage (NCBI taxonomy): Eukaryota > Metazoa > Chordata > Mammalia > Artiodactyla > Ziphiidae > Hyperoodon > Hyperoodon ampullatus. Next base: position 59,866,363 of record NC_136915.1, on the reverse strand, counting down.
ATTTTCATGATAACACCAAGATGTTCACGCCTTTTTTACTCAGTTTTCCAGAGGCTACATGAAGTGAGATACTGCAACAGATGGAAAGCAGAAGTAGATATGAGAATCCAGCTGTCTTACATTGACACAGACATTAAGGAGATTTGCAAAATGTTAAACAATGTCACGCTTCTCACTAATTTTTTTTAACATGGGGAAATATATCTTTACATAAAAATTAAGTTATTTATGTTAACATATAATGAATTCGTTATTTTAAAATACATATTTTTAAATATCTTGATTTACCTTCTCATATGGTAAATATGGTTGATATAATCCACATAAAAAAATCTTGATCCACCAGAGGGCAGACAGCAGAAGCAAGAAGAACTATAATCCTGCAGCCTGTGGAACAAAAACCACATTCACAGAAAGATAGACGAGGTGAAAGGCAGAGGGCTATGTACCAGATGAAGGAACAAGATAAAACGCCAGAAAAACAACTAAATGAAATGGAGATCGGCAGTCTTCCAGAAAAAGAATTCAGAAAAATGATAGTGAAGATGATCCAGGACCTCGGAAAAACAATGGGGGCAAAGATCGAGAAGATGCAAGAAATGCTTAACAAAGATCTAGAAGAATTACACAACAAACAAACAGAGATGAACAATACAATAACTGAAATGAAAAATACACCAGAAGGAATAAATAGCAGAATAACAGAGGCAGGAGAATGGATAAGTGACCTAGAAGACAGAATGGTGGAATTCACTGCTGCGGAACAGAATAAAGAAAAAAGCATGAAAACAAATGAAGACAGCATAAGAGACTTCTGGGACAACATTAAATGCAACAACATTCACATTATAGGGGTCCCAGAAGGAAAAGAGAGAGAGAAAGGATCCGAGAAAATATTTGAAGAGATTATAGTCGAAAACTTCCCTAACATGTGAAAGGAAATAGCCACCCAAGTCCAGGAAGCGCAGAGAGTCCCATACAGGATAAACCCAAGGAGAAACACACCGAGACACATAGTAATCAAACTGACAAAAATTAAAGACAAAGGAAAATTATTGAAAGCAGCAAGGGAAAAACAACAAATAACATACAAGGGAACTCCCATAAGGTTAATAGCTGACTTCTCAGCAGAAACTCTACAAGCCAGAAGGGAGTGGCATGACGCATTTAAAGTGATGAAATGGAAGAACCTACAACCAAGATTACGCTACCCACAAGGATCTCATCCAGTTCAACAGAGAAATCAAAAGCTTTACAGACAAGCAAAAGCTAAGAGAATTCAGCACCACCAAACCAGCTGTACAACAAATGCTAAAGGAACTTCTCTAAGTGGGAAACACAAGAGATGGAAAGGACCTACAAAAACAAACCCAAAACAATTAAGAAAATGGTCATAGGAACATACACATTGATAATTACCTTAAACATGAATGGATTAAATGCTCCAACCAAAAGATACAGGCTCACTGAATGGATATAAAAACAAGACCCATATGTATGCTGTCTCCAAGAGACCCACTTCAGACCTAGGGACACATACAGACTGAAAGTGAGGGGATGGAAACAGATATTCCATGCCAATGGAAATCAAAAGAAAGCTGGAGTAGCAATACTCATATCAGATAAAATAGACTTTAAACTAAAGAATGTTGCAAGAGACAAGGAAGGACACTACATGATGATCAAGCGATCAATCCAAGAAGAAGATATAACAATTATAAATATATATTCACCCAACATAGGAGCACCTCAATACATAAGGCAACTGCTAACAGCTCTAAAAGAGGAAATCGACAGTAACACAATAATAGTGGGGGACTTTAACACCTCACTTACACCAATGGACAGATCATCGAAACAGAAAATTAATAAGGAAACACAAGCTTTAAATGACACAATAGACCAGATAGATTTAATTGATATTTATAGGACATTCCATCCAGAGACAGCAGATTACACTTTATTCTCAAGTGCACACGGAACATTCTCCAGGATAGATCACATCTTGGGTCACAAATCAAGCCTCAGTAAATTTAAGAAAATTGAAATCATATCAAGCATCTTTTCTGACCAAAATGCTATGAGACTACAAATGAATGACGGGGAAAAACTTAAAAAACAAACACATGGAGGTTAAACACTATGTTACTAGATAACCAAGAGATCACTGAAGAAATCAAAGAGGAAATAAAAAAATACCTAGAGACAAATGACAATGAAAACACGATGATTCAAAACCTATGGGATGCAAGAAAAGCAGTTCTAAGAGGGAAGTTTATAGCTATACAAGTCTACCTCAAGAAACAAGAAAAATCTCAAATAAATTATCTAACCTTACACCTAAAGGAACTAGAGAAGGAAGAACAAACAAAACCCAAAGTTAACAGAAGGAAAGAAATCATAAAGATCAGAGCAGAAATAATTGAGATAGAAACAAAGAAAACAATAGCAAAGGTCAATAAAACTAAAAGCTGGTTCTTTGAGAAGATAAACAAAATTGATAAACCATTTGCCAGACTCATCAAGAAAAAGAGGGAGAGGACTCAAATCAACAAACTTAGAATTGAAAAAGGAGAAGTTACAATGGACACCGCAGAAATAAAAAGCATCCTAAGAGACTACTCCAAGCAACTCTATGCCAATAAAATGGACAACCTGGAAGAAATGGACAAATTCTTAGAAAGGTATAACCTTCCAAGACTGAACCAGGAAGAAGTAGAAAATATGAACAGACCAATCACAAGTAATGAAATTGAATCTGTGATTAAAAATCTTCCAACAAACAAAAGACCAGGAACAGATGGCTTCAAAGGTGAATTCTTTCAAACATTTACAGAAGACCTAACACCCATCCTTCTCAAAGTCTTCCAAAATATTGCAGAGGAAGGAAAACTCTCAAACTCATTCTATGAGGCCACCATCACCCTGATATGAAAACCAGACAAAGATACTACAAAAAAAGAAAATTACAGACCAAAATCACTGATGAATATAGGTGCAAAAATCCTCAACAAAATACTAGCAAACAGAATCCAACAACACATTAAAAAGATCATACACCAATGTCAAGTGGGATTTATCCCAGGAATGCAAGGATTCTTCAATATATGCAAACCAATCAATGTGATGCACCATATTAACAAATTGAAGAATACAAACCATATGACAATCTCAATAGATGCAGAAAAAACTTTTGACAAAATTCAACACCACCCATTTATGGTAAAAACTCTCCAGAATGTGGGCATAGAAAGAACCTACTTCAACATAATAAAGTCCATATATGACAAACCCACAGCAAACATCATTCCCAATGGTGAAAAACTTAAAGCATTTCCTCTAAGATCAGGAACAAGACACGGATGTCCACTCTCATCACTATTATTCAACATAGTTTTGGAAGTCCTAGCCAAGGCAATCAGAGAAGAAAAAGAAATAAAAGGAATACAAATTGGAAAAGAAGAAGTAAAACTGTCACTGTTTGCAGATGACATGATACTATACATAGAGAATCCTAAAAATGCCACCGGAAAACTACTAGAGCTAATCAATGATTTTGTTAAAGTTGCAGGATACAAAATTAATGCACAAGAATCTCTTGCATTCCAATACACTAATGATGAAAAATCTGAAAGAGAAATTAAGAAAACACTCCCATTTACCATCACAACAAAAATAATAAAATACCTAGGAATAAACCTACCTAGGGAGACAAAAGACCTGTATGTAGAAAACTGTAAGACACTGATGAAAGAAATTAAAGATGATACCAACAGAGGGAGAGATATACCATGTTCTTGGATTGGAAGAATCAATATTGTGAAAATGACTATACTACCCAAAGCAATCTACAGATTCAATGCAATCCCTATCAAATTATCAATGGCGTTTTTTACAGAACTAGAACAAAAAATCTTAAAATTTGTATGGAGACATAAAAGACCCCGAATAGCCAAAGCAGTCTTGAGGGAGAAAGGCGGAGCTGGAGAAATCAGACTCCCTGACTTCAGAGTATAGTACAAAGCTACAGTAATCAAGACAATATGGTTCTGGCACAAAAACAGAAATATAGATCAATGGAACAGGGTCAAAAGCCCAGAGGTAAACCCACGCACCTATGGTCAACTAATCTATGACAAAGGAGGCAAGGATATACAATGGAGAAAAGACAGTCTCTTCAGTAAGTGGTGCTGGGAAAACTGGAAAGCTACATGTAAAATAATGAAATTAGAACACTCCCTAACACCATACACACAAATAAACTCAAAATGGATTAGAGACCTAAATGTAAAACCAGGCACTATAAAACTCTTAGAGTAAAACATAGGAAGAACACTCTTTGACATAAATCACAGCAAGATCTTTTTTGATCCACCTCCTAGAGTAATAGAAATAAAAACAAAAATATACAGATGGGACCTAATGAAACTTCAAAGCTTTTGCACAGCAAAGGGAACCATAAACAAGACGAAAAGACAACACTCAGAATGGGAGAAAATATTTGTAAATGAATAATCAAACAAAGGATTAATCTCCAAAATATATAAACAGCTCATGCCACTCAGTATTAAGAAAACAAACAACCCAATCCAAAAATGGGCAGAAGACCTAAATAGACATTTCTCCAATGAAGACATACAGATGGCCAAGAAGCACATGAAAAGCTGCTCAACATCACTAATTATTAGAGAAATGCAAATCAAAACTACAATGAGATATCACCTCACACCAGTTAGAATGGGCATCATCAGAAAATCTACAAACAACAAATGCTGGAGAGGGTGTGGAGAAAAGGAAACCCTCTTTCACTGTTGGTGGGAATGTAAATTGATACAGCCACTATGGAAAACAGTATGGAGGTTCCTTAAAGAACTAAAAATAGAAATACCATGTGACCCAGCAATCCCACTACTGGGCATATACCCAGAGAAAACCATAATTCAGAAAGACACATGCACCCCAATATTCATTGCAGCACTATTTACAATAGCCAGGTCATGGAAGCAACCTAAATGCCCATCGACAGACAAATGGATAAAGAAGATGTGGTACCTATGTACAATGGAATATTACTCAGCCATAAAAAGGAACGAAATTGGTTCATTTGTAGAGACGTGGATGCATCTAGAGACTGTGCTACAGAGTGAAGTTAGTCAGAAAGAGAAAAACAAATATCATATATAATGCATATATGTGGAACCTAGAAAATGGTACAGATGAACCAGTTTGCAGAGCAGAAATCGAGACACAGAAGTAGAGAAAAAACATATGAACAACAAGAGGTGGACGTGGTGGGGGTGGGGGTGGGGGTGTGATGAATTGGGAGGTTGGCATTGACATGTATACACGGATGTGTATGAAATGGATGACTAACAAGAAAAATAAATAAATAAAAAATAAACATTAAAAAAAATCTCTTTTGTTCCTCAATAATTCTTAAGAGTATAAAGAAGTTCTGCAGCCAAAATGTTTGAGAATGTCTAAGGCCATTACAAACAGCAGGTCTAGAGTACATCAGCTGGATTATGAAGTGAGTGAAGTCAAAAGTAGTTCATCACAGAACTACCTATAACGGGGAGGAGTAGGAAAAAAGTACAGTTAACAATATTGAATTATTATGTTTAGTAATAATGAAGTTAGCTTTTCTGAAGTGATCATCAACTCAGTGACATCGTTTGTGATTGTGACAAAGGAAAATTAAGAAATTAAGAAGAAATGTAACCAGAAAATATTTACATTTTATATATTAAAAAACAGAAGCAGAACTTTGAGTTCCAAACTTTGTGACTGCAGCAACATAAAACATGTCTGCTCTCACACAGGCCTAGAATAAAATGTGGAAAATGAAGACTTTTCTGGGAAGTTGACATAGGAAAATTTATTCTTTCACAAATTATTTTTAATGGTGTCCCCAGTTGGCATATATAATCACTATACAGTGGTAGTTAGTTTAATGCCTTGTGTAGTCAAGAGACTGCTGAAAGGTTGGGATACCACAAAGATGGTTCTCTGGTCACACACTTGATTAAATCAACAAGTTGGGCCAATGTAGCTTAGCTATTTTACTAACTGAATCCCATGAACTATATGGCCATAATTTTTTTTTTTTTTTTAAAGGACTGGAGAGCACCCGCGGGTCTCGAACCACTCTCAGAAGTGTGGTTGAACCATGATGCAGTATGGCCATAAATTGATTGTGATTATCAGCCGAGACCATGGCCAAAAAAATATAATTGTCAATTAGTGTGTTTCACGTAGATAAGGCCAAAGTGTATTTGCACGTACACTAAATGCCTCACTCTCATTTTGATTCTGGGAGCTCAATTTACAAAGAGAATTAACATTTCTCTTTATTTTAAGTGGTTTCTATGGATACCTTCTATGAAGCATTTCATTCACATCTCTCCAATTTAAGCTTCTCATTTTAATTTAAATACATTTTCCATTCCTTCAGAATCTGTATATGATATCCACAGTTCATTTTCTGAAAATAACCTATGAAAAGCATTTATGCACACAAAATTTTAAATTAATATGTTTAAGAGTTAAAAATGAGAAACTCCTATAATACAGAAATGCATAATCTCAAAGTTAAAAGTCTATTTTCATCTGCCTCATACTCACTGAAAATCTGAACTGATTTTCTGATTTCAATTTTTTGGTCATTATTGGGTGCTTTTTGGTCCCTTTCTTTATCTTTTTTATTGTTGTTGCAGTTTTCTTACTTAGCAGAGTTGGGATTCAAGCTTTTTAGGTTCTAGTGCCATTAAAATTCAATAAGGTTTCTACTTAGTGTAGAAAAATGGAAATAAAAGAGGTTTTAAATGACTACAACCTCAGATATATAATATTGCCAGTATTCGCTAATCTAATAAGCACTTATATTGTTAATTTCCTTTTTCCAAGAAAACGATTATATATAAACTCTTGTTAGAGGAGAGGTCTGATGTCATCTCCAGCTACAAATCTTTCTTTCTTTTTTTATCTATTATGCAGACTTTATATACCCCAGCCTAGAAGCTAAGATCTTCCACATTTTGATTTCCAGACTTCTGCCACCTCTATCCACCACCTCTCCCTGCACAGACCTACTATGCCACAAATAGGCCTACTGAGTTCTCCAGGGCGTTGGTCCCCTTGCCAACCTCTGGCCTTTGTTCTCACCATTCTCCTTCCTGTGAAATGCCTCCTTCAGGACCCTCACTGTCTGTTAATTGAAATTTTATCCAGGCCGCTGAGGCATATGACCAACAACACTTCCCTTAGAAAGACTTTCCTGATCCTCCCAAACAGAGGTGACCACTTTGCTCTTAATGCCAAAGCACTCTTATTACTCAACAGGATACCTGTGTTTTTTTATTCATTTGTGCATTTGCTTTATCCTCTATTTCAAAATAAAAACTCCTTTAATTTATTTTATTTTTTATAAGTAATGCATGCATACAATAATATACTAGTCAGAGAGCACCAACGGATATTCAAGGAAACATGCCTGCTTCTTACCCTCACCCAGTTCTCCCCAAAGCCACCAAATGTTACCAATTCCTTGTATCAATATATCTTCTCAGAGACAGTCTATGCATGTGTGTGTGTGTGTGTGTGTGTGTACACAAATGGCAGCATATTTTCATGTTATTCTGCAGGGTGGACACATGATGTTGGGCAGTTTGTGCCTTATACAAGGGCACCCAGTGGAAAGGGCATGGACCGTGAAATCCAGCCCAGGCTTCTCCTGCAAGCTGTCTGCTCTGTGGCCTTCCTAAGTACTTTCTAAAGAAAGAAGGCTGTCTTCAAATTTCTGCCAATGCTGCTCAGAGGCTATCAGTCATCCTACTGTGTATTTTTATTTCATTTTTAATTTTCACTTTATTGTGAAATATCTTTGTTGTTTTCTTCACTTTGCACTCTTACAAGAAAGGACTTGCATTAAAAATTCATATTTAAACACTGTCATCAGGAAAAAATTAACTTGCAAAACCTGTTTTCAAGCACTGGCCTATTTCTTTCAAGACTTGACAATTTACAAATCGTCAGTGAAAATACTAAGTTGATATTATTGTTTTTAAATGAAATATCCATGAAAAGGCTTTCAGAAATCATGAAAATGTCAATTGTCATACTTATAATGATTATTATTCTTTTTTGAAGCAAGAATTTTAAGAATGTTTACTAGATTAGGTTATTTGGAGTTTATTAAATCTAAAAAATTTTAATCTAATAATTACACCTTTTTTCTTTTCTCCAAATTAGTCTAAGATATATTTTTTTTAAAGGTACTGTTTTCATACCCTGAGGGCTCATTGGGTGTCAGTTGCAAATCATGTCAAAATCCAAGGCTCTTATAGTTCCAGAAAAAATTTATTTTTAATGCTTCTCACTTCAGGGGTCCCCTTTTGATGTGTTGCTGCCCTCATTTTCCAATAGTTAAATCTAAACCTGTGTTTTTTTTTGGAAAATTCATCATTCTACTTTGGAGCCTGAGATTTGCAAGCCAAGACCATGGCTCCTTCCTGGATGTGAGAACCCAGGAATTCATTCTTCCATCCAACCACCTATTTGTATTTTATAAACCTATCTAGATTATAAGCCTTAGATGCATCCCTTTCAGAATTGTGTTTTAAATGGCTCTATCACTCTGCTTGGACATGTTACCTTTAGGTCAGAATCTCTGGAAGACACAAAAGACATTTCCCCATGGCTTAAAAGATGAGAACATAAATATTTGTAATGCCATAGACATTTAGTACTTACTCCTGTTTTATGACCTTAAAAAAAAAAAACTAAGCTTTTAGATTTTTAACATAAAAATCAAATAATGTGCCAATCATCATTTGCAAACTGAAGGACCTTTATGTCTATTCCTCACACTCAGTTCACCTCTGACCTCAGGCTCAGGGAAGAGTAAGCAAGATGATAATGATAAAGTGATGAACAGAAGAAGGAGAAGAAAAAACTATGAAATTAATGATCAGCCTTTTCGGGTCTCCAAATGCCAGGGAGTCAAGAGTATTGTCAAAACATCCTGCTTCTTTTAAGGTAAGATGTATTCCTGGCTTATTTTTCACAAAGCAGTAATAAGTATTAAGACATTATCACCTTTCTCTGCATTGAAGCGGCCCAGAATACTCTGCCGTAGCATAAAACATAATGTTGAGCTGATGGCATTTGAAAAGTCTTTTTTCCTTAACACTCTTATCTGCCTAAGAGCAGAGCCTCCCAAAAGAACTCAAGAGAACTCAATTGCCATAAATTCGCTTCCTGGGAGCAACCAGGAAAGTCTGACTGTCATCACTGGCAAATAGAAATCAGCACCACACCTAAGCAGACTGTCTTATCTCCTATCTATTCTCCTAAGGGCTTATTTATCTTTCCTTAAAGTCATTTGTTTTCCAGTAAGTGCCCTTCCCCTCCTCCCCTTCCCGTATTAAAATAGTACATAAGCCCCAAATTTTAACTATCTCCTTGAGTTACGTTTTTTTGTGTGAACTCCCATGTGCATTGTACTTAGGTGGATAAAAATCCGCCCTTTCTCCTGCTAATCTTTCTTTTGTCAGTTTAATTTGTGTGCTCCCAGTGACTTAAGAGGGTAGAAGAAAAGCTTTTCCTCCTTGACAGTTTGGCAACGATGATGGGATGGTTGGGACTTCCAGCTTGCTCCAGAGACTGAAGCTGAGACCTCAGGACCACTGATGAAGCTGGCAAGGGTAAGCTTTCCTTACTAGGCTGTCTCCTGGATTTCTGCCTGGAGTCCAGTTGAACAAGAGTAAGAGCTTCTCTTTGTTTTTTCTTTCTAACTTTAGGCTGGCAGAAGAAAACACTTGAAGGAACTAGTTCTGGGGCATTATGACTCTTGGGTGACTCTCAGTTTCTACTACTCTTGACTATAGATCCTTTCCTTCACATGGGTCGCTCCTATGTCCTGTTTGTCTCATTTTGTGTCCTGAGAGCTTGGCTTGTGTTTAGTGAGAGTGTGTTTGCTCTGAGAGTTTTCATCTGCCAGGGAGTGCAAATTGTTGGGCCTGCATGTGCAGGCAGCCAACCATCAGTTTGGGGGCCCCAGGAATTTGTAGTCGGCTGAACAGAAATGCAGGAACCTGCGGTACAGCTGGCACCGTACTGACCACTGCCAGCTATTGCCTTGCTAGTGCTGAGACTGCCTGTGGCAATGAGAGTCTTTACTTTCTTTCTCTTTGGCTATCTTTGGGGATGAATTTAAATCATGGGCTCTTCATCTTCTACATCCTTTTGGGGGTCGCCTTTTGCATCCATGGTTAAGTCATAAAAGGGCTTATTGGTTTTGAGTCACATTTTTCTGTGAACTCTCATATATACCTATGTGAATGAAAATCTGTCCTGTCTCACGCTAAACTTTCTTTTTAATTCACAGTTTAATTCACAGGCCTCCAACTACTGAACATAAGAGGGTAGAAGAAAAGTTTTTCATCCCTGACAGATCATCTCTTCCTAGTGAAATAATACTCACCCTTTAAGACCCAGCTCAAACGCTGCATTATAGAAAGTGTTCTCACCTTCTGACTTTCCAAGAAATTTGCTTATACTTCTTTTAGAGCATTTCTGCAGATATCATAATGATGTATGCATTTATATTACTCTCTCATATTCTTTTTTTAAAAATATTTATTTATTTATTTGGCTGCGTCCGGTCTTAGTTGAGGCATGCCGGATCTTCGTTAAGGTACGCAGGATATTTTCGTTGGGGTGCGTGGGCTTCTCTCTAGTTGTGGCATGTGGGTTTTCTCTCTCTAGTTGTGGCACGGGCTCCAGAGCACGCAGGCTCCCTAGTTGAGGCGCGCGAACTCAGTAGTTGTGACACGTGGGCTTAGTTGCCCTGTGGCAACTGGAATCTTAATTCCCCGACCAGGGATCGAACCCACGTCCCCTGCATTGGAAGGCGGATTCTTTACCACTGGACCACCAGGGAAGTCCCACTCTCTCATATTCTAATATATGGTTTTAAGACAAAGACTGGGTCTACCCTATCTTTGAATTCCCAGTATTATTAAGGACAGTATCTTGTGTATGTAATAAATATCAGTAGGAAGGAAAAAAGAAAACTTATCTAATGACCCCAGCAATATAAATCTGAATAGTTCCTCAGGTGGTCCGTTCTTAACTATTAGTCTTGGGCAAGTTCCCTCCCATTCTCAACCTTAGCTTCCTCCTTAGCAAAAGAGAATCATAGCACCTATGTGGAAACATTCATTTTCATGATGGGTAGATGAGCTACCTCATTTAAGCACCTAGCAGAATGTCTAGGACATGAAAGATGCACTGCAAATCTTGTTCTTCTGCTCCCTCACACCTACCTGAACATACCTGTGAAGACTGAGGAACATAGCAGTCTTCACATCTGGATCCTATCTGAGTCTGCCACTCTCTCTCCCAGTCAGGTGAAAATTTCCCCAAATAAGAGTTTCTCCTTTCTACTGGGCTTTGCCTATTCAAACTAGAATAACAAAAAACACTAGACTAATTATCTGGAGACCTGGATACTTGTCCCAATCTATAGTCAATCTGACGGTTGTTTGGGGATGATTGCTTAATTTCTAAGCCTTAGAGTCTTAATCTGTAAAATACAGGTAATAACCCTCACCAGTCCTGTTTTTCACATCATGAATATTGTAAAGTAAAATGAGAGGTGAAAAAGATGGCTTCACGCTAGACAAACACAGGTATTATTAACTGACATTCAAATTTAGAGGGTATGGTTATAGGGAGTATTAAATGTGATGATTTGGAAACTCAAGAAGCCTGAAAAAAAAATGCTGGGCAAAATCCCTTCTAGGGTCATACAGAGTCAAAACACCAGGACTTCTAGAAGCTGCCCAAGTCTTGTTCTAGGCCTACTGTTAGATTATCTTGTCAGGTAGTTCACTGTTCCCTGTGTCAGCTGACAGAGGGAAGTTTCAATGGTGCTGGTGGTGAGAGAGGATTGAGCTGGTAGCATTGGCCTTGAGAGAGGAGTGGGGATGAAAGAGGTGGCCACACAAGACGGCGGGCCAGCAAAGGGAGGGCTTTGGTGGCAAGAACAGTGTCCCCATCACTGGGAATATTTGTGAATTTGTGTGAATCTGTTTGTCCATGCTATTGCGCGCAGGAGAATCGCCCACGAGAAACCCACACATCTATTCATTCATTCATCTGTTCATTTTAATCAAATTAAATGCACTTTTAAAAGTGCTCCAGATACTGGGGGAAAAAAGATAAATAAGCTAACCTATGCCCATAAGGAGTCTGATTACAGTTTATTTACAGTCTATTGGAGACAGACAAGTAAGTGCTTTACAAGTACTGTTCTAAGAGAGGTTAGCGCAAAGCACTAGGACAGCAATCAGGGAAAGAGCGCTGGAAAAAAGGGGAGAAGCACTAAGCTGGAGTTTTCTTCTCCTCTGCACGTTCTCCATTTACTTTTGTATATTCTCCATCCCATTCCCTCCCCACCCCAGCCCAGGATTAGTTTGGAAGTAGAAACAAATTTAATGAGACTTTTTGTTTTCTTTTGACATGTGCTGAAAGGCCAGTACTGCACAGCTTTTCCTGTCTGGTTTAGGGCCCACCCTTTCCTCTACCAATTTCAAGTGAGCAAATTAAAATGACTTTTAGTTATTGTGTTTCCACTTGTTAGTTGTGGTAGATGGTAAACTCTCTGAGGCACCAGCACAAGGCCTACCACACAGAAAAGGCTCAGTAAATGTTCTCTGGTTGGTGAGGGGGGGAGGGAGTGAATGAAACTAGGTCTGACTTGTAACATGGAGGTACCTCCTCCTGATTCTCAGTGCTGTTGTGAGAGTAGCCTGATGCTGGGCCTGGCCTTTGAGAAGCACTCAGTATATGATAGATAGCATTGTTATTATCATTATTAATATTAATAATTACACTTTAGTGAATTATACCCAAACATTTAAAATGTTTATTTTCACTTTTAAAGTAAAGAGAGAGAAAGAAAGAAAAAAAATGTTTGGGCCATAATTAAAGCCGTGTGGGTCCCTCCACTGCTCTGTTTTCCAGAGCTCTACATGAGCGCCACATAGTGTTCCCTCCTCTTAGTCAAATTCCAAGTCCAAGAGTTACCCCCACGAGAGAACTTGCCATTTTGGCCAGTGGCCATTATCTTGCAACCCTTGCTATCTAAACAGATTGTCTCCTTGGCTCCATTAGTTGAGTAGATAACCACACTTGAGGACAGGTGGCCCTCTGCCATCTCCTTAAGATTCCAGTCCCTTGGGTCACAGCCTTGTGCCCGAGGAACCCAGGCAATGCCAGCTTCCTAGGGCTGCCTCACTCAGGACTCAAGGCTTTCACTCCTTTGCCTCCTAGGCATTTGTGACTGCAGAATTCTCCACTGCCAGGACACTGGGCCAGGGTGCAAACCAGTGTGGTTCCCAGGTCTGATCCTAACTCAGCAGCTCACATCTTCCTTTGCTGAAACCTACATGTTAAAGACAAAAGGACAGAGTCATCTGCAAATGCCACCATTGGGTTTGTTATTAATAAGGGAAGAGGGTTATTCATTACCATTTGTGAGAAACATCTGGATTGCCACCTCAAGCATAGAGACCAATTTAATCCACTCATTCCAACCACCCATATTTTCATTTTGGAAAGCTGACTTCTGCTACAGTTCTGCTCCCAATTCAAAAACATCTTCCACATAGTAGGTGCCCAAGAAATATTGTTTCAGTTCATGGAGAAAATGTCATTTGGGTCTTAACTTGAATGAAGACATTTACCTTGTCTGGGTAGAGATTTATGCTTTGCAGGATGGCTAGTCTCTTAGGCTACCCATTCAAAAAGTATACCTCTAAGGGAATTATACCTGGCAGGCAGTAGGCATTTATAGAAGTTTTGCTTCACAACGGTAGATCTGGAGGTATAGAGAGGACAAAAGGGAACATGGGTATATGTATTACTTGTGTAATTGAAAATTTTTATACATAGAAAAAGACTAAAGCAAATATGACAAAATGCTAGCATAAATTAACTTTTCATGTGTGGGAATACATATTACATCTGTTCTTTTCTATATTCTACTTCTATATATTCTGTATTTTTCAAAATTCTCTAAGTTAAAAAAAGTACGTTGCCTGGATTTGGCCATCTATAGGATGTGGATTAAAGGGCACAAAGGTGGGAGTGGCTTCTGCTGCCTCTTTTTATAAATATAGGCTGGGTCTTGTATCCCTCGTACAACCTTAAGTGTCAGGTATTACAATACTCATTTTACAAATTAAAAAAAGAGAGAGAGAGAGAGAGAGAGGTTAGTTAATTAGCACAGATCACACAGCTATAAATGGTTGAACTCTGCTTCAAAGCAAGCAGCCTACCTCAGAGCCCTGCTCTTTAACCACTATCATGATGAACTGGAACCCCTGAAATTGCCGTCATAGCATAGAACACCAAGAATAGTCCTGTCTCCTGTCTTCTTCCTGGAATAAAAACCTGAGCTAGAGAACTTTATGTTCTCTCTAAGGCAGTGTTTCTCAATCTTTTTTTTTCCCCTAATCACCCCCTCCCCGTGAACTTTTAATACCACAGGTATACCGTATATCTATTTATGTACTGAGAAGGGCCACAAACCACTGTAGTATCTGATCTGGTTTTTCTCACCCTCTATAACCAATTTTTACCTCCTTGCCAATAACAGTGTCCTCTGTTAAGAATGCATGCTCTAAGGAAAGTCTGTAAGACCTTATGTACTGTCATTGTCTATCCACATATTACAACACTATGGTATGAAACAAAAGCCTCCATGTAGGCTGACTTCACAGGAAATGTAGTAATGGAAGAATTTGGGTTCTTTCTCGCTAGCTTCTGAGGTTGTGCGTTTGAGGGTGGCTGCTGGTGTGTTTTGAGAGAACGGGGAATGAGTAACACCAAAGTAACTGCCTCCAAGCTGGAGATTCCAGTTGTCCTTATTATATACAGTCAGTTTTCAATTACGTGTGCTAATGAGGTCCAGCAAGAGGATGGGTAATTGAAATCCACAAAGAATTCCCAAATCTCATTTAGGAAACTATTTCAAGCTCCTTCTTGAGCCTGTGAACATGTAAGGACCAGACTAGGATAACTATTGTTTCCAGCCTCGGATGGAGTGGGAATAACAATCATGCCATGCTCACCTTGTATTCATCCAGTAGAGCCTTCTCTTTACCAGGGAAACTTTGTGAGTTCTGTTCACTGAGGTATCTTACTTAAGCCCACAGGGTCCATATGTGGTAGGTATCATCTTTCTATTTTAAAGAAATGAAACTGACTTGCTCCAAGTGCTGCCAGTAGGAAATGGCAGAATCCAGTTCAAACTCAGGTATTTCTAATTCCAAGTAAGTTCCTCTGTAGTATCATCAAAGCCTTATGCAAAAGCTAGAAAGACCTGGAAAATGTTCAATGCAATTGAATTCAGTGCATTTTGAATTGTTAATCAATTCAAATGCTAATTGTTTGAGCTTTAAAGTTAGACAAACTGGATTTATTTCTTTCTAATTAAGTGTCCATAAGCAAGTTTCTTAACTACTCTTGTGTTTCCATCAACATTCTAATCAGTAAAACTGTGTTGTAGGGAAGATTAAATGAGACAGTGTTTTCAAGCACCTAGTACATCATCTGCATCAAAACATCCTGTTTCCTGTCCCATCCATCAGTTTAGTCCTCATGTCACTTATTTGGCTTTTGTCCTACACTTCCCTGCATTGTTACGTGTCACTTTACAGTATCTGTCTGGCCTTTTTTGCTGTTCTCATAAAGGTTGTTCTCAAATTTCCATATTTATATCTTTTCAGTGTATGAAATTATATACATTGCACACTGATACTCCTAAAAATGACTGTTCTGAGCTAATTTTAGACTTCTTTACATCACCCAGTGAGCAAGAATTTGAACTTTCAAATGGAGGTGCCTCCAGGATGGCAACAATTTTTGTTTGTTCTATTATATGAACAGTTGATTGCATTTGCCCTTCTAATTTTAGAATGGGTGAAAAATGGTGATGAATAAAATTGTGAGATGATAGAAGATATACCCTAAGTGGCAGATCTGTGGCTTCAAATGGATGTTTATTGAACTTCAGCCTATATCTGTGTTCAGTTGTGAGGGTAAGAAAAAAATGAAAGGTCATCCAGGAAACATCAAGGTCTATCTTCTCAGACTACCTCAAAGGAGAGGATTTGGGGATATGAAGAAATCTTTAGATTATGAATTGTGAATCTATGTAAAAATTATTGCTATAATTTGAATGCCCAGAGGAGTTCAAGGCTGAGAGAGATACTGCCAGAGGTAAAATTCACAGATTCCTCCCTCAAGGAGAGAATGCCAGAGTTCAATTCCTTTTGACAAAAACTTCAAAAAGAAAAAACCAGAAGTTGCTGCCATAAAGTCATCTTTATAAACTCCTGCTCAATATCCTGCACAATCTCATTTTGCAAATCCTTTTTCCCACAATGAAATGATGTGTTTTTTCTGTTTATAAGATGCCATCTTTAGAAAGTAAGTTCCTTACAGGCAGAAATATATTTTGTTCACTGAAGAACTCCAAGCACCCAGATCAGTACCTGGCATAGAATAATCACTTAATAATTATTTACTGAATTTAATTCAAGTAAAGTCAAGTTGGAATAAGATATTACTTTATAAAATTATTTGCTATATTCAATTTTCTCTGTGTTAAACAATCATGTGTACCTGGTGTAACCCAGGAGTTTAAGGAAAGCTAAAATGGAGAATACAATTAGGATTTTATTATTTTAGCTCTTTCAGGTCCAGAAAAGTTAAGCATCAGGTTAGGTTCTGTCTTGCATGAAGAGTTTAATATTGATCAAGTCACTAAACTTCCCTGAACCTGACTTAAGATAGATAAATAATGACATGTTTATGTAGCAAACTATTTGTTTAGCAAACTATTTGTTTATCTATGTATCCGCCTCACAGAATTAGGACACCTTCTAAGAATACATACAATGGACCAAAACAAATTAGATAAACTGAATAAAGAAATGTATAAATACATGTGTAAGTTTCAAAAAAACTATAGGCTAAAGGAGAAGATATGACAAAGAATAAAGCTTTGTTTTTTTCAGTTTTAAGTTAAGAAATGGCACCAACCTTGCAGATTGATGTATTGAATGATTTTATGTGATATTAACTGTAAGCTTAACACATTTTAGGTCTTTTAGTTGTAATAGTTGTTGTAATTGTAACCTTAAAGATGAGTAGGGTAACTTCATGTTTCCTACCTTCATACCATTTGTGGCATTAATCTCCCCTCTGCACTGTAATCTTTGTGACAATTGTGGATGCTCAGTGGGTATTACTGAGGGTGACACAGTGTGGTAGATTATATGCAAAGATGGCCACTAGCAACACCTCCTATTCTTATATGTCTGCTGGGCCTCTCCTCTAGAAGTGCAGTTTATTTTCCTTTCTCTTAAATCTGGGATGACCTTGTGACTTGCTTTGTCCAAAAGAATGGAACGGAAGTAATATTGCACCAAGCTTTGTGAAGTGTTGAAACTTGTATTTTCACTCTCTTGGGAGCCCTCTGAGACACCATATAAAGGAGTCCATCTACCCTGCTAGACAGAGAGGCCATAAGGAGAGAAACAAGCCCAGTCATTCCCGGCCATTCTAGCCACCCACTCTAGCTGGAGCTCCAGTCATGTGCATGAAGCCATCCGAGATCCTCCAATCCAGGGGAGCCACCCAGCCAAGAACACATGGGGCAGAGAAGAGCTGTCCACCCAAATCCTGGCCAATTTGGAGAATTGTGGGCAAAAGTGTGGCTCTTGTTGGAAGCCACTCACTTTTGGGGTGGCTCTTTATGCAGCAGTAGATCAACAGCATGGTTTTTCCCTGGGCAGAACCCCAGCCTCAGAAGTGCCCTATCCAATAGTAGTTTGTTTTGTTTGCTTCACCTGTTATCTCCCATCCTGAGCAACTTCCTCTTTATTTCTTCAGTTACCACTCCATTAGCTGATCTATCCACTGTCCATGGATTTTCAAGGAAGATCAGTGATGTTGTGAAAAGGGCCTTGACCTTTGATTGGTACCCCAGGGAAGACTATCAGGTGTGAGGACTAAGTGAAGATATTTAAATATTTAAAACTCAGAGTTGTTTAACAATACAGAAATGGAAATCTGGGCCTTTTATAGACCAAATACCAGAAACTGGATGTCACAGTGGCTTGTTTGCATAAGGCAAAAAGGAAGGAAAATGACATTAGTCAGTCCCAGTGGACCGCAATAAGATATTGGTATTGCACAGGAAATACAACCTCACTTCCCTTAAAAGTGAAAAAGAAGCGTAGCACACACACAAACATGCCCTTTTTATTTTCAATTTTAATGTATTATACAATCAATATTTTAATGACAAGGAAAAGAATAAAATAAGCCACAGTCTTACCACCAAATTCAACTATTTTCATTTTGCCAAGTTCTTTTCCAGTCATCTTCCATGTGTGTTAACTGTAAGCCCTTATTTTTAGCTGGTTAATTATCCAGCTTCTCTTGCACAAGAATAAAGACCAATAGGAACTGAAAGGAGTGAGAGAAGCAGGGAAGGAAAATAAGGGAACTGTGCCCCCTGTCTCCATGGAGGCTTGGAGAGAAGGTGTTAACGGTTAATTTATATCTTCATTTATTCAGTCAATGAACATTATTGCAAGTATTTTAAGTACTTTCCATTTCTTAACATTCTTCATCTGTGTAACTACTTGTTCCATGGTCTTCTGCCCAATTAGACTGTGAGTTATACATGTCAAGATCTGTTTTATCTTATTCACAATTATTTTTCTAGCATTTAATATAATGTCTAGCACTTTGAAGGTATTAAGTAAATATTAGTTGGATTGAAGCACAGGAATGGCAAGTCTAGAGAATATATTTACCAAACCAGAGATGGAAGGAAAGAAGGAAGGAGGAATGGTGGTTGTTAAATAGTGGGTAAGAGTCTATATATTAAAAGGAAAACATGCATGCCCTAATGTACTTTAAAATAAATGTGGCCTATTTGATTAATCCTGCTAGTTAGGATTTGGGTCTTCTGGAAAAATAATGATGAAACCATCTCCGGAGACATTGTGTATTCAGTTCATTTAATATTTATATCGAGCTTCTTAACTCAGCATCCTCAAGGAGACTGAAAATGAACATTGGAATGTGCAGTGATACTCAGGAGGATGGGGTAAGAGCACTCCCCACTCTCCCAGTCCCAGATAAATCAACATAGATTGAGTTAAATTTAGGTACTTTCCTGAAGGGCGGAGGAAGTACTATAGAATATTCAGAAAGGAAATATCCTTTCTCATCTCTTTCTCCACAAGACTCTAGCAGAGGTTTAAAAAGTAGGTTTGCTATTACGAAGAATAAAAAATATAAGTTAGGGGCTTCCCTGGTGGTGCAGTAGTTGAGAGTCCGCCTGCCGATGAGGGGGATGCGGGTTCGTGCCCCAGTCCAGAAAGATCCCACGTGCCGCGGAGCGGCTGGGCCTGTGAGCCATGGCCGCTGAGCCTGCACGTCTGGAGCCTGTGCTCCGCAACGGGAGAGGCCACAGCAGTGAGAGGCCACAGCAGTGAGAGGCCCGCGTACCACAAAAAAATATATATATATAAGTTAGAGTAGAGGTCAAAAAAAGACCCCAAAATTCAGTGGCTTTAAAGAAGATAAAATTTTACTGTGCTCTCTCATAGCAGTCTACAGGTGGGCAGACCAGGCCAGTAGACAGATTTGCTCAACAAAATAACTGACATTTAGATTTTTTTTCCATGGATGTTGATCCATCATCCGCTACTGAGGCAGTACTTCTCAAATGTTAATGTGCATTCAAACCACCTGAGGATCTTGCTAAGATGCAGATTCTGGTTCAGTGGGACTAGGATGGGGCCCAAGATTGTGCATTTCTAAAAGGCATCCAGGTGATGCTGATGCTGCTAGTCCAAAGACCACACTAGGGGTAGCAAGGCCCTAGGGTGGCACTGTCATTATCTGCATTGTCAAAGCTGGGTGGCTGGCTTTTTTTTTTTTTTTTTTGCGGTACGCAGGCCTGTCACTGTTGTGGCCTCTCCCATTGCGGAGCACAGGCTCCGGACATGCAGGCTCAGCGGCCATGGCTCACAGGCCCAGCCGCTCTGCAGCATATGGGATCTTCCCGGACCGGGGCACGAACCCGTGTCACCTGCATCGGCAGGAGGACTCCCAACCACTGCGCCACCAGGGAAGCCCGGCTGGCATATTTTGATTCCAGTTTTCAGGAAAGGGAAAGAGAGCAAGTCCAGGGCAAAAAGTTTCCTTAAAGTGAACAATGTAGAAATTATATGCATACCATCTGCTTATATTCAAAATCAGTCTTAGTACGATGGCCATGCTGGGGTTCCATGGGGCTGGCAAATATGCTTAGTCTCTAGTTGGCAGCCATGTTGCCAGCAAAAAATGTGGAGTGGAGGAGGAAAGCACCATTACCCTAGGAAAAGAGAGAATGGCTGTTGGGGAACTGTTATCAGTCTACACACAAAAACAAAGGAGGCAGGAATGTGTAATGAAGCAATAGAGATGAAATGGAACACCAAGAAATAGGATGTATGAGCTAGATATTACCCTTAAACCTATGAAGACAGCTTGAGCAAAAAGCTATTGGATCAGAAGTCTATGGGCGCTGACAGAATCCCATTTTAAGTTTTCAACCCCGGCATGCTTTGCTTGCGTGTCCTCTGTGACTTATTCTTGGGGGGTGCTGACAATATGATAGGTAACTGGGAATGACTCAGAGACTATTTTATTTTATTCTTGGCTGCAGTGGGTCTTCATTGCTGCACGCGGGCTTTCTCTAGTTGTGGCGAGTGGGGGCTGCTCCTTGTTGTGCACGGGCTTCTCACTGCAGTGGCTTCTCTTGCGACGGAGCACGGGCTCTAGGCGTGTGGGCTCAGTAGTTGTGGCTCGTGGGCTCTAGAGCGCAGGCTCAGTAGTTGTGGTGGACAGGCTTAGTTGCTCCGTGGCCTGTGGGATCTTCCCCGACCAGGGCTCGAACCCATGTCCCGTGCAGGCAGATTCTTAACCACTGTGCCACCAGGGAAGTCCCCAGAGACTATTTAGAGACACTGAGTAGACACTGACATCTGCCTATGGTTTGAGAAAAGAGATGTAAACAAAAATCAAGAGCATAGCTAAGATGTCATTAAAGACATTAGGCTAAATATTAAGAAAATCCAAGCATAAATTAGGAACTTCTGGACATAGTTAACATGATTTGTTATCCCTGTGACCATCAGTTTACCCGGGACGTATTTTGAAATTTGCTTCTGACAGCATCAGGAACAAAATTCATTGCCTAGCCCTTTGATATGACACATTTTCTCGGAACATTCAGTTGCATAATAAATTTGAGAAGCTTCCAGCAAAGAAAATTACATAAACTTTTCTGATAGTCCCACCTCATTTCAACATTTAATTATCCTCTGTCTTACATAAGATCTTGTTTGGATCTAACGTCGTTAGAGTGACCATGTTGGAACACTTCCGAAATTGAAATGGGCATTGTTAACAATTATGCCAGAACAATAGGTATAAACCAGGACTGTCCTGGGTAACCCAAGGGATATATAACTTAGTCTAGGTAATACCTATCATATCTTCTTTCTCTCTCTCTCTCTCTCTCTCTCTCTCTCTCTCTCTCTCTCTCTCTCTCTCTCTCTATATATATATATATATATATATATATATATATATAATATCTAAAAATATATTATTTCTTCAGTAGAAGTAGGGAACATTAACTGTATTAATAAGGTTAAGATTGTAGTGAATAGTCAGTTGCAGATTGTCTTTGGTAATGAGAGTTTGTTCCAATAAAAATAACAAGAAAGTGTGGCTGGGGAGCTGTGCAATCAGTCACTGTTGACTCTAATCCTGTACTTTTTTTTTTTTTTTTTTTTTTTTTGCGGTATGCGGGCCTCTCACTGTTGTGGCCTCTCCTGTTGCAGAGCACAGGCTCCGGACGCGCAGGCCCAGCGGCCATGGCTCACGGGCCCAGCCGCTCCGCGGCATGTGGGATCTTCCCAGACCGGGGCACGAACCCGTGTCCCCTGCATCGGCAGGCGGACTCTCAACCACTGCGCCACCGGGGAAGCCCTAATCCTATACTTTTAAGAATGGGATGTTCAACATCGTTCAGGATATAGTCTGGGTTCCACTGTCTCTTCCTCTCTGTGTGCCTTTGTTGGGCAGAGATATTGCCAAGTCCAAAGCACTTGGCCTTCTTCACATCAAGCGCATTCAAGTTTGCCTTGTTCAATCAATAGTACCCAGGGAACAAAGACAGTTTACCTCATTGAAAATGTGAACTTTATGTGGGCTTTTTGTAGGAAAAAAAAAAAAAACTAGTTGAGGATCATTTGCTCTGAAGTCATAGCATGCACATAGAACACTGTGAACAGGACTTCCCCGGTGGCGCAGTGGTTAAGAATCCACCTGCCAATGAAGGGGACACGGGTTCGAGCCCTGGTCCGGGAAGATCCCACATGCCGCGGAGCAACTAAGCCCGTGTGCCACAACTACTGAGCCCACGTGCCACAACTACTGAACCCCGCAAGCTCTAGGGCCCATGCTCCGCAACAATAGAAGCCACTGCAATGAGAAGCCCACACACTGCAACGAAGAGTAGACCCCACTCACCACAACTAGAGAAACCCTGCGCACAGCAACGAAGACCCAATGCAATCAAAAAAAAAAAAAAAGGAACACTTTGAACATTTCTCTAGTAAAACAAATCTGTTGTGTTGTATATTTCCACTTATGTTTTTTGCTTTAAATGGAAGAAGCATACAATTGATTGGGATATTCAGAAAGGAAATAACATTCTTTCCTATCTCTTTTTCCATGTGACTTTGTAGAGGTTAAAAAAGTAGATTGTGGGGTTTCTCTGGTGGCGCAGTGGTTGAGAGTCTGCCTGCCGATGCAGGGGACGCGGGTTCATGCCCCGGTCCGGGAGGTTCCCACATGCCGCGGAGCGGCTGGGCCCGTGAGCCATGGCTGCTGGGCCTGTGCGTCCGGAGCCTGTGCTCCGCAGCGGGAGAGGCCACAACAGTGAGAGGCCCGCGTACCGCAAAAAAAAAAAAAAAGTAGATTGTGGATTGTGGTCCATTATGACCATATAGCTTATTTGGTCATTTGATTACTCCTTTGTAGGATTCTGTTACCAGAAGAAGTGGGGAGAGTGAATGTGATGGGCAGACAAAAATACAAATACTATCATGCTGGACAAGTGATAAAAGCTGATAGAGTGAAGTAGAAAATGTGTGGAACTTACCCCAGTGATACTGGCAATCTGAACAGGAGCTGCCCTCCAAGATGAGAGTTTAGATTGTGTCTGGAGAGGAATGCTATGTAGAAGGTGTGAACTCAGAATCACATAGCCCAGAGAGGGTTTCATAATGAAAGAACGTATTATGCGGGAAAGGGAGCTAAGATTATAACCTGGAAAAAATCGGATGTTGCCTTAAGCCACAGAGACTCAATTGGAAGTATAAATATGGTAATGCATATGATAAAGACAGTTAAGTGAGGGATGAGGGGATGCAGGGTCAAGGTCAGGGATTTTTGTATATGGCTTCTTGAATTTTGCATATCTGGTAGAGAATATTTCTTTTAAATGTGGGTCCTAGCTTGTTTCATGATAGTGGAAAATAATTCTTAAACAAGTTGAAAAGAACCAAATTAGATAAATTTCTTATTTCAAGGAAGTACAAAGCACTGAGATAGAAATTCCCTTCCATAGGCACTCCACTGCCTGGGCGAGAAAAATGAAGCCAGCAAGGAGGCCACGAGTGGGCGAGTGTGATGGTATTTGGGAGGCGAGAGCTCCTTGAGCATTCACTCTTTCCTTGTTGTACCAAGTGCCAACACTATCCATAGTTTTTAAATGTGCTGTTCCCCAACAGAGTGGAGACATGCAATAAAACTTTATTGGATGAATGTATGATTGGTACTATTATTTCCCTTTTCCCCCTTCAAAACAAGCAAAGCCTGAACGTCCAACCTTCCCTCTCTATAAACACTGTGAAGGAACCAAGCCTAGAAACAGAATTAAACCTAAGGTGTTCCTTTTAGTATTTTCCACAAGCTAAATAAACTTTAACCTATTCAACTTGCTAATGTCTAGACCCAGTGTATTCTCTTAATTATATCCCTTTTCAGGGCCATCAGGACCAGTTACTAAGGTATAAGAAGGAGCATGTATAGTTAACCAACTTGAATCAGAGACAGGGATACAGAACCCAGCTACTAATCATGGGTCAAGGGCTTATTGTGGCAGAGACTGAGTCGGTATTCACCAAATCTATTTTCTCTTCTCCCTGAAACATTTTTCAGTCTTGTTTACAATTAAATGTGATTATGTTTTAGCTAATAGAATGTGAAAAAAGTGATATGTGCAAATTTTAGATCTGCTCAATAACCTTCCATCCCTCCATAGCATACAATCTTTGTTTTCTTTTCTATTCCCCTGGCTTAGCGATAATAAGCATGGTGACCTGGGATGCCATAGTTTGAAGATAACAGAATCACAAGATGAAGGAAGTCCCAAATCTTCACTTGGAGGAGAGCCACCTACTTATCAGATGTCTGTTTTGGACTTTATATGAGTAAGAAATAAACATCTTTTGTATTATGTCACTGAGATGCTGGTGTCTATCTGCTGTAGCAACTAGCATCACCTGACTGGTTCCTATACACATGAAGAAAGAATCATGGAAATTAGAGCTGGAAAGGGCCTTAGAAATCATCAAATCCAACTCTCTCAATATTCAGAAGTGTGGCCCAGAGAGGAAAAATATTTCCCCAAGACTAATGAGCTAGTACTAGAATCCATGTGTTATTTATTAGTCAGGATGAACTGTAACCGTACTAAACAAAAAACAGTAATGTATTGGCTCACATAACTGAAAAACTCATGGGTAGGGCTTCATCCAGAGGCTGAGACAATATCA
This sequence comes from Hyperoodon ampullatus, assembly GCF_949752795.1. Taxonomy (NCBI): domain Eukaryota; kingdom Metazoa; phylum Chordata; class Mammalia; order Artiodactyla; family Ziphiidae; genus Hyperoodon; species Hyperoodon ampullatus. The sequence continues at coordinate 59,841,374 of NC_136915.1, read as the reverse complement.
TCAGGATTTGGCCTTGCCCCCTCTCTCTGCTGTTCCTTCTACTGGGTGAGCTCTGTTCTTAGGAAGACTCTCCACTTTTGGGAGCAAAATGTCTGCTGGCAGCTCCAAGATACAACCCCAAAAGAATGAGAGTTTTTCTTTACTTCGCTTTAAACAAAAATCCTGGAATAATTGCTTCTGATTGACGTAGCCCTGTCATATGCCCATTTCAGGACCAAATGCTGCAGCCACCAAGCTAGATGACTTGCTAGGTGGCATCGACCCCACACATAAGATCTAGAAAAGCCAAAGGTCAGTGTTCTTACCTTACATAACTCAATGCACCATCTCTTCCTCACAAGAGCATTGACCATGCATTTACTCACTGTATATTTGCAGTATGCCAGGCTCTGTGCAGGATGCTATAATGGATAAAAAGATAAATAAGACACAGGTCCTTCACTCAAAGATCTATCAATCTTGTGTGTTTGATAAAACATATACACAAATAATTACCTGGCCACCAAGCAACCATACGAGCAAGCTATCAATCATAACTAGGATATGCTTAGAGTTTATGATTGCAATTTCCTACCATGGGACAACATGTTTGTTAAAATCCACAGTCAGTGCCACTAAAAAGAGGAGAAACAGTTGAATTAGGGAATTAAAGAAAGGCCAATTGAAACATACTTGGGGAAAATAGAATAAAGCTCGTTTTCCCTTGTAATTCCAAATTCCAGCTTTAGTTACTAAAACAAAAGCCCAATTTATCAAAAGTAGTTTAAACAAGATAGAAGTGTATTTCTCTCTCATAGAACATTTTAACAATAAATGATAATAAGGCAGCTTCATAGTGTGAAAAGTCTAAATTCCTTCTGTCTCCGTCATTCCTGATGGTGCTCTCTCCTCGTGCTTGAAGGTGGATTGCCAACACATCTCCTCAATCAGCTTTCGGCAAGCAGGAAGACGGAAAGGTTCAAGGGAAAGACATGCTTTTTCCTTCTAAAGGTACAACCCAGAAGTTGCAAACATTACTTCTGCTCATATCCCATTGACTACAAGGGAGACTGGGAAATAGCTTTTGTAGCTGAGAGTTCTAATAAGGGACAAAGAGAATGGGCACTAAGGGACAGCTAGCAATCATGCTACACAGTAGAAATAACGATTTAATCTATCCATGAATGATTAGGGAGAACGTTGGTATTATTTAGTCAACTTCTATTGTAGGAAACCAAGATTCAGAGAGGTTGAATGATTTAGCTAAAGTCACATAGCAAATTATTGAGGGAGCCAGGACACAAATTGGTGTTAGTTGACTTCAGATGGTAAACCGTTGTTATCACCCTGTGCTGCCTGTATTTTATTTTTATTATTTTTTAAAATACGTGCACTTTTTTTTCTTTTTAATGCTTCTAGTACTCTTTGTTTTTAAATTAATTAATTAATTAATTAATTTTTGGCTGCTTTGGGTCTTCGTTGCTGTGCGAGGGCTTTCTCCAGTTGCAGCAAGTGGGGGCTACTCTTCGTTGCAGTGCATGGGCTTCTCATTGCCGTGGCTTCTCTTGTGGAGCACGGGCTCTAGGCGCCCGGGCTTCAGTAGTTGTGGCACGTGGGCTCAGTAGTTGTGGCTTGTGGGCTCTAGAGCGCAGGCTCAGTAGTTGTGGCTCACAGGCTTAGTTGCTCCATGGCATGTGGAATCTTCCCGGACCCAGGCTTGAACCTGTGTCCCCTGCATTGGCAGGAGGATTCTTAACCACTGCACCACCAGGGAAGTCCTGTGCTTCCTTTAAAAGTGCTTTGTCACATAAAGTTGTAAAAAAGAAAATAGTAGTGTAAGATATCAATGAGAGCTTCTATAAGAAATGTTAAAAGGCAGAAGTACTGATTTTTTTTATTGCATAGTTGATAGAGCTTATATAGATTTTAAGATATTTGGTTGTGTTATTTAATGCAAATTAATATGCAGTCACAAGAATTAAAGTATCACAGAAGTGGTTAAAAGTAAAAATCTTCCCGGGCATGACCGCTCTTAACAATTTGTGCAGAGATCTTCTCAGGTAGATTTTCAAAGGTTCTTGTGTTTATTCCCAAAGTGATGAGACGCCCAGCAATATTTTTTTAAGTAGGATCAAGGGGAAAAGGCAAGTAGATTAGCAGAACCATTCCCAGTCACTGCAAAGTGGGGTGATTCTTTGGTTAGGAAACTTCGGAGGCACCTGGGGTCAGGCCACAGAGAAGTAAAGAGCCAGTATAAGAGGTGGGCACACCTGCAGTTGTCATCTTGCCAACACCAGGACTGGTTGCTTGGCATCAATTCCTCCCTCCATCTCCATAACCAGTGCTCCATCCAAGCTGATATTATCCCTGAGGACACTGCCTTCCTTCCTCCCCAAAGACTGGCTTCCACAGCCACATTCACTTGGTGGAAAATATTAAGTTTAGGGGCAAAGGGAGAGGAAGAGCATGAGTTTTTTTGTGTGATTTTCTGACCGTTCGGAATGACAGCCCAGAACTGTATTCCCGTTCATTCTGTCTGTCCAAGAGATAGTGTGTGCTGAAAGGCAGAGAGCTCAGTTCAAGGCCTTGTGCCACTATTTACCATACATGTGCCTTGTAACAAGTCACTTAGCTCTTTGAGCCTAAATTTCTTCATGGTGACCAGGGACAATTAATCTTACCGGGTTGAGAAAATTAGTGAGATGCTGTATATGAACACTGTTGTAACTCTAAGCCTTTGTGGAAGAGACGTGTAAGGCCCTGCTATCAATGGGCTACACTACCTTCTTTCTTGATTCAAGTAATTTCTGATATTAAAAAGAGTAAACGTGTTCATATACCACTGAAATTTGTGTTGAAAATCCCACAAGTTCTAATTTATAAAAATATTTTGAGGGGGCTTCCCTGGTGGCACAGTGGTTGAGAGTCCGCCTGCTGATGCAGGGGACATGGGTTCGTGCCCCGGTCCGGGAAGATCCCACATACCGTGGAGCGGCTGGGCCCGTGAGCCATGGCCGCTGAACCTGCACGTCCGGAGCCTGTGCTCCGCAATGGGAGAGGCCACAACAGTGAGAGGCCCGCGTACCGCAAAAAAAAAAAAAAAAAAAAAAAAAAAATTTTGAGGAACAGGACATAACAACAAAAATATTAGACTAAAATCTAATATTCATAATTCTTTAGGGACTTAGCAAGCCCCAGGTTATAGGTTTGAAGTGCCCTGGATATTTTTAGCATTAATAAAAGGATTCTCCTTAATGAATAAGCAGTAATTCTGTAACATTATTCTTAATCTCAGAACTAGATCAGAGGGGCTAGTCCTTTTATTTTTTGTTTTTATTGTGAGTTCTATTACTTCCTTTTTTAGTTCTAAACTTCACACGAAGATTCTCTGGGCCATTACTATGTTGGCAACAAGGGAAATAGATTGAGGAAGCCTAACAGGTAGGGGTGATAGCCAGCAGGTACCATTAATTCAGGCTAAAAGTGGTGGTTTAAGGCTGGCCTTTCTTCTGATTAATACCTGAATCAGTGCTAACAGGGACATTTCATTAAAGAAGCAAATGTCCGTTTGAAAATCAACTCATTCTTGAGGAGAGTAGAGTAAACTTAAAGCATCTTTACTTTGTTTGGGCAGAAAGGTTTAAATCAAAGGCAGATTTTTTTTTGTTTCTTTTGGCAGATATGTTTTTCAACTCCCCAAACAAATGTCATTTACAAGTTGACTGAATTGCATAGACTTGCCCTTGGGTTTTGGTCCTGTTTTAAGCATAGTTTGGGGTCACTTAAAAAATAAGCAAACAAATGAATCAACCTCCTCCACTGCTCCCCTCCCTGCAAAGAAACCCAACAAACAAAATCAGTGGTGTCAGGAACGCACTAACCATTTTTGCTCATAGACATAGCAGCATGTGTGTCTTTCTTTCCAAGATCCATTTTCAACCAAGAATACAAGCAAGTGCATACTCCTAATCCTTGCCATTCCCTTGAAGATATTCCTGAATCTACATATATATATATATATATATATATATATGTCAACCCCAAAGTGTTTGAAGACAGCAATTTGTGAATTGGTATATCTGTCTTCCTTCTTTATTTCTTTCTCTCTTTCTTTCTTTTGAAACATTTTAAGCTAGTGACTAATAAAACTAAGATTTTCCAGCTTTTCAACCAAAGATTAGAAACCCTACCCATTTCCTGGCCTCTGATAATTTTGCTTCCATTTATAGGACACAAAGAAAAGACAGCATGGGGAAATCAGTTAATTCAGAAATTACTTCTCTGTCAGTTGTGCATATTGAAATCAGATGTATAGACATATAGAAAGAAAATTATGAGGAAAACAAGAAATTCAGAGAACTCAATCATTTCTATTATGACTGAATCAAAACAATTATTTAAGCCACTATATCTATCAAGTCTAAGCATAGCTTATATAAATGAGGAATAAAATTTGAATTACTCCAAACTATCAGGTTATTCTATTGATACTTTTCTACAATACACTGAAATATTCACTTTCTGTATTTTAGATTTGAGATTGTGGATGATCAATTGCTTTCTTTTTTCTTCAAAAATTTTTTGACTCACATATACTATCAAAATCGGTGTTACTTTTTAAATTAGAAAAGTGAATAAAATATTATAGTCAGTTTTTATCATTAGAATACTCTTTTCTGTTCTAAAATGTTGATTCCACTGTGAAAAGTAAGAATTAATAGTTGTTGATTTTGCTGTTGTCCTCTACTGTTCAATTAATCTTAGAATTTTTTTGATGGAATCTTTGTTGGCAAGGTACCACAATTCTGAAGTCAGTGTACTTTCATAAAATTGAATATTTCTCTTATGTAATAAGTCTCAGGGAGGTAACAAAAGCCAAATTATTCAACCTAGAAAGAGCCTGAATCACCTCTAATAGAAGCTAAAATTTATAATTTTGTTTAATTTTGCCTTATGCTTATTTTATGAACTTTAGTTTCACCTAAAGAAGAGTCAGGTACCTGATTCTGACCAGGAAATGAAACAAAGACTTAGGCACATTTGCCTTAAACAAAGTAAAGTTTTGAATTTATGACAGTAATATAACCTTTAATATAATTTATTTTTTATATTTAGCAACCAGATAATTTCTAAAAAAGATTGACTAATGACTAACATTAGTCAGAGGAACTCTAATAGTCAAAGAAAATTCCCCAGAAGGAAATATCACAACAGTCTTCCTTGGTTTAATTTATGAAATTGATTAATAAACCTGAAATACAAATTTGCCTCCATGACAAAGATGAGCAGTTTATTGTGACCTCTGAATATTAGCAGTCAATCCACAGCAACATTAGACAAGGAACAGTTAAAACATGTTAGCTTTCAGCAATTTAATGTGTTCCCACCATTAAAATGATTATTTCAAACCAGTATCCCTTCTAATGTTTCAATGTTTTAGGAAAAATAAGCTTCTATTGATTATCTCAACAAATTCAGATGTTTAGGATTTTTTCCCATATTGAGGTTAGGAGTTATTGGAATTTTTTTAGCAGTAAAGATAATAGGTATGACTGCAAATAAATCATTCTTGTGTATGTGTTACATTTTTTACTAGAAATAAATTCCGTCTATGAAAAGCAGAACAGCCTGATGTTTAAGAATACAGATCTGTGTCAGAACCTTGGAGTCAAATCTTGCCTCTGCCAATTACAAGTGGTAAAACTTTCAACAAGTCAACCCACCTGACACTCAGTTTCCTCATCTGTAAAATGGGAACATCTCATTGGAATGTTGTAATGATTATACAAAATACAAAACTACAGTTTCTTATCCAAAACCCTAAGGCCTAATGTGTTTCAGAATTTAGATAGTATGTTTACAAAGGAAATATTGTGAACATACCATATATTATGCAATACCCCCACTAGAGTCTGGGGTGGCACTCCAAAATCAAACATGTTGTGTTAGTCAGCTCCTGCCTCAATAATTCCTCATAACAAAACACACCAAAACTCAATGGCTTACAAAAACAATCGTATGTATATGTTTTTTATTTATAGGTCTGTGGGTCAGTTGGCATGACCACTTCAGCCTGTGGGTCACCTGAGCTCAGCTAGGATTGGCTGGGTTTGCTCCAGAAGGTAGCTTGGGGAGGCTGTTCTGCATTTCTTCTCATTCTTCTTGGACCAGCAAGTTCCTGGGGCAGGCTTTCTCATGGTGAATCATAGGAAGGCCAGAGGCAAACCAAATTCAAACCTCACAAGCAGATTTAAAGCCCCTGCTCTCATCACCTTCGCTCCATTCCACTGGCCAAAGCAAGCCACATGGCCAAGTCCAGAGTTAGGGGAATACATTTCAGAATGAAGTAAGTGAAATTATTTCTGTAAAATACTCAAATCTATCATACATATTAACATTTCTTCAGTAAAATATACTAATATACTCATATTAAGTGGGATAAACACTAATTATAAATAACCTCATTATAGTCTGGTTTTCAGAACTTTTTGAATTTTATATTTGTTACTAAGACATTGTGGATCAGTAATGTACGCAAAGAAAGCACTTTTACTGTGCCTGATAATAGATAGTCTTCTTCTGTGCTCACAGATGATGTATAACCTTTATGGTACCTAGAGACTTAACTATTGAAAACTTTTTCCCATGTCATGCCAAACATATTAAAATGTATTTCTATCCCCTCTTGCATATATGAATAAAATTGAACTGTAACTAGTTAGATGACATAATTCTAGATTGTAATGATGCCTAAACATTTATTAAACTTAATTAATTTATTTTAGTTTTCTTCTTGAAGGTTGAAACGAGTAATATGTCTTTAAATCTGAAACACCTACATGTAAACACAACATAGAGCTTACTATGAGCCAGGCACTATTAAACTTCACATGTAGAGCTAATTTAATCCTTATAACCACTCTGTGAGTTAGCCACTATTGTTATCCTCAGTTTGATATCCCCAGATAAAGAAACTGGATCATCTTAGATGCTCTAAAACTTAAATCAAGTTCACATACCTAGGAAGCTGCAGAATTGGGATTCAAATCCCGGGGGAGCCCACTCTCTTCTCCTTTCTCTTAACCTTGTGCTAAGTGTTTTTGTAAACACAAAGAAGCTTAAGTTTTTCAACAGTGGACCAAGAATCCGTTGTGGATAAAAAAAGTCCCTGTTTGCACATGAATCTAGGACTTCTCCAGCTATCTTTTAAGATTTGGAAGATCTAGTCACTATAGTTTACTTTTTGTCAGTAACGTTTATCTGTGAGCTCCTGAAAGGCAGGAGGGCCATGTGCTATACCATTATATTTCCAGCATCTGGCATAATGCCTGGCATATAATAGGCACCAAATATATATTTGTTGAACAAAATGAATGACCAAATGAGTAAGCTATACATAATTAATGCATTTTAAACATGGACCTTTAAGGTAATAGTGTGTATAATTTCCATCAAATCACGTGGTATTTCCACTCATCCTTTTACTCTGCAATTCCTACTCCTGAGACTAAGAGCTGAAGTAAGGATGACCTCCCCTCTGATCAAGGCAGGCAAAAGCTACTGCTGGTACCTGATTCCTAATGTTCTCCATGGCACCTTGGCTCTTTCAGATTTCATCTACTTCTTTTGTTGCTCTCACAGGGCCTAACAAAAGCTTCAGACCCATAGGAGGTCCATAAAATAATGCTTATTCAATTGGATTATAACATCAGTGAAGGCTGTAGATGATGCAAGCCAATTGTGAGAAGGCTTGGGGAGTTCAGCCCCAGGGATGTTCCTGCCATTCAGCTAGTGTATCTCATCCACTCCTACTCTGTAATCACTCTTCTTAAAGAACATCTGAACAATTTTCAGGTGGGTTAATTAAACTTCACATTTTCCATTTATTTACTAATTCATACTGCCATGTTTTTAACCAGAGTGAGATAGTTACTTAGACTTCAATAATATTCTCCTAAAATAAAGAAAACAAATCTTGGCAATAAAGTTATACTTAACATTTAAGGCCAGCTAATAATTAGTGACTATACCATTTATGTATTCCCTTAGTTTTCTGAGAATCATGTTTCTAAGGGGATTTGAAGTAAAGCTATGGACTTGTATTCAGAGCGGAATATTGCCCAGTAACAGTGCTATCTACCATATATTTATCCCTAACCCTTTTGGCCTAGATTGTAATTAAAGAGAGGGTTATTACAACAGCATGGTTATTACTTGTTTCATGTTACAGTAGGTTGGTTGATGTCTTCTTGAAAAATAAAGAACTCAACTTTAAGCTGAGTGATTTTTCTAAATACCCTGATGCCATTCTTGAGTGCACAAAATTATGATTTCTCAGGTTTCGAAAGAAGATGAAATAAATCCAAAGATTTATGAAAGAAAAACCATAGAAAACAATACTGCTGAATTACTGGCAATTGAACCAGACAAAAGAGTCAAAATGAATTACATTTATTTTTAAAGCTAAATCATGAAGAAATAGCAAATCAAAAATAAATAAAACAAGAGACATTTTTATGCTCACAAAGGAGATTTCTTAACATTTTTCTGGGACTTCAAAGATTCTCACACACATGCACAATTGACAAAAATTTTCCATTGCTTTTTATTTTTATTTTTTCAAATTTATTTATTTATTTATTTTTGGCTGCGCTGGGTCTTCGTTGCTGTGCGCAGGCTTTCTCTAGTTGCGACGAGCGAGGACTACTCTTTGTTGTGGTGCGTGGGCTTCTCATTTCGGTGGCTTCTCTTGTTGCGAAGCATGGGCTGTAGGGTGTGTGGGCTTCAGTAGTTGTGGCATGCAGACTCAGTAGTTGTGGCACACGGGCTTAGCTGCTCCGCAGCATGAGGGATCTTCCCAGACCAGGGCTTGAACCCATGTCCCCTGAATTGGCAGGCGGATTCTTAACCACTGTGCCACCAGGGAAGTCCTCCATTGCTTTTTAAAATTAACTATTTTATTACAATAGTAATATAGGCTCAATATTTTAAATATTAACAAAATAGAGAGGTATAGGTAAAACAAAATTTCCCTGCCTTCTGTCCTTCATACTCTGTAATCCCACTTTCTGGAGATAACTACTGGTAACATTTTCTTCCTTTTACAGCCGTTGAAAAGGTTTCACTTTTATTCTTTGTATTAGTTTGCTAGGGTTACCATAACACAATACCAGACTGGGGGCCTTAAACAAGAGAAATGTATTTTCTCACAGTTCTGGAGGCCAGAATCCCAAGATTAAGGTGTTTGAGGGGTTGATTTCTTCTAAGGCCTCTCTCCTTGTGTCATACACAGCTGTTTCCTCCCTCTGTCTTCTTGCAGTCTTTCCTCTGTGCATCTCCATCTCTCTGAGTCCTAATCTCTTCTTCTTATGGGGACACCAGTCACATTGGAGTAGGGCCACCCTAACAGCCTCCTCTTAACCTAGTCACCTCTTTAAAAGTCCTATCTCCAAATACAGTCACATTCAGGGGATCTGGGGGTTAAGGTTTCTACATATGAATTTTGGGGAGACACAACTCAGCCCATAACACTATTAAAAGCAATACTACAACAAAATTGTGAAATTCCTGTACATATATCTTCAAAAACCTTTGCAAGTATATGAGTAGGATAAATTTCAACATGGAGGTCAAAGGATATGCTCATTAGTAATTTGGAAAAATGTTGATAAATTTCCTAAAATGGTTTATAATAATTTATACTATCAACAATACATAGAAATATCAATTTCCCTTTAGCCTTGAACTGACCTAATCTTTTAATTTTTAACTGAATAGAAAAAAGTGACAATTTATTCTTGTTTTAATTTGTACAATTTAAAATATGAATATGGTTGGGTATCTTTTCATGTGTTAATTGTCTATTAAGATTTTTTTCCATGAACTCCCTTGCCCATTTTTTCTCTTGGGTTATTTATCTTTTACTTACTTATTTGTGAGAATTTCTTGTATACTAAGGATGCTTTTTCATATGTATTACAAATATTTTTTCCAATTTGTTCTTGTCTATATTTTTGCCCTTTTTTATTGCATAGTCTTAAAATTAATAAAAACTTAAATATTAAGATATAAATTTGGATATTAAATGTTCTTGAATAGCTTGAGAGGTTTGAAAAATGCTTTAGAAAGGCCTTTCCCATGCCAAAATTGTTTATGTGTTACTATTATCTCAAGTTCTCATCCAGGTATTTTATGGTTTGTTTTTTCACATTTAAGTTTCTTTTTTCACATTTTAATATAGAAGAAGAAGAATATTCAGCTTTATGTACGTCAAATGTTCAGCCATTCTCACCGACATTATTTATTCAACAATTCATATTTTCCTAATTTATTAAAGTTGGCTTTTATCACTTATTAAATTCTGAAAATTATTCAAGTTTATTTATGAATTCTCTCTTCTGTCTCATTGATCTGTTTGTCTAATCTAAGGTCAGGGAAATACAGTTTGAAATACTTTACTTGTTACTCTCCTCATGATTTTTCTCTTTTAGAATTTTTTCGTACATGTACATTTTTCACATGAATTTTAGCATCATTTAGTTCAAGTTAAAAAAAAAAACAACACAAAACCTTGTTCATATTTTTGATTGATTCAAAGATAACTGATGTCTTTTTAAATATTGACTCCTCTATCCAAATTAAGGAAATCTTTTCATTTATTTAACTCTTCTTATAGGTACCTCAGAGGAATTTTTAATTTCTGTGCCTTTTTTGTTATATTAATTCCTAGAATCTCAATATTTCATAGTAATTGTGAATGAGACTTTCCCTTAATTCTACTTTCTGATAGTTAATCATTAAGGTAAAGTAACTGTCTTTCATATTAAATTTTTGATTAACCATATTAATGAATTTTTATTGTGCTAAATAATTTTTATTTGAATTGTTTGTAATTTTTAGGTTTATAATTATATCAATTACAAATTATTGTAAATTTGTTTCCTTTTTGCTTCTTTTTTAATTCTCTTGTCCAGTTGCACTGGCTAGCATTTCCAAAATAAACATCAAATAATAGTGGTGACTTTTCAATTTTACATTGTACTGAAGGAATTGGCCATACCTATAAGAAAACAAAATAAAGCTGTAATGTTTGGAAAGGAAGAAGTAAAATTGTCATTATTTGTACATGACATGATTGTTCATGTAAAAATTCAAAAGAATCTACAAATAAATTATAAAAATAACTTAATTTTGGGCTTCCCTCGTGGCGCAGTGGTTGAGAGTCCGCCTGCCGATGCAGGGGACACGGGTTCGTGCCCCGGTGCGAGAAGATCCCACATGCCACGGAGCGGCTGGGCCCGTGAGCCATGGCCACTGAGTCTGCGCGTCCGGAGCCTGTGCTCCGCAATGGGAGAGGCCACAACAGTGAGAGGCCCGCGTACCGCAAAAAAAAAAAAAAAAAAAAAAAAATAACTTAATTTTGCAAGGTCACTGGATAGAAGGTCAATATAGAAATATATATATATAGGTACCAAACTAGAAAATAAAAATTTTTAAATTACCATTTATAATAGCACCAAAAAAATCCAATATTTAAGAACAGATCTAACAAAAGAAGCATAAGACCTCTTCCCTTAAAATTAAAATATGACTGAGAGAATCTAAAGAAGACTCAAATCATTAGAAGAGACCCCATGTTTATTGATTGGAAAACTTAGTATAATAAGATGTCAATTCTTGGCAAATTGTTTCAATGCAATCCTCATCAAAACCCAGCGAGTTCTGTTGTGGAAATTGACAAGATTATTCTAAAATTTATTTAAAGTTCAGAGAACTTAGGAGAGCCAAGGCAATTTTGAAGAAGAGCTAATCTGGTAAACTTAATTTATATCAAGTTTTAGCATAAAGCTTTAATAATTAAAACAGTCTAGTGTTACCACAAATTGAGATAAATAGACAAATGGCAGAGGATACAGATCCCAGAAGAAGACCTGCACAAATATGTTTACCTGATTTAGCTACATAGCAACTACTGCAATTCAGTGGGAAAGAAGTGGTGCTGGATCAATTGGCTAGACATACAGAAAAATTAATTTGAGGTGAATCATAATCTTTTACATGAAAATAAAACAATCGAACTTCTAGAAGAAAACACAGGAGAATATCTTCATGACCTGAGAATTAGACAAGGTTTCTAAAAATGGAGCATCAAGACAAACTGTAAAAGGAAAGATTGAAACATTGAACTTAAGAATGTTAAGAATTAACATTAAGAATGTCTATTCATGAAAAAACACCATTTAAATAGAGAAAAGACAAGCCATAGAACAAGAGATATCTGCAATACAAATACTGAAGAAGGGTCTGTATCAAGAATATACAAAGAACTGCAAAAATCAACCAATTTAAAAATGGAGGGCTTCCCTGGTGGCGCAATGGTTGAGAGTCCGCCTGCCAATGCAGGGGACACAGGTTCGTGCCCCGGTCCAGGAAGGTCCCACATGCCGTCGAGCGGCTAGGCCCGTGAGCCATGGCTGCTGAGCCTGTGCGTCCAGAGCCTGTGCTCCGCAATGGGAGAGGCCACAACAGTGAGAGGCCCGCGTACCGCAAAAAAAATAAAAATAAAAAAATAAAATAAAATAAATTAAAAAAATTAAAAAAATTAAAATGGAAAGAAGACTTGAACAGACATTTCACAAAAGAGGATATCAAATGACCAAAAGTCAACAGCATTAGAGAGCAGGGAAATACAAATTAAAACTCCAAAGATATACTCATACATCCCACCAGAAAGGCTAAAATTAAAGAACTGATAATGCTAAGTGTTGATGAAGATGTGGAACAACTGGAGCTTACATTGCCAGTATATGTTGACACACTTACTTTGGAAAATTATTCTACAGTATCTGTTAACATTGAATACACCCATATATCTATAGCTTAACAATTCCACTTTTGCTATATACCTAGCAGAAAGGAATGATTATGTCCACCAAAAGACGTATATAAGAATACTTACAGCAGCTTTATCATAAGTCAAAAACTGGGAGCAACTCAAATATTGTATAAATTGTAACATATTTACACAATAAAATGAAATAAAATACTGCTACATGCAATAACATGGATGGATCTCACAGACAAAATTTGGGGGGAAAAACAGCAGTCAAAAAGATAACAAACCCATATTATGAAGTTCTGAAACAGGAAAAAACATCAATGGTGATAAAGATGAAAAGGGATTAGCACTGGAGGATTGATTGACTGGAAGAGAGCACAGAAGAACCTTTTGAGATTAAGGAAATGTTCTATACCTTGATCTAGGCAGTATCTTATATATGTATTTTCTACAGCTGAATTATGTCCTCCTTCAAAGTCATATGTTAAAGTCCCACCCCCCAGTACCTAAGAATGTAACTATATTTGAAGATAAGGTCTTTAAAGAGGTGATTAAGTTAAAAGAGACCATTTGGGAGGGGCCCTAATCCAATATGACTGATGTTTTTAGGAGAAGAGGAGGGGACATCAGGGGTACAAACACACAGAGCAAAGATCATATGAAGAGACAGTAAGAGAGTGGCCATGTTCAAGCCAGGAGAGCAGTCTCAGAGGAATGCAACTCTACCAGCACTTTAATGTTATATTTACAGCCTCCAGAACTGTGAGAAAATAAATTTGTTACTTAAGTCACCCAGTCTGTGGTATTTTGTTATGGCATCTCTAGCAAACAAATACAGTATTCATTTGTAGAAATTCATCAATGCGTATACCTATGATTTATATAGTTTACTGTATGTAAGTTACATATACATCCATCTAAATTAAAAAAACAAAGTTTCCTTCTGGCAGACAACCTAACTTATCCCAAACACATCAGTCCTACTCATCATTGGAAACCTAGTTTATCCAGGATTTTCTGCAGAGCTCATCACTCTATCTGATTATCTTTAGCTCCACCTTAGCCTTTTCAGCTACAAGATTTTGCTCTATTTTTCCATGACAAGAAGAGGAATGGGGGGAGAGTGTGGAATTAGCATGATCTTGTTATTTTGGACACTTCAGTGAGCTGCAATTTAGAGTCCCATTTCTAGGTCCATCAGTAACTTTTTGTGCAACCCTGGATTTCTGCCTTCCCTACCTTGTACTTCTGCTTTCCTGTATAGAAAATGGTGATAATTATAATTGGCCAGACCTCCAAGGTTGTGAAGATTACTAAGATAGTACCTTAAAATTGTACAGAATTGGTGCTATACAAACACAGAAGAAGTGTTATTATTCCCAGTCCAATAATAAACATGGTTTCAAATGATAGCTTTTAAAGATCTATAATCATAATGAGAACATCACTTCTCCACCCTTGTTATGTTCCTATTCCCATGGCTATAGGTCTCCAAAGCAATATGGTGGAGACACAATGACACATTATACTACCTCTTTTGTATGAGCTTTAGGAGTTACTCTTCCCTGATTTTAATATTGCCTATCTATCTATCTATATATTTTGCCTACTTGGAGAAAACCTGCTCATTTTTAAAAACTCATCTAGAGTTACCTTCTTCTCTAAAGATTTATATGAACTCCTTTACTCACTCTTTGTTCTTGCTTCTCAATGCCCATGTTTCCTTATATGGTAATTTCATTAAAACAACAACTACTGCTACTACTACTAGCTACAGCTGCCCTTTACTTAGTGTTGCCATGTTCCAGGCAGTGATCAAAGTTCTTTATATATAGTAAAACTTAAAATCTTAATAGCAATCATATGATGTAGGCATAAATAATTTAAATGAATTTCCTAAGATCACACAGGAGGTATGTGGCAAGGCCAGGCTTTGAACAAGCTCTATCTTGTTCTAGAGTCTGTGTTTTGTGTTTGTTTTTTTTTTCTGGCCACACTGCAAGGCATGTGGGATTTTAGTTCCCCGACCAGGGACAGAACCTGTGCCCCCTGTGGTGGAAGCACGGAGTCTTAATCACTGGACCACCAGGGAAGCCCCTAGAGTCTGTTTTCTTAACCTCTTTGTAATTCTACCTGTTATACTTCATTGTACTTGTTGGCTTTAATGTCCTTTTCATTTTCTAGATTTTTATTTTCTGAAGAGAAGAAACATTCTCTGGAGTATTTAGTATCTTTCATACAGTAGGTATTCAATAAATGTTTGCTTAATAGGTAAATGGTTGACTGAATAAAAGAGACCCTCACTCTCATACTGGAAAGGTACCTAAAAGTTTGTATTAAATGATCTGAGAAAGAGAAATTTCCAAGGAATTCTGAAACAAGCCTTTAAAAGAGTAAAAGTATATGCTTTTGCACTGAGTATTCACTTCAAGGTTTTTATGGGTTTCCAGTTTGAACTTTTATTCAGTTTTCTTTAAATTTATCTGTATAGATAATCAAGGAGAAAAATGACACCTACCTCACAGAGGGTGTTGTAAGGACTGAATGAAGTAATACATGTAATATATTCAGAGCAGTGCCTGGTAGATAGAAAACCTTAAGGTATGCTACTATCACTGCTATTTGAATCAAAGGCAGAAGAGAGCATCTGTTAAGTGCAAGGACTTTGGTGCTATACTGATTGGGTTCACAGCCCAGCTCCAGTGTTTATTAACTTTGTGATCCTGGGTAAATTACTAATCCTCTCTAAACCAAAGTTTCCCCAGTGTCTAAAATAGCATAATAGCATGTATCTCAAATGGTTGTTGTGACGTTAAAATGTTCTAAGTGATATGTATAAGAGTACACTTAGAACACTTAATCCTCACTACAACTATTTGAGGTATATGTTTGTATTATACTTTAGTAGTTCTAAGTGTTATATATTTACATTCTATCTATCTATCTATCTATCTATCTACCTCCCTAACTATCTAACTATCTCACTTCAAACAGGGTCTGTTACGTAGTAAGTATGATGTGAGTATTTTGTGTTATTATAATGATGCATTATTTATGATGCCTGGCAGGTAATATTGTCAGTATCTGTTGACTACATTTACTAATGAGAAGTCTAGGATAATTTCTAGGTTTCCATTGGGTCTCTGGATAGCCAGCACTTTTAAACAGACAATGCAACAGGAAAAATACCATGAAATCATAGCTTGGTGACATCGCCTTAGGGGTCAACTAGTCTATCCCAATAATTATGTCACAAGGAGAAAGACATAAGCTAGACTGTGAATTATACACAGTGAGGTACAAAGAAGTGCCTTGGTGAGTCTGGGAACAAAAGGTAGTACAAAAGAACTAGATCTGAGAGTACTCAGTGGAATTTTGCTAGACAAGGGCTTAAAAAGTAGATTTTATTTGTAGGCAGTGGGAAGATACCACAGAATTATATTCAGAAAGTGAGCAAAACAGATCTGCGTTTTATAACGATCATACTTGGAAACTGTGTGCAGACTGGATTATCTAGAGTAAGAAACCAGAGATTGGAGAATTGTTAAGGAAGGTCTTCAGTAGTCCCAATTTGGAGAGATAATGAGGGTCTGGAGTTGCAGAGAAGTGGGGAAGATGGAGATGAAAAGGTAGCTCATTATGGGTAAGGAAGACAGAATCTGGTCTGGATAACTGATTGGATGTGGGGTAATGAATCAAGGATTGCCTTGTAACTTGGGTAATTGGTTGGAAAGTTGGGCCATTAAGTGAGATACAGAAGACACCTGGTTGGTTTGGAGATGCATGTAGGCAGAGATGTCTAGGAAGTGACATCTATAAACTCTATGAGTCTATAGTTTAGTCAAGAGGTCAGGGCTGAAGATGCAGATTTGCCCACGGATTCTATGAGAAGAGATGAGGTAAAGGAAAGAATACTCGGGGATATTACCATTCAAGGAGTGGGCAGAGGAAATGGAGCTGGTGAAAGAGAGCAAAGGGGATGTTAGAGAAATAGGAAGAGAATCGAGAAAGCAAAGTTATTAAAGCTGAGGTAGGGAGAGCTTTGCCAAAAGTAGTGTTAAATTTCAGAGGCATCAAGTAGGATGAAGACCAAAGAGGTCACTGGTGATATTTGTCAGAGTAGAGAAGAGTAGAGTCAGTGGAATACTGGGTCTGGAATCTAGATCATCTGCAGTAAGTCAGGGAGGGAATGGGAAATGAGGTTATAAAGCCTGCAAATATGAACCATTCTTTCCAGAAATTTGATTCACAGCCAAAAGAAAGAAGCCAGTGAAGATGATGGATTAAAGAGAATGTGAAGGATGTATTTTAGGGTGGAGATTTGAGAGTAAGATTGAAGAAAGGTAGGAAAAAAGATCATTAAATAAGCAAGTTGTAGAAGGTGATGGAAGGTAATTAATAATAATAGGTAACAATTATTGATTGAATACCATGTGCTAAGTACTCTATCTAGGAAGTGCTTTCCACAGGCTAATTCATTTAATCCTTATTCTCACCCTGGAGGCAGGGGCTAAACAGAGCACACACTCTTAACCCTTAGGCTGTGCTGGCCAGCTTTCTAAAATAGGCCTAAGAGCATAAGTTAAGGTGGATATGCATCAGTAAAGTTGTATGCTTTGCCCAAGAGGGGGTTCATTGCTTCTTTGGAGATCAGGCATCGGAAAATATTGATGGGTTTGGAGGCTAAGAATGTTTATACCTGATGGCTCCTTCCCCAGTAAAATAGAGCAACTATTTTGAGAGGAAGGTGAAGAGACAAAAATCAGGAAGAAAGATCTGTAAGGATCACTACAGAGCCTGGGTTTCTAATAGAATTAAATAAAAACTCTTCTGAGTAAAACACAGTCCTTCTACCTTAAAAAACTGTGTGACTTAATAGAGTAGATATGACAAGTGCCCAAATAACTACAATATCAGGTAGCATGTGTGAAGGGATATAATAGACATAGCTATATGAGGGTTCACCCAAAGGAGATACTGTATCTGTTTATGAGGCAGGAGAATCAAAAAGTATCTCCAACTATATCTGTGATACTGGAAAAATAGAGTTTCAGCAAGCAGTCCTAGAGGCTTAGTATCCCATTCTTTCTAACAGACAGCTCCACAGCTCCATAAGAGCAGGCTTGTTCCATGAGAGAGTTTTCAACAAGGACTACAGGGAATTGGAGTTGATGGGAACAAAGCACGGGGGAAGGAAGAGTCCCTGAACAGGGAAGGATGGGAAGGCAAGGGTTGAGAGCACTGAACCTGTTTTCCAACTAAAAAATGTCAGCCATCTCTAAGATTATTCTCCTCTTCCTCCTCCTGCTCTTCCTCTAGTTCCTCATTATTGAGTGCTTATCAAATGCCTGGTACTTTACTAAGCTCTCTATATATTGAATGTATTCAATCTTCTCCATAGCTTTTGTGAAGATGTGATCCTCTCTACTTTACTGGTGACTTAGCTGAGGCTCTAAGAGGTCATGTTACTTGCCCAGGGAATTCCACCCAGATCTGTTTGATCTTTATCCTTGCTTCTCACACTGCCTCCAATAATTATACAAACAGCACCTGGCATATAGGAGATATCCCATACATTAATAATGATGATAATAATAGTAATAATAATTATTAATGGATATATATCCAACAACACATGGTGCTTTGGGGATTTATCAAGATGTTAAAGTGAACAGAGTCCAAGGTACATTTGTGGGAGTGATAGAAAAGGAAAAAATTTATTTGTTTATTTATTTTTAGCAAATCCATTGAACTTAAAATCAGCCAGTTTTAAATACTTTACACAAATTATCCCATTTAATCTGCATAATGATTATACTTGGGGAGGGTATTATTATTCCCATTTTACAGGTGAGGGTACTGAGTGACAAAACAATTACCTTAACTGGCCCAGGCACACAACCAATAATTGGCAAAGCAAGGATTCAGATCCCAGGTAATCTGGCCCCAGATCCATGCTCTTCACTGCTACACTATGCTGACTCTGAAGGTTAAATGGAGCCAGAGTGTGGAGGACCTCGTACATTCAGCCAAGGAAGGCACACCCCCTCTCAGAGCACATTCCCTTTCTCTTTCTCAGATCAGAGTGTCTCCCATGCATCTTACACCAGTGATTCTTTAGGGCTTACTATCTTGGCTAATAGGGCCATTGCATCACCAAGATCCTTGGACACACCTGAGATTATAAGCTTTACGAGAGTAAGAGTATATCTGTCCTTTTTGTATTTGTATCCCAGCACTTGCCAGACACTTGGCAGATGGTAAATGTATAATAAATTTTTATGAAATAAATGAAAAGAAGTATCATCAAATCATTCAGGCTTCAGGTTCAGATTTCCTAGAAAGGTAAGACATATATCAGAAGTAGGAATTTTTACCCATATAAATGATACAGTAAGATGAATAATATTTATAAAGCAACTTGAAACTTTGTGTAGAGACAACACAATATCAAACAAAAATATTTTAGGACTCAATCTGCAGCTTAGCTAAGCCAAAATTAATTTTGTTCATTGAATGTCTTTTCCTAATGTATATTTTCAAGGATGTTCTCAAAACACTGTGAAATCATGCTTAACAATTTCTTCCATGAGTCATTTGACTTGAAAATTGATCTTCAACTTGGAAAAGCCTTAGTGGCAGATCCAAGCAAGGAAAGAATTGCAAAGATTTAAGACTTTATTGGAGGGAGTTTGACCTGAGTGAGAGTAAGGTGCTGAAGAAAAAAACAGAGTTGAGTGTATGAACTAAGTAGTAGCTGAAAAACACTAAAACAGGCCCTGTCTCAGAATTGGCAGGAAAAGGGGTTTCTGAATGATTGTCTCCTGAGGGAAACATGGGAAAGCAGGAGTTAGGCCCCTCAGCCCAATGACAACATGATTTCTACTCACTTCCACAGCCTTATGGGGTTCTTTCTTTGATAAGTTCAAAGGGCATGGCTGACATAAAGGAGGTGAGAACCTAGGCCCTGAAGTGAGCTTTCTAAAGTAAGCTGCATGAGGGCAAGGCCTGTGTTGGGCTCACTGCTCTTCCCCAGGGTCTAGATCAGCCCCTGGCACTTAGAGGAGTTCAGTACATATTTGGTGATTGAATGAATGGAGTGTTGCATCTACTTTAGAATCTTAATTCCCCACGTTACTAGCTCTGTGGCCAAGGGAATATTTGTTACCTTCTCTGAACTGGCTTTCCCCTTTTAAAAATGATAAAAATAATACCTACCTCAAAAGTTGTCACGTGCATTAATGGTGATAACATATGTAAAGCATTTCATGGAGTGCTTGGTACATAGGAAGCAATATAAGTTCTTGTTGTTGTTGCTGTTATAATTATTGGTGTTATTATTAGGGGCTATTTGCTGCCATGTATCTGACATTTGGGGAATTACCTGCCCTCCCTCACTCCCAGTCATCCCAGTTTCCTTTGGCTAGTGGGAAGTAGAAATATGAAGTTCCTTGACTTTCACGTATTTTATTCTCATACAACCTTTACTTTCCCACATTACACATAGATGCCTGAAGCTGTTTTTATTGGAGATTGTCCTTCATGCTGAGCTGCTTAGTGATGATTCTGAGCTAATTTACAATTAACATGGGGTAAGGACTGGGCTTTGGTCCAAGTCAGGGCCTATTCTCACCCCAGATGGTCTAGGGCTGACGTTAAGTCTGAGCCCCTCTTCTTGCCATTGGCCACCTGTGGGGGGCCTTCTTGAACCCCTGGACAGCCAGGGACTGGGACATGTTCATTGGTCATTCATTCATTCAGCAAAATTTGTGTGCTGACTCTGTGCCACGGTGTCGAGTGCTGTCTACACATCATAGGATCACTGTCCAGGCTCTCCTCCCACTGCTACTCTTGCTGGGGAGAAGCAGATGGAAAGGAGCTTGTGAGCATGACAGAGCACAAGGTGAGATGGGGAGGGAGAGCAGTTGTGAGAGGATGGGGAGTGAGGGTAGCAGTCAGCTCAGACCCCATTAGGCTTATACCGGCTATGAAAACACGCTAAGAGAAAAAGCCCTTTCCTCCACCTCTGCTCCAGGAACCCAGCAGGTGTGACCTCTGAGGTTTAAACACTGGAGGCATGTCTGCTCTCTGCCGAAGCTTCTTTCAAGCCTGGGAAGCAGCAGGATGCTGGCTGGCTACTTCAAGTTGTCAGCTGCCTCCCACTGGAGGCCTCTGGAAACCTATAAAGTTTCTTACCTGCCCTTCCGGGTTGCAATTTCAAAGAGACAATAATTAGGTGTTTCATAGTTCTTTGGGGTTTTTTTGTTTGTTTTTTCCTATCTGGGAACAGAAATCTCCTCCTTTATAACATGCAAAATGTTTGTTGAGTGCCCACTTTGTGCCAGGCTCTGTGCTAGGCACTTTGTAACATTATTTTGCTTAATGCTCACCACAAACTATGAGGTTATATTATCACCTTTTTTTTTTTTAGAAATAAGAAAAATAAATACCAAAAAGGTAAGTAATTTTCTCAAGTTTATTTACACAATTAGTAAGACTTAAAGTTGGGCATGAATAAGCCTAATGTCTGAAATGTATGCGAAATGTGAAAGAAAAAGTGAAATGGAGAACTTCAGGGCAGGTGCTGATATGTAAAAAGGGAGGGGTGGCGGGGTATTTATTAATTAAACAAATTCATCTAAAGATCAGGTTGAAATACTTGTCTTCCAAGCTCTGGGTTCTACATAGTTCCTACCCAAGGTTAGCCTGTGAAGGAGGGGGCTGGGAAGGGTCTTGTGTGTATACACAAAACAAGACAATGGGACTCAGAGAAAGAAGGGAAGGGCGGTTCCGTGTGGAAAAAAAATAAGCATTTTAAAAGAAACTGAATATATATATATATACATTCAGGGAGAGAGACAGAGTGAGGGAGAAAAGTGACGCTGAATAATAGAGTGTGAACCCCAAATGCCTGCTCGCATTCACAGGCACTAACTGTGAGAAAATACCAACAACGGAGGAGCTGCGGGGATGCTATTTATGGATAAAAGCTATTTATGAGAATGAGAAGCCTCAGAGTGGGACTATTACTCTTGTTAGGTCCCTCCGAGAAGTAAATTACGTGTTTGAGTAGGTAGGTGCAACTCTTTTGTATTTCTATGTTACATTTACTGCGATGACAATAATGATATGCCACCCTTGGCTTCCAAAGGGGGCTTTCTCAACTTGAGGAACTGAGCCTCGCTCTGTGCAAGTTGCCGTGCTGGGGCTGTGAGAGACACAAAGGCTCAGTCCATATCTCCTTGTTTTTAAGGAGCTTGCCAGCCACGGGTGACAATGCAGCACATATATAGATAGATGTGCAAACTTCAGCGCAGGAAAATGTGCCAGATAGGCATTTAGTCAGTGAACGCTATACAGGAATGGGGGTTGGGAGAGGGGGAGGAATTGCAGTGAATCCACCTGCAGTTAGATATTCATTTATTCATACATTCGTTCACTCATTCATTCATCCATTCAATAAATATGCACTGCAATCTTTATGACCTTCCATATGCCAAACCCTTCAAATAAATCAATGGATAAATCAGGATCCCCAACTTAAAGTCTAGCGACGTGGAGTTGGAATGATCAGTTTCAGTTGGCAGAGTTGGATTGCATCCTTGGATTATCTGTCTTTTGGACAATGTACCTAATGACTCCAAAAAAGTGTTTTACTGGTGATTGGGCGCAGAGTTTAGAATAGCATATCTATATTTAAGGTTCACTGAGTGTTGTTCAGAGTTCAGTACTAGATGTTGGCCTTGTTAGCACTTTTGTCAAATAGTTAATCACCCAGACTGATCCTAAAATATGCTTCCAAAAATAATTATAACATGATAAAATTTTAGAGCTGAGAAAGAACCAATTAGTGATCAGTTTTACTAGTCTTTTAACACAAAATTTTTGTTTTCTTCTAAGGGTTCCTAAATATAATCATCGTTATCATCATCATCATATCTTGCAAGAATACCATGAGGTAGGTACTATTATGATCTCCATTTTACAGATGAGAAACCTGAGCCTCAGAGTGGGTAAATGACTGTGTAATGGTTTATGGTGATCACACATAGCAAGAGACAGAGCTGGGATCCAGCGGACTCAAACACTCATGCTCTTTTCTACTCATCTGTGTTATTCCCCTGGGAAATAAGGATCCGATAGTCACTTTTAATATTCATAAAGACATAATAGACATTGTGAATTTTTTAAAGCAGTTCATGGTGATGAATATTGCATGTTGTCTGCCCTACACTCAGTTTGGCAATATTGGTAATCTCAGGCAAGCTAGAAGCATTTATTAGCAATTAGAAATATCTCTTTTTAATAAAAATGGTTATATAAGTGCCTGTTCAAAATAGGGGATCATATTTGTGGGGAACCAGTATCTTATCCCAAGCCTCTGGTTTCCAGATGTGGACACTGGAACATAAAGAGTTAAGCCAGTTAGTCTGAAGAGATGCATTTGGGAGCTACGGGGATGGGGTGTGTTGTAGCAGTTGATAGAAAAATGAGTTGAGGACTCATTAATCTTAAATGAAGAAACCAGTGCAACTAGCCAAGAATATCTTATGGATCCAATTCAAACTTGAAGTGCGTGGGACACCCATTTCTTTCTTCTTAAATAGTGAAATGTAATATCAAATGGAGAGTAAATCTTGATATTGAATCCTGTCAACCTTACTTTAGAAATATCCCTTGATGTTAAAAAAAGGAATTCTAACCCTAAGGCATTATTATTTAAATGTGTGGAAGTTGCCAGCTTGTTGAGATGAGAACACAGAATGTGGAGTTAACTAGCAGTAAGGTGAGAAGGACATTCTTACTTCTTTTTATGATGCTCTGGAACTAATTCTGACAGGGAAAAAAATGATGTAAGATTCTGAAAAGGTAAAGAAGGAATGCAAAAATAACCCACGCTGGTCTATCTATGTTTGGGTACCAAAGAGCTGACCGCTATTGTTCACAACAATTCTGTCTATTTCTGACCATTTGCCATTTGATCTGCTGTTCTGTAAAGTAAAGATGGTTAATCACTATTCAGTGAATAACAGCTAGTCTGGGGCTCCTCCAGGTCAAGGGCAAGTGTCTTCACATCTTGGTATCCTCAAGTACTTAGAAAAGAAAAGTTGGGACAAGTTAAGGGTGCAATATGTGCCTATTGGTTAAAGGGAAGAATAAATAAATAACAACTGTATCCCCAGAACTGTTAAAAACTGTTAGACTCCAAGGAGATGGAATTTTATATATGTATGGTTTGGCACCTGTCCTTAAGGAGTTCCTGGTCTAGCTGGAGATTAGAATCGAACACTTCTATTAAGTGTAACCTGCATGGCATCTTCTATAAGGGCACCGAGAAATCAGGAACAGAGTAGAGGAGGAGACAGGACTTGGCATATTCCCTTGGCATGAAGAGGGTGTAGGTGGAGGCGAGGGACAAGAAACTAGGCATGTAAGGGGTGGTGGGTGGTGGAAACTGTGTATGTGTGAGAATAGGGTGCTACCAAACCAAGGGTCTGTGGGGCAATGTGAGTTAGACTGGCCAAGTGGCTAGTTTATGTAACGTGGAACAGCCAGGCCCAGGAATTTAGACTTGATGGAGCAGGAAATCTCTAGAGTCCCACTTACCTTTCCCCCTGGAAGTTAAGCATAAATATAAATATATCCTTACAAAGAGAGGACAAACATTGTAACTTAATATGTGTTCCCTCTAAGGCAAATAAGGTCTCAGGCTTTTGAAATGCACACCGTGGGCTTGCTTTCACATTCACTTATTTATTCATTCCACAAAACTTTACAGAGGACCTACTAGAGCTAGAATTTTGTTAAGCACCACGGGGGGTACAAAGATGAAGAGCACTCGGTCCCTATCCCCCAGGAGTTTACAGCTAAATGGTGGAGACAAACGTGTACACACAAGTCCTTGCAATAGGAGGTAAGAACGTAAACACAGGAATTGTAGGGGCTTAATGCCCGGAAATATTAAAAGGAGGTGGTTTGGAAAGTAAGAAAGATTTTTCAGGCGAGCTGGTTTTTAAATGAGGTTTAAAACTCCGATGGGGTAGAATATATTTTCTTTCAAGGCAAGAGCCAGGGTTAAGGCTCTGGAAACCTATGGAATAGGGGGATAATGTGGTAATGAACAGTGGCCTGATCTGGCTGGAGCGCAGGGTTCCCCAAGGGGTGTAGTGGGGGGGATTTAGCTGGGTATTTGCCCAATAACGAGGCTGGGATCAGGCAGAAGGAAGCCCAGCTGAGACTTTATTCCGCATCTCCGTGCTTTGACTTAAGCATCTATTGGGTCCCTTTAAAAAATTCTCCTCCTCTTTCCTAAAGAGAGTTCTAGCAGTTGGGGGTGGGGACCATTTCCTAAAGT
The DNA here is from genome assembly GCF_949752795.1 of Hyperoodon ampullatus. Lineage (NCBI taxonomy): Eukaryota > Metazoa > Chordata > Mammalia > Artiodactyla > Ziphiidae > Hyperoodon > Hyperoodon ampullatus. Next base: position 59,816,202 of record NC_136915.1, on the reverse strand, counting down.
CAAGGCGTAAGTTAAAGGTCTGCCGAGCTGCCCACGGGGGATTTAAATCTCGCACCAGAAGACGAAACGTGTGGGAAGCGGAGTAGGGGGAACCCACTAAACAACAACATCAGCCCCCAAACGACACGAGCCCCTGGCGGGACAGGTTGCCTTCCAGACCCGGGAGCCGGACACCAGCACCCGCCAGAGCTCGGAGCCCCGCACTGGCGGGCAAGAGGGAGTGGAAGAGCGGGAGGTAGGGAGGGAGGGAGGAAGCGCGAGAGGGAGAGGAAGAAAGGGAGGGAGGCGGCGTCATGTGATCCGCTTCCCTGCTCCTTTAAGCGTCCACAGGCGGCGGAGCGGCCACAATCACAGCTCCTGGCATTGGGGGAGCCCGAGCCGGCTGTGCCGGGGGAATCCGTGCGGGCGTCTTCCGTCCCGGTCCCATCCTCGCCGCGCTCCCGCACCCCTGAAGTTTTGCAGCTCCCAGAAAGGAGGCGAGGGAGAAGGGAGCGTGAGAGGAAAGGGAGCAAAAAGCACACCCTAAAACATTTATTTCAAGGAGAAAAGAAAAAGGGGGGCGCAAAAATGGCTGGGGCAATTATAGAAAACATGAGCACCAAGAAGCTGTGCATTGTTGGTGGGATTCTGCTCCTGTTCCAAATCATCGCCTTTCTGGTGGGAGGCTTGATGGGTAAGTGCGAGAGCTGCAAACTTTTCCCCCTTTTCTCTCTTTTCGGGCCCCTTCCCTCTTTGCCTCTTCGGCTACTTGTTACAGTATCACTGCCTTGCTTCTATGATCTAATTAGTCCGGCTATTGTGCTTAAGAAAGCAGAGCTCCATGGGGCTCCGTGGGGCACAATCCAGTCTAGTGGCTAAGAGAAAAGGAGGGGGAAAAGTTTTGGCCTAGTTTCAGTATCCACTTGAAAGGAAGGAGGGGGGTAGCGGGGGTGGGAATCTTAAGCATGGCGACGGATCGCGCGAGGAAGCGCTGGGTTACAAAGTTGATTGCCGCTCCCCCCGCTTTTTCCCGCGTTCCCCCCCTTTTCCTCTCGCTTCCCTCCCAATCAGCTCCCGGAGGGCAACGTAATCGACTTTATTAGGAACAACTGAAGAGTCAGAGAACTGCGCCCGGCGCAAACCCAGAGAGCCCTGTTACAGGGCTGGGATCTCTGCATGTGTAAACGCTTTGGGTTGTCTCAGCTGGGGGCTGAGAGTTTGCATTTTGGGTCCTGACCTTCGTGCCCTCGGCTTCCTCGTCGCACTCCCGTCCCACGCCCCGCCGTGGCCGTCCGCAAGGTCCGAGCCTTGGCCTGGAGCCTGGATGGGGTGAGGTACGGTGGGAGAAAGTCCTTGGATGGCGCTGCGGGAAGTTGGAGAGGCCGGAGGGGAAAGGCGTATCAGAAAGGTGTTGCTTTTGGCCTCCCGCCCTCTCGCGAATCTCCCCTCCCCCACTTCTTAGAGCTCCAAGAGCCGGTGAGTCTGGAGCCCCGGGTCCTACCTTGGCGCCTAGGAGGGCGGCCTGCGCCCCGCCGCAGCACCCCGCAGGTGACAGCTCCCCCCCTGGGAGACCTCCCCTGGCGTGCATCGCCCGGACCTCTCGAGCCAAACACGCTTCCGGGTGAAGAAGATGGTTTCACAGACCTTCCACTCAAAAATACTCCCTTCTTCTCGCCGTGTCTCCATCTCCATCCATCCTCCCGCCTCTCCGCACAGTCGCTTTCCCCTTACCCTCGAGATTTAGGACGTCCCGGCGCAAACTTCAGCGCCAACTTCGCCACGGGTAGGGATGAGAGGCTTGGCTTCCGTATTTCGCAGATCTGTAAAACTTTGCGGAGTGGAGAGTCTACGGAGGGGCTTTCTGCGCGCGTCCCTTTTCCGGAGCCCGCGCGGCGCGGGTGTCGTCGTGGTCGTGAGAGCTGCACAGGCTTGGGCACCTCGAGTCCTGTGCCTGGCGTTTTGTCTCCAGACTGGGTTTGATGGGAACAAATGAAAGGGAGTCTGGTATTGTAAATCACCGTAACATCCAAGCTAATTGTTTAAACAAAGGAGAGTGGGTGAAGCTTCACCAAGGAGAGAAATTTCTGGAGGAGATCCGTGCCTTTCGCTGTGTGTGTATCCACAAAGCAGAAGGAGGTTCAGAGTTTTCCAAGCTCGTATCCTCAATTTGGGTCAAACAGCTTAATCTTTTTATTCCTGTAACCCTCCCCCCACCCCTCCCGTTAGGAGCTCCTGTTTAGCTACGTGCAATCTCCATGTTTCCCTGTATTGGATTTTTCGAGGCTCTTAATACATTCTCTACTGGGAGCTGAAGGCAGCCTTCTCTGTGCCCTCACGGTGATTATGCAGCGGTTACAATTACACCTCTTGTCTCCCTTGATGAGCAGTTGCAGTTAGATGCCATTGGATCTTGTGTGATTTCAGTGGCAGACCATAATTAAAATTTCTTGCACCTTGTGCTTTCAGAATTAAATTGGCCTATTATCCCTGTCTGACCTTCATCCTCTTTGAGGTTTTTGCACAAGCAGTGAACCATTACACATAGTTCCCTGGTATTTGTTGGTGTGTGTTTCTTTTTCTAAAGTTGATCTAGCCCATTATCCACTGTTGTAGGTTTCTTAGGGCACTTCTGGAACTAGCATAATTTCTGGAATCTTAGTACTGTGGAGAAGGTCCAAGGGCATTGGTGAGTGGCTGCTGGACATTGGAGTTTCCATAGGATCAGAACAGTTGTATATTCAAGGAGGGGTTTGTTTGGAGTAAGTGGTGCCAAGGGTTGTTTTTCCCTGAGAACTTGATTAGTGACCATATCTGATAACAATCTCAAAAAGTTAGTGATAGGTCTAGATTCCCCTCAGTAAATCAACTGATTGAATTCCATCTTTGCTTGAAAAAGAAAACTATCTCTGTATAACACTTCTTGGGGGAAATTGTTGTGTACGTTTACCTCTTACCTCTCCTCCTTAGCTGCCAAGGCTATGTCCCTAGTTCTGGCCTGAAGGCTGAAAAGATCAGATCCATTTCACCGCAACACTTGAATAGTGGCTTAGCCCTTACCACAACCAGTTGTAGAGTAATTTTTTTTTTTTTTTGCTGTTAAACAAATCTAAGAACTTAGCTATGCTATAAGACCCAAACATGGGAAATAAATATCAACAAAAGGTAAGTGATATGTCTTCCCACCAAACTTCCCTAAACTGGAAAGCAGGTGAAAATAAGCAAAGGATGGAACTTCAAGAAAGTGAGTGAGTGGAATCAGTAGCTGGAGAAGTGTGTAGGCTGGAAAGTCTAAGTAAAGTCCAGAAACCTCCTCTTCCACGCTCCCCAGTGAGAAGAGAACTTCTTCACTGCTCAACCCTATTGATCCCGATGTCTTAGGTGTGCATTGTCTTTCTAATTCATCTGCAGAGGCCAAGTGAGAAAGTGAAATCTTCACTTTGAATTGGCCTTGGTATATAAATTCCTTTTTGATCACTGTTGTCCTAGATGAAAGGAAACATGACAGCCTAGCCTAGAAAGGGGAGGATCCGAATGGCAAAGCTCCTGATGGTAAGGGTGTTGTAAGTACTCCACACACGCAGACGCAAAACAAAAACAATCAACCACCCCCCCAAACAATAATGACAAACCATGCACCCGAGGTGACAGGCACTTTTTCAGTTAACCAACAGGCTTCAGTCTCCTCATTGGTAGGTTGATGAGTTTAAGATTCCTTTCAGTTGTGAAATTGTATGAATTTTTCAGTGCTTAAGTTTTATGTGGCATTCAGACTGGTGTTTGGTTGTAGCCTTCTAGAATTGATGCGGAAAAATTTAAACACTAGGTAAAAAGGAAATAAGAGGGATTGGGTTTTGGTTTAGTCAGCTTAAATCCTCCCCTGCTCCAACAGCCTTCTTAGAACCAAGGTTTTTTTGGTTTGTTTTTGTGCTTGTTTTGTTTGTTTTGTGCCAGGGTCTGTATACTGCTAAGCCTTTAATGGGATTTTTCAAGAAGTCTCTGGGAAGCTATATCTTATGTGGTAGAATTTGGGGTACTTAAGAATTCACTGAATTATGCCATGCTTTTGTAAAAACTTTGAGTCATTATAAAATCATGCATCTGATTGTTTTCTTATGTATTGAGAAGGTTTCTTAAGTGGCTAACTTATTTTGTATTTAGAATTCATTTAAAAATTTAAGAACCCCTGAAGGAAAAGAAAATATTTTTAGAGATATAGCTTAATCTTTAGCCTCCTTAAAAATAAGCCTGCAGAAAATTTAAAAAATAATTTTCCTTTGATTTCACGTTTGGTGAGTTTAGTTCATAGAGAAGCAGCTGCAGGGGTGGTGGAAGGGGGGAGGGGAAGGAGACCATGTGTGCTGAAACAAGAGTGCAGCCGACGAAAAATCATGAACTTGATTCCCTGGCCTATTATGTGCAATTTGCTCAGCTTCAAATTAGTCATGTCTGGGAGATATAATGGTTGGAAAAGCAGGTCACCGTTCCCACCTGTTCTAAAACTGGTAAGAGTATAAAGATCAGGATTGGATGAATAGAAAATTATTGCATTGTTTTAAGCATACCCATAAATTAGAATATTCCAAACTTAAACCCAAATATGTATCAACAAATTGCCCATTATTATTTTTTTAGGAAGGATTGCTTTCTTTCAAAGGCTTAGTATGTGAGCAGCCTTTTCTTGTTTTTTATTGCTGAGAATATTATATGTGTGTATGCATGTATAATACACATACATACACACATATATAATCAGTTTTCTCAATTTTAGCATAGACTTATCTACTGCTTTTCAATGATATAGCCCGTATTATTGTGCTATTATTGTTTGAATGGAAACTATGGATGGTTTTGATTGTGGTCCATTAATATGAAGAGTTTTTGCTTCTGCTACTATCACTTACTTGAAAGGGGCAGGATTTTAAGAAATTAGATAAAATTACAGTTATGCAGAGTATATAAGTGTTTGCTTCCCTCCCAATATATTAGGTTTTAAACTTGTTGTAGTATTTATTACATTTTAACATATATTAATAATGCAATACTTGGCAGTCCTGCAGTGTTTGGGTATCTGTTGAGAAAAGAACTAATGAACTTGCTTTTGGTTGATGTTACTCAACATTTTTCTGTATTTGATTCTTATTTTGTAAAATTTCATATCTGACTAAACCATGTCATTTTTTTCTTTGTTAACTATCAGAGTATCTAATATGGTTTGTAGAAGTACTGTGCAACCTCAAAAATTCTTTTGTAAAGAGTGGGAAATTTTTTGTAATTGAAATTACATTATTTGACTTTTAAAAAACTATCTAAGCTATCTACTTGGTTATTGCAACAGAGTCATGCTAGTGCTAACAGTCTCTAATCATGCTTTCATCTAATCATTCAGTACAGCCTGTCTAGGCTTCTATTGGAACTTTCCCTTTTCCCTGTTCAAAGTGAGAAACATTTCCTTGAGATAATAGTGTGGCTTTGTAAGGTTTTCAAGTCCCCTGCCTGGAACCCAGATCTAGACTCAAAGCCTTTCCTAGCTAGTTGACATTTTGCAGTAATGCAGCCTTTAAAAAAAAATTTTTTTTTTAATCCATGTAGACTGAGGAAAGATTCTTACCTTATCTTCCTCATAAAGGTGTTTCTATGGAGATTTAGAATTTGGAATTGTGTGAAAGTCCTTAGCTTAGAGCTCATGTATGTTACCTACCTAGTGTGCAAAATATTGATTAGAGCCTAATGTGTACCCAGCATAGTGCTACAATGCTGACTAGGGCTTAGGAAAGAGGGGACTTGAAGCCTGAGTAACCTCGGGGAGCCAGAGGTAGAAAAGAGTCCCTCTTAATCCAAGTTCACTAGCCAAAGATTTCTTATGATGAGGTTTTTAATATCATGATAATTCTCACTCATTTACTGGGAATTTGAGAACATGTGAAATAAGAAGCCAAAGGGTTATATTAATATTTTGTCTTAACATATTAATATAACAATATAAATAATGCTAAACATGTGTTAAATATGTACTGTGTGCCAGACTTTGTTTAATTTGATTCATGCAAAGCCTTGCCACATTGGTACTGTTGTACCCATTTTACACATAAGTAAACTGAGGTACAGAAAGGTCTAGAAAAATTGCTCAAGATTACCCAGCTAGTCAGGGTCAAAACTCAGATTGGATTCCAGTCAATCCAGAATTATCAACCATTAGGTGCTCCTGACCCCACTTCCCAAAGCCTTGCCTTCTAGGGCTGAATAGAAATGGTTTGAATGTAGACAGACATGATAAGTAACACTGCAAATGCAACCAATTTCTCATTTCTAACCAACAGGTAACATGTTAAAAGAAAAAGTATAAAACCTGATGATAAGTGAAATGGAGTCCAGCTGTACTTAATAAAGCAGAGCCTTGACCCAGCTAAGGGAGGACAACTTCTGAGAAGCCTATATATGCCAGTCCAACCAATTTCTTACAGGTTTTAACCAGTCCCCATAATTCTATGAATAATCCAACTGGCTGAGCAGCCAAGTTCATTAGCCACAAAGTGTTTGAGTTCTGCTACCTTAAGGAAGATTACTCAATTTTATTTTATCTAGTTAGTGGTTTTAACATTTATACAGTTATATAAGTCTGGACTTTTTCAAAGGAAGAAGAGAGAAGAAATCAACTGAGGTTGGAGAGGTTTTTTAGAGGGTGTGGATTGGCAGTGAGAGCAGTTGAAAGAAGAGCCTCTTACTGAAAGTTGAAAATTCAGTTTCCCCAAAGGATAATTTTTGTTTATATATACACCCATGCATAATAACGAGGGCATTTCAAACTGGAGGCTTCCATGCTGACGCCATGAATAGGTACATGTCCTATTGAAAAAAATGCTGATGGATTTTCTCTATTGAGAGATTTACTGCCCTCAGTTTTAATAGAGACTCTGAGATGAAGGGAGACAGAGAGCATCAAGATGTGAAAAGATCATGTCTATTTCATTTGTCTTCTGTTTTCTCTGAGGTGTTGTAACGGTGGCACAATAGAATAGACAAGTGTGCCAGATGTGGATGGTTCCCAGAAAAAGTGACTGGATAGGGATGGGAGTGGAGAGGAGGAGCTTGAGGCACTGAACTTCTCAAACTTGATGATGAAATGTTTTGCATTTTTTCCTTTTCATAATAGGGCTAATCAAAAAGAATTGATAAATAACAGAAAAGAGCAACTCATATGTTTTAGAATACAGAAATCCTAAGGTTCTTTAGCCCTTTAGCACTACCTCTCCCTCCCCTCCATCCCTCCCACCCTACCATGTTCCACCCATAATTAAATTTTGTTGAGGAGCAAAAGCAATAATCAGAGTGTCATCTGACCAGTAGTGAGGGATTTGGCTAATTATGATTTGTTGCTTTTTTGAAGATTTATTGGGTGACTATGGAAAACATTTTACATGTATTGATTCACTTAATGAACATAACAACCTAGAGGAGCAGGTTCTTTCTCCAGTTTTCAGGTGAGCATGAGGCTCACTTAAGGAACTTTTCAGAGTTAACAGAGATGGTAAATAAGAGGGCTGGCATTCAAGCCCGTGATCCTGAACTGAATCAAGCCATGCTCTCAAGTCTAATGCCACTCTCCTCCTATTGTTCCTTCAATTTCTATGGGAAACAAAGAGTCAAGTGTGATGAAACATTCTACACAGATTCAAAAGAAGATGAAAGCTCAGACTGGCTTTTTCTGCTTCTACGCCTTTCCCAGACCACGTACTCCCATCACTGCCTGGGTACTATTCATTGACCTAGTTACTTCCTATACAAATGATCCCAATTCCTAAAATATATTAACCTCCTTCACCAGCTATTGTAAATGTTGGCCAGTGCTTGCAGGCAATGCCGAAGAGGGCTGAACCCGAAGAAATTACACCCCATCCCCCCGCAAAAGAAATTATTACACACAGCAAAGAGTAACTGAGAGTTGTAATTGAAAACTTGTCAAAGAGTTGCTTCGACCTGAATGCCAGCTAGACTTAGCATACACAATAGGTCCTGAATATAGCTGTTAAATACAAGAGAGGGGAATGTGGGTGTGGAGAAGGGAGATAGGAGTAGAATATGGATTCAGGAAAGGAAAATTAAGGCCCCTATAAACATATGAGAACCTCTCTTTGGGACATAACTTATGCCTGGATTTCCAAAATCTACTTCCTATGTCACCCACTCCTCCCAAGCTGAGCTAGTGTTTCTCTACTTGCCTGTTTAAATCCTGGGCCTTCAAGTGCAATTTCTGCTCCCTCTTTTTCTTTTCTACTCTATTCTTTTAATATTCCCTGGTAAAGGGTGTTCTTTCTTCACTGGCCCACCGGAATTATAGGGCCTTCTTAATCTTCTAGTTAATTCCCTGGGTTAACTAAGAGGCTTTATCCATAAATACACATTTCCAAGAAAGCAGAAGAAATTGAAAGAAGACGCCAAGTTATTACATTTGTTTTGGCAAGGCATTATGATTTTTCTTTATGAAGAAGGTAACCGGTCTGTAAATGATTGGTTCAGTTTTTTTTTTTTTTTCAAGCCCCAGATTAAGGAGGTTAAGCTCATGAGAGCTGGTTGGGGGCCAGTTATCTGCTGCTTTTAGTTTTGGACTGAACCCCTCCCAGGGAGAGAGTGCCTGGTCTCAGGGCAGCATCATGTAGTGGAGAGGAACTTGGCTGTAACCCTGCAGACGACCTGTGGTCTCCGTGATCGCAAATAAGTCACAAAAGCTCCTTGGCTCCCACCCTCAACTGTGATGTGGGGCAGAGGCCTCCTATTTCATGGATGACTGTAGTGAAGAATCCACTATCATGAGGATAAGGCACCCTTTGGGTTTCTCATTGAGCCAGGCCCACCAGAGATCTGATTCCCAGAGGACATTTTGCTGAAACCATCTGCTTAACCCATATCCATTTCTCCTACTTTTCTTTCTCTGTACCTCTCTGCTCTTAGATCTGGAAGAATTTAGCCTTGACGTCGTTTTTTTTTTTCTTTCTTGAGTCACCACCACTTTGTCAAACACCTCCAGATTCATGGATCTATTTAGGCAGAGGGAAGTGGAATGACCCAAAACATTACTCATTTTGGGTTTGAAGGTGCCCAGAGAGGTCAACCTGCTTTCTAACATGAATTCCCATTATAACTGTATGTCTCAGAATGAGCCTTCCCCAAATGGTAGATATTAATATTGTTGCAGATAACTAGCTAAAAAGAACATGAGTCTAAATCATTGTCCTAAAGCATGCACATTTTGCTCCAGGTTAATTACTTTTGCTTTATAGGCAATTTTAATAAAGCTTGGTTATGCCATTTTCTAAGTCTACAGCAGTTGGGACAATTTGCCATAGAAACTCATTGGCAGCAGAAAGATGTAGATGTGTGGTAGGTAACATGAGGACATGTTACCTAGAGAGAAAGGGAGCATGCCCCTGGTTCTGGGGTCTCTGGATATAGGCAAGTCATTTCACACCTAGCAGTAGCACCCCTTCCCCCTCCAGGGGCATCGTTACATTATAGGCTGGGGTATGTTAATTGATTCCACTCTAAAGCTTTGTGATCTTATCACTTGCCATGAGTGCAGCTTTTTGGATCCACTGTGTCTGTCCCCTTTGGTGGTATCTGGCCTGAATGGAAGCTGTGAAGCTTGTTGCTATTAAATTGTAAAGATAAAAGGGCCTTGGAGACCATCTTGTCCTACCTCCTTTGAGGACGAATCCGAGTCCCAAGAAAGGGAAGGGGCTCAGTTTACACAATTAGAGGCAGAGCCTTGGTTTAGACTCAGGTTCTAATGCCAGTCAGCACTCCAAGCATATATCTCTTTCTGCTTTTCAGCGTGAAGATCATCTGATTTCCGTCGTATAGTTAATGTGCAGAAAATTCCCAACCTGTGGTTCTTAAAGCTCTGTTGACTTTCCTGTTACTTGAAAATAAAGTAGCAATAACTTTACTGTCTTCTGCTTGCCTTTGTGTACTTAATGTTCTTAGCTAACTTCTGATGAAGCAATAGGATTATATGGAGTGTTAAGCTGTTCTATGTGGATTCTAAAGAATACCACATAATAATAAAAAACAAAAATAAAGGTAAATTTCTTCCTTGTTTGCTGAGCGGGTGGTACATCCCCTTTCTCCTGCTTGAGAAAATGTAAATTTAAAACTTAAAACTGTGCACTATGGTCCTTACCAATCCAACCCAAAGTGACATCCTCATGTTTAAAGACTTCATCAGTCTAAAGCTTCCTTGTCTAAACGTCTGTGACTAACTTTTGTGCTTTCAGGGGATGTTTGTGGCAGGCATAATTCTGAAGTTGTAGTGAGTTTAGGGGAAGTGACATGCCCTGTATTTTCTGGGTCTATTTTACATACAAAAGAAACAACAAAGTTGCTCATCCTTTGTATCTGCCATTTCTGCACTCTGAAGGTACTTGCAAGTAGAAAATTCAAATTGCCAAAACAGGGCTTAAAATGTTGAAGGCCTCATGCAGTTGTGTCTGACAAGCATATTTTTGTGATTTCAGAGGTGCCGGTATGACAGGGTAGATTCTTCTACTTCTCTTATTTTTGCTGAAACTAAACAGTCACAAAGCACTGTTTTTCTGCGCCTCTGATTTAGCTGTAATGAATTTTTTTTCTTTTAATTCTCTCTTTAACATGCTTGCCTTCAGGTGATCCCAACCAGAAAGTTGGGATCCATATTTGTGAAACCCAGCCCTCTGTCAAGGCAGATCAAGACTTTTTTCTGTTCCTTTTACTCCAGGTTCTTATATATTTTATCTGCTCTCATTTAGGTTAGAACTCGCCTGAGAACGGAATGCCTCAAATGTAGAAAAGACACATCCCCACATTCCTTTCTTTGCTCTGCTCTGTTGAGCTAGTTCTGGCTTGTGTGAAATGGGCTCTGACTTCAGCCTCTGCGTGCCTGGGCAAAAGGAAGTTGTAGATAAGATTTTTACTGAGGCTTTGGAAAGAGACTGCACCAGGGGCCTTGCTGTCACTTAAAGAACACATCTGTACTTAGAAGGGATCAGCTTCTTCCGAATTGTGAGGTGGCAGTGGGTGAGGTGGGGAGGGGCTTGTGACAGGCAACTCCAGGGCCTTGGACATCCATTCAGTCACCCAGTCTCCTAACTGTACAGCGTGTGCATGTTCACGAGCCAGCCTGTGTTAAATCCTCGGCCAGCATCGTTCTTTGAACATGCCCAAATGGAACAGAGTTATGCTCTATGAGCATGTGGTGTTTCTGGATAATAGTTGATGAAAGAGAAAGAAACAGAATAATTTGTAGATGCCTAAGATTTTTAAACTAAAAGTATGCTAAGGTCCCCTTTCAGTTAGCATCTTAGTTTTTTCTAGAGATCGGGAGAATTCTCTCATGTTGCTTCTCTACCCCACCTACCTGTTAAAAAAGACAAAGAGAGGGCTTCCCTGGTGGCACAGTGGTTGAGAGTCTGCCTGCCGAGGCAGGGGACACGGGTTCATGCCCCGGTCCGGGAGGATCCCACATGCCGCAAAGCAACTAAGCCCGTGAGCCATGGCTGCTGAGCCTGCGTGTCCGGAGCCTGTGCTCCGCAACGGGAGAGGCCACAACAGGGAGAGGCCCGCGTACCGCAAAAAAAAAAAAAAGACAAAGAGAGAAAATATAGTTTGGGAGAGGGATGAGCAGTAGGCTTGGGATTTGAACAAAATCAACACTAGTATATATTTGAGAAGACAACATTTCCAGGTCAGGATGTGGTTAGGTACTGATACCAGCTCTGTCCAGGGAAGCCGCCAGCTCTCTGTGCATCTCATGTTAGAGTAACTCCCCCAGCTAAGCAGTGACGTTACAGGAATTTGGAAGTTGCCTTTAATGACTTGGGCTTCTTATAAGATTCCTAGGGAATTGTCACACTGCAAAACAACATGGTGTTGGCTCAAGGTTTTCCATATGATGTTTCTGTTCAATGATAGACTTACTGATTTAAAGTGATCAGATTTCTAACTGCTGGCATGCGGTTTTTGGGTTGATCAATGGGTGTGATCCGGTTTGTTATCAAACTTGGACAAACCATTTGCATTCTATGAGCCAGCCTCAGTTCCCTCATCTAAACATTTTTCCCTCACAGGAGGTTATGGGTTTAAATGAGAGAATATGTTACCTGTGCGTATGTGCTAGATCCATCAATATATGTTAGACGTTTCCCTGAATTAGAAGTCATCACTAATTAGCTTTTTAAGGATTTTTTTGAGTCATCCCATGTCTAGTTAGGCTCATGGCAGCTTATTTCTGCCTCTTAGTGAATTACATAAAATTAGAAACCCAGCCACCCTGCTTGATAGCCTTCCCATTAAGCATAATCCATGCAAGCCAGCAGTTCAAGAAGCATGTCATCCACATATTTGGTGAATTAGAGCAGGTAACTTACTTTTTGATCCAGTTAGTGATAGTTTTCACCAAGGTTTAATTTGAATCTTAAATTTTGCCTTTTAAAATGCTTGCCAGTATTCATGGCTCTTTATAGCATATATAGCCCAGGTAGCTTGACTTTTAAATGAATACCACTCAATATGTGGAAGAGAGATTCCATCCATGCTTGCTGCCTGGCAAATCCCAGTTGTTCTGTTTTACATTATAAAATTGAAGTCATCATCCACTGGGAAATGTTTTTGCTTCTAGATATAATATAAATGACAAAGACCTTTGAAAGTCAAGCTTCAAGGAAAGAAATGATCTTTTTCTTATAAAATGTTAACTACTTCTGAAACCTTAGCTAGAATTATTGTGTTGTATTATAAGGAATTATAAAGAAAAATAAAGTTAAAATATAATCCCTGTAAGACTATAAACTACATGAGAACAAGGATGGTCTAATGTGCTCATCTTTATCTCCAGTGGTTACTACAGGGTAGTGCAGTATAGGTGCTCAGTAATACTTTTTTTTTTTTTTTTGTTTTTGTTTTTGTTTTTGTTTTGCGGTACACGGGCCTCTCACTGTGGTGGCCTCTCCCGTTGCGGAGCACAGGCTCCGGACGCGCAGGCTCAGCGGCCATGGCTCACGGGCTCAGCCGCTCCGCGGCACGTGGGATCCTCCCAGACCGGGGCACGAACCCGTGTCTCCTGCATCTGCAGGCGGACTCTCAACTGCTGCGCCACCAGGGAAGCCCCAGTAATACTTTTTGAAGAAATAGATAAATGCCTTGCATTTTGGACCTGTTGCAGGGGTAGCTAAAATGCTTCAACTTTAAGGTCAGCCCTAAAATTTCTAACGCTCTATTCTGGGCTATTCTTTTATAATGTAAATGAGGACAGGTTTCTTATTACTTACTTGAACTTAAAAGATTATGTCACCTTCATGACTTATATGCTTAGATTTATAAAATTGTAAGTTTGAGGAGTTTGGGGAAGGGACCTTTTCTTGTTATGTCGTATAATAGAAACTAAAGCACAGAGAAATTGCAGTGAGAGAAGATTTGAACCAAGTTTCCTGACTGCTAGGGGAGTGTTTCATTACCTATGCCTAGTGTTACAGTGATTACTACTAGGTCTGATTTATGTATTGGGTCTTTATTTGGCCATAAAGGCAGAAAATTGATTGTGGTTATCCATACTAGCTGATAAAGTTTGCTGGGAAAAAGAGACACCCTAGTACATGAATCTTGAATATTCAAATGGGAATGTGGAACCATAATGGAATTTTGTGATTTATTATCTTTAAGAATTAAGTGTGTTTCTTCTGCTCCCTGAGAGCTGATTTTTAGGGGCTTCTTTAAGAAGATCACATAATTTGCTTAATTTTCTATAAACTTTTAAAGATGGAAAACTCATCTTTCAGAGTTTCCCTTCCAAGAATTTTGCAGATGTATTTATGGTTCTTCTTAGAGATCAGTAATGTATTTGTAATGTCAGCTTTTATAACTGCCCTTGACAAGAAAGCATAAGACATTCAAATAACCACCTCTGCATCCCATTGTGTTCAGCTTGTTGATCTGGTGGGTGGGAATGAATTCATCCACACATTCTTCCAGGTTCCTGAACTCTACTGAAACATGCTGTGTGGAATAGGTGCCTTCAGGCAAAGAGGAGCCTGGGCCTGCTGACTTTCCAGTGGAGCCAGGTGGAAAGGTGGGAACAGAGATTTAAGAAACAGATGTACACTGAAAGGGAAGGAAGCAAAAACCAAGGAGAAAGCTACGCAAAAGCTGAACTTGGACTTCTCTTAGCCAGACCTTCCAGCTAGAGGTGGAAGTATTGGGGAGGGGACACAGAGCTGACACAAGAGTCAGGGGAGAGGAGGCGGTGGTGATGGAGAGAAAATGGGCTTGAAAGAGGCGACAGGAATTCCTCCTCGGTTGGGTCATCACATCATCATGCAGGCCTTCCCTCTAAAATAATGACGTGTGTGTGTGTGTGTGTGTGTGTGTGTGTGTGTGTACGCTATGAACCTATCCACTGCTCTAAAGGCTAGGTAAAACCACAGCGGAAATAGAAGTTTGCTATTCTAAATATAAGCAAGAGCGTTGCATTCAGAAGGACTGGATAGAAATCCTGGCTCTACCCCTTGGTGGCTATGTGGCCTTGAACAAATTATTTAAACTCAGAACCAGAGTTTCCTCATCTACCTCTTGGGTAAAATGGGAGTAGTAGCGCTTGTGACATTGCTGTGAGGATTAAATGAAATAATCTGTGAAATGAAAAGTATGTGTACAGTAACTTGCAAATTGTAACCACATAGAATATGCTACATGTTATTTTATTATTAGTCTTATTCTTTTAACCCAAGAATGATTTCCCAGTGTTAAATCACCCAGAGTCCTTTGGGAGCTGATATAAAAGGTTTTCTGCCTGCTCCGAACCTGGATACAATGGTTCAGGGAGATGTAGGTGGCTCTAGAGTCGGGTTTAGATTGCTAGTGACTAGAGACATGCATTTTTGTCCCCTCCTAATTTTATTTGTTTTTAAGCAAGAACACAATGATGTTAAAGGAATTAAAAGCAAAGAAAAAAGGAAAAGAATCCTCCTAAAATGCACCATTTTAATACAATTCCGTGTTAATTTTTTATTTTTTCACACTTCTGTGACTATTTCCAATTTTATATAAAAGAAATGTAAAAGCCTAGTTAGCAGAGGCTCAGACGTTTATTGTTTATTCCTCTACCAATTATGTGTTTTCTTTGGAAATTCAGCAGTCAGTTCCTCCTCTCCTTCTAAAACTCTTCTCTCATACTTAACTCAAGATTGCTTGTTGAACCATTGAACCATGGGAAATTCATTTTCAAAATCTGCTTAATTGCTGTGAGACTTTTAATTTGTTCTGGATGATGGTGCTAATGTCTGGGAACTGGGACCGAAGCCCTCCAAAGTTGTTAATTCAATCAGCCACTGTGCCCTTGCCATGCCTAATGAAGGGAGGGGGGTATCCAGACCCCTCTCACAAAGAGGCTGGGTCCCTCCTGACCACCTCGTCAAAGATGAATAAGAGGGACCCCACAGTTAGGTCGAACACTTGGGGCAAATTACCAGGGTGTCAGTCCACATTATCCAAAGCCCTGGGTTGTGCTTTCCCAAATAATTATTCAGTTGGTTTTATGTAGGAGCCCAGAGTTTTAAGGCATGGTTTTTGTGTGCATGTGTTCACACCTGCTAATCTGCAAAATTCTTTAATCACCAGCGTCTATTTGGCTCTGTCTGCAATCTGTAAGATCATAAACATCACCCCCAGACTATTGATATTCCTGTTAACCACTGAAGTTTTCCATGGCGAGACTGGTGAAAGCTTGCTCTGTCCTCATGATAAATTAGCTTGTTTATTCCTCTTCTGCTTATTTCTATCCTGCTGTTGGTTAGTGTAATGAAGCAGAAGTCCATTGTGTATGTTCATTGGGTAGCGATCCTCTGGCACCAAAGGGGGTAATTGAGTAGAAAGGCAGAATGCTGTTGGTGCATGGGAGAAGTTAACACCACATGAGGTCACCAGGCTTCAAGCTTTAATCAATGTGGACACAATGCAATTGAGATTTTGAAAAGGATTTGTTTATAGTGTGAGAGTAAGGGTCAGTAGTTAATTTGAAATGCTGTAGGTGTGTTTTCCTTGAACCAAGAAGGTACAGAGCATGTGTCATAGAGGATTGTAAATATCCTCAAGGGAGGGATGTAATTGGGGTGGAGGCTTGAAAAGAAGGGAATTTAAGAACTTCAGTGTGCTTATTATTGACCCATCCATGTTTCATTTAAACTTTTACCATTCTTCACAATGGGAAAAAGACTGTAGGAAAAAACCCTATAAAAGTCCATAGTATAAGGGCACAGCCCTACCAAGAAACAACTTTTTTGTTTTTTTTAAAGCAATGCTTTCCTTTGGGAAGATATTTGGAGTGCTATAAAATATTGCACTAAGAGTACTTAGTAGTACTAATATTACTCTTACTATTAGCTGCTAATTTTCAAAGAATTCCCACTCTCAAAAGTTTACATCTTTTAGGATTTTTAATTGCTGTGGCTTGAATGAGATAATATGAAAACCCTTAACCCCTCTACTCATTTATGCTGCTGCCTCTTTCCATTTCAGGCTCCAGTCTAAACCAAGCATGTCTGTCTGCTTTTTGGATTATCTTTGACATTTCTCCCCATTATTTAATTACCTACATTTCAACAGCTAGAAACACCATGCTTTTATAATCACTATTCCAATTTGAAAGTAGAGAGGGCCCTATCCTTTTGTTGCAGGGAAACTCTGCAGGCCAACGTCTGGTTTTCAGAAATGACTACAGGAAAAGAACGTGAAGGCTATGGCAGAGCCAAAGACTAGACATAGACTCAGAGATGCTTTGTTAAGTGCATGTTAAACCTAGGTGATGACTTCATACTCCTAATACCTCATATTTGTATAGTGCTTTTATCTTTCTTCAAAGCACGTTCATATAAATGATCTCATTTGATCTTAATAACAGCACTCTGAGACAGGTCAGTCCACCAGGAATATTCACATTTTAAAGTTATGGAAACTGAAATGGAGAATAGCTGTGTTTGTGGTTAGTTTTGTTTGAGAAGGGTTGATTTGGTAAGATTTATTTGTGGTGGAGTTACTCTGAGGATTTGAAGATTAATTGCTACATGATGATATAGGATAAAGAGTAGTAAAAAGCTTAGTTTTTTAATATAGAGAATTATTTCTTACAGAAGTTGCTGTATATTAACCAAACATTACTTTCTGAGCTATCTTCTAGGACAAGTACATGTCACCTGTGGTCCATCATGTTTAATTTCCCCATGTAACACTCAGCTGCTCCCTTAAACAATTGTTAAGCAAATATGTCAAAAATATCTCTTTGAAGGAACAACAAATTTTAGCCTGTTGAAGGTGTCCAGATATTTTGACCTTTCCCTGGGCAGATCTGGGTCTTTAGAACCCTATGGAAAATCTTAAAGAAGGAGCCAGGGAGCAGCTAGAGATGAAAGTGAAATTAATTTACTAATTTTAGCTAGTAAATGGTGCTGTGGTATGGTCACCCACTTAGTAACTCTTCCATGGTATGCCTTTCTCCCTTAAAGTCATGCCAACAAATATGCATTGAAAAGCCATTTTTGGTGTTGGTATGACAGCCCATAGAATGGATTACCGTAATTAGTTTACCTAATCTCCTACTGTTGGACATTGATGTTATTTCCAGTTTGGGGGCTACATAATAGCACTACTGGGAAAAGCTCCCTTGTAGTTAAATTTTTATTCATGCCCTTAATTATTTTCTTAGCAATTTCACTTCTGTGAATTTATCTGAGGTCAAAAATTATGCCCATTTTTAAAGATTTTGATAATCTCCATCTCGCCCTTTGAGATCAATGATAACCATCACATATACCTCATAAGTCAATCCTAGGAGTGTCCATATCCCTGCATATTGGCCAGTACTGGGCGTTAATTTTATTTTTAAAAATTTTGCTAATGTGCCAAGAATATTTTTTTCTTTCTTTCTTTCTTTTTTTTTTTTTTTTTGCGGTACGCGGGCCTCTCACTGCTGTGGCCTCTCCCGTTGCGGAGCACAGGCTCCGGACGCGCAGGTTCAGCGGCCATGGCTCACGGGCCCAGCCGCTCCACGGCATGTGGGATCTTCCTGGACCGGGGGCACGAACCCGTGTCCCCTGCATCGGCAGGCGGACTCTCAACCACTGCGCCACCAGGGAAGCCCTTTTTCTTTTAATTTACATTTCTTTGATTACTGGTGAGGGTGAACGTATTTTCATATGCTTATTGGCTACTTATAGTCTTTTGTGACTTGCCTGGTTGTTTCCTTCCTTTAGTCTACTATTTTCAAAGTTGATCATCCTTGTAATACAACTTGTTAGAGATTAGGGAAAAAGGGAAGACTTACGGAGGAGGATGGTTCAGCCTAATTCTGTTGATAGCAGGATCCTGCATTTCCTTTGTGGTACCTCCCCTTTCCCACTCTCAGACCATGTGCTTTAAGAGAATTTTCATCTCTGACTCCAGTTATGGACATGTGACCAAGCCACAGGGGACACGTGGCTCAATTTAGTCTAATCAGAATGAAGTCTGAGATTTGTTGTGGAAGCTACCAGGAAGAGATGTCCTCTCTGTTTATTACTGAACCTGAACCCAGATAATATGAGCCTGGAACTGCTGGAGCCCTTCCAATGAAGTCTGAAAATGAAGCTAGTAAAATATGATAGAATTCAGTGACCGTAGAGAGATGAGATCTGTTGATATAATTTGATTTCTCAAAACAACCACTATCTAAAGACTATGCTGTCTCTGGACATTTTTCATCTTCACCTTGCTAATTGATTAATTTAATTTTTGCTCAAGCAGCTTTGTGCAGGGTTTCCTTTCTTTTGCAACCAAAAGACCCCAGACTGATTTACTTACTATGCCTTTGGTTTAAAGATAGGTCAATGGAGACTGCTGCTATATCGTAGAAGGTGTATTTGAAGAGTTTGCTCATGTTAGGTCTTTGGTAACAATTAAAAAATAAAATTAGCTATGGAACCAACTTCTGTTAGGCGCAGCTCTTCCAACTATAGCAATAGTTGAAATGGGGTGTGTGTGTGTGTGTGTGTGTGTGTGTGTTGTGTCACGTCACGGTTGGAGCACCAACTGGCTGGTGAAGATCATTAGTGACAATTCTTGGAACTTGGCCAGGCTGTTGGCTTTGAAGCAAAGCTCATTGCAACATGTACTCCTGCTGAGCTAGATGTGTGTGTGAAATGGATGGCAAGAGGATGTCCCAGCAGCTAAAATGAGGTTCTTGATGGCACCACAGGAGAAGCTTAATGACTGCCCAAGCAGGCTAGTATTTGGGGGGATGGTTGGGAAACTTGAGTAGGTATTATGGTGACTTGAGGTTTCTTTGGGGCATCCAGAAATCTGTGAGACAGAACAAAGGATGAGCTGGCACATGTTACTACAATCCCTGAGCTGGGTTAGTCATGGGCTACAGAAGGAATGCACACATGGATCTTGCCTTTGGGCAACTTAACTTTGATTAGAGAGATAAGAGCGATCAAATAAGACAGTCTGTTGTCAAGGTCAAAGTGGGTGAAATGGATGAAGTGCTCTAAGTATTTTTTAGATCAGATATAAAGATTTTTTTTTGAAGAATTAGGGAGTTTGACCTGGGCCTTTGCAGTGTGGGTGGTCATTGGAAGCACAATTTGATGTACATAATTCAAGACAAGATTCACGTCAAGACAAGATTCACGTCATTCAAGGCACTGAATTAAGAGCAAGCTTAATAGAAAAAGCTATGAGTAGAGTATCGAGATCTGGCCCTAGCCCCATTTGCCTCCTTAGACATATCATTTAATCTCTCATGCTTCTTCTTGCCTTTGATTATTTGCTGAGTAGACCTGGTAATGCTTTCCTTGGCAAATAAAGACAGAGGCATGTCTTTCTCAAAGCCAAATACGTTGGCTTTTTCCACCCATTTCTTTTCTTTTTGTTAAAGGCATTAAAGTAAGTCCTCAGAGTCTTTAGGTTACCGGCAGATTAGAAACTTGTTTAGATGGTGATTAAGGTATATCTTAGCACTTTGCTAAATTCTGGGGAACATAAAGAGGCAGAAATCATGATAATCTGCTCATCTGTCGTGTCATGGAAAGAAAGCGTGAAGTTGATGAGTTGAGATCTCAGGGAACCTATTTCTCACCAGCTATGAGACTAGGTTTGCTTTTAGTATCTTGTCTGTACCCTACCATAGATCTGTAAATCGGTAAATAAGAGGATGTGTATGAAGGCAAGGCACTTATCTTTTGTAATGTACCAAAGACGAATGAGGTGGCACCATTTTAGCTGAGTAGACAGGCAGGACATACATAAAAATATCATTAATAAAACAGAGCATGGTGTGGTAAAAATGTTAGGTAATATTAATTGAGCACTTACTATGTGCTAGGCAATGTGCTAAGTGTTTTATATGCATTATGTTGGCCCACTAACATGGTTGAGCTGGAACTAGAATCTTTGTTTCACTTGCTGTTTTCATGTTTAAAGGTCTAGAGAGACTGAATGATCCTTAAAGCACTGATTTGGACTTCTTTAACTGGATAATTGTATTTTCTTTAAAAACTGTAAGTTCGAAAAGCGGTGGAGTTTTGGGGACAAAACCTGGAGGTGGTTGTAAATTGACCAGAAGGTTTACAAATACCCATAAGGACCGGCATTGTGTTAGACATTGTGGGCAAATCCATTCAGCCTAGGGCCTTCCGTCTGTATTTCCCTTTGTGAACTCTTTTGCTGAATGTCCCATCATCCTTTGTGAGATGAGGTCCTGTTCATCCTGTCTGCTTTCACGACATAAATGTTTTAGGAACTCTCCACAGACTGGCTGGATTGTCTCTTTGGGCTATGAACAGATTGTGTGGGTGATGAGACAAGTAGGAAAAGACTCAGCAATCAAAAAAGGGGGGTGGAAGTCTCTTTCTCTGGCTCTCAGAATGGAGCTTGGACACAAAGGGAACTTCGTTAATCATGCCTCCTTTGTAATCAGAATGGTGGAGGCATTTTTTTTTTAAACCACTATTATTTTGTCCTTTGTCTCGTCTGAGTGAAACCAATTGTTAATAGCTAATCGAGGGGTTAAAAATTTCCCAGACATGGCCAGGCAGAATCAACTTCACTTGATAAAGTAGTGGGTTGATTCTGGTTGGAACACCAAGTCAGGTGTGGTGACAGGCTTCTTGCAGACATGGTGCTCGTCTGATAGGATACCCTTGTCCAAGATCTACATGGTGCCAGCTTTGTGCTTAGCTGATGAAAATTTCATGCATGTGTGAGAAATGGGGAAGAGATAGGTAAGACTTGGGTGTTTTGGTGAGTTAGGATTCAGTCACTTTGTAGTATTAAGTCCCTAAAACAAGCACTGAGTGGACAACTCCAAACATCTCAATTTACTGAGCAACTTGGACAGCTTACTTGTTTAATCTTTCTGTAGTTGCTTTCTTAGAAATCAAAAGAGGATAATAATCTTTGGTACCCACTTAATGGGTGTAAAACAATGAGAATATAAACACTTTGAGTGCCCTGGAAATGAAGAGATAGGGAAAATTCTCTTAATGTATTATTCATATATAATATGATAAGATGAATCAGTATGGTTTTTTTGAAAACCTGTTATTATTTTAGCACCTCCTCCCTTTTACAAGGGAGGTTGTGTGCCTTAGCAGAAGTTGACTTTGTAATAATTTTATTTGCCAAGACAGGTCCAGCAAATTTACAACGTGGTGGGTTTTCTAAGAGGAAAGGTTGAGGTTAGCCCTGTCCTAGCCATTCCCTGAATCTGGTGGTGAGTTGTTTTATAATGAATTGTTGGTTGAGGGCAAGTCAAGGATAGTGAAACCAAAGGCAATACCAGTGTTTAGAAGAAAGCTGTCAACTGTTATTCTAGCTAGTCCTTACCTGGATGTTTGTCTATTTTCTTTAAAAAATTGAATGGATTTTAAAAATCAGATAGAGCTGGCTGTAAATTCTAAGAAACAGGCATCACAGTGTATTAGGGTTGGAAGACAAAAGAAAGAGCTGCTTGATTTTTGGTCCTTTTTTAAAAAGCCTACTGCCCTACCCCTTCATCTATTCAGAAGAGAAAAAAATCCCCCACAAGGTCTTCCCCTCTTATCTGGTACCACCTAAATGATATTTTCTTCCCAGGCAAGATGGGAGTCTACCTCTCCTATTATGGCGATGAACTAATGCTGGTGCTTTTTGCCCAATGGAGATCCCCACCTTTCCCACCCTCCATTTGTTTGTTTTCAGCAGGAATCCACAATTTCCCAGTTCTTTAGAGAAACAGAGATTCTTGTTTTGTAAGGGGCCTGGGAATTTGTCTAGTCTAACCTCACCCACACTGGGGTCTCCCCAACACAGACGACCTCCCTGGCAGCATTTTTTTCCATTCCAGTGACGGTTGCTCAGTAGACAATTAAAATTGTTTAATTTTTCAATCGAGTTGAAACACTATGATGGTTAAATGTTCTTTCTTAAAATTCAATGGAAAACTGGTTTCCATTACCACATTGTATTTTCCACTCATGAATCCTGGACTTTCCTTTTGGAATAATCTAGAATATGTGCTGCTTCCCTTTTGTTAGATGGTGGCCTTCCAAATAATTGAAGATGCCTCTCATTTCTCTCTGACTTTCCCTTTTCCAGGTGAAAACACCGTTGTCTGGTAAGATTCCTTACCAGAATCTTGCTGTCCCTGTCTGGTGATTGTATTCCCAGTCAAGATTAAGTTTACCTCTGCTACCATGGCAACCAGCTACTGCTTGTTGTTTCTGCTTAGAGGAAACCACCATTTTCCTGTCTTCAGTAGAAAATCCATAATTCAAAAATCAACTTGTCAGTGTCCTTAGAACAAACACGCCTCTATTACTGGTGATCAGCTTAGTTCAGAGAGCACTGAGTTCTACAACAGTCTGTGTGCTGGCCTCTCCATTTTAACTCATGTAACTTACGCCAAATGTACTTCGCATATATGTCTGCACTGGTTTTTCTCATTAGGAGAAATAGTGTGACCTGAGACAGAGAGAGACTCTGGACTCAGATGGATTTAGGTTCAAACCCCAGCTCAACCCTTTATTGGCTGTGACCTTGGTTGAGTTATTTACATTTTCAGAGCCTCATTTTACTCATCTCTAAATGGAGATAATGATATCTACCACTTACTGCTGTATAAGAATGAAAATCAATCCAGTTAAATCCCCTAGCCTACTTCCTGGCACATATGAAATACCCAGCGATTGGTAGCTGTTATAATCATTTACAATTTGTAGATGACAACCTGATGCCCGATGCAGCCAGTCCAGCATGCAGGCAACTGTGATGGTTATGGATTATTCAGAGCTTGGAATCCCCGTAGTTGCAAACTCTGAAAAGGGAGTGTCGCAAATTGGCTTAGTGGGGTATGAATTTTATTCCGAAGCCCGAGTGATTGGGATAAAGCCGGGGTTCTCAACCAGGAGTGATTTTGCCCCCCAGGGGATATTTGGCAATGTCTAGAGACATTTTTGATTTGCACTACATTCGGGCAGAGGAGAGAAGATGCTCCTGGCAACTAGTGAACAGAAGCCAGGGCTGCTGCCAAATACCCTGTAGTGCCCAGAAGAGCCTCCACATTTATCCAGCCCCAAATGTCAACAGTGCCGGGGTTGAGAAACCCTGGGGTAGAGGGATGGCGGCAGGGTAGCCAGGAGTATTAAGAGGGAATAGGCATGTGCAGCTCTCTGATTGTAAAGAGCCCAGGCTTTGAACAAAATATTGAAATAAAATGATGATAGGGCTTCCCTGGTGGCGCAGTGGTTGAGAGTCTGCCTGCCAGTGCAGGGGACGTGGGTTTGTGCCCCGGTCCGGGAAGATCCCACATGCCATGGAGCGGCTGGGCCCGTGAGCCGTGGCCACTGAGCCTGCACGTCCGGAGCCTGTGCTCCGTGGTGGGAGAGGCCACAACAGTGAGAGGCCTGCGTACCACAAAAATTAAATAAATAAATAAATGATGATATAGTGTAGGTGTAGCTCTAACCTCATATGGTCAGCCCCATAATCCTAACTTGCCTTTTCTAAAATGTTAATCCTTTCCATCTTCCCAGTGTCATGTGCTGATTAAATAAGTCCTGCCAAAGGTTTGGATGACGTTTTTGCACCTGTTAATCTATTTTGTTTGTGTTGCCCCCATGTAAAGACATGACTAGCCTAATAGAGCCATCTTGAAGTAGTGATTCTGTCAAAGAAATAGGCAATCCCCCCAAAATGAATTAAAGTAATATAGTAACTTCAGTTCTCTATTCATACTGTGAAACACGGTAAAGAAGACGTATAATCTGTAGCACTACTTCTGGAAATCCCCCTTTTCTTCGATGCTTCTAACTTCTCTCTTCCAAAATACCCCTAAAACCTCCTCTGGTAAAATCCCCCCCACCCCCAGCCCAAGCCCATCTCTTCCACTTGTCCCTTTTCTCTTGATTGTGTGTATCATGAAAACTCAAAGAATCCATTTAGCAATAAGTTGAACCCTTGTTGGGGGCTGGTGAGAGCCTGCAACAGAGCAAGCAAACCCAGCATTCTCTCTATCTGCAGGGAGGAGGCGATGGAGTAGGGAAGACCCACATTAATACTTTTGGCTATAGTTATTTTCTAATAATTTATGGAAATAACTGAAAAAAGATGTTATTAAGCCCATTTCACTGAGGAGAAAATTAAGAGCTAATTCTGTGTTCAAACAACAGGCTACTTAGGATATCCCTGGGATGTTTCTTAGGGAAAGACGTCTTAGATGTTCAAGTTAAAATTCTGATAGAATCATCTCCGATTGCTGAGAACCTCTGTTTTTAATGAACCAAGATTCAGACCCTCTAGTTCCTTGAATGTTTAGATAAACACATCCCTGGGGGGAGGGAGGGGGAGACAGGATAGAGAGCAAGGAGCATGTCACCATCTCCCACCAGATTATTCTTCTCCATCTGCTGGCAGCTTTCTTATTATCAGTAGTTAACATTCATTAAGGCCTTACTATGTGCAAGGTATTGTGATAGGCTCTTTTTACTAATTATTTTATCTTTACAACAAACTTACGAGGTGGGTACTCATAGTAAACTTTTCCAAAGGAGAAACCGGCATTTTGTAAGGCCATGAAAATTGCCCAACTAAATTGCTAGTAAGAAACAGAGTTAGATTTGATCCCAAGTTTTTCTGAGTCTAGAGCCCTTGCTTTTAATTTCTCTTGTTCTGTTTTTGTAGATGCCTACAGCAACCTAAAGAACATTTTCAGTGAAAGCATTTCCCTTGCTGCACTGTAATTGTCATTTTCTCTTATGGAACATTTTTTATAGAGGGTAAATTTTGAAATATATTAAGAACCCAGCAGTTTAAATGAAAATCTGAATGAATGTTATGAATTGATGTCTCGTTAGCAAATTTTGTCCATGATCTTTTGGCTTAGGGCAGTGTTTGCCATGACTTCCATTTCTTCTGAATAATAGACTCAGCTCTGTTGAGCCTATTTCTATCAACCTGAAAAATAGAGGTTGGACATACTCCAGATTATTTCATTGTGTTGGAATGTCTTTGTGTTGTTATACTGCAAGTGTATGGGCCATTGGCTGGAAGCTGGAATGGAGTTTTGGGTTTTTTTCCCTAAACGTTTTCATTATGATTAGGTTGGACCACCTTCCCATACTATGTATTACAGGGGTATATTTCATCGTGCTGAATATATCAGTATGAAATTTTACATATACAGTTGGCTCTAGCTTGCCTTTGCTTTCTGGAATAATTTGTTGATGTCAGCAGTTGTTGGAAGATAGAAAACACCCAGAGCCCATTTCGACCTCAATAAGCAGCAGAGAAGAGTAGGAGATTACAGTCTTTTCCTCTAACAGATGTGAAAATACAAGGAAAATGAGGGGAGAAGGGGCTAGATGGGCAAGGCATGTCAGCCTGTAGTGTTGGCATATATATTGATCCTAATTTAAAAGGGTATTTTTCAACCTTAAAAGAATGACTTTCAGGGCTTCCCTGGTGGTGCAGTGGTTGAGAGTCCACCTGCCGATGCAAGGGACACGGGTTCTTGCCCCCGTTCGGGAAGATCCCACATGCCGTGGAGCCGCTGGGCCCGTGAGCCATGGCTGCTGAGCCTGCGTGTCTGGAGCCTGTGCTCCGCAACAGGAGAGGCCACAACAGTGAGAGGCCCACGTACCGCAAAAAAAAAAAAAAGAATGGCTTTCACCATAACATAGAACATATAAATTCCCTTTAGAGTCGAAGAATTTCTAAGTTAGGAATGTCTAGCAGTTAAAATACTGCCCTTTACAGTTGAGAGAACTGGGGCCCAAGATTGGTTGAATACTTCGCCTGCTTAGTGGCATATCCAGTACTAGAACTGCACAATCCTGATTCATTGATAATTTATGATAATTGATAATTCATTCTGCCAAGGTTCTTATCCTCAAACTTGTAGTAATTCAGGATAGCAGATCAATTTGTGGCCCAGAGTTGAAGCTCTAAATGTCTGAAGGGTGCTCATAGAATATAATGATGGAGAAGGCCCTAAAGGCTGCCTTTCCATCCCCATCAGTGCTCAAATGTCCTCTGCGCTCTTTGCACTTACCAAGTGTTTCTAGCAGGAGCATTTGTACTCAACACAGGTATGAGTAACTCATTGTCTTCAACTGGTCAGGTTAACTTCAGACCATCTGATTTCTATTGCTCTCAGATTTCCTTCCTTAGGACTTGCAGCATTGGAACCACCTAGAATAAATCTAACTCCTCTTCCAAATCTTAGTCATTCATGTATTTGACCTTTTATCTGTAACACCCCCTGCATCATACAGACTGAGCTCTTTAATTTAACAAGCTCTACACCCCCAGCTTCTTTATATTCTGCCTGTCATATGACATATCACTCATTTTCCTTTGATTCCTCTCCTAGAAAATGACATTGCCATCCATCTTCTGCCCATGCAAGGAACTTGGACATCCTTGACTTCTCCCCCTCACTCATGTCCCAGGTTAACCAACAGGGCCCACAAATTCTTCCTCCTAACTAGCTCTTCCCTCCAGTCACAATTGCATTTGCCTGTCACCATTCAGAAGCTCCATGTGTCATCTCAAGACTTCTGATACCATCCTGTGCTCCACAGTTCCTTCAACACCAGAAGTCTTCCATTGCTTTTCTTTGCTACTCTTTTGTGAACTTTCATATGTAATTCATTGGACCACAGAGAAAATCTCATTTAGAGCTGCTAGGTAAATAGATCGTAATGCCGCAGAAGATTCTTTTGCCCAGGTTTCTGTCTGAGCTGTTTTGTAGATTTGATCTCAGAAGTAGGATTTGATGCCTTTAAAAGCAAATGACTTGTGTAGGGGATGTTAATGAAATGGCCCAAAATTTCCCTATATATGTTCTTAGGCATATAGATTTTGTTATAAAATCTTCAAATTTGCAGCCATTAATTATATATACTTAAGTCTAAGATGTGAATATTTTATCTCATTTTGTCTCCTATTTTTCTTTCCACCATGCAGGCCTTGATCCCTTCAAGGCAGTGCTGGTATAGGGTAAATAATTGTTAAGTCCTACCTTTGTGAACCTCAGTTTC
This sequence comes from Hyperoodon ampullatus, assembly GCF_949752795.1. Lineage (NCBI taxonomy): Eukaryota > Metazoa > Chordata > Mammalia > Artiodactyla > Ziphiidae > Hyperoodon > Hyperoodon ampullatus. Next base: position 59,788,651 of record NC_136915.1, on the reverse strand, counting down.
CAGGAAATAATGCTGAAGAGTGGTATCTAAACGTGCTCCCACAATTTTAATATTGGCTTCAAACCCTCATAGTAAACAGGTAAAGGCTAATGAGTAAACTGGCAATTGAGGCAATGTGGTGTATTGGAAGGAGCAGCAGATGTGAAGTGAGACCAGGGTTCTAGTCCCAGCTCTGCCACTTACTGGTGGGACAAAGCCACCAATCTTCTGCATATGCAGTGTGGACCATTATAATAACAACTTCACCTGTTTCCTATGAGGATTAGATGATCCAAGTGTCTGAAAGTGCTTTGTAAAATGCAACGTGCAGTTCACATATTAGTGTTCATGTCTATTATTATTATTATTATTATTTTTGCGATACACGGGCCTCTCACTGTTGTGGCCTCTCCCGTTGCGGAGCACAGGCTCCGGACACGCAGGCTCAGCGGCCATGGCTCACGGGCCCAGCCGCTCCGCGGCATGTGGGATCTTCCCGGACTGGGGCACGAACCTGTGTCCCCTGCATCGGCAGGCAGACTCTCAACCACTGCACCACCAGGGAAGCCCTCATGTTTATTATTAACATTGATGATATTGATAAAAGTAGAATATCCGTACTTTATAAATAATACATGTCTGATAATAATAAATTATAGGTAATAAACATGTGAAATTATTGTAGAATGTAATAGGTACTTCAGAACAAAGCAGCTATTTCTCCTAGAAGATTTAATTTGGGGGTTTTCTAACCCTAAAGTTTCACTCCAAAGGTGTGCCAGTGGTGAGCTTGCTGGTTCATAGAGCCAGGTGGCCACCTTTGTGTCTTCCCTACCCACATAGCTGCCAGGAGCAGTTTTGGGGGCCTCTACAGGGGCTCTGAGAGATTTTCCACACAAAAGCTTGTTCACCCTCCATGCTGGGTTTATGAGATCATAGCCAAGGTAGTAAATTATAAGATGCTATAATTCACTTTCCATAGGTGGTCTTGGCTGCATTCCACAGCCTTTTGGCTGAATGGTGGCTGATTTTGACGCACTGGCACCAAGTCAGAAATTCAGCCCAGATGACTGGTTTGCTGAGCGATGAGCAATAGTGTCAACAGATGAGCCGTTTGCTTTTTCTGTGGAGGACTTTTGTGTTCACTTCGTGTGTAGTTTCTAGTGTTTTGAGTCTTTTTGAAGCGATGGAGAAACAGTCATTGTAGGTATTTTTCAGAGCTAGAGGTTAGAAATATTTGATGTACCTGTCAAGCTTCTTAATTTAATCTCTGTTCATTGCCAGACACCAAAGTTGAGGGTCAGTTTTTTTAATCTGAATTCAGGATTGCTCCCCCAATTAGCACATCTAATGGTTGGCAGATTTTATGTGCTAACACTCTGGCAGGGCTCTTTATGTGCATTTTATTATTTTTTCAAAAAGAGGGGAAAAAAAACTGGCATTAATCTTGAGCCTAAAGTAACTTCATGTTTACCACAGCATTTCAAATACTATGTAAGAATTTGGCTCTGTGTCCCGAAGCACAGTAATTTTTTTCCTTTTGGTTCCAGCGCTCCTCAATTCCACAGGATCCAAGCCAGACAAGTAATGGAAGCCAAGTGGCGCTTCATGTTTGCTGTGTAGATTCTGACAAATGTAGAGTAATTCTTCTATTCCTCAAAGCTGTTGCATCTTTGGCTCCAGAACAATTGAGGTTGTAGGCTAAGCATTTAAAATCCTCATCAGCCTAAGATGTAAACATACACTATTTTTCAATATTTTTTAAGGAAGGAATGAATTACACAAGTGTTTGCTACAATTTCTGGACCTTTCCTGTCAAAATGTCTGTCATTTATTCATAAGTTTATGTTGTAGGGAACTGTTTTAAAATACGTGTTTGACTTGTGTGTGTACAGTACAAATTACTTTGCATTCATCTCTGCTATGTGGGGTGTGTGTGTGTTTGTGTGTTTTGGTGGTGGTAGGTTAGTGTAGAGGAATGTTCTGCTGTGTTTAAAAATTTAGCTTTCTTAGAACAGATGTTAGCATAATTAACTACTACTTACTGAAAACGGCTGGCAAGAATGAATTGCACGTCACTTAATGTACCCCGTTACGCCCACTGGGGCATAGCTAGGATAATTCTGAAAATTACTTCTCCAGATCTTGGCCCTGCACACCCACTTTTGGTTCTCTAGTGACTGAGATTGAATCGTGAAATAATATTTTAGTTAGTAATGTAGTAAGATTTAATTGGTATGGTTGAAATATAGGAGAATTTTATCTTCAAAGTCAATGGCAGAGGTAGAGTGGGTGTCTGACCATTACACCTTCAGAGCAATTTATGTAAAGGAATTAACAGACTGAGTCAGTTAATTCTGAAGCACTCAGTTTAACACAAGTATTTACACTTCCTTTAGCTGAAAAGTTTTGAAGTGGTCATTATTATGAGGCATTCTAAAACTTAGGTATATGCTGTGGTAGATACTAAGAAATCTTTTTAGGAACTGACCTGGAGGGAACAGTAAGCAGAATTGGTTAAGGAATTGCTAGTTGTCTAAAACCTCTCAACTCAACCAGATAATATGATGTGGCTACTTCAGTTGTATAGTATATCCCACATGTATCCTTTTTTTTTTTTTTTAAAGCTTTCTTTTTTTTAAAATTTATTTATTTTTGCTGTGTTGGGTCTTCGCTTCTGTGCGAGGGCTTTCTCTAGTTGTGGCAAGTGGGGACCACTCTTCATCGCGGTGCGCGGGCCTCTCACTGTCGCGGCCTCTCTTGTTGCGGAGCACAAGCTCCAGACACGCAGGCTCAGTAGTTGTGGCTCACGGGCCTAGTTGCTCCGCGGCATGTGGGATCCTCCCAGACCGGGGCTCGAACCTGCGTCCCCTGCATTGGCAGGCAGATTCTCAACCACTGCGCCACCAGGGAAGCCCGCACATGTATCCTTTTAACTAGAATTAAGGTAGAAGGTTTCTGAGCTTAAGAAAGGCAGGTGCAATCTCTGAGGGAATTCAATTTAATACATTTAAAAACTAATTTTTAAATTTAGCTGAAGATTCCTTTATGTTAAATGAGTGTTTGGGGGGGGGGTGGTTTGAATAAAACTTGTAGTTGTATAAATAACAGGTATTCATCTGTTCTCCTTGGTTTCTGTGGCCACCTATGTTCCTCTGCCCCTCTTTTCCCCATCCCCTTCCTTGGGAGGGAATCAAAAAATTCTAAGCAAACCCTGGAATTGTCCAAGGGCCTTAGAGGCCCAATGCCTTTCATATAAATTCTCATTTAAGCAAGCATAGATATTCAGATAGTCAAAGCTTAGAACCAATTTGAGTATATAATCTTTTATGAACATCTTATACATACCATCCATGATGAACATCTTACACATACCGTTCATAGCCAGGAAATGGAAGTTTTCTTTATATTACAAAGTGAAATGGATATTGAGCCATTTAGCTTTGTAGTTCAGGTGAAAGCTGTGGGGCTTACATTATCCAGCTATTGCTTTTATTCTCTACTTTCATAGATACAGACATAGGCCAAGTAATTCTTAGTGCCCCAAACATTAATTCCATGCTTTTAAATCAGCCTCAACTCTTTTTAAAAAATAAAGTCTAATATTCTCTTCCTAGTATCCAGAATCTTTTAGGGAACAAAGTAGAGAACAAATAAACAAATTAAATTGTAAAAAATAAACCAATTATTCATGTTTATACGGGTCAGAGAGATTTCAAGAGTTAAATCAACCTCCCTCTTGAGTCAGTAGAAAGTATCTGCTAGCAATTGTCTGTGTTTTTATTTATTTATTTATTTATTTATTTTCACTTTAATATTTTAATACATCTCTCTTCTAAATATAATTCTGTCATATTTTTTACACCTATATAAACAGCTTAATAAGTTATTTTAAGAAATAGGAATGAAATTAAAGGAAATAACACCTTAAATTTTTATTAATTAGCAAAAACAAAATAATGAAAAATAAGAGTAATGAACTCTTATATAAGTGCACCATTTTCTACAACAAAGACATATAACACTTTCAAGAAAGTAAATAATTGTAAGAATATAAATAATGTACTTTGTTTAAACAGTTCTATAGTTTACCTGGATCAGACTTATTGCATATATTTCATAACAGTTTAAAAATTTCTCCAGATTTAAATGTTAAGTCCCCAAATTTATAACATTATATATCACATTTCATTCCAGAAGAGAAAATGACCTGGTCTCAGGGATAGTTGCTTACAGCTTGGATATTTTGTAAACTTTTATATGAAGTATTAATATAATTTCTTTCATTCAGACAATTAAAACAATTTTCCTGGAATATAATAGGGTACAAAATGTGTAGAAATCTTATAGTTAAATGGGATCAAATCAGACAGCAAAGATTTCCCAGACCATAAAATCTATGAAGACAGGAAGCAAGTGATTTAACTTTCAAGATGTTAATTTACAGATCTAACTCTTCATTTATGTTTGACATTAAAACAAATTTTGAATAAGTACTGTTACAGCATTTTTTTCTAGGGACAATCTTATACTGGTTGGGTTATTCTGTCAATTATTATATATTCATTATTAGATCATATAATTAATGGGAGTCTACTCAGCTTTGTTTCATTTCATTAATTGTAAGGGTGTGTTTTTATTTTTTTAAATGTTTTTCTTCCAGTTTTATTGAGATATAGTTGACATACAGCACTGTATAAGTTTAAGGGGTACAGGATAATGATTTGACTTACATACATCATGAAATTATTGTGTTTTTAAATCAGTGTGTATAGTTTTGTTTTTTCATTTTTGTTAACTAAGATGCTATTATAAAAATAAAATTCTCTAAAATATTTCTGAAATGTTTGACCATTTTTAATTAAAATCGTTACTTTTTCAATTAGAGAGGTTCTGGTTATTAATGCTTGTAAACATGAATTACCCTTTTAATTGGTCTCTTTTCCACATTCCTTCCCCTTGGAGCCCAAAGCACATTAATCCTGAAATATCATTTCGGTTGCAAGGAAGACAGTCTTCCTCTAATTTAGGTGAAGTCTATTCTGATAATGGAGACTGCACAGGCTCTTTGGAGACCCCATTGCCTTCTCCCTTCCTTCCGGGGCACCGTGTTGCTCATGTCTGGCCTTGTGGCTACCTATAAGATACCAACAGTGTCTTAGAAGGAAAGATTCCCCCAAATAAAAGTTCTTTGTTATTTGTGGATCTCTTCATGTCGCTGTACAAAGTGAAGCTGAGACTGTTGGGAACAGAAGCCAAGGCCCCCTAGAGAACTAGACCCCTGGTCAGAGAAAGCAAAGGGCTGTAACAAGGTTAGGGCTGTGCAGCATTTTCACCTAGTAAATGATCTCTTCTTAAATTTGATGCTCAAGGGCTTCCCTGGTGGCGCAGTGGTTGGGAGTCTGCCTGCGAATGCAGGGGATGCAGGTTCGAGCTCCAGTCCGGGAAGATCCCACATGCCGCGGAGCGGCTGGGCCCGTGAGCCATGGCCGCTGAGCCTGCGCGTCCGGAGCCTGTGCTCCGCAATGGGAGAGGCCACAACAGTGAGAGGCCCGCGTACCGCAAAAAAAAAAAAAAAAAAATTGATGCTCAAACACAGACCGTACGATTGGCCTTCGGTATCCTCAGATCAACCAGCCAGGGATTGATCTGCTGATCAGGAGGGCCGACTATATAGTGCCATTTTACAGAAGGGACTTGAGCATCCTCAGAATTTCGTATCCATAGGGGCCGTGGAAGCAATCCTCCACGGATACAGAAGAACGACTGTATTGTGGTTTTCTAGATAGCCTCTGACCCAGCACATGCTCTTCTTCAGCGCCTTCCCTACTCCTGTCCCCTTTTCCACCTGGCTAACTAACACCTGCTCTCCTTGAAGTCTAAGTCCAGGCCTCGGGCAAGCAGCTCTCCCAGCCCCCTTCACAAATGATGCCTCCTGTGCAACATCTGTAAGGGCACGTTTCTATCAGGATGGACTTCTCTGCCAACTTCTCACCCTCCCACACTCGACTGTGAGCAACTCAGGGTCTGGGACTGTCATTTGTCTCTATCTTTAGTTTGCACAGTGCCCGCATAATAGTAATACTCCTAGATAACTGCTAAAGGAAACTTCTTTACTTGTAATAAAGCAAAGAAATAAATAGTCTGTGTTGGCTTAAACGGAGACCATGTGTCATGTCAGCATGTTGTTTTAATTTTATTTTAACTTTTCTAGGAGGGAACCAAGTCTTGTGTCTCTGTCCAGCTCTCTAATTAAAGGTTCTGGCGGGAGTAGGGGCTAATGATTTGATGTTGACTCAGCTTTGAGCATGATAGCGGTAGTGGTTGGCCAGATAGTAATTTGTAAACTGGACAGCCATTTGAGATGCCATAACAGGAAGCTGACTGGAGTCAATGAATATTCTTCCAAAAGAAGTACAGGTTTAGTCATTGTTCACTTACATTTTTATTCAAGGTTGCATTGTAATGATGACTGGAATTTTTGCCTCGTTCTAGTGAATTCATTTCTCCTGCCTTCCAAATATCTGACTATGGCCCTTTCTCAGGTAATGTCAGGGTAAATATAGTATCACCACAACTATACTTACTTTTTCCTGTAATTATTTATGTATTGTCTGTTTTCCCCATTATTTTTACATTCCACATGGCTGGTGTCTGTTAGGTTCCCTCAAGCACCTAACAGTGCTTCGTGCATAGTAGGTATTCAAGACATATTTGGTGAATGCAGTATGAGCCTTAGTGATGTATGTCACTGAAGGGTCACTGAGTTTTTAAAGAGGCTTCATGTTGTGTTTGTCCAGTTTTTCACAGCCTCGAATTAGAAGTCTTATTGATTTCACATCACTTTAAATGTTGTGTAGTGTCATATTTCACGGTTCTCTGCTATTGTGGAGAGATGGAGGCCAAAAATACTGTGTTGAAATACAGATAAAAAAAGGAAAAAAAAATGGCCTATGTTTGACACGGTAAAGAGAACTGGCCTCAAAATGGGGTGGTGTTTTCAAAGAGTAGCTTGTGTTTTATAACTTCTGTGCCTACTCCAAAAGTTGTGTTAACCTACCATAAACTAACCAGTCCACAGTGCCTGGGCATATTCATTTTGGGCCAAACTGCTCTGTCTATGAAATTGTACTGATGTAGAAGTAGCTTTGGGCCACTTGTTTTCAACTAAGTGCTACGAATGGGTAGAGTAGGGACATTTATAATATGTGCCGAAGCAGCTGGGTGATATTACATTACTATCCTAGGAATACTGAGGAGTGGTTATTTTTAGCTTTCACCTGAGCAAACATGACTCAGTTTGTTGACCTGAATCCATCTAGTTCCTTCTTAAGTACACAAACTATTAATCCCTAGAACCATGCTGGCGACTGAGGCCTTCCTTGCATATAACTGTTGGTTAGTTGACTGTGGCTTGTTCAAAGGTCACAGATAATTTCAGCTTCTCCCATTTCATTCTCTTCTCTTACAATAAAGTCCCTCACACTTTTTAAAAATTTAAAGACAGAAATCAAAGTTCTTTTGATTTTAGACACTGCTTTGTGATCTATGTAGTCACATTGTTGGCTATAGCTGATGAAAACACCTTCTATAGTAGGCAAGGAGCTAAGAGCTATAGACTTTGTTTTTGGCTTACTTTGATATGCTTTCTACATAAGAAACACCTGGAAATTCACTTTTAGCTGGAGTAGGAAGTTGTCTTAAACTGTAAACATGTTATTCAGGGAACATTAATTGTCCATGTTTGAATAACAGAATGTCTGTTTACTTTCTCAAATAATACAAGGGTTTTGCCTTTTGAGCACTATTAGAAATGGAAAATGTTGAATTATCTTCAGGTTTTTAAAGTTATACAAAAGGTTTTTTAGACTAGATTTATTCAAGTGAAGAAAAATACTTGTGATTCTTATAGAACAGCTTGAGATGCACTTGCGGCTTCCCAAGTTCATTGCCATGATATTTATGAAAATATTAGTATTCCTGGGATTTTCTTCTTTATGCAAGAAACACTAGACTAATGAAAGAATGAAAATAATTCAGGCTGCTACAAAGGCAGGCGTTCACCGTGTCCATTAAAAATGCAGCCTTTGTGCCTGTAAAGTGTTCAGCTTCTCTGTTATTAAGTTTGGAATGTGGTTTTGGAGGTTAACTGGGAACTCAGATAGTTATTTTTCATTTTGGTCTAAGGAGGAAAAGACTTGTTTTTCAAAAGGAAAAAAAAAATAAAGAAATGAAAAAAGGTTAGGTTCATTTTGGAAGAATAGAAGTTTTAAAATGTAGTAACTATTTTCTGCAGCAAATAGTCAGTTTGAGTATGTTAGCCAAAAATAGAATTCGTGACTTTTGTCTCCCTGTTTATTCTCCAACCACATTAAAAGAAGTTTAGTTAAATGTGCCATTTGGTCTTTGTAATGTTGGTGGGCTGTTTAGCAGAGTCAGGATAACCAAAGTTTGATTGGTTCATATTTCTAATAATAAGTGAGATGTCTGATTTTAGATGGATTAGGTGTAAAATGTATTCATGATACAGTTTTGAGTTTTAAAGAAAAACTTCCCTGGCCTGGATTAGTGGTGGCTCTGTGTTGTGGTATTCAGGATACTACATTGAAGAACTTTCAGCTAGAGTTTAGCAGTGCTGTGTTTTCTGGCAAGTTTTAGTAGGCATCATCCCAACTTTCTGGGAACATAACATTTTACTACTCAAAATTTACTGTTAGGATTGATATTTAGGGATAGAAAAATGTGTATTTGAGCACTAGAAGTAGGGCAAAGTATTAATAATACACACTCTTGCGTCATAAATGACTTTTCCTCTTACTTTACATATTCCTCTAGTTGCTATTTGATCTCTGTCAAGTAAGAGATGATTTCTGTTCATAAAGGGTCTGAAAGCACTGCATGTCAAGTATCATATGTGCAAAATTAAACATATTTAAACCATGCACATAAACCAGATTTATGTTTTCCTTCCACTACTTTCAGAGAAAAGTTTTATAAATAGATTTAAAAATATATTGTAGGAGAAGGATCTACATGAAGAAAACTATGAAAATTTTCAAAGAGATATTAAAATGGACTGCAGTTAATAAAGAAGTGATCACTGTTCTTGGGTGGGAAAACTAAATGTCAGGAAAGGATGCTGACTCTGTCCACATTAATTTATAGATGTAATGTAATTTCAATCAGATCCCAGCAAAAAATATAAACATGAAATGGCATGGGGGAGGGGTTTTACTCTATCAGATATTGATATAAACCATCAGTTTACGTGACTTAAAACCATGTTGTGTTGGGCCATGAATTTACAGTCCAACACATGGAAATAGACTAGATTGTCCAGAAATATCTATTTGTATACATAAGACAAAGGTGCTGTCATAAAGCAACAAAAAAGGAGAGTTTGTTCAGTAAAGAATAATTTAAATATTTAGAAAAATGAAGCTAGATTCTCACCTCATCCCTTATATCAAACAAATTCCAGGTGGATCAACTATTTAGATATTTAAAAAATGAAATTGTTAAAAATGACTAGAAGGTAAAAGTTTATTGAATTTGGAGATTAGAAAGTCTCTCTATACACAGAAGAATGGGAAGAACATAAAAGTGTGATTGTACATGAAATCTGGGATTTCTCTGTATTAAAATATGCCGTAAACAAATTGAGACAGCAGAGGGAAAAGTTGAGGTAAATCACTAACAAAACATATTAGGCAAAGAATTATTCTTATTTATAGACAACCTTTACAAAACAAGGGGTGGGGGGTTATAGGTAAATTAAAAGGGTGTATCGTGTGATTATTTTGCAACCACTAGTTGAAAAATTTTAATTACATAGAAAATGTTTATAATATAATAGCTAAAATTAATTTTATATTTTTTCATGTACTTTCAAGCACTGTTCTGAATACTTTTCATATGTTAATTTGTTTAATGTATGCAACGACTCAGAAAGTGTGACAAGATCTGAGACATTGAGGAAGTGATTCCAAGGGAAATCGAAGCCAATGACATTGTGTCTTCTGTCCACAGTCCCCTCCCCTCCATGGAGATGAGTCCTTGGTTCCAGGTCATGCTGTTTATCCTGCAGCTGGACACTGCATTCAAGCTATTATTTTTGCCATTTAAGATATAACAAGACTAATATACAGACAGGTTTAGAAATTCACCCCAAACTTTGCTAGCTTGGATTCATGATGACACAACCAGAAATGAGAGAGCCAGGCAAGTTGGCTTCACAGCTTGTGTTATTTACCACTGTTCTACTCTACTTTGCTAAGTGATTAAAAAGAAGAAGCTACAAATAGGTATGACCCTATTTTGTAACAATATGTGTTAATATTAGTATGTATTTTAAAGTTATACAAATTAATTCCTCTATAAATTTGTATCTAGTTACACACTCATAGAAAAGACAGATAATACTTTGATATTTTTCCAACAGTGGTTACTTCTCTTTAGTGGGATTTTGGGTAAATGTTGTTTTGAACTTCAACATTTCTGTATTTTGCAAATTTTCTGTTATAATTATGTGACCATTTTATAATCACAAAATTGTGTTGTTAATGTTATATATTTCAAATTTGATGATCCCTCTTGAAATGCATGTATCGTATTTTAGTATATCCTTGAAGTGTCAGTCAGTGTTTGGGTTCCATCCTCTGATAGGTACATTAAATGGGGGCCCAAAGTCAGAAAAACTCTTTCTCTCAATCAAAAGCAGTGTTGTAGAATTTCAGAGTTAAGAAGAATCTTAGAAACCAGCCATCTTGCTTGAATTTTAGAAGCCAACCATCTTATTTCTCAGTTGAGGATCCTGAAGCTACTATAGATTTAACCAATTTACCCAAAATTACCTGAGAGTAAGTCATTCAACCAGGCTTCAGACCCAGGTCTTCTGACTTCAGACACTGTGTTCTGTGAAGCCCCTGAGGTCTCCAAGCCCTCAGGCAGGTGGAAAGTGAAGCACAGTTGATTTTTGTGACATTTGTTTGGAATGAGGAAGGAACTGAACAAAACTGAAGAAAACAAATGTATTCTTTCAATAAATAACAGTCACTGAAAACAATGGGAAGGCTCTTGGGGATGCTTTATGATGCCTCTGGAGGTCACTGAAGGATCCTCACCCGGATTTGGGAGATCTCTTGGTATTAATGACCTCAAGTTATAGAAGGTGGTGTGAAAAATGGAGAGAGGACAGTAGTGGAAAGAATATTAGAAAGAAATAGGCACTTCCGTGGATGATTCTTCTAAAACAGGAAAATATTCTCTTTTCAGCTCCAGGACCCACAACGGCAGTGTCCTACATGTCAGTGAAATGCGTGGATGCCCGTAAAAACCATCACAAGACAAAATGGTTAATGCCTTGGGGACCCAACCAGTGTGACAAGATCCGAGACATTGAGGAAGCGATTCCAAGGGAAATCGAAGCCAATGACATTGTGTTTTCTGTTCACATTCCCCTCCCCTCCATGGAGATGAGTCCTTGGTTCCAGTTCATGCTGTTTATCCTGCAGCTGGACATTGCATTCAAGCTGAACAACCAAATCAGTAAGTGCATTCTCCCCATCCCTCTCCTATCCTGGAGAATTTCTCTCTTCAGGCTTTTCAGAACCAGTTATAATAACAGTAAAATAATAGTATTACTAGTGGCAATTATCGACTGCTTTCTACTTACTAGACACTTTTCTGAGTACTCTACCTGAATTAACCCATTTAATTCCTAGAGGTAGGTCTTATTTCATTTTACACATAGAAAACTCAGACATCAGTGAGACTGCCCAAAGTCAGAAGGCTAGAGAGTGGAAGAGCTGGAATTCAAAGTCAGGTGGCCAGAGCCCTGCCCTAACCAAGTTTCATCACCTCTCTAGTGCTGAGAGGGAGCTCATCCTAGTGGAGTGATTTGAGGGTTTCTGAAAGGTCCCATCTTTGCAAATGTCTTTTCTGGCTGGGCTTTGAGTGAAGCCATTGTCTTAGAAAAATATACCTGTCAAAATGGGAATACCAACCCACAAGCACCCATTTTCCCACAAACCAGGTTATTTTTCTAGCTTACTCAATTATGATTCAAGACTCTGAGGGCATGAGGCATATAAACATTTTGTGAGGAGAAGATTATTGGGTGATTTTGGAGAGGAAGATCCACTTGTGGCATCTGAGGACAGTATAAGGAATCTGCAATTGAGAAGGAAGAGAACGTTTTTTACTGAAGCAGGATCAGGGGTGAGAATGAAAGAGAAAAAGGTGTGTTGAAGACAGATCTGCCTAGGGCCTATCCATGGATTAAAGCACATTTTCAATTCTAATTTTCCTGTATCAACAATTATCTTGATACACAATCACATTGATTTTACTCTGTTTAGGAGTTGGAGCAGTATATGTGCCTGGTTGACATTTTATCTGGAACAGATTATGCTAAGATAATTTTTCAAAATGTAGAGTTTCCACCCTACCCCTAATTCATTCAGTCTCTTACCCATTATTTCAAACTGTTTTTGAGTACCCACTACGGCCACATACCAAATTGATGGCTGGACATGTGGTTACATGTGAAGACACTGTCCTTCAAGGGGCTTATAGTTAAGTGGAAATGACAGGCAAATAACCAGTCATTACAGTAGAGTGTGCTAGGTGCTGTGACCAAGGTATACCCAGGAGCTGTGGGAGCATAAAGAAAAGGCTTCAGAGCAGAGAAAGGGAAGGCTGCCTTGGTGCGCATACACACACGTGTGTGTGTGTGTGTGTGTGTGTGTGTAGAGGTGAGCAGACACATCTTTGAGGTGAGTGTTAAATAGTGAAAACCCTGACAAGGAGTTGGGTTGAGGGTGGGTGCAAGTGGAAGAGTACTTTAGGTAGAAGTAATGGCTGATGGGCACATCTGGACCTTCATAACAGCATTCAAGTGGTACTTCCCACATCCGCATTCTCTTGCCTATTGACTTGCTTACTCATTCATTGCTTGTGTAACACATTTGTTCATTCAAGCTTTATTAAGTCTCAACCATGTGTTAAGCAGTAGGTACTGAAGATACAAGATTGAACAAAGCACTAGGGAAGAAGTGGTTGGGAGAAAGATACTTAAACATACCATAAGGAAAGATAAGTGCTATAACGAGAGGAATATGCCATATAATGTGTGAGAATCGGGCAGGAAACTTTGCTATGAGGTTAAAAACTGAGACCAAAGCTAATGTATATATCTTGAGGTTTGGGCTTTGATAGTCCTAATTCTAAGAACGTATTCAAGGAAAGGAGAATTACAACAGTTAGAGGAGCCATGGTAGGCTGACATGGGTAGATTAACTGGCTCATTTATGTTTTGGTGTGAAGGTCAAGGACAGAGTTTTCTGTTATCTGGTTGTCTGTTGTGTATTTCAGGAATAATGTTCCCAGACAGACTCCTAGCTCCAAGTATAAAGGAAATGATTTACTCTGTAATAGAAATTAAATAATTGCTCTGTATTGGCTGTATTAGTGCTGGGTATAACAAATTATCCTGAAATTTAGCAGCATAAATCAATAAGCATGTATTATCTCCCTGTTTCTCTGGGTCAGGGATCTGGGTACAGCTTAACTTGGGAGTCTCTGGCTGAGCTTCTCTTTTGAGGTTGCAGTCAAGGTGTTGGTCTGGTCTGCAGTCTCATGAGAAGGCTTGAAGGCTCGACTGGTGGAGATCTGCTTCATGTGGTCACTCATGTGGTCGCTGGTAGGCCTTGTTCCATCACCACATGGGCCTTGCCATGGGGCTGTCTTAGAGTAGGTCCCCCCCACCCCTCAATAAGGGCTAGTGATGAGAGAGAGGCAGAGAGAGAGAGAGAGAGAGAGAGAGAGAGAAAACGCAGGTGCCTAAGACAGAAGCCACTCAGTCTTAGAAGTGACATCTCATCTCTTCTACTGTATTCTACTGGTTAGAAGTGAACGAGTAAGTGCAGCCCACACTTGAGGGAGATTACATAGGGCATGAATATCGGGAAATGGAGATCATTGAGGACCAATGAGTTGATCAATCAAGCCTATATGATGAAACCTCCATAAAAACCCAGACGGAGAGCTTCCACGTGGCACCATACTGGACCCCAAACTCCATGAGGACAGAAGCTCCTTTGCTAGGGATCTTGCCCTATGTATCTAGATGTTGATTTGTATCTACTTTAATATCTTTTGTAATAAACCTATAATCTAATTAATAAATGGGTTTCTGAGTTCTGTGAGCAGCTCTAGCAAATTAATCAAACCTGAGAAGGGGGTTGTGGGAACCTCTAGTTCGTAGCTACTAGGTTGGAAGTACAGGTAACAACCTGGACTTGGCGGCTGGCATCTGAAGTCTAAGGAGGGGACCATGGGATCCTCCATTCTGTAGCCAGTAGGTCAGAGGTGCAGGTAACAACCTGGGCTTGTGATTAGCGTCTGAAGAGAGGGGCAGTTTTGTGCAACTGAGCCCTTAACATGTGGGATCTGATGATATCTCTGGGTAGATAGTGTCAGAATTGAATTGAATTGTAGGACACCCTACTGGCATCAGAATTGTTGGATGTGTGGGAAATTTCACACCCCATCCTTATTGGTTGTCAGAACCTATTACATATCTTAATAACTTCGCAGATGAATTGCTTCCCATCAAATATTAATTCTAAACATCAAAAATGCCTATGTTGGTAAGGCTTTAACTAAAACATTGCTATATGTAAATGAAATGTGAATGCATCTTATGGTTTCTTTTCCCAAGTACATCTTCAGGTTCCAAGATATATTTTATCTTCATCTAGAAAAAGAGTGGACTAAAGATTCCTTATCTTAGAAACATACTTTAATTTCTTATATCATGAGGGTCTGCACTTAATAGGGGCACACTAAAAAATTTTTTTCCGAGCGAGGGCTACTCTTCGTTGCAGTGCACGGGCTTCTCATTGTGGTGGCTTCTCTTGTTGCGGAGCAGGGGCTCTAGGTGCGCAGGCTTCAGTAGTTGCGGCATGTGGGCTCAGTACTTGTGGCACACAGGCTTAGTTGCTCCGCGGCATGTGGGATCTTCCCGGACTAGGGATTTAACCTGTGTCCCCTGCGTTGGCAGGCAGATTCTTAACCACTGTGCCACCAGGGAAGCCCCCCACACTAAAAATTTAACAAGATGGACAGCTAACAGTTCCTTCAATAAATGTATAAAATAACTGAAACCATAGAGTCATCAAGAAAACCAGATCAAAAAATGCTTATTTTGAGCAGTAGCTCTGGGTGGAGGCTGTTGACTTTAATATGAAAATGTTACATTTTGGGTTTATGAGAATATTTTTTCTTTAAATGTATTCTCCTTACCTTTTGCTTGTGGGCATTAAGGAGGGCATTGATGAAAGAGGGATGGTAGAGGGATGGTATGTCTTTGCTGATTGATATAGACATATACACACATACATATATTTTAATTATAATAATATTTATAAGACATGGTAGGTCTGGGTTTTACCCTGATCCTTATATTAAAGAGTATATGCAGCTGCCGGTTCACTTTTTATATTTTATCATTGTTTGGATGCCTTTCTGACAGCAAGAGATGGGGCAGAAGAAAAAAGATAAGTGTGGTGAACAAGATCCTATTATATGTGGATGGCTTTCTGTTTATCAGAGATTCAGCTCTAGCAATATTACCTCAAATGGAAGGAAAAGTCAGGCCAATCCTGTTTTTTTTTAAACTTTCCTAGACAGTCTGTGAAATGAGTTTCAGATTTCAAGTAGTAAGAGATTTCACATTTGGACTATGAAATTAAAGTTAGGATTATATATATATATATGTGTATATATATATGTATTCAGAGTTTTCATGTATCTTTGAAGGGTCTTTGAGCAGATAAAATAATCTAAGGACTATATATTTTAAAGGACAGTCATTTGGTGCTAAATTTTATTCATTTTATTTTTAAATTTATTTATTTATTTAAAATTTTTATTTATTTATTTATTTTTGGGTGAGTTGGGTCTTCGTTGCTTCACGCAGGCTTTCTCTAGTTGCGGCAAATGGGCTACTCTTCGTTGCGGTGTGCGGGCTTCTCATTGCGGTGGCTTCTCTTGTTGTAGAGCACCAGCTCTAGGCATCGGGCTCAGTAGTTGTGGCATGTGGGCTCAGTAGTTGTGGCTCTCGGGCTCTAGAGCACAGGCTCAGTAGTTGTGGTGCACGGGCTTAGTTGCTCCATGACATGTGGGATCTTCCCGGACCAGGGCTTGAACCCATGTCCCCCACACTGGCAGGCGGATTCTTAACAACTGCGCCACCAGGGAAGCCCTGTTTATTCCTTTTAAACTTTCAATTTAAGATGATACAGGTTTTGGCTAGGATTTGAAATCTTGACAATCCATCAGAAACTGAATAAGAATTGACATTCACTTTAAAAACTGGTCATTGTTTCATCAACTTCAAGATTTCATCAGACTGATGTTTTTTGGAGGGAAATGATGATATTATAGGATAATTTATAGTAATAAAAGTGTTTAGAGAATGTGTATATTTTATTTGATTGTTGAAAAAGATGATATTCCATGTTTATTATTCAATAAAAGTAATCCATACCTGAAAAAGCAATTTTAAGCAGAATCCCTACTATCATTTTTAAAACATAAACAGTTAAAAAACCTACAGTTGTCATTCAGTAATAAGTATGAAAAGTAGTAGCCAGTTCAACTTGTAAATGGTGATAGTTTTAAAACTATAGTCTGCAGGATCTGGGAAGGGAAAGCCAGTTGAATAGAATCTAGTTCTAGATGCTTAGAAAGTGGACATTTCAGTAAATGCCAATTACAGTTGGCCCTTCGTATCTCATCCTTGGATACTGAGGGCCTATTGTACTATGGTACTTTGTATAGGTTACTTGAGCTTCCATAGATTTTGGTATTTGCTGAGGGTTGGGGGTGGAGGGTGGTCCTGGAAACAATCTCCTTGGATAACGAGGGATGACTGTACAAATTCTGAGCAGACCTGTCTGTTGAAATCTATGTTTGGGTCACTGCTGACTTTTACCTAAACATTTCAGAGGCATGGAATTAACGTGTTTGTCAGGGCACAAACGTGGTGCTTCTATAGAGTTGAAAGAGACAGAGAACTTCAGTTTTTGCTCTGGAGAGTTAGAAAATGGAGGGAGTGTGAGTAGACTAAAAAGTGTCAAAAAAAAGTCAACCTAAACATCTGGTGTCTGGATGGTTGATCATTGAGAAAAATGAATGCTTATCTATGTGATGCGCTTAGATTGTTCTGTAACAGCAAATTCTGTTACTTGAAAATATCCTCTAGAGTGGGTGTATGTCATCCTTTTTAAAGTGTTTTATCAGTCACTTAATTTATGTATGTATTTGTGAAATACAGGTTTGGGTTGGCTAAAATGGTACCCACTTGTAATGGAATGTCGCTCTACTGATTACAACTGCAAGTCACATACTTAGCATAACCTCAGACTCTCCATGGGGCTTCTTTTGAGGAACTTGGGTGGAGAGATCAAAGAAGGAGGGTTTTTTTGACATGTCTCTACCCAGCTTTCAAATCTACTGTTGAAATAGAAGCACTGAAATTCTTTGGCAGAAAGCCTCAAGGTGGATTGATCTGTCTTGAGTAGTAAATCTAGGATTTCAGGGGTCTAAATATCCCTTAGGATGAAGAAATACTGATAAATGGTGTGGGATGGGGAAAGCCAGAGCATTTATTCTGTTCTTAGGTAATGAAGTCATTATGTTTTGCCTCGAACCCCGTGCTGTACGCTATAATTGAGTATTGTCTTATTTGCTTGTTTCATTCTTGCAAATGACTACATGTAACGATGGAATTATTTCTGTAACAAGTGATTTTTCTTTTCTCAAACTGAAAACATTTCTCTAAAACATTTCTAGTAAAAAAAAAAAAAAGTAGAATGATATTATTACCCAGTCATTTTTCAAGTTAGATGGCTGAGTGTCCTGGGAGGAAATTGCCTAACTTTTTATGAAATGATTGTGTGCTTCCATTTGTGTATCTATTATAGAATGTTAGTTAGACACCACATGAAGACAGAATAAAGGAACAATCTGCTGACTGTAGAAAATAAACTGTCACATTATCTAAAATGATTAGGGATGAATTTATAGAAGGAAGAAAGACGGAATCCTATTGTGATCTTATTGTTGACCATCAGCAAGAGTCATGGTTCTTAATTCTATTATATTTTGAGATGCCTCTTGGAAAGAGTCCACAAAGAGAGCTTAATGGGGCAGAGGATTCTGTACACCGTAAAACTACAACTACTGTGATGGAACAGGCCATTGGTAATATGGTATTCACATAACTGGAATTCCATGCTTCATCAGATAATCCTCTTTAACAAACTATACTAAAGCAAGTCACTGAGAAGAAATCTAATTCTACCCTCCCACTCCCATTCCCCCACTTCCCCTAATAGGGACCTTCTTTTATTAATGACCATGTCACAGTCTCTATTTATAAGAAACATTTCTGATTGGACAGTTTTTGTTACAGGCTGGTGACACCAAGATTTTTTAAGTTACCTTTTAAATTTCTTTGCCTGCCCCAGAGTCAATGTGAGCAGAAATAAAAACCTCAAATTTTTCATCTCCTCTCGCCCCTCCCCCTTAAAAAAAGATAAGCTGAAAAAGCTCAAAACACACCGGAAAGATGTGGCAGACTTAAATGGAGTGGGGTTTGAGGTGGTGGGTAAAGGTAAAGAGGTTGTCACTATTCGAGATGGATTTACACGGCCATTCCTTTTTCTTATGGAGTCGTGTTTCCCCTTCAAACCAAGGCTAGAACCTAGAACTTACAAGCATGACTCAGTCTTACCTACTGACTTGAAATAGAAGGAAACTGAAGTCGTGGGAGAAGACCATATTTTGTTGATTAACCCAGGATAGTGAATATTAAGGATATCATGTTTGTTTACTCTCATTCATGGATTATCTTTCCCTTTGCGGGAATCTTCAGGCACAACTTTGGAATTAACCATTGTGAACGTGTTTATATTGGCAGGAGCATGGGAACCTTTGGCTTTGTTTTATTTGGGTGTGATGGGTGTAAGCATGTGACTTGGACGGCATCACTATAAAGCTGTCTGGATCTCTATATCTGGCTCAATGGTTTTGGGTTCTGTATTTCCAAATGAAAAAATCCAGTTGAGAAACAGAGTTGGGCTCTTTCAAAACCTTCCCAAGATGTTTTATTAATGTTTATAGTTTGCTTATCCAGTCCCTCCCACTTCCTTCCAGTCATTCATTGACTTACCAGTCAATTTAACATTGGAAGCTAGACCGTTTTGGATTGGTCTTTAGTCTTAGCAAAACACCCATCTATGGTGTTGAATAATTTGCAGTAATTGTTACTAAACATCAACTGTGTGATTGCAGGCTCTGAGCACTGGAAGATTGGTTAGAGTGCTGCTGGTCTAATTATCTTTAACCAGGAGTCTATGGGTAGGGTTCAAGGGCCACATGAGCCCCTGATACTCTGTGAAATTTTAGTCATATTTACTTATGTGCATTTTGGGAGTAAAAGGGTTTCTGGCTTTTGTCAGGTTTTCAAATGGGTGTTTGGCCCCAAAATGTTAAAGGACTAGTCCCTTAGTTTACTAGATGAGGAAACCTTACAATACTTGCCCACTGTAGCACAGCTGGCTGGAGACAGAGCAGGATCTCCTGGTGTATATCAGCCATGTAGGCAGGTGGATGGTACCTAGCAACAAGTAGCTACCGTATACAGAGCAGTGAGCCTTCTGCCAAACAGCGGCCTCTAAGATTCTTGGACAGAAGTTGTGCTGGTCTTTCTAAAATGGTGTATTCTCTATGGTTTTTTGTTTTTTTTTTAATCTCCCAAGTTCAGGAAATTTAGTGCAGTCTAGAATCTAGACTAGGAGGTAGGCTGGTCCTGTTTATAGTGCCACAGCTGCAGATCACCCATGTGTCTCATTTCCTGCTCTGAGTTTAGAATATAAATGAGGAGATTCTCTTTGCATCCATAACAAGTATATCCTGGTTACTAAAATAAAAGCCTGGTGACATCAATGAAAAATGGGAACAGCAAAGCCACCAGCAGCAGCAGATTCCTTGTTGGTGCTCCACTATATATAAGGTGTTTTTGTGCTTTTACCTCCTCTTCTAATTTGGGGTATTTTTGTTAATATTTAAATGCCAGTCAATCACCACATAGCTAATATGAGGTTATTTTATGGGGAATCATACCTTTATTTTGGGTAACCTGAGAAAATATGAAGTAAAATTATTTTCTGGATGATGCTTTTCAAAGCAAAAGAAAGTTAGATGGGGAAAGAAAATCCTTTGTTAAGCAAAGCAGAATTCTACTTGCAAAAGTGCCAGGGATTCTACAATGGAAAAAACCACTTTCTTCAACATCTGCCTACTGTCTACACACTGATGCTAGAAATGGTTCCAGTTCCTCTTTTGCTTTAGTAAGTTAGTGCTAATGGTATTAGTAGGAGAGGTAGTAGTAATTCTTTAAAGGAAGAAGAGGTTCTGGTTTTTTAATTGTTCTGGTTTAGGTTGTTTCCTAAAGTAATTGTCCAATGAATCTATCTTTCCTGCCTTGCTGGTTATTCATATTATGACCACAAAGGAAAGCCCAGGCCTGACCTAACAAGCAAGATTATGTGTTCTTTAAAGGTAAAGGTTGGGGGAAGATTGTAAACATTTAAATTTAGTTATCTTCTAAAAAGTTACTGTCAACGTAGAAAAGAGTTTTAATAGTTGAAGTTGTTCAGCAATGAAAAGGCTGTCTCTTCAAGTAGTGAGCAGCCTGTCATTGGTAGTAATCAACCAGAAGCTGGTTGAGGGGGGAATTATAATGATGACCCCAAGTGATAACTTGCATTTGGTGGTGATTTCTTTACAAAGTACTTTCGTACTAGGAGTGCTGGTGGTTGTCTGTGTTGCCAGCCATTTGCTTTGGCCTCATGTCATTTTTCTGCAGAACTTGTCTATCTCTCCTCTCTGATTGTGGGCTTCCACCGTGCCTGCTGAGTGGGCACCTGGCCACATGATCAGTCCCCCAGCCACAGGTGATTGGATTAGGATGGGCCCTTGCCCCAAGGGGGAACAATCAGATTCTCTCTTATAACAAATCGGGATTCACTATTTCTAGGCCCACCTTCATTGGCATTTAAACTGAAGAGTCCTGGGGGCTACCTGGGCAGCAGGTGTTGGAGATGTTGGAGAGAAAAGTTGTTTGGCAGATTGGGAAAATCAGATGCGAAGAGAAAAGTGGAGACAAAGGACCATAATTATGGGGTATAATTATGATCAACTGCAAATGATGAATCTCTCTCTGACAGGTTTCTCTTCCTGGTTCTGGTTCCTCAAGCTTGTCAGCACTTTGTGTCCTGAGTTTCTTGAGATACCTTTGTATCCTTCCAGCTAATTTCTGCTTAAGCTAGTGTGCATAAAATCCTGTTACTTGCAAGCAAATCATCTCTGATTAAGACAACTTTATTTTATTTCATCTGATCATCTCAATAGTTCTTCTCCCTTATAAAATCAGAGGAAACTGAGGATGAGAGAAGCTAAATGATTTGTCCAAAGGCTCCCAGCTGAGAAATAGAGGGGTTACAAGTGAAAGCAATCTTGGAACTCTAGTGCCTTGATCCCACTGAGTCTATGGCGTGAATCCATCCATAGTGCTCTGGAGAGGCTTCCTGATCTGAGTGGGAAATCATACGAGATGACTCCTAAGGTTCCATCCACTGTACATCTCTTTTGCTGAAGAGTCCATGACTCACTTAAGATTCTTTGGCTCTATAAAAATCTCATGAGTATCCCTTCAGCTTTGTGAATCAGTTACTTCAAAGACTTTAAGTGTAACCATTTTAGAAGATGCTGCTCAGTGGGGATGGATGCCTCTTTGTTAGTGGGTGAACTTAGTGTTGAAATGAGTGAGTTTTCTTGTCTTTTATTTTGTTACGTGTTACCTTGTGTTCATTTCTAGTCCTTGGGTAGGCAGACAGGGTTGGTGTACTGGAAGTGTATTTTTAGTCTGACATTAAAAAATGTATCATAGACACCAACACAGGAAACAGTTTTTAGGTGAGTCAGTATACAAATAACCTCAAAGAGTTTTCATAAAGGGATGGTAGATCTTTTAAATTTAACAGTCCAGTTTCTGAGGCCCCCTTCCCAATGTCCTGCATTCATTTATTGCTTATTTATTGGGCTGTGTGCTGGCATTTTTTAATCAGGAATTAAGGTATAAAGATAAGTCCTTATCTTTCATAATACAGTTTCAAAAGACATCATGACCCTTCTTTGTTTACTTCTCCCTATCCTGAAAGACTGAATTTTGAGGGCAAGGACTGTATCTTGTTCTTGTATCTTTGGGTCCCTAGCACAGCCCCTGGCACAGTAAATACTTGAGATGTAGTCAAAAGAATTAGGTGCTCACTGTCTAATTCAGAGAGAAAGAAACAAAAAAATCACACTAATGTGTTCAGTGCTAAGTGCCCAGAATATTCCGTGAACACAGAAGGGGAAATGATGAACTAACTGCGAAGATAGTTTTTTAACTGAGTCTTGAAGGGTGGAGTCTTAAAGGAGATGTTGGAATTTGTGACTGTCTGCTATCTGATGGCAAAGGAACAATCCAAGGGCAGCCTTATTTTGTTCTGGGAAGCCAGAGTTTGGGGGCCAAATCCCCGACCTATCGCTTATAAATTATATGACACTTTTGGTAAGTTTGTGAACTTCCTTATACTTCATTTTCTTTATCAATAGAATAGATATAATAGTAGTACCACCCTTATTAGGATTGTTTTAAGGATGAAACTAGAATAAAATACACATGAGGCTTCTACATAGTAAGTGTACAGAGTAAATGCTCAGTAAAGGTGAGTATTATTCTTGGACTTGAGCAGAGAGAAGAAATGTGAGTTCTGGAGAGAATATAGTAGCCCAGAAAGGGAGGCAGCAGGGTCAAATGTGCAAAACAAGGACCTGGGTGGATGATGGCCTTAGGCCTTTCATTACTTCAGGACAGTGGTTCTTAACTTTGGATCAAGGACCTTGACCTTGGGAGAAAAATGTGCATAAGCCCCATTCAAATATTTTGTATTCATACTTCAACAGAAGACCTGAAGGTCATCTGTGGAATTTAGAGGTTTATGAATCTCAAGGTAAGAGTTCCAACTTCATGGTATAGGTAGACCCCATGCGTGCCAAATTTCATGTTGATCACCACCTAAGCAATTGGAGAACACCCTAAAACAGAAGTTACGGGAAATTCTCAGCATCCTTAGGAGAATATGTCCACAAGGGATGATTTAATCTTATTTGACTGTAAACATACGAATATGTAAATTAAAGTGTTTGGGAATAGAGTAATAAGTCAAGATGGGAGCGGAGGTATGTGGGTGACAACCTTTTAGAGGTCTGCAAACTGAGATTATAGAAGGTATGTGATTTCTCCACAGTCATCTGGTTTGCAGCTGAGAAAGGCAGGACTAAGACCCATATTTTTCCACCGTGAAATACTGTGAAATGACGTGTTGTATGCAAAGGACAGTAAATTTACTTGTTAGAAGAATTCTAGATTGGAGAGAAAAGATAAGCTCCTGACAGATAGAGGGCCAGTCTGTGAGTTGCCTTGATGACCGGGCTAAGAAACTTGGAGTTTGATCCTTGAGAAAAGGAATTGAAAATCACATATTTAGGACTGAAATGAAATGTGGAATTCAAGATTTGAGACTCATAGCTTGTCCTTTGAATTATACAGCAGCTGGAAATCGAATTTCTTTTTTTTCCATCTGGACTTCTCTCATGGTGGTCTTCCCGACGGGAGGGCATCTGTGAACTTTTTAATGGGAGAAGTCGTAAAGCTGGGTTAGGGCTGTGTTCGCACAAGGCTGGCTTCCGAGGCAGGTAAAATCGAACTCCCCTTTTTCTTTTCAGTTACAGACACAGCCATTGCTGCCACCACCAGCTGAGTGACTCGGAATCTAGGGGTTGCCAGTAATTGTGGGTTTTAAGTCACAGAGGAGAAAGATAAGAGGCGAGCAAGGCTGGTTTTTTCACAATTAAATGTTGCCTCTCGGGCTTCTCTGTCGGCAGGAATCCAAGAGGTCAGGACCCACCAGCCATATTATTTTTCTCCCTGGCTGCCTGCTGTCATTCTTATCCCTTCCTCATTCATGGGAACGAAGAAAAGGTGGGTTGGAAATAAAAAGCTTGTTCTAGCCTACTTTTTCCTTTACGAAACTTGTCGGAAACAAAGCTTTCCCGTGAAACAGACGGGATCCCCTCTGGTAGCTGGCTTTTCCTGCCAGCAGCACAAAGATATTTTCTGGCGGGGAGAGAAACCATTGTTGAAATGCACTTTTGTCCTTTTATAGTTATGACTTTGTTTTTTCTCAAGGACTGCCATGGACTCCGGTATTTTTGTATTTGTTTAACTCATGTTAGTCAAAATCAAGTTTTTATCCCTGGTTGCTCCAACTCCATTATAAGTGCCCTGAGGGCAGGAATTGTTCTACTGTTCTTTGTTTTTACTGCAGTGCCTCAAAGGTAGAAGGAAGTTAAGCAGCTAGTGGTTTAGTTTTCTGCATTCATGAGATGTTAGAACTAGAAGGACCTTAGTCATCATACGTTCAACTTCAGTATTTAATGAAAGAATACAGTGTGTACAGTGACTTACTCCAATTGTACAGCTAATTAGTGGTTTTTCTAGAGCAAGAAACAGGCCTCGTCCCCGAACTCATGACATGATGGGAAAGGCCTGGAGTGGTGGAGGTGGGCAAGCCTGGTTCATAGTTTGCCTCCTTCCCAGTTTCCTCATTTTGAGATTGCAGGTGATCATTTACATCTGGCTGGCATCTATGTGCAGCTGAAAATGTCTGCACATAATAAGCACTCAAAAATGTGAGCTTTAGGGCTTCCCTGGTGGCGCAGTGGTTGAGAGTCCGCCTGCCGAGGCAGGGGACACGGGTTCCTGCCGGGTTCCGGGAAGATCCCACATGCCGCAGAGCGGCTGGGCCCGTGAGCCATGGCCGCTGGGCCTGCGCGTCCGGAGCCTGTCCTCCGCAACGTTGAGAGGCCACAACAGTGAGAGGCCCGTGTACCACAAAAAAAAAAAAAAAAAAAAAGTGGGCTTTAGAGAATCATTGTTTTATTTCTTTTTGAAATACAAGACCTCCTTTATACGAAAACACATTTCTTTTTTTAATTTTTATTTTATTTATTTATTTTTTATGTCTTTAGAATATCCTTTACTATTATTTTTTAAACATCTTTATTGGAGTATAATTGCTTTACAATGGTGAGTTAGTTTCTGCTGTATAACAAAGTGAATCAGCTATACATATGTCCCCATATCTCCTCCCTCTTGCGTCTCCCTCCCATCCTCCCTATCCCATCCCTCTAGGTGGTCACAGAGCACCGAGCTGATCTCCCTGTGCTATGCAGCTGCTTCCCACTAGCTATCTATTTTACCTTTGGTAGTGTATATATGTCCATGCCACTCTCTCACTTCATCCCAGCTTACCTTCCCCCTCCTTGTGTCCTCAAGTCCGTTCTCTATGTCTGCGTCTTTATTCCCGTCTTGCCCCTAGGTTCTTCGGAACCTTTTTTTTTTTTTTTTTTTTTTTAGATTCCACATATATGTGTTAGCATATGGTATTTGTTTTTCTCTTTCTGACTTACTTCACTCTGTATGACAGACTCTAGGTCCATCCACCTCACTACAAATAACTCAATTTCGTTTCCTTTTATGGCTGAGTACTATTCCATTGTATATATGTGCCACATCTTCTTTATCCATTCGTCTGTCGATGGACACTTAGGTTGTTTCCATGTCCTGGCTATTGTAAATAGTGCTGCAATGAACATTGTGGTACATGACTCTTTTTGAATTACGGTTAAGAAAACACATTTCTGGGATCTCTTTAATGTCAGAAAACGTAGCCCGATTGCTGTTGTGAGAACAGCTTAGGAAGGAGAGCAGGTTAATAGGGCTCCTGGTTGGATGCAGCGTAGAATTGCCTACAAGTGGAAACTGGTCCTGCCCACAGATAAAAAAGGCCACAAGTGCAATGCTTTTGCCTGGGTCCCATCAGCCCTTGCTGGAAGGGAGTTGGGTTGCTATGTTCAGCAGTTAGTAAGGGATGCCTGCTGTGCCTGCCTTGCTGAGCAAGAGGCTCGACTGTAGGGGGTGGGAGGGTACGAACGAGAGTCCACGGGCCCAGCTTGCGTCAGTAGGCGATGCAGTGGGAGAGGGGAAGGCCAGGGTCTGAGGGAACACAAGAGGCACTGGCACAAGGCATGCAAGAGGACGCTTTCCAGGCCTAGTGTTGTTCAGAGGCAAGTTTGAGGAGAGGTGCACAGAGAGACCGACAGAGATGAAGGGGGTGCCAACATTACATGAAAGGAAAGAGGCTTTCACAGGAGAGACTGAGGGAGACGGCTGGAGAGGAAGAGCAGAAGAAGGAACCTCCTTTTAGTACTGGTGGCTTTTATTGAGGGAGGGGCCGTTGAGGTCTTCGGGGCCCAACCCAGGGTCCTGGTTTTCTTCTCTCTCTCACAGACACACATGCCTTCTCCACACAGACACACACGCCTTCTCCACCCTCTTTGTGGTGTTATGAGTCCAACCATCTCCCGGAAGCCTGAGCAGCAGCCCAACATTGTCCCATTGCTGCCCGGAGGTCAGGGAATGCCCTTGCTGATGATCAAGGGGAGGACCTACTCTGCAAATAGCACCCCAGTCCCATGTGCAATAATTCCCCACCTAAGCCCCACGAAACACATACTCTGTGCAAATAACACTGGCCTGACTCCAGCAGTGACACAGCTGTTGAAACAGCTTAGTCACCGGGGCGATGGAGGTGGCGTGGCTCGGGAATGCGGGGTGCAGCGATCTGACATTTAGCTGGCTGGCAGCCACCCTGAGAGCCAGCACAGATCTGTGGGAGAGCTGCAGAGAGAATCTGCTTCCTGTCCACAAGCATACCCTTGTTTCTTTTGAAGCCCAACCATAATCCCCTCCCTGGGCAGGACAGACTGGGGAACAAAATGTTTTGGGACCGAGGAGAGGGGAAAAAAAGGGTGAATTCCTTTGAGACACCTGGTTTCTTTCCCTTAATGATCCATGTTAATTTCCTGGATAACTTTTTTTTTTTCCTGCCTCAGGCTAGGCAGAGTGTGATTTAGACTTCCTGAAGGTAGGGCAGGGCAGGGGGGAAGAGCTAACTTATCTAGGAAATGGAGTGACTTTCTTAGCTTTTAAGGTATCCAGGTAATGTAGGAAAAAGTTAAGAAGACAAGTCCTGGCCCTCCTGCCTGATCTTGATTGCATTTCTTCAGCCGTTTCATCTGCCAGAGCTCCTGTCTGAAGGACTCTGGGCAGATCTGGGCACATTACTTCACTGGTTTCATCAGGATTTGAGGAGGACTAATAAACTGCCACAGAGTGACCCCATTCCTCTTCCAGCCCTTTGAAGAAGTGACCTTTGTGTTTTCTCTTTATCCTGGACTTCTTCTGCACTGTTTGTTTTGGGAGTTGTTAAGTTAAATTAGCCATCCCTTTCCTCTCCTGGTTACTGTATGAGAATGCAGCTGTCAGTCTGTTAACTCTGCCGTCGTCTATTTTTAGATTCAGTGTGAATGAAGCTCTCTTCTCTAATTGCATTCAGAGAGAGAGAGAGAGAGAGAGAGAGGGAGGGAGGCAGGTAGATTTTTGTAACCATCACACTGGCTATTATTCTAGATGCTCTGTGCACTGATGGTGTCCTGGGGAGAAAGCAAAGAAACCCACTGTGTGTTTCCCTCCCTTGGCTGTCAAGTTTGTTTTCACTCCACATTTATGTTGATTATGGTCACATAGGAAAGAGCAGTGTCGCCACATTTGCTCTCCAGTGTTTTAACACTTGCCAGCTTGGATGGTTCTGATTTCTCTAGCTTTTTAAGGAAAAGATTGGCTCATTGTTGAGTTCAAATTCCTTGGAAAATGGGGAAGGTCCTTCTGGTGACCTTTACTATGAGATGAAATAATCTTAAACATGCTGAAAACTGTGTAAGTGCAGCGGGCCACAGTTTCTTCTAGATCTCTCTGCCCCTTCCCCCACCTTATCCCAGTCTGCCTTTCACACAGCCGCCAGATCTCTTTGCTTAAACATCCTTCTAAAGAAAATGCTGGGACTTCTCTGGTGGCGCAGTGGTTAAGAGTCCGCCTGCCAATGCAGGGAACACAGGTTTGATCCCTGGTCCGGGAGGACCCCACGTACTGCGGAGCAACTAAGCCCGTGCGCCACAACTACTGAGCCTGTGCTCTAGAGTCCACGAGCCACAACTACTGAGCCCACGTGCCTAGAGCCCGTGCTCTGCAACAAGAGAAGCCACCGCAATGAGAAGCCTGTGCACGGCAATGAAGAGTAGCCCCCGCTTGCCACAACTAGAGAAAGTCTGTGCGCAGCAACGAAGACTCAACCCAGCCAAAGAAATAAATAAGTAAAATATTAAAATAAATAAATAAATAAAATGCAGCATTCAGAGCACGTTTCTTCTCTTTGTCAGAAAATCCTTCCTCCTCTCAACCTTGTCTGTTTTCTCCACTCCTTTTCCCATTCCCCGCCGTATTGAATTAGTTGATTTCTCTGACTACACTGTCCTATTTTTTGCTTCCATGACTCTTTAGGCATGCGGCTTCCTCTGCCTATAATTTCTTCTCCTGCTTCCTTACCTAGTGAACTCTTACTCATCCTGTGATTCACAGTTAAACATCATCTATTCTAGATGAGATAATCTAGAACGTCATGTGTTCTATGCTGCATTTCTTGTCCCCCTACCAGGCACTCTTGACATCTTTGTGCTGACTACAGTCATCCCTCGATATCCCTGGGGGATTGGTTACAGGATCCACCTGAATATCAAAATTCATGGACGCCCAAGTCCTTTGTGTAAAATGGTGCAGTACAGTCAGCCTTGTATATCTGCAGGTTCTGCATCTGTATATAGAGAACTGACTGTATATACCTACTTTAGATGTACTACCCACATGAGATAGCACTTATTTATGTATATGCCTGCATATACATAAAAAAATATATGTATATTTCCCCACCTTACTGTGAACAATCGAGGGCAATGACTTTGCCTTGTATGTCTTTTTCATCCCCACTATTGTGCATAGAAACTAGTAGGTGCTTAAACATATTTGGTGGAGGAAAAAAATGAATTGGATTGGATGATCCACTTAGAATTAGAGGTTTCAGAGGTACATTATTCCATCTTGGTGGCCACACCAGCTGTTATGACTTCCTGTTATGAGTTCCTGATGGGCTTCTTTTCTGTCTTGGAAAGTAGGCTTGAGTAGATTACCAGAGACCTGATGTGTTCTACCCAAATGGGTGCTGTACAGTTTTTCTTCTCTGAAGTCTCTTGCCAGTAGTTCCAGCTCTTCTCTTATCCCTATAGACTTGGGCAGGTATGATACACACCTCAAAGACCCATCTTTTTATTGCTTTACTTAAACCTTAAACTCTAGAACAGGTCAGAAAACTATGTGGTTTCTAGTCCCTGTGGCTACATCTTTTCTCCTTCTTTACCCCTACTAGCCCTCTCAAGCAGAACACTACTGCATCCCCATATTATAATTCAGATGGAGAGGGAGGAAGGACATGGTGCCTCCCTCAGGCTCACTCCCCTTCCACCCAGCCCCAGGAACAGCATATTACTTCTAGATGGGACCCTTGGCCAAATTTGAGGAACATCCTTTTTTCGGAGTGTGTGCGTGTGTTGGTGGGGGGTGTGTGTGGGAGAAGGGAAGCAGGCAGTGGGGAAAAGAAAGTGAATGCCACCAAAACAGAGCAAACTATAGACTACACACGTTTGTTATAGAGGTGATGGAGTGATGGAGGGAATTTTGGATTGTAGGAATATTTGGAGAAAGAAGAATGATATTCATTAATTTGGCAAATATTTAATGACTATCTGTTTTGGAAAGACATGTGTGATAGAGCTGTGAGCAAGCCTGAGGTAGTCCCTGGCTTTCAGGAACCTCTCAGTCTAAGTGGGTGGTGGGTAGGGAAAGAGATACAGGTAAGTAGTCCTGTAGCTGAACTGCAGTAGGATACGTGTTACGGTGCTGGACACACAGGGTACTGTGCGAGCAAGAGGAGGGGCACTTCATCCATTTTAGTGGGTGAGGGAAGGTGGGAATGAATCTGTAGAATTCTAGAAGATGAGCAGGAGTTGTTCTGGCACGAGTGGGAATGCCAAACACTATCTGCAGAGTACTGTCGGCAGCCCAGAGGCAAAGAAGCTCTTTTGTAATTCATCCTCTCAAAGGGGACAACTATTAAAAACCTCGTGTGCAAGCAGGGACCCCAAGTGCAGTAAGTGTAGGTAACCTTGAGTAGCAGACTTAAAAAAGCAGTCAGCATTTACTGAGCGCTTACTGTATGCCAGGGCTGTGCTGAGTGATTAGCGCATTTAGTCCTCACAACCTTAGGAGATGGGCATACCGTTCTCCCCCTTTTATAGAGAGAGAAGTTCAGTGGCTTGCCTGCTGTTGCACACCTTGCCTACTTGGCCACCAAGTGGCCAAGGTGGGCCGTGATTCCAGGCTGCCTCTCTCCAGAGCCTGAACTCTTACCTGTCTTCCAGGCTGGAGGCAGGATGGCAGGCTAAGGTGACTAGTCTTGGGGGGCAGGAATAGGGAAGGGTTTGCGAGATGAGACCCTGGGATGCTAACCAAGAGTCAGATCTTAGTCTCTTATGCCATTTAAGGAGTTTCAACATTAGACTGGGGGTAATGTAAAGACATTGAAAGTATCTCAGAAATCATCTATCTGGCTACAGTGTGAAACACAGGCATGGGGCATGTGTTTGCATCATCTAGACCTGAGATGATGGTGGCCTTGAACACGGGGAGTGGTGGTGAGGAGAGAGACAGGGATAAATCTGCAAGACTTGATGAGCTGAGAGAATTGACCAGATTTGGTGGTTTGGCTTTCTTTTCTTTTTTTTTTTTTTTTTTTGTGGTACGCGGGCCTCTCACTGTTGTGGCCTCTCCCGTTGCGGAGCACAGGCTCCGGACGCGCAGGCTCAGCGGCCATGGCTCACGGGCCCAGACGCTCCGCGGCATGTGGGATCCTCCCAGACCGGGGCACGAACCCATGTCCCCTGCATCGGCAGGTGGACTCTCAACCACTGCGCCACCAGGGAAGCCCCTGGCTTTCTTTTCTGAACTACAGAAATAAAGCCATCCAGTGGGTAGTGAGTGTGCAGATTTGAAACTTAGGAGGGGAATCTGAACTTGAGAGGTGGCTGGTGTCCCAAGAGCAGATGAGACCCCTCAGGGCAAGTGAGCTGAGTTGGAAGGGGAAGGAGCTATTCTACAACCCAGTGAACACCAGGATGTATTTTTTCTATATTCTGTGGTCCTGCAGATTCATTTGTTTACAAAACATTTGATGCCCCAGCTACTTTTCCAAATGTATAGCCTTTAAGCGGTCCAGTAGGGTGCCGTAAGTGTGAGTGGATGTTTTCTAATGGCAAAGGGCCTGATGTGAGGAACATTCCCCTATGCCCTAGTCATGTTTCATAGACAGCTTACTTCAATTAGGAGATACTGCTTCAGAATATAGCAAGGGATCATTCTGATGATGCTTAGAAAAATGTCTTCCTACATGTGGAAAATATTTCTCCACAACGCAAATGCTTGACGTGATGGGGGAAAAATGAGCGAGGTGGTGTGAACTAAACTGTTAGGCTGGTTTGCAAAATAATTGTACTCATTCATTTTATAACTGCTTACACCCAGGCCTGTAGGGCATCTTAAGAAAACAGCTGAGACCAAATTTATAATTAGCTGAGTCCATTTTTGCCAGACCTAACCGTGGATATAGGACAGGGTTGGTTTTGTTATTTCCTTAATTGAAAACGTCGAGAAAATACAAGCCAGGTCGGGGAGTTTTTGATCAGGGTAGGAATGCTGGCATAAATAACCCCAGATTATATGTCTGCAGGAGGCTGGGAGGAGGCCGGTCTGCATGGCCTCCTTCTGAGGTTACCCAAACAAACCTGGTGACTGGCCACTCCCCTATGTAATGTGGGAATGCATGTGAGCATTTTGAAATCTCTTTACTTTTTTCCCAGAACAAGGGCCCAGGGAAATCAAGGTTTCTTAGGGAACTGAAAAGCTTTTGACAACCATAAAATAATTCTTTAATAACTCTTAATGTAACTTGTCCTCCCCCTTTTCCCCTTTATTTCCAGTTAATTGATCAATAATATAACATAACCATCCTAGGACTGGATGGAAAGGGAGTGAGTATTTTTAAGTACCTATATGCCAAGCAGTCCTGTCAACAGCCTTGGGAAGTAGGTCCCACTATTTCTATATTGCAGAGGTGGAAACTAAGACATTTCAGGTCTCTCAGCTAGGAAGACATGAAGATTAAATTGAAAAGCAGATCTGTTTGGCTGCCAAACTCTTTGTACTATCCTGGCTGGCAAATACCTGTTTCTAAAAGTGTAAGTAAGAAGCATTTTGATTACTTTCTTTCTTTTTCCTCAAGGAAAGCTCATCTTTCATCACTTTAGCCCCTCCTCCCAGGGGCCATTCTTACCTTAAGCAGCTGCCCTAGGTTTCTTGAGGTGCTCACACTGTTTTCCTAGCTATTTGTCCCCCCACCATTTTTGGCATATGCTAAGGACTTGCTCACCTCTCTGGCCTTCCACTTGTCTTCAGAAAACTGATTGGCAAACACTTTTCTCATGAAGGGCAAGGCGTTTTAACTCATACAGAGATAAATGCTTCTTAAGGATATGATTGGTCTATACTTCCCAATATGGAAAGGCACAGATCTTTCTGCTGGTAATGATACTCTGCAGTCTGGGTCGGCTCCTCCGGAACCCTAGAGTGCAGGTTCCTCACACCAGAGCACTGCTCCCATAACAGGATGGAAATACCGAGTGTGCCTTTCCACACCTCCCTTCCCAGTATTGAGAATGGATTTTCCCTGCAACCAAAATGTGTCTCCAAAGCCATTTGAGAAACGCGAGGCTCCGACAACCCACAGGATAGCAAAGCTGCTGGTCTCGTTTAGGTGTGGAAAACCATGCATTTCAAATCTATAAATGCCCTATGCTGATATACTTCACAACTTTACCCCATGGAACTGGTATAACCAGCGTCCTTGTTTTATAGGGAAGGTTCTCCAGGTGCCAGAGGTAGCCTTGGCCTTCCTGCCATTCTCCCAGGGCGTTCAAATTGGATGCTTTACTTTCATTATCTCTGTGGGGAGGGGAGGGGTGTCATGAGACCAGTGTTTTATTACATGCAACATAGTCATTAAAGCTGAACTTTGTTTCCGAGTCCATTGGAGACAGAAGAGAAAGTGATTCTGGTGGCTGACTTCAGAGCTTTGCTGTGTTTCTCTGCCCAGTGTTTTCCTTTTTCTGAGTTTTGTGTTCCAGGTTTGGATACGGGTTCATTGTGGGAGGTCCCATGTCCCTGAAACCCGGTAATTATTTTGAATTAAAGTAAGTATAAGACTGACTTTCACTTCCCTAATAAAAATGATAAAAACAATAGCTAACCCTTCATGCTTTCTGCACTATTCTAAGGATTTTTCATGTAGTATCTAATTTAATGATCACAGAATCCTAGGAGGCAAGTCCTATTCCAACAGGGTAAGGAACCTGAATGTTCATGGCAGGGTGGGTAGGGGAGATCACAGAGTCCAGCCAGGGAAGGCTCGAGGGCCACTTGAACCGGCCATTCTCCCTGTGGTTTCTGTAAGAACTATACGCCATGAAACTCTAGAAGCTTGAGTGTCTGATGTTTCTAGGGGTAAAACTTTCCAAGCCTTGGCTTCTCTGCCTCATAAACAGGAATGATAACACCTGCCCCCAGATGGCAAAGGAAGTAAGGAGGTGATGTGTGAGGATTAGGCAGAGTATGTGGTAAAGTTCATGAACCAAAATAGAAAGCTTTAGAAAGAACTTCGCCTAATGCTGAAATGGAAAGAAAAGAGAACGGTGGTGTGGGGGGAGTATGAAAAGTGTCCCCTCAAAGAATGACACAGCTTGCCTGATGTCTTATTAGCTGACCTGCGCAGAGATTTTGTTTCCTTTTATTTTTAGGGAATTGGTTATTGACATTTAAAGATTGAGAGATGTTGTATAACCAGCTGCATTTCTGGCTTCTCTTGAAAGAAGCAGCAGGTCTGGTCGGAAGACCTGTGCTGCCTTACGATGATGGCTGGAGCTGAAAGCAGCTGCCCCCAGTCCACGGGGCTCACTCCTGTCCCTGACTACATGCCCGGTTAGGGCCAGATCCACAACATGAACACAAGCGTCCCCAGGCTTCCAACTCCACGCTGGGGTTGGGGGGGGGTCGGGTCACATCACACTCCTCCAGTCAGTTTTCTGAAGTAGTGCTGTGTTTCCCTCCTGTAGAAAGTTGTGTTTGGTCAGAGTTGAGTGGTCTCTGCACGCAGTGTGTTTGATTCAACTGTTAAGTTTCTTTTGAATTCTCTTTCTACCAACAAAGGTAACAGAGAGTGGTGGGGTCTAGGGTGATCCAGACTGAGGTTTAAGGCCCAGCTCTGCAATTACTAGCCATGTACTCTTGGACAATTTGTATAACTAACCTCTTCTTTATAGGATGGGTGTGAGGACCGAAGGGGACAGTGTACACGCAGAGACTTGCTTTTATTAAAGACTACCTATTCATATTTTGTGACTAGTTTGAGGGGCTTCTTTCATCATA
This sequence comes from Hyperoodon ampullatus, assembly GCF_949752795.1. NCBI lineage: Eukaryota > Metazoa > Chordata > Mammalia > Artiodactyla > Ziphiidae > Hyperoodon > Hyperoodon ampullatus. The sequence continues at coordinate 59,753,949 of NC_136915.1, read as the reverse complement.
AGTTACCCAGTTTTCTTTAAGCTGTACAAAAAAGATGGCTGTCTTTTAAGACAGTTTCAAAATACTTCTCTTTCTCATGTTACCAACAATAATACAACTTCAGGCAAGTCACTTCATATCTGAGGACCCTGGTTTACTCACTAATCAAAAGGAAATATCCATGCCCACTTTATAAGTTGTTTCACGAGGTCATTTAAATGAAAGCACGGAAGTCACGAGGGCCTAACACAGAGTAATTGTACACGAAAACAGTGTTTAAAATTTTTGTTTGTTTGTTTGTTTCTTTGTTTTGCGGTACATGGGCCTCTCACTGTTGTGGCCTCTCCCATTGCGGAGCACAGGCTCCGGACACGCAGGCTTAGCGGCCATGGCTCACAGGCCCAGCCGCTCCACGGCATGTGGGATCTTCCCGGACCGGGGCACGAACCCGTGTCCCCTGCGTCGGCGGCGGACTCTCAACCACTGCGCCACCAGGGAAGCCCCTTTTGTTTGTTTTTAACAGCATATTTTAAAACAGTCTGGGGGTTCCCAACAGGTGGCAATAACTTTTAAAGCCAGAGCAGGCCAGGAGGCCAGTCTGTCTGGCCCTTTCTCTCCCTGAGGCACCTGCTCTGTACCAGGCCCACTCCTAACATTTGTGGGGTGCAAGGTAAGAGTACCTATGAAGGCATGGCTGCCACATGTCTCAATATTTTAAAGTGATAAATTTGGCTTAGCAAATTGTTAAGCCAAATAAGTCTTATCATCCAGTTGTAACAAATTTACTTTCGTAATGCACTAGAAGTCTGGATGTGAATTTAAGATTCTTGGATGCCTTGGAATTCCGTGCCAAAAATGTGATGGACCAGGGAGTGTGGGCTTATAGATGTCTTTTCTTCCCACCCCTGGCTCCATCCCATACAAAGAGTGTGTTTCTGTGTGGACACCCCACCCTCCAAGCTCAATCTCTGTCCGTATCCTCCTCCAAACAACAGCCCTTTGAGCACTCCTGAGCCCAAGGGTGCACAAGTAGTTGTGTAGTTCCCTCTGGGAGGCCAGATCTGGGGAAGAGGTTCCCCCCAGTCCCACGATGTGGAAGTAGGCTCAGGGCTGTCTGGGTACATATTCTGGGGTCCTGAGTTCCTGGACCATGTTCTAAAAATTGGGGGAGGGGTTAGGATATTGATGGACATGTCCCCTTCACTTCAGGGTCTTCTCATCTGGAGAGGAAGAGAACAGCTGGAAAAGGGCCAGACAGAGCGGGACCCTTTAAAAGTGTGGCACCCAGATTCAGGACCCCTCCTGCTGTGTGTCTAGGGCCAGTGCTGCTCTGAACCCTGGTCCTCCAAGGAGCGCAATATGAGAATTGATAACTTCCTTTATACCTTTCAGTTTTTGTTTTTTTTTTTGCGGTACGCGGGCCTCTCACTGTTGTGGCCTCTCCCGCTGCGGACCACAGGCTCCGGACGTGCAGGCTCAGCGGCCATGGCTCATGGGCCCAGCTGCTCCGCGGCATGTGGGATCCTCCCGGACCGGGGCACGAACCCATGTCCCCTGCATCGGCAGGCGGACTCTCAACCACTGCGCCACCAGGGAAGCCCTACCTTTCAGATTTATACTGTTGAGTTCTGTGGTTCTGGAAGTGCCCTTTCGACAGAGTTGAAAGTCCCAATTCCTAATCCCAATGTTAGAAATGAAAAGGAGGTACCCTGGTGCCTAATATTGAACTCACAGATGGGAGTTCTGCTCAGTTCTTTCTTTGGACCACTGAGGCTGCCAAGTGACAAACAGTTGTAGCCATTCTGGTTCCTAACCAAGAGGGTATACAAACTCCGAGCATTGCTTCTGCCAAGCCAGGCGTCCCACAGTTTCTTATACAGACTCTTATTATCCATTCTCAGCCCTGGGTCTCTGCACAGCCTAGTGTCCTCAAGTCCAGAGTCTCCTGGATTATGTGGAGATGGGAAGATGGATGAGAACTGGGGTTCCAGTGATTCTGTGTACAGACTTTGACCCCGCTACCCTGTTGTCAGCATCTTGCCTCTTCTGTCTTATGCAACACCTGGTGCTTTCCAGTTCTGAGTGGCTTGGGGGTCTATTGGACATGTTGGCTCACTTTTCCAAAATATACCTTCTGTGGAGTTTCGGTTGTGCCCATCTCTGTGGCTGTCAGGAAATCCTACTCCATCTGTTTTTCATCTTCAAAAAAATTGTTGCAGTCTCTGGTTTGCTCATGTCACTACCATTTTTTTCCCCCTTGTGATTTAATATCCTTTGTGTTCTTTTACTGTTTTTTTGTTTGTTTTTTTTGTGGAGTTTCAGGAGTGAGAGGAGGAAAACATACGTAGCCAATTCACCATGTTTGACTGAGACTTATTATCTTTAGTTATTTTTTCATTGAAGTATAGTTAATGTACAGTATTATATTAGTTTCAGATATACAGCATAGAGATTCAGGGTTTTGTTTTTTTTTTTACAGATTATACTCTATTAACAGTTATTATAAAATAATGGCTATAATCCCCTATGCTATACAATATATCCTTGTTGTTTTTCTATTTTATACATAGCAGTTTGTATCTCTTAATCTCATGCCACTCACCCTTTCCCTCTCCCTGCAGGTAACCACTAGTTTGTTTTCTATATCTGTTTCTATTTTGCTATATACATTCGTTTGTATTATTTTTTAGATTCCACATATAAGTGATATCATATAGTATTTGTCTTTCTCTGACATAAGCAAAGCATAATATTCTCTAGGTCCATTCACATAGCTGCAAATGGCAGAACTTTATTCTCTTTTATGGCTGAGTAATATTCCATTGTGTGTGCTTATGTGTGTGTGTGTATTTATATATGTATGTATATATATATATATATATATTTATACCACATCTTCTTTATCCATTTGTCTGTCAGTGGACACTTGGATTGCTTCCATATCTTGGCTACTGAAAATAGTGCTGCTATGAACATTAGGGTGCATGTATCTTTTCGAATTAGTGTTTTCATTTTTTCTGGATATGTACCCAGGAGTGGAATTGCTGGATTGTGTGGTAGTTCTATTTTTAGTTTTTTGAGGAACCTCCATACTGTTTTCTGTAGTGGCTGCACCGATTTACATTCCCACCAACAGTGTACAGGGTTCTTTTTTCTCTACATCCTCACCAACACTTGTTATTTGTAGACTTTTTGATGGTAGCCATTCTGATGGGTGTGAGGTAATCTCTCACTGTGCTTTGACTTGCATTTCTCTAATATTAGAAATGTTGAGCATCTTTTCATGTGACTGTTGGCCATCTGTATATCTTCTTTGGAAAAATGTCTATTCAAGTCTTCTGCCCATTTTTTGACTGGATTGTTTGTTTTTTTGATACTGAGTTGTATGAGCTGTTTGTATATTTTGGATTTTAATCCCTTGTCAGTTGCATCATTTGCATATATTTTCTCCCATTCTGTAGGCCGTCTTTTTGTTTTATCATTGCTTTCCTTTGCATGCAAAAACTTTTAAGTTTAATTAGGTCCCATTTGTTTATTTTTGCTTTTATTTCTTTTGCCTTAGGGGACAAATCCAAAAAAATATTGCTGTGATTTATGTCAAAGAGTGTTCTGCCTATGTTATCTTCTTTATGGTATCATGTTCTACATTTAGGTCTTTAATCAATTTTGAGTTTATTTTTGTATATAGTGTGAGGAAATGTTGTAATCTCATTCTTTTACATGTAGCTGTCCAGTTTCCCCAGCACTACTTATTAAAGTGACTATCTTTTCTCCATTGTATATTCTTGCTTCCTTTCTCATAGATTAATTGACCACAGGTGTTTGGGTTTATTTCTGGGCTCACTATTCTGTTCCATTGATCTATGTGTCTGTTTTTGTGCCAATACCATGCTGTTTTGATTACTGTAGCTTTGTAGTATAGTCTGAAATCTGGGAAGGTGACACCTCCAGCTTTATTCTTTTTTTCTCAAGATTGCTTTGCCAATTCTGGTTCTTTTGTGGTTCCATATAAATTTTAGGGTTATTTGTTTTAGTTCTGTGAAAAAGGTCATCAGTATTTTCATAGGGACTGCATTAAATCTGTAGATAGCTCTGGGTAGCATGGCCATTTTAACAATATTGATTATTCCGATACAAGAGCATGGGAGATCTTTCCACTTCTTTGTATCATCTTCAGTTTCCTTCATCAGTATTTTATAGTTTGCAGAGTATAGGTCTTTTATCTTCTTGGTTAAGTTTATTCCTAGGTATTTTATTCTTTTTGATGTGATTTTTAAATGTGATTTTTTTTTTTTTTACTTTCTCTTTCTGATAGTTCATTATTAGTGACAGAGGGTTTAAATAATACTAATAAAGGAGCAGGTGCTGATGTTCATGAAGGTTTGGTCTATATCAGAATGGCCTCAAATTCCTTCTTTCCTGCATTATTTCCTTCTCTTCCTAGATTTCCTCAGAGAACCAGGGATTCACCACACTGTCAAATTGTCTACAAGCCACACTGGGTCAGTGGAAAGAACAGCCCTAATTTTTCAGACAGCAGTTATTCTTATGTTTCCCTTGTGACCTGATATTCAGGTTCCAGAGCCTAGAACTGAGCCCAGTCTCATAACCCCAGTGGGAGCTGGCTCACCAAGGTCATTTTGGAAATGTAGTCTGTGCTTTTTTTCCTCCATTAAGACTCCTCTGTTCTTGAACTTGCTCAACAGAGTATAAAACAGACAAAATGGATAGAGGCAGTTTTTATTACTCTAATCTCCTTAATGAGTTCTATGGTGAGTTAAACCCATTCATGGTCCTTATTGATATGGAAGTGTATGTGAATGTTCCTTTGCACAATTATGAACTTATTATTATATTCCTATCTGTGTATAAGTCTTTAATTTGGAAAAACCCTTTACCTCTTATATTAACTTTGTCCATACTCTGAAGAAGGGGTTTTGAGAAGCAGCAGAGCCTATATTTGAGAGCTTCTTGGGGGTAATTTTAAAAAGGATGCTTTCAGACTAGAGTATGTCCTGAAGAAAGCACCCAAGATACTTAAATCATGTCTCTGAGGGGTGGCTGAAAAAGTTGGTCATTTTTATCAGAGAGGAGAGGAAACACAGGCAGATGAGTTGCAGGTTTCAAGTACCTAAGGAACTTTTGTGGAAAAAGGACTTCATCTTCTGTGGGACTCCTACAGGCAGACCTAGGACCAGTGGTGCAAGTTAAGGAGGATGAATGCTGACCGTGAGTTGGAATCTGACCATTTGAACTGCCTCAGAGAGAGTGAGACCCCTGTCTCTGGAGGAATTTAAGTGGATGCTCTTTGACTCCTTGGCAGAACAGTTGATTATGGGAGGGAACCCAACCTCCAGCTTAGACAGTCATCCTATGACTTTTAAGTCCTTGGGTTTGGAGAGTCAGGTTTGGCATTTTATAGGAACTGATACGTCTCTTTTGTCTTATTGGTTTCCATGGTGGAGCCTATAAGAATTTTTAAACTGTTTCCAAAGTATCTTCCCAGAAGCTGTTTCTGAATTGTGCATCCTTTCTCTTGCAGGAGAAAATGCAGAAGTTTCCATGGATATTTCCCTGGCTTACCGAGATGATATGTTTGCTGAGTGGACTGAAATGGCCCATGAGAGAGTGCCCCGGAAACTCAAATGTACCTTCACCTCCCCCAAGGTAGGGTACCTTGAAGTCTCAGTTGATGAGGTTTTTTATTTTGTTTCCAGGTATGTGGGAACATTTGGTCAGACACATTTCTTGTTCCTAAGCATGCATGACCCACAAAGGTTAGTAGTCACTGTCCTTTGTCCTAGAAGAGGGCCATGTAGATATTTCATGTCCCTGCAAAGGAGGAAAGAACAGAACAAGGAATGTCTGTTTGAAGTGATTTAGTTGTTTCTCTGAAATACCTCCGTAAAAATAAATTCTTGTTCTTTGGATATTAACAAAAAGTGTTTGAAGATCATTGCTAAGTTAATTTTAGGTGTACAAATCTGTTCATATCGGTTCAATGCATGTGTCTGCTTCTCTGTTTCATCGGCATCTCTGTTGCCAAAGTCAGTGTGCAGGTGTGAAGACTAACAATCCCAGGGAACAAACACCACAGACAAAAAGAGGACCTGAGGGAGAAATCTAGTTTCCTTTGAGACCTCTCAGTTCTCTTTCATACTTTTAGGACTCTCCCTTCTTTGGTTCTTCCGGGAAGACTCATTTAACCACCAAGGGGAGGAAAGCCACTATCCTTCATTGAGAGTAGGGAGACACTTTCTCTTGGACAAAGGCCTTAGATTCTCCAGGAATTAAAATACAGGCATGGACTCAGTGACCCTCAGAGGATAGTGGGATTTGTCTGTATAAGGACCAAATCAGAATTAGTGAGGGGCCCTTTTCCAGTGCCACATGCTGCCCTCACACATGCCTCCCCAAGATTCTGTCCCCCTCCCCCCTCACCACCCCCTTCCCCCCTTGAAAGTCTCTGTGAAGTTGAAATGGAGCCGTAGTTACTGTTACTCATGGTTACTCACATTCCTCAAGAGTGTTGACAAGGAACACCACCAGCTAGGTGATCTCTGATGTCCCTTCACAGACATAAATAGTCTTGTTTTCTTTGCATGAAATGCATGAGAGGCCAAACTTCACTGAAGCACATTCCTGATTATGTCATTTGTCACTTGATATCTTCAGGTCAGTTGCTCCTGAAGGATTTGGGCTACCTTGTAGTACTCGCTCTGTTGACTGATTTAGTTCCTCTCTTCTCCTAACATTGGCCTTTCCTAACTTCACTTTTGCCTATAACTGGAAAATTGGGGTTCCCTGTGGAATGGTAAGAGTGGCAGGTTGAAGCCTCTGAGTACCATGCCCCTGCCCTGCCCATCCTGCCCCAAAGAGGAGTAAGATGGGTCCGGCCAGGTTCATGAACATTAGTTAAAGGCCTGGATTTGGAGCAAAACATACTTGGCTTCACTTCCAGGCTGTTTTCACTTACTGACTGCATGACCTCAGGCAAGGTTGCTTCATCTGTCCAAGCTTCAGTTTCTCCTTTGCAAAATGGGATAATAATACCTGCCCTGGGAATTTTTTAAGGACAAGATGAGATAATGAACCTTATCACTTAAAATCAAGTCTGGGACATGTTTCACCAGTCGGGCCAACAGGACAAAAGGTATAAATTAAAACTCTCATGGGCAAACCATGCACCCTACACATAAGCATCTTTTGGGGCACCTGGTGTTTGTTAATTCTCCCTCCCCAGGTTCCCTATACAAGAGCTATGGAAAGTGTGGTCTAAGGACTAACAGCGTCAGCATCACCTAGTAGCTTGTAGGAAATGCAGATTCCCAGGGCACACCCCAAACCTATGAATCAAAATCTCAGCATGTAGGACCAAGGAATCTGTGTTTTAACAGGATTTCAATTCCTTCTCTTAAGCCTGATAAAGTTTGAAAATCACTTCAGTAGACCCTTTACTGAATGGTCAAATATAGGGTTCCCCCCACCCAAAAGCCATCTGGAATTGTTTTGGGTAGGCCTTTGGGGGCAATCTGTAGGTAAAAATGAATGGTCAAGAGAAATTGGAGGTAGCAGGAGAGAGATATGTAATATTTCTAGACCTTTATATGCAATGGAGGAAATTAATTAAAAGTTGACCTCATCATTCAGAGGTTAAGACTGGTTGGCTGTCTAAGCTAAAGGATATAAAGCTTTTGGATATGGAATTTAAACCTCAGAAAAGGGAAAAGTCATTTCTCATCTTATGTATACACTTAGAGGGCACTGAGAAGCAGAGTCAGGGGGAGGCCGTTAAGAAGACTACAACTGCTTCTTAATGACAGTTGCTTAATTATCTTTAGGATGTGTTGATCCCTTTCAAGAAAGGTATTAAACCTTGAAAAGTGTGAAGGAAATGAATCATCAAATCTATGCTTTTTGATTGCAGTGAAATTTAGACTTGAGTTTGAAGATTAAATGAGAAATTGCTTTAAAGCCTTTTAGTCCCTGGTGGATTGTGAAGTTAAAAAAAAAGTCAAGTTGCCACCTGCTGTAATTTGTCCTAATTAGCCAGGCTTATGCTGGATTTGGGGGAGGGTGGAGGGATGTGGGGGAAAGGAAAAGGAGGGAGGAAGAGAGAGAAGGAAATCTTTCTTCCTAAATGCCCTAAATACTGGCAGAGGCAGAACCTCAGTGAATAAGGAAAAGTCCCCAGCAGGATACAGTGAATTTGTCTCTCAGACAGGTAGGCCAGGCCAGGATCCCAGGACCCTGTGTGTCTCTCTCATTTGTTGGACTTAGGTAAACTTGTCTCATGTGGTGGTGTTACCCTTTCTGTAGGGACAGGGAAGTGGAGGACACACAGAGACCCCTGACGGGGCATTAGAAGGAACCCCAGAGATCATATAATTAAACGTTCTTGCTTTACTTAGGAAGAAAGTGAGGCCAAATGAGGTGGATGACCTTCCCCAGGTACCCAGCAATGGGTGAGGTCAGGACTAGAATTTCAGCCTCCTGGCTTGAAGTTCAGGGCCCCCCTTATCACAGCACAATGCCTGCCTTCAGGCATGTCTGAGGCAAAACAGCATTCCTTTCTTTCTGCTGCACTCACGAGTCCTCCTCCGAATCAGAGCTGGAGGCTGGACTTGGGAGACCCACGTCCTCAACCCAATTCTGCCATGACTTTTGGACCTTGGGTGAGCCACATAATCAAGTCAGTGGCATTAGACTAAATAAGTTTTGTTTCCTTCAAACTCTCAGTTTCTATAAATAAGACCCTGACTGGAAACACATCAGAAAACCCACCTCTTGCTGTTACCATAGCAGGTAATCAGCCTCCTGAGTGCAGCTTCATCTGAGGCTGAGTTAGAGCCTGTACTGTATTTTCAGTAGTTCTGCAGAGTCCTAATAATAGCCTTGATTTGTAAGTATAAGAGAAAGGAGCAGAGGGGAGAGGAAGACAGATTTATACAGGAAGACTCATCCAACCTGAAGCTGGAGTTTGGAAAAGAAGGATCCTTTCTACAGAAGAATTTTTAAAATCTTACATGCCGTGTCTAATCAACTGGTAGTTCTGATAAGAGCCCCTTAGACCTTAGAGGATGAAAAATTATCATGATTGATTAGTGATGTCTGCCATGAGTGGGAAAGGGAAAAGTGGAAGTGCATAAGCAAGATATTTGCCTGCTCTACCTCTAGTTATGTGTGTCTTCCATTCCTGTACAAAGGTCTGTTTATTGCACTCTAAGCTCTGACTGTCCAGTAAAGAGCACCCCCATCCCCTGCCCCAAGATCACAGAAGAAACAGACTCCTTTTTATCTTCCTTTTGATTTCTCCACTGGATTTTTTACTCTGAAGATTAACAAAAAATTTTGGAGGCCCTGAGAATTTAGGCTTAGGAACACCAAATCAGTCCCCCATCACTTCATCAGGAGGTAATACGCAAACATTGAAGCTGGCATACGAACCCAGCAGTGAAGACAAGACACTCATCTGCTTTATCAGGGAAGAGTCCTCGGTTGCTGAGGCTCCTGCCTATACGTGTCCATACTTACCCGCTTCCCCCACCCCTCAGCTGGGACACATAGCCATGTGTCCTGCGAAGGAAGAGCAGAATTTAGTTTTCAAAAGCAAGTTGTACTACTTGCCAATCTCCCACTGCCATGTGCTGGCTGGTACCTCTTAAATTGTTTGGCAGGAAGTCCAAGAGGCTTTTCTAGAAACTGGGCTAAATTTTTGTTTATTTAATTTCTGCTCCCTCTGCCATCTTGTCTCTTGGGCAGTTAGAAAGCTTTAGAGGCAGAGAATTGCAAGTGGTCATCTCTAGCAAGCTAATCTCATTGTTTCCTTTCATCTCCCTGTGTCTTCCCCAAATTCCAAGGGCTTCTTGGGTAGCTTCTTTTTTTTTTTTGGTCAAATCAATAAAAAGTAGATATTTTCAGCTTCTGGTAGCTTCTCCTGCAGGCCAAAACCATGTAAATAAGTAGTCATCATCCAAGAAAGTGATGAACATTAGCAAGGGCTTCCTCCTGAACATTTGAGTTGACTGTTCTACAGAGCCTTAGAGGTCTCCGATGGTATGCTGCAAATAAAATTGTAGCCCTGGTAGACCAGGTTAGTCTGACGTGAGGCTCTAATGAGGACTGAAGAGCTGAGAAAGGTGTCGAAATAGAAGAAATTTCTGCTTGTTACCTAAAATTTCTGGTTCTGTCTTGAATGTGGCTGGGTTTTATTTTTATCTTTTTATAAAGTTATTTATTTCTTTTTGGTTGTGTTGGGTCTTCGTTGCTGTGCGCGGGCTTTCTCTTGTTGCAGCGAGTGGGGGCTACTCTTCATTGTGGTGTGCGTGCTTCTCACTGCGGTGGCTTTTCTTGTTGCGGAGCATGGGCTCTAGGCACGTGGGCTTCAGTAGTTGTGGCTCGCCAGTTCAGTAGTTGTGGCTTGTGGGCTCTAGAGTGCAGGCTCAGTAGTTGTGGCTCATGGGCTTAGGTGCTCTGTGGCATGTGGGATCTTCCTGGACCAGGGCTTGAACCCATGTCCCCTGCATTGGCAGGAGGATTCTTAACCACTGTACCACCAGGGAAGTCCCTGGGTTTTATTTTGTGGGAGGGGGCAGCTTGTAGATGCCATGCCTCCAGTGTACCCTATTATCTGTACCTCTGAGGTATACCTTTAAGCATTAGCTTTTTAGAATTGGTGATATGAGGCAAAGGCAAGACACTTCAGACATCGTCTATTGGAAATAGTGACCATGCCTCAAACCCTCCACTCTTCTTCCAGACCGCAGAACATGAGGGCCGTTACTATGAATGTGACGTCCTTCCTTTCATGGAAATTGGGTCTGTGGCTCATAAGTATTACCTTCTAAACATCCGGCTGCCTGTGAACGAGAAGAAGAAAATCAATGTTGGGATTGGAGAGATTAAGGATATCCGGCTGGTGGTAAGTGAATCTGATTGATCCAGGAAGCCTGTCACATCAAAGCACTGGCTAAGAACACTGGTTGTGAGCATGTGTATTAGAAAGATGCTCCATCTCACTCTTGAATTCTCCATGTCTCAACTATTTCATTGAGAAGTAAGAAGAATAACAAACCCATGGAAATGGAAAGTAATGCAATTATTGTGTCCATTTAAGATTTTATTATGATGGTCATGATTATATAGTGAATAACACCAAGATAAAGTAATTTTTTTTTACATGTTTCACCTTGCAAGCACAAATGTTAAAGGGAGCAGTTGTGATTTAGGTTCTTTCCATTTTATCTCTTTAGTAGGGGAAAAAATAGAATGTTCAGCATGACTTTTTATATCTAATTTAGGATTTTTTACATCTAAAAAACAAATTCATATTTACTCTAGAAAATTAGAAGCACAAATAAGCACAGAGTAGAACATAAACGTTACCTGTAACATCCTGCCATCTAGAGAAATAACCACTTTGAGGTTATGCTGTATCTCCTCAATTTTTTTCTCTGTGTATATACGTATATAATCCTTCCCTTACAAAAAAAAAGGCCATCATACTCAACTGACTCTTTCGTTCCTTGCTTTTTAAAATTAATTGTATGTATCTTTCCTTGGAAGAAATTTTGAGAATATTTAAAATGTCTTAATTTGGGATTATTCTACATGAAACCCAGAATTTCAGTGTTTCTGTATCTTCATTAGCAAATACTAAAAGCACTTTGATACAGTGGTTTTCAAGAGTTTCTTCACTGTGAAATACAGTGGCTGGTGCTTATGTATATACCAACTTTCATGGGCATACTATGTCAGTAGGCACCCACAAAATCTTTTTCATCTCTTGAAGAGAGAATGTGTTTATATGCAACTCCTGTGGCAGTGACATCCATTCCACCCCTTTCTCTCCACTAAAGGAAGGATATTGTAACACAAGTAGGGTATAATGAAATCTTATGGGAATAACCTGAAAGCCACTCTAACAAATTTTAAAAAAATGTTGTTATCATTAACAATACTGTATTAATAGAAACAAATCACATTACAACTGTATTCCAACTGTTGGCACAATGTAGGCACTCAATATTTGTCTGATGAGTGTATTAACTAGACACCCACATATTACTGAACGCCCACATATTATTAAAAACATGATGGAAAATATTTGTGTTGAGATCTGGGATTGATTCACCAATGAATGGCAAGGGTATGTGTAAAGTTACATATGTATTCAAGATGTTGATAATATAATACATTTCTCTGAGTTCATAAAGAGTTTGTGACAAAAAAAAATTAATGGTATATTGTGAATACAGTATAAATATACTTTGTAGTACTGCTTAGCATTCCACAGTACGGATTTACCTTAACACGTTTTACCAATGCCAACATTTTGGGCATCTAAGATAGCTCCAATTTTTCAATGAAAACCTTATAGACAAATCTTTGATCATGTTCTTAATCATTCCCTTAGGATAGAATGAGTCTATCTTTATGCCTTTTGATTTATATTTCTACAGTGCCTGAGGAGGGGCCCAGGGGGGTAGGATGAGGACAGTACATGCTGTGAATGTTAGCGCTCTTGATCTTGAAAGTTCAGCAAAAAGATCTCCATTTACCTCTCCCCAGAATGCATCTGCTGGTAGAAAATAACACTAAGATATATTGACCTTCAAAATTATGATTGGTCTCTATCTAGGGAATTCACCAAAATGGAGGCTTCACCAAGGTGTGGTTTGCCATGAAGACCTTCCTTACACCCAGCATCTTCATCATTATGGTGTGGTATTGGAGAAGGATCACCATGATGTCTCGACCCCCAGTGCTTCTGGAAAAGTAAGAGCTGATTTTGGAGCACCCTTAAGGAACGCTGGCATCCTGTGATTTGCCTGCCATGGACCTGGTTTTGCTGGGGGCCTAGTTCAAGTGGTCAGTGTGTTATCAATACTTGGGCTGGTGATTTGACCACAAATCAGCCTGGACTCCTTTTTCTCCTTCAGCTTTCATATGCAAATTATTATTAAATCCTAGGGGTTCTACTGCTCTCATATTTCCAGCTCTCTGTTGTATCTTTGCTCTTCATTTCCATGTTCTGAATCAGATACTTCTCTCTATTACAGTGGACGAACTGCCTTGCTGCTAACTGATCCCAACCCCTCTCACTGCCAGAAGGATGATGTTTCTGTAGACATAGCCCCTTTCTCTCCCACATTATTGACTTTTTCCTTTCTGCTGGATTATTCCCATTAATACACAGACACACTCTGCCTTCTCCCATTCTTAGTCAAAACTCTTTGTACTTCCCCCTGAAGCCACCACACCAATTTTTCTGCTTTTTACAGCAAAACTCCTCAAAAATCTTGTCTATATATCTTCTCCTCCCGCTTTTTCTTGAGCTCCTTCAACCCCTTATTAAAATTGCTCAACAGAACCACCAATGGCCTCCACATTCCAAATCCAGTGCTCATTTCTCAGTCCTCGCTTTTCTTGACTTGTCATTAGCATTTGGCATAACTGATCACTCCCTTTTTCTTCATAGAGCCTCCTCCACATTCTCATTGTTATTCTCCTTTGCTGACCACTCAGTCTCCATGGCTGTTTCCAATGATTTTTCCGACCTCTTAAACTTTGGAACCAGGGCTCGGTCTTTGGACATCTTCTTTTTCTTAGCTACGCTGCTTTCCCTGGGTGATCTCATCTAGTCTTGTGGTCTTAAAAAATCATCTACACTCTGATGACTCTACATTTACATGGTCAACCTCAGCTTCTCCCAAATCTAGACCCAAATATTCTACCTGTTTACTTAACATCTTCACTCACACAGAAATGTAACACATACGAAGAACACTTGTTTTCCTCTCACTTCAAACTTGCTCCTCTTCGGGCCCTCCTGGTCTTTGGAATTGGCAACTCTATCCTTTCAGCTGCTCAGAAGCAGCTGAGCAGACATGTAGGAGGCATCCTTTACTTCTCTTTTTTCACACGCCTCTTCCAACACACCAGGAAATCTCACCATTTCCATTCCTACCACCCTAATCTAACTCACCATGATTTCTCATTTTTCACCTGGATTATAGGAAATAGCCTCTTATTTGCTATAAGATGCTCCTCTTGTTTCCATCATTTTCCTTCCTGAAATCTATTCATACAGCAGACAGACTGTTCCCTTTTAAGTAGAAATTGGATGACGTCACTGCTCTGCTCAAAACTCTCTACTGGCTTTTCATTTCCTTTGCTCTGGCCTATAAACCCTCGATGATCCTGGCTCTTCACCACCTCTAAATTTTATCTCCTATTCTCTGCACCACCTACCATCCACCTTGATGGTTCTCAGACATGCCCAGCATGCACCCACCTTAGAGCCTTTGCACTTGCTATTCTCTTCATCTGAAGTGCTCTTTCCCAGGTATCATTGTGGCTCAATGCCTCATTTCCTTCAGGACCTGATATAATTTCTGTCTTAAAGGCTTTTTCCCATCTACCTTATTTAAATTGCACCCGATCTCTCTCCATTCTCCTACCTTGCTTTATTATACTTCTTCATAATACTCATTCTCTATTTATTTATTATCATTCCTCCCATACCCCTCCACTCACCCCATCTGAATACAAGCATCACTAGAGCAGAATTCTTACCTACTTTGTTTACTACTATATCCCCAGCATTTAGAATAGTGACTGGAACATAGTAGGAGCTCAATAAATATAAATTTGTTGAATGAATGAATGGAATGATGTCACTCCATTGCTTAACCTTCTTATTGGATCCTCAGTCCTTTCAAGATAATTTTCAAATTCTCTAATGAGGTATGCAAGTTTCTTTACCAGCTCAGCCTTTTTTATTTCTCTGGTATCATGTCCTGTCATTTCCTGATATGTGCCACATACAGATCCCCAAATGCTTCAGGCTGTTCCAGACTTCCGTGCCTCCCTCCAGGCTCTTCCTTCTGCTGGGAATGCCCTTCCACCTCCCTAATCTTGACTCACAACTCAGTTCAATTTCTGTCTCTATCAAAGTGAGAAATCCTGGTAGCAGCCTGTGCACACTTCTGTCACATTACTTATCACAGTTTGTCTGGCTCAGCCACTGAATATACCTCCTTGAAGGAAAGAACTGGTCCTATTCATTTAGGTATGTATGTCCCTAACAAAATGCCTGGTACATGATTTGTGCTTAATAAACATATCATGGGTGTGAATGAAAGTGTGAATAAGTCAGTAACAAAATGAATGATATTTTGATAGAGAAGTGGAAATAACAGGAGAAAAGCAAAATAAAAATGAAACAAGCAGCTAAAATAATTTGTATTTCATATTGTTTGGAGTCATGTATTATTGAAACAAATATGCTTGTATACTTTATAGTTGCTGAGGATATCATAATAATGAGTGTTCTTAATGATCAGGTTAATGATAACCTGAATAGGTAAGAGCAGATAATTATATTCAGTGAGGTCTGTTTAAGAAGGCAAGGGAGGGTGAAAACACTATAGGAAGCTCTTGATCTGACGTGGCACCAAGATAAAGTCCAGAGCATTCAGGAGGTTAGGTTCAGTTACTGTGTAGAAAGATTAATGTAACACTCCTTCATTCTGCAGTGGTGCCAGTGAAAGAAGACATTTAGCATCTCCGTGTAAAGACTCATTATGAGAGCAAAGAAACTGATCATATGGCTTCAGTCCCAATATGTAACATCTCAGTTCCCAAAACTGGGTTTTGATTTTTAAATCAAAAATGTTTTGCCTCCCAGATGAATAAAGTAGTTTTCCTGATATTGTCTCACCATCAGAGTCATCTTTGCCCTTGGGATTTCCATGACTTTTATCAATATCCCAGTGGAATGGTTTTCCATTGGGTTTGACTGGACCTGGATGCTATTGTTTGGCGATATCCGACAGGGCATCTTCTATGCAATGCTTCTCTCCTTCTGGATCATCTTCTGTGGTGAGCACATGATGGTAAGAGCGCCCTGGGGAAGAGGCAGTGGATGAGGCAGAATAAACTAGTGGTTACAGGAGTAGTGAGCTCAAGAGCCCTGGAGTCAGACTCGTGGTTCAGGTTCCTGCATTACCACTTATTAACTAGCTGGCAAGTGACTTGACCACTCTGAATCTCAGGTTCCTCAACTATAAAATGGGTTTTAAAGGCTAATGTATAGGGTTTTCGTGAGGTTTAAATGAGATAACATGGCTAAGTATTTAGCAGAAAGTAAATGCACAAACATTAATGATGATCACTCTTTCTTGTCCTTTGGCTTCATCTCTGCTTGTGCCTAGGACCAAGGTAACCGCCAGAGAATGTGGGCCGGGCTCTTTCCAGCTGGCAATTTGTCCAGGTGGCCTAGTAACCCCTATTACCCTGAAATACTGACCTCCCTGGTCTAAGTTTGCACAGACACCAAATCATATTTCAAGAGGGATTGAAGATACCATGGATAAAAATAAGAATGGTGCAGTCATCACGTTGTGGCTAGGAGGATAGGCCAGCTGGAGCTTGGTCCTTGTGTCAGGCACATGGGCCTCATAGTAGAGCGGACTGTTTTTAAATTCCATTATGGTTTGATCATTGCTTCTGAAGCCTTGCAGCCCTTCCACAAGAGCAGTGAGCAGAGAGAGAAGCTCTTCCTTACAGCTGGGGTGGGCATGAGGGGTCCTTCAGCCCTCGGCAGCAGGGATGGGAGTTGAGGTGACTCAGGGGGCAGCAGCAGGACAGCCAGTCTGGGTGGATTGCCTAGCCTGGATGCTACGACATGTCTTTTACCTTTCCCTGTTTTCTCACTTTACATTCCTTCATTTTCTGTCTCTTAACATCTTTGTATATCTATCAAGAGGAATCATTCTTCTTTTTAATGAAGATAGACTTTATTTCTATTTTCCTAACCATAAGAGACCTCTTACACTTGACGTATTTTAATGCATTTAAGTCTTTATTTTGTCCTCTGGGAACTACCCCACCTGAAAAAACACAAGTGATAAGTCACATAGGAATTTAATTCTGAATGAGTTATTTTGTGGATCACAGAACTTCCACTACCTAAGGGGAGCAAAATTTGCCACTCAAAACCAAAATATCTCTTTGACGTGTGAATTATTTCTAGCTGAAACAATCAAGGTTCAAAAGACTCAGGAAGAAACTTGGACCTTCCCCCTAACTGCCTAAAACAATTTCAGTAGAGGCCCTGTTCCCTGAATAGAGCTATCACCAGAGACATCTGCAAGAATATGGGCTGGGTGTGGTGGGGAAAACTCTAAGCAGGGCCTCAAAAATCAGTTTACTCCATCTCATTGCGTCAGCAGGGCCCAGCAAACATTTATTTACCAAACATTTGGTTTTCCATCTCCATGTGAATTGCCTTCCTCCTCTTTGAAGTCCCAAACCACTACCCCCAACAGCCTCTTTTGTCTTCAGCTGAAGATGGTATTTAAGAAGTGAGGGTCAGCGGCCTGGTGATTAGGTCAAGGTATTTATAAAAGCTAAGCAAAGTGTGGATCTATTTTTTAGATAATTTATGGAAGATGTCAAGAAAGAGTTGTTAAGGCTTTATGATGTAATTGTTTTTAAAAAACAAAAAGCTATATACAACTTGGAGAAATGTTTTCCATTTGTGAACACTATGTTTCTTATCTATATCATGAAGGAATTATGGAATGGGTGCATTTTTCTCTAAGTAAATTTTCCACCCATTTATTGCTATCAAAGAAAAAGGGAGGTGAGGGTTTTGGCCATTTTGGCAAGTTACTCAGTTGTCCTGGGACTATCCCATGTTATTAAACTTTTGTTTGATTTTCACCTTGTTAATCTGTCTCATGTCACTTTAATTCTTAGACCAGCCAGAAGAACCTAGAAGGGTAGAGGAAAATATCTTCCTCCCTGACAGGTACAAGGCCTTTCTTTGTGTTCCCTCCTGTGGCATCTTGTTCTTATGGGAACAGGATGAGAGCCCTTATGGATGGGCTTGTATGCTGGTCTAGCACGATGCTTGATACACAACAGGTGGTCAGCAAGGATTGTTGGATGACTGAGTCACCTATAGAATTGCTTTGCTCTCCCACATCTTGATCTCATTTTTCAACTTGGTTTTCCTCAGGATCAGCATGAGCGGAATCACATAGCAGGGTATTGGAAGCAAGTCGGACCAATTGCTGTTGGCTCTTTCTGTCTCTTCATATTTGACATGTGTGAGAGGTGAGCAGGGGGATCGTGGGACTCTGGGCTGAAAGGCATGTCACCAGGTCCACTCCAAGCTCTTTTGAAAAAGTATCTGAAAAAGAGAGGGGGTGGTCGGGAGCCTGTAGGATGAAAGCACGGGACATGGTCACATCCTCAGATAAGCACTGGGATTAAATCAGAGACAGAGCTCTTTATAGATACAAAATATTTGAGCTGATTGTATTCTTCAAACTCCGTTTTCTCTTTTAAGTCCTCTGTGACTTAGTCTAAATACAGTCTCCACCCCTCTGGCTGAAAAGCTGAGAGTATGTAAGGAGGAAAGTTCCCCTTTGCCTCTGTATTAATTGTTTCTTGCCTTTCCGTCTCGTTTCTCTTTGTAGAGGGGTACAACTCACGAATCCCTTCTACAGTATCTGGACTACAGATGTTGGAACAGAGCTGGCTGTATCCTTTCTTGATGGGCTCAGGGTTTTATTTCGTCCCATAGCCGCCTGGTCCCCAAGATCATTTTCTAAGTCCCACTGATGCTCTCCGTATGTGCTCAGCCAGGGCTTTGATCTTCAGACCAATGATAACAGCACAATTAAGGCAAATAATGAGGAGAATTAATGCTTGCTTTCAAGCCTGGGTGACAGCAGGCCAAATGAGAGATAGCAGCACATCCCCATGGCAGAAGAATCAGAGTAGCTGGTCTTACTGCTGCCTGTCTAAATGATCTATTATACACTTGTTCACTGCAGACTGAAGCATGACTAGCTTTTCCCTGGAGCCACGGAGGTTCATCTCTGGGCCCCTGTGGGAGAGCCTGTTTCTGAAGTCGTCTGTGTGCAAGGCTTCTTACAGTGACTTTGGTGTGCTGGCATCCCATGCTGCTGCTATTCATTTCCAAGACCAAGTGGAGATAAGGCTAAGGGGATTAGTTCCAGAGGAGTCACCCAGGCTTCTGGTTGGTTGGCATAAAGTGTCTGAGTCATCTTTATGAAGCAGAAGCGACAGTCTTAGCTTATCCCTTTTAGGATGCTGGATTTAAATATTTTATCTTCCTCAACAATATGTTAAGTGCTTCAGGAGAAAAAGACTGTCCTCTGGAGAGGGGGCTTGAGTTGTATTCTTTCTTGATAGATAATATCTTGTCCTGTGCTGGTGAATATGCTTTCTTTGGCCATGATCAATAATATCATTGCTTTAAAGACAAGAGAGTTGAGCTCCCCCTTTCCGCTCTGCGCCCCCTCAAATGTGAGCTGCACAACACCAAGAATATTTATAATGTTAAGCCTGCCTCAACCCCTTTATTCTGTAGATGTGATAGAGGTCTAAGGAGGCAAATAAGTTGTCAAGTCTTGCAGCAAACAACTCTTTTCTCTTCATCCAAGGGTACCATTGATTTTAGGAAAGAAAGAGAAACTGCGTTAAATATATTATTTAATGAAATATAAATGCTGAGTTCACACTTGTTAAAATTTTTTAAAATATGCAACTTGGCATGGAGTTGTAGCAGAAAAAAGTTGGAGTCTGGTCACCTGCCTCCGAAGCCAGCTCACTCTACCCCAAACCTGGTTGGTTCTCAGATTAAGCTTTGAAGATCGGCCTCAGAGTATATTGCTCCCACCCTCAGCTCCCACTTTAGCCATGCGTTCTTCTGCTCCCCGTTCCATTTGACAAGATTTTTCTCGTGGTGAGAGAAGGTTGCGACAGAACTTCATCCCTGGTTTTACTTGAAGACCTGCAGTCTCAGGCCCAGTATCCCTTGTAGCAGCAGCTGCTGCTATTGCACCCAGCCCCACTCCATCCCCTCCAGATTCCAGGGTATCTCAATCTCCTTATAAAAATCCAGGGACTAGCCCAATGTTTCCCAAACATGGTTGTACTTGGTTTACCAGCCCTTGGAAAATCTGATTCTGTAGATCTGCAGTGAGACCTAGGCACCTGTATTTTAACTCTTGTGGTGATTTTAATGCAACTTTCCACTTGATTGATATTTTACAACTTATATCCAATATTTTAGTGCTTTTCAAATTTACTGTGCATATGACACTCCTTGGGATCTTGTTAAAAGGCAGATTCTGATTCAGGAGGTCTAGGGTGGACCCTAGAGTCTGCATTTCTAAAAGCAAGGCTCCATTCCTCTTCTTACTCAGCTTAGAAAGCAATTTGGAACATTCCTCACTGGTATTTTTGTGTCAGAAAACCTCTCTATTGTTGATATTAGAATGCCAGGTTTTAAGATTTTTATCCTCCCAAGAATTGCCTAAATATTTTGAGACAAAGAGTATCACCCACAGAGATGGGGAGAGAAGTACTTGAGTCCTTGGCAATGAGCTGGCCATTTCCTTGACTGGATGCCATCAGATGGCCTTCATCATTGTGGCTGGCATCTGCCTCTGCCTCTACTTCCTGTTTCTGTGCTTCATGGTCTTTCAGGTGTTTCGGAACATCAGCGGGAAGCAGTCCAGCCTGTCAGCCATGAGCAAAGTCCGGCGGCTGCACTATGAGGTGAGCACATCTCTGGGCTCATTCAGGAACTGGTGCCCACTGTCTTCTGCTTGTTGTGAACACACACACACACACACACACACACACCGCACTACACCTGGAGATGTAGGGGAGATGGAAGCCTTTATTTCAAATACACACTGAGAGATTCTCATGTAATGTAGAACCTCTAGGCAAAATAAGAGGCTAAATCCTACTCTGAGAGGCATCTAGCTTTCTGGCTTATCTAGATCTTGGAGTTTTCTGTGGTATAAATGTCTTTCTATCCCCAATAAGGAGTAAACTTGCTCAGCAGGTTCTTCAGCTTTGGAATGGAATGTGGGTGTGTGCTAGATAGGAGACCTGACTATGGTAGAATTGGGATCTGGCTTGGAGTGAGGCTTTATTTAAAGTTCTCTTGCTGAGAATCAGCCTTGAGAGTGGGGTTCAGCCCAGGTGATCTGATTTCCAGACTTCAATTAACCAACTTTCCCCTAAAATGTCCAGCAGGTGCTCACTCTGTTTATAGATCATGTCCCTAGTCAAGAGAAACACACGACAGCCTCGCATCTCTAATGCAGGCAACACATTCTTAATTTTTGAAGGATCCCTTAAGCTCATGCCTAAGTGGCTGTCCTTGGAGACATGGGCCTAATTCCTTTGTGCAAAGAGAAACAGAAACTGCAGAACCACAGGGTTTTTATATGCAGCGGAAATAAGAGCCCCTGAATAAGAGACGTCTCTCCCTGAAACACAGGTTCCCTCAAATCCTCTCAGGAAAGCAGGGGCACTTTCAGAAGCTTTGCCTGTGTCTAGAGCTGGAGTGACACATGAGAAAATTCAACCAAATCCACTTCATGCTGATTAATATGCACATTTCTCTTTGTTCACTGGAGCAGAGTTTTATTACAACCGCAGAAAACTTGGATTTGGTAACTTTGAACCCTTGCAGAGAAGCATAACTAGCTTAGCAGGGAAATTAGCAGCCTCATGACGTGCTGTGAATATAATTTCCCAGGCTCTGGTATCACTGTTTCATGACAGATAAGAACGTTGGAAATATTGGGCCCAGTACATTTTCCAGCCATATTCACTTCTGCAGGAGAAATGTTACTTTGTGAAATTATTTTACTGTTACTCTTAGGGATTTGGTTTTACAGATTTCTTTAAAATTAGCTTTTGATAGATTTATATATTGAGAAAAGGATTGGTGGTAGCTGGTAGAATGTTAAACTGCTCTTTCTCTCTTTCCTAACAGGGGCTAATTTTCAGGTTCAAGTTCCTCATGCTTATCACCTTGGCTTGTGCTGCCATGACTGTCATCTTCTTCATCGTTAGTCAGGTAAGTTGACCCTCAGAGGTCAGGATGAGAATGTCCTGAAATGGTGCCTCTGCTTTGCACAGAAAATTCTATAGAGGTACTGTGAAAGGAGCAGAGAGGCTGTTGTGCTGGGCAGCTGATCAAGCCATTGCTTTTAGGCTGCTCTAATCTGGGACTTGTTATCACCTGGCCAGAGGTAGACTGAATTTTTCTTTCAGTACAGCCTGGTAGGAGGGAAAAGTTGCTAAATAAATTAAAAGCCTGCAGCTAGACTGAAGGGCACTTGTTTCATTTACTTAAGAGAATAACTTTTCAAGCCCCGTAGCAGATCACCAACAAGCAAGTATTAATTTGATTTGATCTTTATCTAGCATTAACATAGATCCTTTTACAGTCCATTTGCCATTCTTTGTAACAATTATATTGCCACTTAAACACGAAATGTAATTCAAAATTCCCCTTGATAGAGCTTTATCTTTCTGCTGGTTACTTCCAAAGCTCAACATTTTGCTCTACTTGAAAATCTCAACAATGGTAATGATAATGATTTTTAAATATTGGTAACTTGCTTTGGAAAGTGGAAAGTACTGTTTAAATCATACATATTACGTACCTATCATGCTTTTGAGCTTCACAAAAATCTGATGTGTAAGTAGGATAGGAATTGCTATGCCATTTTGCTAGAATATGAAGTCTAATGGCCTTAGAGACATTTCTCATTTATGCTGTTTTCCAACTGGGTGGGACTATGGATGGATTACTGAACACTTCTAAGATTTAATTTTCTTATCCATAAAATGGATATAATAATAGCACCACCTGAAGAAGGCGGCTGTAAGGATCATATGAAGTAATGCTTGCAAAGTGATTTGCAGAGGGCCTGGCAAGCTGTGAGCGTGAGTAGCTGCGCTCTTATGAATAGCAGCAGGGTGAGTGTTGTACCAAGGGACATACAGTGAGTTAGGCACCAGAATCCAGTCTTTTGATTTTCTTTGCCAGCTGCTCTGTCATCCCTATATTTGATTAAAAGTGAGAATGTTAGTAGTGCAGATAGAGCCTTAGGACAAGACTTGCCCCATTCTGCTAGCAAGCTTCCTTTTAGGAGAGGGGCTCCTAAGCTTTTTGTGTCCTGGACCCCTTAAGTAACCTTAGGTGAAGGCCATGGCCTTCCAAACATCGAAAGGCCTCTTCTTTGAATATTTTTAAATGAACAAAATACTTTGGATTTCAAAGGGAATCATGTAGATACATAGATAGATAGATAGGCGATATATATTTGCAGTTATACATATTACAGAGATTTCAGATATATAAGTGTAATTGATATGAAAATATGATTTCTATTGGTGACAAAATTACAGGTATTGCTAATATTATGGGGATTTGTTTTTTACATTCATAATTGAAAGAAATGGTAACTTTCAGTTAGAGACTGGTGAAAATAAAGACATAATTTTTTCCCGCTCTAGTTCATGGACCCCTTGAATTCTATCCAAGGATACCCAAGGGTACCTCTAATCCCTAGAGCCCTGTTGGCTACGCCCACTGAGCAGTGTTAGTGCTGCTGCTGAAGGCTGATGTGAATAGAAAAAAATAAAACAAATATACATACACATCTTCAGAGGTTCTGTTCACCACCTCTGCTTTGACCTATAACAGTGCTGTGTTTGTATCAGACTGTTTGTTTATAAAACCTTGGCAACTTCACCCTCCACTCCAAATGCAGTAAAAATATTTCAGATTCTGAATGAGTTTTTTATTCAACCAGCTGAGGCTCAAACAAGGGTGTCTGCAGCCAGACTTATCCCTTGGCTGATTCCCTCATGTGCCCCAAATGCTTTCCAGTCCTCCAGACCCTCAGTAATGCACTGTGACACTTAATACAGCCAATTCTGCAAGGCTGCGAGAGCAGGACACACACTCTTTGGAGAAACAGAACCTCGAGGAAGATGGGCTGAGGAATAAAAGGTAATACCAAGATACGTTCTCAGGGAGGCAGAAAGAAAGGACCCCTTTGCTCCTAACACGTGCTTCTGCTACTTTAGAAAGCTGAAGTCATTCCCCCATGGCCCCATCCCATCCCACTTACTCTCTTGTTTCTGCAGAGCGTCTCTCCCATCTGAAGGCAAGAGGGATTTTTGGCTGTTAAGCTGGCTACATGTTGCCCAAATTTAATCTTGTACATGTTTCATTAGTACACCTTTCTGAGGTAAAGGAGGCCAACCTTCCAAGTCGCAGAGTTTGTGGCTTTTCTTTGGAGAAAAAGATTAATATTCTACTGCCCAGTATTTTCTAACACGGCTGCAGTCTGTGGCTGGCTTTTTATATCTGCTGCGACAGTTGGCCTGGAGTGGATTTCAACTCTAAGGGGGTAGCGATGAGGTCTTTTGGATTCCATTAGTTCTTTACAGTCCTCCTGCTGGGTTATTTTTTTTTAAGGTTTATTTATAGATATCTAAGACGTTTTCAGGCATAACTCTCAGTGTCCGAGGTACTGTATTAATATAATCATCAGAGGATTTATTTTTTAATGTCATTTTGGAATGTCTCAGCAATGAGCTCACCTGAAAGAAAACCTATTGGGTAACTTTCTGAAATAGATCCCAGCCTTAGGTAAAAGGAATGTATTAAAACTCCCATTATACTCTCAGGCTTGCTGGGAGAGCTTGCATTTAAGCCCCATGAAATATAATGCGAGGGGATCTCGCCAGGATATTGAAGCTCTGAGGCCAGGAATGAAAGGCCGACGGAAGCTGTGGAATGCAGTGACCTTGAGGCTTTGTAGTTGGGTACTGAGGTGCAGTCTTTTAATGCCTGCCATTTAAATGGCCTCAGTCATAGCAACCAAGTGATGGCACGTCACAGTCTGGTATTTTAGCTCCTTCCCTCTGGAAAAGAAAGAAGCATTCCATTTAGGAATGGCAGGCAGTAGGGAACAGAAGTGCAATGCAAGAAAGACGGTCACTGACCTTCACTAAGGGGATTCCAGGTGCCTGACATTTAGGTCGAGCCACATGCAGCAAACTCCCAGAGAGCCTTCCCCAGTTCTTTTTTTGTATGTGATCACTTCATTCTGTTACTTACAGAGGAAATGTTTCCAGTAAGAGAGCCTGTGTCTGGGATTTGGAAATCTCGTTGTAAAGTGGAATGTTGGTTGTCAAGACTACTGGGTGTAAAGGGATTTGACCTTCACTTGGCTACAGGGGTATAATTGGGTGGTTTCACACAAAAGTAAATTGTTCAAAAGTGAAATCAGGAAAAACGGGGACTTTTAGAAATAAGACTTCAGGCAGAGGGGAGATTCTTTTCTTTTCTTTTTTTTTTTTGGTTGGGGCTACCTGATTTTTCTCTCTGGAAGTTTAAAGGGGGTGACTGTCACCTCTTTGACTTGCCATTAATAAGATTTTGGATTTACAAGGCCTGCTCTGTTGAAGCTGCTCATTGTGGTACATATTGGTGGGAATGTACTCTGAGCTCAGGATGTCTCAGGCATGAGTAATTGAGAGAGAAGTGGGGAAAGCACAATGGGGTCTCCAAACAGTAGAGTGACATTATGTATACAGTCCGTTTATGCAAATTCAACTCCTTGCCCTCAGCAGGAAGTAATGCATTTAGAGATTACAAATCAAATAGTGTGGGTAATTCTGCAACTGCATTTTAAACAAGTGCAGGTGTCCTAAAGCAAGCATGGGATGGGGGAATGAATCTACTGTTTCCTCAGCCAGTCCTGGTTCCAGTGCATCCCTCAGAGTATAAGCATCTCATTTCAGTGTTTCTACTGTAAAACTGTATTTTGCATATATATCTAGTTTGTTATATACCAAACATTACTACATCTGGGATACATAGTTCATATAATTACAGATTTGAATATAAAAACCTGTGTATGTATGTGTGTGTGTGTGTATATATATATATATATATACACACACACACACACACACATACTGTGTAAATATGTGCATTGTGCTCAATTAAGTGAATTTCAAAGGAAATTTGACCCAATAGTTGCCTCTTAGTCTCTCTAACTAAGAGACTCATCCTATTTAAGATAATATTCCTACTCCTGTGTTGTATAATGGTTAGGAACACCCACCTTTTTGGTGGGTCAGAGCCACAACTTTCTGGCTGAGCAATCTTGGGCAAGATACTCTGTGTCACAGTTTACCATCAGTTGAGTGGAGATATTACCTGCCTACCTCACAGAATTGTTATTAAGACTAAATGATATCTTCCACGTACAGTTCTTAGTATAGTGCCTGACCCATCGTTAGCACTGAATAAACGTTAACTATCATTATCCTTGTTATTATTTCTAAAAGTCTTAGCTTTGTTAATATCTACATTAACAATTTGTTTTAAGTGATAATAAAGGAATAGAGTAGAGAGCACTATTTAAATGATTTGACCTATTGACTACTCATTAGGTCATTGACTACTCCTTTTAAGTGTAATTATTATGGTTTACTATGGACTGCAATATTTTCTTTTTACTTCTTAGATATTTCCTAAAAGTGACTCTTTCTATACACCCTTTCTACCTCCCTGTATTTGTGCTGGCATTCTTGCACTCATCCCTGTGCTTTTGCCTGTATTGATTCAACAAATATCTGTCTGTTGAGTGCCATTGTATACCAGGCATGCAGGGGGGTGTTTCCTCAGAAACACTTCAAGCCTGTGTCCTTCTGCTTCTCCATACTGCCCCACTCAGGAAAACTACTCACTCCGAGGATCCATTTGTTTATTTAACCAACCCTGTGGTATATCAGGTGCTGAAGATACGGCAGAAAACAAACCAGAACTGGTCTCTGCCTGCAGGGAGTTTACATCCAGCTGGGAATACAGGTAGCAGAGGAGGAACTATAATTGTAGATAAGCGTTGAGACTCAATGCCGTTTCATTAAATTAGGGATAATGCTGTGCTGCTGTTTTAGGAAGAGACACTACCCAGGTGATGCTGATGTGCAGCCAAGATGAGAACCACTGGCTTTGTGCCTGACACATAGTAAATCCTCAATTAACCTTAATTCATACTAGTATGATTCAGATTAAAAGATGGAATCTTACATGGCCCTTTACTTTCACATATATGGAAGAGACTTGGTGTTTGTGTTAGTTGGTTCCT
Source organism: Hyperoodon ampullatus (assembly GCF_949752795.1). NCBI lineage: Eukaryota > Metazoa > Chordata > Mammalia > Artiodactyla > Ziphiidae > Hyperoodon > Hyperoodon ampullatus. Next base: position 59,726,941 of record NC_136915.1, on the reverse strand, counting down.
ATGTTGGAGTTGTTTCTTCTTGGTTCCAATTGAATGTCACTCCTTTATCCTGTAGGTGACTGAAGGCCATTGGAAGTGGGGCGGCGTCACGGTCCAAGTGAACAGTGCCTTTTTTACAGGCATCTATGGCATGTGGAACCTGTATGTCTTTGCTTTGATGTTCTTGTATGCACCATCCCATAAGAACTATGGGGAAGACCAGTCCAATGGTGAGTTCCAGCCTCTTTGGCATAGCTTTAATCAGGATAAGTAGGCTTCTGTCTCTACAAGACTTAGATAGCAAAGGCTCTGGGTTCCCCAGTCGAATGTTCCCTCCAAGTGTGAATGAACACCTCCAGAGACTCTGGGGCCATAAGACAAAACGCCAGCATAGGGCAGGTATTTCTATTAAGTCCTCATTTTTAAAAAATCTTTAAAATACATTGGGAATATTGCATTCTAGTCTACAGTATCTCCCAGTCTTAGTACAAAAATTAAATTTACTTTCCTCAATTTTTTGAACAAAATTGACTGTTGGAAAGTGTGCTACATTTATTCTTCTAGTTTGAGAACCACAATCTGAGATATTGGGTGGATGGGGACTGGGCCCTGAGTGGAAGTGGAGCTAGCTTCGTTTTTCCCCTGCTCATTTTCCTGCAAGCCTGTTGACACATCCAAACCAGTAGCTATTCTCCTGTCCCCATAGCCTTCCTCCCCTTAAGTGCTAGTATGTGCTGTCTTTGGTGCTGCTGCAAGGAGCCTTGGAGAACTTAGTCAGTCCAGTCATTTTATAGATGAGGAAACTGAGACCCAGAGAAGGGAGAGACTTGCCTGGGGTTTCTCTACCAGCCATGGCAGAGGGAAATGAACATTACTGCCTGGGCCAGTGCTGTTAACATGGAAGAGGTGACCTGGTAAACAACACATCTGAGAGCTCCTTTTTCTTTGCATACTTAGGCCTACATTCTTTGGCTCCACCCTTATTCTTTCTTCCCTTTTTCATGCCTGCTTTACCCTGGCCATGTGCCTCCTATTCCCCAAACAAAAGATGCTTTTTGTCAAATCAGAACCAGTGCCCTTCACTCTGCCCCGAAGCAGAGATCATGGCTTTAAGGTCTGCATGTCTGCGTGGCACCAAGGGTTGGCCTTGCTCATAGGAAGTGCTCAGCAAGTGTCTGCTGAGTCGATGGATTCATATCCCCCCTCCATCTGGGCCTGATAAAACCCTACTCATCTTTTGGGTCCATTCAAAATGTTTTCTCCTCCTTCAGACCCATTCCTGATCACCCCAGTTGGAGTCCGGCAAATTATATTCAATAGAATATTGTTGCCATGGGTTGTTGGTAGGCTTTAGTAGTCAAATGAGTTTGAGAATCATTGGGTTTTTAATCAGCATTAATATGATTTTACTGAAAGATATCTTAATGCCTTTAGCACATTAATTTGTACTATGTCTTCTAAAATGGGTGGGGGTAACAGCACTTCCAAATTATTATTTTTTAAAATTATTTATTTATTTATTTGGCTGCGCTGGGTCTTAATTGCGGCACACGGATCTGTAGTTGTGGTATACGGGATCTTTAGTTGTGGCATGCGGGCTCCTAGTTGTGGCATGCAGGATCTAGTTCCCTGACCAGGGATCAAACCTGGCCCCCCTGCATTGGGAGCACAGAGTCTTAACCACTGGATCACCAGGGTAGTCCCACTTCTAAATTATTAAATCATTTGGCCCTGGAACCCTTTTTCCAGGCATGGTATCTTTTGGAACTAGTGTTCTGAAGAGCAGGCCTGGGGGAACATGACTACACTTTTCACATGACACTCACTGTGTAGGTGTAGTAGATGAGTTTGCCTGTGCCTTCTCTCTCTTGCTGGAACACTTAACTCCTTAAGGGCCAGGATCGGTTCTTAAGGGTGCTTTGAAAATGTTGAGTGCATTAATGCTTTAGAAATAAGAGTTCTAGATTAGCTTTCTTATTTCACAGATGGGCCAGTGATCTTGAGATAGGTCATCTTGAGATGACATGAGGGATGGAGCAGGGAGAGGAGGGCATCTGTGCTGAGGGTCAAGGGTCGTGGAATGGTCTTAGCCACCATCTGTCCCCAGTATTACACCTGCCTCTTCTGTACAAAAGCATCCTAGACACCAGGCCTCTCTTCCTTTCTAATCCATGACTTCCTGTCACACTATCAAGTCCATCTCTGACTATGGGTCCTGGGCAAGAATAAAGACCTTTGGCTCACCTATCCACCTGCCCAACTCTTGGTTTGATTGACTTCCCTTCTGCAAAGTTTGTGAGCCAGGTAGCCTTCAGCTTCCTTTCCACTGCTAGCACTCTGTGTTTTACTATATGCATGGTAATGGGAGCATGTAGTCTCTTAGTGGCCCTCCATAATGCCAAAGGAAGGGATTCTGGGCTTGTGAACAAGAATCTTGATTTCATTTCATGGCCATCCTCTTGGACTTTGACAGAAACCATATGGACTTGTCCTTGACTTGAGAGTATTAAGCAGGAACCTAGTAGGTGGAGTTCTTGCCTTCCAGGGAAATACTACCTAAAGCAATGGCTGGACTTCCTGGGATGTTGGAATAATAATCCTAGCGGGTAACAGTTATTGAGTACTGACTGCGTGCTACAGCACTTTATGGACGTAAACTATTCTGGTTGTTTTTGCTGTGTGACTGGTGGCGAACTGCTTCCCTCTCTGTGCACCACTTCTCCCACCTGTATGTGATTGCTTAAAATCTTTTGGGACCGTAAAATTCTGTGGTTCTCTTCGTTCCCGTTAGCAAGGAAGGGGCAGAAGATCACCTCCTTTCATAAAGTGTCAGCCCAGAGGGTGATTCCGTCACACGTAAGGGATTTCTAAACACTGGTGAGAATTCGCCCAAGCCCAGCACTTTCAGGCACATGGGAGGCCAGAGCTGTAGCCAGGTCTGCAGAGGCAGGATGACTGCCTGCCACCCTGTGGGGTCAGATGATTGAGCTGCTAGCCAAGTGTTAGGCCGCTCCCATGAGGACGTCTTACTCAGCACAGCAGCCACCCTTCTAGGCTTCGAACCTTGCCATTGAGAATAGAACTTGGTTTGTTCCCCAACAGATTTGTTGTTGTTTTTGAAGTCTACACAACACACAGATCTGTAATTTCACAGAAAGCTCAAAAGCTATTCTCAACAGGAGGTCATATCCACTGAATCCCTTGCAAAGAGGTGTTTGGAAATATCTATGGCTGTACTGGATTGTCATTTATGACTGGGACGTGCCACTGGCATTTAGTGACCAGATTCTAGGGATGCTAAATGTCCTACAAGGAGCAAAACAGTCCCTTATAGTAAAGAGTTATCCTGCCCAAAATGCCAATAGGGCCCTTGTTGAAAAACATTCAAGCAATCTAGCAGGCAGACTCTTTTGGGACCCTGTTCTGATCATAAACACAATTTTTAGTCACACGATTTAGCAGCCCTGCAGTGACATGACCCACTGTGACTTTGCAGAAGCCCGTAAGCCCCTAGCAGCTTGTTGTGCCCTTAGCTTACCTGGCTGGTGCTGTGCCCTGTGCATTTGGAAAGGGCTCTTCCAATTTGGGTTCTCCGATCATTTTCTTTCTCTGCTCTCTTCCCTTTTCATCTCTTCATCCGCTGCCAGATAACACAGTGTATCGTAGGAATTATGGAGCGTTTGTCAAGATTTTGAAGCTCCTTGGAAAAAGCTAATTTGGAATATTACATGGAAACCTAGAAAATGAACTCTCAGAGGGATAAACTGTATTTTTTAAAATATATCTTTATTGGAGTATAACTGCTTCACAATACTGCGCTAGCCTCTGTCACACAACAAAGTGAATCAGCCACGTGCATACATACATCCCCATATCCCCTCTGTCTTGAGCCTCCCTCCCACCCTCCCTGTCCCACCCCTCTAGGTCATCACAAAGCACAGAGCTGCTCTCCCTGTGCTATGCTGCTGCTTCCCACTAGCTAACTATTTTACATTTGGTAGTGTATATATGTCCATGCTACTCTCACTTCACCAAGGCTGCCCCCTGCCCTCCGTGTCCTCAAGTCCATTCTCTATGTCTACGTCTTTGTTACTGCCCTGCACTAGGTTCAGCAGTACCATTTTTTTGTTGTTGTTTTTTTCAGATTCCATATAGATGCGTTAGCATATGGTATTTGTTTTTCTCTTTCTGACTTACTTCACTCTGTATGACAGACTCTAGGTCCATCTACCTCACTACAAATAACTCAGTTTCGTTCCTTTTTATGGCTGAGTAATATTCCATTGTATATATGTGCCACATCTTCTTTATCCATTCATCTGTCGATGGACATTTAGGTTGCTTCCATGTCCTAGCTATTGTAAATAGTGCTGCAATGAACACTGTGGTACATGTCTCTCTTTGAAATATGGTTTTCTCAGGGTATATGCCCAGTAGTGGGATTGCTGGGTCATATGGTAGTTCTACTTTAAGTTTTTTAAGGAACCTCCATACTGTTCTCTGTAGTGGCTGTATCAATTTACATTTGCACCAACAGTGCAGGAGGGTTCCCTCTACACTACACCCTTTCCAGCATTTACTGTTTCTAGATTTTTTGATGATGACCATTATGACCGGTGTGAGGTGATAACTCATTGTAGTTTGGATTTGCATTTCTCTAATAATTAGTGATGTTGAGCATCTTTTCATTTGCCTCTTGGCCATCTGTATGTCTTCTTTGGTGAAATGCCTATTTAGGTCTTCCATGTATTTTTAAATAGGATTGTTTGTTTTTTGGATATTGAGCTCCATGAGCTGTTTGTATGTTTTGGAGACTGATCCTTCATCCATTGTTTCACTTGCAAATATTTTCTCCCATTCTGAGGGTTGGCTTTTCATTTTGTTTATTGTTTCCTTTGCTGTGCAAAAGCTTTTACATTTAATTAGTTTCCGTTTGTTTATTTTTGTTTTTATTTTCATTACTCTAGGAGGTGGGTGAAAAAAGATCTTGCTGTGGTTTATGTCAAAGAGTGTTTTTCCTATGTTTTCCTCTAAGAGTTTTATAGTGTCTGGTCTTACGTTTAGGTCTTTAATCCATTTGGAGTTTATTTTTGTGTATGGTGTAGGGAGTGTTCTAATTTCATTCTTTTAAATGTAGCTGTCCAGTTTTCCCAGCACCACTTATTGAAGAGGCTGCCTTTTCTCCATTGTATGTTCTTGCCTCCCTTGTCGTAAATTTGGTGGCCATATGTGCGTGGGTTTATCTCTAGGCTTTCTATCCTGTACCATTGATCTATATTTCTGTTTTTGTGCCAGTACCATACTGTCTTGATTACTGTAGCTTTGTAGTATAGTTTGAAGTCAGGGAGCCTGATTCCTCCAGCTCCGTTTTTCTTTCTCAAGATTGCTTTGGATATTTGAGGTCTTTTGTGTTTCCATACGAACTGTCAAATTTTTTCTAATTCTCTGAAGAATACCATTGGTAATTTGATAGGGATTGCATTGAATCTGTAGATTGCTTTGGGTAGTAGAGTCATTTTGACAGTATTGATTCTTCCAATCCAAGAACATGGTGTATTCCTCCATCTGTTTATGTCATCTTTGATTTCTTTCATCAGTGTTTTATAGTTTTCTGAGTACAAGTCTTTCGCCTCCTTAGGCAGGTTTATTCCTAGGTATTTTATTCTTTTTGTTGCGATGGTAAATGGGATTGTTTCCTTAATTTCTCTTTCTGATTTTTTGTTGTTAGTGTATAGGAATACCAGAGATTTCTGTGCATTAATTTTGTATCCTGCAACCTTACCAAATTCATTGATTAGCTCTAGTAGTTTTCTGGTGGCATCTTTAGGATTTTCTATGTATAGTATCATGTCATCTGCAAACAGTGACAGTTTTATTTATTCTTTTCCCATTTGTATTCCTTTTATTTCTTTTTCTTCTCTGATTGCTGTGGCTAGGTCTTCCAAAACAATGTTGAATGAGAGTGGTGAGAGTGGACATCCTTGTCTTGTTCCGGATCTTAATAGAAATGCTTTCAGTGTTTCACCACTGAGTATGATGTTTGCTGTGGGTTTGTAATATGTGGCCTTTATTATGTTGAGGTAGGTTCCCTCTGTGCCCATTTTCTGGAGAGTTTTTATCATAAATGGGTGTTGAATTTTGTCAAAAGCTTTTTCTGCATCTATTGAGATGATCATATGGTTTTTATTCTTCAATTTGTTAATATGGTGTATCACATTGATTGATTTGCATATATTGAAGAATCCTTGCATCCCTGGGATAAATCCCACTTGATCATGGTGTATGACCCTTTTAATGTGTTGTTGGCTTCTGTTTGCTAGTGTTTTGTTCAGAATTTTTGCATCTATGTTCATCAGTGATATTGGACTATAATTTTTTTTTTTTTGTAATATCTTTTTCTGGTTTTGGTATCAGGGTGATGGTCACTTTGTAGAATGAATTTGGGAGTGTTCCTCCCCCTGTACTTTTTGGAAGAGTTTGAGAAGAATCAGTTTTAGCTCTTCTCTAAATGTTTGATAGAATTCGCCTGTGGAGCCATCTGGTCCTGGACTTTTGTTTGTTGGAAGAGTTTTAATTACAGTTTCAATTTCATTACTTGTAATAGGTCTGTTTATATTTTCTAATTCTTCCTGGTTCAGTCTTGGAAAATTGTACCTTTCCAAGAATTTGTCCATTTCTTCGTGGTTGTCCATTTTATTGGCATATAGTTTGTAGTAGTGTCTTATAATTCTTTGTACTTCTGTGGTGTCAGTTGTGATTTCTCCTTTTTCATTTCTAATTTTATTGATATGCGTCCTTTCCCCTTTTTTCTTGATGAGTCTGGCTAAGGGTTTATCAATTTTGTTTATCTTCTCAAAGAACCAGCTTTTAGTTTTATTGATGTTTGCTATCGTTTCCTTCATTTCTTTTTCATTTCTTTCTGATCTGATCTTTATGATTTCTTTCCTTCTGCTAACTTTGGGGTATTTTTGTTCTTCTTTCTCTAATTGCTTTAGGTCTAGGGTTAGATTGTTTATTTGAGATTTTTCTTGTTTCTTGAGGTGAGATTGAATTGCTATAAACTTCCCTCTTAGAACTGCTTTTGTGTTCCATAGGTTTTGGGTCATCATGTTTTCATTGTCATTTGTTTCTGTGTATTTTTTTTATTTCTTCTTTGATTTCCTCAGTGATCTCTTGGTTATTTAGTAGCTCACAGTTTAGCCTCCATGTATTTGTGGTTTTTACAGTTTTTTTCCTGTAATTGATTTCCAGTCTCATAGCATTGTGGTCAGAAAAGATGCTTGATAATTTCAATTTTCTTAAATTTACCAAGGCTTGATTTGTGACCCAAGAGGTGATCTATCCTGGAGAATGTTCTGTGTCTACTTGAGAAATGTATTCTGCAACTTTAGGGTGGAATGTTCTATAAATATCAATTAAATCTATCTGGTCTATTGTGTCATCTAAAGCTTGTGTTTCCTTATTTTCTGTTTGGATGATCTGTCCATTGGTTTAAGTGGGGTGTTAAAGTCCCCTACTATTATTGTGTTACTGTTGATTTCCCCTTTCATGGTTGTTAGCATTGGCCTTATGTCTTGAGGTGGATTTATGCACCCTATGTTAGGTGCCAAAACATTTATAATTGTTATATCTTCTTCTTGGATTGATCCCTTGATCATTATGTAGTGTCCTTCCTTATCTCTTGTAACAATCTTTATTTTAAAGTCTATTTTATCTGATATGCATATTGCTACTCCAGCTTTCTTGTGATTTCCATTTGCATGGAGTATCTTTTTCTATCCCTTCACTTTCAGTCTGTATGTGTCTGTAGGTCTGAAGTGGGTCTCTTATAGACAGGCATATATATGGATCTTGTTTTTGTATCCATTTAACCAGTCTATGTCTTTTGGTTGGGACATTTAATCCATTTATGTTCAAGGTTATTATCGATATGTATGTTCCTATTACCATTTTCTTAATTGTTTTGTGTTTGTTTTTGTGGGTCTTTTTCTTCTCTTGTGTTTACTGCCTAGAGAAGTTTCTTTAGCATTTGTTGTAAAGCTGGTTTGGTGGTGCTGAATTCTCTTAGCTTTGGCTTGTCTGAGAAGCTTTTGATTTCTCCATTGAATCTGAATGCGATCCTTGCTGGGTAGAGTAATCTTGGTTGTAGGTTTTTCTCTTTCATCCCTTAAAGTATATCCTGCCACTCCCTTATGGCCTGCAGAGTTTCTGCTGAAAAGTCAGCTGATAACCTTATGGGATTTCCTTTGTATGTTATTTTTTGTTTTTCAGTTGCTGCTTTTAATATTTTTTCTTTGAATTTAATTTTTGTTAGTTTGATAAATATGTGGTTTGATGTGTTTCTCTTGGGGTTTATCCTGGATGGGACTCTCTGTGCTTCTTGGACTTGGGTGACTATTTCCTTTCCCATGTTAGGGAAGTTTTCCATGGTGCCTAAGCAGGGGTGGGGTTTGGGCAGTGGGCGAGCCCTATGCTTAGGATCCACAGGACTGGAAAAGGCCCTGGGGGTGTTGAGGGTTGGGCTTAGGCTAAGTGGAACAGAAGGGGCCCAGGCGTGCCTCCCACCTCTGGTCTCAGAGCACTGGGGACCCCACCTGGGAGCTCAGTAGGTTTCCCGGGCTCGAGTGGGTGGGGCCAACGCCCTCTGTTCCTCTCCCGCTCCTCTGGTCCTGGAGGCCCCCTCCTGCCCACCTCTCCTGATCTCCTCCCCGCCTCTCCTGATCTCCTCCCCATCTCCCTCCTATGCCCCCAGGACCCATGCAGCCTGGAGTGGGCCTCTGAGGGCATAGGACCTGGCCCAAGAGTCAGGCAGACTTCTCTGGACGATTGGGCAGGGGATGCACTGAGTGTGCTCCCCCTGATCCAAGCCTCCAAGGGTGAACCCCTTCCCCCTCTCAGCCACCCCTCAAGGGCACCGGTCCTGTCTGGCCTCCACTTATCCTACCTCCTCAGTCCCCCCATGTCCTACCAGTTCACTTGGGGGTTCCTCCTGTCACCTTGGGCTTCAAGGTACCCCACCAGCATCCTGCCAGTGCCCACGTTGTGGGGAGATGTGAACTCCTCATCTTCCCACACTGCCCTACACTGTATTTTTAAATTCTCCGACTCTCTGGATGGCATTCCTCCTCCTTCCTCAGCTTTCCCATGCTCCTTTTCCCTTCTTGTGGAAAGTTTTATTTTTAAATGGCTTGGACTCCCTCCCCACTCTAGCTTTTAAGGTCCAGAGCCAAGAATTTGGGTCTCTTGCTATGGAGAATGAATCCTAGGTATGTGGCTCTTCTTGCCTTCGTGAGATGGATCCTGAGTGGAGCTCTGGAGAAAGCTCATTTCCAGGAACTTGGCAAGCAGTTTCTGATGTGGCAGAGGCCAGAGGGGCTAAAGAAAGAGAAAGAACCATTGAGAAGTGTTGTTTTGTTTGGGAGATGGAGAGAGATGCCGAGAAATGTGTGTGTGTGTGTGTGTGTGTGTGTGTGTGTGTTTGTGTAGACTTTTGCTTCTCCCTTTTGGTCAAGGAATGGACAGAGAGAAACAAAGCGGGCAGCAGGTTTGAGAAAGTGTCAGTTTCCAATCTCACATAATTCTGTTTATTGTGTGGCTTGGAAAATGAGCCTTAAAAATGAACCAGTGAGTACCTCAGTGCTTCGCACTTTGCTGGATTTGAGAGGATGAGTGACAGAGACACATGCTTGCTGTCACAGAGCTAGCAGTCTGATCTAGGAGACAAGACTTCCTACTCTGCCTCCTGAAACATGGGATGTGGCAGGACAACTTCAGCCAGGGTGTCCAAGCCAGAATGTTTTCATGTTGTCAGCGGCTCATTGGTGCCGCAGGGGTGCAGTGCTCCAGGTTCCTAACTGTCGGTTGATCCACCATAGCTGGCTGCAGTGTTGGTATAAACACATTCAAATCAGTCTATATATATATGGTCATAAAATTAATTTACGTCCATGTTTACTAAACGATTACCCTTAGTTTTATAAACCATAGAGATCCCAATTCTCAGATTCTTATATGAGAAGAACAGGAATGTTTTTGAATGCTTGTAATCTGTATTTTGATTGAGGATCATACGGTGGATTTTGAAAGGCTTTATTTAGACTATGTGTGTACTTAATATACCTTAATTAATAAAACTGAAGAGTTTTTAATGTGTTAAAAATATATATAATGAGACTATCAATGTATACATATGTATCTGTTTACATATAATCATCTTATGTGTATATATGTATATATGTGTATACATATATATAGATATACATATACTTTTTTTCCTTTAATTTAGCAAAGATACTTTAGACCTTCTCTTTCAAGGACCATTCACATTTTCTGCCGTGCTCCTGATGCCTTTACATTAAAGCTTTTCCTTTTACCTGTTTCCATAATCAGTCTGCGAATCATTCTGAATGTCTTCCCAGGCAGAAACGAACTGCAACACAGGCTGATGTTAACCCTTATCCCGGAGCAAAGGCTTCATCTCTCAGGGGTACACCATTGATGCCCTGCACACAGGACACACTGTCCAGATCCCCTCAGTCACCAGTTCATGTAGGGAAAAAAAGTTGGAGTTGCTTATGAAGTCAGTTCTTGATACTAGCTTTCATTTTTGTGTTATTTCATTTATAAAATTCTTTTCAGAAGGTTTTAGAAAAAAAAGTGAGAAATGGAATTCCTGACTGGATGACTATGACAGAGGGAACAGGAGACACTCTAAGTGCCAACAGGTTCCTTTCTATTTCTATTCCCACTAAATGTCTTCTGTCTGACACATTCTTTCTGCTGGAAGCCACAGCAGCAACCCCAGGCCCTGTGTCTTAGTAGCTACCGTTCAGTGTCAGTTTTGCTTCTGGAGGCTTCTGAGGTCTCCTGCTGCTTGTTTCACAGGAAAGGTGGCTTTGGCTTTTGTTGCCTCAGTAAATGTTTGGTTTGAGTCATGAGGCTTTGACAGTGGCCGCCTTTTGTTGCAATCTTTCCCCTGCTTGTGTGTTAAGTGACACGCACCTACCCATGGCCAGGCTGGCTTCCCCTTGATGTCTGTGAGCAGCGATGGAATCGGTCTTCCCTCTAGGACTGGGCTTAGATTCTGAAGTGGGTCTTGATAGCCTGTCTCTTCACATGGTCTTTCCTGTGTGCATGTCTGTATCCTCATCTCTTTTTTTCTCAGAAGGAGAAATTATGGTTATATTGGATTAGGGCTCACCCTAATGACTTCATTTTAACTTAATCACCTCTTTAAAGACCCTGTATCCAAATACAGTCACATTCTGAGGTACTGGGAATTAGGACTTCAAAAAATGGATTGGCGGGGAGGTACAATTCAAGCTACGATGCTAAGATTTCTTGCAAAATGTCTAGGATTTATTGTTCCCCTCCTTAGAGGTGCCTGGCACTGAGTGTCTGGAGGCACCATGGAGGTAGATGGAAAATGGCTCCCTTCAAGCCTGGTATAAACCAACTTGATCGTTGAAAGGGATTGAGAGATCCCTGAACCCTTCCTACCAAGGCCACTCTGCCTTATGCCCCAGAAGGGATCACAAAGGCTGAGTCATCCCAAAAGCACTTTTTTTTTTTTTTTTTTTTGCGGTACGCGGGCCTCTCACTGTTGTGGCCTCTCCCGTTGTGGAGCACAGGCTCCAGACGCGCAGGCTCAGCGGCCATGGGTCACGGGCCTAGCCGCTCCACGGCATGTGGGATCTTCCCGGACTGGGGCCTGAACCCGTGCCCCTGCATTGGCAGGCGGACTCTCAACCACTGCGTCACCAGGGAAGCCCAGCACACCTGTTTTCTAGCTGAGCGTTTGTCCCTAAACCCCAGTGGGGAATTCCAGTGCTGGGGTGCTGGGCTAGATAGAGCCATGTAGAGCAGAGCAGGGAGGAGCTGGACCGACCCAGGTGAGGAAGTATTGGTGGGTGTTTTTAATGATCACTTACTACATAGCAGATACTGTGCTGGTGATTTACATTCTTTAAAAAAAAATTTTTTTTTTTAAAGATTTAGAAAACCCACCATCCAGTATTTTGTTAACACCCAAAATGTAGAAAGGATATAATTGTAAACAACAGTCCTTGGCGTGGAAATAATTTAGCTTTACAAACAATACACTCCTTGATTTTCTCATTTTGCCATTGAACCAGGGACATCATTACAGAGAGTTATCATTTGAGCTTAGCGTTGAAGGTGAAAATGGGAAGAAGTTTGTTGTGGGACTGGAAGAAATTCCACATAAAAGTCAGGAGTGTTATAGAAAGAACATAAGCTTTGGAGGTAGACACAGATGGTTTGGAATCCTGGCTCCAATACATACTGTGTATGACCTCAAGAAATAAATACCAACTCATAGTATGAGAGTTTTCTGGCTTCCACATCTGGGTAATGAGGTACTGATTTGCCTTAGTGGTTGTGAGGACAGAATTAGGTAGCCCTTACTAATATTAGAAGAATGTGGATCTCTCCCAAATTCTGTGAAACAACCTTGGAATTAAATTAGAAGTTTCCCTTCTTTGACTAAAGTAGCCACATTTACACAAATAATTGTCATTAAAATGCTGCCAGTCTTAGGAAGCTGTGCTCATCATTATATCATTAGAGTGCAGTTTATGTAGCTTTCTGCATCCCCAGTATGCATTCCAGCAGTTAAAATCAAGCAGCAGCTGCATATCTGTGGATGTCATACCATAGATGTGGATCTATTGATAGTCCTTTGAGATTAAATCCCATGGCAGAGATTGGTCTCATTTCACAATGGTTAGAAACAAGGCTTCATCTTTTTTCTTTTTTTCTTTTTTTTTTGCGGTACGTGGGCCTCTCACTGCTGTGGCCTCTCCCGCTGTGGAGCACAGGGTCCGGACGCGCAGGCTCAGCGGCCATGGCTCACGGGCCCAGCTGCTCCGTGGTATGTGGGATCTTCCCGGACCGGGGCACGAACCCACGTCCCCTGAATCGGCAGGCAGACTCTCAACCACTGTGCCACCAGGGAAGCCCAAGGCTTCATCTTATTGTTAATTAGCTGCGATGAACTGACATCATAACTAGGAAGAGAGACTTACTGCAAACTGAAGAATTCTTTTCCTTTCATAATTTATTCTTTTCCATTTATTCTGCCCCTACCCCCTAATAAGAAACATATCACATTTTCAGAAGGGGTTGTTTTGTTTTGTTTTGTTGTCTTGGAAGAGAAGAGACTTTGAACATGTTTGTGCGGTGAGCAGCAGAAGCTGAGAGAGGGAGGGTAGCAGGTGGAGTGAGACCTTGGCAGAAGAGGAAGTCTGTGGAGTTTGGAGACAAATGCCAGGATCCCTACTCCTGCTATGTCACTCTCATTTTCCCATCCATTCCCTAAGGGGAAAATGTTGGTCTTCAGGGTACAATGAAACCACACATGAATCATGGATTTTCCTAGCCAGGGTCCCATTGATCCAGGTGCTCATTCCGGCTCTGCTGGGAGCAAGCCTGGTCACATTAGAGAAATTCATTGCCTATTTGAGCCTTGGTGTCTTCACATCTTATTAGGAAATACAGGGCGTGCTAAGCCCCTAAAAGTGCATATGGTAAATACTCATAAATAATAGCTCTCCTTACTATCAGTGCCCTGATGTTGTGTGCTATAAACTTCCTTTCATCAGATGCAAATGCAAAATTAATATGCTGAACAGTTCATCCAATTACTGTATGTATATGTCTATGACAGTAACGTATTGTATGTGGATTAGTACTTCACCGGCAGTCTCAATGGGTGTTGGAAACTTGAATATTTACACAGAGTCAGCATAACCTAAGGTTGAGGAGCCTCATTGCTCTGGTTTCAACCCCACATCACTATTTACCAACTTGGGTCTTGGGAAAGTTACTTGACCTCTCTATGCCTCAGTTTCTTCGTCAAAAGAATGGAAATGATGAAATAGTACCTCTCTCAAAGGGCTGGTAATGAGGATTAAATGCATAAACATTTGTAAAGTGTTTAGAATGGAGTCAGACATAGGACAAACACTATAATATAGGTACCTGTTAAAATGAAAAAGCCCAAGTAATTTTGGCTGTTTTTTCACGTGATGTGATCTGTAATGGTCATACATATTTTCCAGGACCTGCTAATTGGAATCACATTTTAAGCTTAAATAATTGGTGCCTTCGGTTCAAAATCTGAGTAGAATTACAATCTAGTATCTATTTCTATGAAGTCTTTAGTGAAAGGGATTCCTTAGGTAAACACTTGGAGGTATTAATGGGTCTGCTGGGGTGCTCAGGACTCTCTTTGAAATTTTGATGACTCTCAGACATGCAGATCATGAAATTGGCTTTGAAGTTTTGGTTGGCTCACCCAGATATGCAAATCTAGGCTAGCTTTGACCAAGAAATTTGAGGTTTAAGCCCGTTCTTGACTGAGGAGTGGACTAGAAGTTGCAGCAGCGAGAAAGTAAGTTAGTGACCTGGGAAAACTTGCTCATTGTATAATTACTCGTGGCCCCAGGCAGCTCTGTGTAAAGCCTTTAAGCAGCCTTTCCACCCTACTGGTGCATGCCAAGGGCCGTAGCACTGGAGTCTGGGCTGATACCCCTTTGGTACCTGCTCTGCCCCCTGTCCTTGGATTGGACACTTGCTAGAACAGCCCCAAACTGCTATTAACAGTTTCTGCAACAGCTAATGACCCTGCTTCTGGGACTAAAGATTCTCCTGAGTAGAGGGCTACAATTCCAGCATTTCATAAGACTGATTTAGTTGCACAGCTGCTGAGGGTCTACAGTGAAAAATGAATATGCCGTGGCACACATGAAGGGCACCAGCCAAGCAGCCTGCAGGACCAGTGAGTTGGGTGACCCCTAGGGTCCTAAGGCCATCAGATTAATGGATGCCTAGCAATTCCTAAACTAGTGACAAGATATTAGTTGGGCCAGAGCTTTCTTCTAAGTAATAGTATGGAATCCCAATTGAAAACAGTGCTTGTGTGTTTAATTCCATGCTTTGAAGTAGGAAAGATTTCAATTCCAGAAACTATGAAATCATATGTGTACAATGTAAGTAAAAAAAAAATCCCAGACATAACCTTAACCTTTTGTTCTCCAGCACCCCTCTCTGCAAATATGCCTGTACATGTGCACCCCACATACAGTCTAACTGAGAACCATTTGGTCTTGGTGTTTTCTGTTTTCCCTTTGCCAACTATATATTCACTTGATGGTCTTACAGCAGGTAGCAGACTTTAAGGGTTTAACACAGAAACTTATTTTTCTCCTGCTAGTTGAGAAGAGGCCACATTATTCCATTTTAGCAGAGGAATACCTTTGTCCACTGGTGATGACTCCAGAACACTGGTGTTGTGTAGAATCCTGGGGGCAACAGAAAATTCAGAGCACATTTCTTATGCTTTTTTCCTGGAGGAGAAAACCCCTAATTATTCCTAAAGGCATTACACATAGTGCCCTGTCCAATCTGTTGGTAAATATAGGCAGGTCTTCTTTACATTCACATGGCCGTAGCTGCTTTGTAAATTATTCACAGCGAATGTGTACGTGATTTTGGAGTCAGACCTACCTTCCTTGGCCTAGTTCCCGGCTCCATCGTGTGTCTGCTCCTCTTCCTGACCCCCCTCCCAGCTTCCTCACCTGTAAAGCTGGCAAGACCAGAGTTCCTGCCTCGGAGGGCTCTCGTGAGGATTAAATACGGCAAAAACTGCATGGTCGTGTCAATAGACGCAGAAGACGCATTTGACAAATTTCAACCATCACGTATAAAGCATCAAGAATAGCGTCAGGCACAAAGTAAGCTCTATTAAATGTTAATAAATATTACGAATAATGTAGGCAGTAAGCTGACTCATCTAACCTTAAAATGTCTTCTCTGGGAGATGGAAATGCTAAGAAATTACTGGCAAGTCCGAGTGCAAAGGGTGGGAGTCAGCCCTAGTTTTAGGAGTCTGTGCCCTGGTTTTTTCTCTAAGCTCAGAATGTGAAAGAGCTCTGGCGTTGGGCGGTTGTTACTGAGACGAATCCCAGCTTTCTCCTTCCTCCTTGATCACATCTAACACCAAAAACCCTGTTTCAGGCGATCTGGGTGTCCACAGTGGGGAAGAACTCCAGCTCACCACCACTATCACCCACGTGGATGGACCCACCGAGATCTACAAGTTGACCCGCAAGGAGGCCCAGGAGTAGGAGGCTGCAGCACCTGGCTGGGACTGTCCCCCACGCCCCAGCCCCTCTAACTAGAGTGGGGAGTGTGCCAGAGAGCTCCATGTGCAAATGAATGCTCTGTCTCTTAGCTGTGGTTTACTTGGACCAGCAGTGTGGATGTTTGTCAGCTTGCCTTCTGATGGTAACTCTTGGAGGAAGATTCCTGCAGCCACTAATGCATTGTGTATGATAACAAACCCTCTGGTATGACACATGTTCTGTGATCATTGTTAATTAGTGACATAGTAACAGCTATAGCAGGTGGTTAGTCAACCTCGTGTGTTGGGGGTGCACTCCTTGGGGGATGGTTTGGGCCAGATGGGGTCTATATGGAGTGGAATATTTGATTCTTTTTTTTCCTGTTTTAGATTCTAGGATAGAGTTTAACATTCTTTGCTGTCAAGATGGGCTGGTGTCATAGTCTTCTTGCCTCTTAGTCCATGACCACTTTTTTTTTCCCCTATTTATATCACCAAGTAGCCTATCGAGTTAATATTTAAGTTGTCAATAGATATGTGCCCTTATTTTTTATGGCATAATATAAAATAACTGAATTTCATGAGAAGGTCTGTTACACCAGGGGCATTTCAGCTTTGAAACCAAATCTGTATATCCAGTACTAACCAGTCTGTTGGATGTGGGTTTTAAAAAATGTTTGCTAAACTATCCAAGTAGGATTTATTGTATTAAATGGCCTCTGGGTCTGAAAAGCTTTTTTAACCTCTTGCTTAAAATGTGTTTTCTTTTGATAAGATGCTTCAAACAGCCTCCGAAAGTGTAGATCCGATCATTTAAATAAACCTGTATGTATATGCATATATGTATATGCACACCTCGTCCTCATGCTCAGCCAGAACATGTGCATGCAGATTCTTTTCCGTGTTGCGTCTATGGGGTAGGGGGAAACAGCTCTATGAAAAATTAAAATATTTTGCCATCAAATCAAAGTGTTTGGGGGTGCTATATATTTCTGGAAATAGGGTAACATTTTCTGCACTGGATGGTTAACCTACCTAGGCTGACATGTGTGACAGAAAGGGTGGGGGGAAAATGTACATGATTTAGAAGTAAATTATGACCCTCCTACCTATGCCCACTTCCCCAAATAGCCTGTTTCATTGTACTTTAACTCTGCCATTGGAGAGACAACATGGTACAGCAGAGAGAAAGAATACTGGATCTGAGATTAGAAGGCAGAGTTTCCTAGCAGAGGCCCAACATTTATTACATAGCATGACCTTGTTGAAGCCACCTGACCTGGCTGTTCCCTCACCTACAAACTGGCATTCATAAACTTTAACTGCTTCATGGGGTGGCAGTGCAAATTAAGTCAGTTAATGTGTATGGAAATGCATTTTAAACTCTGAAGCTGTGTAACTATGTTCTTTCTGGATTTTAAAGACAACTTCATGAGTGTCCTGTTTTTCAGACATTGATGCCTGGAGGTTTGGAGCACAATCCATTTAATTCACCTACTCGGCAGTCCTTCTCCATCCTTTCTTTTCCCTGATTTTGGCTAAAACCATGGTAAATAGTGATGGGAGGAAATACTTTGGCTTTGGCTTTTCTCTCAGGCCTTTTCCTGTCCTGGTAAACATTTGATGGTGTTTAATCCAATGCACTCAACATCCACTTCTGATCGACTACTGTGATGCCAGGAATTAGATGTAGCCCATGTCTCACAGTCTGGAAGGGAAGATGAACTTAAAACATGACAAGTAATCTCCTGCCCCAGAGGATGGATGAGAGTTTCTCCTAAGGAGATGGGGAAAGGGCCTGAGATAGACCTTAAAGAAGAAGAAGTAAGATTTTACGAGGGCTGAAGGACAAAGGGAACAACAGTAAAAAATCATAGAGGAAGTGAAGAACAGAGAACGTTTGGACGAGGCTGGTCATCAGGCCTGACTGGCACATAAAAGGAGTGGATATAGCAGAAGATGGGCCCCATGTATCTGTGAGCCAGAATGAGAAAGGTCCTTAATGCTATGGGAAGAGCTATCAGACTCAGCCTAGAGTTTTAAGCAGAAAAGTGATATGATCAGAGTTACTGCTGGAGCAACAGAAAGGCTGGACAAGCCCAGCAAAAAGATCACAAACCCTGGAACCAGGGCAATAGTAGAGGACATGGAGAAGAGGGGATTAATTTTGCAGATAAAACTGGCAAGGCCTGAGCATTCTGAATGTGGACCTCATGAAAAGCAAGAGCAGAGTCAAATTTCAAGCCCTCCTAGGTGAGGGAACGTTAGGGCCCTTGACAGAATCAGGGATTTTTGGAGAGGAAGTATCAGTGAATCTGTTACCTAAGGGTCTGTAAGTACTAGAAGCCAAGTCTAGCAAGCTTAACTAAAAGAGGGACTTCAGTAGAACTTTCCAAGAGCACCCAGCACCAGGAATTCATGCACCTTTCCCCTAAAACACTACCATTAACTAGTCCAAGTCTTTGTCTCTCTCGCTTCAAAACTAGGGGAGGGTGAGTGTGTGGCTCAGTCTCAGGCAGGTGGCTGCCCCTGTGCAGATCACCTGTGATCAGGAAGCCAAGTCAAATTGCTGCTAGCAGCTTACCCTGTGGATTGACATCAGTTTCTAAAGAATGGAGAATCCATTTTGAGCTGGGCACACAATCAGAAAAGATGAATTACAGTGGGCCAGATGAGGAGTTTGGAGTTTTGGGTTTTAAAAGCCATCTTCTGGAGAAATTGACAAGCTAGCAGTTGGGAACAAGAGAAGAAGCGGACCAGTCAGGGCAGGAGGCTTTGCAGCCATCATCACTGAGAATGAAGTTCAGCTTGGCAGAGCAGCAAAGTGTCAGATAGCTGTGAGTGATGAACCAGGCACAGCCCTTTCAAGAGGTGAGAGGAAGAAACTGAGATAGATGACTCACAGGAACGCAAGGTGTCAAGCCAAAGAAAGAACCAGACCCAAGGGAAAAAAGTTCAATACCCTGAGAGATTCAACAGCATTTAAAGATTGAATAAGGCCTGTTGGATTTGGTGGTTTGGACATGTGGGACCTCATGGCAAGGGCAGACATTAGAGTGCTCATGATGGGAAGGAAAGAGGTAGGACGGTGGTCCAGGAGGAACCAGAGTCTGGGGAGAGAACGGGACTGAGTTTGTAAACTCTGAGGGGTGAGAGTCAGCCATGAAGTCAAGACAATGATGAAGTAACATAAGCCCCAAGGAAGGTCAGAGACTTGGGTTAAAGGACACAAGCTGATGAGTTAGCTTTGAAAGAGTGAAAGGTCACTTTTATCCAGAGACAGGAGAGAAATAACCGATGGATGTTAGAGGAGAAACTTTAGGTCAAAAGGAGAGAAGTTGCAGCCTGTCCCTCTGTGTGTTCTGTTTTCTCCATGAACATGAAATGAGCTTGGAGTTCTGCTGAAGAAGTTCTCAGTTTCAACAATGCAGGTTGAACACAATTGTTTTCAATCAGTTGGAGACTTCAAGAAACCCTTCAAGAGGTGAGAAAAAGCCTTTATTAAGGACTATCAACCTAGAGCAAAAGTTAATTATTGGTCATGTATGCATTTGACAAATTATGTTAAATTTTTTAAGTAGTTTTGAAGAATATTATGGAGAAGTATAAAATTCCCCAACTATCTGCCTTTAAAAAATAAGAGAATTGGGCTTCCCTGGTGGAGCAGTGGTTGAGAGTCCGCCTGCCGATGCAGGGGACACGGGTTCGTGCCCCGGTCCGGGAGGATCCCACATGCTGCGGAGCGGCTGCGCCTGTGAGCCATGGCCGCTGAGCCTGAGTGATCGGAGCCTGTGCTCCGCAAAGGGAGAGGCCACGGCATTGGGAGGCCCGCGTACTGCAAAAAAAAAATAAAAATAAAAATAAGAGAATTTAAGATTATATTCATCAAACAAGTAAGGTACAATTGCTATTTCCCATAGAAAACAATCAGTTTTATGTTGGTTAAGCCATTGGGTTCACGAGGTGTTAGCCCTACATTTTCCCCTTAGGGGAAGAAAACGTCCATAAAAATGAAATAAGTGGTTTCTCTCACAACCTCTCGGTAGTTCTAATCATTTCTCAGAACTGAGATGATGTCTCAATTCTGATATCTAAGAGCTGGTGAAGCCTTTGGAAGTCAGTCCCCTCGGGGTTCTGGCAGGTACCTTGAGAAGCTCTACAGAAGTGTCAGAAGGGAGGTTGGTCTTGGGTCTCATCCTCATCTTGGCAGTTCTAGAAACTCTATTTTGTCAACTTTTTCAAACTGATCCAGCTTTGAGAGGCTGCCTGGTCACATCGGGGAGTCTCAATGGATGGCAATTCCCATGCAGTCTCAACAGTGAATCGTTCGACACGCCTTGTGTCTCCATCATCCATCAAGGACGTGTTCTTCCTTGCTATTGTTGGGTAACTATGGAGGCTAAAAGAGGAAATGGGAGGTTTTTGGTGCACAGGGGATAAAAGCACAGAGAAATGAGAGCCCTTGAAAGAAATAACATCTCAACCATGATGAAGCCTGAGGGATCATCCCTGTACCTACAAAGAGAATACACACAGCTCCCTGAAGAGTGCTTAGCACAGTGTGGGAGTCCAGCTGGGGAGCATTGGTGGGTGAGCCAGTGAACGCACCTCAGCTCATCCCATTCTGTCTGACTGATGGGAATGCCCTTCTTCTCTTGATTCAATCAGACCCTGCTCCTTTCACTGCCATTCAGCATCAGGATACATTAGTGCAGTTGATTAGGGTTAATGTGTGGGTGTAGCCTGACTTCCATAAGCCTATGCCTCACTCCCTGTATTTCAAGGTCCTCTTGTACTTTTGTGCTACAGGAACCATTCTGACCTCGGCTGCTTGCTCTTGCCCATCCACATTTTGCTACAGGGATGACTTTCATTGTACAGGGATGACTTGGTTTCTGAGACAGTGTCAGTGGTGCGTTTCTTTTCTCCTGACATCAGAGGGCTCTTCGGGCACTCCTGGATCCACCCCAGTGCCCAGAGCTTCCTGTCTCTATGATCATGAACTTAGCTTCGGTGGTTGAGAAGACCCTTCAGTATTGAGACCTGACTCCCTTTGCGACTTTGGCCTTTTTGTTCTGACTGCAGTTCCTCCCACAGGTCCTGTCCCACCCAGGACTGCTCTCCTCCAGGCTCACGCCTTGATTCCTCAGCTCCTCCTCCAGATGTGGTTTCTGGACCCTTGCCTCATGACTGCTCGCCTATTAAGTGCCTTCTAGTTTCTCATTGTTCTAGAATTTGATACTCAGACTGCAGCATTGCTCCAGCTGGCACAGATTAGTGTGAAAATAATACTTCTACTAGGGCTCGACATCCTAAGAAAATGGCACTAGATTTGAAAAATTATCCACTTCTTACCTTTTTGCTTCTCATGAACATGTGACCACTAAAACACTTGAGTTTTTAAAATTAATACAGGCATACCTTGTTTTATTGCACTTTGCAGATACTGCAGTTTTTACAAATTGAAGGTTTATGGCGACCCTCTGTTGTCAGGTGATGTTTAGCATTTTTTAGCAATAAAGTGTTTTTTAATTGAGGCATGTCTCTTGTTTTTTAGACATGATGCTACTGCATACTGAATAGACTATAGTATGGTGTAAACATAACTTTTATATGCATTGGGAAACCAAAGAATCCATGTGACTCCCTTTATGGTGGTATTCACTTTATCACAGTCGTCTGGAGCCAAACCCGCAGTATCTCCAAGGTATGCCTGTATCGCCAATACCCGCCTTTGTATTCAGCAATATTTTTTCAACTAAATTGTAGGACTTTACAAGTGTATCTGTGAATTTCACTTTTTCCCACACATAGATTCAATAGGTAAAGCACATCTTTAACTTTTAAATAAGCACAGTTTGAAATGTAAATAAAAGTAGTTAAGACGGAAGTGCAAAATGGGTTGGTTTCAACTGCTGGAGTATTTCCTCCCTCAGCCTGGATCTCTCCTTTGTCCAGCTCGCTTGCTCGCTCGCTCTCTCTCTCTCTCTCTCTCACACACACACACCATTACTGTTAAACTCCTTTTTTCATGTGCATGTGTTTTGTAATATGGAACTTTATAATTTACATGTTTTCCCTTTAATATCTCCTCTTCATAGTCACATAGTGACTACATAATAAAGGAGTGAGGTTCAGAGAAGTGAAATGACAAAGTTGGAAATAAGAAGAGATCTTCAGTCTGTAAACCTGTCTCTTCAGTGGCATATTTGCAGCAGAAGAGTCAAGAATTTTCTTTTGAGCTGCAACTCTCATTAGAGCAGAATGACCTTATTGGGAGATGTTATTCCAGCCTAAAAAATATCTGCTTCCTCTCCACTTCCATCGATGGCAAGTGTCTGCCCTCTTCCGGCCAAAGGGAGGATGACAGCTACCACTGAGCAAATTCTTAGAACAAAAGTCAGACCTTGGAATGGGGGAATTTGCAGTTGCTCCATGATAATTATTGCTTTTTAGTGAGTTCTTGTCATAGCTTTGCATATGAGTTTGCTCTGGGACCCTTAGGGCAGTTGCCTACACCCCATCTCCCTTGAACTAGGTGATCTCTGAAGTCCTCACCAGCTCTGATTCTAAGAACGGTAAAGGAGGCTATGTGTTAATGACATCTTACAGCAATGCAGGGCACTTGATCCAGATCCGCTGTGGGCAGATGCGCTGGCATCGCAGCCTGAGGGGGTGCTAGTGTAAATAGATCCCCTGCATTTATTGACTCGGAAGCCCCTCCGATCCTTCTCACTGTTCTTCTGAGCTCCTCTGAAGCTCTGAGCTCCCTCAGGTGGCTGCTCTAGCCAGCAACTCTTTCCAGGGGGATGAGTCAAGGTCAGGATGGTCTTCACTCCCATGATGAACTCTTCTCAGTTCAGGGACACTGAGAGACTGAAAGTGAGCCAAAGACAGGAGCGGCCAACACAGGAGATCCTTCCGTCGCACGTGCTTGGTGGACGTTCCTCACATGCTGACCGGATGGAAACTCCAGGCCAGCACGAAAAGGCCAGAAGCCGGTCAAGACTCATTGCGAACTGAGAATCCGTTTTAAAGAGACTCTTCCCTTTGTTTGTGAAATGCTTCACAAAGGGAGCTGTTCCTAGGAGTGGGCAGGAGTGTTAAATCACGTTTGTGTGGCTTAGCCTGGTCCCCCGAAAGGCAACTGCTGAGACAAGGATTCCTGTGCAGGTTCGTAAGGCGGTCCGAGGAGACACTGAGAGGGAGTGCGGAACTTACGCTGAGAAAAGGGAAAGCTGGGGACGGTCACCACTGCGCTGCTCACTCAGGCGGCTTCGGGCTTCGGGCTTCCGGCTCCCTAGAAGGGTGAGCGGCAGCCCCGCTGAGCAAGGAGGCGGGGCCTAGCCAGCACCCACCCTCTGCTGGTGCAGGGTCACCCCTGAGCTGTTAGCTACCTGGAACCAGAGTCAGCTTGAGTAATATGGGTGCTACGTTGTGTTCTTACCTGATGCCCCAAAGCAAAACAGACTTGTAAAAACCTTGGAAAGATGCATGAGTCAAGAAAAAAAGGCAAACTTTTCAATACTTGGTCACACGAAGTATTAGACATAAATACTTAAAATGTCAGTGTTCTTACACAAGTTTTTATATGCATGTATGCATGTGTGTATATTTATGCATAGATATTTCCTATGTTTATATATGCATGCATATATCATATATGTGTATATATATCAAATATATGTGTATATATGTAACATATGTATTTTATATATATTACAATGGTATTATATACAAAAGATTTCTGGAGAATTTCTCCAGAAATTGTCTACAAAACAGTATTATGTAACCTGCCTTCTTCACAATACACTATATCTAGAAACTCCATATCATTATATCATCTACAACATGATTTTAATGACTTTATTATTGTAGTCTCTAATAAGGATGTGTCATTTGTTTATTAAGCCCCTATTTTGGACATTTAAATGATTTGCAAAATTTGACTATTATATGCTGAAATGAACATCCTTGGATATAAATCTTGTAGATCTCTGATGATTGCCTTAGGATCAGTTCCTAAGAGTAGAATTACTGGGGCAAAAGTTCAATCATTCATTCATTAGGTGTATGTTGAGCACCCTAGTTATGGGCTAGTGCTGTTCTAAGTACTTGGGACAGACAAGTAAGCAATGTCCCTGTCACCAATGTGCGTATTGACCTGGTAGGGGGAAGCGGTGAGGGGGAATAAGTAATAAATAAACACAGTGATGGTGATAAAGACTATGGAAAAAAGCGTTCATGATGGACACCTGTAAGCTTACCATGGCCCCCAGAAATGTGCCACCAGCAGAATGGGGGCCTGTGGCTTCACATCTTCACTGACACTATGCAATTTTGCAATTTGCCAATTTAAGATGCAAAAAAAGTTGCATTTTACTTATATTTCATGAGCAGTGAGATTGAACATGTTCTACATTCCTGTGTGTTTATATTTTTAGGTTGTCAGTTCAGATTCTTCATCCGTTTTCCTCTGATATTCTGGTTTAGGATATTCATCCTTTGTCTCTCATACATGTAGCCAAACTTTTCCCAATTGTTACTTGCTTTTGATTTTGTTTTTGATGTTTCTTGGGGGCATGGAGTTTTTAATTTTATATAGTCAATTCTGTAAATCTTTTCCTTTATATTTTCTACCTTTGCTGTAATGCTGAAGGAAATCTCTCTAGTCTGAAATAATAGAACAGGTCAACCGTATTTTTTTCTAGTTTTCTAAATTTTCTTTTTAAGTTTTCTTTCTTTAATTCATTAATTCATATGGAATTTGTTTTTCAGTAGGAATCTCAAATACTTTTTTCTAAAGTTTTTTTGGATAATGATTGGGAAAGACACTATCTTAAGCAAACTGGGGAGACTGTAGCAGTGGGCCACCCGTGAGCTGAGACTCTGGGACAGCCTTGAGGCTGAATTGTGGGAACCGTTCCAGCCACCAGGCACGCTAGAAGCTCCCTGTGAGAAGTAGAGCTCTCTGTGCTCCTTTACCCAGGTGCTACCCAGGTCCTCACCTTGACTTTGCCGGTATGGGCCCTGTCATTGGGGAAGATGGACTTGCACTGGGTCATGGAGGAAACTTGAGAGGTGTGGGCAGGGGCCGAGTTTGCTGAGGGACAAGTAGGCAGTGGTTGCTGACTGTCCCCTGTGCCTGGACCTCCCAGGGGGATGCCCTGTGAAGCAGTCAGCTCTTCCATTGCAGAGCTCAGGGAAATAGCATCCGGGGTCAGAAGCTGATGATCACATTGATTGGATCAATAAATGGGGACCGCTTGAGTATTCTCTGTGGGTAGAAGGGGAGGTGAGTGATGACCTGGTGGGATGGACAGAGCAGAATGTCCTGGCTTATGCTGTAATTTTGCAACTAATTGCTGTGTGTCTTTGACCAAGTTACAGTACCTCTCTGGGTCTAATTTTTAATCTATCAGATGTTCTTTCTATTATACTATATTTAGCAACACTAACTGACTGGGAAGAATATCCACTCTAGACTTAATGGTTTGGAGTACAAGGTGCAGTAGTACAGATAGAATTTGGGAATGTGTACAGTGTACTAGCTTGATGCATTGGAGTGAGTGAGTGTGTGTGTGTGTGTGTGTGTGTGTGTGTGACAGAGAGAGAGAGAGACATAATTAGAGAAAGAGAAGGGAGAAGGGAAAGAAGGGAAGGAGAGAGGGAAGGAGGAAGGACAGGAAGAAAGAAGTTGAAAATAAGTTGGTCCTGTGAGAATATCAAACCAAGGTTTGTCGTGAGTTGGAATTTCTGCCAATCATCCTAACTGCATAAAGGTAAGTGGGAGGAGTAGGGGCCACTCATACAGGTGCAACAGCAACCTTTCAACCCACCAGCTGGCTCAGGAGGCGACAGTCCTGTTAGCCTTCAAAATTAACATTTAAAACCCCCTTGTCCAGAATGACGGTCAGTCATAGCTACTTGCTGCCCTCTGCTGGTCAAAAAAAATAATGTCTGCATTACAAAAGAGTTCTAACTGATTGTAAGGATGATATTTATTTACCCCCAAAATATTTACGGAGCACCTATTAAGTGCCAGGCACTGTTCCAAAGCAGACCAGTAACCAGAACAGACAAATATCCCTACCTTCATGGGATTGAATTCAATAGCAATAATGATAATATCTAACATTTATAGATCCCATGCTACGCATGTGCCAGGTAGCATTTTAATTCCTCGATATTTATCAATTCATTTCCATCCTCAAATCAGTCCCAAGAGGTAGGTATGATTATTTCCATCGTTTTAAAGCTGAAGAAACTGGTGCATATCGAGGTTAAACGATTTCCCTGAGGTCAGACAGCTGGGAAATAACTGAGCCAGGTTTAATTCATTTTGCTTCTAGAGCCTGTTCTTAACCACTCCATTCACTGCCTTTACTGGCGTTTCTAGCAGATACGCTTCTCCTCCTGTCCCAAATACTGTGTAGGCATTGGCATTATGAGGTGGAAAGACAAACACCCGCCTGCTCCTTTGGCTCAGCCACTCATCCATCTCAGCCTCTGTGTGGCCTCGAGCTAGTCCCTTACCCCATGCAGCTGTGGGAAGATTAACACAGGACGAGGTCATGCTCACAGCAGCGTCCTGACAAGTGTTGTCCCTGTCCCCCTCCATCCCCTAAGCTGACCCTCAGATGGGAGGCTCAAGGAAGCCACTGGAGGGGTGGAATCTCTAACCTGCTGCTCCAGGCTTCTGTCTTGAGGTCCTAGTGAGTCCTTCTCCAGGTCAGCACTAAGGGCAGGAGGCAACCTGGAAGTTAGTGATGAAACTCAGAGTTCTTTCCTGCTTGGCCTAGATTTCTGGGACAAAGGGATGGCATACAGCAAGAGGGCTTCAGGTCAGCTCCAGGGGAGAGCTGCACCTACTGATCTGGAAGGAAGTCCTCAAATTTTGTAAACCCTAGATTTCTACTTGTTAATTTTTTTGTCATGTGTGCCCAACCTCATATAAAATGTCTCTCTTATAGGGAGAGAACATATTTTTTAATTTTATTTTTAAAAATCTCTTCAGAAATTTGATGTTTTTAAAAGGCAAATTTAAGAAGTATTCTGTTATTGTATACCCCAGAATCCCCTCTTGTAACCAATGTCTAGATAACAACATTATAAGAGCTACTCTTTAGGAAGCACTGATGATGTGCCAGCACCTCACAGCAGCCCCATGACATAGGTACTTTATTCACGTCACTTACAGATGAGCAAGCTAAAACTCAGAGAGGTTAAGTCATTTGTTCTGGGTCACACAGCCAACTCTCAAGGCTGTGCCTGGATGACTCCATTACCACCACCCTATACTATGTCCCAAAATGAGGAAAACACCATAAACTGAGCGATTGACTTCTAGGTCCCAGGGACTTCTATGTGTCATCCCAAGAACCAAAGATGATTTATCCGTGGGTTTTGTCTGAACACACAATAGGGGTTTTATCCTCATCTCTGGGGTTCTCTTGTGTGATTTGGAAGCAGCAGATCTGCATGTCCGTGGGACAGGGGTGATTGGGCCAGCTCTCATGTGATCCGGATCTGCCAGCCTGGAGCAACCACAAGCCCAAGGGAGCCCCGGAAAGGACCTCGTGAGAAGCAGTGAGTGAGTTGAAACAGGAGGTGCCAGGGACTGTCACACACACTTGGTGAGAAACTTTCAGCAACTTCACGTGGGGACGGGGAAGAGGGGTATCATTATTCTGAACACTAAAGAGAAGGGACTAAGGCCCCGGGGAAGAGGCCTGCCAGAGGCCCCGCAGCAGCTGGGGGCCAGAGCGGGTAGAGCCCAGGCCTTACAGAAGCAAGTTTAGTCCCACCTTCTGTCCTGCCTTCCAGGTCTGCCCCAGCAGCACTGGCACCACCTGGGGCATGATAGAAACGCAGAATCCCAGCCCTGGCCCACTACTGAGGCTGCTCCAGTCTGTACCTGCCCACTTAGGGCTACCTCACACCTGAAGTGACACCACCAAATTGCAGACAGGAGAGAGATTCTCCCAAAGGGGATTCGACTTTCTTGGTTTACATTATTTCAGTAGGAAGGAGACCATAGTGTGGTAACTGGAAGTTTTGCTGAGGCACAAATTTGAGTCATGGCCACTGCCAGGCTGATGCTCTGGGAAAGGCTCTCAGCTCTTGGGGGCTGGCTAGGAGGATAGAGGGGACCCAGGGACCACTTCTTCCTCTGGCTGGTTTGGTCCTGTCACCTAGATCTCAGAAGTTGCATTCAGCTTAAAAGGGGTGGAAGTGAGGAACCAGCTCTGTGCCTCAGTTTCCTAGTGTGTAAAATGATTCACACTGTTTATCTCATTGCGTTGTAAGGAAATGTGAGTTAGGACAGTGCTTGGCGTGCCAGAAACCCTCCATAAATGTTAGCTGTTATCATCATCATCATCGCCACGGATTCTTGACACCTGTGAGTATATGTAGCCCAGACCCTTTTCCAGTTCCCTAAATGACAAATAAGGAATGCTTATATTGGGTTCTGGGTTTCTCCACATGACATGTTCCATCTAGAATGCAGTGTTTCCTATGTACATCCTCACAATGCACGTTAACCAGCAATTAAATTATCTCGAAGGCTTATCTCTCATGCAGTGGTGGTATTCATTGAGATGCAGTGTTTTTATTACCCCATGAGCTTTGCCACAGACTCAGTCAGAAGCAGAGACCAACCCAGCCACGTGAAGGAGCGGTCCCTGGGTCCCCCCCCAAACCTCCCAAAAGCTCCCCAGAGCTGAGACTTTTGCCCAGAGCCCCAGCAGTAGGCATGATTCAAATCTGTGCCTCAGCAAAGCTGCCAGTTATCGTGCTATGGGCTCATTCCATCTGGAACTGTTTAAACCAAGTAAGTTGAAACTGTGACTGTCAGAGAGCCATCACGGTTTTTCCCAAGGTGGGTTTCACAGGACACTAGTTCGGTCGAATGTTTATAGGTGCTGAGTCATTGTTGGGCTGTCAAATGAGTTTGAGGAACATTGGCATTTTAAACAAGTTCCTTTTCTGAGGACGTCTGCACCTTTCTCATGCCAGCTTTCTAAGTCTGTGAGGGAGGGACGGGTAGGCTCTTCCTCAAACTTATTTGACCATCTACTCTTTTTTGTGTGGGACATGTTCTACTGCAGTGCTTTCCAAACCTTCACGTGCACGTGGTTCACCTGGGAGCTTAGTCAGGTGCAGTTTCTGACTCAGAAGATCTCGGGAGAAGCCTGAGATCCTGCATTTCTACCAGGCTCCCAGGTCGTGGGGAGGCTGGTCCACAGACCACACTTTGAACAGTGGGGTTTGAGAAGATATTTCTGAAAGGTGTGTGCTGTGTTCCCTACCCCAGGGGCTCCTGTGACCTTCCTGTCACAGCCTTAACACCTGCCCAAGTGCTCGGATCCTGTGAAAAGTGAGCTAGGCACTGAGCTGGAGTGGAAGCTCGTGAGAGCAGAGTTCCATCTGTTTTGTTCCCAGCTGTATGTCCAGCACCTAGAGCTGAATCACAGAGGGGCTCAGTCATACCTGTGGAATGATGGTGTTACTAGGGAAACTCAGCAAAGATGCCCGTTTCCAGGGATTTTCTGTAACATGCTGTGCTGAGTTGTGGTGGATTTGAGTTTTTAAGTGGTCTGAGATTGCTGCAAACTCACCAAAGAGTTTGAAAACCATCCAAAGCATCTCTTTCTTAAGCTCATAAATCTGACTCAGCCAACATCTAGGTGGGTCCTCCACCTGTGAGGCACAGTTGCTTTTCTTGTTATGGGAGCTTCAGCCCATGTGGCCTCCAAGCACCCATGAAGAGCAAGTGCTTCCCGCTCTGGCATTCAGGGGTGTGAGCTACAGGCAGACCAGTATCTCCAGAACGAAGCACTTTCTGTGAGATGGGACCAAAGTAGCCCAGGCCGCGTTCATGGGCAACTTATTAAACCAGGTTCACGGATTTGGCCTCAATCTTGTCCTGATGTTCTCATTACCAGTCCAGGCAGGGAGCCAGATTCCTTGCTCTTCAACAGTTTGTTTGTTTGTTTGTTTTGATCTGAGAGAATAGGCGAAGCTATTTGTTACCATGGTGACTGCTCAGTGAGATTCTTATTTATTTAATTATTTTTTTAATTGAAGTATAGTTGACTTATTATATTAGTTTCAGGTGTACAACAGAGTGATTCAGTATTTTTATAGATTATACTCCATTTTTAGTTATTATAAAATATTGGCTCTATTCCCTGTGCTGTACAATATATCCTTGTAGATTATTTTATACATAGTATTTTGTGCCTCTTAATCCCCTACTCTCATCTCACCCCTCCTTCCATCCCTTTTCCTACTGGTAACCACTGTGAGTCTGTTTCTGTTTTGTTATATTTGTTCATTTGTTTTATTTTTTTTAGATTCTATATGGAATTGAAAATATACAGTACTGTCTTTCTCTGTCTGACTTATTTCACTAAGCATAATACCCTCCAGCAAGTTTCTTAAGTTGGGGAACATAAGTCTCCTCAAAAGCTTCCTACCTTGGGCTTCCCTGGTGGCGCAGTGGTTGAGAGTCCGCCTGCCGATGCAGGGGACATGGGTTCATGCCCCAGTCCGGGAAGATCCCATATGCCCCAGAGCGTCTGGGCCCGTGAGCCATGGCCGCTGAGCCTGCGCGTCCGGAGCCTGTGTTCCGCAGCGGGAGAGGCCACAGCAGTGAGAGGCCCGCGTACCACAAAGAAAAAAAAAAAAAAGCTTCCTACCTTTGAGAAACTTATGATCTGTTTTTAGGGAGCTAGGCTCTCAGTACACGAGCTGTGCAGTCAGTGACCAATGGGAAGGGAAGTACAGTGGGTGCTTTGCAGTGGTTTCTGAGCTGGGGCAATTCGGGACGGCTTCTCAGAGAAGTGAAAATGAGCTGAGTCTTCAAGTGGGTGGATAACAGGGCAGGATAAAGGAAGAGTGTGAGAGTGTGAAGATGAAATTTCACAAGCATTTTTTGGAAGACAGTGACTAGAGTAGACTGCCTAGAAGAAAGTCTGATGTGTAGTGGACAGAAAAGCAAATTGGAAGCAGAGTGGAGAAGGCCTTGAATGTCAGGCCATGGGGGCTGGACACCTGGACCCATCTCTTTAGAACTGGAGTCCAGTTCAGGCAGCCATGAAGTAGTCACAGAAAGGCAGGCTCCTCCTGAATGAAGCCAAGGCTGGGTCACCAGACTGATAGGGAACAAGAAGGTTTGACTACTAGGTACAGTGGTACAGCATGTGCACTGCACAAGAGCACCTGGGCAAGGGAGCAGGTTCTCACTCCTCATCAAGCTATGCACCCTGGCATGGGGCTGCCTTCTTCTAGAAGGGCCCTCCATCCAGTGTTCATAAAGTCACTCCCATAAGCTGGCAGTGGTCTGATCCTCTAAAGCCACAGCCATGGGTGTTTTCTCCTCACAGCAAGGCATTTTCTCAGAGCAGCCAGTCGTGTACGTTCCCAGGGTGTCCCAGGGAGGGCGCTGCTCAGCTTTGCACAGGACGACAGAGCCCAGGACACAGAGTGGTTCTGAGAATGCAGCTAGAACTGGAGCAAGCCAGTTTCTGCTCCTGGGCAGACAGACCAGCGAGCAAGTGTTCTGTAACTGTCCACTTCAACCGAATTTAACCACATCTTACTGCGAGGACGACTTACTGCTCCCAAGCAGGAAAGGATTGAGGACAAAGCATCTGCAGCCCTAAAGATTCTGAAGTTAGGACCAGCAGCCCTCTGTCCTGAGGGGTCTGGGCGGAGACTTGCTTGCTTCCCAGAGGCCAGCAGTTACCAGCTGGGCAGGAGTGAACATCACATATACAGACGAAACAGAGAGACGCAGAGGGCTCCGAGGATGGGAGAGCCGGTGTGTCTCACCAGGGCCACTGCTGGCCTTTTGGTTCCCAAGGCCCTGTGACAACCAGGAACTTTTCCCTGCATGATTCAAAGGCTCTCTAAGGAGGGTTGAATCACCCCCAAATGAGAAATGGGCTAGCAGCATGTGGATAGAGGCAAGGGTCCCAGCCTCAGTCAAAGGCTGCTGAGTGGGCAACGCCACTACCTCCCACCAGGTCCTCGGCTGGCATCCTCAGAAGAGTGAGTTTACTCACTGGGACACAACCCCCAGCAAGGACGGGGTGCCCCCAGTTATTTTCAGGGAGGTGAACCCAATGGCAAATCACCACTTAGATAGAGAAGGTCATGTGTGGCTTTGGTTGTTTACTGTTCCTTTGCCTTATTTTCATATTTTATCACATTCTTTCTTTTTTTAATTTTAATTTATTTTTGGCTGTTCTGGGTCTTCGTTGCTGTGTGCAGGCTTTCTCTAGTTGTGGCGAGTGGGAGCTACTCTTCGTTGCGGTGCGTGGGCTTCTCGTTGTGGTGGCTTCTCTTGTTGTGGAGCATGGGCTCTAGGGTACACAGGCTCAGTAGTTGTGGCGCACGGGCTTAGTTGCTCCGCGGCATGTAGGATCTTCCCAGACCAGGGCTCAAACCTGTGTCCCCTGCACTGGCAGGCGGATTCTTAACCACTGTGTCACCAAGGAAGTCCCTATCACATTCTTATGAATGTTTAAACGATGTATTGTTTCACCTTGCTCGTTTGGGAATGTTAGAAAAAGATCATACCCTAGGTGAGCTACATTTTTTTAAAATCCAAAGCTGTGTTTGTGAGATTCTTTTGAGTTGATGCAAATAGCTGTAGTTCATTCATTTTCACATTCTCGTTACAGGTCTCCCAGTGCACATGTGCAAGAGTCTCTCCAGGTATGTATTTAGGAATGGAATTGATAGGTCATAGAGTTAGCAAATTTTCAACTTCACTAAGCAGTACCAAATCATTTTGCAAAATGATTGTGGATTTCATACATAGTTATTTCATATTTATATATGATTATTTTAATATTTAAAGTCCTTGAAGATCTAAATCTGGTGTACTTTGTTTCTGCTGCCTCTGGCCCAAAGTGGTTTGACTTCTTATGTTTTGGTTTCTTAAATTTTATTAAGAGCTTATATTTTGTTGATCTTAATCTATGGAAATCCTAGAAACCCTAAATGGGGAAGTTTTCTCCAGAGCAGAATTGTATTGGCATTTGCTGAGAGTCAGTGTTACCCAGCTTATACTTTAGCCCCCCTATAGAATCCCAGACTTAATCTCTTCACCTTGTTACTTAGCTTTGATTTTTGGTTTTAATATCAGCATGTGCCAGCAGGGCAGCGCTACCTTTCTCCCATACTTATCACTTATCACTGTGAGTTCAGATCTTTGGGAAAGGGTGAGTGTGGGTGTGCAAGAGTCATACATCCCTTCTCTCAAGCCTGGGAATGAAATAAAAGGTATGTTTTATCAGGTTGTATTCATTTCATAGTAGTGGAGACTCCATAGCATGTAGTTCTCCATAGTGCCAGAAATGCTTTTTAACACTTGGCTATTGGATTCTATTAACAGGGAATTTTGGTGTAGATGGTCAGGATAGAAATTATCTGGTCTTCACAGTCATCTCTACCTCCCAAACACCTTTAGGCAATACCATTTGTTTCCTTTGTATTTCTTTGGCCTTTCTCTGAATCTGCAGCATCTTTGGTGTGCGAATTTTTCCCATGATAAGAAAATCTCTTCAATTTTTTTCAGCTCTTTGGTTTCTGTTTTACCCTCTCCAGAGAATAAATCTATAAGCCTGCACTGTTCAGTATGATAGCCACTAGCTCCATGTGGCTATTTAAATTTAAATTAATCAAAATTAAATGAAATTAAAAATTCAGTTCTTGGGCTTCCCTGGTGGCACAGTGGTTGAGAGTCCTCCTGCCGATGCAGGGGACATGAGTTTGTGCCCCGGTCCGGGAAGATCCCACATGCCGCGGAGTGGCTGGGCCCGTGAGCCATGGCCACTGAGCCTGCGTGTCCGGAGCCTGTGCTCCGCAACAAGAGAGGCCACAACGGTGAGAGGCCCGCGTACCGTAAAAAAAAAAAAAAAAATTCAGTTCTCAGTGAAAAATCTCAAAAGAGAAATGCGCTCAGCATGTTGATGGATTTCTTTGAGGCCAGCTCACCACTCTTTGGTGTAGCTACTCACCTCATTCTAATCAAGCCCAGTAGAGAAGGGAGTTGGGGGCTGGGGGTAGATCACAGAACACAAAGCAGGGTGGGAGAGGGGAGTGTACTGCCTAGAGGGAGCAGGGAGACAGTGGTGGGCGTTTCTAATATCCTCCATGACTTCATTTGGTTCTCAAGAAAATCCTGGCACATTATGACCCCGGTTTAAGCCCCCTTTTAAAAGATGAAGAAACTGAGAATCTGAGAAGTAAAGTGAGTGGACCAAAGATGCAGAGCTATGAAGTGTAAAGCCACACACACACACACACACACACACATGATTTATAGAATAATCCTTTTCCCACTTTCCTGCTCAGCATCTTTGTGCGTTCCTCTGACTTTCAGTGTATAGTACTAAAAGGTTTCCCATAGATGTAGCCTCAGAATCCAGTCCTGTCTTCCCACCCCTGCTTCCTAAGTCAGACTTCTTGCTCTAAGACTGAGGTTACCCACACCCTCCACATTCTAGTAAGTATAATTTTCCAGTTTTACATGGTAGCTAGTTTCTTAGTAAGTTTTGAGTAGAATTCAGAGAGAAAATTAGGATCCTTTCTTGTCTGGGATTTGGACTTTCTGGAGAACCCATGGCCCCTTTGACAGTGAAGTCTGCCATCGTTTCATAGCTTGAAATTTGCAAAGTTGCCACTCATGACCATTTATTTCTTCCTGGAATCTTTCTCTCCAATGAGGCAGACCTTGGTTATGGCTTTGTGGCATATAAAACTAGATTTTGTGTAAAAGTGACTGAACTGAATGTGTCCATTTTTATAGACCCGGGAACTCTTTGTTAAAACAATTAAGTAGCACAAAAACAAGCAATACTAAACAATGTGAAAGGGCTACACAAAATATAAACACTCAGGTTGGAAGTCTTTTTCCAAAATCCTATACTATTACCTCTCACATGGATAATATATATATATATATATATATATATATATATATATATATATATATATATATAATCAGATAAACTAATTATGATGCTTCAGTAGATCAGAGAAGGAGCAGGACTCCTTAGCCCCTGCCTTTCCTCCAACTTTTCTGTCAAGGAATTGGAAAGAGAGATAAAGGTGGATTAGACATTTAGTTTCATTAAACATACTGGTTTGGATAAGTTAGAGCTGAGGAGAACGGGACCATGCTAGTGAGATCAATTATCCACAGGCAGTGACCTCCTGGGACCTTAAAGACCAGGAGAGGTGCCAAAGAGCCAGAGACAGCAGGCTGCCACCTCTACGATCCTGAATTTTCCAATGCTGAAGGTGAGCTCATAAACTTGACAACAGAAGCAGACAAGGAACTAGGAGCCCTGGACATCCACGGTCCCAGTAGAGCTGGGGTGTGGGCCATGTAATGTTGCACCAACAAAGGAGAAGCAGTCTGGGGATTCTCACTGATTGCAGACTCCAACATGAATCACCACTGGGATGTAGCAGCCACGAGCTAATGTGACCTTCAGCCGCATTCATGGAACTATGGTGTTTCCAAAAGAGAGCACAGCGACTCCCCCCACCGCCCCCAGATGTAGCGACATCTGAAACACCGAGTCATCCTCTGTTGATCCTGATATTGTATAAAGAAGAGTTTCATATGACATTTACGCTGGGCAACAGGGTCCGTGCTTTGATTTTGGTTTTCTACCGCAATGAAATAAACATCACGGGGCCCTAGAGACACTGGCTCTTCTCTTAGTTCTTTTTTTTTTGTACGCAGGCCTCTCACTGTTGTGGCCTCTCCCGTCGCGGAGCACAGGCTCCGAACGTGCAGGCCCAGCAGCCATGGCTCAGGGGCCTAGCCGCTCCGCGGCATGTGGGATCCTCCCGGACCGGGGCACAAACCCGTGTCCCCTGCATCAGCAGGCGGACTCTCAACAACTGCGCCACCAGGGAAGCCCTTCTCTTAGTTCTTAATCAAGCGTTGTATCAAGGAACATTCTGTTTTTTCCCCCACTGCTG
Source organism: Hyperoodon ampullatus (assembly GCF_949752795.1). NCBI lineage: Eukaryota > Metazoa > Chordata > Mammalia > Artiodactyla > Ziphiidae > Hyperoodon > Hyperoodon ampullatus. The sequence continues at coordinate 59,690,805 of NC_136915.1, read as the reverse complement.
CTCCCCTCCATCTGAAGGTAGGAGACCCTAACTGAATGGATAGTCCTGGGCCCCAGAGTCGGTGTGGCTTGTTGATGATGAGCCTATAGGACAGAGGAAGGATATGTCTCAGCTTATAAACAAGCCTCTGGGAACTTAGCCAGTCAACTACATCAATCAGGGAAAGTGCCACCCACCCTGCATCCCATTTTTTGACACACTATAAGGCAGATTTCCTAACAGTCGGGGCTGTTTAAAAGTAAAATTGGCTGTCTTAGGGAGGAGTGAGTTCCTCATCATTGGAAATGTGCAAGAGCAGAGTGTGGGTGACCCTCTGAAAATGAACGTGGATCAAGAAAAGGCTTGGCAGAGATGATGCTGGGCCCTCCTCCCAATCTGACACCATGATCTTACATTTAGACCACGCTGCTTTTTGCTGGTGATAAAATTTTCCAAGTAGCTTAATCCTCCCCATTTGGAGTTAGCAGCCCCCTGTGAATTACAGTGTTAGGATTCTGAATCCATTTTAAAATAAAAAGTCTTTGCAGATGTTCCTTTACCTCTCTTCATCACTATCGGTGTAGCCCCCAGTGCCTCTGCTATGACCACCTGAATTCATAAGGAGGGAGAGACTGCCCTCTTGGGTTTTCTGGATTTCCGGGTCCAGTAGAAGGACATCATGGTGTTCCCTCTGGCCTCCTCTCTAATCCCCATAGCCTTTTTGGCAAAGCGATGGAAAAATCACTTTATAAGGAGTGTGAACAGATTGCCATGGGAGCCAACCTGTGATCATTCTCTCCTCCTCACCTGCTTCCCAGCCAGCTCAGTCCAAATGCATTTGAAGCGAGAGCATGAATTACTCTAATTTAGGGCAATTATAGGATTTACAGATTAAACATATTCCCAGTGGTTTCCCTGGCAACCATCTCTGAATCACACAGTGAGATAAAACTATTGTTCTATTTAATAGAGTCCACTGTTAAGAGAAGTCCAACTATAATTCACAGCGAGTACCTGCCTGGTGTGGGCAGAAAGAACACTGGGCAAGGAGACCCGGGGGTCAGATCCAGAACAGGAACACATCCCGAGACCCTGGTGATAGTGCCCCAGCAAAGCAAAGGGGTCTGAGCAGGGACAAGAGAATGTAGACTCAGGTGCTTCTGAGCGAGTGAAAACAAGCACAGAACAATTTGAGGCAAGGAGTCTATGTGAACGATGATGAGATGTAGTAGGGTCCAGTGCAAAGCAGGCTTATGCAGTGCCACAGTGCTCAGGCAGTGCTTAATTAATAGAGCAGGGCAAGGCCAGGCAACCGAGCAGTCTTGGGCAACCTACTTCATTATGCTGCTGGCTTTGGTGGGGTCTGGGAGGGCAAGCCAGCAGGAGGGCATTCAGTTCACAGCTTTTTACCTGTACGATAGAGACTTGAACCATATCCCTTTCAAGCCCCCTTCTAGCTCTTCTGGGTAGTAGGACTTATCTGGTTCTGGAACAATTAAAAAAATAGTCATACTTATAGTCAGATAGAGATGAAAATAGCAGCTTTATTGGTGGTCATGTTGGAGCACTTCAACTGGACCTACAACCAAATGACCTTCAAAATGGCACAACCCTGACCGAGCCTGGACCTGCACATGGGCAGAATTGGGGCTACAGCTCAGACACACGAGAGTGTTCAGCTTGCCTCGAACCCATGAATTCTGGAGAAAGACGTGTCCCCCTTGACTGTGGACTGGGATCCAACTGTTCTTCTCACAGGAAAGCAGAAACAGTGAAAAAACTCTTCATTCAGCACACAGCCAGCCTAACAAAGAGAGTCCACGTTTCAGGGCGCTTCTCCAATCTCACCAGAAAGAGAAGTCTTTTCCTCCCCTGGGAAGAAATGAAGGAGAGGGAGAAAGATGGGTGTGAGCTAGCTCTCCAGTATCCCAAAGAGGGCAGAGATTCCTGTTTTGTGGACTGGCAAGAATGCCGGAGGGGAGAAAAGGATCCCCTAACACAGGGCCGGGGGGTGTTGAGTGAAATACTAGAGGCACGTAGCTGGCTCCTGGTGGACGCACTTTGCCTCTTCTTGCTTCCCAGACAAAAGACGTCTGGCCACCTGCACCCCTGTGTGTGCACAGAGAGCCTGCAGCTCCCAGCAGCTGCCACCCATACATGGACAAGTCAAAGTCCCTTTGAACATTAAAATCTGCAATAAGACATGTCATTTCTGTCCAATGACAGGTTTGAGTAGAGTGGAGCTATTGAGTTACTGAATTTTTTTTTCTTTGCATTTTTTATTTTATTTTATTTTTTTTACACCTTTATTGGAGTATAATTGCTTTACAATGGTGTGTCAGTTTCTGCTTTACAACAAAGTGAATCAGTTAAACATATACATATGTTTCCATATCTCTTCCCTCTTGCGTCTCCCTCCCTCCCACCCTCCCTATCCCACCCCTCTAGGTGGTCACAAAGCACCGAGCTGATCTCCCTGTGCTATGCGGCTGCTTCCCACTAGCTATCTATTTTACATTTGGTAGTGTATATATGTCCATGCCACTCTCTCACTTTGTCCCAGCTTACCCTTCCCCCTCCCCATATCCTCAAGTCCATTCTCTAGTAGGTCTGTGTCTTTATTCCTGTCTTACCCCTAAGTTCTCCATGACATTTTTTTCCTTAAATTCCATATATATGTGTTAGCATACGGTATTTGTCTTTCTCTTTCTGACTTACTTCACTCTCTATGAATTTTTAAGGGTATAAAAAATTTTTTTTAGTTTTCCAGTATTTCTCACTATGACTGAACTATAGAGTTTCATAACGTTCCTTGTAAAAGAAGGAGAGTGTGTAAGCATGCACTTTGCAAAGTCCCTTGCTGCCAGTCTTTCTGAACTGTCACCAGTGGGAGATTCATCCCCAATTCACTGCCTTTCTAGATTTCTTGTACAATTTTTCAAAGTTCCTCATTTAGGAACAAGCACTTTAGTAATGGCAGACGCTGACATGTGTCATATTCTGGGCAATGAACAAATGTTTGTCTAAGGGTCAGGGGGGAAGAGAACGTGCTCAGGAACTCACTACAGTGAGTGATTGTGTTGGGTTCCACCCCACATCCATGCTGCCTTGCACTGCTTCTCATGGGCCTAGAGTGACTGGGCTTTCAGGTGCTTTCTTTCCAGGCACCACCCCGCCCCCCATTCCCCTCCCCTAGATAACTGGGTTCTTGGAGGAGGAAAACACCAAAATAAAATCTTTCTGGGGTGAAATAACATGTGGCCTCCTTTCTTTGGAGCGTGAAGGAAAAATCTCTCTCTTCTGGTAGGTTGCTGATGCCTGATAATCTTTATCGGCTCCTGACCCTGTGCCAGGCATGGTGCTGGGCAATTTACGTTATTTCATTTAATCTTCACAGCGATCCCATGAGCAGTGATTATCATCCTCACGTTACACATGAGGAAAAGGAGGCTTGGAGACCCTTAGGTATCTTTCTGTAAAGTCTCGCTAGAAAGTGGTGGAACTTTGCCAGCTTAGACAATTTCATTTTAAATTCTTGCCCAAACCTTTGCCCTCTACCTATCCATTCCTCCTCCTCCCCAAAGTTGGAGATTTATTGAAAGGAAATCCACTTTGAACGTGCATGTGCCTTGAGTGTTTGAGTTTATGGCTCACTCACACTTGATTTGTTTCATTCTTTGCTCTCTGTACTTTGGGACAAATGGGAGTTTGGAGAGTAAGAGGACAGTTGGGGGAAGGCGGGATTTTGGAACCTGCAGACATGCTGGGTGCAAAGATCACAGGCCCATTCTCTGCATCCTCTCCCTGGGCCAGCTCCAGCCATGGAGGGTTGGGAAGAGCAGCACACTGGAGCCGGTGACCTGGCTCTTCCACCACCTTAGCTACATGAGTTCGGCCACTAGATTTCCACTCTCTGCTTATGGTTTCCTGCACTGTAGCGCAAGCAGGTTGGGACTGATGAATGTTGAGTTTCCCCTGAGCATCCGAGCTAAGTAATTCAATCTCACATCACTCAGTGAGAGAAACTGCTAGGAAAAGCTGTGTTTTCTCTGAGCAACTGTTTTAGCTTGTTTGTTTGGCAAATGTTTATATAACATGTACAAGTAACTACTGTGTACTGTTTTAGGCACTTTATGAATATCAACTTATCTAATCATCCCAATAGTCCACGTGGTAGGTATTCCAGGTATTATTATTATTATCCTGTTGATAGGCAAGGGGACTGAAGAACAGAGATTTACTCAAGGTCCCAAAACTAGTAAACATGGAACCAATTTGAATCAAAGCAGTCCAGCTCCAGAGTCCACGTTCTTACCTTGTTTTTATCTCCTGGACAGTGGAATTGTGTAACTAACTGATCCAGTGCCCCTCTTTAACTTGACAACCCAGGCTACCTCTTATGTTTAGCAAATGTACAAGCCCTGGGAGTGTGTGCTTTAGGCACTAGGTTCACCCCCAGCTTCATTCTGCCTGCCTGGTTTCCTCTCATTCTTCACCCCACCAGATTTTTTCCCCCTGTTTATGAGTAGACCTCTTTGCCACTCACCAAAACATCCTTTTGGGAAGATGATAAGAAATTTTAAGCATAATAATAAAAATAAATATAAAGATGATTCAATGATGCAAGTATGGAATCCTTCTAAGGGGCTTGCTGTATCCTCCAGTGTCTGGGTGGTGCTTTCACAGAGTTTGGGAGAGAGAGTTGGGGTGAGGAGGAAGGTCTACCTCAGGGGAACAAGGTTCAGGTTCTCAGCAAGGATGACAGTGCTTCCTGGCAGGGGGCAGGGGCTGTTGGAAAATTTATTGTGGGAAGGGATTGATTATTGCAATAATTGGGGAGGTGCTATTGGGATAAACTAGGTGAGGGACAAATCCACTAAAGTCCTACAGTGAGGGAGACAGCCCCACACAAATTACAAATGCCCCATTGGAAATATATGTAGGTAAAAATCTCTATGGTTACCAGAGCTTAACACCTAACTCCATTTTACATATGTTTAGAAGGATATTTTACATGGTTTTGACATATACTGAATTTTCCAGGAATGCAACTCCCGTGTAAATCAAGAGAAGATTGAACTTTGTTTCGGAACTTTACCAACCAAAAATTGTTCACCACTTGGAAATGTTCCATCATCAACAACAGGACTTCTGGTATCTGAGTCAACAATGCAATATACCATATCAGTTTACACTTGTAGCTGTCACATTCATATTGATACTACTTATATATATACACACACACAAATATGCTCATTTAGCTTTTATCTCAAAATGTTCAATATAAAGAAAAATTGTCAAAAATAAACAGTATTTGAGTATTGTCTTCTCATACATCCAAATTTGCTCATTATAACTAGGAGCAAGCATCTGCCAACTTCAACATGTCTCTAGTGTAATCATGCCTAAACATCTCCAGGTTGAAATACACACTCTTTTTATTATAAATTACTTCTCATGTATTGATTTTCTATTCAAGAGGATATTGTATTACTTTCTAAAAATTTAGACTATTTGTGAATTTCTTTTCAAGATATCAAAGGGGGGAGTTACAAATGTATATTTACAATGATGGTGTTATGTCTGATAGGTTTGGGAACCATTGGCTAAGGCCTCAAATATACAGGCTCCCGGCATGCACAAGGGTCTTCTTCAACTGTGTGCTTCCCAGCTTAATGTGACAGTAAGTAGTATTTGGTCACTGTGTCTTCATGTGTTTCTGTTTCACTCAAATTTATTCATTCATTCCTCAAGTAATTTATTGAATGCTACCAGCTGATAGACACTGTGCTACGTGCTAGAGGGCAGTTTGCTTAAACTCAACAGATGCTACAAAATTAACAAGAGAATAATATAAATAATTTTTGCCAGTCAACTTGAAATTTTACATGACATGGATAAATTCCTTAAAAGTCATTACTTACTGAAACTGACACAAGAAGTTATAGAATATATGCATTAGTCCTATAAATATATTTTAAAATTTAATTCCAAGTTTCTTTCCCAGAAAGAAAAGTTGGGCTTCACTGGTGAATTGTACCAAACATTTAAGAAAGAATAATTCTAAGAATAATTCTAATTCCACAAAAACTATCCCAGAGGCTAGAGAGGAAAAGCTTCCAATTTGTTTTATGAGGTCCAACCTTGATACCATAACCTTGTTATCAAAAATCATAGGTCAATATTATTCATGAACTTAGGTGCGAATACCCTAAAGAAAATATTAGCAAACTCAATCCAGCAATTCATCAAAATCAAGTTGGATATTTTCTAGGAATGCAAGACTAGTTTAACATTGGAAAAAAACAGGCAGTGTAATTCACCATATTAACATTAAGAAAGCTATAAATCTTTTAGACATTTCAATAGATGAAGAAATATTTAATTAAATTCAACATCTATTTATGAGAAAAAGACTTCTTAAAAATTATAAATAGAGAAGAATTTCCTTAGTTTCATAAGGGGTTGCTAAAAAAAACACAACATCATAGTAAATGGTGCAATGTTGAGAGCCTTCTCTCTGTGACTAGGGATAAGACAAGTATGCCCAGCATCACCACTTCCATGTAGCATTTTACAGAAAATACTAGCAAGTACAACGAGAACAGAAAATAAACAAAAGATATAATGAATGTAAAGTAAGAAATAAAGCTATTATTGTTTAAAAAAACTATTATTGTTTACAAATAGTGTTGTATGCAGAAAAAATTCATTTACAATTAAATTAGAAAAAATAAGTGAGTTTAGCAAAGTTTATGGATACAAGGTCAAGGTACAAAATCAATTAAAGCAGCAAAAATTAGAAAATACAAATTTTAAGCAGATACCATTTATAGCACCAAATACCTATGAATAAATCTTACAAAATACGTGCAAGATTTCTGCACAAAAATAACACAATATTGAGAGAAATTAATGAAGACCTATATAAGTAGAGAAATATCTCATGTTTATGGATTGAAAAACCCTGTAAGACATAAACTGCATGGTTTATAATCCTGATAAAAATCACAGGGTGCTCAGCTCCATGCTCTGTGATGACCTAGATGGATGGGATGGGGGGAGGGAGGTACAAGAGGGAGGGAATATATGTATACGTATAGCTGATTCACTTCACTGTACAGCAGAAACTAACACAGCATTGTAAAGCAATTATACTCCAATTAAAAAAAGAAAAAAACTTATGAGCTGCTTCTAAAATATATATGGAAATAAAAAGGGATACTATGAAAGAGTAAGGTCAAAGAACTTACACACTAGATATCAATACTTATTATAATGCTATAGTAATTAAGACCGTGTGGTATTTGTGTAAAGGTAGACTAAGAAAAAAGTCCTCAAACAGGTCCACACATATTTGGACATTTGATCATACAAGTTGGGGAAAGGACAGTTCAATCAATGTTTTGTCTATTGGGTAACTGTATGGGAAAAAGAAAAGAAACTTGATTATTATGTCACAGCATACATAAAATCAATTCTCAATTGATGGTAGCTCTAAATGTGAAATTTCTTTAAGATAAAATAAGAAAATATCTTCATGATGTGATGATAGAGAAAAATATTTATTAAATGACACATATACTCACCAACAATAAAGGAAATATTGATAAATTGGACTACATTAAATTAAGAACTTTTGTTTATCAGATAACATCACTAAAAGAGTGAAAAAGTATGCCACATGGTAGGAGAAGATACTTGTGACACATAATTGACAAAGGACTTATGTCCAAAATATGTGAAAAACTTTTTATAAATCAGTAAGTAATACAGATAATTCAATATATCTTCTTTACAAAAGAGGATATCCAAATAGCTAATATATCTACAAAAGGTGCTCAACCTTATTAGTAATCAAGGAAATACAAACTGAAACACACCTACCCTGTGACCAGCAACTCCACTACTAGGCATATACCCAACAGAAGTGTAAGCATATGTGTACCAAGACATTTACGAGAATGTTCATTGCAGCATTATTTGAAACAGTCCCAAACTGGAAGCAGCCCAAAAGCCCATTCATAATAGAAATTGTGGTATACTCATTCAGTGAAATACTCTTCAGCAATTATGACAAAAAAACCCATGGAAACATAAAACATGAGCAAATCTCACGAACATTATTTTGAGAACAGAAATCCAACACAAAAGAATATATACTGTATGACTCCACTTATATAAGGTCAAAAACAAGCAAAACTTAACTGTAGCTTTGGAAGTCTGTGTAGTAACTAAATAGGGAGAAAGTAGTTTTGGAAAGGGGACCTGAGCTTGGCTTTTGGAGGTCCTAAAAATGTCCTATTGGTTATGATGATGGTTATGATTATATCAAGATGTATGCTTATGATTTGTACATTCTTATTCAGTGAGGTAAGTTTCAATAATTTTTTTAAAAAAATTCAGCAATGCTCTCATAAGATTAATCTTACGGAATTATTTGTTTACACTATCAGTTATAATAACATAATAGTTGATGTGAAAATTTATAAGTGACATTGATGAAACAAAAGTGAGAAATTATCTGTGGTTAATAACTGCTAATAAAAAATAAAGTTGAACTCATGGAAGGAAAGCTACACACAGAATGTAACCTGATGGTTTTGAAGAAGGAAGTTCAACAAAGATCAAACACCTTAGAAAAAGGCTTCTTGTTTGACTCAAGACTTTGGGCCCTGCTGGCATTCAAGCACACTCTGTCCTGGCCTATGAGGCTCTTGCTGGTTTATACCCAACTTACACCTCCTCTGGTCCCAGTGAGTCTTTTGTATTAATCTTGCACCAGATGAGGACAGAACTCTTGGAGCACTGACTGGTTCATAGAACTGAAATGTTTCCAATAACACAAAGCTGCAAATTGCTATGATTCATCCTGAGTCCATGCAGCCCTTGGAGAGCTTTATTGTAAGAGCAACACACTTGCCAAAACCCTTCTGTATGGCCACAACCTCCCTTGTCTACACGTGGGATCCTGAGATTTGGGTTTTAAATTTTAATCTGAGAGCACAGATTGGTATCTGGGCTGTTTTCCTCTGTGAGGTTTTGTCTTTGCTGTTGCCATTGTTATTACTGTTGCTATAAGAGAAAGGGAAGGAGGGAGGGAGAAATCTCATATTCTTTTGCCTGGATTTCAAGACCCTTATAATGGTTCCCCAAGCTACCTTTTCAAACATATCTCCCACTGATCACCTGGGTGGTGCCTATATTAACTGAACAAAAGTCACTACTGCAAAATACTGTGTGCTTCTTGCTTTTAAGCATTGTTCCATACTTTCCCCACTCATTTCTACTTAGATGAATCAATTCCGCCTTCAAGGCTGAATTCAATGCAGCTTCCACCAGAAGGGTTCACTGACCATTCCCAGCCCCTGTGAGTGCTCTTTCCTGCTCACTCTAATGGCTATTTAACTGACCCTATTTTCCATACCCTAAATCAGAATGCATAGTCTTCAGGGGGCTTGTCAACCATTTATGGGTATGAACAGCCATCTATGAGACGTTTGAAGCTGGGAATAATGGAATTTCACATCAATAAATTTTTTCCTGCTGTTAAAGTATATATCATGTGCCAGGCACTATATGAAACACGTCATCTACATTATTTCATCGAATCCTCATGATAATCCTAGTTGGTAGATATTCTTATATATCTGCCCAAGGTTATTCTAGAGACAATAAACTGCAGAGCCAGAACTCAAACCCAGAACTGACTCGTCAGGATATGCTCCCCCACTCTGCCACAGAGCTGTTCACAGATGTGGAGAGGGCAGGGGTGCAGGGTGTAGGAGGCAGAGGCAGCATTATGGAGAGAAGCTGGGAGAGATGAGGCTGGGCCTGACCATGTTTGGTCCATGTCAAATCAGTGCATGCTAATCTGAAGCCCTGTCCAACAAGCAGCAGGAAGACAGCGCATGTGAGTACGAAGGCTTCAGCGAGCTGCCTGGAAATACAGATCCGGTAGATCCCCACTAGTTTCAGAGTTGGCATAGTACAGCGGCTGCAAGCATAGACTCTAGAGCCAGACTGCACGGATTTGAATCCTGGCTCCGTCACTTATTAGATGTACGACTTTAGGTAAGTTACTCGCCCTCTCTGAAGTCACTTGTCCACTCTGCGGCTGTTTTTTTTTTTTTATATGCAAAACAGAGATGATAGTACTTATCTTGTAGTGCTGTTGTGAGGATGAAATGAGTTAATATATGGGAAGCTTTCTGCAGGGTGCCAGGCACACAGTAGGTCCTGTGGGAGAGTGGGCTCTTCCTCTTCTCTGGGCTGCTGTAAATGAGAGTTGGATCAGATCGTCCACAGTACGGCCACCATAATATCCGTTTCTGCTCTCCTCTTAGATGTCATGAGTTCTTGGAAAGTCTAAACTCTGCTTCTAATTTGCTGCATCATGCCGGCAAACCATTTAAATGGGGAAGCAGCTAAATGACCCTGAAAGGGTTACTTGATGTCTCCAGCCATCACTCCTGCTTAACTTTTCCAGGACCCCAAACAGAATAGTGCACACCTCCTAGCTGAAAAGTGTTTCTGGGTCCCCCAGACCTATGGAGTGTTAGAAGCCGGACTGTTTTCCTCTTTCAGCACCCATCTGCCACCTCCCGACTCGTGGGCAAGTTGCCCTTGAAGGTAAGGTCCAGGTGAGGCATTTCTGAGGTTAGCTCTGTGAGGGGGGAAAGCCGAGAAGCCCACCTCCACAGGCGTGTGGGCAGCAGTGAGGGCTTTAGGCCCTCATAATTCTGCCACCTTCTGCACCCCGTTCTTGGATGAAGACAATTGGCATTTTCAACATCTGATATGAAGTACTGTATGTATGCAGTTCAGGCTTCACTCCAACCCAAGGACTGCCCCTTAGCCCCTTAAATCAGGGGTTCAGGAGCCACTGATGCCTGCAGGCTTCCTGTGAAGTTTCACCAGGGCACACCGCAATCCCTTGCACAGTGACTCAGGCAACAGTTTTATCAAATATTTTGCCATAGCAAAACAGGACTCCCCAGCCTGCCCATCTCCAATACCTGTTTCGTCACACAGTCAGTGTCACATGCTTTAGTCTTCTGTTATGGGAGCACGCACTTCAAAGTACCAATTTCTAATTTGGTTAGGGTAGTCTAAGCAATGCTGTGATTGCAGACAGGCCCAAGCATGTCATGGTTCAACAGGAAAGCAGTTTACTTCTCACTTGTCTCAAGGTCTAGCAGGATGGATCATTCTTTTCGAAGCAGTGATTCAGGAAACACAGCTCCATCTACCCAGTGGTTCTACCATCTACAATGCATGGTTCTCAGAGTTGGGAACTTGGGAGTTCACTCCATTCCAGTATAATGGGGAAGGAAAAAGAGAAAGAGAGAGAGTGAGATGGGCCTGGAAGTGTCATCCCTGACTTTCATCCGTAACCTTTCTGTCCACCTGGAATTCAGTCACATGCTGCCAGCTAATAGAATGGAGGCCGGGAATGGAGTCCAGCTGTGTGCCTAGGAAGACGAGATGGCTTTGGTGAGCATCCTGCCGGTCTCTGCTACTGTTAACTACGGTATTGGTCCAAATCCTGTCTATTCTGCCTCCAAAAGTTTTCCACTTTTTTTTTTGTTTAATTTTCTCCTCCTATTTTTTTTAACATCTTTATTTTTTAACATTTTTGTAATTGCTTTACAATGGTGTGTTAGTTTCTGCTTTATAACCAAGTGAATCAGTTATACATATACATATGTCCTCATATCTCTTTCTTCTTGCGTCGCCCTCCCTCCCACCCTCCCTATCCCACCCCTCTAGGTGGTCACAAAGCACCAAGCTGATCTCCCTGTGCTATGCGGCTGCTTCCCACTAGCTATGTATTTTATGTTTGGTAGTGTATATATGTCCATGCCACTCTCTCACTTTGTCCCAGCTTACCCTTCCCCCTCGCCATGTCCTCAAGTCCATTCTCTAGTAGGTCTGTATCTTTATTCCCATCTTGCCCCTAGGTTCCCCATGACCGTTTTTGTTTTTTTTTTTAGATTCCATATATACGTGTTAGCATACAGTATTAGTTTTTCTCTTTCTGACTTACTCCACTCTGTATGACAGCCTCTAGGTCCATCCACCTCACTACAAATAACTCAATTTCGTTTCTTCTTATGGCTGAGTAATATTCCACTGTATATATGTGCGACATCTTCTTTATCCATTCATTTGTTGATGGGCACTTAGGTTGCTTCCATGTCCTGGCTATTGTAAATAGAGCTGCAATGAACATTTTGGTATGTGACTCTTTTTGAATTATGGTTTTCTCGGGTATATGCCCAGTAGTGGGATTGCTGGGTTGTATGGTAGTTCTATTTTTAGATTTTTAAGGAACCTCCATACTGTTCTCCATAGTGGCTGTATCAGTTTACTTTCCCACCAACAGTGCAAGAGTGTTCCCTTTCCTCCACACCCTCTCCAGCATTTATTGTTTGTAAATTTTTTTTTCTGCGGGCCTCTCACCGTCATGGCCTCTCCTACTGCGGAACACAGGCTCCAGAGTGCAGGCTCAGTAGCCGTGGCCCACGGGCCCAGCCGCTCCGCTGCATGTGGGATCTTCCCGGACCGGGGCACAAGCCCGCGTCCCCTGCATTGTTAGGCGGATTCCCCAAAACTGTGCCACCAGGGAAGCCGTTTGTAAATTTTTTCATGATGGCCATTCTGACCATTGTGAGATGATATATCATTGTAGTTTTGATTTGCATTTCTCTAATGATTAATGATGTTGAGCATTCTTTCATGTGTTTGTTGGCAATCTGTATATCTTCTTTCGGATAAATGACTAGGTCTTCTGCCCATTTTTCGTTGGGTTGTTTGTTTTTTTTGAGATTGAGCTGCACAAGCTGCTTGTAAATTTTGGAGATTAATCCTTTGTCAGTTGCTTCACTTGCAAATATTTTCTCCCATTCTGAGGGTTGTCTTTTCGTCTTGTTTATGGTTTCCTTTGCTGTGTAAAAGCTTTGAAGTTTCATTAGGTCCCATTTGTTTATTTTTGTTTTTATTCCCATTTCTCTAGGAGGTGGGTCAAAAAGGATCTTGCTGTGATTTATGTCATAGAGTGTTCTGCCTATGTTTTCCTCTAAGAGGTTGATAGTGTCTGGCCTTACATTTAGGTCTTTAATCCATTTTGAGTTTATTTTTGTTTACCGTGTTAGGGAGTATTCTAATTTCATTCTTTTCCATGTAGCTATCCACTTTTCCCAGCACCATTTATTGAAGAGGCTGTCTTTTCGCCACTGTATATTCTTGCTTCCTTTATCAAAGATAAAATGACCATATGTGTGTGGGTTTATCTCTGGGTTTTCTATCCTGTTCCATTGATTTATATTTCTGTTTTTGTGCCAGTACCATACTGTCTTGATTACTGTAGCTTTGTAGTAGAGTCTGAAGTCAGGGAGCCTGATTCCTCCAGCTCCATTTTTCTTTCTCAAGATTGCTTTGGCTATTCAGGCTCTTTTGTGTTTCCATACAAATTATGAAATGTTTTGTTCTAGTTCTGTGAAAAATGTCAGTGGTAGTTTGATAGGGATTGCATTGAATCTGTAGATTGCTTTGGGTAGTAGAGTCATTTTCACAATGTTGATTCTTCCAATCCAAGAACATGGTATATCTCTCCATCTATTGTATTATCTTTAATTTCTTTCATCAGTGTCTTATAATTTTCTGCATACAGCTATTTTGTCTCCTTAAGTAGGTTTATTCCTAGATATTTTACTCTTTTTGTTGCAATGGTAAATGGGAGTGTGTTCTTAATTTCACTTTCAGATTTTTCATCATTAGTGTATAGGAATGCCAGAGATTTCTGTGCATTAATTTTGTATCCTGTTACTTTGCCAAATTCATTGATTAGCTCTAGTAGTTTTCTGGTAACATCTTTAGGATTCTCTATGTATAGTATCATGTCATCTGCAAACAGTGACAGCTTTACTTCTTCTTTTCCAATTTGGATTCCTTTTCCTTCTTTTTCTTCTCTGATTGCTGTGGCTAAAACTTCCAAAACTATGTTGAATAATAGTGGTGAGAATGGGCAACCTTGTCTTGTTCCTGATCTTAGTGGAAATGGTTTCATTTTTTCACCATTGAGGATGATGCTGGCTGTGAGTTTGTCATATATAGCCTTCATTATGTTGAGGAAAGTTCCCTCTATGCCTACTTTCTGGAGGGTTTTTATCATAAATCGGTGTTGAATTTTGTCGAAAGCTTTCTCTGCATCTACTGAGATGATCATGTGGTTTTTGTCCTTCAATTTGTTAATATGGTGTATCACATTGATTCATTTGTGTATATTGAAGAATCCTTGCATTCCTGGGATAAACCCCACTTGATCATGGCGTATGATCCTTTTAATGTGCTGTTGGATTCTGTTTGCTAGTATTTTGTTGAGGATTTTTGCATCTATGTTCATCAGTGATATTGGCCTGTAGTTTTCTTTCTTTGTGATATCTTTGTCTGGTTTTGCTATCAGGGTGATGGTGGCCTTGTAGAATGAGTTTGGGAGTGTTCCTCCCTCTGCTATATTTTGGAAGAGTTTGAGAAGGGTAGGTGTTAGCTCTTCTCTAAATGTTTGATAGAATTCGCCTGTGAAGTCATCTGGTTCTGGGCTTTGGTTTGTTGGAAGATTTTTAATCACAGTTTCAATTTCAGTGCTTGTGATTGGTCTGTTCATATTTTCTATTTCTTCCTGGTTCAGTCTTGGCAGGTTGTGCATTTCTAAGAATTTGTCCATTTCTTCCAGGTTGTCCATTTTATTGGCATAGAGTTGCTTGTAGAAATCTCTCATGATCTCTTGTATTTCTGCAGTGTCAGTTGTTACTTCTTCTTTTTCATTTCTAAATCTATTGATTTGAGTCTTCTCCCATTTTTTCTTGTTGAGTCTGGCTAATGGTTTATCTATTTGTTTATCTTCTCAAAGAACCAGGTTTTAGTTTTATTGATCTTTGCTATCATTTCCTTCATTACTTTTTCATTTATTTCTGATCTGATCTTTATGATTTTTCCTTCCGCTAACTTTGGGGTTTTTTTGTTCTTCTTTCTCTAATTGCTTTAGGTGTAAGGTTAGATTGTTTATTTGAGATGTTTCTTGTTTCTTAAGGTAGGCTTGTATAGCTATAAACTTCCCTCTTAGAACTGCTTTTGCTGCATCCCATAGGTTTTGGGTCATCATGTTTTCATTATCCTTTGTTTCTAGGTATTTTTTGATTTCCTCTTTGATTTCTTCAGTGATCTCTTAGTTACTAAGTAGTGCATTGTGTAGCCTCCATGTGTTTGTATTTTTTACAGAATTTTTCCTGTAATTGATATCTACTCTCATAGCATTGTGGTCGGAAAAGATACTTGATATGATTTCAATTTTCTTAAATTTACCAAGGCTTGATTTGTGACCCAAGATATGATCTATCCTGGAGAATGTTCCATGAGCACTTGAGAAGAATGTGTATTCTGTTGTTTGGATGGAATGTCCTATAAATATCAATTAAGTCCATCTTGTTTAATATATCATTTAAAGCTTGTATTTCCTTATTTCTTTTCATTGTGGATAATCTGTCCATTGGTGAAAGTGGGATGTAAAAGTCCCCTACTATGATTGTGTTACTGTCAATTTCCCCTTTTATGGCTGTTAGTATTTGCCTTATGTGTTGAGGTGCTCATATGTTGGGTGCATAAATATTAACAATTATTATATCTTCTTCTTGGATCAATCCCTTGGTCATTCTGTAGTGTCCTTCTTTGTCTGTTGTAATAGTCTTTATTTTACAGTCTTATTTTGTCTGATATGAGACTTGCTACTCCAGCTTTCTTCTCTATCTTTTTCCACCCCCTCACTTTCAGTCTCTATGTGTCCCTAGCTCTAAAGTGGGCCTCTTGTAGACAGCATATATACAGATCTTGTTTTTGTATCCATTCAGCCAGTCTATGTGTTTTGGTGGGAGCATTTAATCCATTTACATTTAAGGTATTTATCGATACGTATGTGCCTATTACCATTTTCTTAATTGTTTTGGGTTTGTTATTGTAAGTCTTTTCCTTCTCTTGTGTTTCCTGCCTAGAGAAGTTCCTTTAGCATTTGTTGTAAAGCTGGTTTAGTGGTGCTGAATTCTCTTAGTTTTTGCTTGTTTGTAAAGGTTTTAATTTCTCCATCAAATCTGAATGAGATCCTTGCTGGGTAGAGTAATCTTTGTTGTAGGTTTTTCTCCTTCATCACTTTAAATATGTCCTACCACTCCCTTCTGGCTTTCAGAGTTTCTGCTGAAAGATCAGCTGTTAACCTGATGGGGATTCCCTTGTGTGTTATTTGTTGTTTTTCCCTTGCTGCTTTTAATATTTTTTCTTTGTATTTAATTTTTGATAGTTTGATTAATATGTGTCTTGGCGTATTTCTCCTTGGATTTATCCCGTATGGGACTCTCTGTGCTTCCTGGACTTGATTAACTATTTCCTTTCCCATATTAGGGAAGTTTTCAACTATAATCTCTTCAAATATTTTCTCAGTCCCTTTCTTTTCCTCTTCTTCTTCTGGGACCCCTATAGTTCGAATGTTGGTGTGTTTAATGCTGTCCCAGAAGTCTCTGAGACTCTCCTCAATTCTTTTCATTCTTTTTTCTTTCTTCTGCTCTGCAGTAGTTATTTCCACTATGTTATCTTCCAGGTTACTTATCCGTTCTTCTGCCTCAGTTGTTCTGCTATTGATCCCTTGTAGAGAATTTTTAATTTCATTTATTGTGTTGTTCGTCACTATTTGTTTGCTCTTTAGTTCTTCTAGGTCCTTGTTAAACGTTTCTTGTATTTTCTGTATTCTATTTCCAAGATTTTGGATCTTCTTTATTATCATTATTCTGAATTCTTTTTCAGGTAGACTGCCTATTTCCTCTTCATTTGTTAGGTCTGGTGGGCTTCTGCCTTCCTCCTTCATCTGCTGTGTGTTTCTCTGTCTTCTCATTTTGCTTAACTTACTGTGTTTGGGGTCTTCTTTTCGCAGCCTGCAGGTTTGTAGTTCCCATTGTTTTTGGTGTCTGTCCCCAGTGGCTAAGGTTGGTTCAGTGGGTTGTGTAGGTTTCCTGGTGGAGGGGACTAGTGCCTGTATTTTGGTGGATGAGGCTGGATCTTGTCTTTCTCGTGGGCAGGTCCACGTCTGGTGGTGTGTTTTGGGGTGTCTGTGGGCTTATTATGATTTTAGGCAGCCTCTCTGCTAATGGATGGGGTTGTGTTCCTGTCTTACTAGTTGTTTGGCATAGGGTGTGCAGCACTGTAGCTTGCTGGTCATTGAGTGAAGCTGGGTCTTGGCATTGAGATGGAGATCTCTGGGAGATTTTCGCTGTTTGATATTACGTGGAGCTGGGAGGTTTCCTGTGGACCAGTGTCCTGAACTTTGCTTTCCCACCTCAGAGGCACAGGCCTGACGCCTGGCTGGAGCACCAGGAGCCTTTCATCCACATGGCTTAGAATAAAAGGGAGAAAAAAAAGAAAGAAAGGAAGAAGAAGATAAAATAAAATTAAGTTATGAAAATAAAAAGTAATTATTACGAAAAGTTTTTTTAAAATAAAAAAACAGACAGACAGAACCCTAGGACAAGTGATAAAAGCAAAGCTATACAGACAAAATCACACACAGAAGCATACAGATACACAGTCACAAAAAGAGAAAAAGGGGGGAAAAATATATATATATATATATATCTTTGCCCCCAAAGTCCACCTCCTCAATTTGGTCATTTTCTATTCAGGTATTCCACAGATGCAGGGTATATCAAGTTGATTGTGGAGATTTAATCCGTTGCTCCTGAGGCTACTGGGAGAAATTTCCCTTTCTCTTCTTTGTTCACATAGCTCCCGGGGTTCAGCTTTGGGTTTGGCCCCGCCTCTGCGTGTAAGTCGCCTGAGGGCATCTGTTCCTCGCTCAGACAGGACGGGGTTAAAGGAGCCGCTGATTCGGGGGCTCTGGCTCACTCAGGCTGGGGGGAGGGAGGGGTACGGAGTGCGGGGCAAGCCTGCGGTGGCAGAGGCCGGCGTGACGTTGCACCAGGCTGAGGTGCGCCGTGCGTTCTCCCGGGGAAGTTGTCCCTGGGTCCTGGTACCCTGGCAGTGGCGGGCTGCACAGGCTCCCGGGAGGGGAGGTGTGGATAGTGACCTGTGCTTGCTCACAGGCTTTTTGGTGGTGGCAGCAGCAGCCTTAGCGTCTCAGGCCCGTCTCTGGGGTCCGCGCTGATGGCCGCTGCTCGCGCCCGTCTCTGGAGCTCCTTTAAGCAGCGCTCTGAATCCCCTCTCCTCGCGCACCAGGAAACAAAGAGGGAAGAAAAAGTCTCTTGCCTCTTCGGCAGCTCCAGACTTTTCCCCCTTCTCCCTCCCGGCTAGCCGTGGCGCACTAGCCCTTTCAGGCTGAGTTCACGCAGCCAACCCCAGTCCTCTCCCTGTGCTCCGACCGAAGCCCGAGCCTCAGCTCCCAGCCCCCGCCCGCCCCGGCGGGTGAGCAGACAAGCCTCTCGGGCTGCTGAGTGCTGGTCGGCACCGATCCTCTGTGCGGGAATCTCTCCGCTTTGCCCTCCGCACCCCGGTTGCTGCGCTCTCCTCCGTGGCTCCAAAGCTTCCCCCGTCTCCGCCTGCGAAGGGGCTTCTGGTGTGTGGAAACCTTTCCTCCTTTATGGCTCCCTCCCACTGGTCCCGTCCCTATTCTTTTGCCTCTGTTTTTTCTTTTTTCTTTTGCCCTACCCAGGTACGTGGGGGAGTTTCTTGCCTTTTGGGAGGTCTGAGGTCTTCTGCCAGCGTTCAGTAGGTGTTCTGTAGGAGTTGTTCCACATGTAGATGAATTTGTGGGGAGGAAGGTGATCTCCGCGTCTTACTCTTCCGCCATCTTGAAGCTCCTCTCCGTTTAAAAATTTTTTTTTAACTAGTTTACTTTTGTCTGCATTGGGTCTTTGCTTCTGTGCATGGGCTTTCTCTAATTGCAGCAAGCGGGGGTTACTCTTCGTTGCAGTACGTGGGCTTCTCGTTGCCGTGGCTTCTCTTGTTGTGGAGCACGGGCTCTAGGCGCTCAGGCTTTAGTAGTTGTGACATGTGGGCTCAGTAGCTGTAGCTCACAGGCTCTAAAGCACGGGCTCAGTACCTGTGGTGCACGGGCTTAGTCGCTCTGTCGCATGCGGGATCTTCCCGGACCAGGGCTTAAACCCGTGTCCCCTGCATTGGCAGGCGGATTCTTAACCACTGCGCCACCAGGGAAGCCCTTATAACTGCTGTCTTTCTCTAAGTTTTTATCCTTCCAATTTCCTTTAAACAGTTGCCAGTTACTTTTCTAAAACTCGGATATGATCATATTACTCTCCTTACCCCAAAATCTCAATGTCCCCCACACCTATGCTCATAGAATGAAGTGCAAACTCTTTAGCCTAGTATAAAAGTTCTGCCCATCCTGTGTGCTCAGATATTAGAGCTCTCCATTTCCTATGTCTTGTCCTTTCATTTTTCGTGTTAGTGCATGTGATGTTCCTTCAGCCTCTTCTATCTCTTAAAACCATACTCACATGTCCTACCCTTCATGAAACTGTCCTCAAGTTGCCTGGTTGAAATTGTTCTTTTTTCCAATATTTTCATAGTCTTTTGTTAATCTCTGCATTTGATTCCTACATTATTTCTATGATATGTTACAGTATTCTCACCTTATGTGGCCAAGGACAAATGTACATTAGCAAAGAGCAGAACCAATTGGAAAGTGACACATATTCACATCTCCATATTGTACAGGAAAACAAAAGTAACATTCTTGTGAGTCTTGTCAATTTAAAGCTTTATCAAATCAGATTCTTCATGCAATCTTCCTGAGTCAGAAGGAAACAGCTCTCCCACAGTTGGTACAGGGGAAGGGAAACCTCTTCTCGTTCTTTTCTGAGAATCCTTTTGCTAATTGTAAAGACTTCATTTTTAAGACCAGCCTCTGGAATTTCATTAATTAGTCTTAACATTTAAAAGTAAGCTTATAAGTATAGGATGGAAAGGGAGAAAAAGAAGAATAACTTTACAGTGAATAAACCTGACAGACACTACCTCAACCAGGTGATCAAGGAAAATGTCAACAGTGATGAGTCATGTTGATGGTGTATCCCTTGATGTGGTGTGATGGGAATGGCACTGTACCTCTGTGGTCCTCCTCCCAAAACATTACCCCAGTCTAATTATGAGAAAAACATCAGACAAGCTCCACTTGAGAGACTTTCTTCAAAATATCTGAACAATAATCCTCAAAACTATCAAGGTCATCAAAAACAGGGGAAGTCTGAGAAACTCACAACCAAGAGGAAACTAAGGAGATAACTAAATATAATGTGGTAAACTGGCTGGGATCCTGAGACACAGAAAGGACATTAGGAAAGAAAATGAGGCTATCTTAATAAAAAATGAACTTGAGTTAATAATCATGTATCAATATCAGTTCATTTATTGTGACAAATGTACCATACAAATGTAAGATGTTAATAATAGGGGAAACTGGCTGTGAGGTATATGGGAACTCTCTTTACTATCTTTGTGATAATTCTGTGAATCTAAAACTGTTATAGTATTTTAAAATCCTTTTAAAAATTCAGCCTTGCCGAATTCAATTTAACTGGCAGAAACATGATTTTGTTTGAAAACAGTGAAACAAGGAGTATATACCATTGTGTTCCACAGAAAAAAAACAGCATTCAGAATCCTGCTGAAATAACACAATGGGGTGAAAACTTATTTCTCTTTATGAACATGTACAAGGATGCTTTTGTTTAGGCAATGAGTATTTTACAGTGGAAACACTGTGCACATGGAAAAAATCAAAGGGGAATATGCTGCAAAATTAAACTTTTTAACTTAAAAGGGGCATAAAATGTGCCTCTTGTTTTTAATGGGGATAATTATTTTCATTCTTTAATAATTATTCCTCTCTTTGTAGGCAGCTCTTTCCTGCTACTTTAATAGAACTTAGTGGCACAGAGAGAATTGGGAGCACGGGCAAGGGAGGTGTTGGGAAGAAAGGTCTTTGCTCTGTCTGGCAGGTACTGCTCAGAACATTGGGGAAGTTGAAAATGAAGCCATTCATTCAGAAATATTTGTTTGCCTACTATAAACCAGGAAGTGTGAGGGTTTCTAAAATGCGTCATTTACAGATGTTGCCCTCAAGCACCTTATCATTGTTCAGGGTTGTAATATACACATGCACACACGATTTATATAAGGAGATAAAATTATATATATCCTTATATAAATCAAGTATGTATAAGAAATGTAAATATGTAATATATATATGTGTATGTATATATATATATATATATGTCCTGTATAACTCACTGTCTTTCCTTGCCTCCCATATGCAACTACTCTAATGTGTTAATATGTATCTTGTATGTATGTGTTCCTGCAAAATGTATAATGTTGTTTTGTGGGCATATATCTTTAATTTATATGATTAGGTAATCCCACTTTCTTACTTTTTTACAGTGAGCACTATGTTTTTAATACCCATCCTTGTTGTTCTGTGAATACATAATCTTTTACCTGTAATACTCCAAGAAAGAAGGAAAGATCTCCTCTGCCAGTCCCATTGTGGTGTCTGACACTCTCCTCCCGCCAACCCCCTCCTCAAGGAGCCTTCATTTGGTTGGTGCATTCCCTCGGGTCTAGGGTATAAGTATTCACTTACATAGACCTGATTGTCTAGGAAAGTTTCCAAAGAAGGATTCTGGCTCATTTCATTAAGAAGACTGCTTTGTGACCACATAAAGGGGTGGGATAGGGAGGGTGGGAGGGAGATGCTAGAGGGAGGGGATATAGGGATATATGTATACGTATAGCTGATTCACTTTGTTATACAGTAGAAACTAACACAACAATGTAAAGCAATTATACTCCAATAAACATGTTAAAAAAAAAAAAGAAGACTATGCTGGCAGCTTATTCAAAGCCGTAATGAGTGAAACTACAAATCCTCTCTGCCTCCTGAGGATATATCATTTCTGATTCTTTTTTTAACCTTGACCCCAGAAAACTATGTTAACCCTAGAAAACTATGTTAACTCTCTAAAATCTCCATAGTATTTCTGAGTATTAATTGTGTTTCAGGATGTGTACCTGTGGGAGAATGGAAGGTGAGGGTCTGGGAGACAGGGACTAAGATCTTGTCCTGGCTGTGTCTGATTGGCTGAGACATCTTGAGCAAGTTCTTACATCCTTCTGTGGTTAGAATAGGTGCTGAAGTCACTCTTCCTGGGTTTGAATCCCAGTTCTGCAACTTTCTAGCTGTGTAAACTTGGGCAGATTACTCACCTAGGAAATGAGGTAATTAAACCACAGATGATTACTAGGAGGGATTCCAATTCAACTACTATTTCATCCATAGATGCTTTCTTGGCTCTGTGGCTTTTGGCATCATTCTTCTGTCCGTCTCTTCCCCAATAGCCTCTTCTCCCTTCAAGGTTCTCTCCAGACAGCATGTTCTCTAAAGCTTTTCCTCAGATTTCAGATTTAAATAAAGACTAGAAGAGCAGTAGAAAGGGAATAAATAAAAGTAAAATAAAAATTTTTATTTTTTAATTAATTGATCTAATAGGTAACTTCAAACTGATAATAGTAAAAATGCATTAGGTGATTATAGCATATGGATGAGTGAAATGAATGACATAAATTTATAAGGGATGAGAGGGATTAATTGGGAATATTATAGGTCACCTGCCTTTCATCTGAAGTGTTATTTGAAAGTGGACTTAAATTTGTTATAAATGTATATTATAAATTGATATGCTAAGAGGAGAGAAAATGGAATTATATAAAATGCTAAGTTAAAACCAGAGAAGGAAGAAAAAGAGGGAAAAAATAAACAAAGAACAAGTACAATGAATATAAAACAGCTACAAACATGGTAGATATTAAACCAAATATACTGATAATCACATTAAATATGAATTGTCTAAATATACCAATTAAAATACAGAGACTGTTAGAGTAGATAAAGAAGAAGATCCAACTCTCTCTCTCTCTCTCTCTCTCTCTCTCTCTCTCTCTCTATATATATATATATATATATATATATATATATATATATATATATTTACAAGAAATCCATTTTAAATATAAAGACACAGATAGGTTAAAAGTAAAGGGATGGAGAAAGATATTCTATAGTAACACTAATCAAGAGAAAGCTGAAATAGCTATAGTAATTTCAGACAAATTAGACTGCAGAACAAGGGAAATCATCAGGGATAAAGAGGGTCATTACATAATGATAAAGGAGTCAATTCTCCAAGAAAACATAGCAATCCTTAATGTGTGTGTACCTAACAACAGAACATCAAAACATACGAGGCAAAAACTAATAGAACAGCAAGGAGAAATAGACAAATCTATTATTATGGATTTGGAGACTTGAATACCCCTTCAGTAATTAATAGATCCAGCAGGCAAAAACTGAGTAATAACACAGTTGAACTGACACAGCACCATTAATCAACTAGACTTAATTGACATTTATAAAATACTTTATCCAACAATAGCAGAATACACAGATACCATGCCATGTTGATCACTATAGCTTTATAGTAAATCTTGAAGTTGGGTAATTGCAGTCCTTCAACTTTGTTATTCTTCTTCAGTATTGTGTTGGCTATTTAGTTTTGCCTTTTATTTGTTTGTTTTGCCTTTCCATATAATCTTTAGTTTGTTTGACACCCACAAAATGGCTGCTCAGATTTTAGTTTGGATCATATTGCATCTATAAATCAAGTTGGGCAGAACTGACAACTTAACAATACTGAGTCTTCTAATCCATGAACACAGAATATCTCTTCATTTATTTAGAACTTTTTAAACTTTTTTCATTAGAGTTTTTTATTTCTACGCATATAGATCTTATATATATTTAGATAGATTTATACCTAAGTATTTCAAGGTTTTTTTTTATATCTTTATTGGAGTATAATTGCTTTACAATGGTGTGTTATTTTCTGCTTTACAACAAAGTGAATCCATTATACATATACATATGTTCCCATATGTCTTCCCTCTTTATTTCAAGGTTTTTGATGCTAATGTAAATGGTACTGTATTAATAATTTCAAGTTCCAGTGTTCATTGTTGGTATGAAGGAAAGCAATTGATTTTGTACATTTACCTTGTATCTTGTGATCTTGCTGTAGTCATTTACCCATTTCAAGTGGGTTTTTTATTTTGTCAGTTGTTTGGGATTTTGTACATAGACAATCATGTAACCCTCAAACAAAGACAGTTTTATTTCTTCCTTTCCAACCTGTATACCTTTTATTTTTTTAAATATTTAGCCCTATTTTCCCCGTAAGTGAGAATAGCTAACATTTACTGAGTGATTACTATGTCCAGACACTGTCCCAAGCATTTTATATTTATTTACTCATGAAATACTCATTATTTGCTCACAAGAACTCTATAGAGTAGGGTACCACTATTATCCCAATGTTACAGATGAGGAGACTGAGGATAGAGAAGTTAAGAAAATTGCCTAAAACATTGAAATATCCCAAGAATGTCGACACGTTGGTATTAAAATTTTCTCTCTTGAATCTGGGAGAAGCACAGAAATCCACTGCAAACCATGGTTTCCAGTTCTTGTTCCAGGAAATATAATCATGAAATCTGTCTAACCACCGATAATCATATTAAATATGAATTGTCTAAATATACCAATTAAAATACAGAGACAGAGTAGATAAAGAAGATCCAACTATATATATATTTACAAGAAATCCATTTTAAATATAGTGGATTTATATCCATCTTTCCCTGGAGTTCTATTCAATAGTTCCAACTGAGTACTAGAAATAGTCTCCTGTGTGTCCCACAGGCATCTCCAATTCAACATATTCAAAATCATACTCAAAATTTTCTCCTCCAGTTTTGCTTTTCCTCTTGTGTTTCTTTTTTCTTGTTATCTCGTCTTTCTTTTAACCTTTTGACCCCCCTTCACTCATTCTGTTAGGTTAGAGATGAGATGATGGATCAAGCAAGGTGCTAAAGTAGTTTCAAGCTTTCTTCTGTATCAGAATCAGCTGAGGGCCTTGTTAAAATGCAGACCCCCAGGTATCACCCATATATTCTCATTCTGTAGATGTGGGTTGTGTATTTTTTTTTAATTGAACAAATTTGACATGTAGCATCATGTAAGTTGGGTTGAGTATTTTTAACAAGCATCCCAGTTGATGCCAATTCAGGTGATCCTAGGACCACAGGTTGAAAAGCACTCCAGGGCTCAGATGAAGGCATCAGCCTTGGATGGAGAAAAGAGAAAATGCTGCAGGATATGTGTGGGCTAGGGGCTGCTGGAGTTTTATCTGGTGTCCTCCTTTCTTTATGAGGTAGGAGCTAATATCTCTATGAACAAGGAGCTGTTTATAGCATCAGGGTGCTAGGAGAAAGCAGTCAGGCTGGGAATAGAAGTCATAGGAATGGGAGAAGATCGTTGCAGGGTTAAAGGAAGAGAGTCTGAAGCAACACTGATCTTGGAAATGAAAACTGTAAAGAAGATACTATTTTTTGGTGAAGGGTGGGGAACACAACTGCCATTAGTTGTCTACAGAGCTTAAAAGAGGGGAAGAACCCAGAAAGAAATGGAAAGAAAACAGATTCCCCAAATTATGATTGTGAGGGTCCTAAACATCACCACCTGTCTCTGCTAGAGAGGCAGCATGGTGTGAAATACACAAGTCCGAGAGGTAGCCAGAATTCCTAGCCTCTACCGTGCAGTTAATCTCTCTATGCCTAGTCTCCTCATTTGTAAAATGGAGACAGCATTAGTTCCACTTCATGGACTCATAATATAAGTTCCAAATGAATAAACACATGTAATATATTAGGCTCATAGCAAAGACTCAAATGGATGTTAGCTTATTCACATTCCACAGGCAATATCCTGCTTGAATTTTACACACATAAGTCAATTAATCTTACTTCAAACAGGAGTACTTTTGACCCCCTTCTACAGATGAAGAAACTGAATATAAAAGGAAAACAAGTTATTTGTCTAAGTCCAAACAAGCGGTATGTGAGCAAATAGGAACTGGAGACCAGGTCTCCAAACTCCAGCTGCATTTTGAGTGTCTACTTGTTGCCAGGTATTGAGGAAGGTGCTTTTAACATGTCAACACTTGCCATGTATTTCCCTATTATCAGTTGAGGATATTAAGGATAGAATTAAAGGCCAAATTATAAACAGGTGGTGGAACCACAGCTGGAGAGAAGCCAGCTGGCTCGAGAGCTCGGAACTCCTACAGGGACTTCTACCCCTCTTGATGGAATCTACATTACCCCACACCATCCTGGTCACCTCTGAGAGTTACATGATGGTGCTTACTAACACCTGTAAGGGAATCAGAGATAAATGAATCTCAGTTCCATCTGAGAAAAGCTCATAGCTTTGTGGAGAGTATAAAACAAGTATATACAAAGCTATAATACAAGGTAAAATGTGCATGGGGATTCAGAGGGAGGGATTCCCTCCAGCTGGATGTGCCATTTGGAGGTGAACTTAGAAGGAGGGAAGGATTGGGGCATGTGGATGAGGGGATGGGGTTGGAGGATGAACTGAGTGGAGAAGCAGACACAGGAACACCCAAGAATATCCAGTTATTAAGCCAGTGTGTGTAGACTTGTGGAAGGTAAGATTTGAAAGGGAATCTGGGATCTGTTTGCAGGGAGCTGGAAATCTGAAGATAAATAGTTTGAACTTTAATTCTGTAGGCAACAGGGAGCCACAAGAGATGTGTTGTTTTTGGCTTTTTTGCAAATGCCTCTTAAAATTAATGATTTTACTTGGAGGTAACTGAAGACTGACATGCAATTGTAAGCAATAATACAGAGAGAGCCTGAGTAACTTAGTCTCCCTCGATGGTAATATCTTGCAAAACTGTAGTCAATATCAGAACCAGGATGTTAACATTGATAAAATCCACTGCTCTTATTCAGATTTCCCCTGTTTTACTTGTACTCATCTCTGTATGCATTTAATGGTATGGAATTTTATCAAATATATAGGTTTGCATATCTACAACCACAGTCAAAATACAGGACAGTTCCATCACCATGAGAATCTCTCCTGTTGCCCTTTTACAAGAATACCCACCTTCCTTCCATGCCTCTTCCCTCATCTCTAAGCCCTATTACTAGCACCATTTCTATAATTTTATTTCAAGAATGTTTCATAAATGGAATCATAGAGTATACAACCTTTGGTGACTGGCTTTTTTTCCCCTCACCATAATTCTCCTGGGATTTATTCAAATTGTAGCCTGTATCAATAATTCTCTTTCTCTCTCCCTCTCTCTTTTTTTTTTTTTTTTTTTTGGAGTAGTATTCCATGATATGGATGTACCATAGTTTAACCATTCACCTGCTAAAGGATGGCTGGGTTGTTTTCAGTATTTTACTACTATGATTTAACCTGCTGTAAATATTTGTGTACAAAATTCACACATAAAGTTGTGTGCATTTTGTGTGAACATAAGTTTTCATTTCTCTGGGATAAATACCCAAGAGCTCTGGGTATGTATGTTTAGTAGTAGTAGGTATGTACTCTGGGTTGTATGTTTAGTTGCATCATTAATTTTATAACAAATGAATATATATATATATATATATATATATATATATAACTAATGTATATATATCATATATATTCTTTTTCAGATTCTTTTCTATTATAGGTTATTACAAGATATTCAACATAGTTCCCTGTGCTATACAGTAGGTCCTTGTTTATCTACTTTATATGTAGTAGTGTGTACCTGTTAATTCCAAATTCCCAATTTATCCCTCCCTCCCCTTCCCCCTTTGGAAAACATAAGTTTGTTTTCTATGTCTGTGAGTCTATTTCTGTTTTGTAAATAAATACACCTGTATCAATTTTTTAAAGATTCCACATATAAGCGATATCATATGATATTTGTCTTTCTCTGTCTGACTTACTTCACTTAGTATGATAGTCTCCAGGTCCATCCAGGTTGCTGCAAATGGCATTATTTCATTCCTTTTTTTTTTTTTTTTTTTTGCAGTACGTGGGCCTCTCACTGTTGTGGCCTCTCCCGTTGTGGAGCACAGGCTCCGGACACGCAGGCTCAGCGGCCATGGCTCACGGGCCCAGCTGCTCCGCGGCATGTGGGATCTTCCCAGACTGGGGCACGAACCCGTGTCCCCTGCATCAGTAGGCGGACTCTCAACCACTGCGCCACCAGGGAAGCCCTAAGGTGATTCTTGATATATGAGGGCTTACTGTACCACAGGTCCTTGTACCATATGAACTTAAGTATGCAATTTTATTATTTGTTTCCTGGTTTTCCTCTGTTTCTCTTTTATCACCTTCCTGTGGGTTACTGGAATGTTTTTTTTTTTTTTTGGCGGTACGCGGGCCTCTCACTGTTGTGGCCTCTCCCGTTGCGGAGCACAGGCTCCGGACGCGCAGGCTCAGCGGCCATGGCTCACGGGCCCAGCCGCTCCGCGGCATGTGGGATCCCCCCCCGACCGGGGCACGAACCCGTGTCCCCTGCATCGGCAGGCGGACTCTCGACCACTGCGCCACCAGGGAAGCCCTGGAATGTTTTATAGGATTCTATTTTGATTTATTTTTAGTGTGTTTGAGTATATCTCTTTGTATAGAAAGTTATTGCTTTGGGTATTACAATATGCATATATGACATCATAATCTATTACCATTTGAGTGAAGTATGAAAACCTTACTTCTATTCAGGTCCCTTTACCTTCCTCAGTTTTTAATATCATTGCCTTGAGTATCAGGTGTTATAATTTTTGTTTTGATCATCATGATTGTAAAAACTTATGAAAAGAAGGATTGTCTATCATATTTACCCCTACTTTTTCTTTTACCTATCTTGATACTCTACTTTCCTTTATGAAGTTCCAAATTATCTTTTCCTTTCTGTTTATAAAACTTCCTTTAGCCACTCTTTAAGGGTAGGTTTGTTAACAACAAATTCTCTTAGTTTTTCTTCATCTGAACATGTCTTTTTTCATGAAGGACCATTTTGTTGGATATAGAATTTGCAGTTGACAGCTCTTTTCTTTCAGCACTTGAAAAATGTCATGCCATTTCCTTTGGCATCTGTGGTTTCAGATGAGATATCTGCCATCATCTGAAATAATGTTCCTCTGACAGGTAATATATTGTTTATTTCTAGCTGCTTTTAAGAATTTTTCTTTGTGTTCAGTTTTCAGAATTCAATTATGTGTCTTGGCATGGATTTTCTTGGAATTATCCTGGTGGGGTTTGCTCAGCTTCTTGGAACTGTAAGTTTGTGTCTTTCACCAAATTTGGGAGATTTTCAGCTGTAATTTCTTCCCATACTCATTTAAACTTCTTTTCCTCTCCTTATGGGACTCTGATGATACAAATGTTGGGATTTTGGTTACTGTACCACAGGTCCTTGAGACTCTGTTCATTTTTTTCCCCAGTCTATTTTCTCTCTATTGTTTATATTGAGTAGATTTTATTTTTTTATCCTCCCTCAAGTTCACTGATTCATCCAATGTTATCTCCATTATACTATCAAGACCATTCAGAAAGTTTAAAAAATTTCTATTATTGTATTTTTCAGTTCCATAATTTCTGTTTAGATCCTTTTTATACATTTTATTTCTTTGCTGAACATTTTTTAAAATTTTATTTTATATTGGAGTATAGTTGATTAACAATGTTGTGATAGTTTCAGGTTTACAGCAAAGTGACTCAATTATACATATATATGTATCTATTCTTTTTCAAATTCTTTTCCCATTTAGGTTATTACAGAGTACTGAGCAGAGTTCCCTATGCTACACAGTAGGTCCTTATTGGTTGTCTATTTTATTTTTTATTTTTAAAAATATTTATTTATTTTAGGCTGTGTTGGGTCTCCGTTGCTGCATGCGGGCTTTCTCTAGTTGCAGAGAGCGGGGTCTACTCTTTGTTGCAGTATGTGGACTTCTCATTGCAGTGGCTTCTCTTGTTGTGGAGTGCAGGCACTAGGTGCACGGGCTTCAGTAGTTGTGGCATGCAGGCTCAGTAGTTGTAGCTCATGGGATCTAGAGTGCAGGTTCAGTAGTTGTGGCACACAGGCTTAGTTGTTCCATGGAAGTGGGATCTTCCCAGACCAGGGATCGAACCCATGTCCCCTGCATTGGCAGGCAGATTCGTAACCACTGTGCCACCAGGGCAGTCCTTGTTTGTCTATTTTAAATATAGCAGTGTGTACATGTCAATCCCAAACTCCCAGTCTATCCCTCCCCACCCCACCCTTCCCCTCGGTAACTATAAGTTCATTCTCTAAGTCTGTGAGTCTGTTTCTGTTTTGTAAATAAGTTCATTTAGTATCATTTTTTTAATATTCCACATATAAGTGATATCATATGATATTTGTCTTTCTCTGTCTGACTTACTTCACTTAGTATGATAATCTCCAGGTCCATCCACATTGCTGCAAATGACATTCTTTCTTTCTTTTTAATGGCTGAGTAATAGTCCATTGTATATATGTAGCATATCTTCCTTATCCATTCATCTGTTGATGGACATTTAGATTACTTCCATGTCTTGGCTACTGTAAACAGTGCTGCAATAAACATTGGAGTGCACGTATCCTTTCAAACTATGTTTTTCTCCAGATATAAGCCCAGTAGTGGGATTGCTGGATCATATGCTAGCTCTATTTTTAGTTTCTTAAGGAACCTCCATACTGTTCTCCATAGTGGCTGTACCAATTTACATTCCCACCAACAGTGTAGGAGGGTTCCCTTTTCTCCACACGCTCTCCAGCATTTACTGTTTGTAGACTTTTTGATGATGGCCAATCTAACTGATGTGAGGTGATATCTCATTGTAGTTTTGATTTGCATTTCTCTAATTAATTAACGATGTTGAGCATATTTTCATGTGCCTCTTGGCCATCTGTAAGTCTTCTTTGGAGAAACGTCTATTTAGGTCTTTGCTAATGTTTTTATTTTTTATTTGTTTCAAGAAAATTTGTAAGTGCCTGTTGAAGTATTCTTATTATGGCTGCTTTAAAGTCTTTGTCAGATAATTCCCACATCTGTTTCATCTCAGTGTTAGTTTCAATTAATTGTCTTTTCTCCCTGATATATCTCCAAACTGTGGATCCTAACTAGCCAATATTTGCTCCAGAACTCTGGTCTGGCCCATTCCTTTTATTTTTTTTTAAATTAATTTTTATTTGAGTATAGTTGCTTTACAATGTAGTTTTAGTTTCTGCTGTATGGCAAAGTGCATCACTTATACATGTAGCAAGGGGGAAGGGGGGGTGGGATGTACTGGAAGATTGAGATTGACATATATACACTACTATATATAAAATAGATAACTAATGAGAACCTACTGTAAAGGACAGGGAACTCTACTCAATGGCCCATTCCTTTGACACTTCTGGCCCACCACAGTGCTGGTTCCCTGGGCTAGGGCTCTTAAGGTGAGATATTTTATACTGGCTTTTGAGGTGCAAGACTTGGTTTGGATGTAGAAGTTATGGTTTCAAATTTTCATTATTCCTTGTGAATTCTATTTATAATCTCTTAATTTCATCTCTCTGGCATTTGAAGGCTTTAGCTTTGGGATATATTTCCACAACCCCTAGCTTTTTTTTTTTTTTTTTGCAGTACGCGGGCCTCTCACTGTTGTGGCCTCTCCCGTTGTGGAGCACAGGCTCCGGACGCGCAGGCTCAGCGGCCATGGCTCATGGGCCCAGCCGCTCCGCGGCATGTGGGATCCTCCTGGACCGGGGCATGAGCCCGCGTCCCCTGCATCGGCAGGCGGACTCCCAACCACTGCGCCACCAGGGAAGCCCCCCCACCCCGCCCCGCAGCTTTTTCCTTCTTCTTCTTCCTCCTTCTCTTCTCCTCCTCCTCCTCCACCTTCTGCTTCTCATCTTCTTTTTGGGTGTTTCTTTATTTTAAATGTCTTGCCTCCAGAGGCACCTTCATTCATCGTCCATATCAGTGTTTTCAGGAGCCTCTTTCCTTTTGTTTTTTTATGTTTAAAACATGTATTTTTAGTTTTCTTTTTTTACTGTAAAAAAACAACTGTGCATTATAAAAATTGGAAAAATCTAAAAAGTGGTGGAGAAAAAGACACCCACACCCCCCAAGGAACAGTTGTTTTCAAACAGAAGAGGAGGCTGAGGGAGAGAAGAGTAAGCTTGGTCAGGAGGCGGGGCATGATGTGGCCTCTGAGGTTCAGTTTCCTCATCACCAAAACGAAGGGCTTGGCTAGATGGTCCTCAGGCCACTTCCAATGTTATGAATGACTTAGTGATGGGACATGACTGTCTTCAAATGGCTGAAAGGATATAAAGTTATCCAAGGGAGCAGATTGATCAATGCAGTTCCAGACTCCAGAAGATGAAACTAGAATCAGTGAGTGGAGTGACAGGTAAACTAAGAAAACTTCACTAAGAATTAGAACTACCCCCCAATATAGAGGACAACTTGTCAAGCACCAAGTAGCCTGCTCTGGGATAAACCGATGCCTGTCAGTTTCAGTTTCCAGAGCCTCTTTTCTAGTCTTTCTCATTTCTAAAGACTTTGTAGTTGCCCTAATTTCAACAGAGTTTTAGGAGGAATGTGCAAAGATTTCATCAATGCTTAGAATTCTCACCCTACTTCCTTCCTGACCCAAGTTCTTCTATCAACTTATTTACCCCCAAACCTGCTATGTTTTCCAGACTGAAATCTGCTCTTCTTTGGATTGAATAAAAAGATCATTGGCACTTCCAAAAAGCCGCTCTTAAAATACTCAAAGACTACAGGATTATGTGTATACAGACTTCTGTATTACTATGTGAAGGTCAATAGCTGTCATTTATGTTACCTATTGCATTCTATATGCCTTCTAAATAGTCTTCAGGCAGTAGCTCCTTGAATCCTCCCCACAATTCTTTCTCACAGGTATCAGTTCCCCTTCTACAGAAAAGTAATTTCTCCAGGATCCCACAGCTCAAAGGTATATTAAGATGTACTCAAAAGAAGGAAAAGGGAAAAAACCCACAAACATTCTAAACCTAGTTTTCTGCCTCTAAAACGTGTGCTCTTGATCTCTACCTAACACGCATGAGCTTTTGGGTAAGAAAGAAAAGCTATAAAAATGTTCTCACTAGTGAGTAAAATATAGTATATCAGCTTAATGACACGGAATGATAATACCAGAAAAAGAACAAGACTTGGAGTGAGGAGAACTAGGTTTGGGTCTAGGTTCATCATTTATGAGCCCTGTAGCCTTGAACAAGTAATTTTACCTGCTGCATTAGTTTTCTTTTGCTATGTAACAAACTACCACAAATTTTGTGGCTTAAAACGACTCCCAACCGCAGAACCCACAATTCTGTAAGTCGGAAGTCTGGATGGGCTCAACTGGATTCTCTGCTTAATTAAGGCTAAAATCAAAGTGTTGGCGGTCTGATCTTATGCGCAGTTTGTAGAGAAGAATCTGCTTTCAAGTTCATTTAGGTTGTTGGAAAAATCCGGTTGCTATCGCTGCGGTCCATGTTTTCTTATTGGCTGTCAGCCAGGGGTCGCTCTCTGCTCCTAGAAGGCTGCCTACATTCCAGTCTCGATTCTCTTACGAGGTTTTTGTGATGATGACTAAATAAGACGTATTGTACACATAGTGATGATGGATGTGATAGCTGCTTAATGTCGCTGGGTGTACAGGATACCCCTCAACCCTTAAACACAGCACATGTCTATACAACAGGAAATCCTACCGGGGGCAGGTTCCGAAGTCTCTTGTAACAGAAGAGACTTCTGTTGGTCTTCCCCTACAAAGACAGAAACTGGGTTTTGCGCTGGACAAATGTTTACTAAGTGAAGTGGATGAGATGCGGTGAAGTGTCTGGCACCAGTAGTGGGAAGAATTCTAACTGGCCATTCCTCAGTGAAAAGAAGGTGGCGAGGCTTGGGAAAGGCTAACCCCGCAGGGGGCAAAAGCACAGAAATGGTGAGGAATGCAGTAGGTGAGAAATGCCTGCATCGCCAGCGCTGTAAGCAGAGCCCCCTCAATGGGCGGGCGCCTGTGAACGCAGGACCGCCTCCCACCCCCGCCCCCGCCCGGGCTGTGGGTACCCGTGTGGGGGACGCCGGGGGAACTGCGTGGGGGGCGCGTCTGGGCTCGGTCAGCCCCTCATAGCCCAATCCCCCCTCCGTGAGCCATGCAAGTGGAGTCTCCCAGCCTGCGCCCCCTGGCTCTGGCTAACCAGCCTCAGTCCCCCCGTTGGAGCATTTCGCCCCGAGCCTCCGAGCGCGCTGGTTGCCAGCTGCAGCTCGGAACTTGGTTACGCAATTACTTGCCGCCGCTGCGTCCGCGGCCGAAGCCCACCCCGGCAAGGAGTGAATTTGCCGCGAGGTTCCCGCCTCGGAAAGAGGTAAAAGCTATCTTCCGCCTTTTTTTTCGGGCACATGAACGCGCGGCATAGCGGGCGAACCAGCCTGGGTTATCGTGGGGTGGAAACCGGTGGGTGCGTTGTCAGGGAAGAGGGTACCTGGGGACAGTTGCTGCAGGTAAGGGGTCTCTGTTAGCGTCACGAATCCTGGACTCTGTGGGCTCCCTGGGCGCCCCTCGCTGCCCCCGTGACCACACCCTGGATCGCGATGTCTGCAGCAACCTAACCTTGCCCGCAGTGATCGATCCATGTCAGAGACGCGCACAATTTTTCATACCGAAGGAGAGAAGACAACAAGGGCTTATTTGGGGAGAAAATGTTTGGTAACATCGCTCAGACGTGCGTGTTTTAAGGGTTGGCAAGCTGTCCGTTATTGCGGCATTCTGTAGAGTGGAGTATCTGGCGTGAAAAATAAAAATGGGTGCGTAGCCACCGCGAAAGTAACAGTAAGGTATTACTGGAATAGGTGCGGGGCGAGCCTGCCCTCCTCCCCGCCCGCATTGCCTTCCGTAGGTGCGTGGGGTGGGTGGCGGGCTCGCCGCAGAGGAGGGAGGAGGGAAGTGAGAGGAAGGTGGGGTTAGGGAGCGAGATGAGGCAGACACCCCTCCCACCTCCCCCGCCCCCAGTCCCCAGGGAGCGGCGGGCCAGGCAGGCGCTGCGACAAGACACCATTCCGGGTTAGACTCCCATCGCTCACTCTTCCTCTCTTTCTCTCTTCCTGCCTAGGCTTCCCTCACTGCTGGCCAAGTGTCAGAGAAGGTGTGCACGCATCTCCCCGCCAATACCCAACCATGGGCAACTCCTGCTTTGGCCTCAAGGAACGGCTGATGAAGCGGCTGCGGCCTCTGCCTACCGTGATCGTCATCCGTACCTGCCTGCCCCAGAGGAGGAGCAGAGATTTCCGCGTGGTGGTGCTCGGCTCGGCCGGCGTGGGCAAGAGCGCGCTGGTGCAGAGGTGGGTGCGCGGCAACTTCCGTGAGGCGTACCTGCCGACCATCGAAGATACCTACCGCCAGGCGCTGGGCTGCAGCCACAAGGCGGGCGCGCTGCACATCACCGACACCACCGGCGGCCGCCGCTACCGGGGTCTGCAGCGCCTCGCCATTGCCAGGGGTCACGCCTTCATCCTGGTCTACTCCGTCACCAAGAAGCAAACCCTGGAGGAGCTGAAGCCCCTCTATGAGCTGATCCGTCAACTCAAAGGCAACAACCCGCAGAAGTGCCCCGTCATCCTGGTGGGCAACAAGTGCGATGAGAGCCACCGGGAGGTAAGCGAGAAGGAAGGGGCTGCCTACGCGTCGGAGTGGAATTGCGCCTTCTTGGAGACCTCCGCCAAGATGAATATCAATGTGCAGGAGCTGTTCCAGATGCTGATAAACTTCGAGAAGAAGCCCGCCGCCGCTGCCACCGCCGCGCAGCCTCCCCAGAAGAAATCCCAGATCCCCAAGACCGCCGAGAAGCTGCTGGGCAAGTGCATCATCATGTGAACCCTGAGCCTTAAGGAGCCCGACCCTCTTCTCCTTCAGTGTGCTGAAAACATGGACCGACCCCATTGTGCTGTGTCACCTGTACACGACTGACTTTTGTGCTGTGGTTTGGGTTGTAACAATTAGATGTCAATAAATGTCCCTTGTGAGTTAGTAACTTTTCTTTTCCCCAGGCAAGAGAACTCGAATCTTTAAAATATGGACATTGGAGGAGGAGAGGAAAAAGGAACAGGATGCATTTTAAAGGATGGGACTTGGACTGACTTTAGAGATGAATGTTTAAAAAAGAGAATGGAAATAGCAAAATGAATTGAAAGATCTCACTGCCCTTCTTGTAATCCTATTATTCTGTATTATTCTTAAACATTTCAAGTCCTGTAAATGTCTGATCATATCTTCCCACTGTGTATTTAATTGTTAAGAGACATGTTTTTGCAACAAAATCTCTGACAGATGACTGTGAGACAGAGATACTAAACATGATAAATAAATGAACGTTCTATAGTTGAGCATTGAGGGTGGGAGCAGAGAAAATTGTGATAGTGGAACTTGCTTACTAAATATATACCAATTGTTTCCTAAGTCATTTAAAAATGTTTGAGTATTCTACACTGCAGTTTAAAAAAATTGTAACAGTTCCGTGACTTAATAAAGCTTTTCCTGCATGCAATCAGCTGTAATAATTTCTTTTTCACTGAACAACAACAAAAATCACCCACTGCATTACCCATTACCCATTGCCAGTCACATCTGGAGAAGATTTCTAATAAGAATTTTTCACACTGATGCCCCTGCCCTCTTGAAATTAGCCAGTTGGGAGTGGGGCTGGTTCATGGGTCCCTGCAATGCAGAGCTGGTTTGTATCCATCACCTTTCCTGGACTGACATCCAGAAGAACTCCAGGCATCTTTGAAGAGGTTGCTTGCTCATTCTGCTGCTGTCTTGGAGGTAGGTGGTGAAAAGCAAACCTCGGCCTTTGGCTGCCTCAAAAGTCTTTCCTCAACAAGTATTGGATATAGGGAATGGGGAGTGGGATGGAAGGTAAGGGGAGAAACAGGTGGGATTTGAAATCTGAGAAACTTCTCCTTAAGAGAGTGTTTTTAAAGACTCATATTTGAACATAATTTTTTGAGTGAGGGAATCCATATCTATACATGTTCTTGTTTTCAAGTGTTTTTTTTTTTTTTCAGTTAAGGGAAGGGGGGAGGCTTTTAGTCTGGTGGGTTTTTTCCCCCATAAAATATCCCTTATTGGATAAGTATTTACTGAACAACTTAAATGTGTTTTTAAAAAATGGCTTCTTATAACTTGATTTTTAGGGAAGAAGTACATCGTTGAGAAGAAATCATAAACATCCGTCTCATAGTAGTAGAGTCAGAGTTTTGAGCTTAGAAAATTCATTCAGTGGATCCTTTTAAATAGTTATTTAAAATTTTTCCTATTCACTTTCAAAGCAATTATTCTCAACCACTAGGAAATACCTAAGTAGTTCTTCCATATTGCTTTTAAATGTAGTCTATTTTTAAAAAATATTTCTTAGCTAACATCCCAAATGGAGTAATTCCATTTCTAAAAGAAAACACTCTATCTTGGCTATTTTCCAGGTGAATTTTCCTTGAAAAAATATATGCATTCATTGTTGTTCTTCGTAGATGAGCAAAGGGATTACTAAGTGGCAAATACTACCCTTTAGAAAGGGGAAGGAGATTTAATGTTGCAAGTAATGCTTAGTAAAAAATATTTTTAAATTATAGCAAATATATATACAGTCTATCTATGTGCCAATGTTTCTACATTACATTAGAGCAAATATTTATATAATCTTTCTACATGTCAATGTTTTACATTATATTATTTAATCCTCACAACAATCCAATGAAGTAGATACTGTTATGCCCATTTTGCAGACAGATAAATGTTACAAAACCAGTAAGTGACAGAGTCAACATTTAAAGCCAGGTGTTCTGCTCCAGAGCCGGTGCTCTTAACCACCATGATGTACTTCCTTTCTAAGATGACTAGTCCAAGGACAAGTGAATTTTTTCTGTTCTCTATTTGTGCTATACAGATGTGGAAAAGGAAGCTTTCTCAGAGCCTCCCTAGAATCCAGAAGGGAGGCAAAGAAGCAAATTGACAATTACAAAATGCATAGGGTGGTTTAGAAACAGGGAAGAGAGCATTTTATATGGGGTGTTGGAAAACTTTTCCCTGAAGGGATTACACGGTTGGAATCTTTTATGCCTAGAGACTTAGTAGGGGTCTCCCAAACATAATTACAAGCAAGAAAGAAGCTTTACATTATTACTGCTTGGAGCAGGGAAGATATAAACCATTCTAACCATTCTTCAAGCTAATAGTGTTATTCAAAGGAGCTGGAACCTATAGCTTCTATTTTTGCACTATACAGCATAGTAGCCACTAGCCTTACGTAACTTCTGCACTTGAAATATGGCTAGACCAAAGTGAGATGTATTGTAAATATATCACATTATTACAAAAAGAACGAAGATAGAATATCTCATAATTTTTAATATTTATTACATGTTGAGATAATATTTTAGATATAGTGGGTTAAATGTAATATACTAATTTGGTATCTCTTTTTACTTTTTTAAATGTGGCTACTGGAAATTTAAAAATTGTATTTGTGGCTCATCTTTGGCTCATATTATCTTCCTTCGGGCAGTGCTGATACATAGTAAGAGTGGCTAGCAGAACTAATTTCTAATTTGAATTTTATTACATACATTTGCTAGGATCAACAATCAAGTGTCAAAAAACATTAACATGTATTTAAAATAATATATGTTGTCAGATATCTATGTAACTTCATGAAATTCAAGATTAACAGAAATGTAACAAAATCCACTGAGAGGTATGTTT
Source organism: Hyperoodon ampullatus (assembly GCF_949752795.1). Lineage (NCBI taxonomy): Eukaryota > Metazoa > Chordata > Mammalia > Artiodactyla > Ziphiidae > Hyperoodon > Hyperoodon ampullatus. The sequence continues at coordinate 59,652,038 of NC_136915.1, read as the reverse complement.
GCATATAAATGAATGTGAATAATACATTTATAAGCTACATCTATAAACCTGGACCCACAGGGCCAGAACTTGGAAAAATAAATATGTAAGAGAGTGAATTCAGGGACTTGGTGAGGATTAAAATAAATGAAAACTGAAAATATGCCCACTGCACTGATATGATGTTTTTTCAGGCTACTGATGCTGACAAACCTGCCATGCGTTTGATGTCGGGAAGCGAAAAAGTGGAGGAAAGAAACCTGGTATGGAGATAAATACAATTTTATAAACTGAGATTCAAAAAATTTAACTATTTGACACCAGTATTGTGGGTCTACGTGGGTGCACTCATAGATGCTCATCTGTTTTGTCCTTCAGGTTAATGGACGTGGCCTAGAAAAGATCTCACAAACTTAGCATAGCATTAGAATCCCCCATGTCTGCCTCCAAATTTCCTTTCCAGTCTCCTCTGTGAGCACATCACACCATGTACCCTTTCTCCAAACAGCCTGGACAGTTTTCTGTTCCCTCAAACATCCTATGTAGCCATTCCTTTGTTGTTTCTTCACACAAAGAAGAAACATTTTCTTTCATTTTCTGCCTATCAAAATTTTATTCACCCTTTAAAACCCAGCCCAAATACCAAATACCAGTCCCATTGAAGGCTTCCTTATTGTTCAATGCTAATTATTCACAAATGTTATTAAGGGTCAGCAATATCCTGGCCCAGTGCTAAGCCCTGGGGATCAGAGTCCCCGCCTTCAAGAAGTTCATAATCTTAACAAGGTAGACGGGAAAAAATGCACAGCAAAGTGTGACAGGTGTTATAAGACGAGTCCATTCTCCACCCTGCTATTATATTGATCTTTCAAAAATGCAAACTGATTACACTGCTGCTGTTCTTAAGAGCCATCATTTGCCAGATATTCTGACAAATATGCACAAAATTCTGCAAAGATGTGTTACAGCATTGGTCATTCTACCTCTCCCACTTGTTGTGTGTCTGTGGGGCAAGTTCTCTGGGCATCATTTTCCTCAGATGTGAAATGGATGATAATAATAGTTTCTATCCAGGACGGTTGTATTAAATGAGTTAATACATATAAAGTACTTAGAATAGTGCCTGGCACATTCCAAGCAATCCATAAATATTAACTATCATTATTATCAACAGAAGACTGGAAATTACCTACCTATCAGTATGGGCTTAGCTACATTAAAATAATGACGTGATATGGGCCAACACACCATATCTCCAAGTCTTATTTTAAATTTGCTCCCATTTGAGGGCTAGAGTGTGTGTGTATGTGGTTCTATATGCATAATAGAAAACTCTTCTAGAGGGATATTCAAGTAAATGTTAATAAGCATCGCCTCTGAGGAAGGCACTGGTTATTTAATGGGGAAGGAAGACCCACTTTTCATTTTATAACCTTTAATACAGTTTGAATTATACTGCCATGTACAATGTTGTTTTTCTAATTATTGAAAAAACCAGATAATTTCCTTATGCGTCTCAGCAGGAAAGGAAAGAGTGGGAACTAGAATCCAAATTTTCTAACGCCAGCCCCCCGTGCTTTTTAAATTATATTCAATATTAGTAACCCCAGTGAGGAACCACATAGTCTAATTGAAAGAAAAAAAAACTATATGTGTTTTGTGCACATAGCATATGGCATTTAACAGACAAGGAACAGATGAAGCTCAGAACGGATAAATAATTAAGCTGTCACACATTGGGATCACTGGAGCTGGGATTCTTCCCCAGATCCTCCTGACATCAGCAAGATGAACCCAGAATCAAAAAATGTGGGTTCAATACTGTCTTTCCTTCCTTATTTATTTTTTTAAATTTTTTTATTTTTTGCTGCTCACAGCCTTGTGAGTTGTGCAAAGGGAATAAACTAAAACCTGTGAAAGCATTGTACACAAATGCCTGGCACATAGTAAGTGCTCCACTGCTCAGTTGAATTGGATTGTTGTTTCTTTCCCTCTTTACTTCTGGATATTTATTCCATGACTAATGCGAATGTTGTTCTACCCAACACCCACTGCCTCAGAGATTATGTTCACCTGATATTTGTAGGAGAAGCACATCATCTAAAAAATTCCATTTCTAAAAGCTCTATACTCAGGCGTGGGAGGTAACCAGCTCTCCACGTTAATGCATGTCCTCCTGTTTACTCCTTTGGCTCTGAAAGCTCATGTGGACTCTTTGTGAAGGCAGTCATTAATCCAGAGTGGGAGAGGAAGAGAGGGATTCAGAGAAAAATTACTCGTAATTGCAGAGCTCTATTAGTGTGTTTTTCTCTGCAACCTGGAGCTGAACATTGTGAAATGTATTTGTTCCCAGTGTAATTTAAATGTGAATTAAGCAGTGCTATCAGGCCAGGCTGTTTGAGGACAAGGCAGTTTATCACGTTTGGAATTATTGCTTGAAAATGCCCACCTGAGTGAAAAATGTCTCCTATCCTGTTGGTAGAAGGACTCCTTAAGATACTAACTATGATATCAGCTCTGATATTCTTAACTAGCTGGCAGCCTCTGGAAACTTCTGTGGACTGCAGTTCTTTTCATCTTGGAAATGAGAGGATCGCATACTCAAGGTCCACAGTGGGCAAGTAGGGAGTCTAGTTGATGGTACGCAGGAAGATTATGCCCATCTATAGAGAGCTACCTCTACTCAGTTCTACTGGGAGATGTGGACCCAGTGTTACAATTTTTTTTCTGATTTTGGGGGGAATCTCACAATTTTTAAACAATGACAATTAATTAGAAATTGTTGGCACAAAAACAGACACATAGATCAATGGAACAAATCTATAGAGAGCCCAGAAATAAACTCATGCACTATGGTCAATTAATCTATGACAAAGGAGGCAAGAATACACAAGGGAGAAAAGGCAGTCTCTTTATAAGTGGTGCTGGGAAAACTGGACAACTACATGTAAAAGAATAAAATTAGAACATTTTTTCATACCATATAAAAAATAAACTCAAAGTTGATTAAAGACCTAAATGTAAGACCAGAAACCATAAAACTCCTAGAAGAAAAGATAGGCTGAACACTCTTTGATATAAATCGCAGCACTATTTTTTTGGCTCTGTCTCCTTAGGCAAAGCAAACAAAAGCAAAAACAAACAAATGGGAGCTAATTAAACTTAAAGTTTTTGCACAGCAAAGCAAACCATCAATAAAACAAAAAGACAACCTACTGAATGGAAGAAAGTACTTGCAAATGATATGTCCAATAAGGGGTTAATATCCAAAATATGTAAACAGCTCATACACTTCAATATCAAAAAAAATCCAAGTAAAAATGGGCAGAAGAACTGAATAAGACACTTTTCCAAAGAAGGCATGCAGATAGCCAACAGGCACATGAAAAGATGCTCAGCATTGCTAATCATCAGAGAAATGCAAGTCAAAATAATAAAGAGATATCACCTCACTTCTGTCAGAATGGCTATCATCAAAAAAGAAAAAATCTGCAAATAACAAATGTTGGAGAGGATGTGGAGAAAAGGAAACCCTAATACACTGTTGGTAGGAATGTAAATTGGTGCAGCCACTATGAAGAACAGTATGGAGGTTCCTCAAAGTATTAAAAATAGAACTACCATATGATCCAGCAATTTCATTCCTGGGTATATATCTGAAGAAAATGAAAACACTAATTGGAAAAGATATACACACCCCAATATTAATAGCATCATTATTTACAATAGCCAAGGTATGGAAGCAACCTAAGTGTCCATCAACAGATGAATGGATAAAGAAGAGGTGATATATATACATATAAACATAATGGAATACTACTCAGACATAAAAAGAATGAAAATTTGGGGAGTTCCCTGCCAGTCCAGTGGTTAGGACTCAGCACTTTCACTGCCATGGCCCGGGTTCAGTCCCTGGTCAGGAAACTAAGATCCCGCAAGCTGCTTGGCATGGCCAAAAACAGAAAAGAAATATTGCCATCTGCAGCAACATGGATGGGCTTGGAGGGCATTATGCTAAGTGAAATAAGACAGAGAATGACAAATAATGTATGATATCACTTATATGTGGAATCTAAAAAATCAACAAATTAGTGAATATAACAAAAAAAGAAGCAGACTCACAGATATAGAGAACAAATTAGTGGTTACCAGCAGGGAGAGGGAAGGGGGAAGGGGCAATATAGGAGTAGGGGAGTAAGAGGTGTAAACTATTAGGTATAAGATAAGATACAAGGATATATTGTACAACATGGGGAATATTGCCAATATTTTATAATAACTATAAATGGAGTATAACCTTTAAAAATTGTGAATCATAATATTGTATACCTGTAATTTATATACTACTGTACATCAACTCTACTTCAATGAAATTTAAATAAATAAATAAAAGTATTAACATATTCATATTCTGGATGAACTGTTTATTGTCAAATACTAGTTGAGGTGCTAGAATTTTTGCTTCTGTTTATGACTGTACTAGTGATATGTGTTCCCTCTTTAATTATCTCAAACTCATGAGAAAACACCTTATATAAAAGATTGTATTCTCACCCTCACTTTGTTATATAGCACTCACCACCTCCATTCTCACCAAGAATTTCTGAGAGCCCCTTGAGTTACAATTATATACAAATTTTTCAACCAAGTGCAGTCCCACTTGGCATCTACTATGTTCTTCCAGAGCTACTCAGTCTCCCAATAGCAAGGTCCAAAGCTAAGTTCACATGATGCTGTTCCCAATGCTCGAAAATGTCAGGATTTCATGCAGAAGTTGAGATAATTGCCTTGTCTCAGATTCTGTGTACTTTGTCACCTGGTCCCCAAAGTAGCATGACTTATTAGAATCTTACTAAACCTCTTATGAAAACAGAATCTTCATCTCTAATCCTAAACTGTAGCTCAACATCAAACATTTTTCTCTTTCCTTGCAGCCCCCACACCCACATCCCTTCTTTGCCTAACTCAGTTTAACCCTCACTGCCTCAGTTAAACCTTCTCTGATTGTCCAGACTGGGTTATTTCCCCATTGTAAGTTCCCATCACACCTTGTCTTTCCCCTTTGCACTGTTATTTGTTTAATGGTTTTGCAACCAGATAGAGTATAAGATTATGTGCATGAGGCCATGAGTGGCTTTTGCTCAGTGGTGTACCTCTAAAGTCTAACACAATGCCTGGAACTTAATAGGTGTTGAATAAATACATATTAATGGAGGAAGTCACATTTTATAAAGGAAATTGAGGCTTAGAGAGGTTAAGTATCTTCCCAAGGCACAGAGCTGGTAAGGAGCAGAACCAGGATTCAAGCCTAGATTTGCCCAATTCCAAAAGCCCTGATCTCCTAACCACCATAACCAAGAGCATAGCCTCATGTTCTATTCCCAAATTCACTCTCCCAAGGGAGAGCACAAGTCAAACAAATCTGAAGGTAGGATTTTGTTCTTAAGTCAGAGTCATCAACCAACTTTTCTGTGCAGATCGAAAACAAGAGCTAAATATATGCTTTGGAGTGTAATTACCCTATTGTTGCTGGGAAACTTGTCATTCTGAGGTTGGCTTCATCAGGTATGAAGCAGAGAAGCTTCTAGGATGTCAGATCCTAGTAACAAACCAAAAGATTTCCTAGCAGAATAAGAAATAAAATTCTCAAGTAGACTTCTTACCTCCCCAGAACACATTGGGGAGGATGGTGTCACCACAATGTCTTGGAACTGATACATGATGACAGTCCAGGAACTTGAGGAGGCCATGGCGGGTGCCACGGATGAAAAGAAAGCAGGTTCAAGACCCAAGCAGGTACAAGTGAGCCACCTAATGGGACCCCTAATCCAAAGGGAGATATTTGAAAAAATATTAAGTTATTAATAACAACCAACTTTTATTGAGCTCTCCATCCATCTATCTAACCATCCATCCATTTATCCAATCATCAAACTTCAACCATCCCATCCATCTCCATCCATCCCTATCCATCCACCTATCCATCCATCCATCAGTGCCCATCCATCAAATATTTACTTGGGGCCTATTAGGTACTGGGGACTTTTTTAGATGCTGAGAATATAGAGATGAATGCAGCAGACTGAGGCCTTGCCCAGATGGAACATACATTCTAGTAGGGTGGAGAGTAGAGGGAGGAGACAATGAACAGATACATAAATATTATATAATAAAACCTCAGTGATAAATGTCATGAAGAAAAATAACACAGGATGAGGGGATCAAGAATGTCAGGGGAGTTTTTTAGATAACATGGCCAGGACACATTTTTAAGCATGTGACAAAAAACATGATTGCATGTGCTTCTCCTCTGCAGTACATACCAGTTTTCCTACAGAGGAGGAAACTGGATGGTAGTAAATTAACTTGTGTCCAAGAGTTAGAGTCAAGCTCAAGCCCATCTGATGCCAAAGCCTACAGTCTTGCCACTGATGTTTTGCAATCCCAGGGATTTGGGCTGGTCAAAGCTGAGTCAGATAAATGCTGGTTTGTTGCTATTATTTTTTCTCTGGCACAAATATCTATGAAGTTTGCATGATGTATAGGACGCTGCACCAAACTCTGGGAAATAGACTGTCCATGCTCTAAAGGAGCACACAGTCTGGTAGGAATGTGGACAACTGGAAAGTCACTTAGAATACAGCAGAGAGAACACTAGGTCTGCTGTAAGGACCAGTGCAAGTGCTGGGATGGGAGCTCTAGTGAAGGCTGGAGCCCCTCAGCCTGACCCCCAACCCGAGGCCCTCCATGCTCAGCCCTGCCTTCCTTGGATCTCACCTCCTTTCACTCACCTCTTGCTCAGGTGCACCACCCAACCTGCCCCCCTTGCTGTTCCTCAAGCCCACCCCTCTTGCTCTTGCCTCAGACCTTTCACCACTCACTGCACCTGCATTGCTTTCCATTTCCTACCCTATTTTCTTCAAAGAGTTATTGCTATCCTCACATATAGTGTATAATTTCTGCTTCTGTGTTATTTTATTTCACTTTATTTTTGGCCGCGCCATGCGGCATGCAGGATCTCAGTTCCCCGACCAGGGATCGAACCCATGCCCCCTGCAGTGGAAGCGCCGAGTCCTAACCACTGGACTGTCAGGGTAATCCATCTGCTTCTGTGTTTATGAGCAGTCTCCTCCACTTAAACATCAGTAGCAGAGATTTTGTTTTATTCAGTGTCATCTTCCTGGCACCTTGAAACAGTGTCTGGCACAACGCAGGCCCTTCAGCATTCAATGTGTGGGTTGAATACTTGAATGAAAGGAAGAATGTACAAATGACTCTCTCTGGGTTTGGTGATAGCTGGGGGGCTTGGTAAAAATGCAAAAGCCTGGTCCCACCCTGGGGAATTAGTAATTGTGGAATAGAGCCTGAGCATCTGAAACTGTCAAACGCTGAACAGTTAATTCTAAGGTACCAGAGCCAATTGTTAAATATTCAGGAATTTTGTGAGCTGGTTGCTAAATACGGCCATTGTGAAAAATTAGATTATATAAAGCCACAATTAAATAAATTATGTTTAATCATATTTAAAACAAATATACTCAAACTCAAAATACCCCAAATTCAACACTATCATTCCTAATTATTTTACTACAGGTTACTATTATCTGTGCTCTTGGGTTTTCTATGTTGACTATATTTGTACGGTGGGAATACTCTATGACATGAGCTACTGCATGGCCCTTCCCAACACTGGGTTCAGTGATGTCATGTTGGTAGCTGGAAATTGGCTACCATAGGAGTATTTACACCCTGGAAATTGCTAAATGCTACAGATCAGGGCTTGGTCCCTCTGGAGAACCAGCTGTTGAAGATTTTCCACCCTCAAGTACAAGAACGACTGACAGAGTGGGAAGAGAGTGGATTCAAATCAACCGTGCCACTCACTCGCTGTGTGACCCGAGTGGTTTCTAAACCTCTCTGAGCCTAACTTTCCTTAGCTCTAGACTGGAACTGATTATATTTTTCCCCTCCCTGAGCTTTCTTTTCCTTGCCCCAGCCTAACTCAGAGGAAGAGAAAATGCAGGTACGGTAATGATTACTATGCTTGGCATATAAGAAGCCTTCAGTAAAAGCCCTGGAGCTGCTCTGGGGAGCTGAAAGGAGTCTTTCCCTGAGGTATGGTTCTCAAGCTGAGGACTAAAATGTGCAGAAGTATTGGCAGGCCAAGGGCGGGGAGGGGAAAGTTATGTGACTGGGGAAGGTAACCCTGCCGAAGAGAGTCATTAAAAAAAACCTGAAGGAGAAGGAGAGAGAGAACATGACACTGGAATACTCTGTGTGGTTCCACTGGGCTAGTGCAGTAGTTCTCAAACTTTCTGGTGTAGGGACTCCTTTACAGTGTTAAAAACTATTCGGGACCCTCAAAAGATTTTTCTTATGTGGGCCATATCTATGGATATTTACTGTAAAACACTGAGTTAAAACTAAAAGTTTTTAAATGTGTTTATTAACTTAATAATAATAAGCCGATTAGGTACTAACATCAATAACCTATCTTTTATGAATATTAAATGCATTTTCCAAAACAAAAAAATTTAGTGATGAATTGGGAGATTGGGATTGACATATATACACTAATATGTATAAAATGGATAACTAATAAGAGCATGCTGTATAAAAAAATAAACTAAAATTCAAAAATTCAAAAAAAAAAGAAGTAGATGCCTTATATGTGAAAGTTCAGTGGAAGTAAAGTATTTTGATAAGAAAAAAATATTTAGCAAAAAGCTGACATAATTACATTTTTACAAATCTCTTGTTGGGCTTGATAGAAGACAGCTGGCTGCTTGTACCTGCTTTTGCATTCAGTCTGTTGGAGTATGGCCCATCATGTAGCCTTGGGAAAATGTCACTGAATACTCATGAGAGAATGAAAGTGAATAAAGCAAATATTGTCTTAGCATTATTATGAAAATAGCTTTGACCTCAGACCCCTTGAAAGGGCCTTGGGGACCCCATGGGTCCTCGAATCTTGTTTTGAGAACCTCTTGTGTCATGTACAAAGTCCAAAGTATGCAGTAGAGGAACTGATGGATTGGAGATAAAGCTTGGGAGAAAAGCAGGGGCCAGATGGCATCTGATGGAGTTCATGGAGAGCCACTGAGGGCTTAAAAGCCGGAGAGTGACAAGGTTGCTTTTATTTTGGAAAGATCATGGGCTCTAATGAGGAAACTAGATTAGAAAGGCTGAGAGGGGATGGGGTGAGGGCCCAGCCAGGAGGTTGTTGCCATAAAGCAGATGAGACATGAAAGTGGCCTGAACTGAAGTCGTGGCAGTAAATCTGGAGAGCAAGGGCAGCATGGTAGAGTTGCAACAATTTTGCGATGAGTTATGTGTGAGGGGAAAAGAAGGTAGGGAGGGTGTCCCCCAGGTTTCTGCCTTGGGCAGCTGAGTGGGTGGTGGGGAGGAAGAGTGGATTTGGTGCAGGAAATAATTAACTCCATTTTGCACATGCAAAGTAGAGTTTTCTAGTAGACAGATGACAGGTGGGTCAGAGGATAGGAGAGGTACCTGGGCAGAAAAGAGGTGGCCTGGGGAAAGTAGTCAAGGCTTAGAGGGACAAATTGATTTGACTGTGGTCATACAGCTTCTAAGTGCCTTTAAAATTTTTCAGCAGGATACTGCATGAAAATGTTATCGCAGTACCTAGTACCCGATGGTTATGCAAATAAATTGGTTATATTTTGCCTTCATTTGTTTATTTTTCTCTAACTTGTAAATGAATTGTGTAGGTGGTCCCCCTGCAGTCCACTCACAGTTCCTGATGTTCATTTGCGACAGTACAATGTGTGGGCTTAAAGCGAAAGTCTTAATGCAATTTTCTTCAGCTGTGGCCAGGAAAATTAGTAAGATTGGAAAACATTAGGTAGCTATTCTGCAACTTGCCATGGAAAAATCTGAATAGTGTAGAAACCTGGGAGTAGAGTATAAGGCATTTACCCCACCCCAATGCTTTAGGAGCGGAAGAAATATGGTGCAGAGTTAAATAGCTACTGCATAGGCTCTGCCTGTGTTGGCATTGATACTGACCACATGAATGATGTGGACACGATTTATAGTCACAGGGTGCCCAGAGGGTGAGGGGTATGGTCAGTAAAGGCTCACATAACTGTCATTCAGTCATACATTCAGTCAACAAATATTCATTGAGTTTCCGATAGGAGTCAAAACAAGACGGCAGGTCCTGTGGGAGTTACAAAGTGGAATGAAATTAGGATCCTACCTTTAATGAATTTACAGCCTCTAACACAAATAAGGAACATTTCTTGAACTCTTACATTATGCTCGGCACTGTTCTAAGCCTTCGACATGTATTAGGTCTTTTGATCGTCACAACAAATGTATAGGGCACATGTTATTACTACAGTGCTCATTATTCAAATGGAAAAGCTGAAGCAAGCCGGAATTAAGGCACTTGCCTAAATCCCTAGAACATGTGCTCCCATTGGGGGGGATAAGTTAAAGTCTCTGAGAGTGAAACCAAGGGTAATCATCACTTAGATCCATTAAACCTGTAACCTGTCTTCACTGAGCAAGCTCACTTTAATTGTTGCTACAGAAAACTTGCATGTCGGGCTTCCCTGGTGGTGCGGTGGTTGGGGGTCCGCCTGCCGGTGCAGGGGACGCGGGTTTGTGCCCCGGTCCGGGAGGATCCCACAGGCCGCGGAGCGGCTGGGCCCGTGAGCCATGGCCGCTGAGCCTGCGCGTCCGGAGCCTGTGCTCCGCAACGGGAGAGGCCGCCCCGGTGAGAGGCCCGCGTACCTCAAAAGAAAAAAAAAAAAAAAAAAGTAAAAAACTTGCATGTCCTCCAAGTGCCACGTAGCCTAAACAATAAAGAACTTGCCCAAGTTGTTTTCAGGAACTTGGAGTCAGCTGTGTCCAATTTAAGCTCAAGCCAATTAAGATTGTTAGGACCACCAACCCTCCAACTTGGGCTTGCACGGGTGTTTGCTCGTGGCCTTTTGACGTCATAAGGCCCAAAACTCCACCCTCAGAACGTGCTAATGCCTCCGTTTCATGAACGTGCATCCGATGAAGAAGCCTGTAGCTTAGTTACGCCTGCGCAGAACGATGATTACATCACCTTTTTATTTCCAATCACCTTTCCCCACGCTCTGCACGCCTCAGCTTTATCCCATAAATACCCCCAGCCTCGCACTTTTAGGGGAGGCTGGCTTGAGAGTTCTCCTGTTTTCTTGTTTGGCTGCCTTGTGAATAAACACTTCCTCTGCTGCAAACCTCAGCGTCTCAGCATTTGACTTGCTGCACGTCGGGGAAATGAGAAACGAACCTGGTTCAATAAGAAGAGGATGTTTGCTAGTGCACTGGGTCTTCCACAATGGAGTGTGCCAAGGAGCAGAAACTTGCAGGTGAGAGCATATGAGACTGGTCCGGGGCAGAGGCAATATATGGAGCGTAATGGGAGGTGAGGGGGGAGGCATGGAGCCAACCTGGCACAGAGTTGGCACTTCATAAACATCTGTTGGTTGAGGATTTGAGGGGGGAAAAGTGCTAGTAAAAATACACAGATAGTATACTGTTAAAAGATTGCCGAAGACCTGGAAGGCCAAGTTTAGGAGTTATTGTGTATACACACACACACACACACACTATATATATATATATTTGCAGTGAAGAGCCAGAGAATCTTTAAAGCAAGGGATTATGTAATAAAAAGAATGGTTTAGAAAAAGTGACATGGCAGAAGGTATAGCAGAAGAGTCAAAGGAGAGGGAGAATGAAGGCAGGGGAATATAGAATTAGGACCCCAGTGATTCCCAGTGATTCTTTGATCCTCTTCTTTGAAAGAAGACGTAGGGTTAACTTGTTTCTGCAACTGATATTCCTTATAACTCCCTTTCACATTTAAAGTAGCACGTGCTCACTATAGGAAATTTAGAACATATAGAAAAGTGTAAAGATGAAAAACACCCATGAGACTAGTATTCCAAGGTAATTACCATTAACATATTTATTTACTTCCAGGCATTTTTCTAGGCATATATCCTCTAGGTAGATTGAGAGATGATGGATGGATGGATAAATAGATAGAATTGATTGACAAAATTGGAATCATATTGCTTGTCATTTTGAATCCCGGGTTTCCCTTCTCCCACCCCACCCCCATGGTCAAATTGTGAATGTTTTTCCCCTTCTATTAAACATTTCTTTAAACAACCATGTATTTGGTTGATTGAAATATGGCAAAATTTAAGTAATTTACTATTGTTAGATATTTTCTTTGGTTCCTATTTTGCTTTTGTACTTGCAAATAGTACTGCAGGGAACAACCTTGTACGTTAACCTTACCCCTTGTCTCTGAATATTTCCTCAGGTTTAATACCTACGAGTGAAATTACTGGGTTAAGGGGTCTGAGCATTCTTAAGGTTCTTGATCTGTATTTCTAAATTGCTTTTTGGAAAGACTGCAACAATTTGCATATCCACCAGCCCTGGGCAAATGTTCTGCCAGTGGATTGTACATTCTGCATCAGCTTTTAAATATCTGGCCCTGAATTGTGTCAATTATGCCAGACCACAGTTTCAAATTGGATTTCAAATATTTTGACTTGGATCATGTGTCAGATCAGGAGAGTTCTTTCTTGAAGCCAGGTTTGTGCAGTGGCCCGGGCATTTGATAAGGAACTGTTTATGTCATGGGAGTAGAAATGAAATTGACGTCATTGAGCTCACTGCCTGACAGAAAGGAATGCAACTTGGAGGAGGCTCTTTAAAGAAATGGGAGGATTGGCTTTTCAGACACCTTACTTTTAAGTCAGCTTCAACGTAGGCAGTCCTGATGATTTAGGGCCTGATTACCATGAATTTTTACCCCTGTCTGTCTCCTTCTGATGAGATGGGATTTGACCAGTTCACTTTTCATTAACACCTCCACCAGAAGACTGAATAGAGGAGTAAAAGGAAAAGAAAATCAAAGATGTCCAAGCTTTTTTTTTTTTTGATTGATGGGAGAATAAACTTAGAATGTAAGTGAACACTTTAATAATCCCTGCTCTTTGACCCTCAAATCACAGAAAATTGAGAAGTTGTCTTAGAAATGATTGGGAAGAATTTTCTTTTCAATCATCATGATGCCGGATTTTTCTAGCTCTGTATATTACATGTCTAATCTTCTTTAAACCTCTAACATACAGAAGGCCTCGTATTTCTCCACGGGACTCCCAGGGTTTTGTCATATTTCATCCCACTCATCCTCATAGCATGCCCCAGTTTGTTTATCTGTATGATGAGAAAGAGGGGATGAATTAGGTTATTGTCAACATTAACCCCAATGATGCTTTGATCCTAACATCTTAATCCAGGATGAATGCCCTATTGGGGAAGATTGGGGGAGCAGAGAACCCTCGTGTTTTGACATTTCCTATAGGCAAACCATAGTTCCTCCCATGACAGCTACACTATGCTAAGTGCTCTATGAATATTATCACATATGGTCCAAATGATGACAGGTACTATTAATAGTGCCAGGGTCTACAGATGGGGGAATTGAGGCACAGAGGCTGTAAGTAATTCAGTGAAGGTGTCACACAGTAAGTTGTAGAGGTGTGTTTCAAACCAAGCTGGCCTGGCCCCGAAGTGAGTGCTCTCAACTACTTACTATGCTGTCTCCACAATAGAGCCTTCCTCAGTTAGCCTCCAGATGGTCCAAACCCTGCTGACTCTGCTTCCCATGATTGGCCCAGTAAACAGGTCTGTATGTCTCACTGGCCTCAAACTGATGGAGGGAACACAAGCATACCTCACTGTGCTGGCATGCAGCATAAATACTGTGTTGTTTATAATAACTTCATTTATTGGCATTTGCTAGCTGTGTGACCTAGGCAAGTTTACTCTCTGTGCCTCAGTTTATCTATCTGTCAAATGGATGTGATAGTATCCATTTCAGGGGATTGTTGTGAAAATCAAATGAGTTAATACATGTGAAGTACTCAGAATAGTATCTGGCACAGTGAAACTGCTCTTTAAGTGTTGTTAATATCAATACAGTACATTATAAACTACCAGGCACTGTGCAAAGCATTGGAGAAACAAGGTTAAATAAGACAGGTGGGTTCCTCCACTCAGGTCTAGTGGAGGAATTTTTTGAACAAATACAAATGATAAAAGTTAGGAGTGTTACCAATGAGAACTATACATTGCTCTAGGAGCAACCAATAAAATGCTCAAACCAGGACTGGAGATCAGGGAAGTCTTCTGTATGAAGGTAACTTAGTGTAGCAGACACTGAAATCTTCATTTCACCCCAGGGGTATTTCTCCTTACTTTCTGGATCGTCACTTCTGTTTTCTTCACCCCCACCATCTAGTCCATGAACAAGATCTACAGGCTCTTATTCTAAAATAAACCCCAATTTTATTTAATTCCACCAATGCTACCCTTGTCTGAACCACTCACATGTCCACCTTGCCTCCTGCAGGGCTCTCCAAAGGTTCTCCTTCCATGCCTCCTCTCTGTCATCTCTACTACTCATTCTCCATAGTGTCCAGGGTAATCTTTTAAAATGTCAACATAATTTAAAATGCCCCAGTGACTTCCATTTATAGTTAAAATCTGAGCCCCGTACCCCTAATGCCCTAGATGATCTGCCCCACCTACCTCTATGACCTGTGGTATACTTTTCAATCTCCATCTCTGGCCCTAGGAACAAGCCTTTCCCCCCCACCCCCTTGACTTTACAAAGCTTGTCCTGCCTCAGGACCTTTGCACTTGCTGCTGCCTCTTGTGTATCCTTCTTACCAGTGTCACAGCTCAGGTCACTAAGAGGTGAACCAATCAATGTATATGGCCCTCTCCCACCCAGCCACCACCCTCCAGAGAGCCTGGAGTTCCCCCATCCCTTTATTGTCTTTTAGCAACCATCAAAATCATCCCGTTCATTCATTGCTTGCTTGTTTACTGTCTCCCCAGTGCTAGAATATGATTCATGGGACCCAGGGCTCTGCCTTTCTATTCACCACTGTCCCCATCATCTAAAACAGGGCCTGGAACACAGTAGGTACTCAATAAATACAGTAAGTCCCCTACATACGAACGAGTTCCATTCTAAGAGAGTGCTCGTAAGTCCAATTTGTTCATAAGTCCAACAAAGTTAGCCTAGGTACCCAACTAACACAATCAGCTATATTCTACTATACTGTAATAAGCTTATAATACTTTTCACACAAATAATACATTAAAATGTTTTATTTTTTGTGTTTGCATTTATCTTACAGTACAGTAAGTACAGTAGTACAGTACAACAGCCAGCGTACAGGGGCTGGCATCGAGTGAACAGGCAAGAAGAGTTACTGGAGGAGAGAGGGGGTGGGAGATGGTAGAGCTGAAGGATCGTCAGCAATAGGAGATGGAGGGCAAGCTGCAATTTCACTCAGGCCTGACGCTGATGGAACGTGAGTTCGTATCTTTGAAAGTTTGCATATTGAATGTTCATATGTAGGAGTGTATTTGTGATTTGAATGACTGAAGTTCATTTAATATGAATCCTAAAAGAAGGATGAGAGTTAACCAAGTGAAGATGAGCAGCAAGAATTTTCCAGGCAGGGGGACAGTATGTTCAAAGGCCTAGACCTTTGGGAAGAGTGTGGTGTCTTTAAGGGAACTGAAAAGAAGGCCAATGCAGCTGAGTACCAAGGGCAGAGGAAGACATGGTACAAGCTGAAGGTGGCAAGTGAGTAGGGCCAGAGCATCCTGGGACCTGCTAAAGACTGTGGACTTTTGTAAGGGCAGTAGGAGGCTGTTTTAAGGCTTAAGCCACAGACTCAGGTTAGTGTTTCTAAAAGAACTCTGTAGCCGACGCGTGGGCTTAGGGTAGATACGTGACACCAGGTCATAGCTCCCTTTCCCTTGCCTCAATCTTAACAAAACCCTGTGGGGTAGACAAGAAAAAGTATGGTTACTTCCAAACTATAGATGTAAAAAAGCAAAGATTCTGGGCTTCCCTGGTGGCGCAGTGGTTGAGAGTCCGCCTGCTGATGCAGGGGACACGGGTTCCTGCCCTGGTCCGGGAAGATCCCGCATGCCGTGGAGTGGCTGGGCCCGTGAGCCGTGGCCGCTGAGCCTGCGCGTCCGGAGCCTGCGCTCCGCAATGGGAGAGGCCACAACAGTGAGAGGGCCACGTACCACAAAAAAAAAAGCAAAGATTCTGAGAGCATAAACAAGTGGCTGGTGGTCAGTGTGGCTTTATTCCAGCCTCTCCTGTCTTCAAGCAGCCATGAACAAAAGACACGGGAGGTGCTTATGGGGAGCACCCAGATGAATGCCCTTGGCGTCTCTCCTCTTCCCTGTCCTAAGGAGAGAGGGCATCGGGCACACCGTACATTAGAACCTGTGCTTGTAATAAATCTTCTGCTTCCTTGTGCAAAGACCATCGTGAATCTTGTCTCTTAAAGAGCTTCTCTGCTCTGTGAATTTTAACAGCCTTCTTTAGTGTAGACACTCGGACTCTTGTTCATGTTTGAAACTCAAATCTTGGATGAGTAGATATATTACACCACTGAGCTGCAAGAGCGGGTAGGCCATCTATCTATCTGCCTCCATTTAGGTCAATCTTTTTCACCTGTAACTGATGAGTCCTCTGCCCTGGTTTGCTTCCACATCACACTTCACCCCATCCCACCCCCCAAAGACGAGAGCCCAGAAGTGACCACTGCAGTGGGAGGAGGGGGGCAGCAGCTACTGATCAAGTGCCAGGCTTCGGACGAGGTGTGGTACATGCCTGATCTCACGTAATCTGTCTGCAGCAGTCCCTGCCGTGTTTTGCTGATTGAGAGATCTAAATCACATGTTTCAGGTAAAACGTACCAACACATTGGAATTAAAGTCAATGTTCTCTATTCTGACTGCCCCCCACGCTGGATCCACCCCCATCATCCCTCACATTGTCAGAACTACCTCCCCGGTGACTCAGCCTCGGATTTTTCTCGCAACTATCTCATGCTCCATTACCAGCAGTCATCTGATTGAAGCACAAATCTGGTTAGGTTTCTGCCCGGCTCAGAAACATTCCCTGGCTCCCCACTGCCCACAGCTTACTATCTAATAAGGAACAAAACCAATCATGCTAGAAGAACAATAATAGAAGAGGACTGTTAGGGCAACGGGAAGGGGATGATTCAGACGCTTTTGCTGCGGGAGCAGTGGTGGGGGGCAGGGAGACTCCACAGAAGGCAGCTGAGCTGGGTTTGGTGATGGATAGAGGGGTCTCTCTGAAACGAAGGCAGCAACATGAGCAAAGGCACTGAAAGGCGAAAGCCACGGCTCTGGCTGCCCCTGGGACACATAACCGGTTGTTATTGCACCATGGAACCTTTCTCTCTGAGCTCTAAAGAGCAGCATAGCAACAAGCAATGATTTGTTACAGCTAGACTGTCAGGCAGTTTATCTGATGTTAGTGCCCACGTGAACTGCATGATGATTTATGAAACTCAATTTCTCCACCAATACAGGCAAACAGATTTAGCTGTGCAGTTAGGAAGAGCCTGGGGAAAGGCAGCCTCTAGGGAGAGACTGAGGCTACCCTCCCCCCATGGCCCCAGCTCCACCTCCATGGAACACTGGAGCACTGATTGGGATCAAGGCCCTGGAACATAAAGCCGCAGGGCTGGGGCAGAGCTTCCAGGGTGATAAGAAAAACGATTAAAAAACAAAAAACAACGCTGGAATCCAAATGCCATGGTGTCTCTGACTTTTCCCTTTTTGCCTTCTAGATTTGGCTTTGGAACTCTCTTCTCCTGTGGGGCTAAGGAAGGGGTATTGGTGCCCTGGGAAGGTCAAGTAGATGCCACAAGGGCACCAATAGAGGGGCTCAGGGAAAGGGAGGCTTCCTCTGTCTCTGAGGCGTTTCCTAGCCTAGACTTAAAGCTAAAGGGCCGAAGAATCCTGAACATTTTCCCAGCGCTGTTCACTGGGACCAAGGCTTCCACAGAGGGACTAGGTCTAAATCACTGCTAATAATAGAGAGGGTCCATTTCCCCAGGCTTGTTCTCTGTGTGTTGCTTTCATGAAACTTGGCAGCCTAAGGTCAATGGTAGTTGTCTAGCCTTGTGATTGGTTTGTCGGGGACTCTGGCAGGAACCCACAGTGGGATCTAGAAACAAGGGTGGAGACAGAGCTCCAACTGCCTTCAGCCAAAAGCAGAATTGCCACTGATAAATGCACACTGACCCATCCTAGGCCACCTGCCCCTTTAGCACTGCTTCTGCACACCCTCCCATGTTCTCTCTAGGCCTGTGTATGAATTTAGCCAGTCCATAAGAGTCAATTGATCTATAGACTTAGTGCAATTTCTATAAAAACCCTAGCATGGTTTGGTAGACATAGACAAGCTTATTCCAGAATTTATATGGAAAAGGAAATGTGCCAGAATGGCCAAAATAATTTTTTAAAAGAGGAATAAAGTAGGAGTAAAGAATAAAGACTTTTCAATGTTAAGGCTTAATACACAGTTACAGTAATCAAGGCAGTATGGTATTGGCACAGAGAGAGAGGCACACAGATCAAGGGGGCGGAACAGAGAGCACAGAAATTGACCTGTAACATACGCCCAACTGATTTTTGACAAAGGTGCACGGGCAATTCAAGAATAGCCTTTTCAACAAATGGTGCTGGAGTGATAGGATGCTGTGAATGAATAGTGTCCATCCCACTCTCCCACAAATTCATATGTTGAAGCTCTAACCCCAAGGTGACTATATTTGGAAGATAGGGCTTTTAGGAGGTATTTAAGATTAAATAAGATCATAAGGATAGGGTCCTAATCCATATTAGAAGAGGAAGAGGGAGAGATCTAGGGTCTCTTCCTCTCTCCCCACTCCCTCCTCTATGTGAGAACACAGCAAGAAAGGAGCTCTCCGTAAGCCAGGGAGAGAGGGCCTTCACCAAGGACCCAATCCTGATCTCAGGCTTCCAGCCTCCAGAACCATGAGAAAAGAAATTTCTGTTGTTGAAGCCTCCCAGTCT
Organism: Hyperoodon ampullatus; assembly: GCF_949752795.1. Classification (NCBI taxonomy): domain Eukaryota; kingdom Metazoa; phylum Chordata; class Mammalia; order Artiodactyla; family Ziphiidae; genus Hyperoodon; species Hyperoodon ampullatus. The sequence continues at coordinate 59,633,081 of NC_136915.1, read as the reverse complement.
ATGATATTTTGTTATGGCAACCTGAGCTGATTAACATATATCTACAGGCAAAAAAAGAACCTAAACCCCACACCTTATGCAAAAATTAATGCAAAATGATTCATGGACTTGAATGGGAAATACAAAACTACAAAACTTTCAGAAAGAAACATAGGAGAAAATCTTTGGAACCTAGGACTGGGTGAAGAGTTCTTAGGCTTGACAGTAAATGCATGATCTATAACAGGAACAATTAAAATATTTTCATCACCATGAAAATGAAAATTAAAAATGTTTGCTTTGTGAACAACTCTATTAAAAAGATGAAGAGACAGATATACAGGCTGGAAGAAAGTAATTGTAAATCACCTATTGGACAAAGTATTCCTATGAAGAATACATAAGAAACTCTGAAAACTCAACATGTAAAAAATTCCAATTAGAAGATGGGCAAAAGACACGAACAGACATTTATCACAGAAGGTCTACAGATGGCAAATAATCACATGAAAACATGTTCGGCATCATTAGCCATTGGGGAAATACGAATTGAAGCCATAATGAGATATCACACACTCCTACCAAAATTGCTAAATTTAAAAAGGTGATAACACCAAATGCTGGGGAAGATGTGGAGAAGCTGGCATATGTTGATGGTGGGAATTTTAAATGGTACAACCACTCTGGAAAAAAGTTTGGCAGTTTTTAAAAATGTTAATCATAAATTTACCATATGACCCAGCAATTCCACTTCCAGGTATATATCCAAGAAAAATGAAACATACAGACTTGCACGTGAATATTCATAGCAGCTTTATTCATAATAGCCAAAATGAGGAAACAATCCTGATGCCCATCAAATAGTGAAGGAATAAGCAAGATGCCTGTTGGTGAATGGATAATCAAACTGTGGTACATACATACAATGAAAATGAAGTACTGATACATGCTACAACATGGATGAACCTCAAATACATCATGCTGCTTGTCCCTGCCGTTTGCCTCTTGGAACACCCTTGATGTGCTCAGCTGAGTGTCCCACGGGCCCAGTGTTTATTGTTTTTTTAAAAAAAGCAAAGTATTCAAAGCCATTCCAAGCCCCTTGGAGACTGCAGCCATGAATAAGGAAATAGGACCACAGTTCTATGTGGGGTTTTGTTTGTTTGGTTTTTTGGGGGTTTTTTGGCCACAGCACTACAGCATGTGGGATTCTAGTTCCCTGATCAGGGATCGAATCCTGCGCCCCCTGCATTTAAAGCGCAGAGTCTTAACCAGTGGCCCACCAGGGACGTCCCTCTGTGTGTGTGTGTGTGTTTTCTTTTCTTTTCTTTTTTTTTTTTTTTTTTTTTTTTACAGTAGGTCCTTGTTGGTTATCTATTATAAATATAGTAGTGTGGGGCTTCCCTGGTGGCTCAGTGGTTGAGAGTCTGCCTGTTGATGCAGGGGACACGGGTTCGTGCCCTGGTCTGGGAAGATCCCACATGCCGAGGAGCGGCTGGGCTCGTGAGCCATGGCTGCTGAGCCTGCGTGTCCGGAGCCTCTGCTCCGCAACGGGGGAGGCCACAACAGTGAGAGGCCCGCGTACCACCAAAAAAAAAAAAAAAAAAAAAAAAAAAATATATATATATATATATAGTAGTGTGTACATGTCAATCCCAAACTCCCAATCTATCCCCCCGCCCTTCCTCCCTGGTAACCATAAGTTTGTTCTAAGACTGAGTCTGTTTCTGTTTTGTAAATAAGTTCATTTGTATCATTTTTTTTTAGATTCCACATATAAGCGATATCATATGATATTTGTCTTTCTCTGTCTCAGTATGATAATCTCCATGTCCATCCATGTGGCTGCAAATGGCATTATTTCACTTTGTAATGGCTAAGTAATATTCTATTATATATATGTACTACATCTTTATCCATTCATCTGTCAATGGACATTTAGGTTGCTTCTATGCACCCCAGTGCTCATTGCGGCACAGTTTCCAGAGTTCTGTTTTGTTGGTCTTCAGAACCGAAGCCATGGTTCGAGGGACAGCTGGGGGATACTTGTATTGCACTACTAGAGGTGAAATTCATGTACAGATAGAAGAAACAGAATTATTTATCAAGAATGTTTAACTTTCATCCTTGATCGAGGTAGAGATAAAGCAATGCAAATTAGGCTATGTGACAATGTAATTCCCACGACACTTAGGACAGCTTCTGGGAAACCAGTCTTTGAGTTCTAGGGGCAGTATGGTTGCAAAGCTTAAACTTAAGGGAACTGAAGAAGGGAACCCCCAGCAGTGGCACCTGTGACTTAATTTGATTCAACAGGGGGATCCTTGGCCAGCCCGGACAGACAAGATTGATGGCTCCCCACTGAACATTCTAAGTTGATGGAGCAATTCATCTGGTTAATTCTTATAAGGAAGGGGATTCTGGCACGTTAACTAGTTATGTGACCCTGAGCAGCCAGTGTGTCCCAGCTTCTTACAGGGACAAGTAGTGGTCAGCCACCTCACATTGACCGTTATCAACTCTGTGATGCCTTTGGATGGCCAGGGATGCCCCAAATATACTAACCAGCTGTGGGTGCACCTAACATATGTAAGAGGTGTGGGTAATGCATTGAACTCAGCTCCCAATCCATAACTGCAATTATTCCTCCTGAAGGAGGAGTCCCCAGTAAGTGCAGGTCATAAACTTTCATTGAGTCCCTGCCCTTTATGCATTCAGTCAGTCCCTCTTACTGACCATATGGTGTTAAAGCACTGGGGATCAGCCCCTCTGCAATGGCCATGGCCCTGGTGGAGCACTGAGAACATGGTCGAATTTGACTTTGTAAAAGAAGTAAGGTCATAACAAGGCTTCTATAAATGAACATGGGGAAGGATCAAGATCTGTTGTTTCTTTCTCTGCACTATGCAGAAGGATCTGATGCAGTGTGGCGAGCTGATCACAGTCAAGAATCGAGTTGTGCTGGGGTGTCACCTGTGGCTTGCCCTTCCAGCTCCCTCAGGGAGTCCCAGGAGTGACCTGTGCCAAAGTTTTAGTTGGACAGATTGACTGACTTCCAAGGGAACATAAGAAGCCAGACACAGAAGACCACACATTGTGGAATTCCATTTATATATCATGTTCTGAAAAGGCAAATCTGTAAGAGACAGAAAGTAGACTATTGTTTGTTTCGGGCTGAGAATGGGAGCCAGGAGTGAGAGTGGGCAGGAGGGATCCTTTTGAGGTTATAGAAGTGTTCTAAAATTTCATCATGGTTACGGTTGTACAACTCAGTAAATTCACTAAAAATTATTGAATTTACATGAGTGAATTTTATGTAGATTACACCTCAAGAAAGCTAATTGTTTTTTAAATTGACTTTTAGTTTGAAGGTTTAATTACAGAAAAGCTACTAAGAAATGAATAGCATATTTAGTGTGCAAATATAGCTTTAAGGTAATTTTCAGTTAATAGAAGTTGGGGAGACCCTTTGTTCTATGCCCTAGAACTATGGAATAGTTCTATGCTCAGTTCTATTCCAGCGCTGAGATTCCTTGATGCTAAGATGCTGAGTTGAAATCAAAATTTATCACGGAGGACCACAAATACAGTGGGTCTGCTGTTATCTCATGACATATTGTATATTTAGGTTTTCAGACCTCCCTTTCCTAGAGCTGTCATTATTAAAGAAATTATGGCTTTGGGGAGAAGTCACTCCATATTAGAATTTCCATGTTAAATTTAAAAATAATTTCAGTAGCAGAAATCAGAATGGTCCATCTTGTACCCATGTTTTGATCTCATGAGAAAAATTTCACCCAGTGTAAAATCATAATTGTAGTTTTACAATTTTACCCTGTTCTCTGGCATTCTTAAATTCATTCCCAGGCTTGAAAAGTGGGGGAAGTCATCATTTATTGCAAAGAAGTTCAGCTATACTTAGAGAACAAATAAGCCAAACTAGAGTTCTAGTGAGAGATCAACATGTGGGTTGCCATTATTTGTTTGCTAAAAATATGTTTACTATAGTAGAACATATTTTCAGACTGCCAAGATGTGGAATCCTCAACTCATTCTTTTAACTCTCCATCTGTTCAATGCTCTGCCACTTTTATTTTTATAGCATGAAGATAACTTAGTCCCAAAAGAATAAGAGACTAAAATTACAACAAGGTGTGTGTATGTATATATACACATATATAAATAAAATATTATATATATACGTTCTAAAAATATATATCATGCTGTGCAATAGCTTTAGAGGTTTTTTTTTTTTAATATATATTTTAATCCTAAAGAGGAAACTCTACCTTCAGTGATCATGGGTGATATTATATAAAAATGTTTGAAAACCATTTCTAACTAAAAAGCAAGTTGACATACAGGATCATTTGGGTGAAGAAAAGGAGGCTTGTGTTCTGGTCCCTCACATGGGCCAGTCACTTGCATCTTTTAGGCCCCCTTTTTCTCATCTTTGAAGTACTCTAAGAGATTTAAGGAAGATAATCTCTAAAGTGCCTCTAGACCTAAAATCTGTGATTCAGAGACTTTTTTAAAAAACGGATTTTTTCAACGGACATTTGAACAACAGTTTTATATATGACACTTTGTAGCTTTGTGGAAATACAATGGTCTTTGGAGTCAGAATTCTTCCTCTGCCACTTTCAAATCTGTTACCTTGGTCAAATTATTTCATCATTCTGAGCCCTAATTTCACTGCCATTAAGCATGAGGTTAATTATGTATACTTAATAGGGGTGCAGTATGGTTTAAGGAACACTAACTGATATAAAAGATAAATCCCCAATTCTCAGTGGATTACACACTAGATGTTTCCTCCTCTTAAAAGATTGCAATGGTGAAAAGGGACCAAGGCTACTTCTACTTTATGGTCCCTCTATTAACACACAGTTTTCCAGGTCTCTGTAGCAGGGAAAGGAAGAGTGAGGAAGGTATACATGCTTCCTAACCACATCACCTCTGCTCAGATTTCACTGGCAAAAATTAGTCATGTGGCCATACCTACATATATGAAATATTATAGGAAATGTAGTCTCTAGTTGGACAACCAATTTCTAGAAACAACTCTGCACTATGGCAGGAAAACACATTTTGTATAGAAAGCTATTGCTACCACAGGTTGTTAGGAAAATTAAATGTCTTTATTTTTAAAGTGCCTAGTATAATATAGGCACTGAAAAAACTTAAGATTTGTTAGGTATAGAGGAACTATTTTGGTAGGGAATAGATATGTATTTATATAATACAAGGTAAATAGTGGTATCAGAGAGTATAGTTAAAGTACAATGGGACTTTGTATTAGTTTCCTATTGCTGCTGTAACAAATTACCAGAAATCTAAGAGCTTAAAACAACACAAATTTATTATTTACAGTTCTGGAGGTCAGAAGTTTGAAATGGGTCTACAAGGCTAAGATCAAGGTATCAGCAGGGCTGCGTTTCTTCTGGAAGTTCTAGGGGAGAATCAATTCCTTGACTCTTCCAGCCTCTAGAAGCTGCCCTAATTCCTTGGCTCATGGCCTTATCTCTCCAACTTCTGCTTCCATAGTCACATCTTCTCTGACTCTGATCCTCTGCTTCCCTCCTATAAAGACCCTTGTGATTACATTAGGTACATTCAGATAGTCCTAAAAATAATCTCCTCATTCCAAGATTCTTTCCTTGGCCACATCTGCAAAACCCCTTTTGCCTTGTAAGGTAACATATTCACAGGTTCTAAAAGTTAGGATGTGGACACATTTTGCCAGGGGTGGGGGGCTGGGAGAGCATCATTTTGCCTATCTTAAGAAGGAGAGACAGTGGTTATGATTTTAGATACAGAGAGTGACATGGACTTGAAAATTAGCTCTGTCTTTTGCTAGCTAAATGACCTTGAAATGTGCCTCTTTCCTTTTCTGTAAAATGGGGATGGCGATAGTGACTACCTCACACACATGTTGTAAGGATTATGAGATAATGTGTATAAATTACCTGGCACATACTCAAGACAGGAGATTCATTCTTATTTTACTATTTCATGGTATATACTGGCCCATATACACCCCATTTATCATCTTAGGCTCCTCTGAGATCACAGTTGAATCAGAAAACTGTACCATGGTTTCTTTGTACAGAGAGACTATCAATCATGTTCAGCACACTGACCTCCTCTTGGAAGAAAAGCAGATTAATGTGTTTTAGGGAATTTTGCATCAGCAGAGATTAAGCACTATGGTTCTTCTGCTGAGTCTGGTAACCCATATATTCCAGGATATCATTATGTCCTGAGTTTTCTGAGCCTGTGGTTTTACTGTGATCACCCAAGAAATCATTGGTGGAGATTAAGAAATCCGAGGCATTTTCTCCCATGAGGTGGTCACACAAATTGATCACAAGAATCTGGCCACACAGTGAGCAGGAACAGGAATGACTTCCTGAGAGGCCCTCTCCTTCCTAGCATAGGAGCCCCAGCCCTACCCACCCCACTTCTAGGTGGCTTAGAAGCTTCCCTCTTAATTTTTGTCACAAATATAAGATATCATTTCCAGGTAGAGAAATCTTCTGGCTGCCATCCTACCAAACACCAAAAGACTTGTAGGCTTGAGGGGGAGTGGGGGAGGGATGGATTGGGAGCTTTGGATTAGAAGATGCAAACTATTATATATAGAATGGATAAACAACAAGGTCCTAGTGTATAGCACAGGGAACTATATTCAGTATCCTATGATAAACCATAACGGAAAAGAATGTGAAAATATATGTACATATAAGTGAATAACTTTGCTGTACAGCAGAAACTAACACAACATTGTAAATCAACTACCCTTCAATAAAATACATTTTTAAAAAAATCTGTAGGTTCAATTTTATGGTAAACAATTTGGCTTCAACGACATGATCATATTAGTGTTAACTCTTGGGTAGGGTCTAATCATGTAGAATGACTTCAAAGTTCCTCAGTTTGCTCATCAGCAAAATAATTGTAATAATATATGTCATAGCAACTCTATCATAAAGTGGGGAAGCCCCCCTCCCAAGGTCAGCTTCAGATGTCAGATCCCTTGAGAGTATGATCAGAGAAAGAAAGGGTTATGACTCACACAGATAGGAAAGCCCCAAGGTGAGCAGCAAGGGGGATGGGTCTGGTGGAAAAGATCCAGAAGTGAGAGTGTAGAGAGTGCATGGGCATTTTTTAAAATTAATTTTTATTGGAGTATAGTTGCGTTACAATGTTGAGTTAGCTTCTACTGCACAGCAAAATGAATCAGCCATACTTATACATATATCCCTTCCCTTTGGGATTTCCTTCCCATTTAGGACACCACAGTGCATTAAGTAGAGTGCATGAGCATTTTATAGAGAGGAAAGTCCTGCCAGTGGGAGGCGAGCCCACTCACTGCCATGAAGTTTGAAAGAGGCAGTAAGAGCACACATAAGCTTTAGGGACGGGAGTGGAACAGTGCGAACCTTACTGGACAGGAGTTGACAGACACAGACAGGAGATGAGACTTAGAGTTTACTGGCACTAAATCAAATGTCAATTGGGGGACCAAGTTTCTTTCCTATGTTCTTTGTAATTCATCTGAGATATTTGGGTTAATACAGCAACCTCCTAGTTTTCCTGTAAATAAACGTGTACTTAGCAGAGACTAAGTTTATAAAGCCAACACAAAATAATAAGGCCAGCAATTGTTATGATAGCTCCTTGAAAGATAGTGGGGAGTCAGCAGACTGGAGATAGCCAGGAGAAGAAATCAGCAGAGTCCAGGGAATGTCTTCGAGTATTTTAGTAATAATATTGACTATTTTGGTTTGCTGTTTTATTTGTTGGACTCTTCTGTAGCTCTTTCCTGTGTTATTGACCCACATGAAATAGGAGCGTCCCTTCAAGGCACACTCTCCTTGAGATGCCAGTAGGTAGTCTAATGCCAATCTATTACCAACTAGCATAGCAACCAGAGAGCTTTGTCCCTCATTAATGGCATCTAGGGCTGGGGCTGTTTGATATATGTGGTCTTCCAGGAGTTGTGGCGTTTGTGTGTCCTCTCTGAGTTGTGACTGTGTTACAAAATTGAAAATACCTAAATTTATGCCTGTTGCACCAAAGATTGGGGTAAGGTCCAATATAATAGCTAAAAGGTGGCCTCTTTGAGGGAAGGCTCCATGAGAGAAGTGAATTCTCTAGTTGGAAATGGAGTGACCTGGGTACTGTATGTGTGTAGGACACAGGCCAAGTCACCTAGCTGGGAAGGGGTGGGGTGGAGGAGTAGAGTATAGGACCCCGTGGAGGAGGAATAGTGCCACAGGAGAGCTAGTAGCCCAGGGGTCTTACAGGGTGGAGATTCTGGTGGGCAAATTTGTATCAAAGCAGACATGTGAGGACCAAATAATCCCAACAGGGGGTTGGGGAGACACAGCTGTATATAATCTTGATTGGTCAAGGAGGCAGAGAAAGGTAAGGAGTCCATGGAGGGAAGGTTAATACAGAAGCACCTGATGAGGCTGAGGGAGTTCTGAGCTGGAGGGTGACTGGAGAGGATGACAAGCAGCTAAGATGAATATTGCAGGTCTATAAAAGGGCAGGAATTAGTTGTATAGTGGTTGTCTAGGCTCGGGTGCCTGAAAGCAGGCCTCACATTGATGGAGGTTTAGCTCCAGGTGACATGCTCTGATACTGTTACCTAGATATTGTCCATCAGGTCCAGGAAAGTAGGGAGTGGAGCTGATGACAAGGGAATAGTGAAGGGTGAAATGGTGTAGGGATAGTGGAGATTGGGATCCCAATTCAGGTGTTAAGTATCTCAGGGGAGAGATACATTATAGGGCACCAGTGCAGGAGGTCAGCTAATTTGCAGGGTGCTAGCTCCCACCAAGAAGCAACTCCATAAAGAGGGAAAAGAGTGGATCAAGCAAAATCTAAATAATCTAGTGGGAGCTCCTTGATGCAGTGGGTTAGAGCAAAGGTAGGTCCCTGTATAGTACCATTCATCAGGGCTTGGGTATGTCTAGGCAGGGCAGGACCTGGCAGTAATCATTAGCTTCTTGCAGGGTGTCCTTACATTGCACAGGAGAGGATATGGAGTTGTAGAGACTTACATAATTTGGATGGATGTGATCTTTATTAAACAGTCCATAATAGGCCTGGTGAGGTGGCCGTCAGGTTGGGAACAGGATTAATCTAGGTAAGACTGCATTGCATAGATTGAAATTTGAGGAGCCAGTCAGAAAGCAAGAAAGAAAAGGAAGTTGGAAAGTTATAGGGGATACAGGTGTGCGGAAGAGCCACGGTTAGATTTGGGACAAGAGAGAGGATCAGGGAGCAGAATCTTTATTTGGCAGGTTTCAGCATGAAATCGTGTTAGCAGGATACCTTGAAGTACCAGTGTTGAGCCTGGGATTATTGGCTGTGCCAAGGTCGCCATCTAGGATGCATTGCCTGCTGGGCTGAGGTGGTCGTTCCTGTGGTGATTGTGCTGTTGACTGGGATTGGTTGTGGATAGTAGCTGTAAGAACCCTAGTGTGGCTGGTGTGGAGGCTCCTGATGTGGGTCCTGGACTAGCCCCAAAGTCTTGAGGCAAAGTTTTATGCTTGAGAAATTATTACAAATATGACCGAGGATCAGTATTCCTTTCCCTCTAGGAGTTATGGAGTAACTTGTTATTGGGAAGCTGTGGACTGATTGACTGCCCCAAACAAGTAGGGGTGACAGCAAGGGCAGAAAGGAGCCTAAAGCATTTGACACTGAGCTGGAGTAATAGAATCCCAGTCCCAGGATCCTGAATATCAAGTCTATTTGAGCCTATTGACTAAACCAAAAAACAAGACCATTAATTACTACACAGGAATCCTTAAGAATGTGAACAATGGGCTTATATTTATTGAGGGCATCCTCCAGTATCCAAGGTAATTATAATCAGATCTGTGAGTTGGGCCAACAGTTGAACCCAGTCCTATAACAGGAATGTCCCAGTAAGGGGATGGGAAATGGCAGCCATCATGTTGGCTCTATTACGTGTGATGGTGGTGCTGCCATTCATGAATTAATGGACTCCCTTTTTGCTGAACTCAGTTTATCCTAAGGGCCCCCAAGTTGTCAACAGGTCTGGAAGAGGGGTGCCCTCTCCTAGATCTATGGACTTTGGCAAGGGAAGCCACATCCTCCTGTAGTTTGGGTATGTCTGAGGGCCTGTCCTACAAGTGCCATTTCTATTGTGAAAAGGAGGCTATGATGGGCTGTACTAAGCTTGTGGGATGTCATTTCCATGGCCTAAGGTAGAATGAGCAGTTGATTCTGAAGGATCACAGGGTCAAGGACCATGGTAGCTCTGGACCAAGAAGGACCCAATAGGCCACTAAAACTTGTATTTCAAGAGGAATATCTTTTGGCTGTTGAGGGGACCTACTTGCTCCAGAAGTCCATAGGGAGTCATGTGACATCATATGTGGTCCAGAGACTGTAGAAATAGAATAGAATTTGTGGTTTGGTTTATTTCCTCCTTCCTATCCTACATCTTCAAATCCAGCAACATAGTACTGTTTTTGTCATCTTTTTCTGACCCTATCTTCTGACTCACTCTTCCACTTTTAAGGACCTCTGTGATTATATTGGGCCCACTGGAATAATTAAAGTTAACCTCCATATTTTAAAGGCAGCTGAATTGCTCCCTTGATTACTTCTGCAAACAGTAATTCCCTTTTATCATATAACCTAATACATTCACAGGTTCTTGGGATTAGGACATGGACATCATTGGGGGACCATTATTCCACATATCACAGATGACATTTTGGGTAGCCTCAAGGTCCTATTGTTAGAGTGGCCCCATTTGAATTGAACTGATTTTCTAGTGAGCATAAATAGGTTTTAATAAAATTTGTAAATGGGAAATATGTTGTTACCAGAGGCCAATTAGGTCAAATAGGTGTTGGACTTCAGAGTAATGGAGTGGAGAGCACCAAAAATAGTTTGCAAATATGCAATTTCACAATATGAATTGACCTTCCACAGACCAAGTTATACCCCGAAATTTGAGGTGGTGGACCCCTGGACCTTTTTTTAAAAGATTTATTTATTATTTACTTATTTATTTTATTTATTTTTGGCTGCATCGGGTCTTAGTTGCGGGATCTTTTGTTGCGGCGCACGGGCTCTTCATTGTGGTGCGCGGGCTTCTATATAGCTGTGACGTGTGGGTTTTCTCTTCTCTAGTTGTGGCACATAGGCTCCAGAGTGCGTGGGCTCTGTAGTTTGCAGCACGCAGGCTTTGTTGCCCCGTGGCATGTGGGATCTTGGTTCCCTGACCAGGGATTGAACCCGTGTCCCCTCCATTGTAAGGCAGATTCTTTACCACTGGACCACCAGGGAAGTCCCCCCCGCCCCGGACATTTTGATGTACAATGATCCAGCTGTATTTAAAGTCTAGACAACAGTTCTAATGTCTTTTGTAATAACTTGAATTTCTTCCCTCTGTAGAACTTGTCAATGTAATTCCGTAGCAGAGTGCCTGAGGACAAAGTAAGCCTTAAAGATTCTGTCTGCATAAATTATGAGCAATGGTGGTCTATTAACATATCCCATAGGTAAACTAGTGAATGTATATTGGGACTCCTCAAAAGTAACTATAAATTGTGGCTGTGGTGTTGGAGAAATGGGGACAAAATAAAACATTATCTAGATCAACAGCTATGAAGAACTTTCCTGTGGCAGAGTGAATGGAATCAGTAATTTTAATAATATTTAGCAAAATGTCCTTCATTAGGGGGTACCATCACGTAGATGGCAATAGTTGACTGCGAGCACCATTCGTTTTTTTCAAGTATAGTTGATTTACAATATTGTATTAGTTTCAGGTATACAGCATAGTGATTCAGTTATATGTATATATTTTTTTCCAGATTATTTTCCATTACAAGCTATTACAAGATATTGAAAATAGCTCCGTGTGCTATATAGTAAATCCTTGTTGCTTATCTATTTTATGCATAATAGCTCATATCTGTTAATCTCATACTCCTGATTTATTCCTCCCCTCTTCCCTTTTCCCTTTGGTAACCATAAGTTTGTTTTCTATGTCTGTGAGTCTCTTTCAGTTTTGTATATAGATTCATTTGTATTATTTTTAATATTCCACATATAAGTGATAGCACATAATATTTGTCTTTCTGTCTGACTTACTTCAGTAAGTATAATATTTTCCAAGTCCATCCATATTGCTGCAAATGGCACTATTTCATTCTTTTTTATGGCTGAGTAATATTCCAGTGTATATGTGTGTGTGTGTGTATATATACATGTATATATATATATACATACAAATTTTCTTAAGCCAATCATCTGTTAATGGGCACCTGGGTTGTTTCCAAGTCCTGGCTACTGTAAATAGTGCAGCTGTTAACATTGGGTGTGTGTATATTTTCAAATTAGAGTTTACATCTTTTCCAGACATACCCAGGAGGGGATTACTGGATCATATGGTAGCTCTATTTTTAGTTTTTTAAGGAACCTCCACACTGTTTTCCACATTGGCTGCACCAATTTACATTCCCACCAACAGTGTAGGAAGTCTCCCTTTTCTCCACACTCACTCCAGCATTTATTATTTGTAGACTTTTTGATGGTGGCCATTCTGACTGGTGTGAGGTGATACCTCATTGTGGTTTTGATTTGCATTTCTTTAATGATTAGCGATGTTGAGCATCTTTCATATGTCTGTTGGGCATTTGTATGTCTTCTTTGGAGAAATGTCTATTAAGGTCTTCTGCCCATTTTTTGATTGGGTCGTTTTTTTGATATTGAGTTGTGTGAGCTGTTTAGGTATTTTGGATATTAACCCCCTGTCGGTTGCATTGTTTGCAAATATTTTCTCCCATTCTGTAGGTTGTCTTTTCATTTTGTTGATGGTTTCCTTTGCTGTGCAAAGCTTATAAGTTTCATTAGGTCTCATTTGTCTATTTTTACCTTTATTTCTTTTACCTTGGGAGACTGACCTAAGAAAATATTGCTACGATTTATGTCAGAGAATGTTTTGCCTATGTTCTCTTCTAGGAGATTTATAGTGTCATGTATTATATTTAAGTTGTTAAGCCATTATGACTTCTTTTATTTGGAAGGAGTTTTTTTTTTTTTATTGCTGTATATATAGTTGATTTACAATGTTGTGTTAGTTTCAGGTGTATATAGTTTCAGGTGTACAGCAAAGTGGTTCAGTTTTATATATATATATATATGTATATATTTTCAGATTCTTTTCCATTATAGTTTATTACAAGATATTGAATATAGTTCCCTGTGCTATATAGTAGGTCCTTGCTGCTTATCTATTTCATATATAGTAGTGTGTATCTATTAATTCCAAACTTCTAATTTATCCCTCCCCGCCCCTTCCCCCTTGGTAACCATAAGTTTGTTTTCTATGTCTGTGAGTCTATTTCTTGTTTGTAAATAAGTTAATTTGTATCATTTTTTAGATTCTACATATAAGTGATATCATATGATATTTATCTTTCTCTGACTTAACTTCACTTAATATGATAATCTCTAAGTCCATCCATGTTGCTGCAAATGGCATTATTTCATTCTTTTTTATGGCTGAGTAATATTGCATTATATATATATATATATATATATATAAATCACATTTTTTAACATCTTTATTGGAGTATAATTGCTTTACAATGGTATGTTAGTTTCTGCTTTATAACAAAGTGAATCAGCTATACATATACATATATCCCCATATCTCCTCCCTCTTGCGTCTCCCTCCCACCCTCCCTATCCCACCCCTCTAGGTGGTCACAAAGCACTGAGCTGATCTCCCTATGCTATGCAGCTGCTTCCTACTAGCTATCTATTTTACATTTGGTAGTATATATAAGTCCATGCCACTCTCTCACTTCATCTCAGTTTACCCTTCCCCCTCCCCCCAAATCACATCTTCTTAAGCTAGTCATCTGTCGATGGACATTTAGGTTGCTTCCATGTCTTGACTATTGTAAATAGTGCTGCTTGTGAACATTAGGGTGCATGTATCTTTTTGAATTACAGTTTTTGTCTTCCAGATACATGCTTGGGAGTGGGATTGCTGGATCATGTGGTAGCTCTATTTTTAGTTTTTTAAGGAACCTCCATACTGTTCTCCATAGTGGCTGCACCAGTATACATTCCCACCAACAGTGTAGGAGGGTTCCCTTCTCTCCACACCATCTTTAGCATTTATTATTTGTAGACATTTTGATGACAGCCATTCTGACTGATGTGAGGTGATACCTCCTTGTGGTTTTGATTTGCATTTCTCTAATAATTAGCGATGTTGCACATCTTTTCATGTGTCTCTTGGCCATTTGTATGTCTTCTTTGAAAAGTGTATGTTTAGGTCTCCTGCCCATTTTTTGGTTGGGTTGTTGGTTTTCTTTTTGCTATTGAGTTGTATGAGTTGTTCATATATTTTGGAAATTAATCCCTTGTCAGTCACATCATTTGCAAATATTAGGGAGTTTTTAAAATTACAGATTCTATTTCACTTCTAGTGATTGGGTTGTCCAAATTATCTGTTTCTTCTTGACTCAGTTCTGGCAGGCTGTGTTTCTAGAAACTTGTCTGTTTCTTCTACATTGTCCAATTTGTTAGCATAAAACTGTTTATAGTATTCTTTTAAGATTTTTTGTGTTTCTGTGGTGTCAGTTGTTATTTCTCCTCTTTCATTTCTTACTTTGTTTATTTGGGTCCTTTTTCTTTTCCTCTTGGTGAGCCCAGCTAGAGGTTTGTCGATTTTGTTTACCTTTTCAAAAAACCAGCTCTTGGTTTTATTGATCTTTTCTAGTCTTTTTTTAAATCTCTATTTTATTTTTTCTCTGATATTTATTATTTCCTTCCTTCTGCTGACTTTGGGTTTTGTTTGTTCTTCTTTTTCTAATTCTTTTAGGTGATAGGTTAGGTTGTTCATTTGAGATTGTTTTTGTTTCTTGTGGAAGGCCTGTATCACTGTGAACTTCGCTCTTAGAACTGCTTTTGCTGCATCGCATGGATTTTGTAAGGTTGTGTTTTTTATTTTCATTTGTCTCAAGGTATTTTCTGATTTCTTCTTTGATTTCATTGTTGACCCATTGTTTTTTGAGTAGCACATTGTTAAGTCTCCACATGTTCATTCTTTTCCTGTTTTTCTTTCTGTGGTTGATTTCTAGTTTCATACCATTGTGGTCAGAAAAGATGCTTGAAATAATTTCTATCCTCTTAAACTTGTTGAGGCTTGTTTTATGACCTAGTATGTGGTCTATCCTACAGAGTGTTCCATGCACACTTGAAAAGAATGTGTATTCTCAGTTTTGTTTTTTGTTTTTTGGATGTAGTGTTCTATAGATATCAATTAAGTCCAACCGGTTTATTGTGTCATTTAGGACCTCTGTTGCCTCATTGATTTTTCTGTTGGGATGATCTCAGTGGGGTGCTAAAGTCTCCTACTATTATTGTATTCCTGTCAATTTCTCCCTTTATGTCTGTTAGTATTTGTTTTATATATTTAGGTGTTCCTGTATTGGGTGCATATATGTTAACAAGTGTGATATCCTTTTCTTGTACTTATCCCTTTATCATTATATAATGTCCATCTTTGTCTGTCTTTATGAGCTTGGTTTTAAAGTCTATTTCATCTGCTATGAGTATTGCTATCCTCACTTTCTTGTCAGTCCCATCTGCATGAAACACATTTTTTCATTACCTTTTAGTCTGTGTGTGTCTTTTGCCCTGAAGTGAGTGTCTTTCAGGTGGCATATTGTAGGTTCTTGTTTTTTTTATCCCATCCTCCACTCTGTATCTTTTGATTGGAGCATTTAGTCCATTGACATTTAAAGTAATTATTGAGATGTTTGTATCAATACAAACTGCCATATTAAACCTTGTTTTCTAGTTGTTTTCATAGTTCTTCTTTCTTCATTTCTTCTACTTTTTGTTTCTTTCTTTTGTGGTTTTCCTTTTGTGGCTACCAGGATTTCAAGTATGTTGACCCATAACTATACCTACTTGCTTTAAGTTGATAGTCATACAAGTTCAAACACATTCTAAAAGATCTACATTTTTATACTTCCTCCCCTACATCTTGTGATTTTTGATGCTCTAGTTTACATCTTCATGCATATCATTTTGCTATTAATTGTAGTTTTAATTGCTTTTACAAATTTTTTTTGTCTTTTAATCTATGTACTGGCTTATTTAAGTGATCTTGAATCCTCTTATATATTTGCTTTTCCTATTGTGATTTTCTCTTTCCTATAGATTCTTGCTTCTTTTCTATTTAGAGAAGATCTTTCAGTATTTCTTTTAGGGTAGATTTAATGTTGCTGAACTCTTTTAGTTTTTGCTTGTCTGAGAAATTCTTTATTTCTCCTATTCTACATGATCTAGTAGATTACTTTAGGTTGTAGGTTTTTTCCTTTAAGGACGTTGGATATATCATGCCAACCATTCATTTTTATTTGGCTTACAGACAGGCCAAATAGAGCTAGTAAAGGGAGAAATGGTGAGAATGAGGACTCCTTCTGCAACCAAATTATGAACAATGGGTCTTAATTCCTTAATATGTTATTTAATGTAATATTGTAAGGTGTTTGCAATTTTAATAGAGTGTGGTATATCCACTGGGGTCCACTTAGTATGGTCAATTGTAAGGGCAATGGATTTGGGCCTAAACCACTGTGAATCTCTTTTAGTTAGAGAATCTATACCTGTGGTAGGATTGGGTGATTTCATTGGGGTCACCACTTTACAGAGTTTTCAAATTTAATGGTGCCTGTGGTAAAGGTGAGAGATATTTGAACTCTATGGACTCAATGTCCAGTGACACTGCTGATACTTAAGGATTTCCTCTTTTTAAAATTTGAAGGGTTAATGAGCAGTAAGGTGACCTGGGATCCAGTATCAAAGAGGGCTATAAAAATTGAAAATTATGTGGAGACCAATATAACTCCAGTGAAGAATATGGGATGTGTCCACAGGGGATGGTCATGGTATCCAAGGACTGTGAGGTCCCTAATGGGGTAAAAGGCTTCATTGATGGAGGGGAGAGAAGGCCTTGAGTGAAGCAGTGGTTGGCATGGTATCTGGAAGAGCAGTAGCAATACTGGAAATGGCATTAGGAACAAATAATGATTTAATGACTTTTTGGAGTAAGGCTTGCCACTGATGGACTTTCCCAAAATCAGATGATTAGAGAATCCTAAATCCCTCAGTCTCTTGTACCAAACATTTGGAATGGGGTCTTAATGGGGGCTTGTTTGAGAGACCCCTATTTTATTTTTATTATCATTGTAATAATTATAAATTTTACTGAGGCTACTCTTTGCTTGTGTTGGGTACACTGTGTTATCCGGGAGAGATTTATGTTCAGTTAATAGTTCTAATATGTCTAGAGCCTGGTGGCCTGGCCTATTTAATGCAATAATGAGGTAAAATAAATGCAAGGGGGTCCTTGTTAGAACAGTTGGAGGATGTCTAAGTGTAAAGGAACCTGTTCAGGAATGGCTAGAGCATCTCTTCCTTCAAGGTATTTGGCATAGTAATAGATCTGTAATAAGACCAAGTGGGACAATGTCTATTTTCCAAAATAATTGGCAACTCTCCTCTGAAATAGTCTGATTACTGATGATACATGTATTAAGAACAGTGACAGTTGGATAGGCTATCCTCCATGTCATCAACACCCATTGGAGGAGGGGGGAGGTCAGGGTTATGTCTGCCTGCCAGGCATGGGAAGTTTTGAGCTGGCTACTTGAGGAACTAGGTCAGGGATCTCAATAGATTTAACTTAAGGATCTTGAGAAACACTGGACATCTGTTTAATTTTGAGGTGGTTGAGTTCTCAGTCTGTATTAAAAAGAGATAATCAATAGACTGCCAGTTGTAAAATAAATAAGTACTAGGAATGTAATGTACAACATGATGACTACAGGTAACACTGCTATATGGTATACAGGAAAGTTGTTAAAAGAGTAAATCTTAAAAGTTCTCATCATAAGGGAAAATATTTTTTCTTTCTTTTTTGTATCTGTATGAGATGATGGATATTAACTACATTGTTGTGCTAACCATTTCACAGTATATGTAAGTCAAATCGTTTTGCTGTACACCTTAAACTTATACAGTATTTGTTGTATGTCAATTACATCTCAAAACTAGAAAAAATGAGACACAAGAAACCATTAAAAAAGAAAGTGATATTCCAAAGCAAGGTAGTCGTATTAATTTATAGCTTACTTATTCAATCCAAAACTCATTCATTGAACATCAATTACCAAATTATAATTACAAATACCAGTTTGTCCTGGCTGCTGTGAATGGTGAATGAATGATACAAAGGAGAAGTTCCAGAAAATAGGAAAGGTGGTTGCTAAAGGATACTAGGATAAATAAGACATGGAAGACAGACATACCTGTAAGGTTAGGAGGAGAGGAGTGGGGGAGAAGAGGAAAAAGGAGAGAGATTAATTCCATAAGATTGCCATGAGCAAAAGAATAATGATTACAAAAGGGAGCAAGTGAGTCATGCTGCTTCTTACAGGAGCAGAGAAGGAGCTAAAGATGGGAGGGAGTGGGTGCTCTTAACCTTTCCCGTTGTACTTAACAGCTTCCTCTAATGCCTCTTGTTGAGTTTGTCATTTTTTTCACATTAACATTTGGTCCTTTTTAAAATTCTTGAGATAATCACAGTAATTATTCTGAGGCTACAATCCGCATAATTAATATATCAGGACTGGCTCTATGAATTTTAAAGCAGAATCAAGGTTAAAAATTGAAGTTATACTTTCTTATTCTTTCAAGCTGGAGGTAAATATCTCCCATCTCTGAACTCCCATTTATCTGTTATGCTTTGTATTCTGGCATTTGTGTGAAGTTGAATCACCTCTAATAGACTGAATTCCTTGAGCAGAAGGACCATATCTCTCTCATCTTTCATCCCCACTGCCTGACACAATGCCTAGCACATTGAAGGTGTCATTAAGTGCTGTGTTGTTGAAAAATGATGGAAGGATGAATTACTATTAGATAAATCAGTCTAGTCCTTGGCTATTTGCCCTGGACGTACTTTAGTGAATGGGAATGTCTACCCGGAAGAAACCATTAACCTGGAGATATCAAGGAAGAATATTCAACTACATTTTGGAAGCAGGAAATTTCTGACTTTCTACGAAAAACAAGAAATAATTTTAGTCACGAGTACTGGCAACTCACCCTGCCAAGAATTCACAGAAGTTTGCAGATTGCTCAGACATTTTTTAAGACCATTCTACAGGATTTTTGGAAAGTTCATCAGTGTGACTGGGGTATGTATGAAGAGGGGAAGAGGCAAAAGTTATACAAGGCAGACTCCTGTCTTAAGAGAATTTAAGCATTGTTGGAAAAATGAGCCTTACACATTTTGAACAGTAAGAGTAAACTTTAAGTCAGGAGCCAAATTGAGAGGCCAAGAAGAAAGAGAGTCAAAATGGAAGGCCTAAGATTGGACTTGTTAGGCATTAGTGAGAAAAGAATAAAAATCTTTGTCACAAGACCCTGAAGTCCCAGTTATGTGGTTGAATGATGTGTGTAACTTGGATCTGAGCCTCACTTTTCTCATTTGCACAAAGAGGTTAATACTAACACATACCCTGCTTATTTGCAAGGCTAATTCGTAAATCGAACAAGGTCCTCTATGTAAATGCATTTTGTAGGTGGGAGAATGCTGAACAAGTGATGGTTAATATGGATAAGACTTGAAGTATGGGTTTTCCTTTAAGGTTGGCAAAAAGAAAGGGTAGTGTGTCCCACAGAGATGAATAGCATGAGCTATGAAGTATGTAGGTAAAAAGTTACATGAGAGAGTGAAAATCCTGGCCTAATTGGAGCAAACTATACAGTGAAGACTAAAAAAAATATTGTTGCTCTTTATCTGGAAATCACATTTAATTGTGCATCCTATACTATCATTTGATAAATCTGGCAACCCTACGCAGGCTTCCCCATTTCTGCTGCCAAAGTCCAGCTCACGTGTAAAGGGTCAAATGCCATTTTTTTCCACTGGGTTTTTTACTTCTGCCAGTTAGGAGATCTTTCTCTTCAGAAAGATGGGGCGGGGGGGGGGGGGGTGGTTAAGGAGAGAGCTGTATCCTTTAGTGTTTAAGACATTAGACTCTGAAGTCAGATATCCAGGATTTATAGTTCATCTCTCCTGTTGACCATTTGTGATCAAGGATTTTTTTTTTTTTTTTTTTTTTTGCGGTACGCGGGCCTCTCACTGCTGTGGCCTCTCCCGTTGCGGAGCAGGGCTCCGGACGCGCAGGCTCAGCGGCCATGGCTCACGGGCCCAGCTGCTCCGCGGCATATGGAATCCTCCCGGACGAGGGCAGGAACCCGCGTCCCCTGCATCGGCAGGCGGACTCTCAAACACTGCGCCACCAGGGAAGCCCGTGATCAAGGAATTTTAAAAGTTTCTCTGCTCCCCAATTACCTCTTCTATATAAGAAAAATACTTATTCCATGGGATTGTTGTGAGGATTCCATAAACTCTGTAGTGCTTGGCATGCTGCGTAGTCTCATCCATCCATTACATTTCTGAGTACACACTGTATGGAAGGAACCCAATATACAGAAATGAAAACACTCAAAGAATTTATAATCTATGAGTTCATAGAAGTTGACACAATTAAAATAAAACCAAGTTCATCCAGTTTCACGTCTTTCCTGGCATCTTCTATTAATGACTAAAAATCTTGTATTTCCTTCCAACTACTCTCCCATAATTCATACGCTACAATCTCCTGCACCACCTGCAAAGCCTACAGACACGTCAACCTCAACTAGTCCAAAGTGGAACCCTAGGCCTTTTTATCCTTTTGTACTCCCCACCTTCGTGAACTACACCACCCAGTCACACAAACCACATAGTCTTTTCCTCTTCCCAGCTCACCCATGCAATTAGGAAGCAATTTGTATCTAGTCTAGTTTTTGCTGTTGTTGTTTTGTATAATCTGTGGTAGGCAGAATTCTAAGATGGTCCCAAGATTTCCTGCCATGTACGCATCATGCATAATCCCTGGGACTGTGAAGATGATGAATTTTACTCTTGCCATTAGTAATGGCAATGGTTAGTAATATGGCACAGTTGACTAAGAAGATCAGGTTGTCTGGGTTTATGCAATCCAAACACATAAGTCATTTGAAAACAGAATTTATTCAGGATGGTCACAGAAAGGGAAGTCAGAGACGCAATCTAGATGACTTGAAGAAAACAAACATCTGTTGTGTTGTGAGCTGCAGATGGAGAAGAATGTTCTCGGGGAGCTAATAGTAGCTACCATCTGACAGCTAGCGGGAAAACTAGAACCTCAGTCATACAAATGCAAGGAAATAAATTCTGCCAACAACCTAATGAGGATGGAGGAGGACCCTGAGGCCCAGATGAGAAATGCAGCCCTGGCCGACATGTGATTTCAGCTTTGTGTGACCCTGTCCAGTGAATACACCCACATCAGACCCAGACTTCTGACTGGCAGAATTGTGAGCTAGTAGAAGGTTCCTTTTTTCCGGCTGCTAAGGCTGTGTTATTTTGTTCCACAGCAATAGAAAACAAAGTCACCATCTCACAGGTGTGCCACTTTCTCCACCTTCCTATGGCTACTTTGACTTAGTTCTCCCCTGGACCACTGCAGCTGTCTCCTGACTAGTCTCCTTGCATCCACTCTCAAAGCCTCTCACATCATCCAGGTTGCACACAGATGATAAAATGAACCTACTAAAATGTAAATCTGCCCACATCACCCCACTGCTTTAAACCTTCCCATAGCCCTCACCACAGGATAAATTCCAACCTATTTTTTAACATGGTTTAAAGTACCTTTAATATTTTTCGTGTGCCTACCACCTCTGTGACCTGCATCTTGCCCTTTCACACCAACATTTTAGGCCTGCAGCCCCTTCAGGCTGTGTCAAACCTCTGCACCTCTGTTCTTGTTATTCCCTCTGTGGGCATATTCTTCCACCTTCTGCTTTCAATATGGAACCAGGCTTAGTGATTCTATGCCTCTCTTGGGTATCCTTGCAGAATTAAATGCATTCTCCCATATCCCCACAATATCTAATTAAGATTACTATCACAGTACCTAAATAATCCATTGCATGAATGTTTATTTCTGTATCACCCTCCTGGAGAGGAATTTGATGCCTGAACTATACACAGGTCCAGTTCCAGTGTCTGGAACACTGAGTGCTGAATAAATATGTGATTGATAAATATTCATTTAGTGAATAAACAACAGTTATTTTGCTGTTATGGTGTTCCCTGTTCCTTCTTTCAGATTCTTTTCTTACAAGGCAGTAGTTAAATTTAGGTGCCTACTCAGGACCAAGTTGAATAGAACATTATCTGAGGTAAAAAGAGCAGCTAATGAGAGGCCAACATTAAATTAGATTTTTCCTGTTGCCTGAGAACAGCTGCTGGCTCTGTTACTGTGTCCAGTATTATTTCACAATGTTCATGCCTTCAAGGGTTAACTACTGAGTTTAAAGATTATATGGGCAACATGTTTCTCTGGCTCCTTCACTTGGTCCTTGCCTTTTAATGTTTCTTTCTACTGACTAAGGATAGGCAAGACCAAAAAGGAGATAAACTCTATCAGTTAATTTTATTACTCATCAGTAGTCCCCAGAATGTTGACACAGTAAGAAATTTTAGAATAATTTGGTCTAAAGTCATCATTTTACAGATGAGAAAATGTAACTCTAAAAAGATGATGTCTCTTGCAGGCCCTCACCTGAGACCTGAGCCAGGCCCAGGTTGATAGATTCTACTCATAATAATAGTAACTTAAATACATTTTTTAAAACACTCAAATTAAAATTATAATTGGAATGATAAACAGGAAAAAATATCTACAGTAAATCACCAACGAATTCATTAAGTAGAAGAAGACTATGTAATAGAAAAAGATGAGAACGTTAATAGGTACCATATTTCACTGATTCTAGGATGCACGTTTTCTATATTTTAACATCTCTGAAGTCAGAGTAGCTATTTCAAATGATAACAAGAAGTATTTGTGATATAGTTTAGCAGCAGAGGGTATATTTGAAAATTTTCTTGGTGGTACATAAAATAATGTTATGTTTTACAATCAATAGTGTCTCAGGGTTAATGAAATGCCATACTTTACAGCAGAATAAATGTACATTGTCAATAAACATAAAAATATAACACACTAATAATATGCAATTCAGTTTGCAGAGAAATGCAAATTGAAATTATATACTTAATTTTGGCCTGTCAGATTGAGAAATATAATTTTCTTATGATAACACCAGTGTTAGCTATAGCGCCAGAAAATGGTTCATCTTTTATACTGTTAGCAAAGGAGCAGATTGGTATAAACTTTTTGAAGAAATAAAATTGGCAAAATGTATCAAAAGTCTTTAAAATATCCTATCTCTTTCACAGGGAAATACTCATCTAAGAAATTAAACAGAAAAAAGCATCTTTTAATTTTTTTGGCCACCCAGCATCCTTTCCCCTTTGTTTGTTTGTTGTTGTCTTTAGTATGTTAAATTCCTTTGTGAAACCACTCTTTTTCCATTATCATTTCATACAACTTGGGTTGAGCTGGTATCTCTCTAGCTCCAGGGCTAAGCCGTTCAATGCTTTCCACCCATCCAGCCACAGTCACAGATTCAAGGGTGGACTCACGACTCAGTATGGTCCTTATGAGCCTAGGATTTTTATCCAGTTTTGAGAAAGAAATTGTCCCCCTTTACGCTGGGCTGGAATACAGGAAGACTTGGCTTGGGGCTGTTTTGTCACCATGTGAAGCCTGAGACTAAGTCTAGTATGGAAGAAGCAAGGTAGAGAAGTGGAAAGGCACTGGGTCCTGCTAGAAATGATTCAGTACCTGGATCAAGCAGCACCAGCTCTAACCCTGGATTTTGCAGTTATATGAGCTGATACTTTTATTTATTAAATTATCTAACTGTCCATTTATTATCTATTTTGCTTAAATTAGCTCAGGTTGGATTTTTTTTGGTCAGTTGCAGTCAAAACAGTCTTAATTGATACATTTGCTGAGAATATAATTAAGGATGTATAAGAAGATTTTGATCTAAGTAGAGGCATTTCAGAATTATTTATCATAGTGAAAAATTGAAAATAACTAAAATATCCAACAACAGAAGAGGAGTTAATGTCTAACATGTTCACAGAGATACTGTGTGCCAGGCACTGTTCCAGGAGCTCTATGTATATAGTAACTCATCCAATCCTCCCAAGAACCCTATGGCATAGGTACTAGTATTATCTCTATTTTGCAGATGAAGAAAGTGAGACATAGGGAAGTGAACTAACTAGCTCACAGTCACCCACTTATAGTAGTAGAGGTGAATATGAATGTAGGCTGAATAACTCCAGAAACTATGCTTTTAACCATTAGGTTTACCAGTTCTCAAATCAATTGTAATCTATCCATATAATGAAATATATATCAAACTGTTGAAAACATATTTACTGATATCAAATATATTCATAATATATTGTAAAGGAAAAAATTAGGTTATGAAAGAGCATGTAGATTTCCAGTTTGCAACTCAGCATAAAATGAGCTTAGAAATTGCCACTCCAACCCAACAAGTAAAAACCTAAACAGACTGAAAACTCCACTCTTCTTGGATCCATCAGAGATGTGAGGTCACAGGGCAAACCGCTGCCCCCCAAACTGGAGAAATAGGCAGATACAGAGAAACATAATTTACTGGAGCAGAAACTTTGTGGAAAAATCCTCTGTGGGAACCAGTGCTGGGGTAGGGAAACTGAAACTGTAATTGATGAATCACTGGAGGTTCAGTGTAGACAAGCCTGAGAGAGAGAACCCCCAGGGAAACCCAGTCATAGGAGGTCCCCAAACTTTTATGAGTTTTACCTCCAGGATCTCAACCAGGTTTTCATATTGAAGACTGGAGAAAAATCCCTTTGTGCTTCCAGCAGGGGGAGGGGAAAAAGAACCATTTTGAAATATGTCAAAGAATTCTGTTCTTAATAAGGCTTGCCCTCAAGAGAAACCATTTTACCAGAGCCTAAACTATTCAGTTTTTTTTCAAAGCCAAACCAACCTGGGGGAAAGGAAATACCCAACTCCAGCCTGCTCTAGCCATCCTGTCTCACCTAAAGTATGGGGCAGGGGGCACTGAGAAGCAAATGCTAAGCTCACAATCTAGAGGCACAGTCTCATTAAAAGACTGAGACCTCAGCATAGGATTATACAACACTTCCCCTCCAACCACACCTTTCCATCACATTACTAAAGGTCTATTACAGCAGTTCCTTTTACCCAACGTATCGTGGCCAGCTATCAAGAAAAAAATTACAAGGCATACTAAAAGTCAGAAAACACAGTTTGAAGAGACAAAGCAAACATTAGATCCAGGCTCAGATATGGCAGGGATGTTGGAGTTATCAGACTGGGAATTTAAAACAACTATGATTCACATGGTAAGGTGTCTAATGGATAAAATAGACAGCATGTAAGAATAGCTGGATAATGTAATCAGAGAGATGAAAATTTTAAGAATCAAAAAGAGCAAGTATGGATATATCATGTATATGTGCATTTTCTTTTTTCTTCAGAAAACGTGTTTCTTATGTAATAGTATGTAAGTATTTGTAAGAAATTATTCCTCTTTACTTTTTTTTTTGAAAATTAGGTTGTTGGTAATTGAGGCTGTAATAATCTTAGATAAAATAAGTTTAAAAAAATGTCAAATATCAGCAATTTCATATGGTTCGATGTAATAGCTAACCTTCTTTGCCCAGCGGAGACAAAGCATGGCCATCCAGCTTCTTTCATCAGGAGACAGCTTCCTCATTCCTCAGCCTTCATTGCTTGTCTACTCTCACTTTATCTCCTGCTTCCAAGGATAATTTAAAACAACCGCACATTCACAAAACCCGTTTAAAAGTGTCATGTTGATTGCTTATGTGCTTTATATTCCCATCTCAATTTGCCCTGCTGTTAAAATTTAGGCTGCACATTTCCCACTGCATTGTGCCTCATAAATCCAGAGGTAAAACAGTAGGCTAAATGCCATCTGTTCCAGGAATTAACACACACACACACACACACACACCCCTAAAACTGTTACTGATTTAAGAATTATAACACAAAGATGGTTTCAATGCAGCAAAATAGAGTAATAAAACTTTCACATAGCCTTAAACATTTTTTAACATCTTTATTGGAGTATAATTGCTTTACAATGGTGTGTTAGTTTCTGCTTTATAACAAAGTGAATCAGCTATACATATACATATGTTCCCACATCTCCTCCCTCTTGCTTCTCCCTCCCACCCTCCTTATCCCACCCCTCTAGGTGGTCACAAAGCACCGAACTGATCTCCCTGTGTTATGTGGCTGCTTCCCACCAAATGTAAAATAGCCTTAAACATTTAATACATGTGTCCTCCAACCCTACAATATTAGAGAAGATGGAATTCCATCCAAGAGTCCCACAAATTCATCAGCTGAGAGAACTCCCAATGAAATGAGTAAGTGCCCATGAATGTCAATGGTAGACAAAAGCAGAAGAAAAAGAAGAGGAAAGGAAAGGGTCATATCTTGGGACAGTTACTAGCAAATCCATTAGGAATGCTGCTATTAACAGAATACCCAACTAACATTAGTTGAAACAAATATAGGGTTTTTTTTTTCATATAGCAATAAATGTGTTCAGCTAGATGATTGCTCTATTGGTTCAGCAGCTCAATAATAACATCAACACAGTTCTTCTCATCATTTTACTTAGCTGTGCATAGCCTGTTGGCTTTTGGTCCTCACACTTGTCACATCATGGATACAACATGGCAGTTGTAGCTTCTCACGCAAAATGTCTGGCACGTTGTAGGTTCTCACAAATGCTGGTGTCTTTTTCTGCCCAACTTCTAGTCTTTCATGTAGGGCCTGCAAGAGTAAGAAAAGATTTGCCTTCTCTTTGCTCACTCAGCAGGCATACTTCCTCAAAAGGAGGGTTTGACTGACATCTCTCAGTATGGAGTGCCCTTGTTGGGCAGATATCCTGCCAGGACCCTCAGAGGCAGAGGCTCCCTTGCTACATAGTCACATAAAGATCTGGCCCAGTCAGCCATGGTTGAGATATCAGGGCTGAGTTCACTGTAAGGGCATTGCCTTGGCCATAGGAGTCCATATAGAGGAGAGCTGGATCCACTGGGCTTCTTTCCCTATGAGGTAGCTGTGTACCCTGTGGGCTCCTGACAGCTGAGTTTTCAGAGGTTCTTCCTGAGAATCCTGCCTCATAGAATGAGGCACTTTCTTGGGGAAAGCATTCACAAGAAAAAAAAATGGAATGATGATCTACGGGAAGCTACTACTATTTATCACTAAAAGCAGATGTTAAGTTTGTCTGTTCTTCTGTTCACTCAACAGGTATTTTTTGATCCCTCACCATGTACCACGCACTATTTTAGGTGTTTGGGATATGGCAGTGGATTTAACAGACTAAATCCTCATCCTCTGTATGCAAAACACACATATACAGACACAGAGCAGTGCTTTCTCTGCCCTCCTCTGTGTTCCAGGAGTCTGCTTCCTTACAGACCTCACAACCCGGGCTGCCTGGCTTTCTAGCTTTTTGTAAGGGTTTGGCCAATGGAAGGTATAGCAGGAAATTGGAAGTTGAGAGGTGAGAGAAGTCAAGATATTTCTTCCCCTCACTCCCAGGACTTTGGTCCATGGATTCTAGGAATGACTTCATCCTTCTGGACCATGAGCTCCTACTAGGTAATCCCTCCTCCATGGCCCCAGCTCTCACTGGAATCTGTAATACTTTTCTCTCTTCTTGTTCCTACAGCTCTAAGTGTGGTAACATCTTCCTACCATTGCTGGTCTATGGATGCTTCAGTATTCGTTTCTGGTTAACTCTTCTCATTCTGTAAGTATTCCCTTAATTAAAGTCCCTTGAACCATTGCAATTGCATTCTGCTTTCTGCTAGGATCCAGACTCAAAGCTGGTTACATAACTTGTGAAGCCCAATGCAAAATAAGAATGGTGGGCCCTTATTCAAAAAGCAGGAAAAAAAAATGTTAAAGGTAAATTTAAAAACTTTTTCCTTTAAAAATATTTTATCGTTTATAAAATGTAACTGCAGTAATGTTGATATATGAGTAATAACATATATATTGAAAAAAGTATTTCTGGTATCATAAATTTATATAATACAATAAATAACATTAATATAATAGTTCGATCATAAGATTCCTTCTGGATCACTTTTTCTGCAAATTAATTTATTAGGTCATCAAAATGTAATACTTTTAGCAACTTCATTTCAATAAATAAAATTAAAGAAACATCAGTCACTCTCGGCAAATGCAAGATTGCAAATAATGTTTGAAAAAGTTTAATTTTGAGAAGGATCTTTCTGCTGATGCACCTATTAATAAGCTGTTAAGAGTATTTCATAGGCTGTGACAAATAGGGATACATTTCAGGCAAATTATTTTAAAATATAAATTGTATTGCATTTAGAGCTGATGATTTTTTGTGGGATAATTTTTCTGAAAAGATTTAACTTCATACAAATGAGTTTCAGGTAAGTCTACATTTAATTTTAAATACAAATTTATACAATAGTATTTTAGCGTTTCCTTTGACTTTAGTTCATGGATATTGTTTACGGAAATGAAAGTGACTTCATGATTTGTATATAATTTTAAATGCCTCTTTCTGCATTCTATCACTGGTTCTTCGATTATAAAGAAAATTCATTTAAAATTTAAAAATTATCTTCCTTGTTAATAATTAGTTCATCAGAAACTTCGTATGAAAATAGTGTCCTTTTCTATTGAATGCAACGTCTTTACATTTCTGTTTGTGAATATTTACTTTGTAATACTGCAGCAGCTTTCAAAAATCAAGGATTCCAAACTGTGAAGAATTGTAATGACTCCCTGATATGCTTTATTGTAATTTCAATGTATGTGCTTTTGTTTTGTAATTATTTGCTGACAAAGTTTACTGTCTGAGCACAAGCAATTTTTGTCCAGAACCTAGAATGGAAAGTTAATATTTGTGCAAATCCTTAAGAACCAGCTCCTGGGATGGATGGGCAAGCCCGCCTCCCACCAGGGGTTCTGGAGTTGCTCCCTCCTACATCCATGGCTACTGCTGCTTTTGTTGCTCTTGTCGCTGTGACTGTTAGTGATCTGAGCCTCATCCTGGCCCTAGACCCAAGGCCGCAAAGCACCCTGGACAGCCCCGGGGTGTGTGCATGCACATCAAACGGCCAGGCCGACTGTGCATGTGGGAGTGGCTGCTGGATCACAGCTGTGTGTGTGCATGCTATTGTCCAGAGTATCTCCTCTGCTCATCCTCTCCTCTGTGCATACCCCACTGTAACTTTAGACTGTATGTACTGCACACAAGTTCAAAGGTAAAATTGTGAAGAATTTCAAGACAGCAGCAGCAGGGACATAAACCAAGCACCATGTCCCTCTGGGCATGCAGCCCTGTTCAACTGAATAGGTCCAATGCTCCTAAGTCAGCCCTGGTCTAACATGTACAGTTCATGAAATTTATCTTCAGTAGAAGACACTGAAAATGAACAGATAAACAAGGAAATACATACTAAGATACCTGGTGGTGATAGTGAAGTATTATAGAAAACAAAGCAGAGCAGGGGATGGGGTGTGTCTGTACTCTGTCTAGGTTGGTCAGGTCAGGTCAGGTCTCTCTGATGAGATGATATTCGAGGAGAGACAAGAATGAACCGGGCGAGTGAATCTCAGTAATGACTAGGGGCAGAGCATCCCCAGTAGAAGGAGAAGCAGGCGCCCAATCCCTGATATGGGAACATGCTTGGAGAGTTCAAGCAAAAGCAAGAGGGACAGCACACCAGGAGGGCAGCAAGCAAGGAGGAGAGTAGTGGAAAGTGAGGTCAGGAGAGGTCAAGGTGGCCTGATTGGACTCTGGATTTGTTGTAAGTGTGGGAAGCATTAGAGAAGCGTTGAGAGCTGGAAGAGACAAGATCAGGTGGTGGGTGGAGGGTAGCAATGCTGGAATTCTTCCCTTCCGCCTCGCTGGTGCCACTCTCCTCCACTCTTTTGACCTCGTTCGTTGCCTTGGTCATAGTAGTCGTCTCCCAGGTCTTCAAAGACGTCTTTCCTCCCTGGAGCCCTCATTCATACTGTGCTTTCTGCCTGGATGCCGTCTGACCATGATTTTCATGGTGGACTCCCCTCAACTTTCTGGTCTCCACTTAAACTTCACCTACTCTAGGAGCTGACATCCTGTCCCATGTATCTCCCCCACGATTCTATCTCAGCTCTTTTTAAGTTTCCTTCATGGCATTGATTTATATCCACATTATCTGTTTGTTTACTTACTTGACTACACTTTGCATTTTAAAAAATGTGTTTACTTATTTTTGGTCTAGCGCCCTAACCAAAATGTAGAATCTATCAGGGCCAGGACTATGTCTTCTTTTTTTTAAAATTTTTTGTACAATTTTGAAAGGTTACTTTCCATTTACAGCTATTACAAAATATTGGCTCTATTCCCTGTGTTGTACAATACATCCTTGATCCTATCTTACACCCAATAGTTTGTACCTTCCACTTCCCCACCCCTATATTGCCCCCCGGCCCACTCTTAATCACTGGTTTATTCTCTATGTCTGTGAGTCTGCTTCTTTTTTTGTTATATTCACTAGTTTGTTGTATTTTTTAGAGCCCACATACATGTGACATCATGCAATACTTGTCTTTCTCTGTCTGACTTATTTCACTTAGCGTAATGCCCTCCAAGTCCATCCATGTTGCTGCAAATGACAAAATTTTGTTCTTTTTATGACTGAGTAGTATTCTGTGTGTGTATATATATATACACACACATATATCTATGTATATATAAATACATATATATATACACACACACATATATACACAACATCTTCTTTATCCATGTATCTGTTGACGGACACTTAGGTTGTTTCCATATCTTGGCAATTGTAAATACTGTACTCTGAATGTTGGGGTGCATGTATCTTTTCGAATTAGGACTATTTCTTGTTCCCCACTCCTGGAAATCAGCCTTCTCACAGCTCCTGGTATATAGCAGTGATGAATAACCATTTGCTGAATAAAGGAAACTCTCCTCTGTACATACCACCACAACAACTATCCTGTGGCTTGGCAATTCTGCACTTTCCCCTGAAATTATAGAATTTTATTCCCACACTTGTCATCTAGTAAGTATGTACTTATCCTTCAAGTGTTAGATGCATCCTTACCTTCACTATGGGAAGGCTTGTGTGTTATGTACACGTACACATATATATACACGCTTCACTAAATATACCTATTGTTTCTTTGATGTGTTTCCAGAACCCTTTGTCCCTACCTGTCAAAAGACCCACCACATTGTATCACATTATATTATAATTATCTCTTTACATGTTTGCCCTCAAGGGGCTTATTAGCATTAAGAGGAGACAGAGGGCAAATCCAGCTCAGTTTGGCAGTCCCTGCTTCTAGCACTGCCCTGGCACATGGAGGTGATCATATATGTTTGGGAAAGGAGTAGATGCATCTTAAAATCTTCTTTATACACAGGCTGCTTCAGTGATCAGATCAAACATTACTCAGACCTGCAGTTAAATTAACATGCTGTATTTTACATAGTTTTATGATTTTTCAAAGAAATTTTAATGCAGCAATACAGACTCTCATGCTTTTAGAGTCACCTTCCAATTTGATATCCCATCCATGCTACCCCCAATTTTGAAAGCGCATGGTCTATTGACAAAGCCTTGGGCCCAAAGAAAGAGTGCTGTACCACGAAGTCACCATGGTGGCTCTGAGATGTCGTTATTAACCAGCATTTACTGCTGGACAGAACATACCTGGAGTGAGAAAAGGAGAAGCCAGAGGTGGAATGAGGCTCCACACCGTGTCGGCTCTGAAGCTAGACAACCTAGTGCTTTTTCCATTACAGGTGCACACAGTGAGCCTGTCTCTCATTGGCTAGGTGATAATTATCCTTAGGCTGGCAGCCAAAACCTAAGGCTGACTCTGCCCTAGCCTAGCTGATGCAGGGCTAGGGGCTTATTAAGCCCACAGGGTGGGCTTATTAGATTCATTAGAGATTAGGCTGCTGCCCAGAGTGGGTCAGTTCAGAGCAGGGCTCACGACTCACTTTAACCCCTCACACTCTGATTCTCCTGTCACAGCACAGTACTTGGTGATCCTCTGATAAAACCCTCTCCCCAGTTACCTCTCTCTGCCTCCTCTCACTTAAAAAAAAAAAAGTATATATATATATATATATATATATATATATATATATATATATATACACACACACACATATATATATATTATAATATTATATATATGTCCCATGCAAACCACTTTATAGGCATCATCTCACTTAAACCTCAGGACAGCTCGGGGAGACAGGCATTGCAATCCCCATCTTACAGACCAGGACCCTGGGCCTCCACTGTGTTAAATAGCTTGCATAAGGAAAGGACTTACCCAGGATTTAAGCTCTTATCTGTTGATATATGCGTGAAGATATATGTATCAAACCGCTCAGGAGTGACTGAGAGTTAATATTTGTGTCTGAATGTATATTATCTGAATATATATATGCTGGCTTGACTTTATAACTTAACTATTTTAAGTGTGAAATTAAAAACAGAATTATAGACATGAAGAATTATGGGTTTAGAAGGGACTTGAATGATTATCTAGTTCATCACCCTCACCCTCATCGCACAGAGAGGATAAAACGGTCACAGAATAGAATAGCCCAGCATCCCCTACTTTAGCCTGTTCAGCCCTGGTTGGGAATGTCCCCAGTGTAGTAATGCATTACTAGAAACCCCTTTTCCAATTCTCCACTGTGATTATGGCCTGAGTCCTACCTGGTCGTAGTTTTTCTGTTTGTTCCGTTTCTCATGAAGCCCCTCAGGCCAGGTAGGAAAACAATTTCCTTTCTCTGTCTCCACCACGTCCACCCCAACACAGATGTGCTGACAGGATTCCGCCAGACCAGATTCTGAGCCTAACCTTCACATCTGCAGGCTCCTTCCAGGTGAAAAACTGATGTGCCACCAGAGGAGCTTGCGATGGACGCTTGTTTGATGCCCCAGGGAGGCAAAGGCCAGCAGCCTTCTGGAAGTCCCATAGAAAACTAGGCCCATAAAAAGAAACAAAATTGAGTTATTTGTAGTGAGGTGGATGGACCTAGAGTCTGTCATACAGAGTGAAGTAAGTCAGAAAGAAAAAAACAAGTACCGTATGCTAACACATATATATGGAATCTAAAAAAAAAAAAGGTTCTGAAGAACCTAGGGGCAGGACAGGAATAAAGACGCAGACGTAGAGAACAGACTTGAGGACACGGGGAGGGAGAAGGGTAAACTGGGATGAAGTGAGAGAGTGGCATGGACATATATACACTACCAAATGTAAAATAGATAGCTATTGGGAAGCAGCTGCATAGCACAGGGAGATCAGCTTGGTGCTTTGTGACCACCTAGAGGGGTGGGGTAGGGAGGGTGGGAGGGAGACGCAAGAGGGAGGGGATATGTGGATATATGTATATGTATAGCTGATTCACTTTGTTATACAGCAGAAACTAACACACCATTGTAAAGCAATTATACTCCAATAAAGATGTTAAAAAAAAAAAAAAAAGAAAGAAAACTAGGCCCTTAAAAGCCCTGAAAAGCTAAGACAAACCCTTTTCATTGTTTCAAGACATATGAAAGAAGTTTGATGTACAACCGCTCAGGACAAAAGTAAGCTGCTTGCTCAAGTAAAATATATTTTACGAGATCACCAGAATCACCTCTTTGGCAGGCGGCCTGGATGCTGAGCTTCAAATTCTGTGCCACCGGGCTGACATGCAGGCCCTAAGCCCAGAGGCCCATTCCTAACCCCAAAGGGAGAGGCCTGTGCATAGCCGTGAGCCCTGGCTCGGTCTCCTCTCCCGGAGCACAGTAGGGAGGAATCCTGGGGGAGAAAGCTCATGCCAAAACAGATGCCAGAACCCATTCCAGGAGTCTGTTTTCCATCAAGCAGAGAAGACAAAACATGCTTACTAGCTTACGAGCAAAACGATTGCCGACTCCTTAAGCATCAGCTCAAATTCCACCTCCTCAAATTCCTAAACCCCTGAAACAACACATGTCTGCCTCCTCCACACACCCCTCTAGAACATTTTTTAAACATATGCACCTATATGGCTTTATGGCTCTTTTTTCATGTGTCTTTTATGACACAGTGTGAGTTAGTGACCAACCAGGTTCAGATACAAATTTTAACTCTCAGTCGCTCCTGGGTGGTTTGATACATATATCAGCAGGCATATATCAACAGATAAGAGCTTGAATCCTGGCTAAGCCCCTTCTTCGTGCAAGTCAGTTAACCCAGTGGAGGCCCAGGGTCCTGATCGGTAAGATGGGGATTGCAATGCCTGTCTCCCGAGCTGTCCTGAGGTTTAAGTGAGATGATGCCTATGAAGTGGTCTGCATGGTATTTGATACTCAGTGAGGTACTCAGTAAATGTTTTGTTTCCACACCAGCCCCTCTCTTTATACAGGCGTGTAATCCATATACAGAAACTCTTGCAGCCAGAAGCATTTCAGAATTGAGAATTTTCGTATTCACAATGCCCCCATCAGGTCTGAGGCAGCACATTATAAATTAAACATATTAATATTCTCCAGTGATATATCTGAATACATGGCATACATTTAAATAATTGGGAAAAAGTCTATAAATGGTTTCAGATCAGTCTCAACAGGTTTGCTATCAAACAAACATTGCAAACTTCCAAAAAAATTTCTATTATTGAAGTTCTTTGGACTTTGGAACTGTGACTAAGGGATTGTGGACCTGCGTAATGACTGTTGTTAAAGACATAACGTCCCCACCAGGTATTAAAAACAGGGTTAGCTTTTGTTTTGCTTCGTGCCTGACTCAGAGCAGAAATTCAATAACCCTTTCTGAGTGACTAAGCAAATGAAGGAACGGATGTGTACTCCTTAAGAAACATGAGAGCGGCCCTTTCCCTCCATCACTCCCAGATAGAATTAGTCTTTGTTCTTCCTCTGTGTTTCATCCCCTGCACGCGTCCATTTGACTAAACACTGCAGGCGGGTGTGTGGGGGGGTGGAGTACAACATCAGAGTAGATCGAAGCTCAAAGGCAAGTGTGCCTCTGGCTTTTTCCTCCTTATGCTTATGAAATTTATTCTTAGAAAGAAATATGGTTGGCTATTGTCTAAAAGATTTGACTTGAATAATTGTTCTGGCACCAGACAAGAAATCAGCAACTTTTAATTATGGTAGAAATGATCGTAAAGATATAGTTTAAAATTGCCTCATACCCAAAAGAACTGAAATGGTTGTGGTTCAAGTTTACCATAGTGCACTAGACATTATTCTCCTATATATGATACCAGCTAAGCAAGAGCTCTGATAGGAGTGACACAATGCATGTTTAACATAACATCGAGTACCTTTAAATGCTGGTAAGGTGCAGGACAAGTCAGAGAAGTGGAAAGGTTGGGAGAGTGTTAGAATGATCCCTGAAGGTGGTCCCTGAGAAGGCCGAATCCTGAGCACAACATGAGGGATGGATTGACCTTAATTGGGAAGAAAGATGTATTTTCCAAAAATTTGAGAATGAAAGAGTCTAGGATAGGTGGGAGTATGGATCAGTTTATAGGCAGGGGTTCCGAAGGATGAGGACATGTCAACCTAATGCTTGTATTTTCTTGGTTAAATAGGGTCCAGGGTTCTCTACTGAGTGTCCAGAGTAAGAGATGGAGCAGAAGAACTTGAGCAGAGTGAAATTAGAGAGGGCCATGTGGGAAGTGGGACAGAAAACTCACTCCAGAAACACAAAGGGATGACTAGCTGTTGAGGGGTCTGTGGACCAAGGTGCCATGACTGTAATTAGCAGTTCCACAAGCTCTGTGGATTTCTCTAGCAGTGTCTAGCACCTTGGGTCCAAGAGCATATAAAGCATACAGTTGATTGATTCAAGGGCAGGGGGAGGGGGGTGTTGCCCTGTGAATACAATGGAGGTATCATAGGAAATGGGACTTGAGGCTATCTTCAGGGGAGTGTTAAAGTCATCAAGCCTGGGACTTCCCTGGTGGTCCAGTGGTTAAGAATCCGCCTTCCAACGCAGGGGATGCAGGTTTGATCCCTGGTCGGGGAGCTAAGATCCCACATGCTGCGGGGCAACTGAGCCCGCACTGCAACTACTGAGCCCACGCGCTCTGGAGCCCATGCGCCACAACTACTGAGCCCAATCACCCTAGAGCCTGTGCACCACAACTAGAGAGGAGCCTGTGCGCTGTGATGAAAGATCCCACATGCTGCAACTAAGACGCAGTGCAGCCAAAAAAAAAAAAAAAAAAAAGTCGTCAAGCATGTACTCTGAAGGACCTGAAGATAGGGGAAGAGGTTTGATCTTTCTCCCCAGGTCTGCTCTTCCATAAGGTGGTATTGTGCAGTGGTTAAGAGCATAGACTCTGGAATTGGACATTATGCATTCAAAATCCACTTACTACTGGCTGGGAGATCTTGGGCAAGTTATTTGACCTTTTTGTACCTCCCCATTTCTACTGATAAAAAGGGGATGTTAATACTACCTGCCTCACTGGGTTGTTGTGAAGATTGAATGAGTTTCTATACTTAGGGTGAAATTGGTATAAAATAAGGTCTATTTAAGTATTACCTATTATTATTCCTCTAGAAGTCTCCATTTCAGTAAACTGCACCTCCACTGACCCAGAAGGTCATTATAGCAACTTGTTGAGGAAACATTCTCTCCTAGACCCTCCAGAAAAGAATGCAGCCTGCCTACACCCAGATTTCAACCCAGTGACACTTGTTTCAAATTTCTGAAATACACAACTGTAAAATAGTAAACCTGTGTAGCTTTAAGTCACCAAGTTTGTGGTAATTTGTTATAGCAGCAATAAGAAATTAATACAACCCCTTTTTAGCTATGGAACCTTAGCGTTAGTTACTTAAATTCTCTGAACAACAGTTTTTCAATATGTAATAATAATAAGAATAATATGTAACCCTTGGCTATTGTGAGGAATAAGTGAAGGAATAGAAATAAGTTATTAGAGCAATGTCTGGTGTTATGGACAGAATTACGCCCCTGCCCCCAATTCATATGTTGAAGTGAATAAGTCTCTACCTCAGAATGTGACTGTATTTGGAAATAGAGTCTTTAAAGACGTGATTCAGATTAAACAAGTTCATATGGGTGAGACCCTAATCCAATATGACTGGTGTATATAAAAAGGAGGAAAGACACCGGGGTACACACACACACACAGAGGAAAGGCCATGTGAGGAAACAGCTAGAAGGCGGCCACCTGCAAGGCAAGGAGAGAGTCCTCCGGAGAAACTGAACTTGCTAATGCCTCCATTTTGGACTCCCAGTCTCCAGAACTGTGAGAAAATTTCTGTTGCTTAAGCCCCACAGGCTGTGGTATTTCATTATGGCAGCCCTAACAGACTTATACCTGCGGCCCTTCTAGGTAGTTAAAAATGTTGATTCTTACTATTACTTGTTCTTTATTAATAAATTTGGATACTAGGACTATTTTGTGGAATTGCATTTAGGACTAAGTTGTTATAAGAAACCTGAGTTCTACTTTTGGCTCTGAACCTGTGGCAGCATCAGCTTGTCAGGACATACAAGTCCTATGTGCTCTCCATCTTTTTGTGTTGATGTTTTCTCTCTTCTGGTTGATGATGGTAGATTGAACACATGTGGCTTTCCCTGGATCCCTCAGCCGCATTCAAAAGATAATAAGGGGATTTTCTTTTAAAGGTATAAAGAAAACAGGAGAGAAAAAATAACAACAAAAAACTTGGAAGCTGGAAAACAAAAGGATCGAGGAAAACTGTATGAGCAAATGACCTCAGACATTGAACCCTAACCTGTCCACAGGAGAGTGCAGAAGCAAGCTGGTAGGCATGCAGAGCTGCAGAGTGACTTGAGAATCAGCAGCATCAGGGATCGATGAAAGTGTGTGTGTGTGGTGTGGTTGTGTGTGTGTGTGACGGGGCGGGGGGGTTAGGAGTTGAGGGGTGTGTGTGGTGGCTAAAAACCAGAAGGCTGGTTGAAAATCTCTTTAACACAGTTAAACACTTAGACGCCCTCTCTTACTTCTCTAAGCTGATAGCTGTCCCTTTCCTAGAAGTAGAAGACAGAAATTGACTTTCTGGCAAGAGTGAGCTAAAGGGATTCTGGATTGGGGGACATCTAGATGGTGGGCAGGTATAAGGTACTGAAAATGGGGGATTTTAATGACAATCCACATATTGAATTCCAAGACACCCTTACCACCTTTCCCCTTAGGTTCTGAGAAGGCTGGCCATCAGACTTGTAGTCTCCAGGCTAGAGATTAGAAGAGCCTTCTTTAAGTAACCTGCCCACCCCACGAGAGAAGAGATGGAGGTACTGCCATTTTTTATTCTGACACCCCTGCCATGAATTCTATCCATCCACCAGCTCTGCTCATGCGCCTTCCAGCCTCCATATCGCTTTCTTAGTATCCTGCTCTTAAAAATGTGCTGACAGCTCAGAGTTGGCTGAAGACACTTGAAGAAAACCTCTAACCTGAATATTGGAGATTCAAACTAACAAACGCCAATAAAAATGGAATTTGTAAGAAAGAGAAACAATGTAGAGACAAGGAACTTAACAGAGAAAAATAGCTATCGTTAATATCCTTATACAGAGGGGAGACTCTATTGCAGCCACAATATAAGAACAGCTTTTTATTATTACAAGGAATATTCATGAAACAGAGCTTTTGGAAATCTAAAAATATGGTAGCAAAAGAGAAAAGCTCAGAAGAAGAGCTTGCAGATACCAAAACAAAACAAAAAAAACAAAAAAAACAAAACAAGTGTGCAAGAAGAGTGAATACCTTATTGTTCACTATTCACCTGGTCTTTTTTTTTTTTTTTTTTTTTTTTTGCGGTACACGGGCCTCTCACTGTTGTGGCCTCTCCCGTTGCGGAGCACAGGCTCCGGACCCACAGGCTCAGCGGCCATGGCTCACGGGCCCAGCCGCTCCGCGGCATGTGGGATCTTCCCGGACCAGGGCACGAACCCGCGTCCCCTGCACCGGCAGGCGGACTCTCAACCACTGCACCACCAGGGAAGCCCCTCACCTGGTCATTTTGATGCCGCCAGATATTATGATACAAATATTTTAAGAGGATGGGGGAAGCGAAGTTTATGGGGGATGTGTGCGTATGTGTGTTTGTATGTGTTTTTTAGGAGGAAAAAGAGAACTGAATCCTTGTCTTCCATAGCAAGAAGTGAAGACATAATACCTAAAATGGAGAAGTAGTCATGGAAGCATGTTATTAAGAAATGCAGAGATAAATAAGCAAAGAAACTGCTAGAAGGTTCACAGCAGTCGTCTCTGGGTAGTGGGAACGATTGTCGGAGTGTGATGAGTATGGCAGGCTGGCTGATTTACCTTTAATAATAAGTCTTGTAGAAATAATTAACTTTGAAAACCATCTACATATTTTTTAATTTGAAATTAAACTTTAAAAAGACTAGACATAGCGGTTGGCACAGTGTCTGGCACATAGTAGATATTCTATATAACATTATCTGTTTTCTAATTTTATTATTTTATGATTTGTTCTTGTTATTTTGACTCTCGAATGTTGTTTATAATATTCCAGGGAGCATTCTTTTTTTTTTTTTCAAAACTTTATTTTGTATAGCAACAGAGACACTTATCAGGAAGTTTTTAAGGCATGTTTTCTGGTGAGAATGGAGTAGGCATCCTGCCTTCTTTGTGACCAGCCCACCTATCCCACTGCTGATGAAATCAAGTTCAGGACGTATTCAGCTCCCTTTGCTTAGCCGGGGTCTGGAGTGAGATGGGTCCAGGAGGGGATGGAGGAAGTCCAGCGGTCTTATTCATATGGACCCAATGCACCAGCTGGAGCTTCTATAAATTGATGGAGGAGAAACAGAGGACAAGGATCTTAGCAGCTCAGCTTTTGGTCAGGTAGAGAGTTGGCAGTTCTGATGCTTTATGCACCTGCACTTAATTTGCTTCCCTGGTCTTTTTAAGTGGCAGCCCATTAACACCTCAAGACTGATGGCTCGCGTTTTACATTCTGATTGAATGTACATTCGCATAATGGAATGTGTGCTGTGACTGCTTCCCTGGAAAAGCTGCCCTATTTATTCAGCCACCTGGAGAAAGGAGAGAGATTTTTCTTGCAGAGGCAAGAAATAGCCACAAGCTGCTATTAAACATCTTGGAGTTATAACTTTTCAAATGCTGTTCACTTATGCTACCTTATAACATTATATGTTACATTATACAGTGGTGGAAGGACCCATATTATTGTTATTCTCACTTTGCAGATGAGAAAACTGAAGTACAGAGGTGATTTGCCTACAGTCACACAGCTCAGTAAGGATGAGTCACCAAATCCCACCTTGATTTCAAATCCTGAGTCCTCTCTACTGTACCAGATAATTCTTTTCTTTTCTTTCTTTCTTTCTTTCTTTCTTTTTCTTTCTTTTTTTGCTTATTTCCATGTGGATCAAACCCAGAGATCTGAGCCAGCACAGAGGAATATAAAGATAGTATGACATGTTAAGACTCCATAAAAGAAGACATTAAGGGTAAGGTAGAGGTTTGGCCAATGGCCTGAACCAATCAAAACATGCCCTGGAGAGTTGTCTCTTAGGCAGGCTAGCAGTAAGAGCTGAGAGAAGGCTTCTACTCCAGTGAGATGCCCTGGTACTAGGAGTGGAATTGCAGAGGTGAGGGCTGCAGGAATAGTGACAGGCAGCAGAGTTCCTGTCATCACAGAGCACAAATCAGGGATGGCTGGGCAGACGAAAAAATATAGGTTTCATCTCTCTTGATAGCATTCATCAAATGGTAGAAGCTGATAAGGATTCTGAGCTGGAGGCCAGGCTCAACAGGAAGAGTGCCATGGTCAATGTGCAGTGTCACCAAGGGCTCGGGAGGATTTTGAAAGCTGTGGCTAAGTGTTTGTCATCCCTGGGCAGGAGTCTCTGTCAGATGCTCCCTCCAGAATTATAGGGTTGTCCTTTGAGCTGTGTCACCAGGAAGGGCACAACAGTCCCATCTATCAGAGAGTCAACAGGTGGCTACTGCACAACCATCACAGTGGCGCTCAGTTTTGGCTAGCCACCGGATTCAGTAATGGCACTTTACAAAAATATACACATTTGGGACTCACCCCTATTATTCTCATTCCTTGGACCTGGAGTGGAGCCCAGAGTCAATATTTTTTAAAACTCCAAATTATATTTTGATGCCCATTTAAGATAGAGAAAAATGTATAGCCAATTTGTGTAGGGCATGATCATACCTATTGGGGTGTGTATGTGTGTTGGGGGGTGTTTTATAACCTTTTTTCACCCCATCAATGAGGGAGGGAATCTTGGCCTAGGGTTTGGAAGGTATCCAAACTTACAGCACCGGAAGCTGAGATCTATAGGAGTTTATTAGACAAGTAAACTCACAGCCCAGGGAAGGAGGACACTGTAGCCCTGCAGGATCACATGGAGGGTTCAGAATGCCCCTGGGGGAGCAGAGTGAACCAGCAGGGACTGCGGGGGGCAAGTTTTGTAACAAACAAGACGAGGGTGAGGTGACTGCTGGTTCCTGTGGGAGGATGTGATTGGACTATTCGAATAATCCTGTGGGCTGTCAGGAAACTGAGACCCGTCAGGTTGAGGACTGGGTGGGGTGCAGCTGACTACGCTGATAAGAGATAGGCCTGGTGAAAGCAGTGGAACTCACAGTTAGGCCTTTGGGGTACTATGGGGCTCGAAGATTTCAAGGCAGCACGTGATGTTTTAGGCTTTGCTATACTGTCGCAGGGCTGGGGGGAGATGAGATGATAAAAGTGAGCATGACAGAAATGGTCCCCAGGAGTCTAGAGGAAAACAAAGAAGGGTACACAGACCATTACCTGTAGTGATAAATGCTAAGATATGAGAGTCGGGGACTGGGGGCAGGTAAGTAGGGTAGCTAGGATAATGGTTTAGTTTTTGTTTTAACAAAACCAAACCCTCCTCCTAACCTCACATTCAACCAGAAATATGAGGGTTAAGAGAAGTTGTTAGTATCCAGATCTTCCTGACCCCAAAGCTCAAGCCCCTCTCTCCACTGCAGGAGTGGCTTCTCCTTCTAGATGTGTCACACATATTAGCACAATGCTTTGCACATGGTAGAGACGCAACAAAAAAATTTTTTTGTGTGAATACATTCCTTAGAGCAAGTTTAAAGGTATGTGGTAAGTCTCAATCAAAGATAAGTAATATTCATGTTTGTTAAATTGAGGAAGTGAAGGCTCTATTTTATTTTAAACTGGGCACCTCTTGTGTATTTGCAGTCATTCTGCTGGGCATTGGGGATACAAAGAAGAGACGTGGTCTTTGGCTCATTGAGGTTATATTTCACTGGGGACACACACACACACACACACACACCCCACAAGAAAACAATGCCAAATGGTGACAAGTGCTCCTGTAAAGGAAATGAACAAGGCACAGAAAGAGAAAAAGTAGGGGAGAAGTGACCTACCATGGATAGGTGGTGGGAGTTGGGCTAGGTCTTGCTGGGTACCATTTATAACCTGAAACTGAAAGTGTAAGAAAGAACCCTGTATGTGAAGTGGACAGACCTCTTTTGCAGGTAGAGTAACTATTATGTGTAAGCATTCTGAGGTGACAGAAGCTTAGATTGTCTGGGAAAATGAAAGGCAACTCACATCAGGATTGCAGAGAGCAAAGGGAAGAAGGATAAGAAGTAGCAGCAAAGGTTAGCAAAGATACATTGACCATGATAAGGAGTTTGAATTATTTTCTGAATGCAGTGGAAAGGTTGAAGCATTTTTAAGCAGAGGAGTACCACAATCTAATTTACATTCTAAGAAGATCACTCTGGCTGATATTGTGATAGATTATAGGCACAGGGAATAAAAAAGTAGCAAGCAACCATTGAGTTGGTTATGAGTTATGGTAAGGAAGAATGGTTGATGGTCCCATCCAGGTGATGATGGAGGTGGAAGAACTTGGATAACCTTGAGGTATAATGTATTTCAGTGGTAGAATCAATAGGAATTGCTAGTGGATTGGATGGAAATGTGAGTAAGGGATCCAAAATGGCACCTAGGTTTCTGGCTTGAGCGAAAAGGTTGATGGTGATGCCATTTTGTACATGTAGAAGACTGTGGAAGAATGAGGTTTGACAGGTAGTCATCAAGGGTTCTTAGACCATCTAAAAATTAGTAACTTGCTTGAGGCCATAGAGCTAGAGAGTGACAGAACCTGAATTAGAATCGATCCTGTGATTCCATTATACTTGTAAATAAATCATTACAAATTGCCATGGTTTAATCTTGGCAAAGAGGGAAATAAATTCATTATGATTTATAGGCAACTACATTAAGCTGCAATTAAGCCTTTGCTCTTTCAAAAATAAATGTAAAAAAAATAAAAAAAATAGGGAGAGGATTGCTAGAACAGTTTCTCAATGTGCACTTATTGACCAACGTTTATGCGTATGGCATTGCTAGGTAATGCCAATATTTTCAAGATATGGCTCCTGCCTTCAAAAAGCTCATAGTGTAATTCAGCAGTTTCCAAATTATTATATACCAAGAGATATCTCTGAGTGTTATATGAGAATATGGTTCCATGGGCAATCAGTTAAAGAGAGAGCCTTTTATCAGTTAACATATTTTGTGAGAACTGAGAGGAAAGAAATATGGTTATAGCACTTTCTAAGCTTATTTGACCTAATAATCTTTATTTGGCAGATCTTTGTCTTGTAACATTATAACATACTTGTGCTTCACAGAACAGAGTTTGGGACAATTTTATCCAGTTGGAAATATGGGAACCTGAGGCTTCCATATGTGAAGCTATCTCTTGAACAGATCACAAGCTCTGTAAGCGTAAACTTATACCACAGTAACAGACTCTTTATATCAGTAATAACAACAACAAAAACAGTAGCTAACATTCACTCGGTTGTCATTCTACAAGTATCAGTTGAGCCTCAGTCATATGCCAGGCACTGTGCCAAGAACTAGGGACATAAGTGGCAAGAAGCTAGACAAGGCTAGTATCCTTCCAGGGAACCTAGAGTCCAGTGAAAAGATGATGTTAAAACTCAGTCTGGATGAGTGCAGCTAGCAGCAGCAGGCACCAGCCCTCCCCAGCCCTCTCCCCCATTCTTCTCTATATCCATGTCAGCTGCTGAGCTCTTCTGAAGGGCTGCTCATGGTTGACTTGGATGAAGGCAGAGGCCTTTCCCACAACTGCCACAGGGGAGCATGGAGCCAGAGGATCAGGACCCTGTCATTTAGCTTGGGGT
The DNA here is from genome assembly GCF_949752795.1 of Hyperoodon ampullatus. Lineage (NCBI taxonomy): Eukaryota > Metazoa > Chordata > Mammalia > Artiodactyla > Ziphiidae > Hyperoodon > Hyperoodon ampullatus. The sequence goes on along the minus strand of NC_136915.1, from coordinate 59,588,657 downwards.
CCTTTGACACTTTTCTTTCTTTGCTTAGTTAAGACTTAAAGAGAATTAAAGAGGTCTGGATCAAGATGGCAGAGTAGGAGGATACTGATCTCACCTCCTCCCATGGGCACACCGAAATTACAACTAATTACAGAGCAACTAACTCTGAGAATGACCCAAAGACTAGCAGAAAAGACTTTCCACAACTAAAGATATAAAGAAGGAGCTACAACAAAATGGGTAGAAGGGGCAGAGATGCAGTCTAGTCCGGATGCACACCCCTTGCTTGAAGACCCACAGAGCTGAGGAAAATCACAGCCAATGAAGTCCTCCCTGAGGAGTGAGGAGTCTGATCCCCACATGGGTCTCCCCAGCCTGGGGGTCCTGCACCAGGAAGATGAGCCTCCAAAATGTCTGGCTTTGAAAACCAGTGGGGCTTCTGTTTAGGAGAGCCAGATGGCTGTAGGAAACCAAGACTGTGCTCTTAAAGGACATGAGCAAAAAACTCAATCACCCCAATCCCAGCACAGAGACAGTAGTTTGAAAATGCTGGGATCAGACCCACCTGCTGATCTTGGAGATCCTCCTGGAGAAGCAAGAGGCAGCTGGGACTCCCTGTAGGGATTGAGACACTGATGTCACAAATTTCTGTGATCTTGTTCTACCGTGCTGACACTGTCACTAATGAAAGTCACTTAGTAATCCTCCCTCTAGCCTATTAGCACCCAGGCCTGCCCCACCCACAAGCACATCCACAGTAGCCAACCCTGCCACAACAGAAAGGCACACCTAACCCACAAAGGGAGCACCCTTGAAGCTTCTAGCTCTGGGAGCCAGAGGGGAGCATGCTGCTGGGCACCGTAAAACATCCACATAAGATCAATTCTCCAAGATCAGGATGTATAATGGACCTACCTTATACAAAGAAGTAAACACAGAGAATTAGGCAAAATGAGGAGACAGAGGAATATGTTCCAAATGAAAGAACAAGACAGAACCTTGGAAAAAGAACTAAATGTAGTGGACATAAGCAATCTACTGAATAAAGAGTTCAAGGTAATGATCATAAAGATGCTCACAGGGGCTTCCCTGGTGGCACAGTGGTTGAGAGTCCACCTGCCAATGCAGGGGACACGGGTTTGTGCCCCGGTCCAGGAAGATCTCACATGCCACGGAGCGGCTGGGCCCGTGAGCCGTGGCCGCTGAGCCTGCGCGTCCGGAGCCTGCGCTCCGCAACGGGAGAGGTCACAACAGTGAGAGGCCTGCGTACCACCAAAAAAAAAAAAAAAAAAAAAAAAAAAAGAACGAAGTCCAAGGTTAGAAGGAAGGAAATAATAAAGATCAAAGTGAAAATAAATGAAATAGAGACAAAAAAAATCAGAAAAGATCAATGAAACTATAAGTTGGTTCTTTGAAAAGATAAATGAAATTGACAAACCTTTAGCCAGACTCACCAAGAAGAAAAGAGGGCCCAAATAAATAAAATCAGAAATGAAGAGGAAAAGTTACAACCAACACACAGAAGTCAAGGGATCATAAGAGATTACTATGAACAATTATATACCAAAAATTGGACAACCTAGAAGAAATGAATAAATTCCTAGAAATACACAATCTTCCAAAACTGAGTCAGGAAGAAATAGAAAATATGAACAGACCTATTACTAGTAGTGAAATTGAATCATTAATCAAAAATTCTCCCAAAAAACAAAAGTCTAGAAGCAGATGGTTTCAACGGTGAATTCTACCACACATTTAAAGAAGAGTTAATACCTATCCCCCTGAAACTATTGCAATAAATTTTATAGTTCTATAGGTCCAGGATTACCCTGATACCAAAACCAGACTAAAACACTACAAAAAAAGAAAATTACAGGCCAGTATCCCTGACAAACATAGACGCAAAAATCCTCAACAAAATACCAACAAACTGAATTCAACAATACATAAAAAGGACCATACACCATGATCAAGAAAGATTTATCTCAGGGATGCAAAGATGATTCAATATCCACAAATCAATCAACATGATACACCACATTAACAAGATGAGAGATAAAAATTACATGATCATAAAATCCAACATCCATTTTTGATAAAATGCTCAATAAAGTGGGTATAGAGGGAACATACCTTAACGTAGTAAAGGTTATATATGACAAATCCACAGCTAACATTATGCTTGATGATGAAAAGCTGAAAGCTTTTCCTCTAAAATCAGGTAGAAGAAAAGAATGGCCACTCTTGTCACTATTATTCAACGTAGTATTGGAAGTCCTAGTCACAGCCATCAGACAAGAAAAAGAAATAAAAGGCATCTAAATTGGAAAGTAAAAAGTAAAACTAATTGCAGGTGACATGATATCATGTGTAGAAAACCCTAAAGACTTCACTGAAAAAAAAATGATTAGAATAAGTGAATTCAGTAAAGTTGACAGATACAAAATTACTATAAAAATCTGTTGCTTTTCTATACACTAATAATGAACTATGAGAGAAATTAAGAAAATAATCCCATTTACAATTGCATCAAAAAGAATAAAATACCTAGGAGTAAATCTAGCCAAGGAGGTGAAAGACCTGTACTCTGAAAATTATTAATACATTGATAAAAGAAATAGAAGACAACACAAACAAATGGAAAGATATACTGTGTTTATGGATTGGAAGAATTAATGTTGTTAAAATGTTGACACAACCCAAAACAATCTGATTCAATGCAATCCCTATCAAAACACCAATGGCATTTTTCACAGACCCAGAACAAATGATCTCAAAATTTGTATGGACTCTCAAAAGACCCCAATAGCCAAAGCTATCTTGAGAAAGAACAAAGCTGGAGGTATCATGCTCCCTGATTTCAAACTATACTACAAAGATATTATAATTAAAACAGTATGGTACTGGCACAAAAACAGACACGTTGATCAATGGAACAGAATATAGAGTCCAGAAATAAACCTATGCTTCTATGATCAATTAATCTATGACAAAGGAGACAAGAATATAAGTGGGGCAAAGACAGCCTTTTCAATAAATGGTATTGGGAAAACTGGAGAGCTACATGCAAAAAAAAAAAAAAAAAAAAACTGGTCCACTTTCTTACAGCATATTCAAAAATAAACTCCAAATGGATTAAAGACTTAAATGTAGACCTAAAACCATAAAAACTCCTAGAAGAAAACATAGGCAGTAAACTCTTTGACATCAGTCTTAGCAATATCTTTTTGGATTTGTCCACTCAAGCAAGGGCACCCAAAGCAGAAATAAGCAAATGGGGGACTTCCCTGGTGGTGCAGTGCTTAACAATCCGCCTGCCAATGCAGGGGACATGGGTTTGAGCCCTGGTCCAGGAAGATCCCACATGCCATGGAGCAACTAAGCCCATGCTCCACAACTACTGAACCTGCGCTCTAGAGCCCACGAGCCACAACTACTGAGCCTGTGTGCCACAACTACTAAAACCCGCATGCCTAGAACCCGTGCTCTGCAACAAGAGAAGCCACCGCAATGAGAAGCCCGAGCACGGCAACAAAGAGTAGCCTCTGCTTGCTGCAACTAGAGAAAGCCCGTGCACAGCAACGAAGACCCAATGCAGCCAAAAATAAATTAATTAATTTTAAAAAAAGCAAATGGGATTACATCAAACTAAAAAGCTTTTGCACAGTGAAGGAAACTATCAACAAAATGAAGAAGTAACCTACTAAATGGGATATTTACAAATGATATATCCAGTAAGGGGTTAATATCCAAATTACATGAAGAACTCATACAACTCAATATAAAAAAACAAGCAATCTGAGTAAAAAATGGACAGGGGACCTAAGTAAACATTTTTCCAAAGAAGACATACAGATGGCCAACAGATACATGAAAAAATGCTCAGTTATCAGGGAAATGAAAATCAAAACCATAATGAGATATCACTTCACACCTGTCAGAATGGCCATTATCAAAACACAGTAAGTAACAAGTGTTGGTGAGGTTGTGGAGGAAAAGGAGCCCTTGTACACTGTTAGTAGGAATTTAAATTGTTGCAACTACTATTAAAATAATATGGAGAAAATATTTTGCAAACAAAGCAACTGACAGAGGATTAATCTCCAAAATATACAAGCAGCTTATGCAGCTCAATATCAAAAAACAACCCAATCCAAAAATGGGCAGAAAACCTAAATAGACATTTCTCTAAAGAAGATACACAGATTGCCAACAAACACGTGAAAGAATGCTCAACATCACTAATCATTAGAGAAATGCAAACCAAAACTACAATGAGATATCATCCAACTACAATGATGGCCATCATCAAAAAATCTAGAAACAATAAATGCTGGCGAGGGTGTGGAGAAAAGGGAACCCTCTTGCATTGTTGGTGGGAATGTAAATTGATACAGCCACTATGAAGAACAGTATGGAGGTTCCTTAAAAAACTAAAAATAGAACTACCATATGATCCAGCAATCCCACTACTGGGCATATACCCTAAGAAAACCATAATTCAAAAAGAGTCATGTACCAAAATGTTCATTGCAGCTCTATTTACAACAGCCAGGACATGGAAGCAACCTAAGTGTCCATTGATGGATAAATGGATAAAGAAGATGTGACACATATGTACAATGGAATATTACTCAGCCATAAAAAGAAACAAAATTAAAAAAAAAAAGAAACGAAATTGAGTTATTGTAGTGAGGTGGATGGACCTAGAGACTGTCATACAGAGTGAAGTAAGTCAGAAAGAGAAAAACAAATACTGTATGCTAACACATATATATGGAATCTAAAAAAAAAAAAAAAAAGTTCTGAAGAACCTAGGGGCAGAACAGGAATAAAGATGCAGACATAGAGAATGGACTTGAGGATATGGGGAGGGGGAAGGGTAAGCTGGGACGAAGTGAGAGAGTGGCATGGACATATATACACTACCAAATGTAAACTAGATAGCTATTGGGAAGCAGCCGCATAGCACAGGGAGATCAGCTTGGTGCTTTGTGACCACCTAGAGGGGTGGGATAGGGAGGGTGGGAGGGAGACCCAAGAGGGAGGAGATATGGGGATATATGTATACGTATAGCTGATTCACTTTGTTATACAGCAGAAACTAATAAAGCATTGTAGAGCAATTATACTTCAATAAAGATGTTTTTAAAAAGTTATTTCTACCATGTAATAATCTAATAAATCAAGAAGTCAAGATTAAAAAAACAAAACAAAACAATATGGAGTTTCCTTGAAAAATTAGAACTACCATACAATCCAGCAATTCCACTCCTGAGTATCTAACCAAAGAAAATCCAAACATTAATTCATAATGATATATGCACCCCTATGTTCATTACAGCATTATTAACAATAGCCAATAGCCAAAATAGGAAGCAACCTAAGTGTCCATCAATAGATGAATGGATAAAGAAAATAAATATTCCATTCCACACAGTGGAATATCTTGCCATTTGCAATAACATGCATGAATCTAGAGGGTGTTATACTAAGTGAAGTATGTCAGACAAATACCGTGCTATTTCACTTATATGTGAAGTCAAAAAAAGCAATTTAACAATCACAACAAAACAGAAACAGACTTATAGGTACAAAGAACAAACTGGTGACCCAGAGGTGAGGGCCATGGGAAAATGTATGAAACAGATGAAGGGGATTAAGAGGTACAAACCTCCAGTTATATAATTCAAGCATACCCCATTTTATTGTACTTCATGTTATTGCACTTTGTAGATACTGTGTTTTTACAAATTGAAGGTATGTGGCAACCCTGCATTGTTAGTTGATGTTTAGCATGTTTTGGCAATAAAGTATTTTTAAGTTAAGGTATGTAGATTGTTTTTTTAGACATAATGCTATTGCACACTTAATAGACTAAGGCATAGTGTAAACATAATTTTTATATGCACTGGGAAAACCAAAAAATTTGTGTGACTTGTTATTGCAATATTTGCTTTATTGTGGTGGTCTGTAGTCATAACCTGCAATATCTTTGAGGTATGCCTGTAAATAAGTCAAGGGTGTATAATGTACCTCATTGGGAATACAGTCAACAATATTATAATAACTTTGTATGGTGACAGATGGCTTATGAAGATCATTTCATAATGTATATAATTGAATTGTACACTATGTTGTACACCTGAAACCAATATTATAAGTCAGCTACACTTCAATAAAACTAATTAATTAATTAATTAAAGAGGATTGAGCCACAGGGGCCAGGAACGCCCCATCACCACACATCTAATAAGCAACTTTCTGGTTTAGCACCTATGACAAATCTAAAGCTAGAACCACCAATTCTTCTGAACCTTGAATTTTCGTGTTTTAAAGATTTACACTCTTAGCAACTTTCAAATATACAATATAGTGATATTAACTATAGTCACCATTTTGTACATTACATCCCCAGGACTAATTTACTTTATATCTGAAAGTTTGTACCTTTTGACAGTCTTCACCCATTTTGCCCACCCCAGTCTCCCTGCCCCGGGCAACCGCTAGTCTGTTCTCTGTATCTAGGAGTTTGGTTTTGTTCTGTTTTTGTTTCTTTATATTCCACATAAAAGTGAGATCATACAGAACTTGTCTTTCTCTGTCTGACTTATTTCACTTAGCATAATGCCTTCAAGGTCCACCCATGTTGTCACAAACGGCAGGATTTCCTTCTTTTTTATGGCTGAATAATATTATATATCTGTGTCTCATATTTTCTTTATCTGTTCATCCACCACTGGACACTTAGGTCATTTCCATGTGTAGGCTATTATAAATAATGCTGCAGCGAACATGGGGGAATATATATTTTTTCACGTTAGTGTTTTTCCTTCCTTCAGATATATACCCAGAATTGAATTTGCTGGATCATGCAGTAGTTTTATTTTTAATTTTTTGAGGAACCTTCATACTATTTTCCACAGTGGTTGCACCAATTTACATTCCCACCAACGGTGCACAAGGTTTCCTTTTCTCCACATCCTCGCCAACACTTGTTATTTCTTATCTTCTTTGTAATAGCCATTCTGACAGGTATGTGGTGATATCTCATTGTGGCTTTGATTTCCATACCCTTTATAACTAGTGATGCCAAACACTGAACTTGAATTTGACCAGGATGTTTAGAACCCAAAGAAGTTGAGGAACCAGTCAAAGATGTTCAATCCTTGCAGGTACTAAGGAGTTGTTCTCTTAAGGAATAGTGGGCAGATCCACTAGGAAGGCAGCAACTCTGGGCTTGGGGCTTTCCCCCATCAGGTCCTTCTCCCTCTTGTTTCCCTCCATTCAACCAGTTTCTACTTTATAGATGAAGAAACTGAGGCATGATAGGGTTTTTTAATTTGTCTAAAGCCACACAACTAGTAAAAGGTGGAGCCAGAATGCAAATCCAGGTCCGTGGAATTCAGCTCCTTCTCATCATTAATTTTGCCAAAATTAAGCATACATGAGGCAAAAGGCCAACACAGGGAGCCAGGAAATGGCAGGTCTCCCTATACCCTAGCCTATTTATCCCCTTTCTGAAGGTTTGTGGGGTCCTGGCCAGGATTACTGGGGCAGGTACATCTGAGGATGCTCCAGGCTCTCTCTGATGTAGAGATTTCGGCAGATTTCCAGAGAGGTCACCAAGACACAGAGGCCACCCTGATGCCATGGTTAATTATAAGAGCAAACACGCATAGTGGGCTTACTGTGTGCGGGCATTGACCTAAGCTCTGTACACATATGAACCCATTCGATCCTTTAACTCTGTGAGGGGGGTACCATCATTATCCCCAAGTTTACAGTTGGGGAAACTGAGGTACAGAGAGATCAATGAACTTTCCCAAGTTTGTCGAGGTGGTGAATGGTGGATCAGGTTTCAAACTGTGGCACTCTGTCTCTGTACCCCTGCTCCCCTTGTTCCACCTCTCCACGCCCAGGAGCACGCACTTTGAAGCTACACTGATATATCAGGTTCAAATCCTGGCTTTGCTATGAAACCTTAAGCATGTCCCTTAAGTTTTCTGGACTTGTGTCCTCAATCACAGTAACAAGGATGAAAAGTGTGCTTCCTAGGTTTGTTGGGACATTAAACGACTAAAGCATGTGAGTCACCTGGCAAGATGCCTGACACGTAGTAAGTACACGATAAATGCTGGCAGATTTTGCCATCGGATGGATTTAAGCACCCAGTAAACCCCTTAACAGATGGCTCCCTCCTGTGGTGTGTAGAGCCACCTCAAGAGCTAGGTGGGTGGCGGGGAGATGCAGGGGTGGGAGGGAGAAGGAAGCTTCCACTTGGGGCTCTGAGGCTTGGAGCTGGTGAGCTGCCAGAGGATGAAGGAGTCCAGCAGACCCCACCTCTCAGCTCTGCGTAAACCAAAAAGGGGGTGCTTGATTTGGAAGGGAAGGAAGGAGAGAGAAACCAGACTGAGCTCACAGAGGGACTAAGCCAGCTATCTCCACAACTCTAACTGCTGTTGGCTCTCTGCATGGTTCCTTCCAGAGACTGGCACTGCATGTCAATGAAGCTACCTTCCACACCCTTGAACACTGGGGTCTGTAGCCTCCTGAGTCTGGATGAGGCTGGTCTGAGCCAGTTCTCCCCTGGTTGTCAGGTCCCTGCCCTTGGAAACCTGTCCAGTCTCAGTCTTGCACACTCCCCAGATGCCTCTGCCTCTGGAAGCCTCAGACACCCTGTGACTATTGAAGGGAACCCATGGATGGCTTGGGAGGAGATGCACATCTGTGATCTGTCCACACCTGCCCCCAGACGTGACTTTAGTGAGAGAGAACATTTCCTGGAATGTTAGAGATCAGGAAGAAAAAGAGCCCAAACTTATGGAGTTGAGGACAAAGCCCCAGTGCAAACCTACAACTGTGTTAGAATAACAGCTGTTAGCTGAGTGCCAGATGCAGGGCTCAACCTGTGCACTCTCTGTTAAGCCTCAGAAGAACCCCATGAAGCAGGTATGATTAGGACTCCCAATTTGAGGACAGTGAAAAAGTCCAGAGAAGTGAAGCCTCTGATCCCAAGTCACACAAGGAGTTGGCTGCAAACCCAGGTCCAACCAAGTCCAGAACCCTTGCTCTCAAGCCGTGTCTCTGCACCAAATTCCTGGCACCAGCCCCTCTTCTCTGCTTACATGTCTCAATCCTGCTGCAGCTATAAATCGAATATCAGAGCCTGCCACTTGAATGAACTCCCTGTGATATTGTCAGTGCTTTTTAAAATCAGAAGCAAACAGGAAAATAGAGTTTCTCCAAAGTTTAATGAATTCAACTCAACTCGACAAATACTTTTTGAGTATCAAGTCAGTGACAGACACAGGTTTAAATGCTATAGGGAATGTGAGGGGTGTGGGAGGAAAGGGGAGAGGCCAGAAAGAGGGAATAAAATGGGAAAAGACTCAGTCCTTGTTCTCAAAGAGCTTTTTATCTGTAGGTGAAAACACCAAGTGATCAGAACTGGACCTACGAAAGTTTTTTAAACAACTTAGCCGGGAAAAAAAGGTAGATAAAAATATTGTCCAAAATGAACACGAGCCAGGCTGACATTTCCCTGGGCTCAAGTGTCAGACAGCGACACACACGCCCCAGTCTCCCGGCTCCACTCTGCCTCACCATGGTAACCGCCCGCCGGGGGCCCTCATCTGCCAGATGGTTTTTTTTTTATATGCTCTGGATGTAGCCAGAGAGGAGAAGATGGATGAATGGATGGCTGAAGTACCCTCAGTCTCTCTGCAGCCCAGCAACCCCAAATGTGTCTCTCAAAATGAGTCCCCTTATAAGCAGCACATCTTGAGAAATCTGTGTATCAGAAGATGGACATCTGAAACAGGTGCAGGTCAAAGCCCAAGTATCCCAGCCCGGGGGCAGACCTGGGTGGTGTATTAGTTTGCTTGGGCTGTCATAACAAAGTACCACAGATGGATGGCTTAAACCACCATTTATTTTCTCACAGTTCTAGAGGCTGGAAGTCCAAGATCAAGGTATCTGGCGGGTTTGGTTTCTCCTGGCCTTAATCACCTCTTTAAAGGCTCTATCTCCAAAAACAGTGACATTCTGAGGTAGGGAATTATGGCTTCAACATATGAATTTGGAGGCAGTGGGGGTGGAGGGACACACAGTTCTGTCCATAACACCAGACGTTGCTCTAGTGACTTTATTTCTGCTTCTTCACTTGTTCCTCACAATAAGCAAAGGGTTAAGTACCATGATTATTAGGTAAAGAAACTTGTTCAGAGAATTTAACTAACGCTGAAGCTCTCTAGCTAGAAAAGGGTTGTATTAGTTTCCTATTGCTGCTATAACAAATTACCACAAACTTGGTGGCTTAAAACTACACAGGTGATTAAGTTAAAATAAGGCCAGTGGGATGGGCCCTAATCCAATCTGACAGGTGTCCTTATAAGAAGAAGAAATTTGGACACACAAACACCAGGGATGTACGCACAGGAGCAGGGCAATGTGAGCACACGACAAGAAGGTGGCCACCTGAAAGCCAAGGCGAGAGGCCAGGTTAAACCAAACCTGCCAGATACTTTGATCTTGGACTTCATCTTACAGTTGTGTAGTTCAGAAGTTAGAAATGGGTCTCATTGGGCTGAATCAAAGTGTCAGCAGTCTGCATTCTCTTCTGGAGGATCTAGGAGAGAATGTTTTCTTGTCTTTTCCAACTTTTAGAAGCTGCCCACATTCCTTAGCTCTCAGACCCTTCCTCCATCTACAAAGTCATAACCAGTAGGTCAAATGCTTCTTACACTGCATCTCTCTAACCTGTTTTGTCTTTTCCACTAGACTATGAGGCCAGTGATATTTTTCACCCCTATATGATCCCAGTGCCTAGAACAGTGCTTGCTTGCATATTGTAGGAGCTCAATAAATTACTTATTTATTAAATTATTATTAAAAATTATAAACATTAAAAGATGAATGGACAAAGCAGGCAAAGACTAAGAAACTTGGATTATGCCTGGTTCTCCCCCTGTTCTACTATGAGAGCTGGAGAAATTTATTTCACTTCTCTGTAGTTCATCTTTTTCATCTGCATTATGACAGTATTTGTCTAACCTTGAATATCTATGCCAGTTCTAACATTACATGCTTCTCAGCCAAGGTACCAGCAGCTCCTGCTTTGCCTTTTTTTTTGTTTTCCTATTTCACAAAGTCTCAAGTTTCCTACAGCTCCAGGGAGCCTAATCCTTGTCACTTGTCAGTCATGTCAGTTGCCACATTGCCTCCGATCCATTCCATACTCTCTCATCTTTCCCAGATTGCTTCCTGGCCTGTGCTCAAGCCATTAGCTCTGCCTTCCTCAACAAGCCCTTTTCATCATCAGAGGCTCAAAGCAATTTTCTTCCTCTGTGAAATGCTCTCAGACACTCCAGCCCCCAGAGCTCTCTTCTGTCTTGGCATCAATCACAACAGCGCTCAGAGAATAAAAGCTTCAGTATCACTGCATCAGGAGTAAAGGGACAAAGAGGTTATTCATTCATATAACAAATATTTGTTGAGCAGCTCCTGTTTTCCTGTATTCCACCAGTTTGCGGGGGATATAATAATGAGCAAAGCATTCATAGTCTGTGCCCCAAGGGAATCCGTGTGTCTACACATGGGGGATAACAAGATTACCAAATACAGGGACATCTCAAATATCACATAGTTAGGGGGTTGGGGAAGATGGGAGAGATGACTACAAAGGAGCAACAGGAAACTTTTGGGGTGATAATACATCAGCAGCTTGGTCATGATGAAGATTTCATGAGTGTACACCTACATCAAAACATCAAATCGTACACTTAAAATATGTGTGGTTTATTGCACAGCAAGTATATCTCAATACAGCTGCTAAAAGTTAAGTTTTTCTGATAAAGAAGATGAGAAAGTTGGTGTGTGTGTGTGTGTGTGTGAGAGAGAGAGAGAGAGAGAAAGAGAGAGGAGTGGGGAGAAGGAAAGTGGTAGGAGGCCTTTTGAAGAGGGGGAATGAAGATAGATCTTTAGATATTTTACCATCTTAAATATCAGAGCTTAGGAATCACATAGACTCACTTTCAGTTTCCATTGTGGAGTCTGAGACCCAGAGAGTTGTGATGGTTTTCCTAAGATCCTGTAACTCTTTTCTGGTTATTAATACTGTGAATAACAACTACCATCATTTAGGCAACCACTAAGAACCATGCCCTGTAAGAGGTGCTTGAAATCCATTATCTCACCGGTCCTCACAATTTCCCTTCTAAGTAGATATCATTATTCCCTTTTATGAGGAATGAGGAAACAGCCTCAGCTAAACACCTTTCTGAAACCCACATGGCTAGAAAATTGAAGCACTGTGATTTAAATCCAGGTCACTCTGTGTCCAAAGACAGAGCATTTTTCATTTTAATAAAACCTAACATTACCTACATATAATTACCTACAAAGCATTTTGATTCCAAGTATAAGGTGAAATTATCATATAAATTTTATATTATAAAACACAGGGCCTTTGGGAGTGATGAAAATGTTTTGGAGCTAGATAGAGGTTGTACAACATTATGAATGTACTAAATGCTACTGAACTGTAGACTTTAAAATGGTTAATTTTATGTTTTGTGAATTTCACCTCAATAAAAGACAAAGAAAGAAAGAAATATTTAAATTCATTTAAGGTAAAACACATACCTTTCTTCATCATTAAATTCGGTAAAAGGGAGTTACTATTTTTAGCCTGATATTATATTAATAGACCTATTATTTTGAAAGCCCTCTGGAAATTTTTTGAGCTGCAGAATAATAATACATGACAAATTAGCGTGCATTAGCAGTGCAGAGGGTATGGCAGAAAAAGGTCTCAGCTGTAATCAGGGAGGCTGCATGGAGTAGGGTGGGCTGGGAGTTTACCCACCGTATACTTTGGGTGAGGTTTTTTGCTTTTTGAAATCTTGATTTTCTTAAAATCAGAATGGTACAACCTGCTCTGCCTTTATGAGGATCAAATAAGATCCAGTTGGAAGCTCTTTGTAAATCTAAAAGGCTAAACAAAATTGAGGTATTATCATTATCATCCAAAACAGTGTAATTTAAAGGAAAGAGCTTCTCTGTGGCACGGTGGCTGGTAAGGGGCAGAGATGATATTCACAAAGGATCTAATGAGCTAGTCATGAATCCGGACAGGCTCTGTGATTCATGTGGCCGATGTAATATGGCAAAAGTCATACTGCTCCCGTTTCTGGGCTTAATACCTATAAAACCAGCAACTTCTGATTTCTGTCTCTTCCTGTCGGTCTTGGAGAAGCCAGTCACCATGTAAAAACTCTGACTATCCTGAGACCACCCTGCTTTGTGGAAGCCCAAGCCAGCCACAGAGGGAGGCTGGGTGGAGGGATGGAGATGCTGTTCCAGCCATCCAAATCCAAGCACTAGATGTGAGAGGGAAGAAACTATTTTGGACATCAGTGGATGTGATATGGAAGAAAAAACAAGGAAACTAGTGGAAAGTTAGAATTGAGACCCCAGATAGATGGTCCCAGTAGAGCTACCTCCAGCTCTTGGGGCTACTCCAGCTGAGACCCCAGTCACTGTGGAGCAGAGATGAGCCATCCCTACTGTGTCCAGCCTAAATCCTTATGCACAGAATCATGAACATGATAAAACAGTTGTTGTTTCACTCCATTGACTTTGGGGGTGGCTTGTTATGCAGCCGTAGATAACTAGAACCCCAGGAGAGGAGAACCATCATGGACCATGGAATCAAGCCAAATTTGATTCCTGGCTCTCCCACTTCCTTCTGCATTGTGTGATCTTGGGCACCTTAGTTAATATCTCTGAGCCTCAGTTTCCTCATCTATCCGGAAGGAATGATCCCACCTACATTGCAGGGTTATTGTAAGAAATATACCAAATGTATGCAGACTTGCAGGCAAGTAGTGGCACTTAATAAATGGCACCTATAACGGTTATCATTTTAGTTCTTGATGAGCTTTTAGTCCTCCTACTTGCAAAAATGGAAACATTTTTGGAAACATTTCTGCAATTAATTTTTTAGTTTAATTCGGCCAAATCCAAATAGGCTACCAGACTGTTTTTTTTAATCAGAACCCCTTTCCCAGGACTGTGCCCTGTTGAGAACTGCTTTTGCCGGGGGTACCACCTCCCATACTGCTGCTGGCATCCTTTCTACTTCCCCCTTTCCCATTTTCCTTTGAACCTGGGGCTCTGTGTGGGATATCTGGGGGCTCCATACTACAAAAGGCTTCCAGAGTTAGGAACTATAGGTCAGGATGACAGGGTGGGGTTTCAGTCCTTTCACCCTTTCTCACTAATTAAACTCCTGGCTGAGAGTCTGGCAGAAGGCATGAGGTTTTGATTTGCAGCCAACTGTAGACTAGGCACTCTGGGCAATCAATGCCTGTGCCGCAGCTGTCAGTCCTGGCCTGGGGGTCTTTCTGGATCTTGGGCGGTGATGTGAATGCCAAACATCCCCCTCACTCCCCCACTCTGCTCCTTCATTTGCTTTCTCCTGCCATAACCACTGTCTGGCATGGGGGCCGTGTGTGGGGAGCACAGGCTGTCAGCCCCCCTCCCAAGGCTCTTTAATTTCCTGTCCTTCCAAATCCATGCAGCCTCTTAGGACCTGTTTAGAAAGACTGATTTATCAGTTCCAAATACCAACAGCAGGATTGCGGGAGATCATGAGCAGCGGGGCTAGAGACTGGAAACGTGGTTTCTTTATAAATGTTTCAATTAACTAGACAGAATTTTTCTCCTTCTTTTTCTCCCCCTCCTTTAACAGAGTCCCAGCCGGGAAAAGATGAGGGGCTGAGAGCGCGAGAGAGACCCCTTGGGTACCAGGTCTTGCTTGTCATGTCCACGTGAGGAACCTGGGTGGCCCTGAGCCTTGGGACCCGCCACCTTCTCAGATGAAAGGTGCTAGAGTTGGCCTCGACCCTATGAAACAGCAGCTGGAGCACTGCAGTCTTGACATTTATTTCCCCATCTTCCTGTAAACACAGTAGACCCTTAATTAGTGCCCGCCGTCTCTGACGTCAGGCAGCAGTGCTCCTGTGGACAGCAAATCCATTTATCACCAGCTCAAACTGGTCTGGCTTCCAGGAGCAATCAGTGCCCCTGGATGATTTTCTCTGTCTGGAAAGAAAGAGCCAGAGGGAGCCAAGGCAGTGAAAAGAGGAAAATGCACACACCAACAGACCAGCGCTAATTTTCTTGGGAGTTGCTGGCTGTTCCCAGAGCCCTGACTGTAGCTGAGAGACATGGGCAGGGTAGCCGTGGGCACCTCTTCCCTCTGAATCTTCTGAAAGTGAACTCACATTAATTGAAAGAGGGGCTTCAGAGAACTCTATTTTATGTGTCTGCTTTTATCCCCATTTCATAGAGGAAGAAACTGAGGCTCAGAGAAGTTCTAAGCACCCAGCCTGTGTTCATTTCAGTACAAAAATTACTGTAAAACAATTACTACAAACTGGGTGGCTGAAAACAACAGGAATTTATTCTTTCACAGTTTTGGAACTAGAAGTACAAAACCAAGGTGTCAGCAGGGCTGTGCTCTCTCTGAAGGTACTAGGAAAGAATCTTTTCTCACCCCTTCTAGCTTCTGGTGGTTGTAGGTGTTCCTTGGCATTCCTGGGTTTATGGCAGCAGAATTCCAATCCCCGCCTCTGTTTTCACATGGTCAGGAGAGAAGGAAGGAGGAAAGGGAGAGGAAGATGAGGAGAAGGAGGAGGGGAAGGAAGGAGGAAGCCGTCAGGACAAGTGGCTCATCTTTCTCTTAGAGACTGCTTCCTAGTTCCTAAGATTCATTCAGCTCTAGCATTGGGTAGCAGTTGAAAATCTGCATATAACTTTACAGTTGGCCCTCTGTATCAGCAGATCCAACAAACTATATCACGTAGTACTGTATCATGTCCTGTAGTAGGTTTTTTTTATTGAAAAAAACCCACATATAAGTGGGCCTGTGCAGTTCAAACCCATGTTGTTCAAGGGTCAACAGTATACTTGTTCTCCTTTGTTCTCTCACTTAAAAAAAAAGACATAAAGTTATGTAAATAATTATAACAATGTATTATTGGGCTTACAGCATTAATAGATGTAATAGGTATAAAAATAATTCCACAAAAAGGGGGAAAAGGGAATAGAGCTATATAGGAGTAATATTCTATATCTCACTAAGTTAATTTAGTATAAATACAAAGCTGATTCTGATAAGTTAAGACATGTATGATAAGCTCTAAAGCAACCACTAAGGAAATAACTAAAAAAAAATACAGTAAAAAATATCATTAAAAAAATTTAAATGCTATATTAGAAAATATTCACTCAGTTCTTTCAAAAGAAAGAAGCAAAGGAAGAACAGTGATACAAAAGATATGAGACATAGACAAAACAAAAGGTAAAATGGCATACGTAAATCTAACCATATCAATAGCATTAGTGTGAATGGATAAGCATTCTAATCAAAAGGCAGAGATTGTCAGACTGAATTTTTTAAAAAATGCTCCAATTATATGTTGCCACAGGAAACACATCTTAGATTCAAAGATATACTGAACAATCTAGGTATAGATGGTAATTTCTTCAACCTGATAAAGAGCAGCTACAAAACCTCACACCTAATAACACACTTAATAGTGAAAGACTGGGTGCTTTCTCCCTAAGATCAGGAATAGGACAAAGATGCCTGCTCTCATCACTTCTATTCAACATTGTACTGGAGGTTCTAACCACACCATAGGCAAGGGAAAAAAATGTAAGCATGCTTATTGAAAAGGAAGAAGTAAAATAATCTCTCTTTGCAGATGATGAGATTTTGTGTATAGAAAATTTTAAAGAATGACTAAAATTGTTAGAACTAATTAGCAAGTTCAC
The DNA here is from genome assembly GCF_949752795.1 of Hyperoodon ampullatus. Classification (NCBI taxonomy): domain Eukaryota; kingdom Metazoa; phylum Chordata; class Mammalia; order Artiodactyla; family Ziphiidae; genus Hyperoodon; species Hyperoodon ampullatus. The sequence goes on along the minus strand of NC_136915.1, from coordinate 59,571,833 downwards.
CAAGAGTGCAGTATATAAGATAATATACAAAAATCAATTGCAGGGCTTCCCTGGTGGCGCAGTGGTTGGGAGTCCACCTGCCGATGCAGGGGACACGGGTTCGTGCCCCAGTCCGGGAGGATCCCACGTTCCACGGAGCGGCTGGGCCTGTGAGCCATGGCCGCTGAGCCTGCGCGTCCGGAGCCTGTGCTCCGCAACGGGAGAGGCCACAACAGTGAGAGGCCCGCGTACTGCAAAAAAAAAAAAAATGTCAATTGTAGTTCTATACATTTGCAGTGTATAGTCTGAAAATGATGCACTGTTAACAACTGGTTTTTCCTTTTCAGTGAGAATTAAGATAGGGTAGGATAGGAAATTCTCTCATTGTTCTTTCTGCCTATTGAGATTTAAAATTTTCTGGAAATTTCTCCATTCATTGATTTAAAAATACTTTTTGAATGCCTGCTGTGTTGCTAATCTGTGTTTGTGTGTACAAATGCTTGAGGACGTGTAGATGGTTTATTCTCTTGAGAATTTCAGGTCATCATCAGCATTGTAGCTCTTCTTTTGTGTCATGCCTGTGGTCAAATCCTTGTAGGGAACATATTAGGAAACAAGTCTCATTTTCACCTTGTAAGATAAACTGTGTTCCAACATTTTCTAAGTTACTTCTTTGCAACTCAGAATACATTTTTGCATTGTTTGTAAAGTAGCCAACAAATATCATTTAACTCTGAGTCTGGCTAAAATGCTGCCTTACTAAAAATATTAAATTTCATTTTGGGAGGCCTTGTCCCAAGTAAGCACTACTGAGTGCTCCCATTATAAACCTATCAACTCTCATAGGAGACATTGTATTTAATTAGTTATTTGCTTTTTTGTGTGTGTGCCTTTCTCAAAAGAATGTAAGCTCAGCAAGAACAGGCACTGTGCCTGCCTTGTTCACCTCTGCTTTGTGAGGGCTTAACTACATTAAGCACTCGTGTCTGGCACACAGTAGGGACTCAGTGAATATTAACTGAATGCGTGAATGGACCCTATTGGCCACCAGTGTTAGTAAATCAGACATAAAACTTAAGCACTGGCGTATGAGAAGGCAACATGAGGTGTTAGAATGAACCCTCTGAGGAGAGGAAGAAGGCCCAGTTCAAATCTCCTATCATTGGTTTAGAGGAGGAAAAATAATTTTCTATCTACCCTTCTGAGTTCTTGGTTGAGACCCCTGTAATAAAAGATAGATTAACTAGAGAAAATCAAACAGAAGTTTATTGACGTATGTACTTTGTCTGTATCTCTCATGTCTACATAAGAGATACCCAGGGGGAAATGAGTAAACTCTCTGAGGTAGCTTACAACCTCAGCTTAAATACCATCTTCAGCTAAAGACAAAAGAAAGAAATGTGTAGGGAATGCCAGTTATGGGAAGGCTATTAGGAAAGGCATTAAAAAAGAGAAAGATTTGTTGTATCAGTGCCTTTTCTCTTATTAAGGATCTTAGGTCAGCTCTGGGAATTAACATTTGTCCCTCTGATTTAGAGGGGAGGAGGGATACCTTGTAAATTTATGTCCTGCTTTTAGGCAGATAGGGGAAAGGCAGAGAGCTTTTCTTGTTTCTGCTTCTCCTCAATTGCCTTCAGCTCAGAATAATCCTTATGTCAAGGTGGTATATTTTGGGGTGGCATATTCCTATTACCCTTCATCTGCAAGCCACGTGTTCTTCAGCAAGTAACTTTTCTTCTCTAAGTCTTAATTTCCTCAGTACAAAATATCTCTGAAGTCCTTCCCAGAGATCAAATGGTATGGAGGAATACTTGAATTTACTTATCTTGTACAATGCTACTTGAAGTGGGACAGGCATGATTAGAGAAAGATGGAGAGGTAGACAGAAACTTTCTGGGAGATTCTGAAGGAGACTTCTGAGGACTTTGAAGGACTTTGCAAGTGATGGCACCGTTATTATAATGTCTTCATTTTCCCGGAACACTTATGGCTCTCTTTTCTCTTTAGTTATAAGTGTATCATTAGAGTATCCTTATGCCCATCATTTGTAATTAGGGCTATTTTTGCACTCATGACAAGTCTGGAGAGAGAGCATTTCATGACATAATGAGGTAAGAGACAGAAAAGGATCTGGGTAAAGGAGATGTACGTGTTTGTGTGAGAAGGAGGTGGCTGGTGATGAAACAAACTGGTTTGTAAGCAGCAAATGCCCCCCCCCCAAAAAAACACAGAAATAATGTTCCTCATGAAGAGGAAGAAAGGAAGTGGTGGGGAAGAAATGGTGAATTAACCAGTTCTCCATACTGTATATCCAAAGGCAATATCAACTCACAGTGATTAGGGGCAAGAAGAAAAGAGTGTATCTCTATGTGAGAGAGATCAATTACCCTTTTGCTGTTGTTTTTTTGTTTTTTGTTTTTAACTTTCTGTTAAACGAGGGCAGTCTCTTTTTACTCAATACCTCAATTCTTTTGCAACTGGGGTGCAGTTTTGATGTCTTAATCTATCGTGGATATCTCCCTCTGTATCCTGATGTTGAAGTAGGTAGCAAACTCTGTGACAGTTGCCTCTGGAAAGGGGGAGGATTCTGGCAGGACTGAAGGCAAGACAACCCTCAAAATGTCTCCCTAGGATAGTCCATTTTTCATGGGGGGTCACGGAGGGAGAAGTCTATCCTCCAGAGATATGCCGGGCTGAACAGAAGAGGAGGATGAGGGAAGAGCAGTCTATGAATCTTAGAATAAAGGGAGTCCCAGACGATGTGTCAGAGCCACAGAGGAGAGGGCCACTGCCTGTGCTGCTTGGAATGCTACAGAGGTGAAGAGGAGAGACCTGCAAAATGAGTGGTGCCTTCTGGACCCTAGATTGTCCCAGAAAAATCCCTGTGTCCCAAGCATGGCATGGAAGAGCGTTGCTGAATCTGAAGGGGGTGGTGAAGTTTCATTGGCCTCCGGGGAGAACAAGACACCATTCTTCACTCCCCAGGCCTCATTAGGTACGAACATATTGGCCCCCGTTATGGGCTGAACTGCGTCCCCTACAAAGATATATCTAAATTCTAATCTTCAGTACGTGTGGATGTGATGTTATTAGGAAATAGCATTTTTGCAGAAGTGATCAAGTTAAAATGAGGTCATACTGGATTACAGTGGGCCCTAATCCAGTATGTCTGGCGTCCTTCTAAGAGAGAAGGAGACACAGACACAGAGGGAAGACAGAAGTGGAGTTTGGAGTTACGCTGCCACAAGCTAAAGAAAGCCTAGGGCTACTCAGAGCTAGAAGAGGCCAGGAAGGATCCTCCCCTAGAAACTTCAAAGGGAGTATGGCCCTGACAACACCTTGATTTTGGACTTCTACCCTCCAGAGCTACTGTGAGTGAATAGGTTTTTATTGTTTTAAGCCACCCAGTTTGTGGCACTTTGTGAAGGCAGCCTTAAGAAACTAATACAGCACCCTAAAAGATCTTGAAACTGTGATACAATCCAAGAGAAGAAACTCTGTAAGAGTAAATAAAATTTTAAAAAATACTTAAATTAAAAAAATTCCCCTCTAGGCAACAGAAAAAAAGAACTTTCCCCCTTCCTCTCAATTTAACATTTTCTTTAGAAAAACTTGATACTATTGTAAATGCTTTCTCTGTTTCTTTGAGATGTATGCAAATCTTTCTAAAAGTTAAATAAGCCACTTGCCAGTTTTGCATCCCAAGAATGTCTTCCTTGGAGGCCTCAGATCTATCTCTGAACATCAAGGAGGGTGGTGTCTGCATCTGTGGGAGTTTAAGCTTATGCTTGGCTCCATGATGTAACTTTTTGTTTCTCATAATTATGGAAGTTTTATTTTTCCTTTTGGTAAAGACAATTAAACATGAATGTAGTGAATTGTATCTGCCTGGCTATATAAAAGAGTGAGATTTCTTTCTCTTGGCAATTTCCTTAGCAGATTGCCTGTGATATGCATCACAGTCTGGTTTAATGCTTAGGATTCACTGGGTTGGCACGAAATTTTATATTGAATTATTTCCCTTAACAACTCCAATACTGGAGTGGCATGCCAGACGCTCTGGGTTTGAATCTGGTAAATCTACTCCACTTACAATTGCCTTATGTTGCTATAGCCACTCTGCTTTCTTGTGGTTAGTGTTTGCATTATATAGCTTTTTCCACTCTTAAACTTTTTAGAAAAACGAATCATATTATTTCCATGCTTAGAAGTTTCAGTGGTTTCCCACTCTCAACCCACTGTCTAAATCCCTCAGCATTGTATAAATTTATTATCTGACTGTGATCTTCCTAGCATCATCTACCATCAGGGCTTTGTAGCTGGAATTTTTGACATCCCTATATGATGAGATGATGTCATATGAGCAGAAAGCTAAGGAAAAAGTGAAACTAGGAAAAGTTTTCTAGTTCTAGTGAGGCCATGAACTGTTAGACAGAGGTCTAAAAAACCCACTTCATTTATTTGGTCTCAACTTCTTCATCATAAAAAGAAGATTGTAATAAATGGTCTCTAAAGTACACATCATACATCACTGGTACACCTCAACTGTGATATTCTGTGACTCTAGAAGAATCAAGTTTAGTTTTTCAAGTCACTGACCAGCATGATGCCTCAGTACCTTGGTTGGATGTTCCAAGATAAAAATCAATTTGTGCTTCTCTTTCTACCCCTCTGAACCTTGCAGGAAATATTACTCTGAAGAGAGACCCATGTTCAAATGGTCAGAAGTTTCCTCTCAGGGTCTCTGCAGCCTTTGATCTCCCCTCCTTCCTCTGCCCCATCCGCATTCTCTTAATTTCTTAGTTAGAGTTAGCTGGAATGTCATCCACGCACTGGTCATGAGCTTTGTTCCATGGAACCAGCTCTGCATATCTTCCTTGACTGAACCCCTTCATCTGAAAAGTTAAGAATAACTTTAGGATTAGCCTAGAGGAGTACACTTGGCTTCTACGTTTCTGTTGGGAGCCCAATTCCTCCCTCAGGCCTGCATTGTAAGTGATGACTACTGTGATTGCTGGTTGTCAACTATAGCCTGTCTTTACTTAAGTGTGCCTCTTGGTTTCCCTGAAGTACAAATACTGAGTGAGCCTGGTACCTGAAGTTAGACTAGTCATTCATCTATTCATTCATTATCAAGTACCTACTATTTACCAGACACTGAATTACACACCAGGGATGCAAAGGTGAACAAATCAGATTCCCTGCACTCACAATCACAGTCTTCCCAAATGCAGGACTTCTTCAGGTGGTCTGTGTCACACAAACCCAGGGAGCCCATTCACATTTTGACCACGTGAAGAGTGAGCACAACCACTGCACTGCCTCCCCCACCTCCAAGGAATGGTGCTATGCAGTGGTCCCGCTTGGCATGTTTCTCAGCTTTCAATAACATTCAATTCAGTTTCAAAGAGTGCTTCAGATAAGCCAAGAATAAGATTGTCTTTAACTTGAAAAATTGAAAAAGGTAATTAACAAGAAGCCTGTTAAAAAGGTCTTAGAAGAGAGGGCAGAGTGCAGAAGCAAAAAAGAACTACAATCCTGCTGCCTGTGGAATGAAAACCACATTCACAGAAAGATAGACAAAATGAAAAGGCAGAGGACTATGTACCAGATGAAAGAACAAGATAAAACTCCAGAAAAACAACTAAATGAAGTGGAGATAGGCAACCATCCAGGAAAGGAGTTCAGAATAATGATAGTGAAGATGATCCAGGACCTTGGAAAAAGAATGGAGGCCAAGATCGAGAAGATGCGAGAAATGTTTAACAGAGACCTAGAAGAATTAAAGAACAAACAGACAGAGATGAACAATACAGTAACTGAAATGAAAAATATACTAGAAGGAATCAATAGCAGAATAACTGAGGCAGAAGAACTGATAAGTGACCTGGAAGACAGAATGGTGGAATTCACTGCCATGGAACAGATTAAAGAAAAAAGAATAAAGACAGCCTAAGAGACATCTGGGACAACATTAAACGTACCAATATTCACATTATAGGGGGTCCCAGAAGGAAAAGAGAGAGAGAAAGGACCCAAGAAAATATTTGAAGAGGTTATAGTCGAAAAATTCCCTAACAGGGGAAAGGATATAGCCACCCAAGTCCAGGAAACACAGAGTCCCAGGCAGGATAAACCCAAGGAGAAACACACCAAGACACATAGTAATCAAATTGACAAAAATTAAAAGCAAAGAAAAAGTATTAAAAGCAACAAGGGAAAAATGACAAATAACATACAAGGGAATCCCCATTAGCTTAACAGCTGATTTCTCAGCAGAAACTCTGTAAGCCAGCAGGGAGTGGCACAATATATTTAAAGTGATGAAAGGGAAAAACCTACAACCAAGATTACTCTACCCAGCAAGGGCCTCATTCAGATTTGATGGAGAAATCAAAATCTTTACAGACAAGCAAAAGCTAAGAGAATTCAGCACCACCAAACAAGCTCTACAACAAATGCTAAAGGAACTTCTCTAAGTGGGAAACACAAGAGAAGAAAAGAACCTACAAAAACAAACCCAAAACAATTAAGAAAATTGTAATAGGAACATACATATCGATAATTACCTTAAATGTGAATGGATTAAATGCTCCAGCCAAAGGACACAGGCTCACTGAATGGATACAAAAACAAGACCCATATATATGCTGTCTACAAGAGACCCACTTCAGACCCACGGATACATACAGACTGAAAGTGAGGGAATGGAAAAAGAGATTCCATAGAAATGGAAATCAAAAGAAACCTGGAGTAGCAATACTCATATCGGACAAAATAGATGTTAAAATAAAGAATGTTATAAGAGACAAGGAAGGACACTACATAATGATCAAGGGGTCAGTCCAAGAAGAGATATAACAATTGTAAATATATATGCACCCAACATAGGAGCACCTCAATACATAAGGCAAATGCTAAGAGCCATAAAAGAGGAAATCGACAGTAACACAATAATAGTGGGCGACTTTAACACCTCACTCACACTAATGGACAGATCATCCAGACAGAAAATTAATAAGGAAACACAAGCTTTAAATGACAAAATAGACCAGAGAGATTGAATTGATATTTATAGGACATTCCTTCCGAAAACAGCAAATTACACTTTCTTCTCAAGTGCACATGGAACATTCTCCAGGAGAGATCACATCTTGGGTCACAAATCAAGCCTCGGTAAATTTAAGAAAACTGATATCATATCAGGCACCGTTTCTGATCACAATGCTATGAGATTAGAAATGAATTACAGGGAAAAAAACACAAAACACATGGAGGCTAAACAATGTGTTACTAAATAACCAAGAGATCACTGAAAAAATCAAAGAGGAAATCAGAAGGTACCTAGAGACAAATGACAACAAAATCATGACGTTCCAAAACCTATGGGATTCAGCAAAAGCAGTTCCAAGAGGGAAGTTTATAGCAATAAAATCCTACCTCAAGAAACAAGAAATATCTCAAATAAACAATCTAACCTTACACCTAAAGGAACTAGAAAAGAAGAACAAACAAAATCCAAAGTTACTAGAAGGAAAGAAATCATAAAGATCAGAGGAGAAATAAATGAAATAGAAACAGAAAACAATAACAAAGATCACTAAAACTAAAAGCTGATTCTTTGAGAATATAAAAAAATTGATAAACCATTAGCCAGGCTCATCAAGAAAAAGAGGGAGAGGACTCAAATCAATAAACTTAGAAATGAAAAAGGAGCTGTTAAAATGGACACTGCAGAAATGCAAAGCATCCTAAGAGACTACTGCATGCAACTCTATGCCAATAAAGTGGACAACCTGGAAGAAATGGACAAATTCTTTAAAAAATGCAATCTTCCAAGACTGAACCAGGAAGAGGTAGAAAATATGAACAGACCAATCACAAGTAATGAAATTGAAACTGTGATTAAAAATATTCCAACAAACAAAAGTCCAGGACCAGATGGCTTCACAGGTGGATTCTATCAAACATTTAGAAAAGAGCTAACACTCATCCTTCTCAAACTCTTCCAAAAACTTTCAGAGGAAGGAACACTCTCAAACTCATTCTACGAGACCCCCATCACACTGATACCAAAACCAGACAGAGATACTATAAAAAAAAGAAAATTACAGACCAATATCACTGATGAATATAGATGGAAAAATCCTCAACAAAATACTAGCAAACAGAATCCAACAACACATTAAAAGGATCATACACCATGATCAAGTGGGATTTATCCCAGGGATGCAAGGATTCTTCAATATATGCAAATCAATCAATGTGATACACCATATTAACAAATTGAAGAATAAAAACCATATAATCATCTCAATAGATGCAGAAAAAGCTTTTGACAAAACTCAACACCGATTTATGATAAAAACTCTCCAGAAAGTGGGCATAGAGGGAACCTACTTCAACATAATAAAGGCCATATATGACAAACCCACAGCAAACATCATTCTTAATGGTGAAAAACTGAAAGCATTTCCTCTAAGATCAGGAACAAGACAAGGATGTCCACTCTCCCCGTTATTATTCAACATAGTTCTGGAAGTCCTAGCCACAGCAATCAGAGAAGAAAAAGAAATAAAAAGAATCCAAATTGGAAAAGAAGAGGTAAAACTGTCACTGTTTGCAGATGACATGATACTATACATAGAGAATCCTAAAGATGCCACCAGAAAACTACTAGAGCTAATCAATGAATCTGGTAAAGTTGCAGGATACAAAATTAATGCACAGAAATTTCTTGCATTCCTATACACTAATGATGAAAAATCTGAAAGAGAAATTAAGGAAACACTCCCATTTACCACTGCAACAAAAAGAATAAAATACCTAGGTATAAACCTACCTAGGGAGACAAAAGACCTGTATGCAGTAAAGTATAAGACATTGATGAAAGAAATTAAAGATGATACCAACAGATGGAGAGATATACTATGTCCTTGGATTGGAAGGATCAATATTGTGAAAATGACTATACTACCCAAAGCAATCTACAGATTCAATGCAATCCCTATCAAATTACCAATGGCATTTTTTACTGAAGTAGCACAAAAAATCTTAAAATTTTTATGGAGACACAGAAGACCCCAAATAGCCAAAGCAATATAGAGGAGAAAAAAACGGAGCTGGATGAATCAGACTCCCTGACTTCAGACTATACTACAAAGCTACAGTAATCAAGACAATATGGTACTGGCACAAAAACAGAAATACAGATCAATGGAACAGGATAGAAAGCCCAGAGATAAACCCATGCACCTATGGTCAACTAACCTATGACAAAGGAGGCGAGGATATACAATGGAGAAAAGGCAGTCTCTTCAGTGAGTGGTGCTGGGAAAACTGACAGCTACATGTAAAAGAATGAAATTAGAACCCTCCCTAACACCATACAAAAAAATAAACTCAAAATGGATTAAAGACCTAAATGTAAGACCAGACACTATAAAATTCTTAGAGGAAAACATAGGAAGAATACTCTTTGACATAAATCACAGCAAGATCTTTTTTGACCCACCTCCTAGAGTAATGGAAATAAAAACAAAAATAAACAAATGGGACCTAATGAAACTTAAAAGCTTTTGCACAGCAAAGGAAACTGTAAGCAAGACAAAAAGACAACACTCAGAATGGGAGAAAATATTTGCAAACGAAGCAACGGACAAAGGATTAATCTCCAAAATATATAAACAGCTCATGGAGCTCAATATCAAAAAAACCCAATCCAAAAATGGGCAGAAGACCTAAATAGACATTTCTCCAAGGAAGACATACAGATGGCCAAGAGGCACATGAAAAGCTGCTCAACATCACTAATTATTAGAGAAATGCAAATCAAAACTACAGTGCGGTATCACCTCACACCAGTTAGAATGGGCATCACCAAATACGTACAAACAGCAAATGTTGGAGAGGGTGTGGCGAAAAGGGAACCCTCTTGCACTGTTGGTGAGAATGTAAATTGATACAGCCACTATGGAGAACAGTATGGAGGTTCCTTAAAAAGCTAAAAATAGAATTACCATATGACCCAGCAATCCCACTATTGGGCATATACCCAGAGAAAACCATAATTCAAAAAGGCACATGCATCCCAGTGTTCATTGCAGCACTATTTACAATAGCCAGGTCATGGACGCAACCTAAATGCCCGCTGACAGATGAATGGATAAAGAAGATCTGGTACATATATACAATGGTACATTACTCAGCCATAAAAAGAAATGAAATTGGGTCATTTGTAGAGACGTGGATGGACACAGAGACTGTCATACAGAGTGAAGTAAGTCAGAAAGAGAAAAACAAATACCGTATATTAAGCATAAATGTGGAATCTAGAAAAATGGTACAGACGAACTGGTTTGCAGGGCAGAAATAGAGACACAGATGTAGAGAACAAACGTATGGACACCAAGGCGGGGGGGGAAGTGAGGGCAGGGCGGGGAGTGGTGGGATGAACTGGGAGATTGGGATTGACATGTACACTCTAATATGTATAAAATAGATAACTAATAAGAACCTGCTGTATAAAATAAATAAATAAATAAATAATTTTTAAAAAAAGGTCTTAGAAGAGTTTCAGTCTCTTACATTTTAGTTTTAAATAAGTCAAAATCAAAGCTGAAACAGAAGTTCCCACTTGGGCATGTTCTTATTCTGTTTAGTTTCAGAGCAGTGTCAACAATTCTAACTGCTTAAGATGCCTCTGGATTGACATTTCCCCAAATATGTTCCATGAAACACATATAGAAGAGTTATTTGATGAAAAGGTTCTGAGGTTAAGTAAGTCCAGGAAACACTAGGTCAAATAGGTTTCTTTATCGCAAAGTCTGGGAGAGAAGGATGTGCTAATGAGAAGTGTGGGTCTCTAAGAGAAGGAATAGTGTGTTATATTAGATCAACAGAACATTGTTTTCAGGAAGCAGATCACAGGCCCCGTCTTCTGTTAAAGCCGTTTTGGGAAGTCTTCCAGATGATCCTTTGACCTTGGCCAGGATCACCTGTTAATATGTGTATATTAGTGGGGGATGTAGTATATGGCAGCAAGCAGAACTGGGTGGGGGGCACGGCACAGTGTGTCCCTTTAGGGAAAAAGTAAACTTGAATTTTATGGTATTCTGTGACATTGACCTTCAAAGAATAATGACATTCAGTTCCCGGAGGGTAAGGGTCAGCTCTACCTTCTCAGTGTTTGGGGCAGTATCCCACACAAGTTGGTATTCAAGACATGCCTGTTGAAATAAATTTAATGCACGGGTTTGCACACATATTTCAGGCTTCACATGGGTGTATATAGGTTTCTCTGCATGAGTAACTGCATTCACTTAATTCGTCATAAACATTCTGTCCTAGTGTATCTCTGACACTGCCTGTATAAGGAACTTTTTATCACCAACACAGAATAATTGAGTGCTGCTTTGTTCTAATTTTTTCTGAAAGCCAGTAACACTGTGATCAGGAGAAAATCAGCCCTGCTGCTGAGGCTGAGAGCCACTTACAGGTGACCTTTTCAGCATGTAAATTGTTACCCACTTTTCCCTGCCTGCCCTGAAATTTCCCAGCACTGGTCCCACAAAACAGAGTGGCAACAAATGTCATCTTTGCACCCTGGCTGATTGTGGCATAGCACAGAGACAAATAAGTATTACTTCTGCCTATCCTTTTGGAAAGAAAAACTCAGCAGTTGTGACCTGCTGTGGGTCAAATTTTCCCTCAGATGATATGATTTTTCTTCCGGATTTTAGATAATTTCCATATTCTAAGGAGGAAAGGAGGGAGCAGCTCCCAGAGAGAGGCCCAGGCTGCAGCAGCATGTTCCTAATTCTCTCTCCGTGTGAGTCAGCGGCAGGTCCAGCATACTAAGTACTTCGTGGCGCTATTTTTCTTTTCTAAAACGTCAATGCTGGTGTAATCTACAAGAAGAACCTGAGTCCCCAGTGGAGCATTTGGAGAGAGGCTTAGTCATAAGGACACACGTATTGATGTTACCTGCCATGCCCTGAGCTCTGCAAGGACCTGGAACTTTCAAAGAAACAGCGCCTTTGTTTATTACCTCCATTTTTGGACTGAAATATCTCCAGTGATGGGGCAGTGCTAGTAGGCATGGGGGTTATTTTTTGTTTTTGTTTTAGTTTTCTCACTCTGAAAAATTTCTAATATACCCCAAAGTAAGATAATTAAGTAATTATCAAGGCTTTGTCACATGGTTTCATCTTTCCCCCCTCCCTTCTTTGGCTGAAGTAGTTTAAAGCAAACCCCAGACATCATGTCATTTCGTGCCTACCTGCTTGAATATACATCTCTAAAAAAAAAAATTAACCAAAATACCATTGTACTACTCAAAGTATGACATCATAACGCATAGTTGGTTATCATATTTATAGTATCAGGCTATTTTCAAATTCCACAATTGTTCTTTATATGGTAGTTTTATTCGAATGAGACTCTATAAAAAGGGCCACACATATCGTTTGGTTGTATGTCTCTTAAGTTTCTTTTAATCTAGAGTGGTACCCTCTCCCCTATTTTTATCATGCCACTGACATGTTGAAAATAAGTTATGTTACCTTAAAGAAGAAGTAGATCTCTAGTATCATTCCCTTTCTCTTCCATAATCTCCTCCCTACCCAGGAAAAGGGGAGCTTTAATATCCGTGGAAGAGAGCACTGGTTACCAACATCATTTCTGTCCTTCAAAGGAATGGAGTTTTAAGTTGGGCCCTTGACTGCTCAGTAGAAAGACCACATAGCCCAGGCACCTTAATAGTTAGATGTGGCCATGTCTGCAAAAGTGACAGTGAACTTTGCAAGTTCAAGATGGTATCCTTTAAGGACAGAGGCTCTCCCCATCCTAGTTCTCCCCATTGCCTGAACTGCAGGCACAGTGTGAGCCATCTTGGACCACGCAAACAGGACAGCATCCCAGGAATGGCAGAGCCATGGAATGGAAGGTAGCAAGCTCCCTGCTGATTTTGTGGGAGCAGAGCTGCCATTCCAGCTCAGACTTACATCAGAGATAAACGTCTACCTTGCTTCAGCCGCTGTTACTTTGGGACTTTGTCTAATGCAGCTACACATATTTGCTTACAAATTTAATATCCATATTTTGTATGTCTTCAACCTAATTTTCAGTTTCTATGCCTTTGGGAAGGTATTTCATCTCACTAATTCTGAGTTTCCTCAAATATTAAAAGGAATGATATTAGTACCTCTCTCGTAGCATTGTTGCAAGAATTAATTCACGCATGCATTATTCAACAGATATATATTGAGTACCAGGTGTCAGTTAATATGCTGTGCGCTGGCTGGGCGTTTAGTGTTGAATAAGACTCTTTTCATGCCCTGCAGGAGGTGATGATCTATCAAGGGTGTCAATGAGTAAACAGATAATTAAAAAAACAATAGGAGGACTTAGGCACTGTGTGCTGTGGAAACACAGGGGAGGAGCATCCAGCTCTGTCAGGGTAGGACATTAGGAGGAGTTCCAGGTGGGGAATATCTGAAGCCCGAAGGAAAGGCAGAATTAGATCAAAGGAGCCTGTACACCATTGGGAACTACTGGACTGTTTGTTGCCTTTCTTTCTTACCCACTTGAAAACATACTTTGGTGTTCTTTGTACCAGGCACTGTGCTAAATGCTGCACACACAGATAACTAAAACACTATCTGTGTTTTGCTTGGGGGAAGTACACAGTCTAGCGAAGGAGACAGATGTTAAGAGAGAAATTATAAAACACAGTGAGAAGCGCTTCAACCGGACCCTGAACGCAGCGTTAGAAAGACAGAGCGCAGACAAAAATAATGGCAATTATCATTTACGGAGCTCTCCCCATGAGCTCAGCACTGTGCTAAGCACTTTATACATATATCTGATTTTTAATGATAATAACAACACTTATAGTGTTTGAGCCAGACAATCTTCAAAATACTTTGCATGCATTAATTTATTTATTTGTATGATGATAGCCCTGAAAGGTAAGTAATATTATTATCTCCATTTCTCAGATGAGAAAACTCAAGCCCAGAGAGGTTAAACAGCTTGCCCAAGGTCATGTGGCTGGTGAGTGGCACAGCCAGGATGTGAACTTGGGCTCTAACTCTGTACTCTCAGCCACTCTGGTGAGGCTGCCTCCAGAGAGCACCTGACCACATGTGGGCAAAAGGGAAGGCTTTGGGGGAGATGAAATGATATGGACCTCTGCTAAAGCAGAACAATAGGAGTAGAGAAGAGACTGTAGTTATCTGAGGGCGATCTGACAGGATTTGTTGCTTATTAGATATTGGTGAGAGGTGGAGGGGAGGCAGAGAGAACCAGGGAGCTGAGGAGGGACCATGGAAGGGTCTAGCATAGGAGGATAGGAGGATGGCAATGCCATTAATGGAAAATATGAAAAAACAGATGTAGTATGGGAAAGACAAAGAAACTTCTTTGATCATGTTCCCTTTGAAAGTCTTGGTGGATATCCAATTGCATTTTAGGAGCTGGAGCTCAGGAAAGAGGATAAGGCCAGAAATGGAGATTGCTCTGTCATCAGCATGGTGTGACAGGTCATAGAAGACATGGGATGAGATCATACATGGAGTGATGTGTGTGGCAAGAATAGAAGAGAACCAAGAATGGAGTCAGGAGAAACCCTAACATTTAAGGGTAGACTGAGTTGGTGAGACAATAAAAGAGATGGTGTCAGGTAAAAGATTTCCCCTTCTTATTGCAATGAACATGGAAATAAATTCTGGAACATCAGCAGCCATCTTATAACCATGAGGTAACAAGAAGAGGGAAAGATCAAGAGAATCACAGATATATTGATCCTAACATAGTTAGGTTACCAAATCACACCAGTATTTGGCCTTCTACAGATTTTCTTTCCTTTTTAATTGAAGTTTTGTTGATATACAATACGATATTAGTTTCAGGTATACAACATAGTGGTTTGACATTTACGTACATTATAAATTTATCACCACGATAATTCTAATAACCATCTAAAACCGTATAAAGTTATTACAATGTTACTGACTATATTCCCTATGCTGTACATTACATTCTCATGATTTGTTTATCATATAACTGGAGGTTTGAAACTCTTAATCCCCTTCACCTATTCCCCCCATACTCCCTCCCCCCTCCCTTTCGGCAACCACCTGCTTGTTCTCTGTATCTATGTCTGTCTGTATTTTGTTTTGTTTGTTTGTTTCGTTTGTTAGATTGCACATGTAAGTGAAGTCATCAGTACTTTCTCTGACTTATTTCACTTTGCATAATATCTTCTAAGTCCATCAGTGTTGTCACAGTGGCAAGACTTCATTCTTTTTTAATGGCTGAGTAATATCCCATTCCATTTTGTGTGTGTGTGTGTGTGTGTGTGTGTGTGTAAAACACATCTTCTTTATCCATTCATCTATCAAAGGACAGTTAGGTTGCTTCCATTACTTGTATTGTAAATAATGCTGCAATGGATATAGGGGTGTATATATCTTTTCAAACTAGTGTCTTTGTTTCCTTCAGACAAATACTCAGAGGTAGAATTGTTGGATCATATCGTACTTCTTTTTTTTTTAATACATCTTTATTGGAGTATAATTGCTTTACAATGTTGTGTTACTTTCTGCTGTACAACAAAATGAATCCGCTATATGCATACATATATCCCCATATCCCCTCCTTCTTGAGCCTCCCTCCTGCCCTCCCTACCCCACCCCTCTAGGTCATCACAAAGCGCCGACCTGATCTCCCTGTGCTATGCAGCAGCTTCCCACTAGCTATCTATTTTACATTTAGTAGTGTATATATGTCAGTGCTATTCTCTCACTACATCCCAGCCTCCCATTCCCCCCGTGTCCTCAAGTCCGTTCTCAACGTCTGCATCTTTATTCCTGTGCTACCACTAGGTTCATCAGTACCATTTTTCTGGATTCCATATATATGTGTTAGCGTACGGTATTTGTTTTTCTCTTTCTGACTTACTTCACTCCGTATGACAGACTCTGTGTCCATCCACCACGCTACAAATAACTCAGTTTCATTCCTTTGTATGGCTGACTAATATTTCATTGTATATATGTGCCACATCTTCTTTATCCATTTGTCTATCGATGGACATTTAGGTTGTTTCCATGTCCTGGCTATTGTAAATAGTGCTGCAGTGAACATTGTGGTACATGATTCTTTTTGAATTATGGTTTTCTCAGGTTATATGCCCAGTAGTGGGATTCATATGGTACTTCTACTTTCAGGTTTTTGAGGAATCTCCACACCATTTTCCATAGTGGCTGAACAAATTTACATTCCCACCCACAGTGTACAAGGGTTCCCTTTCCATCACATCCTCGCCAACACTTGTAATTTGTTGTCTTTTTGATAATAGCCATTCTGACAGCTGTGAAGTGATATCTCATTGTGGTTTTGATTTGCATTTCCTTGATGATTAGTGATGTCAAGCATTTTTCATGTATCTGTTGGTCATCTATATGTCTTCTTTGGAAATATGTCTATTCAGGTCCTCTGCCATTTTTTAATCAGATTGTTTGTATTTTTGATGTTGAATTGTGTGAGTTCTTTATGTATTTTAGATATAAACCCCTTATTGGATATATCATTTGCAAATATCTTCTCCCACTCAGTACGTTGACTTTTTGTTTTCTTGATGATTTTCTTCACTGTGCAAAAGCTTTATAATTTTGATGTACTCCATTTTTTTCCTTTTGTTTCCCTTGCCTGAGGAGACATGTTCAAAAAAATATTGCTAAGACTGATGACAAAGAGTTTAATGCCTATGTTATCTTCTGGGAGTTTTATGGTTTCAGGTCTTATACTTAACATTTTTAATCCATTTTGAGTTTATTTTTGTACATAGTGTAAGAATGTGGTCCAGTTTCATTCTTTTGAATGTAGCTGTCCAGTTTTCCCAACACTATTTATTGAAGAATCTGTCTTTTCCCATATATTCTTGGCTCCTTTGTTGTAAATTAATTGACCATCTAAACATGGGTTTACTTCTGGGTCCTCTATGCTGTTCAGTTGATCAATGTGTCTGTTTTTGTGCCAGTACCATACTATTTTGATTACTCTAGTTTGTAATATAGTTCTTTCTTAAGATTCCTTTGGGTATTTGGGGTCTTTTGTGAATCTGTACAAATTTTAGGTTTATTTGTTCCAGTTTTATGGACTTTTCTTAGTAGGTAGTTATTAAACATAGAGATTATTCTTAGCTATAAAGTGAGAATAGCTGTCACAAAGGATGGTTGTCCTTTCACAACTGTCCTTTGTGACAGCTAAACCTAGAACAGTGTTGTGTATTCAACATTCCATAAACAGATGTGGCATCAAGATACATGGTAGTAAGATTTTCTTAAGCATTATCTGACAATCTGGGAACAGTACCAAAAAAAGCAAATGGTTGAATTTCTCTTAAGTTGGGGACCAATTGCAAGGGGTAAAGAGAATGAGCTATCCAGAAGAATTGGTAAAAATACAAGTTTTCCTTGACCATTGGGTCCAAACTGGGTAGGGAAGAAGATGGATCCAGGTGGATGCTGACATCCTGGATCTTCCCATCTTGTGGAGAGGTTGAGTCCTCAATGAGGACAAACTATAAGACTAGTAGTTAAAAGGGGATAGAGGGCTACATCTTGTGATTAGAGAAAGGGATTCCCATAATTTAAGATTTCGGAGGTAAAATGGTTTCAAATAGTGACAAGTATTGGTTGGCCAAAAAAGTTCGTTTGGGATTTTCTGTAACATCTTAAGGAGAATCCCAAACGAACTTTTTTGGCCAACGCAATACAAAAGTGAATGGTTGCAATGGAGTGGAAGTGAAGTCTACCATCAGAATAATTAAAATGAATAGTCAACATTTTATCTCAGTCCTTTTCTACCAGATTCCAGATATACTGGAAATATTGTTAAGGCTGCTATAACAAAGTATCACAGTCTGGGTGGCTTAAACAACAGAAATTTATTTTACTATTCTGGAGGCCAGAAGTCCAAGATCATAGTGTCAGCAGGTTCAGTCTCTTCTGAAGCCTCTCTCCTTGGCTTATAGGTATTTGTCTTCTCCCTGTGTCTTTACATGGCCTTCCTTCTGTACCTCTGTGTCCTAATCTCCTCTATTAATAAGGACACCAATCATATTGGAATAGGTCCCACACTGCTGATCTCATTTTACCTTAATTACTTCTTTAAGACCCTATCTCCAAACACAGTCACATTTTGAGGTTTTGGGGATTGGGACTTCAACATGTGAATGTGGCATGGGGCAGGGAGTGAGACAATTTTGCCCATAACCCCCAGGCAATGTGCTATTTTTTCTATACATGAGTGCTAAGTTACTCTATGCAACGTTTAATTCTCACACAGACTTTTGAGAACAAAGGTACTATTTTCAATTTTACATATAAAAAACTAATATGTACTCAGGTTAAGTAACTTGCCCAATGTCTTATTCAGTTTGGGCTGCTATAACCAAATACTATAGACTGGGGGCTTAAACAACAATTTATTTCTCACAGTTCTGGAGGCCTGGAAAGTCCAAGATCCAGGTACCTGGAGATTCAGTGTCAGTGAGAGCTTTCTTTCTGGTTTGCAGATGGCCATCTTCTTGCTTTGTCCTCACATGGCAGAGAGAGAGAGAGATCTCATTTTTCTTCCTGTTTTATAAGGACATTTATACTCTCATGAGAGCCCACCATCATGACCCTCATCTAACCCAAATTACCTCCCAATGGCACCACCTTCAAATACCATCACAAAGGGGATTAGGGCTTCAACATATGAATTTGGGAGGAATGCATTCAGTCCACAGCACCTGAGCACACACTGCCGTTGCCTGGTAGTGCTTTTAATCAAGCTCATATCTGATTCCCAAGCCCGTGTGACTTTTTTTTAAACTTGTTTCTTCCTCTAACTTAAATTTTATACCCTATCTGCTTCCAAACCAGGTTAGAGGAGGCATCCTACTTTTATTTCTAACATGAGTTTAAAGTATTTTTTTAATCCCCAAGTTCTGTGTTTTAATAGGTAATATGAAGTATAAAGGAGGATTCATCAGTCATGAAAGGGAACAAATAAGAAAGTTTTAAAGGAAACCAGTATGGGGAGAAGAAATAAGTGATCTCCTAAGGAGAGCCGTGAATGAAGCATAACTCCAGGATGCTGCATTTCTGTTTGCCTACAGTATTAGTTTCCTATTGCTGCTATATCAAATTACCACAAACTTAGTGGCTAAAAACACCACGAATTTCTGAGAGTTCTGGAGGTTTGTAGCCTGAAATAAGTCCTATGGATCTAAATCAAGGTGGTGGTAGGACTGTATTCCTTTTGGAGGCTCCAGGGGAGAATCAGTTTCCTTGACTTTTCCATCTTTGAAAGGCTGCCTCTACTCCTTGACTCATGGGCCCTTCCTCCATCTCTAAAATGTATTCTGTCATTACATCTCCTTTTTCTCACTGTGGCCCTCCTTCCTCTCTCTTATAGGGACCATTGTGATTACATTGGACCTACCCAGATAATCCAGAATAATCTCCCCAAGTTAAGATGCTTAATCGCATCTGCAAAATCCATTTTTCATAGGTTCCTGGGTATTAGAACATGGACATCTTTGTGGGTGCCATTATTCAACCTGCTGCCACTACTAATGGTTGTCCATTAGTGAATAGTTGAACTAGGAGGGACAGTACCATGGATGTTATTAAAGCAGGTTGCAATCTCAGCATTTAAAAACTTTTGAAAGAAGAATTTGGGAGGAGAGTAGCACTGATAAATCAGTTGAATAATGTTCCTCTGTATACTGAAGTATGCAATATGTATGGTGTAGCCAATTGTAGCTGATGATGATTGCTCTGAATAATGAACATCTCCAGGCATAAGATGTATGACTCTTATTATGTTAATGTTTGGGAGCTTAAAAGCAGAGCATGAATTATGTTCACGATTCACTCTTCTATGTGAGTTGTGAAAGGGACAATAAAACACTGCTATTGTCAAGTGCAGGACTTGATTTCTTTCTCTGCCCCTTATAGCAAAAGCCATCTTAGGCAAGCGAGATGTGCTTTCTCATCTAGAGAAATGAAATAATAATAACTTCTTTGTAAGGCTGCTTGGAACTTACACAGAGGTGGAGGAGGTAGTACATAAGGACACTTTGTAGTGTCTACTTTTATTCGACTACCTATGGCCATGCCGCCATTTCCAGGTATTTGGTACCCACTCCTTCCAAACCCACAGGAAAATTGTCCTTCTTGAAGTTAGAAGGAGTCATATAATTTGCTTTAGCCAAC
Organism: Hyperoodon ampullatus; assembly: GCF_949752795.1. Taxonomy (NCBI): domain Eukaryota; kingdom Metazoa; phylum Chordata; class Mammalia; order Artiodactyla; family Ziphiidae; genus Hyperoodon; species Hyperoodon ampullatus. Next base: position 59,551,581 of record NC_136915.1, on the reverse strand, counting down.
AAAGATGATTGAAGACTCTCAAGCTACACTTCCTCTGCAGCAGTGACTGTGAGAGCAAGTCTTGACATCCAGTATCACATACACAAAATACCTGAAATTCTGAGCCTGCACATGGAGGAAAATTGCACTGAAAAGCAGCCCAGACTCAAGCAAGATGGATACGAACAAGAAATAGACTCTTGCTTAAAGCCACTAAGTTCTTGGTTGGGGGTGATTTTGTATAATTAAACAAGCTTAATCTGGCTAACACAGTGTTACAGAGATAAACCTTTGAAGGTGGGAGAGGCTGCTTCAATGAGATTTTGATGCTAAACTGCTTCAGAGCTTTAAGGCTTTCAGGTTAATAAGTAGTAGTAACATTAATAGTAATATCACCAGTAATACTGGTGCTGATGACACTGAAGGCACCATGTCAAGCACTTTAGATTCATTGTACATACATGTCTATATTGCTCATAGTGGTATCTGCAGTGCCAATAACAGTGTAAGAACACACAGTGGGCACTTAATAAATATTTGCTGAACTAGTAAATTTCTGTTTTCTATTAGGAAGAGATTTTAGCATTAAGTTAAAGAAAGCTAGAGTTTGATTATGTTGTAATTGATAGATGTTCACGTTAAATGAAAATTTTACTCACTGCATGTAGGTATTCATTTGCTTTTCAGACTTTCCTCTTTACTACTGTCATCATCAACCAGTGAAGTGAATGTTTGCTATGAATATATCTGCTTAAATCTTTAATGGTTTTCCTACGTGTTTTAAGACTGTTATAACAGAGGTAAGGTGAACAAGCAAAAGACAATAGGCATCATTGGAGGACAGAGTAGAATCTTTTTGATAATTATTAAGAAATATATCCTACATTCAAAAGACAACATATGTGTATTTGTCTAGTTTAATAAGAAAACACACATTCCATGTACCCTCCCAGAGTTTCAAAGAAATTCCAGGACCTCTTAAGTCCTCTGTGTGCCCCAGCCTGATGGACTTCCCCTTCTCCACGCAGATGGTCACCCTCCTGAACTTTGTGTTAATCATTCCTTTTTTCTCTTAAACTTGTACTTTCTATGTGTGTACAGTATCCCTAAAGCATATAGTTTTGCATATTTTAAAACTTTATATTATCCTTCATGTCATACTGTATGCATTCTTCTGAGTCATTTTATTATGCTTAATAATGTGTTTTGGAGACTCAGTATTGACGCTGTATAGTTGTTTAATCACTTTCATTACTGCAAAGTATATTTTATGACTTTACAGAAAAAAAATTTATCCATACAATTTTTGATGGATTTAGGCATTTACCTGCTTCTTTCTATAATGAAAACTTGTGCTATGGATATTCTTGTACATATGCAAGATTTTCTCCAAGTATTGTTTTGGTTAGGCTTGGTTTCAGCCATGAGTGATAGAAACCCAAAATAGCAATGGGTTAAACCAGATAGAAATGTATTTCTTACTTAAGTGAAGCCTGGGTGGATGTGGTGCATGACTAGTATTGTAGTTCTGCTCTCCTAAGTCCGCAGAGACCCAGGTTCCTTCTAGTTCATAGTGCTGCCATTTCTAGTGTGTGGCTCTCATTCTCACAGTCCAAGATGATGGCATTCTGTATTTCAGCCAGTGATATGAAGGAAGAATGAAAAAGCAGGTACAAAGCACACAAATCACACATTAAGGAAGTTTCCTGGAAAATGTCACAAATATTTCTACTTATATCCCACTGGACAGAAATTATGTGGCCACGCCTAGCTGCAATGGAGGGTGAGAAATAAAATCTTTATTCTGGGAAGCTATACGACCAGCTAGAAATTCTACTTCCATGGTGTAAGAAGAGAATGAATATTGGGAAAGAAATGAAAGGCTTTACCACAGGTACATACCTAGGAGTAGGACTGTTGATTGACAAGCTGTGCATATGTTCATTTGTGCAAGGCAATGCCAAAGCATTCTCCCAAGTGTTTGTACCAGAGGGTAGAATCTGAATATATTCATTCATTAAACAAGTATTTACTGAACACCTACTATGCATCAGCATTATTCTAAGAGCTGGGCTGTAACACTAAGCTCACATTCCAGTGGAGACAATCAATAAACAGGTAAATGAATAAATGTTATAATTTTGGTATAAAGTGAGTAGCAGTGAAGTAGAGTAGCAGGTAGAGATTGTGGGAGTACTAGGTTTTAGAGAAGTGGTCAAGAAAGACCAGTCTCCGGGGGCCTGGAAAAATAGAGCTGACAGAGCACAAGTGGACTAAATTCAGATCCTTCTGTGTCTTTCCTTGGCATATAAGAACAAACTTGTGTTTTCTAACAAGTGGCCTTCTTGTTTAGCACATCAAAAGAATTGAGCATGATGTTACTGATAATGTATTCAAATAATGACTATTCTGGTGAGGATCTCTTACCTGGAATACAATAGAGATGTCAAGTTCAGAGTCCAATCTCTCATTTTCCATTTATTCATCAAGTACATCATATGTGCAAAGCATTGTACTGACTAAAGGGGTATTAAAAATGCACAGAACAAGAATGAAAATGCTAGCTTTCAGGCACAAAAACAATGCAGTTACACTGCCATTAAAGTGGATACAGGAGGACAGGTAACCTGCCCAGAAATGTGCAAGGCTGGGGTGCATACTCCAGGAAGCAAGTCCCAGGTGCAGATGCTCATATTTAATTTTCCCAAAATATGCTGAGAGGGCTTCTTCAGATCAGCAGCCAAGCTGAGGGCTTTTTCTTTCCTACTGTAATTATAATTCTACTACCACTAATCCAGCTCCCATTGACTAGGAAAATTATATAAGAATCAGCACAATTTGAACATTATATAGACACATTCTCTCTCTCTTTTTTAAAAATCAATCATGTGTGAGCCATGTGGTATTATAAAAACACATATTGAAGCATAGAAAATTCTATTTATACACTCATTGCATATTTCACACTTGACTATCCAGTCCCTGAATGTAAAACTTTTCTTGATATAACTCAACATCCCTGTCCCTATCACACTATTTGATCACTGATTACTGACTAAGCTTTTTCCTGAAGGGCCAAGGAACAGCATGATGCCAATCTACCCAAACGTGACTTGAACTTGTAGCCTTGTCATAAATAGGCCTCAGCTTCAGGCAACTGAGTGAACCAACCTTGAGCAGCAGGGAAGCCAGAACGAAGAAAGCAGCCACCATTCAATAAACAAACACCACAAGTGAGTGTAAAAAGCATTCTTTTTGTGAACACTGTTGACCTAAAACAAATAGACTGCTAGATATTGCTTCAGCAATGATGGATTGACTTGGAATCAGCAGGGAAATACAATTCAGAGTCTGCAATCACAGCAAACCACATGCAAGTCCCCGAGGCAAGGGAAGAAAACAAAGAGACCATGGCTTTTCATTGGCTGACTTGCTGCTGGGAATGAAGAGGGGTCTTTGATATTCTTGTTGGGCTCTGCTATCATTCCAGGACCTGAGAGCTCCCACTTTTTGTCTCCCAACTCTATTTAATTGAGGTTTCTGTTTATTATTTTTTTACATTTCCCTCCTTTGATCAAGATCTTTCTCTGAAAGCATTACTGATCAAGAGTTGGGTTTTCTAGTTTCAGTGGCTTTTGTCCCCCAGTGCCAGGAAGGACCTTTCCTGGGAGTAGTGTCTCACTTCAGAGGGAAAGTTCACAGATTGGAAACCTATTGAGGTCACATTTGAGTAACAAGGAGAAGTAGGAGTGAGAACTCTCGGGCACTTTTTATCTAAAGTCCATATGTTATCAAGATCATAGACACTGGAGATCATCTGAAGCATTATATCATCATCAAAGGTCTGGCAACAACCTTCCAACAGGCCTGATCCAGATATCTTGGGAAACCTGTCTCATCAGATGTCACCTGCTTCAATTCTGGGAAATTTTTCTTTTCAGGTCACCAGATGATATGAAGGATCCAGTCAGTGTTTGGTGCTTTCTTTATGTCTGTCGTGTGAATCCAAGAGTCTAGTCCTTGGAGTTTGTCAGCACAAACGTTGGTTAGCAGTGCCTGATAGGGACCTTTTCAGTGAGGTTGAAGAGAATTCTTTGGGAGGTGTCTCTTTCCCATAGATGAAATCTCCAGATTACAAGGTGTGATGCTTAAGACCTTTTGTCTTCTAGGAGCACACAGTGAAAATATTGCTCTACCAAAACATAGTTATTTTTAATAGAAGTGATTAGGCCTTTGCAATATTGGAGTAACTCTCCTTTTATCAGTTGTGGGTCAAAAGACACAGAAGTCAAGTGCATTGGGCTTCCTGTGACCATCTAAATGGTGAGAGTTTATGAGTTCTGAAAGAGGTGACTCTGAGATTTAAATCGATTGCTGGCAATCCTTTTGGCCAAGGTATTTGGAGGACCTCTACAAAGTTTGCCAGTTGAGTCCTAATAATGCTATTAGTACATTTAACTAAACCAGAGGATTGAGGATGGTAAGCACAGTGAAAGTGTTGTAAAACCATCCAAACATTACAGACTTGTCAAAGTGCCTGGCCAGTAAAATGGGTCCCTTGATCATTATGAAGTTTGAGAGGAGTTCCCTGGGTAGGAATAATCTTTTCCAAAAGAGCTTTAGCCTCAGAAGAGGCAGTAGCCTGTCTACAAGAAAAGACTTCAATCCAATGTGAAAACATATAGACCATGACTAAAGCATTTATATACATGAGACAAACTTGTGTGAAATCTACTTGCCAGACCTCAAATGATCCATTAGACAGTTAAAAATGTCCAGAGGCAGTAAAACAGGCTTCCCTGGTTGTACTTCAAACAAACAGGACAAATGATGTAGGCACTTTTTGCAGCCTTGCTAATGTTTCCAAACCAATATTGATCATGAATATTATCATTTTGTCAGTAGACCAATGGTTTAATGCATATACAGTGGTGAGGAGAGCGACTTTTAGAATCTCAAATAGGACTGTGTTGTTATTTGGTCCAAATCACAGCTTTCTCTTTTTATCAAACCAACAATTATTGGATTTCCAATTTTGTTTTTCCTTTTCTGACACCAATAGTTGGGCTTCTCTAGCTAATTTTTCCAAGTTATCATTTGGGGAAATATCCCTTTGCACCATGACAGAGGTTTGTCTCTTTAAAGGCAGCATTCCTTGCAGCAATATCAGCAAGGTAATTTCCCTTAGCTTCCATAGAGTCAAGTTTATAATGCCCCAGAATCTTAATAAAAGCTAAAGCAGCAAGTAAGAGTATCACATCCAATAACTCCTGAATATAGGGGACATTTTAAATTTTATTTCTGCTAGGAGTAAGGAACCCACTTTGCTTCTACAACATTGCAAAATCATGAGATACTTTGAAAGCATATCTGCTATCAGTAAAATATTGGCAGTTTTGTCCTTGGCTAAAGTATAAGATTATGTAAGAGCATATAATTCAGCCTGTATCAGCCTTAGGTAAAGATGTTGCCTCAATAACATCGAAAGGAGTAGCAATAGCAAACCCAGAACAATATTTGCCACTGGCACCTTTTAAAAAAGGACCATCAATGAACCATGAGGACTCAATATTATATGGAGGAATTTCTTATAGATTGTCACAAGGAGTAAGAGGTGATCCATCAGCATCAAGCAGTCATGAAGGACTTCGTCGTGATGGAAGGAAGAAGAGTAGCAGGGTTAAGGTTATTATAACATAAAAGAGTTATGTGAGGAGTGGTTAACAAAAGGCCTTCATAGGAGGTAAGGCAGCTGACTAAGAAATGTTGAGTGTGATAAGAATTCAGGAAAGCTTCTACTACATGAGGTACAAAAATGGTTAAATGGGATCCCACAACAATTTTCTTAGTGGCCTTAACCAAAAGGACAATGGCTCTAAGGCAAGGAGGGAATCTCTGTGCCCCAGTTTCTGGCTATAATACCCTGTGGGTTGATGGTGGTCCTGTGATTTGGGGTGACTACTCCAAGAGCATTTCCTTCCTTTTTATGTAGAAAAAGGAAAAAGGGAATCTGATAATTGGGATGCTTAAGAATAAGTGGGTTCATCAAACTGTCCTTTTAGGCCTTAAAAGCTATGTTCTTCCCATAAAATTGGGTCAGGGTTATTATTGTTTGGTAAAACATACAGAGGTTTGGCCATCAGAGAGAAATTTTGGATCCAGTTTTGGCAATAACCAGCTAGCTGGAGAAAACTTTGCAGTCGGCACTTAGTGTTGGGTTTTGGGAAACTTAGAACACCATGAAGACCATCTGGATCTAGTTGTAGCCCTTGTTTTGATATTAGATGCCCTAAATATCAAACGTGGGTTTGGGCAAACTACAATTTTTCTTTGACAGTCTTATGTCCCTTTAAGGCTAAGACCTTTAGCAAATGGATGGTTTCTTCCTTTGAGGAAGCTTAAGGAGAGTAAAGAAGCAAATCATCCACACATTGCAACAAAGTGGAACCTTCAGAGAACTTTATATCATTCAGATGAGCCTTCAGGATTTGCGAGAAATAAGAAGGACTCTCAGTAAAATCCTGAGACCTTACCGTCCAGGTGAATTGTTTTTCGTACCAAGAGAAGGCAAGAAGGTTTTTGGCTAACTTCATCAACTGGAACTAAAGAATTCCCTGCATGAATCAGTACAGTAAATTACAGTAAAGAATTTGCTTCCAGTGGGAATGGAGGTTAGTAATGTATTACATGAGGGTTAGAAACAACAGGGTGTTGAGGAATAACAATGTGTTTATTGCTCATGGGTCATGAACAAATCTCCACCCTCAGTCCTTAGGTTTTCTCACCAGTAAAATGGGATTGTTACAGGAGATAGTACAAGGCCTTGAGCCTTGTCATTTTCCATTATGGGCTTTATGCCTTAAAGGGGTTCTTTACTTATAGGGTATTCATTAATTCTGGGAAGAGATTTTGAGACATCTATTTGAATTTTGATGGGAGGTGTGCTGTGAGTTTTGCCAATATCAGTTGGAGATTTTGCCCATAAGGAAGATGGCAATTGATTCAATAGGGACAAATGATCAGTGTTTCCAGAATCACCTCTAGCACTATCAGAGACAGAACAAATAAAAGATGTCAAAGTGTCATTTAATTCACCTGGTTGGTTACTCTGATGACCACTGTCAAATTCTAGAATTATTTACCCCTTTTGAGAGGAAGAAATTCTGACACAATAGTTCACTAAGAAGTCTCAACCTAACAACTGGGTAGGAGCAGAGGAACTAAGGTGAAAAGAGTATGTATCTTTCAAAGGGCCTAATCAAAATGGAATATATTCAGAAACAGTAACCTTTTGGGGTTCACTGGAGATCCCCACTATTTAAACTCTTTTAGTAATCCAAGGCAGGGGCTGGCTGCCTTATAGTAGTGGGGTTGAGCACCAAGAGTGTGTCTCCAACCTTAATTAGGACTGGCATAGATTCATACCCAATGTGGAGAAATGCTTCTCCAAGCTGATTAAGAGGGAGGATTGGGAAGAGCCCCTGCAGTTTCTTAGAGCTCCATCATTGAGCATTGGGAGGACACTGGAAAGGCTGGTTAGAGGCTGAAGGCACTTAAAGTGCTTAAATTTGTAATAATCTCTTTTCCAGTGTCTTGGCTCTTTGCAATAATAGCAGAAACTAGGAGGGTTTTGTTTTTCGTTTTGGAGCCTTCATTTGCTGGAGTTGAAGATTAAGAATTTTGGCAGGGGCTTCCCTGGTGGCGCAGTGGTTGAGAGTCCGCCTGCTGTTGCAGGGGACGCGGGTTCGTGTCCCGGTCTGGGAGGATCCCACATGCCGCAGAGCGGCTGGGCCCGTGAGCCATGGCCGCTGAGCCTGCGCGTCCGGAGCCTGTGCTCCGCAACGGGAGAGGCCACAACAGTGAGAGGCCCGCATACGGCAAAAAAAAAAAAAAAAAAAGAATTTTGGCAGTCTTCCTTTCTGGTGACTCATCTAGAGTATGAGAGAGCTGGTTTTCCAGATTAACTAAATCTGAAGGAGACATAGTTACCCATTCCATCCTGGTCCTTTATACTGGAAGGGAAAGGTCCCAGTACAGCCCATTAATAAACATAAAGTTAAAAGCTGCCAAGGTAGAATCAGCACCTAAAGGAAGACAAGAATTTTCTTTAGAAATAATCTGAAGTCAACTGTAATAGTCATGAACATGTTCATCAGATTTTTGTGTGCAAGCTTGAATTTTGTTCCAGTCAGCAGGCTTCGGAAAAGCCCTAGGTATTGCATAATGAAGTCACCTAGCAATTGCTTGAGCCTGATCATATAAGTTAGCAGGCTGGTCTCCCGGTTGGAATTCTGGAGATCTTTCAGGATTTTCCCAATTAGCGGTTTTCATCCAGTACTGGCCTGGCCTTTACCAACAAGCATACGAACTAGCTGATAAAACTCAGAGAAACCAGGTTGATAAGTTTGAATTACTACATTAAATTCCTCAGCAAATCTGTGAGGATCTTTAGCTAACTTTGGGGAAACTTTTGACTACGGCTTGCAGTTCAGGTTTAGTCCAGAGAATATAAGAAATTAAGGGTATAGATTCTGATCCTCAGAATGCTTAAAGGGACAGGTTCTGACACGTTCACAGGTAAAGGGGGTGGGGAGAGTTTAAGAGAAAAGGGAAAGCTTGATGGGAGAATTAGTATGAGAGATGAGGGTACAGAAGAAGTGTAGGTGGTACAGAAACAAAGGAGGAAGATAATGCTGAAGGCAGGGTCTGGCCATTAGAAGCCAAAGGAGACGGAGACAAGATGGTGCTGGAGGCGAAGCCTGTGACAAAGAAGCCAGGGAAGAAGAGCCTGAGGCTTTGAGAGCCATCTTACCTTTCTTTAATCATTTGTTTGCCTCAGTTAGTCTTAAAATCTTATTTTGCAGGGGGGTAGCTTTAGCCTCCTGATAACATTTAGAAGCCTCAAAATATTAATCAGAATAGGCATTCCACTCAGTTCTGGAAATTTCTGAGCTATTGTAATCCAACTTAGTTTTAAGAAAATTGAGTTCAGGGATTTTAAAAGTTCCCCACAATGGCCATTGATATTCTAAATTGCCTTTGGTCAGGTTGGTTCATTTAGTTAGAAATGCACATGAGGAAGGACTGTGGTTTTTAAACATAAAATCAGCTGGAGACCCTGTTGGGGGGGGTGCCCTCAAAATATTTAGATAACTAGGATTCCATTTCTCAGTGGGTTTTCTCTAGCATAAAAGAGTAATTTTCAAACCGTTCAAACAGCTCAATTTAAACAGCTTGCAAGCTAGTACAAGCCAGTTCTAAGGAAACAGCTAGGTCTCAGATGAGCCAGGCCAAATGCTTTTCAGCCAATTTCCAGAGATTAACCCATTTTCCAAAGGAATGGGCTGCCAGCTGAACTGGCACAGTTTCAGTGAAGTGGCTCCTGTTCCCAAAGGAATGGGCCAATGGCTTCTCATCCAGCTTCAGTTGAATTAGTTTGATCTCAAAATCAGACCAAAGTGTCAAATGAATACTCACATACAAAACAAGGTCTTAACCAGAAAGATGAAACCTTAAAATAGATTCTGAATAAACCCTGGAGAGCTTCAAATGCAAAGAGGGCATGAGCTTGGATCCAGGAGAAAGATATATCTTCAAATTCCAGGGTTGGAGAGAAAAGCAGTGAGTGACAATGTGCTCAATTGTGGGTACTGCACCTGTTTGCTCACCAGCCCCAGAGCCATCAAGGGTCTTCTCTGGTCCCTGTACAGGCCACCAAAATTGACCTAAAACAAATAGACTACCAGCTATTTCTCCATCAAAGATAGGTTGATTCAGGATCAGCAGAGAATTACAATTTGGAGTCTGCAACCTTGGGTAGTCATGCGCAAGTCCCTTCAGGCAAGGGAAGGAGAATGCTGTCATAGAGGAAAAAAGGAAATTGGGAAGGCTATAGGAAAAAAAGAGTCCATGGATTTTCGCTAGCTGAGCCCTTGGCAGGAGAGAAGAGGGGTCTTTAACCTTCTTGTTGGGCTCTGCTATTGTCACAGAGCCTGAGTACTCCCCCTTCTGGTCACCTGACTCTGTTTAATTAAGGTTTCTGTTTATTTATTTATTTTTTTTACGACACCACAGTGGATCTTACGGGGTGCCTGTCCTTGAAGAGCATACAGTCTAATGGGACACCAAATCTACACAGAACTAATATTATAAAGCACAACATGGGATGAAGTAAGTGCTGTGCAACCTGGTGACGAATTGCACTTACTTCTTCTGGAGCCCCATAGAGACGCTAGTGCAAGTCCCATTTTGCTAGTTTTGTAAGGTGGCTGGGACCATCTATTACATTGAGCCAGGCAGGGCTCCTTTACACTTCCCACGCCCCCCTCCCCCCACAGAACATCTTGGAAGCAATCTTGACACACAGTTTTATTATAAAATGTTATCACCCTAAAATAATCTAAAGATATTGTCAGGAAACAGATTAAGACACTTGGCAAGCCCCTTTCCCAGGCTGCCAAATTTCTGATCTTCAGAGTGCCTTTCACTTCACCTATGAGATACAGGCCTGGAGTTGAATTCCCAGTTTTCAGCTAGCAAACCATCATGCTGTCAGGGACACATCCTCAACTGAGTGTGTTATTGGAACCCAGGGGTCCAGACTATCTGTGGACTTCAAGAAAAGGAAATAGAGGCTTTCTTAGCCAGTTATCATCTTCTGTCCCCTGCATTTGTCCCCCATCTATCTCTACCCAGAATACTCTTCACCACCTCACAAAAAGGGAGGATCACTTCCCATCTCTTCTGCAGGCCTTCACAATTCACCAATCCGCAGATCTTCATTTCCTGTCCAACCCACACCCCGTAAAACCAATGCATTGCAATATCCAACAGCTGATGCATCCTATAAAATCGGGCTTTTAACAATTATATGTTAAATTGAAGTGACATGTATTGGACTTGTTTAAAGCCCTACTGCAGCTACAGGATTATTGAAGAATAATTTAGTAATTTCTATGAGGAACTGGGGAAGGCCTCTGAGAGAAGGGGGCATTAGAACCATATCCTGGAAGATAGAGTTAGTCTTCTTAGGCAAAAAGGGGGGCCAAGGCATCCAGGTCGATGGAATAGCATGAGTAAAGGTATGTTCAGGAAACACTGAGACAGTGGTGACAGCACAGATTGTATGAAGTTGATGGGAAATAAACTGGAAGAATGGGCTGGAGCTTGGTCATGGAGATCTAAATACCAGTTTAAGAATTTGGATTTGATTCAGTAAACAACAGGAAGCCATCCAAAACTTTTGTGGAAAGAACTTCACCTGTCCTTTAGAAAGTCAGAGCAGTTAGAGGTTACTGCAGCACTCCAGGTGAAAGATAATGGGGGTTTATCATAGAAGGTAATAGAATTAAATGGAGGGGACCAGATTAGCAAGTCACTGGGGAAGCTAGCACTTGGCTGCTGATTTCCTAACTACTAAATTGAGATGGATTGTTTAACTTAAGGATAACTAGAAAAATCATGAGTCTGCCCACATTTTTATCCAGAGGCAGGGAAAGAACAAGGCCTAATGAATAAATGTATGGAGACATTGGGAGAAATAAGTAAAATTGATTTGTAGTTAAATCCCATGAGTCATGCACCATCAGCATACTGGTTACTTTAGGGTCTTTCTTATACACTCACCAGGGAACAGTGTTATCCTAAAGGCAGCTAAGTGTCCTTACTAAGTGGGAACTGCTTCATGTATTCACCCATCAAATACTTATTGATCACTTACTATATGCTAAGTGCTCTGTACGTAATGAACAAGACACAGCCCTTGCCCTTGAGTTGTTTATCGTCTGGGGTGATGCAGGGAGTCACACAAATGAGGCAATTCCAGTGGAGGGGGAAGCAGTTAAGACAGAGGCAAGCACGGGACACCCACAGAACACCAAGGAGGCAGCTAACTGGATCCTGAAGGAATAAGGAAGCATCGGCCAGAAAAGCAGGAGGGCAGTAAAGGGAAGGATACTCACGTTAAGGAGAACAGTGGAAATAAAAGCCCCAGGGTGAGAGAGGGCTTGGTAGGTGTGAGGTGAGAATAGTGGACACAAGTCTGCGTCCAGACTGCGCAGCCTCCCAAAGCGTCCCAGGGCCTTGGGACTATATCCCAGGGCCATGGGAGCCACTGAAACCTTTAAGCTACCAAATGACAGCGTCGTATTTTAGAAAGCTCACTCTGGCTGCCAGGAGGAGGACAGATCAGAGGGGTATGAGGCTGCAGCTTGGGTGCCTACCATTCATCATGTGGCTGTCCCTGCCAGTGCTGCCTTCCACCTGTAGAAATCCACCTCATCCATCAAGACTCAGCTCCTGGGACACCCTCTCTGTGTCTGCCAGTCAATCACAGTTAATTGCTCCTTCTTCAGCATTTCCATCATCCGGTTGAGTATGCCTATGTTTCCCTTAATAAGCCTGGCTCTACAACACCTCTGGGGATATTGAAATCCTGAGAATGCCCTTTGTAAATTATAAAGTGTTGGACAAATGTTTGCAGTGTGATGACAGTAGCAATGAGGTTGTTTGTCTTCTCAGCTAGACTGAAAGACCTCTGAGAACAGTGATTGTGTACTAAATCTCCCAAGTCCTTGCTGGAGCAAGTCCTTATTTCAAAGAGCCTTTCATGCTGAAGAGGCACTGAGATATATATCAGAGATCACTTTGAATCCAGACAGACCTGGGTTTGAATCCCAGCTCCTGACTGGATGTGTAGTCTTAAGCACATTTTACCTCTCTGAGCTTCAATTTCTGTATCTGTGAATAGAAACAAAAATACTTAACCTATGAGGTTGTCATGAGGATCAAGAGTACATATAGAAAGTGCCAGGCACGGTAGCTGGCCCTGCACAGTAGTGACCATCGTCTCCATTTGTATACCCATCCTGGAGAAACCAAGTCCCAATTTAGGGAATAATACTCTGAAGAAACTAGTAGATGAGCAGGAAAAGCTACAATCAGGTGAGATAAATTAGGAGTTTGGGACTAACATATACACAATACTATGTATAAAACAGATAACCAACAAGGACCTACTGCATAGCACAGGGAACTATATTCAATGTCTTGTAATAACCTATAATGGAAAAGAATCTGAAAAAGATTTATATATATATATATATATAAACTGAATCACTTTGCTCTATACCTGAAGCTAACACAGCAGTGTAATTAACTATACTTCTATTTTTAAAAGTTATTGAAAAAAACTAAAATGAAAAATCATTTTACTAAGATAAAAATTCATAAACAAGTCCTAGAAAGACAAGTTCCTCATAGTGACAGTATATTCAAATAGAATTTTCCGTGATGATGGAAATGTTCTAAATCTGCACTGACCAACATGTAGCCACTAGCCACACGTGGCACCTGAGCACTTGGAATGTGGCTGGTATGAATTTTTAACTTTAATTAATTTAAGTTTAAATAATGACCTCTGGCTTGTGGGTACCATGTTGGACAGTGCAGGTAGATGCTATGTTCTCTAAACCTGTGTGATGGGGAGGATGTACAGGGGCAGGTGGAATGGACGGGGAGGCCTGTTTTCAGAGCTGTCCAGAAAGGTTGAGTCTTCATACAGCGGTTATAAGAAGTTATAATAAGGAAGGGCCAAGTGGCCAGGCAACAAGAGAATAGGGGCTAAGGAGGGCAGATACCACACCCCAGCATAAGGATGGAGATGATCATTACTATGTGCAAGGAAGGAAAAACCATCCCCAGAAGGCTGTGCTAAGTGCAGGCCCTATCTAGGTTATCTAGTATAACATCCTTGTGGTGTCCTTGCAAATGAACTCCATCAGCAGGATGGACAGTTTGATGCATAAGAGTTTTATGACATGGCTTCACAACCTTTGGCTGAACCTTAGATTTTACCCCAAAGGCAATCAGTTCTGGAGAGCAGTGAGCAACTGTCAGAGACTGCAGGGACAGATGAAATGCTAGAGTAGTATCCTGAATTCCAGAGGAGGAACCCCCTGCTCTTGAGTTATCTCCTCTCACAGTGTCACATGTGAATTTCACTACAGAACAAGAGGGAAAAGGGGGCCGGAAAACCTGCTTCACTCTCCCATTCCTTCACCCACCTGCAGGTGGACAACTGTCCATGACATTCCAGGTCACCATGGAGACAGTCCCAAGGAGGCTCACCTTCCTCCCTCCTTCTTTGTGGGCCTATCAAACAAACCAGAGGGGGAAGGAGGCTGATCCCACACCCACTTGGTCATGTAGATGAGGTGGCAGCAAGCCAGAGACTGGGAGGGAAGGGAAGAAAGAAACGGAGGGAACAAGGGTCACATGGGGAAGGGGTTTCAGCTTGGTGGGATCGGAAATATTTTAAAATTCTGGGGAATCAAGAGAACATAATTCTATGGAATTATTATACCCACTTCCTCTCCTGATTTTTCTCCCTTGGTGATATAACCAACTATTGAGCTTGCACAGAAAAGTTTAGCTCAATTCAACAAATATTTATTGAATATCAGTTGAACCAGGCCCCGAAGGATTCATTCAAATTAGGCAAAATCCCAGCCTTCTAGGAAGGAGCCAGGAGGAGAGTAACAGCTGTCAGAGAGAAGTAAACAAAACACAGCAGGAACAAAGAGAGAGGGGCCCTGATAGGTGTTCAGGGAAGTCTGCAGAGACGAAAGATGTTGGAGTGTTCCTGGAAGGATAAGAAGAATTCCAATTAGCTTAAAAAATAAATCAAAAACATTCTTAGAAGAGAGAGTAAATGAATAAAGGTCCAGAGACATGGAGGTGCCATGGGTGACAAGGGACAGAGTAATGCAGGGTGGCTGTATTGTAGGCGGCTACAGGATATGAGAGGAAAAGACAGTGGTGGGGAACGGAGCAGGAAGTGTTGATTACGCAAAATTCAGCAGGCACTTTGGATGCCATGCCAAGATTTTCAGACAGCAAAGGGGGCCAATGAAGATTTTTGTGCAAATAAGTGACATGTTCACTAACGTTTTCTTTTAACAAACTTTGCTGAGGACAAATATTCATAAAGATGAAAAAGACTTAAACCCTTTTGTTGGGTTCTCAGGGCATAAACGACAAGATGCAGGCTTTTTGGGAAGGACACTGGGGCAGCAATGAATGCAGAGGTGGAAATGGAATATTAAGTGACTGCAGCAAGAAAATGAGTCAGGAGGCAGCTGATGATGAAGGCCTAAACCAGGGGAGCAGTGACAGGGGAGTGGTGATGGAAACGGCAGGAAGACGTGGTTGGGTGGGAGATACCCAGCTGGCCAAGACTCAGTGGTCCATAGGATGGGGGGTGGGGGAAGGGATCGAAAGGAGATGCTGTATGAGGAAATAGGAGAATTTCTCAATCTGTTTGGAGAGAAATGAAAGGATCAACTCTATTCTCTCTCCCATTTACCCAGTGAAGTGAACTTTAAAAAAATAATAAATTGAACCACAAGGCAATCATCCACATACACCCCATACTGATCACCATCCCAGGGAAGACCACCAGTCATTACACCAACATGTCCCAATAGCTCTGCATCTAAACGTATGTGTACATACATGTGCACATATGCATACATGTGCAACATGCAATGTGCACATGTGCTACATAAATATACCCAAACTGCTACTTGTTTTCTCCTACTAACCACTCTTAAATTGCTGTCAGCTAGGGGCAGTCATTCTGTATTCCTTATGTGTCTATATAAGGCAATGAGTTGAGGAAGAAAGGACCAGCTCAGGATTACCAACACTGTGGTATGTCACTATGCATCCAAGGTAAGCTTTGGCTTAAATTTGCCAAATTTACCAACTGAAGGCTGAAAAAAAGAGGGCACAAGCAAACCAGGACAACAAAAAAACAGTTTAAAAAATTGTTTTTGAACTTGGTATTCCATAGTTCCAAAAAAAAAAAAAAATCTTGATACTATCAAGGAAGTGAAAAGACAGCCCAAAGAATGGGAGAAAATATTTGCAAACCATGTATCTAATAAGAATCTAGTACCAAGAATATATAAAGAACTCTCATAACTCAATGATACAAAGACAATCCAGTTTTTAAAATGAGCAAAGAATTTGATAGACATTTCTCCAAAGGAGATATATAAATGGACAGTAAACATATAAAAACATACTGAGTGTCATTACTCATTAGGGAGATGCTAATCAAAATAACAATGGAATACCCTTTCACACTCATTACAACAGCTATAATCAAAAATATGGACAATAACAAGTGTTGGTGAGGATGTAGAAAAATTGGAAACCTCATACAGTGCTGGGGGAATGTAAAATGGTGCAGCCACTTTTGGAAAGAAGTTTGGCAGTGCATTAAAAAGCTAAACATAGTTCCCATATGGCCCAGCAATGCTACTCCTATGTATGTACCAAGAGACGTGAAAACACATGTTCACACAAAAACTTGTACATGAGTGTTCATATCAGTATTATTTATAACAGCCAAAAAGTGGAAACAACCCAAATGTTCATCAACTGATGAATGGATAAACAAAATATGGTGTATCCATTCAGTGGAATATTATTCAGAGACCAAAAAAAAAAAAAAAAAAACCCAGTACTGGTACATGCTACAACACAGATGAACCTTGAAAACATGATGCTAAGTGAAAGAAGCCAGACATGAAAGGCCACATATTGTATGATTCCATTTATATAAAATGTCAAAAAAAAGTAAATCCATAGAGACAGAAATTAGATTGTTGGATGCCAGGAGCTGAAGGAAGGGAGTGGAAGGAAGAGTAACTGTTAATGGGTATGAGATTTCTTTTGGAGGTGACGAAAATGTGCTGGAACTAGGAACTGCTAATGGTTATACAACTTTGTGAAGATACTTAAAATCACTGAATTGTACACTTTAAAAGGGTGAATTTTATGGCATGTGAAATATATCTCAATTTTCCAAAATCATTTGACTCCTTGGTCTAGTATTCTAGGTGTTTTTTTGAGGATAATATGTCTTTCTCACTTGTTGATTTAATACACACTATGATGTACCTAGGAGTGTATGTCTTTTAACCTGCTTGGAATTCATTGGCCTTTTGAAATTGGAGGATTAGAGTTTTTCATCAATTCTGGAGCCATTATTCTTCAAAAATTGCCTCTCCTAGTGGGAAGCAGCCGCATAGCACAGGGAGATCAGCTCGGTGCTTTGTGACCGCCTGGAGGGGTGGGATAGGGAGGGTGGGAGGGAGTCGCAAGAGGGAGGGGATATGGGAACATATGTATATGTATAACTGATTCATTTTGTTATAAAGCAGAAACTAACACACCATTGTTAAGCAATTATACTCCAATAAAGATTAAAAAAAAAAAAAACCACAATGAGGGAGAGACAGAGACAGAGAGAGAGATGGAGATCTTGTTTACATCAAATACCCAAAGGACACCACGAAATATCAGGAAACATCATTTGTGTCTGGGTGTCCAAAAACTTAATAATAATAATAAAAATTGCCTCTCCATCATCTCTCTTTTCTCCCTTTGGGACTCCAGTTAGACTCATGATAAATTGTTTCACTCTCCTTTCCATATCTATTAACTTTTTTGGGGTATTTTTCATCTTTTTTGTCTTTCCTTGCTGCATACTGGTTGATTTCTTTAGATTTATTTTCCAGTTCTGTCTTCAGCTATACCTCATCAGTGTTAAATCATCAATTAAGTATCTAATTTAATTTAGTATTACCATCCAGGTGATGGGAATTCAGTCTAAATGAGGCCATATTGTGCTTGAATGTTCAAGCAGATATTTCCCCCCTTCTAATATGCATCTAAGCTCACACTAGGCAGTTTCCTCATCTGTCCTTGGTCAGGAAGCAGGTGACTGCTTTTTTGGTCTCCGTGTTTGTATATGAGCAAATACTTTTGGCAAAGAATAAGTGAATGGCAAGCATTAGTTAAAGATGGTGTATAACCCTGGAGAAATCTGCAAGTTTATCTCCCTTGGAGCTATTTGTCCAAATTTCAAAGGGTTTTGAAGAACTGGGACTTTCCCCTTTCTTCCCAGAGAGGATCTGTTTACATCAGAGAGCAAATATTTCCCTCCCTCTCTGCAGTGGGGAGGGTGGCCACTGTGCAGCAATTCCTATATAAACTTGGAGAGTCATAATTTCAGGGCTCCTCTCCTATAGGATAGACCTCTTTGTACATGCAGGGTGAACACCTGCTCTTATCACATCACCCCAAGAGGGAAAATGGAGTCTGGGAAGCCAGCACTGTATTGGCTATGCATAAATATTGGTCTGATCCCTGATCCAGAAAACTGGTGTTTGCTATCAAGATAAAATAACTATACAGAGACATAAAAAACCATTATCCCCTGAGTGGCCAGAGAGTGAGAGGCTGGTTTATTTTCTGGTCACCCCTACATTAAAGGTGTAGGACTTTGCAGTTCCGCTTTGTACAGGTGCTCTCTACTCTATTCACCAGTTTGAGCGTTTTCTCCATTTCCCATCACCCTGTGAAACTGTGAAAGGGAAAAATCAAGATCACTAGAGTTGAGTGTACGTCCTCAGAGTAAAGACCCACCTCACAGCTGAAGTTTAAGTTTGAATTCCTGGTATCACTTTGTTTTTTGTCAGTTAGTTGTTTTTGTTTTGTTTTTACAAACTTATTGCTGCATAATTGAAGTACCATAAGCTGCACGTATTTGATCAATTTTAGCAGTTTACACTCATGAAGCCATCCCTATAATCAAGATAATGGACATCTCCATCCCCCACAAAGGTTTCCTCCTGCCCCTTTGTAGCACATCCCTACATCTACCCTCATCCCCAGGCAACCACTTTCTATCACTGCACTGTCAACTATCACTATAGGCTTACTTTCTATCACTGTACATTCATTTGAAGTTCTGAGACTTTTACAGAAATGAAATCATGCCATATGTACTGTTTTTTGCCTGGCTTCTTTCACTCAGCATAATGGTGCTGAGATTAATCTATTGTGCATGTATCAATAGTTTGCTCCTTTTTATTCACTTTGGTCTTGGACTCCAAGTATTCTGTATTCACTTTTTTTAAAAAAATATTTTATTCAGACGTTTCAATTAGGTTTGGTAGGAGTGTCAGCCAGAACATCTAGTTTGCAGTACTTCCAGACACAGAAATTTCATCTTAATGTCCTGTGGAAAGAAGTATCTTCTGAGACCTCTTGATGGCCATTGTGGGGGAAATGAATGAGGCATGCATAACAGATCCACTCCAGGATTCCTATCTTCCCTAAGTATTTCATTTCTTTTGCTATATTATACCAAATGCATTTCTGGCATCTCAGTTTCATTTAGGTTGCAGAAAGCATAGGGCTTTATTTAGAGAGTTACAGGTAGTTTGAGGCAGGCTTTATCTTCCCCCCAAATCTCCATTAGCCCTTTACACTTTGCAGGGACAATTGGTATTTTTTCAATCTTATGTAAAGTTCTAGGCAAATGACGTTTGCCATGTATCTTTTCCCTTCCAATTTGATTACCCCTCACAATTTCTTCCCACGTTAACCCTCTGAATTACAGTAGTATGTAGAGGAAAGTTATGGGACCATTTTTTTTCAGTCAGTGTTTATTGTGCCAACAGGCAGGATCCAAGACACTAAACAAATTAAGGACATCCCAGGAGGGATCTCAGAAATGCCAGAAGGCAGTGAGTAGCTCCAAGGCAATAGAATGGCTATAAACAGGGGCATTCCTAAGGGACAGCAGACCTGGAATTTATCCCATACTCTGTAGCTCCATCAACACCCAACAGGTTTAAGCAGATAAAATAAGGTTAAAATGAAGCACTATGGCAGCCCAGAGGTGGGAAAAGAAGTCAAAAGTCATCCTATGTCAACTTTCTTCTACTCTTTGTGTATCCAGAGCCAAGCCCTAGTCTTGGCATATAGTAAATGCTTAAGAAAAAATCAAATTTGGTGACTTATATAGGGATAAATACTTCAAGCACTGGAGAGATCCTCCTTCCTTATGGTTGAGGTATAGACTTGTTTGCAAATGTTTGCTGAATTCAATCCAAATGCATAATAAATAATTTCATTGTTTAGCATGGGTCAGAGAAGAAATTGTCAATATGGTTATTGTGGAAAGAATGGACATGGTGTCAGAAAACCTGAGTTCATATCCAAGCTCTGTCACTTATTAACCGTGTAGACAAGTCACTTTGGAGGGAGGGAAGAAGTTGTTTTTTTTGGTTTTTTTGCAGTACGCAGGCCTCTCACTGTTGTGGCCTCTCCTGTTGTGGAGCACAGGCTCCAGACGCACAGGCTCAGCGGCCATGGCTCATGGGCCCAGCCGCTCCGCGCCATGTGGGATCTTCCCAGACCGGGGCACGAACCCGTGTCCCCTGCATTGGCAGGCGGACTCTCAACCACTGCGCCACCAGGGAAGCCCAGGAAGAAATATTTGATTCTTCATCTTTAAATGAAAAAAAAAACAAAAAACAAAAACAATCTGCCCTGATTACCTTATTACTTTGCCAATTGTTACAACCAACAAGTGAGAGAATAGAGATGGAATCTCTTTGAAAAGTATGTGGTTGTAAATCAGTGTAAGGAATAATAATTATTATTTTTGCTGCTGATAATAGTACTAAGCACTCAATATACTCTCTCATTTGAATGGGTGTTTTAGCATAGGAAACCCAGGCAGGAAAATCTATTTGTTGCTTTTGCCAGAACATACTCATTGATAAGGTATGTCTGAGTCATGGCCTTGGATCCTTCTTGCCAACTTTATGACAGATTGGAAAAGACCTCAAATTAGATAAGACTAAATAAATAAATGGCAGGCTCATGGGCCAGATACTTTGAAGGAGAGTTTGCATGGACTGGAGCATGAAGGAGATGACTCCCTTGATGCCGAGTTATTTTAATCCCATTTAAGATGGAGGGTCACAGGCTATTTAGAGCCAGGAAGCTCCAAACATAGGCAACTATCTCATTCTAACTCACAAAGGTAATTTTCCACTCAACAGTTATTTTCCCATTCTCCTGGCAAACAGGGGTTACATTTTATTCTGATGTTTAATCCCTTCCTTGCATGACTCAGAAGGAAAATCCTAATTAGTTTGTCATTCCTGATCCCCATTTCCCTCTCAACATATATTTATTGAGCATCTACTATGTGTCAGACACTGCTTGAGGTTCTGGAGAATCAGCAGCAACAAAACACAGTCCC
The DNA here is from genome assembly GCF_949752795.1 of Hyperoodon ampullatus. Lineage (NCBI taxonomy): Eukaryota > Metazoa > Chordata > Mammalia > Artiodactyla > Ziphiidae > Hyperoodon > Hyperoodon ampullatus. Next base: position 59,530,469 of record NC_136915.1, on the reverse strand, counting down.
TTCCCTCAGACTAGAGGATAGATAGATAACAAACAAATAAAAATACATAATGTTGTATCATATGGAAAGAAGTGCTTTAAACAAAAATGAAGGAGAATAAGGGTTCAAAGAGTCATAGAGGGTATGATTTTTAAGTAGTCTGAGTACGAGTTTCAGAGAAGGTAACACTTCAGCAGAGACTTAAATAAAGACAGGTTAAAACATAATTATAAACACGCCTTGGTACAGCAGTACCTAAAGCACTTCTGGAATAGGTGTGCCTTCTATTTACACTTTTTATTAATACTAGTCTTTCAGTATTCAGAGTTTATTATTTAAAAAAATTTTTTTAAATAAAGGAACATACTAAGGGCAGTCTTCACAGATATTACTTCTGAGGCAGTAGGGGAGACCAATCCACCATCTCATCATCACCAAAACTGTGATTACATGATTCATCTGACCATCCCCCAGTGGGTTTGTTACAGGCAGCCATGTGACTTGGTTCTGCCCAGTGAGATATGCACGGGAGTCTGCAGGAGGTATCCGGTCATGTTGGGAAGGGGGAAGCTGGGGTGAAGTGAGAGTAGCATCGACATATATACACTACCTAATGTAAAATAGCTACCTAGTGGGAAGCAGCAGCATAGCACAGGGAGATCAGCTCGGTGCTTTGCGACCGCCTAGAGGGGTGGGATAGGGAGGGTGGGAGGGAGGCTCAAGAGGGAGGGGATGTGGGGACATGTGTATGCGTATGGCTGATTCACTTTGTTGTACAACAGAAAGTAACACCGCATTATGAAGCAATTATACTCCAGTAAAGAGGTATTAAAAAAAAAGACACATATCTGAAAAGTTTACATACTGTACGACATTCCAATCATGACATTCTAGAAAAGGCAAAATTATGGAGACAGTAAAAAGTTATTGCCAGAGGTCAGAGGGGCGTCAAGGATGAATAAGTGGAGCACAGAGAATTTTTAGGCCAAACTACTCTGTATGATACTATAGTGGTGGATGCCTGACATTATTCATTCTTCCAAACCTATAGAATGTACAACACCAAGAGTGAACCCTAGCGTAAACTACAGACTCTGGATGGTTATGATGTGTCAGAGTAGGTTCATCAATTGTAACAAATGTACCCCTGTGGAGTGGGATGTTGATGGAGAGGGAGGCTGTGCCTTTATGGGGGAAGGAGGTATACGGGAACTTTCTACTTTCCATTCAACTTTGCTGTGAACCTAAAATTGCTCTTAAAAAGTCCATTGAAAATAAAAAGGTAGAGAGGGAGAGACACATGAACAGAAATAGTACCTCTTCCTCCATTAAGCCATGCTGTGGTAGCAAGCTATCTTGGAAAACACAAAGACAGCCAGATGAGGATGGACGAATAGAAACTTAGATTGTTACATTTCTCCATTAACGAACCCTAGTGCCACCCTAAATTTCCCTATAGTTTAAGCCTGTTGGGATTTTCTATAACTTACAACCAAAGCACACTAATTAATATAAGGCTAATTAATACAAATAATGCTAATTAATATGAATATAAATGTCCCAGAGTGAGAGGAAAGGAAGGGCCAGTGGCTGGGGAAAGCCAGGGCACAAGCCAGCCTCCTGTGTGGTCATTGGCACTCAGGACAATGCCCACTGGGCCACGCTCTCTTCCCAAGATCCCCTCTGTGCCTGAGGAAGCCGAGATGAGTCACTGACCCTGTGGAGTCACTGTTCTTGTTCCCAAGAAACCTCTGACACTCTGATTTTTTTAAAGGTCCCCAGAGGGCAGAATCATAGAGCACTTAAGGGGAGACCATTCTCAGACAACACTGTGCCTCCCCTGATTGCCAGCACCTACCCAAGCCACCTCCAATGTGCATTTCTCTACCACGCTCTGACCGTTCTCACATGGTGCACCCATACTTACATGTGGTCCCATTGAACCATGTGTGCAACTGCATAGGTATATTCATCGGACAAATATGTATTTGTGCCACGTGCTGTTGTGGCTCCATGATTTGAGGAGTGAAAGGATTAACCAGATGGAACGTTTTTCCTTTCTCCTATCACTTAAATGTTGCTTTATCAAGGATCTTCTCCTTGGCCTTCAGCCCTTACATTTCGCTCTTTAGGCATTTGCTCTTCCCCTGACCTCAGCCTCGCTTGGGCTTCTGCTCCCTCCTGGGCTCTGAAAACCTCTAAGTCTCTATTCTCCAGCCTAGATGTTTTTCCAGTTTTATTGAAATATAGTTGACATACAGCACTTTATAAGTTTAACGTGTATAGTATAATGACTTGACTTACATATATGTGAAATGGTTACCACAATAAGTTTAATTAACATCTATCATCTCATATAGATACAAAAGAAGAAAAGGAAAAACAAATTTTTTTTCATGATGAGAACTCCTAGGATCTACACTTTTAACAACTTTCATATATACCGTACAGCAGTCACCATGCTGTACATTACATGCCTGGTACTTATTTTGTACCTTTTGACCGCCTTCCTGCAATTCCCCCTTTCCCATCCCCCACCTCTGGTAACCACAAATGTGCACAAATCTGATCTCTTCTAGGAGTTTGGATTTTTAAATTTTCTTAATTTTCAATTTTTTTGCCTTTGTGTTTTCCTTTTTTCCCCAGTTTTATTGCAATATAATTGACATATAACATTTTGTAAGTTTAAGGTGTACAGTGTTATGATTTTATACATGTGTGTATTGAGAAATGTTTACCACATAAGGTTAGTTAACACATCCTTCACCTCTCAAAATTACAATTATTTTTGTTATGGTGAGACCATTAAAACTCTACTTTTTGGGCAACTTTTAAGTATACAATATAGTATTGTTAACTGTAGTTACCATGCTGTACATTAGATCCCCAGAAGTTATTCATCTTACAGATGAAAGTTTATACCCTTTGACATTTCCCCTTTTACTCCACGCTTGAGGCCCTGGAAATCATCATTCTCTGTTTCTATAAGGCCAATATTTTTAGATACCACATATAAGTGAGGTCATACACTATTTGTCTTTCTCTATTTGACTTATTTCACTTAACATAATGCCCTCAAGGTCCATCCATGTTGTCTCAAATGACAGGATTTCCTTCTTTCTTAGGGCTGAATAATATTCCAGTGTGTGTGTGTGTGTGTGTGTGTGTGTGTGTGTGTGTGTGTGTATGCATCACATCTTCTTTATCCATTCATTCCTAGATGGACACTTAGATTGTTTCCATATCTTGGCTATTGTGAATAATGTTTCAGTGAACATGGGAGTGCAAATATCTCTTCAAGACAGTGATTTCATCTCCTTCAGATATATACCCCAAAGTGAGATTGCTGGATCATATGGTAGTTCTACTTCTAATATTTTGCAGAATCTCCATACTGTTTTCCATAGTGGCTGCACCAATTTACGTTCCCACCCACAATGCATGAGGGTTCCCTTTTCTCCATAGCCTCTCCATCATGTTATCTCTTGCTTTTGATGACAGACATTCTAACAGGTGTAAGGTCATATATGGGTTTTTTTAATTTTAATTTTTATATTTATATTTCATGTATAAGTCAGATCATACAGTATTTGTCTATCTTTGTCTTATGTCACATGTCCAGCCTAGATCTCTTTCCACCCTTTCACATGCAGTTAAAAGAACCAACTCCACTTCTGTGGCTACTACTGCACTCACAGTCACCCGTCAATCCCGGAGTTTGATTTTTTTTTTTTTTTTGCCTCACCTACAGTGACTAACTCATCCTGGTTTGCCTAGAACTCTCCTGGCTTTATCACTGCACGTCCCACGTCCTGGGAGCCCCCTCAGTCCCAAGCAATGGGAAAAGTTGGTCGACTTAGTCACACCTTCACAGGATCTTTTTTTGCAAAGGTCATCATATCTTCTCCATTTTTAAATCCAATGGACACTTTTTAAACATCATCTTATTCGAGCTCTCTGAATTTTGACACCATTCACCACATCCTGCAGCTCCTATGACTCCACTCTATCCTGATTCTCCTTCTGCATCTCAATTACTCCCTCTCAGAGGCTCCTCTTTTTCTTTTCTCGCTTTAACTGTTGTTTGCCCAAGGTTTGGTCCTCAGCCTGCTTCACTTCTTACTAACCCTCACAGTCTCTCTGTGAACAAGTGACCTCATTTGCTCTATTGACATCAACTCCCATCTCTGTGACTGCGATTCATCAATCTTTATCTTAGAACCTCTCAGGAGCCCCAAACCCTTATATTCAACTCTTCTGGAGCCTCATATCAATATTGGGTGTGCAGACTGGCAGGCCTGATAAATAGTCCCTCTTTGCAGACTATTAACAAGGCTTGTTTACATCAGAGTGTAAGACAGGTTACACTGGGTGATACACGAAGATAAATAACACATGTTATCTGGCCTTAAGGTACTGTTTTCACAGTCTAGTAGGAAAGAGTGATTGTTTTGCAATTACCACTAATTCAAAAAGAAAGTACCACAGTGAAGTCCAACTACAGTGATAGGGAGTTCACAAGAGGAAAAGTTTGCATCTAGCTGGAAAAATCAAGAGTGCTTCAAAGAGTTAGGTATTTAAGCTGGGACACGAGGTTGAGGAAGACATGCAGTGACAACATGAAGGGCATTGCAGATGACAGGATTTGCACAAATGCACAGAAGAAAGACAGCATGGAGAGTGTTTGGTATAGAGGGCTGCCTGGGGTGTATATGTGTTCTCACGTGTCCACAAGCCCTCATAAATAAAAGTGGTAAATTAGAAATTGCCACAACTACTATTTATCCCCATTAACGATGATCACCAACAGCTTATAAATTATTTTGATCCTTCATACCAGCATAGTCCATTCAGAAGCAAACTCCAGTCTAGGGGAAGCAAATATCCCATTGGTCTGAAGCCTCAGACCTAATTCTCTCTCATTTGCCCCTTTTATCTATTGTTAAACAATTTATATTTTAGTTCCTTATACGTACATGTCAGTGAGATATTTCCTTATCTTTACAATGTATCTTTCTACTCTGCAAAGGGATTCCAGGAGTTAATAAGGTATTGAAGGCAAATGTAAACATACAGCTGCATTGCTTTGCCTCTTCATAATTGAGGTATAATTAATTACGCAAGATAAAAGTCTGCATTTAGAAAACAACTACCATGTGCTTAGCCCTGTCCTAGGCCCACTGTGTAGTATGCAAAAGAAGTAAATGACTGTGTTTCACATCCTTTAGTCTTGTTAAGAATACAAGATGTACAAAATAAATCATGAAGAAAAGTAAAGGGTAGCCTGGTTCAGATCATATAGAATTCCTGGGTAACATTAAACTCAGGGCCAGGAGAAGTAAGTAAAGAAGAGCTCTTGATCATCAGAGCTTAGAGTAAGGACTCTTTTTACAAATAGTCTAGGTCATGGTCATTAAAGACACTGACCCTATCTCTTGTCCCTGGAAGCCATCACAAAATAATCACTGCACTCTTCCTGCTGAGCTCAGATACAATAGAAAAATCCTTGTCAACACAGAGCTCTTGGCAGCCACAACCGATGGACTGGAGTTGGCCAGTTGAGACGAAATCTGCTCACCATTCTATTTACAGACTAGGAGTCCAAGATGTAGAGAGATTAAATTATTTGGACAAACTTAAGAACATGCCAGGCCAAAGCTCAAGTTTTATGACTCCTAGAATCACAGGGAAGTAGCTAGTGGAGCTATTTGGCATGGACAATGGAATGAAAACTGTCCTGGATTCTATCATTTTCTGTATCATATTAGACAAGTTAGTTAACACTCTCCTACCTCAATGGCACATCAAAAGCAGAAAATAATACATACTTTATATAACTGTTGTGAGGATTAAATAAGGAAAAGCATGCAAAAAGCCTGGCCATCAATAAATATTGTTATTATTGCAAACTTACAGGGTCAACAAGCATCTTGGAAGAAATCTAGCTCAATATCACAATCACTTTCAGAAAAGATATGAGGGAAGGAACCACGATATACATGGTAGAAAGAGCACTGGCCTGGGGGGCACAACATGTGGATTCAGCCTCAGCCCTGCTATTTATAATAATAATACTTATAAATAAAGTATTAAGAGCTGCAGCTGTGTGATTGGGGGAAGTTACTTCTCTGACACTATTTCTTCCTCTCTTGTATGGGGATATACTCAACATTTTATGGGTTTGGTCTGAAGATTTAATAAGGAAACAAATGTAAAAGGCACCGGCAAGCCAAAAACTGTTATACGTTATATGATTCCTATTGCTACTGTTTTTTTCCTTTTTGATATAAACTTGTCTATACAGATTGTGACCATTTGAAAGGCACTCACCCCCAAGTAAAGGAAAAGTATGAACCTATATAACTAATTACAGATTTTAGCCAAGCCCCAAACAACTGAGGTAGCATCTGTTTGCGATTCTAATACCAGCAGCAGAATCCCTCGCTGGGAGAACAGATGTATCACACCTATCCATGGCTAGCGTGAGCTGGCCCCTGCCTGTATCCCCATCTGCATCTGTTCATCTGCCATGTTCCTCCTCACTCTATCCTGCAGCCACGCTGGTCTTCCTTGACTTCCTTGAACATGCCAAGTTTGTCACCCCTGTGTCCTTTATACATGCTGTTCCCTCTGAAATGCTCCTTTCTCACCCATCAGGCTCCTGACCATCCTCAATAAAACAGATGCCTACCCCCACCCCATCCATCCATCTCTTTCCAGCCCTTCCTTCATAATGCTGCAAAATTAGATTCTTTTTTCATTAACTTGCTTTTTGTCCATATCCTCTATGCAGTGTATTCTCCACAAACACAGGGGTGGGGTCTGTATGTTCACCATTGTGTTCCAGCATCTACTGTGTAATTAATTATGAATGGCACAAGCTGCGGTTGTGAGTCAGGGGCTACAGCTGAAGGGAAAGCCTGTGGTGATGTTTATGCCACCATCAGACTCCTCCATCTCTAGTTCCTTCTATGGCTAAGCAGGTAGCAGGTCTCCCAGCACATGGCCTCCTGCAGGCTGGTTTTCCAGATTCCTGCCGAACCTTAAATGTTTCCAGAGCCTCTTCAGGAAAGCATGACGGTTTCATGATGCTCTAGGCAAGCCACAGAGCAACTGCTTTGTTGTAGCAAGAGTAGAGGCCTCTCTTTCAGGCACCTGGATGCCTCCTCCTTTGCCTGCAACTTCTCTTCAGCTCCCTCCATTTGTCCCGTCTCTCTGGACCCTGACAATTATCCTCTATATTAGGAGAGAGCCCAGGGAAAAAGACACCCCCAGCATGACCACCACAGGGTACACTACTTTATTAAGTCAGAGATTATTGAACACAGCATGCAAAATTATACAAATGTTCATGCATATGCATGTGAATGTTAATTATATGAAATTTATGTTCTGACCGCCTGGGGCTGGAAATATGGTAACTTTAATCAAGGGTTCCCTGAGGGAGGTAATGCTGACAACTTGCCTGAGACCTGAAGGATTCCAGGTGTGTTTGTGAAGGAACTGTTCTGTAAGCAGCTGCTTTTTATTTCTACCATCCATCACTGTTATCCAACAGCTCCCGAACCCCTTTCGTGAACTGGGTACTGTGACAGGCACTACTATCTGCCTTTACCTGCCTACTTGCATCACTCTCATTTGTACAATGTACATGTTTCAAAACACTTTGGAATGAGGTCGTATGAATTAGCTCATTCAATTCTCAGACTAAGTCTGAGGTGAGGAAGAAGGGGTATTATTATGCCCCTTTTATTTTTATTTATTTATTTATTTGTTTGTTTGTTTGTTTATTTATTTATTTATTTTTGCGGTACGCGGGCCTCTCACTGTTGTGGCCTCTCCCGTTGCGGAGCACAGGCTCCGGATGCGCAGGCTCAGCGGCCATGGCTCACAGGCCCAGCCGCTCCACGGCATGTGGGATCTTCCCGGACCGGGACACGAACCCGTGTCCCCTGCATCGGCAGGTGGACTCTCAACCACTGCGCCCCCAGGGAAGCCCTACGCCCCTTTTGTAGATAAGGAAACAGAGGCTGTTCAGAAGCAACGGCACTATAAGGAAGCATATGATATACACCAAAGCTGATGCCTGTAATGTATATGCTCCAGGTTGGACCCTACACACCTAATGCTATGTTGGTAGCATAGTGTAGAGGGAAAGGCCAGGCCTAGGGTTCCAAACATCTGTGTCCAGTCCCAGCTATTCCCCGAACTAGCTTGGGAAACTTCATCACCCTTCAAATGTTTGTTTCCCTGACTATTACAGGAAGCCATTGGACGAAGCAGTGGTTCACCGCCTGGGCTGCACATTAGAATCCCCAAGGGAGCTTTTAAAAATTCCTGTGCCCAAACTGCACCCTGCACCAGTAAAATCCAATCTCTGGGCCTGCAAGATTCAGATCCACCCATGTTTGTTTAATGCTCCCTTGGCTATTCAAAAATGTAGTCAAGATTGAGAATACTGGCTCTGAACTAAATGATCCCTTAGATATTTCAAAACACTGTAAACTTCCATCTGAAGACAACTTGCAGCCTCTGATCAATATAAATGTTTATTAAGTGAGCTGTCCCCAAAGAAACCCATTTAACATTGTTTAACCAAGCCTCTCCCAATCAGGTGTGACCACAAAAACCTCTCCTCCTGTGATAGTTATAAAGATCCTATTAATATCCCAGAGTACTGATGTATTCTGGAAAACACTCCATTCAGAGTCCACCTTGAAAAAAACAATTTTGAAGAACTTGATTCCCTAAGCTGTTTGGGATGTCGATTTATGCCTTAGGAAACACTCTCTTGCAAAGTTCCAGCACCTGCCAGCACATCCCCAGATGAGATGATGGACACTGCTGCTTACGTCTCCTGGGTTTGGGTGTAGCTATATAATTAGAATTCTCTTCAGATGTTCTGCGTCTAGAGTAAAGAAGAGGGAACCTTCCACCCATGCTTAATATGTTTCAGATGTTTTAAAGAGCTGACCATGAAAGTAAAAGCCTAAAAGTATAAATTACAGCAGAATACACAAAGGCACAACATGCAAAAGCAAGAAAGGCAAATACATTTGAATACATCCGACTTTTAAGTGGCAGAAGACCCCACAGACCACAAATATAAGAAAGTATAGACTGGGAGGAAATATCTATCATATATATAAGAAACAGAAATGTGGACTATGTAAAGAAGTCTAATAAATCAACAAAACAAAGACAAATAGCACCAAATAAAAGCAAATGAAGACATGAGGAGGTAATTTGTAGAAGAAAGACAAATAGCCAATGAGAAAAGATGCACAGCCTCACTAGTAATCAAGGGAAGACAAATTAAATAATAACAAGGCATCATTTTTCGCACAAGATTGGCACAAAATGTAAAAAGATTGATAACAGCAGGTCTTTCTGAGGAATAGCAAAAGGTGTATTCTTGCACACGATTGGTGAGGAAATAAATTGAAAAAGCCTTTTTGGAGGACAATTTGGAGTAGCTAATAAATTTTTTTTTAATTTACATTCCCTCCCACCAGCAATTCCACTTCCTGGTCTCTACCTTGAAGAACGACTTGCGATGCCATACTGTTTACAATGGAAAAAAATGGGCAAATTCTAAATAGCCATCAAATGCCTATATGTAAATGCATAGAGAAACATTTGGAATTCCAAGGGCACTGGTATGTGGTGGTCAAAGTGGACTGCTTTGGGAGTTCCCTGGAGGTCCAGTGGTTAGGACTCCGGGCTTCCACTGCAGGGGGCATGAGTTCGATCCCTGGTCAGGGAACTAAGATCCCACGTGGCCATGACCAAAAAAAAGTGGACTGCTTTATCTGCATTATTTCCTTTTTTCCCCCCCTCTTTTTGCATAAAATTGTCTTAATGACAGTGCCCAACCCATACAGTTGCAAGTTTTAGATGAGTGAATATACGTAAAGCATTCAGTGCCTGTCCCACAGTAAGTATTCAAACACATGTCACTGGTGGTATTTTTGTCATCTCTAGCCACAGAGATTTAATAACTGCCTGTTACCCAGGCATGTCTTCTTGCTTCAGCTCTGGCGTTGCTGTGGAGGGCCTATGTTACCTACCCTGGCTTCTGGGAAGTCCTTTAAAAGTCCCTTCCTTCTCCATTCATGCAGTGATCACTGCAGTCGGCTTCCTGGGTCAACATGACACAGCACATGTGCTTTCTCAAGCCTCTGAGGCGCAGCATCGTGGGAAATCTACAAACCTCCGTCTTCAGGCTTAGTAATGGTGCTTTGCCGACTAGCAGGTCGCTTCTTCCGGAAAACCTGTTTTCCTCTTCTTCAGGGAAGATCCCCAGGCCCTGCTGAATGTGGGATGGGGGCCAGAAGTGAGGAAGGCAAAGAGTGAAGGAGCATCACATTTTTGTTTCAGACAAATGCTTAGTGAGACTTCGGAGACGGTCTTTCTCAGCTTCTTCTCCGAAACGCATGGACATTTTAGCCCTGGAAGAATTTAACCGGCAACCACAAAGAAAATGCTGTTCAATAAATTAATTTTTCTCACAGCACTAATGAGGCAATGGCCGAGGATGGGGGAAGGGCTGATGTTAGAGCTTGGTAAATTGGCGCCGCCCCGACAAGGAAATTACACCGAGGACTCCCGCGGTGAACCGTTGCTCAGGGAAACGGGGAGGAAAGTGAAGAGCCACAGGCTCTAGGAAATGTGCAGCGCCTTACTGGAGATCTGTTTATTTCTTTTTATCTCCAGTTGCTTCCTCTAACATACTTTGTTATTTTAAACTTTAACTTTGCAAGTAGGAAGACCAGACATTCCAAATCAAGCCTATCAACTTTTCCTCCCTGCTCACTTGAAACCCCGCTTCCTTTTTACCTCCTTTACCAGGAGCTGCTCTGACCTGTATGAGGGCTTTATCCCATTCACCTTTTGCTGAATTTGACTTAGTGGACTTCTCATCCCCTGAGGGAGGTTTTACCCAGAGATTTGTGCCTACTCCCTGCCTTTCTTCTCTTCCTCTCCATTAGGGAATCTCTCCATGCTCAAATTTTCATTTCTGTTGGGAGGCAAGTGGTCTCAGATTCCTTGCAGACTATCAATACAATTCTGACGCAAGGCTATTACTTCCAAAGCTCTGTTTCTCTAGCTCCATCTCTCTGGGTTCCTGCCAAAGTCCCAGCTGTCCTCTGGGCACTGAAGTGTTAGGGAATATCCCCCTTGTTTCTCCTTGCCAATGTAAATCTCACTAGGTCCTACGTTGTCTAAGAAGCCTTTCGGGGCCTCCCCACAGAAGGGATTTCTCCTAGTCTGAATTCCTATGGCACTTAATGTCTATATCTCTTAAACACCCCACCATCTATGTAGTCTTTGAAGAACTACAAGGAATATATGAGGTGCTGACAGATGAAGTTGTATGCGTGTGTTCAGGGAAACAGCTCTACCTTCTAGGTGTAGTGTTAGGCATAGGGAATGCAGAGATAATCAAAAAGGGTCCCTCCCTTCATGGGTTCTTTATAGTCTAGGAAAACACAAATTTAGCCACATTTTCTCCCTTGGGTGAATTGAATGGTTGGAAGTATTATCATTTGGTCCTTTTGGGGTCACTTGCACCTAATGCCTGAGCTACTCAGTATGACTCAGGCCCTTTGATGAGATAACATGTACATAATACCTTTATCCAGACAATTTTTAGATTAATTCCTCGAGGCAGTTAGTTTCATGGCCTAATAATAATTTCTCATTGGTATATTTCCCTAATTTCTTTTCTTACCACTATAGGAAATATTAGATATACAGGGCAAAAATAGCTGTCACAAAATCATACTAAAATGTATATTTAAGAGAAAATACTATATAACATATACATTTCATATTAAATATGCAGATCACATCTAGACACTGAGAATCCCTTTGTGATTCCAACTTCTAAACCTGATTCACTTTGCCTACCAAACTGCTACCCTAACACTCTTAACAGACTCATTTCCAAAATCTCAGATTTCCAGTTTTCTTAGCTGTCCTAACTCTGCTATATTTGTTGATTTAGATTCTATCCAAACCTGCTCTGGAAGCACCTGTATCAGATTTTTATGTTGCCCTTGCCCATGAGATACTCCAACTATTCAGACTGAGCAGAAAATGCTCCCTGAGTTTAGAAGTACTATTTCTCTATACCACCTAGATGTTAGTGGCCACTTTTCAGGCTCTTTTCCTTTGGCTCAGAACTTTCAAATCTATACACATTCTTTTTTTTAATCCCTTTAAAATTTTTATTTGTTTTTAATTGACGTATAGTTGCTGTACAATATTATATAAGTTACAGGTGTATAGTTGCTATACAATATTATATGTTACAGGTGTACAGTATTGTGATTCACACTTTTTAAATGTTATCCTCCATTTACAGTTATTATAAAATATTGGCTATATTCCCCATGTTGTACAATATAGCCTGGTAGCTTCTTTTATATCTAATAGTTTGTACCACTCAATCCCCTACTCTTATATTGCCCCTCCTCCCTTCCCTCTCCCCACTGGTAACCACTAGTTTGTTCTCCATATCTGTAAGTCTGTTTCTTTTTTGTTATATTCACTACTTTGTTGTATTTTTTAGATTCCACATATAAGTGATATCACGCAGTATTTGTTTTTCTCTGTCTGACCTATTTCATTTGGCAAAATACCCTCCAAGTCCATCCGTGTTGCTGCAAATGGCAACATTTCCTTCTTTTTTGTGGCTGAGTAGTATTGCATTGTGTATGTGTGTGTATATATGTATATCTCACATCTTCTTTATCCATTCATCTGTTGATAGACACTTAGGTTGCTTCCATACTATATACATTCTTTTAAAAAGATCATTTCAGGGCTTCCCTGGTGGCACAGTGGTTAGGAATCCGCCTGCCAGTGCAGGGGACATGGATTCGAGTCCTGGTCCAGGAAGATCCCACATGCCGCAGAGCAACTAAGCCCGTGAGCCACAACTACTGAGCCCTCGTGCCACAACTACTGAAGCCCGCGTGCCTAGAGCCTGTGCTCCACAACAAGAGAAGCCACCGCAATGAGAAGCCCGCGCACCACAACGAAGAGTAGCCCCCGCTGACCACAACTAGAGAAAGCCCATGTGCAGAAACGAGGACCCAATTCAGCCAAAAATAAATACATAAATTTATCATAAAAGAAAAGACTATAGCAAATCCCCAACTGATTGGAAATGAAGCAACCCATGGCTCAAATAGCTTTGTCTGCCTGGTTTTCCTATGTGCACTGTGTACCTCAATTATCAGTAAAAATAAATAAAAGCTGCCTAAGCAGAGAGCCTAACTAAGTGCTACCTAATGGATGCCTCCCTCAGCCATCACATGTAGACAACTGGGCGATGTAGGACTCTCAGAATCGTGGGCTTTTGCTTCCTTCTTCATGTGGGAGCATATGTTCACACTAAACAGGAGAGTGTCACCCCTTCTTAATACACACATTTGCACAAACACACAGGTGAATTTCTGTGATCATTTTTCAAGGAAACAAGCACATTTTTCTAAGCAGTGCACAATTCACCCAGTTCATCTTTCTGCTCAATAAATACAGGAAGCACAGGAAGACAGAACTGGAGATTAAAGACACTGTTTCTGAGAAGTAGAAGTCATAGACTGGAGGCCTTGTGGGCCAGGAGGGGTGCTAGCTGATTCACTGGTGTGATAGCTGTAGGAGAGTGCAAATGTTTCCAACTTGCTAAACAATTTGCACTTGGCTGGGACCAGGACATTTTGTATTTGCACCCATGCCCAGTATTTCCGTTAGCACATATGCTAAGGATATATCTCCTAGGAAACATGAGGGACTAATGATAAAAATGTGAATCATCATCCAGGGTTAGGAATTAACCAATCCTATTCCACTCAGCAAACATTTATAGAACAACTATATTTAGACACTGGGCTAGGGTAACAGTGCCACTAAATGCAAACATCCAGATGGACTTGTTATAGAGAAAGCACTGTGTCTCAGATCAATTTCACAGGTAGGCTGGTCTAAGAAATGAACAATGGATGTGGTGTTGGAAGTTTTGTGTCCTGGCTCAAGCTCCGAAACTTTCGCACTGTGTGTCAGCAGGCAAGTTTATTAACCCTGCTTCTTGTCGCACAACAAGGAAAGAGTAAACCAGTCATTTCCAAATACGATAACGAACGTGAAAGCTGTTTTAATACAGTTGAGGAGGCTCTTTGTGTAACGCTTGGAATGAGCTCTAAGAAAGTGTTGTTAGTTTTTTTTTTTTTTGGAAAAGGGTACAGAAAAGTGCTTTTCCATTTTTGTAAAAAAGAGAGAAAATGAATACACCTGTGGACTGTTAAGTACCTAGAATATCTTCAGAGGTATACACCAAAAACAGTGATATTGCTGACCTCTGGGGAGGGTTACAGTGTGGATGGTTAAAATGACAAGAAGGCGAATTTTTCAAATAGGGGAATTGAAACATGCCGAGGTTAAATAACTTGCCCGAGGACACCTGGTGAATATCTCAAAAAGCAGAGATTCAGAATTAGGGAGTCTATTCATAGAACTCAGCCTTACCACCATGCCCTGCTGCCTCCTGCTGTTCTGAGGAGAGGGTAACTCCATGTTGGAAAGGTTAATAGCCTCTGCTCTAAAAGCACTGCCGTCATCTGTAGAATTCAATCTACCAACCATTTCCCCCTCATTTCCAGGCTGATGTGCTACCCTGGCTGAGAACATTATGTGTTTCATTCAATTACACTTTATTTCTCTGGTACAAATCAATACAAAATCACAACGATTTCTCTAAAATCATACACAACATTCCTGTCCCTCGTCTGTTCTTTTCTTCAACATCATATCCCTGAGAGCTAGAGAAGAATCACTTATTTGAACAGAAATGATCCTCCCTGAATGACACTGATTGAAGTGTTGTTCATGTTCAGAAGATGTCTGAACAGAAAATATGTCTAATTTGTTGCTGCCTTTCCAAAAGTCCCTGTCCACCTCAGGGATCTTCAGCCAGACATCCCTCGGCTCCTTTCACTTAACTGGAGATGCTTGCAATATATTTTGGTTGTGCCGGTGGTTCCTGCATTCTTCTTGTCTCTCTAGCTGCCCTGTTTAAAGCACCCATCAGCCCAATTGGAGTTCTTTCCAGAAATTTTCAATGTCACCTGCCTGTTTTAAGACTGGAGCTAAAACTGCTGTTCCTCTTGGTTTCAGTTATCTTAGCAGACTTCAGATTGATATCCTACTGGGTCACTTCAGTGATCAGAGTCACTCCCGCCCCCCTTCAAACAAAGCCTACATTTTCTGGCCCTCCTCTGTGCCAATAATTTCATTTCCATCCTATTACAGTAATCTCCTCACTCCCATGGCCACACCCAGGCCTTAGCATTACCATTCTCTTGATTCCCACCTCAGAAATACAAGATTGAGAAAGCCCACGTCTGATCACAGCTTCTTGAGCCTCTACCTGTAGAGCCATAAAACCATCCCAAAGTCCTCTTCAAGAATCGAGTACCCTCAAAGTCATCAGTCCTCATCTGCCTTCACTTTCCTGTTCAACCTGGATCCCAAGGTCAAAGGCTGCAAACCCAATAACTGCACCATCACTTCTTCACTGGACTATTCTTTAGCTGCCTCTGCTAGAACGGCTCCCAAGTCTTGGAGAATTCATCAAGTCTGTGCCTCCACTTCTGCTTCCAGGCTGCCTATAGTAGAGAAAAGATTGATGACTCCCTCCACTGAGGTCTCAGCTCATGAATCCCTTTCCCACTCACCATAGAGAATGTACTAAAGCTTTAATTAGCTCCTGTTTCAGTTAGGATTGTATTTAGGTACATATAACTGAAACACAAAATAACAGTGGCCTAAACTTGATCTAAGTTTATTTCTTAATGAGGTAAAAGAAAATCAGAGATTGGCAATCCACATGTGCTATGGAGACACCACCACAAAGTCATCAGAACCTAGCTATCTATCTTTCTGCTCTGCCATCCTCAGCAGATGGCTCTATCCTGAAGATCACCTCATGATAAAAATGGCTGCAAGAGCACCAGTCATCATGTCCTAAACAGCCGGAAAGTGAAAGGCCAGAAGAGCAAAAGGGTTCCCCTCAAAGCTGAGTTATCTCCCTTTAAGAAGTCTTCCTAGAAGTTCCATATAATTTATGTATACACACATATACATACACACACACACACATACATACATATGTAAACACTATAGTCACACAATCACACTTAGTTGTAAGGGAAACTGGGAAATGAAGTCTTTTAGCTGTCTATGTCACTTACCTAAACAAAATCAAGACTCTATTACTAAGGAGGAAGAGGAGAATGGATTTGGGGTAAGCATCTAATTGCCTCTATCACATCTCCTTAACATCTCAACTCCCACACTACCATTCTCATTTCAGTCAGATAACTCTTACTGAGAAATGAGACCATCAGATGTCAAAACCCTTAATACCGCTCCCCTCCACTTCTAACTTATCTATTTATAGAACTCACCCTTAGTTTATTTCTATCTCAGAGGAAGAAGTGCCTATAATCTTCCCCAAGGCTAAATAAAACCTGTGCTTTTAATACGTGCAGTTTAGCATATGTCAAGTATACATCAATAAAGCTGTTAAAATTTTTAAATTTTTTAAACTCATTTACTTCTTAATCCCTTACCATCTGTTTTCCAGTCATTATTCTCCTGAAACTCTTCTAGCTAGGATCAACAGTTAATATCAAATTGCTAAATCTGAAGTAAGTTTTCAGAAAACAATTTGGTAGTTCCTCAAAAAATTAAACGTAGAAGTGTCATGTAACCCCACTATTCCACTCCTACAGGTATACTCTAAAAAAGTACATGTACGTGCATATCCATAGTAACACTATTCACAATGGCCAATAGATAGAAACAGCCCAAACCTCCATCAATGGATGAATGGATAAAAAATCATATGGAATATTATTCAGCCATATAAAAAGAATGAAGTACTGATAAATTCTACAATGTTGATGAACCTTGAAAACATTATGTGAAGTGAAAGAAGCCTGATATAAAAAGGCACATGTTGTAGATTCCATTTATATGAAATATTCAGAATAGTTAAATCTACAGAAATAGAACACAGATTGGTGGTTACCAGGGCATGGGGAAGGGGGATGGGGAGAAGCCACTTAATGCATACAGGGTTTTACTTTAAAGTACTGGAAATGTTTCAGAACTAGATAGAGGTGATGGTTGCACAACACTGTGAATGTATTAAATGCCACTGAATTATTCACTGTAATATAGTTAATTTTGTTATGTGAATTTCACCTCAATAAATTACTTTAAAAAAATCCATTTCGGGGGGGTGGGGGAGGGATGGACTAGGAGTTTGGGGTTAGTAGATGCAAACTATTACATGTATAATGGATAAACAACAAGGTCCTACTGTATAGCACAGGGAACTGTATTCAATATCCTGGGATAAACCGTAATGGAAAAGAATGTAAAAAAGATTGTATATATGTATATAACTGAGTCACTTTGCTGTACAGAAGAAATTACACAACATTGTAAATCAACTATACTTCAATTTTAAAAAACCCATTTCAGTCCTCAACTTACTCATATTTTCCACCAGTGACCAACCATCTACTTCCCAAATTCTTCCTTCCCTTGATTTCTTGAGCATCAGTTTTTTCTGTTTTTTCACCTGTTCCTCTGACCATTCTCACTGTTTCTTAGGCTGCTCTAACATTTTTTTAAATCATTGATTTTGGAGAATTCTCTAGACTCTTTATTTTGGTCCTCTTTTATTCTTGTTCTCCCAAGTTTCTCACATCCATTATTTCAGTTCTATTAGAGAAAACTTTACTCTCCTATCCTCATGTTTCTGGATAAACATCTTTCTATTCAGGGAAGAAACAGTATTAGAAAACCCCATGTGAAAGGAACCTTTTCTTCCTGTGGAAGGAGAATTGATGTATGTAATTGAAGAGTGACAAAAATCTGACACCCATTTTTATACAGACCTTTATTAGGGAGAGGTTAAGATGTTGAAGCCCATGGTTCCCATGTGGCCTGTCCTCTCTCTTTTTGTACCAGCCTCTGTGTGGAAAGCAAAAGACCTGCTTTCCTCCATATGTTAAGCTTAACTTTTGAAGTTGCAAAGAATACAACCCTCTGGAGGACCAAAATTATTAAACATCAAAGCATTATATAATTAATGATACAAAATTGAGGAATCAAGGATGGCAGGATCTAAGGAGTCATTTTTTTCCATATTCTTGATCTTGAAAAATGGCCCAGCATCCACCCAATCTCAAGAAGAGAAGATGAATGGCAAAATCTCACAGGAGCCTGAAACAGAAATCGGGAAACCATTAAGAACCAAGACAGCTGACCTTGTCCTTTTAAAACTCTTCTCATTATTCCAGGAGCTACTGCAGTGTTATTTTCACAAGTGTTTTTCTGTTACTTCCAGTTAGAAACCCTCTAAAGGGTTTCTCCTACTTGCAACCAATATCTGATGTTTATTATGTTCTTTATACTTTTCATTTTTTTCCATGAAAACCTTGAGCATGTAATACTTAATTAAAGCATGTTTTTAAGTATAAAGTAACACACCCCCATATCTTAATCTGTTTGGGTTGCTGTAACAAAATACCATAGACTGGGTGGCTTATAAACAAAAGAAATTTATTTCTCACAGTTCTGGAGACTGGAAGTCCAAGATCAGAGCGCCTGCATGGTTGGATTGGGGTGAGAAGTCTCTTCTGGATGGCAGACTGTTGTCTTCTCATACCTTCACATGGCAGAAAGCAGAGGGAGGAAGGAAGCTGTCTCGTATCTTCTTATAAGGGCACTAGTCCTATTTATGAGAGCGCCACCCTCATGACCAAATCACCTCCCAAAGGCCCTACCTCCTAATGCCATCACTTCGGGGGTTAGGATTTCAACACATGAATTTGGGGGGCCACCAACATTCAGTCTGTAACACAACACTACACTTCATTTGCTCCCTGTGATGAACTGATAGACTGACTCCCTGTTCAGCGTGCTTTCCTCCCTCCTGCTGCCAGGCCTGTCTGTACTGTAGAAGTTGGAAGCCTGCATTTCCAGACTCCTTTGCAGCTAGGGTGTGGACACAAATTATGTCTCACCAATCAGAGGCACTTGTGCAAAATATAGAAGGCAGAAATGGGGCAAAGACCTTCTCCTTTCCCCTTTCAGACTGCTTTTCTTCTGGCAAACACTATCTCAGAGACGGGAAATTTTGCTATAGCGGGGTCCCAGTGTCTGTATGAGAGGCAGGGGGGTGGGTAGCCTCTTGACTTTGGCTTCCTGATCCTTGGAAGTGCCTCTCAGATCATGCAATGCAGGGTCCTGGCTCCAGGGTGGGGAGTTTTTCCACTCAAAATTTCTGGGGGTGGCCTCAGAGGTGGTAAGTATCCAAGGATTGGTCCTGCTGTTCTGTAAGGAGGATTTTGCTCCCCCTATCCTCCCAGTGACTTTTACTAGCACCTAATTTCCTTCATTAAATTCCTTCTTGAATAAATAGCTAAAGTGGCTTCTCTTTCCTGCACTGACCCCTAACCAATACACTATACTACTTTCTAGCCCCAGTAGCAGCAGGGAGTTAAAGTGAGATATTAATGATTTTATGGCCAGGGACTCAGGAATGCCCAAATCCTGCTCCACACATCTTCCACCTTCCACTGGAGTTCCTGAGGGAGCCATCTAAAAAAGGAATAATAAGTGAAAACCAAAGTACCACTTTATTAACTGTTGTTCCCAAGCTTAAAACCCAAGTGCAAGGCCTTGATAAAGGTTACAGTGGGGTCTGGGACCTCCTGCCCTACATTTCCATCTTGATATCTTATCATTTTGGCTGAACACAGGCAGGAAAGAAGTTGAAGAGAGAGAGAGAGTGAGCCAGCAGAATTATCTAGAATTCACTTACTCATCTAGAGCTGTGAGAAGTAGGAGAGTAAGAGAAGATTCATGCATTTTAAGGTATAGTAACCTCCCACTAGTCACCATGGCCCAATCAGATGTCCTGGACCCTGACCACGCAAACAAACAGCTCTCCCCATGGGGGAATTAGGCAAGGCACTGAGAGAACTGGGTCAGCAGTGGGAAAAGTGGGGGATGCACGAAAAGGGACTGGCCAGGCAGAGCAGAGGGGCAAGGACTAGTGAATCTCCCTCAATGAGTGTATGATCTCCTCTTCTGCCCTATGTGAATGCTCTAAAGTAGGTTTACATCTGCTCTGTCCCTGCAAAGTCACTTGCAGAGCTAAGTCCTTCAGTTTTCATGAGCTTGTAACAAATGAGAGTGTGTGTGTGTGAAGGAAAGGAAGATAAGAGTGGTGGGGAAGCTGACCTGTGGGTAGTGGTATTAATAAAACAGGAGGTATTGATCATCATCATCAAATGTGTATGAATTCTTAAGATTGATTGGTCTTAGTGAAAATACTAGTAGAGGCACTGCTAACATATACTGATTTTTCTGGGAGGGAGAGAATAAAAGGAGAAATCTTGGCTGTACCTATAACAGGATGTTTGACTTAACCTATCCAGGAGGGTAATATGAACTTTAAAAAGTCCCTTTTAAAGTTTTGCACTTCTACTCTGTACTCCAAACTGGAAGCACCTCAGAGTTTTTGCAGTCTCTTAAAAGCTTCCTGAGTCAAATAAATCAAACACTGCCCTCTATACAGGTAATAACTACCTCCTTAAAGACACCCCTGCCGATTCCCCTCATTTTTGCCTGTGCTAAAGAAAAGGATACATCTTTCTGAAAACAAAGAAGGTAGACTTCGGAATTTCTTTTTTAATTCAAATTGATCCTTTGTCAAAAGGGTCAGGAGAAAATCAGAAAAGTTATATTTGCCAGAAAATAAAATTCTATTTTGTCTATATTTTTGAAAATATTGTTTATATTGTTGAATGGTCTGATCATGAATGACTTAAGTTTACAGCCAAGCCCTTAATTATCACTCTGACAATATTTAAGGCTTTACTTCAATACTATCCTTGAGAATTTATCTCAAGAATTATGTCATCTCCACCAGAGATGAAATTTCTTGGGGGCAAAAACTGTCTCATTAACACCTACATCCTTCACAGCATCTGCGTGCCATAGTAGATTCTAGGAACCATTGGATGAATGAAGAGATGGTGGGGTGGAGGATTAAACAGATGGTTGTGCAGATGGTTGGGTGGATGAATACGAAAAGTTATTTTTGTTATCTCAATCAATACACTCCTTTGGAAGGGCTTCAAGAGAAATCTGTCTAATATTAAACTCTGTTGAAAGAGAGACAGGAGGAGCCAGGGATGATAGTAGAACCCAGACAAAACACAACAAAACATACTAGTATTGAAAGTTTTTTTTTAGTTTACATTCTGAAGTCAATAACCCTGATTCAAAGTTTTTCTTATAATACTTTTAAATTTTATTTTTCATTTCTTATTTTTCAGTACCCTTAAATAATACCATGTCAATATGTGCTGTAAGGAGGGTGTTTGAATACAGCTATGCTCTAGTCTGGAACTCAGCTATTCAAAGTATGGTCCACTGAACAGCAGCATCCCCATGTCCTGGCACCATGTTAGTGTGGACAGGGAATGTTGCCTACCATTCCAGAAAACAAGAATCAAGCCGTCAGCCACTGCAGCTGCCCTCCTCCACAATGGTGCACCCAGAGGGGAATTCAGGGTAGAGAAACACAGGAAATGTTATGTGCTGTGGATACTGGCCCTAGACAGTTAAGATGCATATCTAAGGAATAATTTCAATGAGCCTGGATTCTTGCATCTTTCTGTACATAGAAGAGCACTAAAATCATTAACTTGAGATGTCTGGTTTTCATGATTAGCTTTAATCTTTTGATGTTTGACCACATGTTTGGTTTTTTTCCCCAACGAAAAAGCTTCTGTAAATCTTGGTTCCTCCCTTACCACTCCAGAACAGTTCTTCAAAGATATCTGAGAGGCTATGCTCCCAGGCTAAAGTCCTCAATAAGGTCCCAGAATAAAACTTAACTCACAACTTTTAGATTGTGTGTTTTTCTTCAGTAGACATTAGAAATGCAAAATCTTGGGCTCCTCCGTAGACCCACTAAGCCAAAATCTGCATCTTAACAAGTACCCCAGATGATTCCTATACATGGTAAAATCTTAGACACTGGTCTAGATTCAAGATAATAATGAATGAAAAGCCAGGGCCTCTGGCATCAGAGACAGTCCAAGCAAAGTATGATAAATCCCAAGTACTGTCCTGCTAGTGGAGAAGAATAAGGTGCTGCGGAAGAGAGTTTGATATGGTGGAACATAAAATGTGAGTTTTGGAGGTGGAGAATGGAGGATGTGGGGAGGGGGGACAGTGTGTATGTGTATGGGGTGGAGGGAACAGTAGTAAAGTTCATCTCCTGGAATAACAGGAACCACAGGAAATGCAGGAGGCAACAGTCAATGCCCTGAAATACAATGCAAGGCCTCCTCTAGGTTGTACTGCACTAAAAGAGGATGGAAAATCCTATGGTACCCAAGTTGCCCCAAAGCACCCTGACTTCTCTGATGTCACTGCTGAGCCCTTCAGCCTCAGGGAGGGGCAGCCAAGTCCATGGCCTGCTTGGGGAGGGGGACAATTGAGAATGAACAGCCCAGCCACAGCAGATTTTCTAATTTTGGCTAGAGGCCAAGTGTTACTGAACCAAACTTAGGTCTGCTGGCTGGCATGCAGTAAAGTCATCTACTGACACTGGCTTATGGTGATGGAAAGTGCGGTGTTTATTGTAAGGCACCAGACGAGGAGTCCGGGACAGCTAATGCTCAAAAAACCTGAACTCCCGATGGGTTTCATGAAAGCAATTTTAAAGGCCAGGTGAGGGAGAGGAGTCACAGGGTATGTGATTAGCTCATGCACAGTTCTCTGATTGGTTGACGGTGAGGTAACAGGGCGGTGTCACAGGGGTTAACATGATCAATCCTTGGGCTCCAGGAGGCCTGGGGGCTACATGCTCATGGTCATTAAGGAGTTTACAGCTCCCATTTGGTGGGGGTTTTAGTATCTGTAAAAAGACTCAGGAAATGTACATCAGGTACTATTAACTAGATACTTCAGAGAGGAGCTAAAGCAGAGGATATGGGGAGGGGTCTGTCCTGCTCATTACACAAGTAGCCTGCAGTATACTGGGTGATCCAAAGAACTAAGTCAGATGTAAGATGGGAGGTCAGAGCCTAACAGTGAGGATGTGTGGCTGGTATTAATATCCTGAACTGACATATGAAGAAACTAAGGCAGATGGGTGAAGTGTCTCGTCACTCCCACTAGCTGGTTAGGTGATGCTGTTCAAATCAATTCACTTCTTAACTCTAGTTTTTGAGTTATTTTCTTAATGATTGCTCTAGGGATTACAATATACATCTTATTACAATTTATGTCATGTTAATGCTGGCTTAATCCTGGTAAAATATAGCAACTTTGTTCCAGTATAGCTCCAGTGCCTTCTTCATTCTTGGTGCTATTATTGTCATTAATATGTATGCAGATTGGTTTCAAGGCTATCCCAGCTTTCACTTTCTACTAGGCACCCCCAGGACTTCTTGTGTGTGCACATCCTCTCAGTCAGCCAGTGAGATGTAGAGAGCTTGTCTAATTTTCAAGGTCTCTCTGTTGGATTTCTGGCCACAGCCTCAGGCAGGCAAGGCTATAGGCTTTCCTATTTGTTTTTCAATGAGTTTTCTAATTTTACAGACAGTGCCCTCCACCCCAAATCAAGGCAGTCCCCTCTGGCAGCTAAGCTGCAGGTTTTCACAGGCAGCCCTGCCATAGCAACACTTTTGTGCCAACAGATCCGGGGCAGGGGTATGGATCAGTCCCAGGCAAGCAAGCTACAGACTCCTGTTGTTCTTACCCAAAGTTCAGCAGCGTCTCATGAATAAATGTTTATCAATTTGTTATTTGCCTTTGTCAACTTTCAGAGCCCTGCAGTGGTTGTTGGGGATCATTATTTCCAGTTGTTTTTGAGGGATAGAATTTGTCATCTTCTTTACTCTGCATTTCTGGAAATCCTGCCTCTTATTCATTTTAATGAGCCTTCAGTTTCTCATCAATAAAATTAGGTCTCTTCCTTCCTAGCCTTGTGCTAGGGACCAGGAAACCAAAGGTTTTGAGGAACTAGAGGAGTATTAAAATATGGCATGGGATGTATTACCTAAGGTTCAGATATGAGCAACCTTGCCTGACTCTGGCTGACGTATTTTAGAAGGATATGGGGCAGCTCAGAGACAAGGCTGCAATTAGTACAAATGAAAAAGGATGCTCCTTCAAATAAAAAAAAATTGCTGTTAGTTTATTCTTGTACAAATAAACACCATACCACCCAGGGAAAGTAGAAACCAGGCATGTAACTGTCTCATCGGTAAAGGAAGGAGAAGAGTAGGGGAAGGGAAAGGAGTGAATAGGTAAAAGGAGGGGCAGGATTCTATCAATCAAACTTATTTTTCAAATTGGCCCAAATATATATGTCCACTCAAAATAAAGTAAAATTAAAGCCTCTTGCTTGGACACTGCTATAGTTTGAATGCTTGTGCCCCACAAAATTCACATATTGAAATCCTAATGCTATTAGGAAGTGAGTCCTCTGGGAAATGATTAGGTCATAAGGATGGAGTTCTCATAAATGGGATTTGTGCCCTTATTAAAAATGCCTCACAGAAATCCCTCATTTCTTCTACCATGTGAGGGCACAGAGAAAAGTTGGCAGTCTGCAACTTGGAAGAGGACTTTCACCAGGACCCAGACATGCTAGCACCCTGACCTTGGACTTCAATCCTCCAGAACTGTGATAAATATATTTACGTTGTTTATAAGCTACCCAGTCTGTGGTATTTTGTTCTATCAGCTCAAACAGACTAATACAGACACGTACCATTGGTTTTCCAGACCCTTCTAAAGGAAGTTTGCAAGGGCCTTGGCAAGCAGAAGCAGTAATGGCATGCACACATGTATGTGCTCATAGTTCTACCTGCTCAGCCACATCCTGATACGGGAGCATACACACCCTGGCAGTAGGCACACTCTATGCCCTCAGGACTACTCCCAGCCAAGGAGACTGTGTTTAGATGGGTAGTCTCTCAGATGTGTCAGTGCATCTGAAGGCAGCGGGGGAATGAGAGAAACAGCCTCAGGGAATACCCATAGTTGCATAGGAATAAGACCTGTTGTGCATGTGCAGGCATCAACAAATGGACATACAGGTCTCCAAAGTGAGTGTACATTCCTGGATGTCAGTGCAAGTTTGTTGTATTGAGAGCTCTCCTCTGCTTTAAGATGCAGCCAGAAGTCCCAGACTCTCCATAATCCACCCCCATTCTCACAGGAGTTAAAATAAATCCATAAGTTGAATGCTTTCCTTCTCTTAGACATAGTGCCCTTATACAGTGCACAACATGAACAATCATACAAGGGAAAGCTGAATAACCAAATATTAAAAGCACAAGAAAAACAGCAATTTGAAAGATCCCAGAAGCAGGACACCACCACTGGGATAAATGAACTTCAACTATATTTAATTACTACGTTGCTCTACTCAAGATACAAATTCCAGAGAGAAAGCATCTGATTGGCTTTTCTTGGGCCATATGTCCATACATTGGCCAGGGCAGAACAATCTGATTAACAGCACTCCAGCACTGTATCCAAGCAAGAGGAATAGTTCCCCAGAACAAAATTAGGGTGCTGTTCCCAGAAATGAGAACACTTACTGAACAGGTAAAAATAACAGATGGCTAACTCAGAACAATTAATTAGGGATCAGATTCTTTACTGTAGGACTTCTCAGAGCCTTTAATTAGCAAATTTTGCTTTTATTAATTTTTAATAGGAGATAAAATATGGAACATTTCTCAATTATTTTACCAAAGAACTTTTTTTTTAACAGAATATTTCAGGAGACTAATAAGTGATTAAGACAGCAGAATAGGAAGATCCCGAACTTACCTCTTCCCACAGGCACACCAAAATTACAACTACTTACAGAGCAACTATCTATGAAAATGACCTGAAGACTAGCAGAAAAAAAATTTCCACAACAAAAGATATAAAGAAGGAGCTATAATGAGATGGGTAGGGGGGTGGAGATGTAGGCTAGTCAGGACCCATATCTCCAGGTTGGTAACCTACAAACAAGAGGAGGGATATTTTTATATAATCACAGAGGTCCTCCCCAAGGAGCAAAGGCCTTGAACCCCACGTCAGGCTCCCCAGGCCAGGGGTCCTGCATTAGGAAGATGAGCAACCAGAATGTCTGGCTTAGAAAACCAACAAGGCTTACGTTCCGGAGAGCCAGAGGGCTATAGGAAACAGAGAGTCCACTCTTAAAGGGCACATGCAAAATTTCACAAGCTCTGAGTCCCAGCACAGAGGCAGTGCTTTGAAATGTTCCTGGATAGACCCACTTGCTGATCTTAGAGAGCCACCAGGAGGCAAGAGGCAGATGGGACTCACCCTGAGAACAGAAATGCAGGCAGCAGCCATTTTGGGGATCTCATCTTACCATGCTGACACTGGCACTGGCAAGAGCCATTTTGGAATCCTCCTTCTAAGCTATTAGAGCCAGGGACCTACCCCACACACGACCAGGCCCACAGCAGTTGCACATCACCAGGCATTGCAAACCACCAAGCCGAGGCAAAGCCTCTAAGCTACTGGGCCAGGAGCCAGCCCCACTTACCAGCATTCCCACAATAGTTGACTGCACTACAACAGAAAGGCACAGGCAACTCACATAGGGGATAGCTCTGGAACATCTAACTCTGGTACCCAGAGAGGAGCATGTTGCTGGGCTCCATAGGATGTCCCCTACATAAGGCCTCCTCTCCAAGACTGGGAAATGTAACCAACTTACCCGATGCATAGAAATGAGCATAGAGAATTAAGCAAAATGAGGACACAGGAAAATATGTTCCAAATGAAGGAACAAGACAAAACCTCAGAAAAAAACTAAATGAAACAGAGGTAAGTAATCTACCCAATAAAGAGTTTAACATGATGATCATAAAAATGTACACCAAACTCAGAAGAAGAATGGACAAATACAGTGAGAATTTCAACAAAGAGAAAATATTAAAAAGAAACAACCAAAGCTGAAGAATATAATAATTGAAATGAAAAATACTATTTCAGAGGGAATCAACAATAGATTAGATGATACAGGAGAACAAATAAGCACTCTAGAACACAGAGTACTGGAAATCACCCAAGCTGAACAGAGAAAAGAAAAAAGAATTAAGAAAAAAGAGGATAGTTTAAGAGAACTCTGGGACAACATAAAGCATAATAATGTTCACATTATAGGGATGGGTCCCAGAAGGAGGAGAGAGAAAGAAAGGGGTAGAGAACTTATTAAAAATAAATAAATAATAGCTGAAAACTTTTCTCACCTCTGGGGAAGGAACTAGATGTCCATGTCCAGGAAGCACAAAGTCCCAAACAAGATGAACCCAAAAAGGTCCACACAAAGACACATAATTAGAATGTCAAAAACTAAAAATAAAGAGAGAGTCTTAAAAATAGCAAGAGAAAAGCAGCTAGTTACATAAAAGGGAACTCCCATAAGATGATCAGCTGACTTTTCAGCAAAAAAACGAGTGGCATGATATAATCAAAGGGATGAAAGGAAAAAACCTACAACCAAGAATACTCTACCTGGCAAGGTTATCATTCAGATTTGAAGGAAAGATAAAGAGTGTTACAGACAAGCAAAAGCTAAAGAGTTCATCACTACCAAACCAGCCTTACCAGAAATGTTAAAGGTACTTCTCTAACCAGAAAAGAAAAGGCCACAACTAGAAATAAGAAAATTATGAAAGGAAAAGTCTAGGTAAAGGTAAAGGCAAACATACAGTAAAGGTAGTAGATCACTACATATAAAACTAGTAGGAACGTTAAGAGAGACAAGTAATAAAATCATCTATGTCTACAATAAGTAGTGAAGGGATACACAAAATAAAAAGATATAAAATATAATGTGAAAAAAGTAAAATGTAGGTGGAGAGAGTAAAAATGTAGGGCTGTTAGAATGAGTTCTAATTTAAGAATAATCTCCAAAAATGGGCAGAAGACCTAAATAGACATTTCTCCACAGAAGATATACAGACTGCCAACAAACACATGAAAGGATGCTCAACATCTTTAATCATTAGAGAAATGCAAATCAAAACTACAATGAGATATCATCTCACACCAGTCAGAATGGCCATCATCAAGAAATCTAGAAACAATAAATGCTGGAGAGGGTGTGGAGAAAAGGGAACACTCTTGCACTGCTGGTGGGAATGTGAATTGGTACAGCCACTATGGAGAACAGTATGGAGGTTCCTTAAAAAACTAAAAATAGAACTACCATATGACCCAGCAATCCCACTACTAGGCATATACCCTGAGAAAACCATAATTCAAAAAGAGACATGTACCAAAATGTTCATTGCAGCTCTATTCACAATAGCCCGGAGCTGGAAACAACCTAAGTGTCCATCATCGGATGAATGGATAAAGAAGATGTGGCACATATATACAATGGAATATTACTCAGCCATAAAAAGAAACGAAACTGAGCTATTTGTAATGAGGTGGATAGACCTAGAGTCTGTCATACAGAGTGAAGTAAGTCAGAAAGAGAAAGACAAATACCGTATGCTAACACATATATATGGAATTAAAAAAAAAAAAGTCATGAAGAACCTAGGGGTAAAACGGGAATAAAGACACAGACCTACTTGAGAATGGACTTGAGGATATGGGGAAGGGGAAGGGGAAGCTGTGACAAAGGGAAAGAGAGGCATGGACATATATACACTACCAAACGTAAGGTAGATAGATAGTGGGAAGCAGCCGCAGAGCACAGGGAGATCAGCTCGGTGCTTTGTGACCGCCTGGAGGGGTGGGATGGGGAGGGTGGGAGGGAGGGAGATGCATGAGGGAGGGGATGTGGGAACAGATGTATATGTATGACTGATTCACTTTGTTATAAAGCAGAAACTAATAAAAAAAAAAAAGTAAAAAAAAAAAAAGAATAATCAACTTAAAAAACATATATATATATATAGATTGTAATATATGAACCCCATGGACTCCACAAACCAAAAACCTATAAAAGATACACAAAAATAAAGAGAAAGGAATCCAAACATAATACTAAAGATAGGCATCAAATCACATGGGAAGAGAGCAAGAGAAGAAGAAAGGAACAGAAGAAGAACTACAAAAACCAGCAGCAAACAATTAACAAAATGGTAATAAGTACCTATCTATCAATAATTACTTTATATGTAAATGGACTAAATGCTCCAATCAAAAGACATAGGATAGCCAAATGGGTAAAAAAAAACAAGACCCATATACATGCTGCCTATGAAAAACTCAGTTCAGTTCTAAAGACACACAGACTGAAAATGAGGGGGTTTTAAAAGATTTTCCATGCAAATGTAAACAAACAAAAAGTCGGGGATAGCAGTACTTATATGGGACAAAGTAGACCTTAGAACAAAGAGTTTAACAGGAGACAAAGATGAGCATTACATAATGATAAATGAATCAATCCAACATGAAGGTATAACACCTGTAAATATATATGTACACAACATAGGAGACCTAAATACATAAAACAAGTATTATAAACATAACGGGAGAAATTGACAGTAATACAATAACAGTAGGGGACTTTAACCCACCGCTTACATCAATGGACAGATCATCCAGAAAATCAATAAGGAAACGCTGGTCTCAGATGACACATTAGACCAAATGAACATAGATATATACAGAACATTTCATTCAAAAATAGCAGTATATATATATATATTTCAAATGCACATGGAACATTCTCCAGAATAGATGACATGCTAGGCAACAAAACAAGTCTCAGTAAATTCAAGAAGATTAAAATCATACCAATCATCTTTTCTTTAAAAAAATTTTTTTTTATTTTTTAGCATCTTTATTAGAGATAATTGCTTTACAACGGTGTGTTAGTTTCTGCTTTATAACAAAGTGAATCAGTTATACATATAAATATGTTCCCATATCTCTTCCCTCTTGCATCTCCCTCCCTCCAACCCTCCCTATCCCACCGCTCTAGGTGGTCACAAAGCACCGAGCAGATCTCCCTGTGCTATGTGGCTGCTTCCCACTAGCTATCTATTTTACATTTGGCAGTGTCTATATGTCCATGCCACTCTTTCCCTTTGTCACAGCTTACCCTTCCCCCTCCCCATATCCTCAAGTCCATTCTCTAGTAGGTCTGTGTCTTTATTCCTGTCTTAGCCCTAGGTTCTTCATGACATTATTTTTTTAGATTCCATATATATGTTTTAGGATATGGTATTTGTTTTTCTCTTTCTGACTTACTTCACTCTGTATGACAGTCTCTATGTCCATCCACCTCACTACAAATAATTCAGTTTCATTCTTTTTTATGCCTGAGTAATATTCCATTGTATATATGTGCCACATCTTCTATATCCATTCATCTGTTGATGGGCACTTAGGTTGCTTCCATGTCCTGGCTATTGTAAGTAGAGCTGCAGTAAACCTTTTGATACATGACAGTTTTTAAACTATAGTTTTCTCAGGGTATATGCCTAGTAGTGGGATTCCTGGGTTGTATGGTAGTTCTATTTTTAGTTTTTTAAGAAACCTCCATACTGTTCTCCATAGTGGCTGTATCAATTTACATTCCCACCAACAGTGCAAGAGAGTTTCCTTTTCTTCACACCCTCTCCAGCATTTATTGTTTCTAGATTTTTTGATGATGGCCATTCTGACCTGTGTGAGATGATATCTCATTGTAGTTTTGACTTGCATTTCTCTAATGATTAATGATGTAGAGCATTCTTTCATGTGTTTGTTGGCAATCTGTATATCTTCTTTGAAGAAATGTCTATTTAGGTCTTCTGCCCATTTTTGGATTGGGTTGTTTGTTTTTTGATATTCAGCTGCATGAGTTGCTTGTATGTTTTGGAGATTAATCTTTTGTCAGTTGTTTCATTTGCAAATATTTTCTCCAATTCTGAGGGTTGTCTTTTCACTTTGTTTATGGTTTCCATTGCTGTGCAAAAGCTTTGAACTTTCATTAGGTCCCATTTGTTTATTTTTGTTTTTATTTCCATTTCTCTAGGAGGTGGGTCAAAAAGGATCTTGCTGTGATTTATGTCATAGAGTGTTCTGCCTATGTTTTCCTCTAAGAGTTTGACAGTTTCTGGCCTTACATTTAGGTCTTTAATCCATTTTGAGCTTATTTTTGTGTATGGTGTTAGGGAGTGTTCTAATTTCATTCTGTTACATGTAGCTGTCCAGTTTTCCTAGCACCACTTATTGAAGAGGCTGTCTTTTCTCCACTGTATATTCTTGCCTCCTTTATCAAAAATAAGTGACCATATGTGCATGGGTTTAACTTTGGGCTTTCTATCCTGTTCCATTGATCTATATTTCTGTTTTTGTGCCACTACCATACTATCTTTATTACTGTAGCTTTGCAGTATACTCTGAAGTCAGGGATCCTGGTTCCTCCAGTTCCACTTTTCTTCCTCAAGATTGCTTTGGCTATTTGGGGTCTGATGTTTTTCCATAAAAATTGTGAAATTTTTTGTTCTAGTTCTGTGAAAAATGCCAGTGGTAGTTTCATAGGGATTGCATTGAATCTGTAGATTGCTTTGGGTAGTAGAGTCATTTTCACAATGTTGATTCTTCCAATCCAAGAACATGGTATATCTCTCCATCTATTTGTATCATCTTTAATTTCTTTCATCAGTGTCTTATAATTTTCTGCATATAGGTATTTTGTCTCCTTAGGTAGGTTTATTCCTAGATATTTTATTCTTTTTGTCACAGTGGTAAATGGGAGTGTTTTCTTAATTTCACTTTCAGATTTTTCATCATTAGTGTGCAGGAATGCAAGAGATTTCTGTGCATTAATTTTGTATCCTGCTACTTTACCAAATTCATTGATTAGCTCTAGTAGTTTTCTGGTAACATCTTTAGGATTCTCTATGTATAGTATCATGTCATCTGCAAACAGTGACAGCTTTACTTCTTCTTTTCCAATTTGCATTCCTTTTATTTCCTTTTCTTCTCTGATTGCTGTGGCTAAAACTTCCAAAACTATGTTGAATAAGAGTGGTGAGAGTGGGTAAACTTGTCTTGTTCCTGATCTTAGTCGAAATGCTTTCAGTTTTTCACCACCGAGGACAGTGTTGGCGCTGGGTTTGTCATATATGGCCTTTATTATGTTGAGGAAAGTTCCCTCTATGCCTACTTTCTGGAGGGTTTTTTATCATAAATGGGTGTTGAATTTTATCAAAAGCTTTCTCTGCATATATTGAGATGACCATATGGTTTTCTCCTTCAATTTGATAATATGGTGTATTACATTGATTTATTTGCGTATATTGAGGAATCCTTGAATTCCTGGGAAAAACCCCACTTGCTCATAATGTATGATCCTTTTAATGTGCTGTTGGATTCTGTTTGCTAGTATTTTGTTGAGGTTTTTTGCATCAATGTTCATCAGTGATATTGGCCTGTAGTTTTCTTTCTTTGTGATATCTTTGTCTGGTTTTTGTATCAGGGTGATGGTGGCCTCATAGAATGAGTTTTGGAGTGTTCCTCCCTCTGCTATATTTTGGAAGAGTTTGAGAAGGATAGGTGTTAGCTCTTCTCTAAATGTTTGATAGAATTCGCCTGTGAAGCCATCTGGTCCTGGGCTTTTGTTTGATGGAAGATTTTTAATCACAGTTTCAATTTCAGTGCTTGTGATTGGTCTATTCATATTTTCTATTTCTTCCTGAGTCAGTCTTGGTAGGTTGTGCATTTCTAAGAATTTGTCCGTTTCTTCCAGGTTGTCCATTTTATTGGCATAGAGTTGCTTATAGTAATCTCTCATGATCTTTTGTATTTCTGCAGTGTCAGTTGTTACTTCTCCTTTTTCATTTCTAATTCTACTGATTTGAGTCTTCTCCCTTCTTTTCTTGATGAGTCTGGCTAATGGTTTGTCAATTTTGTTTATCTTAGTGTTGTTTTCAGAAAAGATACTTGATACGATTTCAATTTTCTTAAATTTACCAAGGCTTGATTTGTGACCCAAGATATGATCTATCCTGGAGAATGTTCCATGAGCACTTGAGAAAAATGTGTATTCTGTTGTTTTTGGGTGGAATGTCCTATAAATATCAATTAAGTCCATCTTGTTTAATGTATCATTTAAAGCTTGTGTTTCCTTATTTATTTTCATTTTGGATGATCTGTCCATTGGTGAAAGTGGGGTGTTAAAGTCCCCTACTATGATTGTGTTACTGTCGATTTCCCCTTTTATGGCTGTTAGTATTTGCCTTATGTATTGAGGTGCTCCTATGTTGGGTGCATAAATATTTACAATTGTTATATCTTCTTCTTGGATCGATCCCTTGATCATTATGTAGTGTCCTTCTTTGTCTCTTCTAATAGTCTTTATTTTAAAGTCTATTTTGTCTGATATAAGAATTGCTACTCCAGCTTTCTTTTGATTTCCATTTGCATGGAATATCTTTTTCCATCCCCTTACTTTCAATCTGTATGTGTCTCTAGGTCTGAAGTGGGTCTCTTGTAGACAGCATATATATGGGTCTTGTTTTTGTATCCATTCAGCCACTCTGTGTCTTTTGGTGGGAGCATTTAGTCCATTTACATTTAAGGTAATTATTGATATGTATGTTCCTATTCCCATTTCCTTAATGGCTTTGGGTTCGTTATTATAGGTATAGTCCTTCTATTGTGTTTCTTGCCTAGAGAAGTTCCTTTAGCATTTGTTGTAAAGCTGGTTTGGTGGTGCTGAACTCTCTCAGCTTTTGCTTGTCTATAAACGTTTTAATTTCTCCATCAAATCTGAATGAGATCCTTGCTGGGTAGAGTAATCTTGGTTGCAGGTTTCTCTCCTTCATCACTTTAATTATGTCCTGCCACTCCCTTCTGGCTTGTAGAGTTTCTGCTGAGAGATCAGCTGTTAACCTGATGGGGATTCCCTTGTGTGTTATTTGTTGTTTTTCCCTTGCTGCTTTTAATATGATTTCTTTGTGTTTAATTTTTGACAGTTTGATTAATATGTGTCTTGGCGTATTTCTTCTTGGATTTATTCTGTATGGGACTCTCTGTGCCTCCTGGACTTGATTAACTATTTCCTTTCCCATATTAGGGAAGTTTTCAACTATAATCTCTTCAAATATTTTCTCAGTCCCTTTCTTTTTCTCTTCTTCTTCTGGAACCCCTATAATTCGAATGTTGGTGCTTTTAGTGTTGTCCCAGAGGTCTCTGAGACTGTCCTCTGTTCTTTTCATTCTTTTTTCTTTATTTTTCTCTGCATCAGTTATTTCCACTATTTTATCTTCCACCTCACTTATCCGTTCTTCTGCCTCAGTTATTCTGCTATTGATCCCATCTAGAGTATTTTTCATTTCATTTATTGTGTTTTTAATCGATGCTTGATTCATCTTTAGTTCTTCTAGGTCCTTGTTAACTGTTTCTTGCATATTGTCTATTCTATTTCCAAGATTTTGGATCTGGGAAATAGAATCTTGGATCAGCTTTACTATCATTATTCTGAATTCTTTTTCAGGTAGACTGCCTATTACCTCTTCATTTGTTAGGTCTGGTAGGTTTTTATCTTGCTCCTTCACCTGCTGTGTGTTTTTCTGCTTTCTCATTTTGCTTATGTTACTGTGTTTGGGGTCTCCTTTTTGCAGGCTGCAGATTCGTAGTTCCCGTTGTTTTTGGTGTCTGTCCCCCGTGGCTAAGGTTGTTTCAGTAGGTTGTGTAGGCTTCCTGGTGGGGGGGACTAATGCCTGTGTTCTGGTGGTTGAGGCTCGATCTTGTCTTTCTGGTGGACAGGTCCACGTCTGGTGGTGTGTTTTGGGGTGCCTGTGGCCTTATTATGTTTTTAGGTATCCTCTCTGCTAATGGGTGGGGTTGTGTTCCTGCCTTGCTAGTTGCTTGGCATAGGGTGACCAGCACTGTAGCTTGCTGGTCGTTGACTGAAGCTGGGTGCTGGTGTTGAGATGGAGATCCCTGGGAGATTTTCGCTGCTTGATATTATGTGGAGCTGGGAGGTCTCTTGTGGACCCGTGTCCTGAAGTTGGCTCTCCCACTTCAGAGGCACAGCACTAACTCCTGGCTGCAGCACCAAGAGCCTTTCATCCACCCGGCTCAGAATAACAGTGAGAAAAAGTAGAAAGAAATAATTAGTAGAAGAAAGAAAGAGAGATTGAAAGAAAGGAAGAAGGGAAGTAACGAAGGAAGGAAGGAAGAAAGAAAGAAAGGAGGGAGGGAGGAAGGATGGAAAGAAAGGAAAGAAAGGAGGGAGGGAGGGAGGAATGAAAGCAAAAGGAAGAGTGAATGGAAGAAGAGAGGGAGGGAGGGAGGAAGGAAAGAAAGAAAGAAAGACAGGAGGGAGGGAGGGAGGAAGGAAAGAAAAAGAAAGTGGAAAGAAGAAGGGTGGGAGGGAGGGAGGGATGGAGGAAAGAAAAAGAAAGAAGGAAAGGAGGAGCGGAGGGAGGGAGGGAGGAAGGGAAGGGAGGAAAAAAAGAAAGAGCAGGTAAAGTACAATAGAATAAAGTATGAAATATAGTAGCGTTATTAAAATTAAAAAGTAATTATTGAAAAAAAACACGGACCGAAAGAACCCTGGGACATAT
This sequence comes from Hyperoodon ampullatus, assembly GCF_949752795.1. NCBI lineage: Eukaryota > Metazoa > Chordata > Mammalia > Artiodactyla > Ziphiidae > Hyperoodon > Hyperoodon ampullatus. The sequence continues at coordinate 59,494,815 of NC_136915.1, read as the reverse complement.
GGTGGAAGCAAAGCTATACAGAGAGAATCTTACACAGAAGATTACACATACACATTCACAAAAAGAGAGCAGGGGGAAAAATCAAAAATCTTGCTCTCCAAGTCCACCTCCTCGATTTGGGATAATTCGTTGTAAAAAGAGGAAAAGGGCGAAAAGTCTGAAATCTTGCTAAGTCCACCTCCTTAATTTGGCATAATTCGTTGTAAAAAGAGGAAAAAAAAGGGGGGGGAAAGTCTTAAATCTTGTCCTCAAGGTCCACTTCCTCAATTTGGGATGATTCGCTGTCCATTCATGCACTCCACAGACGCAGGGCACATCAAATGGACGTGGAGCTTTAATCCGCTGCCTCGGAGGCTGCACAGAGAGATTTCCCTGTCTCTGCTCTCACAGCTCCCGGGTCTCAGCCTTGGACCTGGCCCCGCCTCTGCGCGTAGGTCGCCGGAGGGCGTCCGTTCTTCGCTCAGACAGGACGGGTTTAAAGGAGCCGCTGATTCGGGGGCTCTGGCTCACTCAGGCAGAGGGGAGGGAGGGGAATGCCCTCTCCTCGCGCACCAGGCAACAAAAGGGAAAAAAGTCTCTTGCCTCTCCGGTAGCTCCAGACCCTTTACCCGGACTCCCTCCGGGCTAGCACTAACCCCTTCAGGGTCTCTTCCTGCCGCCAGCCCCAGACCTCTCCCTGCGCTCCGACTGAAAGCCGATACCCGAGCCTCAGCTCCCAGCCCCGCCCGCCCTGGCGGCCGAGCAGACAAGTCTCTCGGGCTGGTGTGTGCCTGAGGGCACCGATCCTCTGTGCCAAAATCTCTCTGCTTTGCCCTCCACACCCCTGTTGCTGTGCTCTCCTCCGCTACTCCGAAGCTTTCCCCCTCCGCCACCTGCAGTCTCCGCCCTCGAAGGGGCTTGTAGTGTGTAGATACCTTCCCTCCTTCACGGCTCCCTCCCACTGGTGCAGGTCCCGTCCATATCCTATTGTCTCTGTTTATTCTTTTTTTCTTTTGACCTACCCAGGTATGTGGGGAGTTTCTTGCCTTTTGGGGGGTCTGAGGTCTTCTGTCAGCGTTCAGTAGGTGTTCTGTAGGAGTTGTTCCACGTGTAGATGAATTTCTGATGTATCTGTGGGGAGGAAGGTGATCTCCGCGTCTTACTCTTCCGCCATCTTCCTCCGGCTCCTACTTGTATATTTTCTTTCACCTTTTTCCTTTAGTGCCTGTGCTCTGGCCAGTGTGTTAAGTGGAAGCAGCAAAGAAACAGAGAAGCTGTATTTAATTTTTGATAGTTTGATTAATATGTCTTGGCATGTTTCTCCTTGGATTTATCCTGTATGGGACTCTCTGTTTTTCCTGGACTTGATTAACTATTTCCTTTCCCATATTAGGGAAGTTTTCAACAATAATCTCTTCAAATATTTTCTCAGTCCCTTTCTTTTTCTCTTCTTCATCTGGGACCCCTATAATTCGAATGTTGGTGCATTTAATGTTGTCCCAGAGGTCTTTGAGACTGTTCTCAATTCTTTTCATTGTTTTTTCTTTATTCTGCTCTGCAGTAGTTATTTCCACTATTTTATCTTCCAGGTCACTTATCCATTCTTCTGCCTCAGTTATTCTGCTATTGATCCCTCTAGAGAATTTTATTTTCATTTATTGTGTTGTTCATCATTGTTTGTTTGCTCTTTAGTTTTTCTAGGTCCTTGTTAAACGTTTTTTTGTATTTTCTCCATTCTCTTTCCAAGATTTTGGATCATCTTTACTATCATTGTTCTGAATTCTTTTTCAGGTAGACTGCCTATTTCGTCTTCATTTGTTAGGTCTGGTGGGTTTTTGCCTTGCTCCATCTGCTGTGTGTTTTTCTGTCTTCTCATTTTGCTTAACTTACTGTGTTTGGGGTCTCCTTTTTGCAGGCTGTAGGTTCGTAGTTTCCATTGTTTTTGGTGTCTGTCCCCAGTGGCTAAGGTTAGTTCAGTGGGTTGTGTAGGCGCTCTGGTAGATGAGGCTGGACTTGTCTTTCTGTTGGGCAGGTCTACATCTGGTGGTGTGTTTTGGAGTGTCTGTGGCCTTATTATGATTTTAGGCAGCCTCTGTGCTAATGGATGGGGTTGTGTTCCTGTCTTGCTTGTTGTTTGGCATAGGGTGTCCTGCACTGTAGCTTGCTGGTCATTGAGTGGAGCTGGGTCTTGGCATTGAGATGGAGATCTCGGGGAGATTTTCACCATTTGATATTACGTGGGGCTGCGAGGTCTCTTGTGGACCAGTGTCCTGAACTTGGCTCTCCCACCTCAGTGGCACAGCCCTGACACCTGGCTGGAGCACCAAGTGCCTGTCCTTCACACAGCTCAGCATAAAAGGGAGAAAAGAAAGAAAGAAAGAAAGAAGATAAAATAAAATAAAATAAAATAGTTATTTAAATAAAAAATAATTATTAAGAAAAAGAATTTTTTAATAATTAAAAAAAAACAAAAACAGACAGAACCCTAGGACAAATGGTAAAAGCAAAGCTATACAGACAAAATCACACACAGAAGCATACACATACACACTCACAAAAAGACAAACAGGAGAAAAAATATATATATCATTGCTCCCAAAGTCCACCTCCTCAATTTGGAATGATTCGTTGTCTATTGAGGTATTCCACAGATGCAAGGGTACATCAAGTTGATTGTGGAGATTTAATCCGCTGCTCTTGAGGCTGCTGGGAGAAATTTCCCTTTCTCTTCTTTGTTCACACAGCTCCCAGGGTTCAGCTTTGGATTTGGACCCGCCTCTGTGTGTAGGTCGCCTGAGGGCATCTGTTCTTCACTCAGACAGGACGGGGGGGTGGGAGCAGTATGGATGCGGGGCGAGCCTGCGGCGGCAGAGGCCAGCGTGATGTTGCACCAGCCTGAGGCGTGCCGTGCATTTCTCCTGGGGAATTTGTCCCTGGATCACGGGACCCTGTTAGTGGCGGGCTGCACAGGCTCCCGGGAGGGGAGGTGTGGATAGTGACCTGTGCTTGCACGCAGGCTTCTTGGTGGCTGCAGTAGCAGCCTTAGTGTCCCATGCCCGTCTCTGGGGTCCACGCTGATAGCCGCGGCTCAGGCCCGTCTCTGGAGCTCATTTAAGCGGCGCTCTGAATCCCCTCTCCTCGCCCACCATGAAACAAAGAGGCAAGAAAAAGTCTCTTGTCTATTTGGCAGCTCCAGACTTTTCCCAGACTCCCTCCCGGCTAGCCATGGCGTACTAGCTCCCTTCAGGCTGTGTTCACACAGCCAACCACAGTCCTCTCCCTGGGATCCGACCTCCGAAGCCTGAGCCTCAGCTCACAGCCCCTGCCCGCTCCGGCAGGTGAGCAGACAACCCTGTCGGGCTGGTGAGTGCCGGTTGGCAATGATCCTCTGTGCGGGAATCTCTCCACTTTGCCCTCCACACCCCTGTTGCTGCGCTCTCCTCCGTGGTTCGGAAGCTCCCCCCTCCGCCACCCACAGTCTCCGACCGCAAAGGGGCTTCCTAGTGTGTGGAAACCTTTCCTCCGTCACAGCTCCTCCCACTGGTGCAGGTCCCGTCCCTATTCTTTGTCTCTGTTTATTCTTTTTTCTTTTGCCCTACCCAGGTACTTGGGGAGTTTCTTGCCTTTTGGGAGGTCTGAGGTCTTCTACCAGTGTTCAGTAGGTGTTCTGTAGGAGTTGTTCCACATGTAGATATATTTCTGATGTATTTGTGGGGAGGAAGGTGATCTCCGTGTCTTACTCTTTTGCCATCTTGAAGCTCCTCGCAAGCATATTTTCTGACCACAAGGGTATGAAAGTAAAAATCAACTACAAGAAAAAACTGGAAAAAACACAAACATGCGAAGTCTAAACAATATGATACTAAACAACCAATGAGTCATAGAAGAAATAAAAGAAGGAATTAAAACAATATTTTGAGACAAATGAAAATGGAAATACAATATTCCAAAATCTATGAGATGCATCAAAAGAAGTTCTAAAAAGGAAGTTTATAGCAATACAGGGATAGCTCAGGAAATAAGAAAATCTCAAACAAGCTAACCTTACATCTAATGGAACTAGGGGAAAAAGCATTAGTAGAAGGAGGCAAATAAAGATCAGAGCATAAATAAATAAAATACAGGCCAAAAAGCAATAGAAAAGATTAATGAAACCAAGAGCTGCTGCTTTGAAAAGCTAAACAAAACTGACAAACTTTTAACCAGACTCATCAAAAAAAAAGAGAGAGAGAGGGCCCAAATAAATAAAATCAGAAATGAAACAGAAGTTACAACCAGCACCACAGAAATCAAAGGATCATCAAAGATTACCATGAACGATTTTGTACCAAAAATTAGACAACCTTGAAGAAATGGATAAATTTCTAGAAACATACAATTTTCCAAGACTGAATCAGGAAGAAATAGAAAATATGAAAAGATCAATTACCTGTAATGAAATTAAATCAGTAATCACAAAACTCTCTTCAAACGTAAGTTCAGGATACATGGCTTCACGGGTGAATTCTACCAAGTATTTAAAGAATTAACACCTATTTTTCTCAACCTATTCCAAAAAATTGAAAAGGAAGGAATGCTTCCAAACTCATTCTATGAGGCCAGCCTCACCTGATATCAATACCAAACAAAGAAACCACGTGAAAAAAATTACAGGCCAAGATCATTGATGAACATAGAGGCAAAAATCTTCAACAAAATATTAGCAAACCAAATTCAACAATACATTGAAAGGATTATACACCATGATCAAGTGAGATTTCTCACCCCATATTCAAAAATAAACTCAAAATGGATTAAAGACTTAAATGTAAGATCTGAAACCACAATACCGACAGAAGAAAACTTAGGCAGTAAACTCTTTAACTTCAGTCTCAGCAACATGCTTTTTGAATCTGTCTTCTCAGGCAAGGGAAACAAAAGCAAAAATTTTTAAATGGAACTACATCAAACCAAAAGCTCTTGCACAGTGAAGGAAACCATCAACAAAATGAAAAGGCAGCCTACTTAATGGGAGAAGATATTTGCAAATAATATATCTGATAAGGGGTTAATATTAAAAATATATGAAGAACTCACCCAATTCAGTGACAAAAACAATTTGATTAAAAAATTGGCAGAGAACCTGAATAGACATTTTTCCAAAGAAGACATTCAGATGACAAACAGATACATGAAAAAATGCTCCATATCACTAATTATTAGGGTAATGCAAATCAAAACCATAGTAAGATATCACCTTACACCTATCAGAATGCCTCTTTTCAAAAAGACAACAAATAGCAAGTGTTGGCAAGGTCGTAGAAGAAAAGGAGCCCTTGTACACTGTTAGTAGGAATGTAAATTGTTATAGCCACTATGAAAAACTGTATGGAGGTTCCTCAAAAAATTAAAAATAGTACTACCAAATGATCCAGCAATTCCACTTCTGGGTATTTATCTAAAGAAAACTAAAACATTAATTTGGAGAGATATAAGCACTGTGTTCATTGTAGCATTATTTACAATAGTCAGGATATGGAAGCAGCCTAAGTGTCTGTCAATAGATAAATGGATAAAGATATGGTGTATATACTACATACCTCTATATAAAATGGAATGTGACCCAGCCATAAAAAAAATGAAGTCTTGCCGTTTGCAATAACATGGATGGATCTAGAGGGTATTATGCTAAGTGAAGTATGTCAGACAAATACCATTCTATTTCACACACATGTGGAGTCTAAAAAACAAAATAAATGAATAAACAAAGCAAAATATAAGCAGACCTATAGATACAGACAACAAACTGGTGGTTGCCAGAGGGGAGGGTCCTGGAAAAAATACTTGAAATAGGTAAAGGGAGTTAAGAGGTACAAACTCCAGTCATGCAATACAGGCAAACCTTGTTTTACTGTGCTTCATTTTATTGTGCTTTGCAGATACTGCATTTTTACAACTTGAAGGTATGTGGCAACCCTGCATTGTCAGTTGATGGTTAGCATTTTTTAGTGATAAAGTATTTTTTAATTAAGGTATGTTGCACCCTTAACTACAGCATAGTGTAAACATAACTTTTATATGTACTGGGAAACCAAAAATTTGTGTGACTTGCTCTATTGAAATATTTGCTTTATTGTGGTGGTATATAACCAAACCTGCAATAGGCTTGAGGTATGCCTGTAAATAAGTCAAGGGGATATATTGTACATCATAGGTAATATAGTCAACAATATTGTAGAAACTTTGTATAGGGACAGATGGTTACTAGACGTATCATGGTGGTCATTATGTAATGTATTTAAATGTTGAATCACTGTTTTGTATACCTGAAACTAACATAATATTTTATGTCAATTGTATTTCAATTAAAAAATAATGACTTTATCAAATCTCAAAAAAAAAAAGAAAAAAAAAGAGAGAGAGAGAGTATTAAGTGTCCCAAAAACACCTTTAGGGGAATTAGACCACATCACCTCTGTGCCCATATGTATTGTAGCCCCTGAGGGAAAGAAATTGCCTGTCTTATTTACCATTCAATCTCCTATGCCTAGAATAGGCCTGGCACAGAGAAGGCACTCAATAAATGGAGGCATTGAAGGAATATGTTTATATTATCTGTGTATTTCATCCCCGAAAGTCTGAATTGCATGAGGCATTGCAAGAACCATGCTCATCAAAGGGAAATTTAGTTAGGTTAATTATATTGTGCTCAATAAGGCCTGAGCAAACTGTTCATCCTCTACAGAGCCCCAGAGTCATATTGCTAAAGGGAAAACCTTACATGCCTCTCCTACACCTTAAACTCTCTAATACTTGTCTCAGGCCTACAAGCATAAACTCTGGAGCATGATACACACAGCTTTCCTGTGCCCCTGTACCCCTTCTGATCACATATTCTGCATCTCCCCAACCTTCACATTAGGTTCCAGAAAAATGGCTTATGAGTCCCTAAATATGGAGGTTGTTTTACTCCTCTGTAACTTTGCAAGTAGTGTTCCTATGTCTGAAATGCCATTTGCTCCTCCCCTTAGCCACTTAAAAACTTCATCTTCAAAATCCAGCTTAACTGTTAACTCCCCTGTGAAGTTTTCCCTGATCTCACCCAGCTGCTAGCCCAGTCCTCCAAATAATCTCTCTCCTCTGAAGTGTGCACATTTGTGAGTTGCTGCATTCATCACATGCTGCTGTTTTTTTCTTTTCTTTTTTTGGAGTATAGCTGACTTACAATGTTGTGTTAGTTTCAGGTGTAGAGCAAAGTGATTCAGTTATACATAGACATACATCCATTCTTTCTCAGATTCTTTCCCCATATAGGTTATTACAGAATATTGAGTAGAGCTCCCTGTGCTATGCAGGAGGTCCTTTTTCATTATCTGTTTTATATAGTAGTGTGTATATGTTAATCCCAAACTCCTAATTTATACCCCCCCACACCTTTCTCTTTTGGTACCCATAAGTTTGTTTTCTAAGTCTGTGAGTCTGTTTCTGTTTTGTAAGTAAATTCATCTTTATCATTTTTTTTAGATTCCACATATAAGTGATATCATATGATATTTGTCTTTCTCTGACTTACTTCACTTAGTATGATAATCTCTAGGTCCTTTCATGTTGCTGCAAATGGCATTAGTTCATTCTTTTTTATGGCTGCATAATATTCCATTGTGGGTGCCCCCACTATTATTGTGTTACTGTTTATTTCTCCTTTTATGGCTGTTAGTATTTGCCTTATTTATTGAGGTGCTCCTATGTTGGGTGCATATGTAATTACAATTGTTATATCTTCTTGGATTGATCCCTTGATCATTATGTAGTGTCCTTCTTTGCCTCTTGTAACAGTCTTTATTTTAAAGTCTATTTTGTATGATATGACTATTGATACTCTAGCTTCTTTTGATTTGCATTTTCATGGAATACCTTTTTCCATCCCCTCACTTTCAGTCTGTATGTGTCCCTAGATCTGAAGTGGGCTTCTTGTAGATGGCATATATACGGGTCTTGTATTTGTATCCATTCAGCCAGTCTGTGTCTTTTGGTTGGAGCATTTAATCTGTTTACATTTAAGGTAATTACCAATATGTATGTTCTTATTGCCATTTTGTTAATTGCTTTGGATTTGTTTTTGTAGGACTTTATTCTTCCCTTCCTCTTTTGTTCTCTTCTCTTATAATTTGATGACTATTTTTAGTGTTGTGTCTGGATTTCTTTTTCTTTTTTGTATATATATCTAGGGTAGATTTTTGTTTCACAGTTACCATGTGGTTTTGATATAGCAGTCTATATATAAAAAAGATTGTTTTAAGTTGCTGGTCTCTTAATTTCAAATGCATTTCCAATGTCCTGCATTTGTACTCTCCTCTTCTCATGATTGCTGGTTTTGATATCATATTTGTATGTAGATTATTTCCTACCTTAACTGTATATTTGCCTTTACTGGTGAGCTTTCCCATTTGTAATTTTCTTCTTTCTAGTTGGGACCTTTTCTTGTCCACCTAGAGAAGTTCCTATAGAATTTGTTGTAAAGCTGGCTTGGTGGTGCTGAATTCTCTTAGCTTTTGCTTGTCTGTAAAGCTTTTGATTTCTCTGTCAAATCTGAACGAGAGCCTTGCTGGGTAGAGTATTCTTGGTTGTAGGTTTTTCCCTTCCATCACTTTAAATATATTGTGCCACTCCCTTCTGACCTGCAGAGTTTCTGATGAAAAATCAGCTGATAACTTTATGGGGATTCCCTTGTATGTTATTTGTTGCTTTTCCCTTGTTGCTTTTAATATTTTCTCTTTGTCTTTAATTTTTGTCAATTTGATTAATATGTGTCTTGGCATGTTCCTCCTTGGTTTTATCCTGTATGGGATTCTCTGTGCTTCCTGAACTTGGGTGACTATTTCCTTTCCCATGTTAGGGAAGTTTTCAGCTATTATCTCTTCAAATATTTTCTCAGGCCCTTTCTCTCTCTCTCTTCTCTTTCTGAGACCCCTATAATGTGAATGTTTGTGAGTTTAATGTTGTCCCAGAGGTCTCTAAGACTGTCCTCATTTCTTTTCATTCTTTTTTCTTTACCATGTTTCACAGAAGTGATTTCCACCATTCTGCCTTCCAGCTCACTTAAGCATTTTTCTTCCTCATTTATTCTGCTATTGACTCCTTTGAGTGTATTTTTCATTTCAGTTTACTTATTGTTTAACTCTGTGTTTTTTTTCTTTATATCCTCTAGCTCTTTGTTAAACACTTCTTGGGTCTTCTTGGTCTGTGCCTCTATTCTTTTTCTGAGATCTTGGATCATCTTTACTGTCATTACTCTGAATTCTTTTTTGGGTAGATACCCTATCTCCACTTCACTTAGTTGTTTTTCCGGGGTTTTATCTTGTTCCTTCATCTGGAACATATTCCTCTGCTGTCTCAGTTTGTTTAAGTTTCTGTTGTGGTCTCCATTTCGCAGGCTGTAGGACTGTAGTTCCTCTTGCTTCTGGTGTCTGCCCCCCTGGTGGGTGAGGCTGGTCTAGAGGCTTGTGCAGGCTTCCTTGTGGGAGGGACTTGTGCCTGCCCTCTGGTGGGTGGAGCTGGATCTTTTCCCTCTGGTGGGCAGAGTTGTGTCAAGTGGTGTGTTTAGAGGCAGCTGTGGGTTTAGGAAGACTTTAGGCAGCCTGCCTGCTGATTGGTGGGGCTGTGTTCCTGATTGGTAGTGGCCTGAGACATCCTAGCACTGGAGCCTACAGGCTGTTTGGTGGGGCCAGGTCTTGGTGTCAAAATGGCAGCCTCCAGGAGAGCTCATGCCAATGAGTACTCCCTGGTACCTCCACCACCAGTGTCCTTGTCCCAACAGTGAGCCACAGCTTCTCCCCACCTCCGCAGGAGAGCCACTAAGACCAGCAGGTGGGTCTGGTCCAGGCTCCTACAAAGTCACTGCTTTTTCCCTGGGTCCTGGTGTGCACAAGACCTTGTATGTGCTCTCCAAGAGTGGAGTTTCTGTTTCCCCCAGTCCTGTGGAATTCCTGCAATCAAGCCCCACTGGCCTTCAAAGACAAATGCTCTGGGGGCTCCTGCTCCTGATTCCAGACCCTCAGACTAGGGAGCCTGATGCAAGGCCAGAACTCTCACTCCTGTGGGAGAACGTCTGCAATATAATTATTTTCCAGTGTGTGGATCACCCACTTGGTGGGTATGGGATTTGAATATATCATGAATGCACTCCTTCTAGTGACTCATTGTGGCTTCTTCTTTGTCTTTGAATGTAGAATATCTTTTTAGGTAAGTTCCAGTCTTTTTTGTTGATCGTTGTTCAGCAGTTAGTTGTGATTTTGGTGTTTTTGTGAGAGAAGGTGAGCTCAAGTCCTTCTGTTCTGCCATCTTGCCTCCAACCTCTCTTCACACGTTGCTGTTCTATAAGCTTGTTTGTCTTCCCTTTTAGCAGATGAGCCACTTGGGGATAAAGATCATGCTTGTTCATCTGAATAGTTGTGGTAACTAGTACCTAGTTTCATCTAACCAGGATAAGAAAAATCCCTCTAGGAGTTTCAAACAAAAGGACTCTAATGCCAGGAATTGGATACATGAGTGATAGAAGAAGCTGAGAAGCCAATCAGGGACAGTGAGCATCTTAGTTTGGGTTTCCAAGAAGCAGACTCTGAGACAAGATTCAAATGCAGGCAATTTATCAGAAAATGCAAGGAATATAGGTAGATGGGGAGAAGTGCTACAGGAAAGGAATGCAAGGCAACTTCCCCACAAGGGCATCTATTTAGCCAGATACCAAAATGGGCAGCTGGAGCTTAATTCCACATGGACACTCTAGAAAATAGCACAAAATGCACATCTCAGAATTATCCTCACCAAGGGGTAAGGGAGCTGGGGTATTTACACGAGTCAGCCATTGGTTAAGGGCTACCTCCTGAGGAAATGTTAATTCTTAGGCAATTACAGCCTGCTGTACACATCAAGTGGGTGTCAGCTGCTTGGGGGTAGCTCTCCAACAAAGATACAGGCAGGAGCTTACCTTCGGAAGTCAGGCTGGCTGACTAAAATGGTAAGTGGATTCTTAGAGATGTGGACAGAGCATTGATAGCATCAGCTATAGTGAGGCAACTCAGAAGTTAACAGAATCAATAGCTGGCCTTGATGTCCAGAGTCTGAGGCTGGAGTACTGGGTCCTGGAAGCCAGGAATACATGTAGAAGCTGGAATGCTCATTGTGCGCTTGTTCTTGTTTGGCAGACACTAGAGCCACAGAGGGCATTTAGCCTCTCCCAAAGACTCCACAGGAGGCAAGCAGAGGCATCTTCCTTCCTCCTGTCCTGCAGTCCCCACCAGTGCCTCCCTTGGCCAGAACCAGCTGGAAACCACTTGACAGGAGCTTGGGAGACCAGCCTGCTCTCCAGGATGCAGAGCAGAGTGGATCAGAGTAAGAGCAAACTGGCCCCAGGACTGGCAGACTACTGTGACACTGTAACATACAGAGCTGTGTTCTCCCCCAAACCACCAGCGTCACAATTACCTGGGCAGTTTGTTTAAAAGGCAGATTCCTGGGCCCTAGTCTTGGCCTGATGAATCAGAACCTCACTGATGAGGTTGGGGTCCTAGGAGTCTATTTTTAACAGGTCTCTGAAGAGGTTCTTATACATAACTAAATTTGGGAACTACTGTAGAAGTGACTCAACAAAAATGTTTTGGAGATGTAAAAAAATTAAAGTGAATGAAATAGGTAACAAGATGAAAATTCGATTTCTTGCCAATCCAAAAAATCAATTAACAAAAATGGTCCTTTCCAGTTAATCTAAGTTTAACGGCTTAAAAGTAAGTCTTTGATTTTCATTTTACAAAAAAGTAATCAAAGTCAAAGGATACTAGAAAATATATCCATAAAAGCCTGAGGTAGCACCAGGGAGCAGGATCCAAATTGTAGATGCTTTTGTTGGCACACTTATCATACTATATTGCTATTGTTATTGTTGTTGTTATTGTTGTTGTGTTGTCATGGCCACCTACCCTCTACTAGACTCTGAGTTGAAGGGTTGTGTCTTACTACTTTCTGCACACCCAGCACAAAACATGGCTAATTACACAAGAGGGGTCTGAAAAATGCATGTAGAGTTAAGTTCAGAATCTAAAGCTTCCCCTTAGCCACTAACGTCTCTGAAGCTGGCTCTTTCAGCTACAGGTCAACTCAGAATGTGGCCAAAGGATTTCTTTTTTTCTTTAAATTTCCAAAACCCTTTCAGGTTTTCCATAAAATTGGCTTTATAAATTTTTCTCTTGGTTTCAAACATTCATGTGGTAAATTTGTTCAGTGATGCATTACACATGATATATTGTGTTTATTGTGGAATAATTAAGCAATTGTTATCATAGAAATTGCATTACTCAGTTTTATTAAGAAAAAGCTCCCCTTTCCTAAGACAGTAATATATTCAGATTAAAAAATATTCCAAGGCAAGAATCAGACAAAATAAGCATTCAAAAGCACAAATCTAAAATAAGAAAAAGATTAACTGTGTTCCAAAATGAGATGAACAAAAACAACTTATCAATTTTACTGTTTCAAGGGAGTGGACAAGAGGATGAAAACTGCATTAAAAAAATTTCCATTACCATAAAAACTCATATAGGGACATTTATTTACAAGGAAATAAAATAGAAACACAATGCTGCATGTAAAATAGGAAGCCTGTGAGTGCCAAACTAGGTTCACTTAGGAGACAGTTCCCAGAAATTAAGTAAGAGGACACACTGAAATCAGTCAGACATGGGTTGAAATCTAGGACCCAGCATAAAACACCTACATGAAATTATAAGATCTGTACCTTTATCTTTTCAAAAATAGTTACAATAACACCTACTTTATAGGGCCGGTTAACCAGTGAGCTGTCTCTCTATTAACTGCTGTTGCAGTATCTATAAGGTCTGGAGCTAAATAAAAATACAAATTTCCCCCATAGAATTGGCTTCTGGCCATCTAACGTACCTAATGAAATAATCTGGCATGGAAAAGGAACTTCAGGGACACATGACAGTGAAGGAGCATGGGTTTGGGGTCCACCACAGAAAGACATCAACTAAGGGGCAGAAGGGACACAGGAAGGGAAGTTATTCCCAGATCAAGCAAGCTAGGGGGCTTGAGTTTGTGTATTGGTCTACAGTGGGCAGTTACAGGATAGTGATGAGAATCAGGGACTTTTCAGTTACTCTGGGTCCTAATCCTCACTCCATCATCCACTAACTAGCTGTGTGAAGTAGAAAAAGTTACATATTCTCTCTGTGCTTCAGCTTCATCATTAAAAAAAATATCATAACTCATTGGATAGCTGTCAGAATTGTGTGATCATGTGTGTTATGTGTTTAATCGCAATGCTTGGCACATAATAAATGTTCAGAACATGCTAGCTAGTAGTAAGAGATGTAGTAGAGTTTGTTTCCTTGGTTCAGGAATAGAATGCCTGCTCCAACCTGAATGAGAACTGAAAAGGAAAAATTACAGTCACAGTTCTACAGAGACCATGTTATCAAGGTATGCACTCAGGGAAATAAGGCAAAGGCACAGATACAGAAACAAGGTACATGTGGGAGATCAGGTCATAATAACAGGGTAGAAATGCAGTAACTAAAACTGGGACAGATAAGCAGCTTTGAACTAGCAGCAAGTGTGACACAATGGTTGGACCAAACCTACTCACAGAGATCAAGTTTTCAGCTGGTGGTAGAGAAGACATCTGGGAAAGGCAGACAGGCAACTCATAAACATATCAAAACTGAAGTCAGTAACTCCATATCTATCCAGAGGTCTTATTCAGTAATCTCTTTGGCTCCATAAGTAAGCAAACAAGGCTTCTAAGCAATCTTAATCATTGTCATAAAGCCCATGGAAAAAATGCTTATCTTTTACTCATAGGAAACTTTTCATCCCCTCATTCAGACCCTGTTTACTCTTTTTGAAACTTCTTAAACTGAAGTATAGTTGATTTTCAATATTGTGTTAGTTTCTGGTGTAGAGCAAAGTGATGTATAACAGACACTCTTTACTCTTATTTTACATGCAATTTTTTTTTAAGAATCAATTTTATTGATTTATTTATTTTTGGCTGCGTTGGGTCTCCGTTGCTGTGCTCAGGCTTTCTCTAGTTGTGGCGAGCGGTGGCTTCTCTTGTTGTGGAGCATGCGCTCTAGGCACGCAGGCTTCAGTAGTTGTGGCATGTGGGCTCAGTGGTTGTGGCTCATGGGCTCTAGAGCGCAGACTCAGTAGTTGTGGCGCATGGGCTTAGTTGCTCTGCGGCATGTGGGATCTTCCCAGACCAGGGCTCGAACCCATGTCCCCTGCATTGGCAGGAGGATTCTTAACCACTGTGCCACCAGGGAAGTCCCTTTACATGAGATATTAATGAACATTTGTATTTGGTTTCCTAGCCCATGACAGGTTTTGGGAGAAAGGGGAAATTTCTTTGGTGGGAATCCTGTCCAAAAAAAGTACTATAAAAATATGCAAACTAGAAGTAGCCTTATTTTTTAATTTTGTTTTATAGTTTATTTATAGCTCAAAAACTTTAAATTTGTCCCACTTAGAGTATTTTGACTAAATACTTTTTTTTTACATCTTTATTGGAGTATAATTGCTTTACAATGGTGTGTTAGTTTCTTCTTTATAACAAAGTGAATCAGTTAGACATATACATATGTTCCCATATCTCTTCCCTCTTGCATCTCCCTCCCTCCCACCCTCCCTATCCCACCCCTCTAGGTGGTCACAAAGCACCAAGCTGATCTCCCCGCGCTATGCGGCTGCTTCCCACTATCTATCTACCTTACGTTTGGTAGTGTATATATGTCCATGCCACTCTCTCACTTTGTCACAGCTTACCCTTCCCCCTCCCCATATCCTCAAGTCCATTCTCTAGTAGGTCTGTGTCTTTATTCCTGTCTTACCCCTAGGTTCTTCATGACTTTTTTTTTTAGATTCCATATATATGTGTTAGCATATGGTATTTTTCTTTCTCTTTCTGACTTACTTCACTCTGTATGACAGCCTCTAGGTCCATCCACCTCACTACAATAACTCAATTTCGTTTCTTTTTATGGCTGAGTAATATTCCATTGTATATATGTGCCACATCTTCTCTATCCATTCATCCGATAATGGACACTTAGGTTGTTTCCATCTCCTGGCTATTGTAAATAGACCTGCAATGAATATTTTGGTACATGACTCATTTTGAATTATGGTTTTCTCAGGGTATATGGCCAGTAGTGGAATTGCTGGGTCATATGGTAGTTCTATTTGTAGTTTTTTAAGGAAGCTACATACTGTTCTCCATAGTGGCTGTATCAATTCACATTCCCACCAGCAGTGCAAGAGTGTTCCCTTTTCTCCACACCCTCTCCAGCATTTATTGTTTCTAGATTTTTTGATGATGGCCATTCTGACCTGTGTGAGATGATATCTCATTGTAGTTTTGACTTGCATTTCTCTAATGATTAATGATGTTGAGCATTCTTTCTTGTGTTTGTTGGCAATCTGTATATCTTCTTTGAAGAAATGTCTATTTAGGTCTTCTGCCCATTTTTGGATTGGGTTCTTTGTTTTTTTGTTATTGAGCTGCATGAGCTGCTTGTAAATTTTGGAGATTAATCCTTTGTCAGTTGCTTCATTTGAAAATATTTTCTCCCATTCTGAGGGTTGTCTTTTGGTCTTGTTTATGGTTTCCTTTGCTATGCAAAAGCTTTGAAGTTTCATTAGGTCCCATTTGTTTATTTTTACTTTTACTTCCATTTCTCTCGGAGGTGGGTCAAAGAGGATCTTGCTGTGATTTATGTCATAGAGTGTTCTGCCTATGTTTTCCTCTAAGAGTTTGATAGTTTCTGGCCTTACATTTAGGTCTTCAATCCATTTTGAGTTTATTTTTGTGTATGGTGTTAGGGAGTGTTCTAATCTCATACTTTTACATGTACATGTCCAGTTTTCCCAGCACCACTTATTAAAGAGGCTGTCCTTTCTCCACTGTACATTCCTGCCTCCTTTATCAAAGATAAGGTGACCATATGTGCATGGGTTTATCTCTGGGCTTTGTATCCTGTTACATTGTCTATATTTCTGTTTTTGCGCCAGTACCATACTGTCTTGATTACTGTAGCTTTGTAGTATAGTCTGAAGTCAGGGATCCTGGTTCCTCCAGTTCCATTTTTCTGTCTCAAGATTGCTTTGGCTATTTGGGGTCTTTTGTGTTTCCATAAAATTGTGAAATTTTTTGTTCTAGTTCTGTGAAAAATGCCACTGGTAGTTTGACAGGGATTGCATTGAATCTGTAGATTGCTTTGGGTAGTAGAGTTATATTCACACTGTTGATTCTTCCAATCCAAGAACATGGTATATCTCTACATCTATTTGTATCATCTTTAATTTCTTTCATCAGTGTCTTATAATTTTCTGCATACTGGTCTTTTGTCTCCTTAGGTAGGTTTATTCCTAGATATTTTATTCTTTTTGTCACAGTGGTAAATGGGAGTGTTTTCTTAATTTCACTTTCAGATTTTTCATCATTAGTGTATAGGAATGCCAGAGATTTCTGTACATTAATTTTGTATCCTGCTACTTTACCAAATTCATTGATTAGCTCTAGTAGTTTTCTGGTAGCATCTTTAGGATTCTCTATGTATAGTATCATGTCATCTGCAAACAGTGACAGCTTTACTTCTTCTTTTCCAATTTGGATTCCTTTTATTTCCTTTTCTTCTCTGATTGCTGTGGCTAAAACTTCCAAAACTATGTTGAATAAGAGTGGTGAGAGTGGGTAAACTTGTCTTGTTCCTGATCTTAGTGTAAATGCTTTCAGTTTTTCACCATTGAGGACGATGTTGGCTGTGGGTTTGTCATATGTGGACTTCATTATATTGAGGAAAGTTCCCTCTATGCCTACTTTCTGCAGGTTTTTATCATAAATGGGTGTTGAATTTTGTCGAAAGCTTTCTCTGCATCTATTGAGATGACCATATGGTTTTTCTCCTTCAACTTGTTAATATGGTGTATCACATTGATTGATTTGCATATATTGAAGAATCCTTGCATTTCTGGAATAAACCCCACTTGGTCATGGTGTGTGACCCTTTTAATGTGCAGTTGGATTCTGTTTGACAGTATTTTGTTGAGGATTTTTGCATCTATGTTCATCAGAGATATTGGTCTGTAGTTTTCTTTCTTGGTGACATCCTTGTCTGGTTTTTGTATCAGGGTGATGGTGGCCTCGTAGAATGAGTTTGGGAGTGTTCCTCCCTCTGCTATATTTTGGAAGAGTTTGAGAAGGGTAGGTGTTAGCTCTTCTCTAAATGTTTGATAGAATTCGCCTGTGAAGCCATCTGGTCCTGGGCTTTTGTTTGTTGGAAGATTTTTAATCACAGTTTCAATGTCAGTGCTTGTGATTGATCTGTTCATATTTTCTATTTCTTCCTGATTCAGTCTTGGCAGGTTGTGAATTTCTAAGAATTTGCCCATTTCTTCCAGGTTGTCCATTTTATTGGCACAGAGTTGCTTGTAGTAATCTCTCATGATCTTTTGTATTTCTCAGTGTCAGTTGTTACTTCTCCTTTCTCATTTCTAATTCTATTGATTTGAATCTTCTCCCTTTTTTTCTTGATGAGTCTGGCTAATGGTTTATCAATTTTGTTTATCTTCTCAAAGAACCAGCTTTTAGTTTTATTGATCTTTGCTATTGTTTCCTTCATTTCTTTTTCATTTATTTCTGATCTGATCTTTATGATTTCTTTCCTTCTGCTAACTTTGGGGGTTTTTGTTCTTCTTTCTCTAATTGCTTTAGGTGCAAGGTTAGGTTGTTTATTCTAGATGTTTCCTGTTTCTTAAGGTAGGATTTTATTGCTCTAAAGTTCCCCCTTAGAACTGCTTTTGCTGCATCCCATAGGTTTTGGGTCGTCGTGTCTCCATTGTCATTTGTTTCTATGTATTTTTTGATTTCTTCTTTGATTTCTTCAGTGATCACTTTGTTATTAAGTAGTGTGTTGTTTATCCTCCATGTGTTTGTATTTTTTACAAGTCTTTTCCTGTAATTGATATCTCGTCTCATAGCGTTGTGGTCAGAAAGATACTTGATACAATTTCTATTTTCTTAAATTTACCAAGGCTTGATTTGTGACCCAAGATATGATCTATCCTGGAGAATGTTCCAAGAGCACTTGAGCAAAATGCGTATTCTGTTGTTTTTAGATGGAATGTCCTATAAATATCAATTAACTCCAGCTTGTTTAATGTATCATTTAAAGCTTGTGTTTCCTTATTTATTTTCATTTTGGATGATCTGTCCATTGGTGAAAGTGGGGTGTTAAAGTCCCCTACTATGATTGTGTTACTGTCGATTTCTCCTTTTATGGCTGTTAGTATTTGCCTTATGTATTGAGGTGCTCCTACGTTGGGTGCATAAATATTTACAATTGTTATATCTTCTTCTTGGATCGATCCCTTGATCATTATGTAGTGTCCTTCTTTGTCTCTTCTAGTAGTCTTTATTTTAAAGTCTATTTTGTCTGATATGAGAATTGCTACTCCAGCTTTCTTTTGGTTTCCATTTGCATGGAATATCTTTTTCCATCCCCTTACTTTCAGTCTGTATGTGTCTCTAGGTCTGAAGTGGGTCTCTTGTAGACAGCATATATATGGGTCTTGTGTTTGTATCCATTCAACCAGTCTGTGTATTTTGGTGGGAGCATTTAATCCATTTACATTTAAGGTAATTATCGATATGTATGTTCCTATTCCCATTTTCTTAATTGTTTTGGTTTGTTATTGTAGGTCTTTTCCTTCTCTTGTGTTTCTTGCCTAGAGAAGATCCTTTAGCATTTGTTGTAAAGCTGGTTTGGTGGTGCTGAATTCTCTTAGCTTTTGCTTGTCTGTAAAGGTTTTAATTTCTCCATCAAATCTGAGTGAGATCCTTGCTGGGTAGAGTAATCTTGGTTGTAGGATTTTCTCCTTCATCGCTTTAAATATATCCTGCCAGTACCTTCTGGCTTGCAGTTTCTGCTGAAACATCAGTGGTTAACCTTATGGGGATTCCCTTGTATGTTACTTGTTGTTTTTCCGTTGCTGCTTTTAATATGTTTTCTTTGTATTTAATTTTTGATAGTTTGATTAATATGTGTCTTGGGATGTTTCTCCTTGGATTTATCCTGTATGGGACTATCTGTGCTTCCTGGAGTTGATTAGCTATTTCCTTTCCCATATTAGGGAAGTTTTCAACTATAATCTCTTCAAATATTTTCCCAGTCCCTTTCTTTTTCTCTTCTTCTGGAACCCCTATAATTCGAATGTTGGTGTGTTTAATGTTGTCCCAGAGGTCCCTGAGACTGTCCTCAGTTCTTTTCATTCTTTTTTCCTTTTCTGCTCTTCAGTAGTTATTTCCACTATTTTATCTTCCAGGTCACTTATCCGTTCTTCTACCTCAGTTATTCTGCTATTGATCCCTTCTAGAGTATTTTTAATTTCATTTATTATATTGTTCATCGTTGCTTGTTTCATCTTTAGTTCTTCTAGTTCCTTGTTAAATGTTTCTTGCATTTTCTCTATTTCCAAGATTTTGGATCATCTATACTATTATTATGCTGAATTATTTTTCAGGTAGACTGCCTATTTGCTCTTCATTTGTTAGGTCTGGTGGGTTTTTATCTTGCTCCTTCATCTACTGTGTGTTTTTCTGTCTTCTCATTTTGCTGATATTACTGTGTTTGGGGTCTCCTTTTTGCAGGCTGCAGGTTCATAGTTCCCATTGTTTTTGGTGTCTGTCCCCAGTGCCTAAGGTTGGTTCAGTGGGTTGTGTAGGCTTCCTGGTGGAGGGGACTAGTGCCTGTGATCTGGTGGATGAGGCTGGATCTTGTCTTTCTGGTGGGCAGGTCCATGTCTGGTGATGTGTTTTGGGGTGTCTGTGGACTTATTATGATTTTAGGCAGCCTCTCTCCTAATGGGTGGAGTTGTGTTCCTCTCTTGCTAGTTATTTGGCATAGGGTGTCCAGCACTGTAGCTTGCTGGTCGTTGAGTGAAGCTGGGTGCTGGTGTTGAGATGGAGATCTCTGGGAAACTTTCCCCATTTGATATTACGTGGAGATGGGTGGTCTCTTGTTTACCAGTGTCCTGAAGTTGGCTCTCCCACCTCAGAGGCACAGCACTGACTCCTGGCTGCAGCACCAAGAGCTTTTCATCCACACGGCTCAGAATAAAAGGGAGAAAAAGTAGAAAGGAAGGAAGGAAGGAAGAAAGAAAGAAAAGAAAGAAAAAAGAAAGAAAGAAAGAAGATAAAAGGAAGTAAAATAAAGTTATTAAAATAAAAAATAATTATTAAGAAAAAAAAATTTTTTAGTTAAAAAAAAAATAAAACGGATGGGTAGAACCCTAGGACAAATGGTGAAAGCAAAGCTATACCGACAAAATCTCACAGAGAAGCATACACATACACACTCACAAAAAGAGGAAAAGGGGAAAAAATAATAAATCTTGCTCTCAAAGTCCACCTCCTCAATTTGGAATGATTCGTTCTCTATTCAGGTATTCCACAGATACAGGGTACATCAAGTTGATTGTGGAGATTTAATCTGCTGCTCCTGAGGTTGCTGGGAGAGATTTCCATTTCTGTTCTTTGTTCGCACAGCTCCTGGGGCTCAGCTTTGCATTTGTCCCCGCCTCTGCGTGTAGGTCGCTGGAGGGCGTCTGTTCTTCGCTCAGACAGGACGGGGTTAAAGGAGCAGCTGACTCGGGGGCTCTGGCTCACTCAGGCCGGGGGGAGGGAGGGGTACAGAGTGCAGGGCAAGCCTGCAGTGGCAGAGGCCGGCGTGACGTTGCACCAGCCTGAGGCACGCCGTGCGTTCTCCCGGGGAAGTTGTCCCTGGATCCTGGGACCCTGGCAGTGGCGGGCTGGACAGGCTCCCTGGAAAGGAGGTGTGGATAGTGACCTGTGCTCACACACAGGCTTTTTGGTGGTGGCAGCAGCAGCTTTAGCGTCTCATGCCCGTCTCTGGGATCCGTGCTGTTAGCCGCGGCTCGCGCCCATCTCTGGAGCTCCTTTAAGCCTAAATACTGTTTTGTTCTTTTGTTTAATTTTCTATTTTAGATTAGGAATAGTCTTATAAAGCATAGCAGTCTTGAACTATTCATACCAGGGCAAATTACCCCAGATGCCTCATAAACAAAGAAAGTACAGTGGATAATTTTGAGTGCCCTCATCAAAGTAAACGGTATCACCAACACCCAGTGGATCAAGCCAAAAAACCAAAATTCACTTTCTTTTCCTAATTCTATAAATCCAATCCATCAGCAAGTCATATCAGTCATAAGTTCAAAATGTGTTCTGGGTTTTTTCACACACCTCTCTTTACTTCCACTTTCACCACCCTAGTCTAAGCCACCACAGTCTCTTGCCTGGACCGTAGCAATGGTTCTGTTTACAATAGCCAGGTTATGGAAGCAACCTAAATGCCCAATGACAGAAGAATGGATAAAGATGTGGTACATATATACAATGGAATATTACTCAGCCATAAAAAGGAACGAGATTGGGTCATTTGTTGAGACGTGGATGGATCTAGATATTGTCATACAGAGTGAAGTAAGTCAGAAAGAGAAAAACAAATATTGTATATTAATGCATATATGTGGAACCTAGAAAAATGGTACAGATGAACCAGTTTGCAGGGCAGAAATTGAGACACAGATGTAGAGAACAAACGTATGGACACCAAGGGGGGAAAGCAGTGGGGGGCTGGGGGTGGTGGTGTGATGAATTGTGTGATTGGGATTGACATGTATACAGTGATGTGTATAAAATTGATGACTAATAAGAACCTGCTGTATAAAAAAATAAATAAAATAAATAAAATAAGATTAGGACTAAAAAAATAAAATAAAATAGATAAACAACAAGGACCTACTGTATAACACAGGGAACAATATTCAGTATCTTCTAATAAACTGTAATGGGAAAGAATCTGAAAAATAAAAAATATATATGTAAAACTGAAAAAAAAAAAAAAAAAACACACACCATCCCGTAAGTCAGAAGTCCCGCACAGGTCTCTCTGGGCTAAAACCAAGGTCCAGGCAGGGCTACTTTCCTTTCTGTAAGCTCTAGGGCAGAATACATTTCCTTGCTTTCTGCAGCTTCTAGAGGCTGCCCACATTCCATGACCTGTGGCCCCTTTCTCCATCTTCAAAGCCAACAGTGTTGTGTCTCCCTAACCCTATTTCCATCATCGAATGTCTCTCTCTGACCACAATTGGAGAAGGTTCTCCACTTCTAAGGATACTTGCAGTTAGATTGGGCCCACCCAGAGCAACCAGGATAACTCCCCATCGCAAGGTCCTTAATTTAATTAAGTACATATGCAAAGTCTCTTTTGCCATGTAAGGTAATATTCACAGGTTCTGGTGGTTGGAGTATGGACATCTTTCAAGGGCTCTTATTCTGACAGCTACATGAGATATCCCATAGATATTATCTATTAGAAGTAATGTTTTAAAATGGTGCCTACTCCCTGTTTTGTAGCTGGATTCTCCTAGTAGCTACTCAGTCATGAGAGGAAGAGAAAAATCAGAAACTTGACTTAAACAATTTTATTTTCAATTTTTTAGAAATGTATTTTATTGCATTTATGCATATCCCCAACTTGTTCTAAGAGGAATTTAAGGACCCTTCAGGGTCCTTAAGAATATGATAAGGATTATGTGTCAGGTATAGGAATGGTAGCCTCCTGTCTTTTCCTCTTTTCACAGAAACCATCCTGCAAAGGTAGAGTCATACAGTTCAGAGCATAGACTCTGGGGCCAGACTGGGGCAGGGACTGGACCCATGCCCAGCTCTGTCACCTAATAGCTGTGTCTTTTTTTTTTTTTAACATCTTTATTGGAGTATAATTGCTTTACAATGGTGTGTTAGTTTCTGCTGTATAATGAAGTGAATCAGTTATACGTATACATGTATCCTCATATCTCCTCTTGGGTCCTCTCCCTCTTAGGTCTCCCTCCCGCCCTCCCTATCCCACCTCTCTAGGTGGTCACAAAGCACCGAGCTGATCTCCCTGTGCTATGTGGCTGCTTCCCACTAGCTAGCTATTTTACATTTGGTAGTATATATAAATCTATGCCACTCTCTCACTTCATCCCAGCTTACCCTTCCCCCTCCCCATGTCATCAAGTCCATTCTCTAGTAGGTCTGTGTCTTTATTCCCGTCCTGCCCCTAGGTTCTTCATAACCTTTTTTTTTTTTTTTTTTTTTTTTGAGGTACGTGGGCCTCTCACTGCTGTGGCCTCTCCTGTTGCGGAGCACAGGCTCCAGACGTGCAGGCTCAGAGGCCATGGCTCACGGGCCCAGCCGCTCCGCGGCATGTGGGATCTCCCCAGACGGGGGCACGAACCCGTGTCCCCTGCATCGGCAGGTGGACTCCCAACCACTGTGCCACCCGGGAAACCCTTTTTTTTTTTTTTTTAGATTCCATATATATGTGTTAGCATGTGGTATTCGTTTTTCTCTTTCTGACTTACTTCACTCTGTATGACAAACTCTAGGTCCATCCACCTCATTAAAAATAACTCAGTTTCATTTCTTTTTATGACTGAGTAATATTCTATTGTATATATGTGCCACATCTTCTTTATCCATTCATCTGTCGATAGGTACTTAGGTTGTTTCCATGTCCTGGCTATTGTAAATAGAGCTGTAATGAACATTGTGGTACATGACTCTTTTTGAATTATGGTTTTCTCAGGGTATATGTCCAGTAGTGGGTTTGATGGGCTGTATGGAAGTTCTATTTTTAGTTTTATAAGGAACCTCCATACTGTTCTCCATAGTGGCTGTATCAATTTACATTCCCACCGACAGTGCAAGAGAGTTCCCTGTTCTCCACACCCTCTCCAGCATTTATTATTTGTAGATTTTTTGTGTGTGTGTGTGTGGTATGCGGGCCTCTCACTGTTGTGGTCTCTCCCGCTGTGGAGCACAGGCTCCAGACGCACAGGCTCAGCGGCCATGGCCCACGGGCCCAGCCGCTCCGCGGCACACGGGATCCTCCCGGACCGGGGCACGAACCCGTGCTCCCTGCATCGGCAGGCGGACTCTCAACCACCGTGCCACCAGGGAAGCCCCTATTATTTGTAGATTTTTTTGATGATGGCCATTCTGACCTGTATGAGGTGATACCTCATTGTAGTTTTGATTTGCATTTCTCTAATAATTAGTGATGTTGAGCCTCCTTTCATGTGTTTCTTGGCAATCTGTATATCTTCTTTAGAGAAATGTCTATTTAGGTCTTCTGCCCATTTTTGGATTGGGTTGTTTGTTTTTTTGCTATTGAGCTGCATAAGCTGCTTATAAATTTTGGAGATTAATCCTTTGTCAGTTTCTTCACTTGCAAATATTTTCTCCCATTCTGAGGGTTGTCTTTTCGTCTTGTTTATGGTTTCCTTTGTTGTGCAAAAGTCTTTAAGTTTCATTAGGTCCCATTTGTTTATTTTTGTTTTTATTTCCATTTCTCTAGGAGGTCTGTCAAAAAGGATCTTGCTGTGACTTACATCATAGAGTGTTCTGCCTATGTTTTCCTCTAAGAGTTTTAGTATCTGATCTTACATTTAGGTCTTTAATCCATTTTGAGTTTATTTTTGCATATGGTGTTAGGGAGTGTTCTAATTTCATTCTTTTACATGTAGCTGTCCAGTTTTCCCAGCATCACTTATTGAAGAGACTGTCTTTTCTCCATTGTATATTCTTGCCTCCTTTATCAAAAATAAGGTGACCATAGGTGCATGGGTTTACCCCCGGGCTTTCTATCCTATTCCATTGATCTAATAGCTGTGTCTTAGCACATGTTCCCTAATTCTCTGTGACTTAGCCTCCTCATCCATAAAATGGGAGTTCATTCATTTAACCAGTATTTATTGAGCACTTACTATATGCCAGAATAATTCTAGGTACTGGGGATTCAGCCAGAATACATATGTACAGTGTCACTTGTTATTAAGAAATTCACCCACCCTCAGCCCCAACTTCGTGTCTGCCTCAACCTCTACCCCAAGACCCTCTGGCCTTCCCACAATCTAGTGACTAAAAGGATGAGCATGGTAGAGCATGGACCCTCCAGAAGCCTGCCCCAGTGCTCCTGCCTGCATCTGTGGGTACCTGTGTGGGAGAAATCGTTAACTGTGTTTTAATATGGCCTCTGGATTCAACAATGAAAGAGGAGTGGCCAAAACTGCCTTTAGGATCCTGACAGAGAAGACAGAAAATAAGTAAGGCATATAAGTGTGTCTTTATAAGTAAGGCATGTAAGTGTGTGTTTGTCATATATATATCTTGCACGGTAATAAGTGCTGTGGAGAGAATTATAGCAGGGAATAGGAGAGAGAATGTCAAGTTTAAAATGTAGCAAGAGAAGACTCACTGAGAAGGAGACATTGGAGAAAAGACCTGAGGAAGGTCAGGGAACAGGGCATGTGGGCACACGTAGGGAGGAACAGAAGAGCAAAGACTTTCAGTGAAGAGCAGGTCTGGCCTGGCCTGGGCACCACGCACAGCATAAGTGAGCCTGGAGCGAAGGGAGATGAGAAAACATAACAATAGGACCTGCCTCAGAGGATAATTATGAGGATTAAATGAATTACATTTAATTAATTAATTGAATGACCCTAACCCTAACCCTTAGAGCAAGGACTGGCATATGAAAAGTTCTAAATTATATATATATATTTTAAAACCTATTATTTTTACCATTATTTCAGAAGTATGTCCCATTGAACAAAGTTCACATGTTTTCCTCCCAGGGCTATAAGTTCATTCCTCAAAACACCCTCTTGGGGTGTTTCAGTACCTCAGGGTTCCATTGTGACCTGCGTGTCCTCATTCCTGTACGACCTCGGCGTTAGCCCGTATCTCTGGAGATGTCCAGACTTGGAGTGGCAGGGATCCTTTCAGTGGCAGGTCCCAGGACCTACAACATCAGATTTTGCATGCTCTTCCACCAAGGAGAGATTTCATGGTATTTAGAAATTGAGTTTGAGCGGGAATCCTTAATAATCACCCTCTACATATTGTCTTGGAGATTGAAGTTAAAGCTACATCTTCTACCACTCTAGTTTGTCTTTTCTTCTTCCCTCAGTATCCTGCCCACCACTCTCTATTTACCCAGGGGTTTTAGAGCTTTCCCTAGGGCTCTTTCTAGGCTGTGCTCAGCACAGTCCCCTGGAATCCTCCCTGTCAGCAGTGCCTTTTCCATGATAAGAGTGGTGGCCCTTATCTCAGTCACTAGGCAGCTTCATTTCTAGGGGAGGGTGATCAGTTTGTGATGCAGATATGGGGTGTCCAAAGAGTTGTAAAATCCCAGTTGAATCCCCCAAAACACACACACACACACACACACACACACACACACACACACACACTCTGCAACTAGTATGTCCTATCCCACAAATTCAGAGTACAGATATGGTCACATCACCTTTCTTTTTTACTTGAATACACCCTCATGCCCTATTAGCAAGAAGTGATATCTAGGGATATTCTCAACTCTAACTACAGTGATCTCCCAGGAGCTTACACAAAGCAACAACATTCAGACCTGCCCCTCCATACCAAGTTGAAACAAATGGACAGATGTGTCCAGAGCTGCCATGTCTTCTACCCAGTGTCACCATGGGGGCTAGTTCTGCCCATTCCTTCCCATGCCTGTCCCCTTATTTTAACTCTGAAGTTACGGGTCTTTCCAATGACACCCTTGCTCTCAGGAATTCTCTCCTATATTCTTTTCACTGTGCTAGGATAGTTGGTCCAGAAGAGCCATTTGATGCACTGTGTAAGACCTAGCCCTATGTCACAAACTTTAAGGTCTTGGTCCCAGGTCATCAGCCTAGACGTCTCCTCTCCATAATGTTGATTTTATTTTAGGAATCTCATAGCCCTTCCCTGTCCTGGGTTAATGGGAGCCCTCTACCCAACGTTCTTCAGCAGCTCTACCCAACCAGACCTCAGGGAGCAGAATTTGGAACCTTGGCCTCTTGTCTTCCAAAACACCTTGGGCTCTTATGCAAATCAATTGTCATCTTCACCCCAAATCAATTTCCCCAAGTAGCAGGCTTGCTGGATTAACAAAATTCAGATATGCCCAAAACCCAGAACAATGGCTGCTTCTTAGCTCTATATTAAACCACTAAAGGGGCCACTCAAGAAACAGCACAGCAGACAGACAAGCCTCGCTTGATAATACATATATCCAGACGTTTCAGATGAAAAAGCAAAAGCTGAGGACAAAATCAGATAATGCAGTGTGAGCTATTTGTATCTGACACATTTTTATTTGATCTGTCTAAACATCATAATACATTTAATTAATCTCCCCTTTTGTCCAATTTGGGTGTGCTCTAGAAGGCTTAAATAATTAAGATGTGCAGATAGTAATATAGATAGTGTAACTCTTCTTTAAATATGTTGGTTACTGACAGAGCTTTCAGGAAGATATCTTGATATAGAAACTTTAAACTCTCCTTGGTTAAAAATATTTGTTAAAAGCCAATTGCTAGCAGATGGAAGCCCTCAAGACCACCTGAAGCAAGAGGAAAGCATTGCTACTGTGGGTAAATGATGCACTAGGTCCAAAGACATCAACCTGTTTCCTCTCTATGCTAAAAGGAAGCAATAGCAGGATGCATCATTACTGTTGATTGAGCATCACAGCACAGAGATGTAATGCTTTAAGATGTGCAATTTGAATAAGCTGGGAGAAACACATTCCACTCAGCAGAATTGTTAAACAGTTTATGAAACAACACTTTGGGAGAGTCTGATCCCTGGCCAACAATATCCGTGGCCGTCTTAATCTCCAGATCCATCTCTGCATGTCTTTTAGTCTGGAACTTATTGAAAAACCCCAATTTCCTCTCAGAGGGAGAACTGATTAGGAGTCAGCTCTTTCAGACTCTGAATCATGTCCGCCTGAGCCAGGGAGAGCAAACAGACTTTCATCTAAAGGGCCAACTCTGATCAATAACGGATTCTGCATCTACATCCAGCCGACAGCCAGGAGTAATGTCTGCGTAGGCACAGGAGGAACGTGCGTAGGCTGTGGTCTGACTCATTCACCTCCGTGCTCCCAGGGCCTCAAAAAGTACGCGGCTCACAGAAGGCGCTCAATCACAATGTGTGAATGAATAACGGATGAACTAATTAATCTATCACCTCCGGCTCCTATCTTTGAAAAAGTGCAGGGTTGTAGAAATCACACTGAACTAGGAGATGTTAGTTGCCAGGCTACCAACTACCTGGTTAAGTCTGTTTACCATTGAGTCTCAATTTCCTTCTCTATAAGATGAACACAGCAGCATCTACCCTGATTAATAAGCAGTTGAAATAATGCACTCTGCTGAAAACAACCCAGCACCATTTTTTTGTAGCTGAATCCATCAATTCGCCACTTTGCCATCAACGTCTCAGAATGAACCTGCCTCTTTTAGCCTGTCTGATCTCAGGACCTCCTGGAGACATGATTATCTTTCAGGCGCAGCCCCCTCTGGGAAACCAGCCTCAGAAGGATGGAGAAGGACTAACAAGAAGAATAGGGAATTTGCAATGAATAGATGTATCGGCGATGAAATTGTTAACTCCTGCACAAAACTACATGGTGAACTTTACAATAACATAATAAAAGGAGAACATGAAAAATCTAAGTGCTACATGGTGACATTTAGATACAAGAGAAGAGGTTTCCAGAGGTATCTCCTTGACAACCAAAGGCAGAGTGGAGAGAGTATAACCTTCTGTAGCCTGTTTCTGTCAAAACAAACTATCACATCATTACACCTGTTCTAGGTGGGGGGGCCTCTCTGGGTTCCACAAAAAAAAAATCATATTTATTCACTAGAGTAGATTTCATACTCTGTTTAAAGATTCAGAAATGAACATCGCAGGGACATTAGAGAATCACATTCAAACTTTTCAGAGCAGCATTCCAGCTTCTCCATGATCATGCCCCATCTATCTCCCATTCTCTCTCCTCTGCTCAGATCTTCCCAAAGGCTTTCCATCCACGTGGAATAAAACCCCAAACCCTTACAACACTGATAAAGCCTGCAGAATCTGGCCAGGCATCACCTCCCTACATGCATCTGCTGCTGCGTTGCCCTGCACCTACTCTGCTGTAGACGTGCTATTCTGTAAACAGTGATCCCCCCTCCACCTGTTTGCATGTGCTGTGCCCTCACCCTGGTACACTTTCCACCTTCTTCCTTTCAGGTCCCTGTTGATGTGTCACCTTATCAAAGAGGACTTCCCTGGCCATTCTATTTGAATTAGCAATTCCCACCCCATCATCCTCGGTTCTCTAACCCTTTTAATGTTTTTTCTTCATTGCTCTTATACCATCTGACATTTTGTCATATGTGCATGTATATATACATATATATGTATGTGTGTGTGTATATATATGTATATATCCTCATGCACTGTTGCCCGTCCACGTAGGATACCTTCTCCCCTGTTCATGGTTCCCAGGGGGATTCTGTCTACCAGATACGAATGGAACTGACTGGGAGGAAAGGACAGAAGGTGGGAAGGAGGAGCCTGCCAGAAAAAGGTTGCAGCAGAAAACAATTGTGATAGGAAACGCAGGGAGAATTGGAAGAATCATTTACTCTAGAGAAACAGAAGGCAGTGAGGAGGAGACACTGAGCAACCATCCTCACTAACCTCAGCCTCGTGCCTCAGACATGCGTTTAAGCGTCTGCTTTGTTGCCAGCATCTAGAATATAGCCTCTCATCTCTCCTCTCTTCCCACCTTTCCGTCGACCAAGATCTTTCTTTTTTTTAATTTATTTTTTATTGAAGTATAGTTGATTTACAATGTTGTGTTAGTTTCTGGTGTACAGCAAAGTGATTCATATATATATACGAATATATATAGTGATTCATATATATATGTATATATACATATATATATGCTTTTTCATATTCTTTTCCATTATAGTTTATTACAGGATATTGAATATAGTTCCCTGTGCTATACAGTAGGACCTTGTTGTTTATCCATCCTATATATAATAGTTTGCATCTGCTATGCCCAAACTCCCAAGATCTTCCTTATTCTTTCAGGATCAATTTAGATGCCCAACCAGAAGCTCCCCTGCCCAACCCCTCAGAGTTCATATAGACCGGAAGCCTTGGTTAGATCCTCTCTCCAGCTTTAGGGAGATTTTTCTTTCTCCACTTTTTTTTTTTCCATTAGATAGTAAACTTCTCAGGAAGCAAAGGAGTATAGACTTTTGAGATATGTTTGAATCCTAACTCCAAAACTTAGTACTGTATTTCATTGACTCAAAACTGATGTAAGACACAGCATTATTTTATATACCAATAAAAACAAAAATACTGCCCATTAACCACAAGACACATCAATTGTAAAATGTATCCCGATTGCAGAGATCTGAGAATGTGAAAAGGGTGCATCAAAGAATCGGTGACAGATGGAAGCTGTGAGGTCTTAAACAAGAGGCTAAACTTCTTTGAACTTCAGACTTTCCATTTGTGAAATGAAAACCAGGCTTTTTCATTTATTCAACAAATATTTATTTGTGCTTAAATGTTACAACTTTTTATTAAAAGGAACAGGAACTGGTTCTGGTTAACTTAAACAATTGGAGATTTACTTAAGGGAGGGTACTGGGAGCTCAGGGCACTAAAGAGAGGCTGGAGAAGCAGGACCCAGAGGAGCATGAGGCCCATGAAACAGGAACCATGGCAACAGTCTCCCACCAGGAGGGGTCTGGTTAGGACAGAGATACTGGTACTTAACTCTTTCTCTTGCATTGGGTAAATTTAGGAGCCTCTGATAGATGGAGCCTGCCCCCTGGTGTAGGGGTCCTGGCCAGCTTCTGCCCATTTTGGCCTCCAAAGTAGGAGACAAGTGCCTGAATTTGCCATCCTATCTAGGCTACACACAACAGGACAGAGAGAATTACCCAGAGAGGTTTGGGACGCTATTAGGAAGGCAAGAAAGGAGGAATGGATGCTTTGTGGCAAAACAAAAACCCAAAGAAAGATACACTTCACAATGAGTTCTTAATATGTGCCAGCTTTCACAGGAGTTACTATCCAGTGAAACCGGCAGGCATTACCATATTTTTTTTCAATGGAGAAAAGAGACTGCTATGAGAGAGGATAACTCGGGAGACCTACTGCTTGGCTAAATCCAGTGGCCCATTCTCAGTCCTCATTTCACATGAACTGTCAACAGCTTTTTTTTTTTTTTTTATGGTATGCAGGCCTCTCACTGTTGTGGCCTCTCCCGTTGCGGAGCACAGGCTCCGGACGCGCAGGCTCAGCGGCCATGGCTCACAGGCCCAGCCGCTCTGCGGCATGTGGGATCTTCCTGGACCGGGGGCACGAACCCGTGTCCCCTGCATTGGCAGGCGGACTGTCAACCACTGCACCACCAGGGAAGCCCCGTCAACAACTTTTGACACAATTGATTACTCCCTCTCTGTGAAGCATTTTCTTCACTTGGCTTCGAGAAGATCATGCCCTTGTGGTTTTCCTCCTTCCTCACTAGCTGTTCCTTCTCCTTTGCTAGATCCTTCATCACCCCAGCCCTCAAATGCTGGCAAGCCCCAGGGTTCAGTCCTCAGACCCCTACTCTGTCTACACTCACTCCCTTGGTGAGTCCATCTAATCTCAAGATTTTAAATAATATCTGTACACTGAAGACTGATATGTTTATTTCTCCAGCCAGAACCTCTACATTGGACCCCAGACTAATATATCTAACTGATGTCTCAATATCTCCATTGAGATGTCTAATCACAGGTTCAAATCTATCAGGTCTAAATCGAATTCCTCATCTTCCCTCTGCCAAGCCTGCCCATAGTCTTCTCCATTTCAGGCAGTGGAAACTCCATCCTCCCACAAACCATGGTGTCGCCTTGGACTCCTGTCTTTCTCTTATACCCCGCAGCTAATCCATTGGCAAACCCTACTGGCTCCAGATCCAACCACTTCTGATACCTCCACCACCACCCTGGTCCGAGCCAACCTCGTCTCTGAACTATTGTAAGAGTCCCCTAATTGGCTGGCTCATTTCTTCTCTTGCCCCCCTACATTCTAATTTCAGCACGATGCGTTGAGTAATACTTTAAAAATCTAGATCAGATCATGCACCCCTCCTCAAAATCTTGTGATGGTCCGTAAGTCCTCACACAATCTTCCTTCTAACATCTCCAAACCTTATCCCCTGGCTCTGTCTCATTTATCCGCTCTGCTCTAGCAGGATTTCTTCCTCCAAGTTTTGCAATTGCTCATCTACTTCCAGAATGTTCTTTCCTCTAGGTTTTCACATGGCTTCCTCCCTCACCATTTCAGGTATTTAACAAAACACCATCTTACCACCAAATTTAAAATTGCAACACCACCACCCCCAAACACACACCCACACACAACCCCCTGCCTGATTCCCCACTGGATTTCCTCCATACCACTCATCACTATCTGGCATATTATATATTTTATCTACATGTATGTTCCCCATTAGAATGTAAACTGTGTGAGGGTGGGGCCTTTTGCTCACTGCTTACAACATTGCCTGGCATATAGTACGCTCTCAATAAATATTCATTTAATGAATCAAGTTGCCTAATCTTTCTGAATATCAGTTGAATAAATGTTAGAAATAACCCATGCCTACAATATAAGATTAACCTAAGAGGCCAGTGAAATACTGTGACTTGTAAACTGAGCTATGCTGTATAAATGTAAGGAAGTATGAGAACCTGAGTTCCACGTGGCCACGCTTTGACACTCTGCTCGTTTAGCAGCCTTTTACATGGACTGAAAACATAAAAATTCATTTTGCTACCTGCAATACAAGTTAGAGACCAAAAAAATCTTTTTCTTCCCTCCACAAAGGTATATTTCCTTTTTTAAAAAAATTATTTATTTATTTTTGTGGCTGTGTTGGGTCTTCGTTTCTGTACGAGAGCTTTCTCTAGTTGCGGTGAGTGGGGGCCACTCTTCATCACGGTGCGCGGGCCTCTCACTGTTGCGGCCTCTCTTGTTGCGGAGCACAGGCTCCAGACGTGCAGGCTCAGTAGTTGTGGCTCACGGGTCTAGTTGCCCCGTGGCATGTGGGATCTTCCCAGACCAGGGCTCGAACCCGTGTCCCCTGCATTGGCAGGCAGATTCTCAACCACTGTGCCACCAGGGAAGCCCCAGGTATATTTCCTATCCTCTTCTCACTAC
Source organism: Hyperoodon ampullatus (assembly GCF_949752795.1). Taxonomy (NCBI): domain Eukaryota; kingdom Metazoa; phylum Chordata; class Mammalia; order Artiodactyla; family Ziphiidae; genus Hyperoodon; species Hyperoodon ampullatus. Next base: position 59,461,628 of record NC_136915.1, on the reverse strand, counting down.
ACCCTCATTACCTGTCCCCCCAAAACCCCATATGAAATCAAAAGAAGCTGACAAACACCTATAAAGCAATGTTACTGGATAATAATAATAATAATTGGTAGCATTTCTGAAAACGTGTTTTTAAAGCACACAAATATTTTAGGCTTTTATAAGGGAAAGTGAAGCATCTGGCAGGCTGAACTAGAAGAGAAGGAGGAAGATAAATACAGTTGGTGGGGGGGGGCGGTGGCTGGCTGACCCCTGCCGAAGAAAATATTCCCTGTAGCTGAACCACAGGCACTAGCATCGTGCTGGCTTCCTCCCAAGACAAATTGGAGCTGCATTCATATTGTGTCAGCCTCCAAACAAAACGAGTGCTTGGACCTATCCCACCTGGCAGGCTGGGAATATATAATTATAAGTCCTCTGATAGCAATTGTACATGTTTCAGTAGATTAGGAAAAGCAACTAAACAGAGAGTAATTGAATTCAATGCAGCGTGTTAGGAAGGGGCTGATTTTCTGGCATTTGTGTTCCATTCAGGCGCTTCCTCCCTCTCCATCTTCGTGGCTTGCCTGTCCAATCAGACAAGTCAATTACAGAAGGACTCTATCTTCCTGTAAATGCAGTGGGAAGGAAGGATTATCACAGAGGAGCACCTGCCATGAGGCAAAGCTTAAGAGGACCTGGAAGGGAGTCTACCATCTTGCTAGGACTCACGTGCTTCCCTTGTGAGTTCATGCCTGGAAGCTTGCCCATGACCGAGGCTGGCAAAGGGTAGAGCCTTGAGGGAGGGAGAGAGGGGGTAAGGGTCACTGTGGGGATAATATGATAATTATTTGTACCAGGACTGTGCTAGACACCTTGTAGGCATGCATTATCTAATCTCATACTCGCTTTAACCTAGTGAGGTTGGTACTAATATGTTCATCATTCTACAGATGAAGAAAGAGGCTGGGAGAGGTGATGTGAGGCTTCCAATGTTACTCATGTGCTAGCACTTAGGATTAAGGGACTGTTTATGATACGAAGCACCTGGTCCCAGTTAGCCCAGGCGCCAGCCCGCTCACACATACACACACAAACACACACACGTCTTTGTCTCCTTTTAAGAGGCCTCAGAAGGATCTTGCTCATAAAACTGCCACCGCCTGTGCACATTACTAGAAGTCAGCAGGCGGGGCTCCACCTTCAATGATTTGGACTAGACTCTGGCTCTGTGCCCCACCAAGAATCTACCTTGAGGTAGTGGCGGCGAAGGTATGGTTTCTAAATCTGGGCTTTTATAAAGAAATATTGCCATCTGGTGGACACCTGCCCACACTTTTAAAAAATCTCCATAAAAAAGTCTCAAAAGCAAGGGGAAGGGTGAGGATGTATTTTGAACTTGAGTTCTCTTTTAGCCTCAACTCTTTCGGACTCAGTTGTAGGTTTCTTGTATGTGCTATGCTATTAAATAGGCTTATTCTTTTTGTAGACACACACCAGTCTTCAGAATTCACATGCATCTAAAAGGAACATGACCACCATCCACTGCCTACCACCCCCCATGCAAATCAAGTGCTCCTCTTGTTTTCACCATCTTGGTAAAGTCACCTCCATCAACCTGGAAGTTATTTTTGACACCTCCTTCCTCCTCACCTGTCCTCTCAGCCCCCCAACATACAGTCCCTCACCATGTCTCACCAATCCTATCTGCAAAATATACTTCAAACTATCTACTTCTCTCTCCATTCCCTTGGTTACAATGCTGATTCAAACCACCATCTCTTGCTTGAACTATATAGTAGCCTCCTAACTGATTTTCGTGCTTCTTATCTGGTTCCTGCCTACGTAGCTAAACTCATCTCACATGACTCTTCTGCTGTTGCTCTGTATCCCTGCTGCACTTGCCTGCTTTTGGCGTTATACAACACCCTCAGCTCTTTCCTTGCCTCAGGACTTTCCCACATGCTGCTCTCATGGGCTTAGTTGCTCTTGGCCCCAAAGTACTTGAATGTCACCCATTCATTTTTCAACTACAAATTGGAAATAGTTGACTTGACTCTCAATGTAAATTAAGTCTCCAGTATTCTTTTTTATGACATCTTGTTTTTTTTTTTTTCTTTTAGGGCATATCATTTTTGTAGTCACACATTTGTGTATTTGTTTTTTTAAAAAAACTTTTCCAATTCCTCACCCACCTCATGAGTATAAGTTCCATGAGGGAAAGAGCCAGATCTGTTTGGTTAACCTTTGTATCTCTGGTGCCTAGCACAGAGTTTTATGCACAGGAGTTTTAAAAAACAAAAAAAGAAAGATTGAAACTTATTGTGACCAATATTACTACCATTGTTAATAAAAATATCCCACTTTCCTTTAGCACATGGTTTATTTAAAATGCTGTTGCTACTTCACCGAAGAGGATATACAGATGGTGCTACGGACTGAATATTTTCATCCTTCCAAAATTTATATGTTACAGCCTAACACCCACTGTGATGATATTAGGAGGTGGGCCTTTAGAAGATAATTAGGTCATAGGATGGACCCCCAATGATAGGATTAGTGCCCTTATAGGAAGAGGAAGACAGTCCTTTCTCTCTCTGTCATGTGAGGATACAAAGAGAAGATGGCCCTCTGTAAACCAGGAAGAGGGACTTTACCAAGAACCCAACCATGCTGGCACCCTAATCTCAGACTTTCAGCCTCTAGAACTGTGAGAAATAAATGTTTGTTGTTTACGCCACCCAGTCCATGTTATTCTAGTATAGCAGCCTGGACTAAGACAAATGGCAAATCAGCACATGAAAAGATGTTTGACATTAGGTGTTAATAATCTCTCTAACCATATCTACTCATATCTTAATTGAATTATCTTTCACAGTTGTACCAAACTACGTCTTTGTCAGCCACTCATGTCCATTCTAGCCTCTAATTCCTGTTTTATGCGTAACCAAAGGGCTCACTGAAGCGTTCTACAAATAAAAGTCGTTCTTTCTTCCAAAATTGTGTCAACAAACCTCCCAAAACAATGTTTTCAATTTGAGGGCCCCAACCCATTAGTGGGTCAAGAAACCCATTGGGTTGCAGCTAGCACTGATATAAAGGATAAAATAGAAAAACTAGCTACAAGTGATATTTAAAATAGCAGCATTTTCATCTCCACTAAACAGAAACATTGAGAAGAGAAACTATTTTTTTCTTCTCCCCACATTTCCACCTCAACCCACAGCAAAGAGAATGCTGTTTCCTGGCTTCCAGAAGAAAGAACATCCCCACCCACACTTCCAGGCCATTTCACAGTTGTCCCAAAGGAGGAAACCAGCAGGTGCTAATGCAAAAGGTTGGAGCCTAATTCACATTGGGCCACTTCTTAATGGCTGCCTGATCTGTTACCAGCATTCTCGTCTATGTTGTGTGCCCTTGCATGGTGGCAGTCACACCCTGGACACAGCTGTCCCCATTGGAGGTAGGCCGAGCAATACTTGTGCTCTCTGCCCAGGTTTTTGGTCTGCAATGTGAGGGTGTGAGGCAGCCAGCCTTTCTCTCCTGCACAGCGGGTTAGGTGAGTGAATTAGAACCTGCTGCACTGGCCTCGCCCTTCTAGACTCAGCCAGTCTCCACTTACAGGACCAGGAAACCCCTTGTTGGTTTTTAGACCCAACCCTCCATCACAACTAACCAGACATCCCTGCTCTTTTATTAGATAAATCTGGTTCTTTGTTTTCTAATTGGCTATTGATATGTAGTTCCCTCAGCAGGGAGCCTTAGAGGTTTGGGGCACCAAAACCCCACTTCAAATTCCTAATAAGGGACTTCCCTGGTGGCGTAGTTGTTAAGAATCCACCTGCCAATGCAGGGGACACGGGTTCGAGCCCTGGTCCAGGAAGATCCCACATGCCGCGGAGCAACTAAGCCTGTGCGCCACAACTACTGAGCCTGTGCTCTAGAGCCCACAAGCCACAACTACTGAGACTGCGTGCCACAACTACTGAAGCCCGTGTGCCTAGAACCCATGCTCCGCAACAAGAGAAGCCACCACAATGAGAAGCCCACGCACCACAACGAAGAGTAGCCCCCCTGCTCGCCACAACTAGAGAACGCCCATGCGCGGCAACCAAGACCTAACACAGCCAAAAGTAAATAAATATATAAATTAAAAATTCCTAATAAGGAGTACCTGTGACTTTGATAATAAAGAAACCAGATTCATTCCATGAATATTTAAAAACTTCACTCATTTGCTGTTAAGACTTTAGGCAAGTTTTTAATCTTGGTCTTCTTTTTAATTAATTTTTATTGGAGTATTGTTGATTTACAATGTTGTGAAATCTCTTAGTCTTGCATTTATAAAATAAGGTGATAGAATCCAATATCTCATCCATAAAATGGAGATGATAATACTATCTATCTCATAGGAGAATAGTAGAATTTCATAAGATAATGCATGTAAAACTCTTAGGACAGTGTCTTGCACACAGTAAGAACTTCATAAATGTTAGCTACTAGTCTTCCTATTACTTCCTTCCAACTTTTAGAAAAGTACTATTTTACTGTATAACAATGCATATATGGGATAACTAGGAATGTAGTCTGAAGTACTTTCTCACCATGGGCATCAAAGCAAGGAAAAGGTGATAGTCAAAGATAAGGGACTTCCCTGGTGGTCCAGTGGTTAAGACTTCGCCTTCCAATACAGGGGATGCAGGTTTGATCCCTGGTCTGGGAGCTAAGATCCCACATGCCTCACGGCCAAAACAAAACAAAAAAAACCAAAACATAAAACAGAAGGAATAGTGTAACAAATTCAATAAAGACTTTTAAAAAAATGGTCCACATCAAAAAAATCTTTTAAAAAAAAGCTAGAAATAAAAGAAAAGAAAAATATGATTTGAGGAATAAGAAAGTTAAATGAGACATGTTCTAAGGGCCAAGAGAAAAAGAGAAAGAAAATGAGCCATGATAATAGAGGCCTAGAAACAGTGTGTGATCTCATTTTAAATTCAAGCAATACAGCTTCACAGAGATGTGACTATCAGAAAATCTAAACCTGATACTGCCACCATCCAGGGTAGCACCATTTTTACCTGTCAAGCAAGCAATTTTGTGCCTGTAGAGAAGAGCTGAGAAGAGTTGCTGGTATGTGACTAAACAAAGTTAGTCAAACACAGAATTATCTCTATTCCTTCCCAAAAGCCACACTAAAATAATATTCAATGAAAAACAAAAAGGTATGTCACAAGAAAAAGGAAAATGGGAGAGAAGACTAAAGCAGACAAGAAATAGAAAGTAGGTGAACAAGTGACAAGGCAACCGGCTTATCAGAACCAAGAAAGTGGAAATCTGAATGTCTGTGAAGGGTGGAGGATGTGATCATAAAGCTGGTCCATTCCACCAAAACCCAGAAAGGCTCAGAATTGGAGCCACTGAGCACTTTCGAAGATAGGGATGTGAAAATGGGACTGAAAATAGGAGGACTGGTTGAAAGTCTTTATAAGGAGCACTTAGACCTCCAAATCCCCCCAGTTCCTTTTGCAGCCACCCCATCCCCACCCCCACTCTGACAGAAGACTGGAGATGTTGTTTCTATTAGAATGTAAGCTCGATGAGGGCAGGACTTTCATTTGATTTGATTACTGGTGGATCCCAAACACCTAGGATTATGCCTGGCACAAAGTGCTAAGGGGGTACTGGATAAATATTTGTTGAATGAATAAATGATCAGGCATCCAGAAAATATGACATGAGTCACAGTTGAGGACAGCGTACTCAAAAAACCAGGTCAACTGAAAATCTAGATTTAAAAAATAAAACAAAACAAAACAAAAAAAACATGATGAAACTTCCAGACTCCTAGAATGATGGCAGCCAGGCTTAAACCTTCCCCACCCACAAGTGCAGTGTCTGATCCTTTCTGGTGTATCTGACTAGCCCAAGAAAAGGGGCCTACAGAAACCAATAGAGGTCTGTAGGCAGACAAAATAGCCAGATCTACACTACATTACCTACTCCCCCTATGCAACAAGTCCTGCACACACACTTACAGACGTTCCAATCAGAATCAGCCAAGGATCAGTGGACATTTGAGGAAGGCTGCCAACACAAAAGACATAGATTTTAAAAAGGAAATAGAAATTTTTTTAAAGAGAAAAGAAACAACAGAGACAATGAAAATAATAGAAAAAACTCAAAAAAATCATTAATACTCTCAAAGAGATGAGCAGATATTGCATCCTTATAACCAAAACATTTATTATTAAAAAATAAGTGTGTATGGAAGGGGACAGGGTTGGGAAAGAAGACAGAGAATAAAAGAGTTTTTTTTTTTAATTCCAAGAAGACAAAAATAACTGTCAGTAACAATGGACATAATTAGAATGTATAATTCTTAGAGGGGAAATTTATAACAGGAGATGCATTTTTGGAGAAAACTATGGCCCATCATAACATTTAATTGGAAAAACTCATAAGTATTATTCATATATAAAAGAGTATACAATACCATTAATATACTACAGTAAAATACATGTACAAAAAATAACAATATATATTTTATAAGGACACATACAAATAAAAAGATACACAACAGAATTAGAATGTTTGCCTGTGAATAGGAAGGGAATGGGAGTAGGAGTAGGGTAAAAAGGGTATGAATGAAAATTCAATCAATCAGTCAAGTAAGAGAAGGCCCTTGAACGATTAATGATGAGAGTAAGTCAAGAACTGAGAATTATGATTAGCTGAAGCTTCTGCACCTGAGTTAAAAGACAGAGTGTCACTGTATTATTCACAATTCTCCTGACTGGAAATGACAAAAACCCAACATGTACTAGCATAAACAAACTAAAAGGAATGTACTGGCTCACTGCAAAATTCAGGGGTAGTTCTGCTTCAGGCAGAGTTGGATCCAGGTACTCAAATGATGTCTACAACTCTCAGCTCTCTTGTGCCAAAACTTAACAACTGAACCATTTTACTCTGTTCATGAGCTTGTACGTTAGGAATTCAGGAAAGGCTCAACTGGACAGTTCATTTCTAATCCACTTGGTGTCAGGTGGTATCTAGCCAGGGCCAGAAGTTCCTCTTCTACAATAACCTTCTTCATTCACATGTCTGGTGTGTTGGTAATCCTTGTCCCCCCTCCTATGCACTCGCACACACGTGCGCACACACACACACACAAACACACAGTGTGCTGGGCTTGGTTTTTACTCAATTGCTATTTCTGTATACTTAGCATGTCTAAAGTTCATTATTTCCATCATCTCTTCAGTAATTCAGTCTGTTAACACTCACTGATGGAGTCTCGGGAAATAGTCATGGCCTTGCAGTTACTGTTCTGGGTCCAGTCTCTAACTGGGCCTAACAGGCTTCATAGAGTAGAACTAAATATACACAAATCTTGGCTGAGAGCAGACCCATGTTCTGCTGAAATCAGAAGGCCTGTAGGCAAAGTTCAGTGCATTTAAAATTACGTGTTGTACAGATGTGAGGGCTTATTAACAGTTGTGGACTGAATGCGTCTCTGCATAGAAAAGCTCCCTTCTTTTCAACTGTCACTTACTATAAAAATTGTTTTCTTATATTGAAGCCATAGAACATTTGGGGGTTTGTTGTTGTTTATTTGTTTGTATTGGCAGAGGAAAGGAGCACAATTAGAGGTGCCTTCTAGGAAGAGTAATCTGGCCTCTCTTAGGGTGGATTGGGAGAGAGACTAGATCTGTGATCTCTAAACATTTATATTGCGCACTTCATCAGCAAAGATTTTGAGTATGCAGCCCAATATATGTGTTTTTATTTATATATTTATCCTTGAACTATTGTACTAACAAAAGGAAAAAGCACAAAATAAGTGTAGCTATAATTTCTAATTTTTTTTTTGCAGTACGTGGGCCTCTCACCGTTGTGGCCTCTCCCGTTTCGGAGCACAGGCTCTGGATGCGCAGGCTCAGCGGCCATGGATCCGCAGCATGTGGGATCCCCCCGGACCAGGGCACGAACCCGTGTCCCCCGCATCGGCAGGCGGACTCCCAACCACTGCGCCACTGGGCTTTTAGGATTATCATGTGAAGTTTAAATAAGTTACTTGTCAAGCTTATCGTTAGGACACTAATTAATTTAAGGATGTTGGTAAAGATAGTACCCTAACCTTTCTCTTTTAGGAAGGAGGAATAAGCATACTATTATGGGACAGAAGTGCTGAACACTGGTCTCAGTGATAGCAGCCTAAGAAAAAAGGTCAGGGTGGCAACTCCATTGTGAGACAAAATTATTATTTGTAAAGGGCTTAGAGCCAATAAGATTAAGAGGCAGGGTCAAAGGCAAATTCATTATGACTGCCAGGTTCCTAAGTTCCAAGCAGATTCCAAAAAATGTGACCTAATCTACCAAGAGCTAGGGCAGATTTACACAGAGAGGAGCTTGAGTGAAGTCACCAGCATTGCACCCCACAATGTCCTCAAATTGCAAATGAATAGAATTTTACTTATGTCATTCTAGTCTTGGAATAAGAGCCTCTGCTCTCAGCAAAACTTGTTCAGTTTCCTTGCTGGGCATTCAAAGCCTCCCACGATCTGGCTCTGGTCTATCTTTCATTCATTCATTCATTCATTCAGTATTTAATGAGCATTAGAATACATCAGGCAAAGTTATTATAGCTGAGGGCACAACAGTAAACCAAACAGACATAGTAAGTTCCCTCATATAGCTTATGGTCTAATGAGGGAGACAGACACTAAAAAAATAAATGTGCAAAATAATGTTATATAATGATAAGTGGAAAAGAAGAATAGGCATGGTTTAGAGTGATAGGGGAGACTGCTGCTTATAGTCTGGATGGAGTAAAAAAAACCTGGTTTTATCCTCCTACGTGAAGTAACCTAAAAACAGACAAAATATATGAAACAACAGTTTGCACAACACTGTACATCAGGTGACAAAAGGACAGTGATCCCTGAGGGATGGAAAACAAACGGAGTCTTACAAGTCCCCTAACTGACTGCTTTGAAGGAGTTTCCAGGCAAAGCAGAGACGGGGGAATTCAGGAAGAGCTGGTGGGTTCCTTGGGTCGAGGAGATGGGGATGCAAGCTCAGGGAGATCAAGGCAACTAGGATTCACTGGAAAGAGCACCAGATAGAAGAGAGCTGAACAGAAAGAGAACCCAGAGACTAGCTGAGGGTCCCCCCTGAGTATGATGGTGGGTATGATGAGAAAGGATGAACTCGTGCAGGTAAAGCAACTACTCAAGGCCAGGGAAGAACCAGCTGTAAGGGTTAGACGTAACGGTACCTGATGCTGACACAGGACCAGGACCAGAAATGCTGCCTCTTCCCACCAGCCAGACCGGAAAACCTCAAATTTATGGATCATTGGGTAGACAAACAATCTGCCTTCAGTAGGGGGAAAAATTAGCCCTAGAATGATAACTGCCCTAATCCTGCCAAATTATCTTAAAAGCAAGACCTAAAAGGATAAATTTGGTTCCAGTAACTTAACTATATTCCAGAACAAAGATCAAGGCTATTTATAGCAATACAAAAATATCGAGCACAATTCATCAGAGACCTCTGGAAGTAGATCCATGCCCAAATTGGTACTAGGACCATACATGACTAATAAATACAAGAAAAGATGCTCAACCTTCCTAGTAACGCAGGAAATAGGAAAGAAAATAACAATAAGATGCCTGGGGAGTGTTTAAACAGGAGAAGAATGTGGTCAGAACACTCTTTAAACGAATGCACCTTTATTACATTCAAAATTTGAAAGTGTATGTAATTCGCAGGGTAGTCTCAGGATAGAAACAGTCCATATTTTTATTTTTAGAAATACTGAGATAATGGAATAATACCAACAACGATGCCAGGTTTTGTACTTAAATCCTGACATTGTTGTTGGTATTATTCCATTATCTCAGTATTTCTAGAGTAATACTGAAATACTAGAAAAAAAACAGCATTTTTATCACATTTTTCTGAGATTCCCCCACACTCTGAAAAAAACATTTTAGATATTTTGACAACCATGCAGTGTAAATTGGAGTCACAGAGGTTGCAGGCTTGGTTTTTTCCATTCTCACCAGAATATAAAGCTAAATGAAATTAACAGGTCTGTTATCAGAGTGCCAGAGAAAATACTTTCCATTCCCATCACAACTTAGCTCACAGGTCCACATATTAGACTGTGTCTGAATCAAAGCCCTGTAGCATAGGCTATAGATGGACCAATAATCTAATCATCTACCAGGCTGCTTGCTTCTCTTTCTGACACTGCAGGGGCCTTATGTTTTCTTCAGGGAAGGTCTGGGACGAGTGGTTGACAAAGAGAATGTTTCTGTTGAACCATTTAATTACTTAGCATCTGAGTACATCCCACATCAGGGCCACCATCCAGCTCTTCTGGCCAAATTCTGGCAATGAGCAAGGGCCTGGCATGGCCAGACTGGCACTAGCTACCCTCGCTTGTGTGATTTCAGTAAATGAGAGTATTGATGCTGGGTACCACTGACGGTGAAGGAGAAACATCCCAAACCTCCTCTGTGTACCTGGAGACCAGATGGATTACGCAGGAAGGAAAACTGGAGAAGAGTGTGACGGAGGAATGTGGGGGGAGAAAAAGGGGATCTGCTCCATCCAGTTCCCAGCCTTCCCCCTTGGAGCCTGGTAGTCTCCGATCCTCCACAACTCCCCTGGCTTTTTTTCCTCCAAGTCTGGGTTGATTCTTTGGGAGCTTACCCTCCTCCCCCCAGGATAGTTTCTTCTGTCCAGAACTTCCTCAATCATTTTATCTTGGATAGACCCAGCCAGAAGGAGAGAGGAACCTCAGTCCTCTACCCAGTCCTCGCTCAGGCGGGACGGTGTCTGAGGGCAACATGGAGAACACGTTGCTTACCCTATCTCATTGGAAGAATGGGAAGGAACAGCAAGAGGAGGACAAGGAACAGCAGGAGGAACAGACAGTGAAAAAGGGGAGCAGAAGGAAAAGAAGAAGGAAAGGAAGGAGAGGGAGGAAGAAGGAAAATATGTGTTGTCTCTTTGCTGCGCTATCCTAATCACTACTCAGAACTGGGAGGTACTTTAAAATATACAGACCATGTTGGGTTTTGTCAGATATGTTAAAATCTGAAGAACTAGTAAGATCTAGGCTGCAATTTGCCATACTGAAAAAGTTTTCTAGTCTAATTGTCTGCACCAGGGGTTACCACAACTCTAAAGAGGCAGATACATATTTTAGGCCTTGTGACCCATAATGTTTCTGTCATAACCATTCAGCTCTGTAAGTAGAAACAGCCAAAGACAATAGATAAATGAATGGGTGTGGTGGCGTTCCAATGAAACTTTATTCACAAAAACAGATGGCCGATGGTCTGCCCCTCTTAGCCATAGTTTGCCAACTGTTGGTCAACACAATGCCTTTTTTCTTCTTTTTATAATATGAAAAGAGATATATTTCTAGTATGGGGAAAACCCCCACATTATTCAAAGAAAGGCTATACTTTCGTGGTAAAAAAAAAAAAATTCATGCAATATAAAAAAAGTGTAGGTTACCCAAAACCTTACCACCTTGATAAAATCACTTTTAACATTTTGCCAAACATCACTGCAGATATACTCATACAGACATTTGTGCTTGTGTGTGTATGCTTTTTTTATACATGAGTGGGAAATTCTATTCATGGTCTTCTGTAACTTGCTTCCTATGCTCAAAAATATATTTGGGGCATCTTTTCATGTGAATATAGTTAGATCTACCTATTTTCACAGAGTGCTTTAGATGGAGGTAACATATCTCCCCTGGTGAACATTTGGGTTGCTTCCCTTGATAACCTCTACATCTCTACTTCCTAGTTGACCACTGGTTGAACCCCTTCAGTGATGGGAAATTTGTTCATTCTTGAGCCCACACATTTGACCTCTATACAGCAGTGTCTGGGGACTTCCATTCTCCAGAGCTAGAGAGCCTAGCTCTGTAATAAGCCAGAGAGCTAATTTTGAGTTAGTAATCAACTAACTTGAGTTAGTGACTCAATTTTGGGCCACTCCCACCCAGGCCTCTGGAGGCTTCCATCCATTTGAGGATGGAACTGCACTGAACTGACTACTGATCTGTAGTCACAGTTTGGGTCATAGCTCCTGCCTCTGCCGATACGTGTTTCAACAAGTTACTTGGGGATTTCCAAGATTGTGGGTGCTTTTCCCTGACCTAACTTCTACATGAGAAGATGGCAGCCTCTGACTGAGCAGAAAAACCAGTTTGTGAAAAACTTACCCAGGTAACCTATTCAAAAAGAGGAAGCTCTCTTCATAACTTCTAGGGCAAGTTCAGACAAAGAGTGTGGCCATGTGCATTAGAAGAAATAAAATCCTTCGGAAGCAATGCTGATATTCCAGATAAACTGTTGTGAAGTCCGTGGAGACCTGATCACCCAAAGACTGACTGATTTGCCTCATTTCTTTCATTTCTCTTTCCCCATCTCTTTCTGACTGAGCCTTTAGTTAGGGTGTTGTTATTGACTATTGAATAGAAGTTCATAGAAGTAGAGCTTCACCAACGAATTGTAATTAATTTAAAAACAATCAGCTGTCCTGAGTTATAAAACCATTTCGCTTGCTTGCTTTATAAGGGATTATATAGCAGAGAAAGCCATCTTTTAAAAAATGTTTAAATTTCATAGAATTGGGACTTTAGAGACCATTGTAAATCTCTTTTATTTTAAGGACAAGCCACAGCCCAGTAAGGTGAAATGATTGCTCCAAATTCACACAGATTGTTAGTGGCAAAGCCAGGACTTAATCTCAAAGGCCTTGCCTCATGCATAAAATTTTACTTCACTACACTGTCACTCTTTCTTAAGCAACTGATTGATTGATTGATTTGTCTCGAGTGCCATGGGAGGATGGAAGATAGTTGGAGCAGAAAAAAGAAAGGGAAAGAAAAAAGAGTTCTGAAGAAGTCTGGAGAAAGAAAAAATAGGAAATTAAATAGGTTCATAGTATAAAGAAGGCAAAATGCAACCAAGCATTGCCCAGGTGCTACATGGAAGATAAAGGGGTCAGGTCCTCCTGGGCTGGGCTGAGAATGCCAGTTTTGACTGACTATAAGCCCAAGTGAGACACTGGAGATAACCCACGTATATTGTGCACTCTGGAGCTTCTCCCAGACCCCCTGTTCAGGGGTGACACACCTGTTCCCGAGTTGCTGGGAATATTGGTTCCTGACCACTCACAGCTGTGTCCATCAGTGGGCATTACCCTTAGTGAACTGCTTTGCCCAATGAGACACCTCTTCCCAGGAATACAGGATATGGAGATACAAAGGTCCAATACACTGGACTCAATATGGTCCATTTCTGAAGAGCCACCTACCTCCAGTCCCCCCTGGACTGCAGGTCCAGCTGTAACCATGTTGAGAGGCATCCTTGTCCTCTGCCCTATCCTGCCTGCCTTGCTTCCTTACAGGTGTATCTTTTTAACCACTCGCCCATAAGTCTTCTTCATGCAAGGTATGTTTCCAGGTAACTCAATCTAAGATACCACCCAAATTCACACTTTGTGTGTATCATTCCGTGTCAGACTTGAGAAGAAAACCCAGGTTTCTGCCCCATCATTTGTTAACCTAAACCATTCTCAACTGCTCTACCTCTTCCTGTGGCTCAAGCTCTTTATGTACAACTTGACATGACTCATCCTTCTACAAGGTGGGCTCCCAAGGTGTAGGATGCTGACCACCAGTGTATTATACAAGATAATTTTGGTAGTACTTGAATGGGCTGGCTTTTACTTTAATAGTTGTTATCTTAGCTTGGGATTCTCCAGAAGCAGACCCTGAGATAAGAACTTAAGTGAGGGCTTCCCTGGTGGCGCAGTGGTTAAGAATCTGCCTGCCAATGCAGGGGACACAGGTTTGAGCCCTGGTCCGGGAATATCCCACATACCGCGGAGCAACTAAGCCCGTGCACCACAACTACTGGGCCTACACTCTAGAGCCCGCGAGCCACAACTACTGAGGCCTGTGCCCTGAAACAGGAGAAGCTGCTGCAGTGAGAAGCCCATGCACTGCAACAAAGAGCAGCCCCCGCTCATCCATCTCAACTAGAGAAAGCCCGCGTGCAGCAACGAAGACCCAACGCAGCCCAAAATAAATAAATAAATTTATTTTTAAAAAAAAGAAAAGTGAAAATGACTTATTAGCATCCAGGCCTACATCGTTGTTGTGCAGCCTGTAAAGTCACACACCTGTGTAGTCACACATGTCCTCCATACTTGGTTTAATAGTCTGTTGCCATCTTGAAATTCTTAATGATTTATGAGCATTTTTAAATCTTGTATCAGGCTCTGCAAATTATATAGTTGGTCCTGATTAGGATGTGTTCCTAGGTGGGGGAGTGGGAAGTAGGTCCTGGAAGGGTAAGAAGGACAAGCAAGAATGTGGCATCAGTTCCCACGGAAGTGAGGAGAGAATTTGGCTCAATCTCGTAGGGAGCCCTGTAGACAGTGGAGATTCACCCTGAAGTTGTTCCAACTGAGAGCAAAGGAATTGGCGTATTTATATGGGCATAGTCCTTAGTCACTGGTTAAAGGTTGAGGCAGGGGTGGGGGAACATCAATTCCCAGGTACTTCCAGCTGCCCTGTGAGCCAGCAAAGTAAATCCTGCAGCTGAGGGTGGTGTGCTGACAATGAGATGCAGGTGCCAGGATCAGGTGATGGGAATGAATGCACACCTGGAGCCAGTGTGCATGAAACTGGAGAAGGATCAGAGGGGATATGGCAGAACACTGACGGGCAACTGCTGGTGTTAAGCATCTACTTTGATGTGATCTAGAGTAAGAGACTGATGCTAGCTCATCAAAGTCATGATTTCACAGGTGAGATTACTAACAGCCAGCATCCTATGTGTAAGAAATAACAAAAGTAAGTCAATCAAAAATATAAATTTAAAAAATCATATAGGAGGCACAGTGATATGTAGATGAAATGTGAATGACTGAAGTTTGGACACAGCAGAGCAGAAAGAACGACTGGATGGAGGGTCGTGGGTAAAAGCACACCGTCTGGAGCCAGACCCCTTGGGTTGAATTCTGGCTTTGTCACTTTTGGATTGCATGGCTTAACCTCTCTGAGCCTACCTGCTAGGGTTGTTAGGAGGATTAATAGAGTTAATATATGTTAAGCACTTAAAGCAACATCTGCCATGAAAGTGTTAGCTCTTATTCTTGCCTTGCTCCTAACTAGATCAGTGCATCTCAAACTATCTGTGGGATTTTATTTTCAATCTGTTGCAGGCTGATGCTTTTATCCAACATGATAAATACAAAATGGATAACGAGAAAAATGAAAGAAACATACAGAATACAAGGCCATATTTTGTTATTAAGTTCAACAGGCAGAAAATTACTCAAATTGCTATAAAAGTTTTTACATGCTCACCTTCAGTTTCTGTGCTTATCCCATTACAGATGGGTAACAGTTCCCAGATGGTCATTGTTCCGTGGACCACACTTTGAATAGCACTAAATTAGAAAAGCTTCAATAAACCCCTTCAATTCTTGGTGCCTCAGTTTCCAGATGAGAATTACATACGTGAAAGCATTTACTAGACGACAAAGGGCTCCAGAAGTGGAAATCAGTGGTAGGGCTTTAGGAGTCGATTCTGTAGTCTGTGGCCAAAAGATACAAACTCCAGTGTATGATGGTCTCAGTCCCAGCTGGCATCAGGCTGCTCTGTTTAGAGTGTATTCCTGGAACTGTCAGTGTCTGTGAATCAGTCAAGCATTTCCTGCCACTGTACCAAGCAGGGAATAAAGAGCTCCCCTGGCAGCCTGTGGCTTGCACACCAACAGCTACCGCCATCCACAGGTTGCAAGAATCACAGTCCTGGGGCAGAGCATCCAACCACAGACTTCTCATACCTGCAGTACCCCTTCTACAGCCTGGTCAAAAGATTTCACCGAGAATGATACTCGAGCAGGGGTCAGGAGGGAAGAAAGAGTGAAGATAATATCCTCACTGCAATCCTTGGCTCCTGGCTTCCCTAGGCCTCACTTCTCCTCAGTTGGTGAAACTCAACTCACAGACATCCTTCACCAACGCTTTAACACTCCATTTCAAGTCTGGACTCTGCCCACACTGGTTTTAAGTGAGCTACTTTGGCCTTCTCTTCTCTTTTATCTCCACCCTGTCAAACAGGAAAGCAGATACCTAGGAACCTGCAAGAAGTCCACTGAGTGGTAAGATTTCTGCACATCCAACTTTTTGACTCTTTCTGGACTCTTTCTGGACTTTTTGAGGGTGAGTCCCCCGTCTGATTCATCTTTGTGTCTCTCCAATCACCATTATTGCAATGCTTGGCACACATCAGGTGCTCAAGGAGTGTGCGTTGAATGGCTGTATATACGAATAGTCAGAAGTCTGTGGAAACAGAAGTGGCTTTTCAAACTACCCCACCCTGAATCCATTCATTAAGCAGAACTCTACCAGGTACTGGGCGTTCGGAAACACAAATCTCAGGGCGAGAGATGGAGAGGAAGCGCATGATGAGTGGATGTACTAAAAATTCAACAATCCGCAGTTATAGCTCCATTTTCTGGAAAGCAAAGTCTCTCTGTGGCCCCAGGGCCCTTTAAATTTTACTGTGACTGTTTTCTTAAGAAATTCCTGGAGCAGAGCCTAACTTTTGTGTAGGGGGTTGGCGGCGTGCATATTGGCGGCCTAAGGGACGGCTGGCTTAAGAGTTGCCGAGCGTTCGAGCGTTCGCACGCGAAGGAAACTTCTCAGGAATCAGAGCGACCCGGTGGAGGGCTGTGAAGTGAGGCGGCCCGAGAATCCTTGAACTTCCAAGGCTACGGGGAAGTCGGGGAAGGGAAACTGGGGGTGGCCAAGGCGGCCAGACGTTTGCAGGACTTCAACGCTCCCGACTTTTCCCCCCTGCCGGCCCAGACCTGACACGGGTTCGGCGGCCGAACCAGGGAACAGCCAGGGCGTCTGGGCAGGAGGGAGGAGGGCCGGGCCGGGAGGAAGGAGTCCGAGGCTGCCGCCGCCCCGCCCGTCGGGCTGTCCGCCCCGCCTACCCGAGCGAGGCGGAGCCGGCGCCCGCCCGGAGGAGCAGCAGGAGGAGAGGTCGGAGTCGTCTCCAGGAGCCCTTAGAGACAGAGTCCCCGGCAGCGGCGGTGACGGCAGGGGCAGCGCACCGGCAGGCGAGTGAGCACCGAGCGGCGGGCGCAGGTGGCGGGTCCGGTCCCCGAGGGAACAGGGGCGCAGCGCGGGGCGTCGGCTGGCCAGTTCGGGAGCCGCCTCCGAGTTCCCGGTGCTGGGAAGCGAGATGGAGGGAGGGAACGGAGGAAGGAAGGAAGGAGGAAAGAGTGTCCCGGAGGGCGGGGACTGGTCGGGGCACTGGGCGCCGGAGACCGGGATGGGGGAGGGAGGGAAAGGGACGCCGAGACCCGGAGGCAGAAGGCGCTCTCGCCCTCGACGGGCGGCGGTCGGAGGGCGCAGGAAGCCAGGGGCCCTGCGGGGCCAGGGCTGGGGACGCGGCCCCCGGGACGAGGGCGGGAGTGGGAGGAGAGGTCTCCCAGCTCGCTCGCTTGCTTCCTGGTCTGCCCGCGGCCGTGCGCCCCGCACCGGGTTGGGGCTGGGAGGCTCCGGCGTTCCTCGCTCGTGCTTGCGGTGGTGCCAGGTTCGGGAGGAGGGCGGACAACTGGGGGAGACCGGGGCGCCACGCCCCTCTTCCCTACTTTCTTCCGTTCTTTCTGGGGACTAGGCGGCGTGTGCGCAGACCTGGAACCCGCTCGGCGCTGGGGGTCTGGCGGGGAAATAGCGGGTCACAGCGAGGACTCAGATCACACATCCCGCGAGGGACCCCTGAGCAGTGAGTGGCCCGGAGACTTTGCGGATGGTATGAGGAGGTCAAGACTCAGACGTGAGTCTTGCGTGATTTTTTAAAAAGTACTGCCCCGACACTTATTGCGTGGATCAGAGTGACTTTTTTTTAAATTTTAACTAGGGCATATCAATTAAAGCTAATTTTAAAACGCTGTCACTGAAGTCGCCCGACACTCACTTGTCCCTCGCCTTCTGTTTGTGTCTTGTAAACTTGACTTAAACCATTCATAACTTTCGAAAAGGACCCCGTGATTCTCGTTAAAACCCCGCCGTGGAGTGAAACTTTGGGCAACTAGAAATCTGAGTGAAGGAACTGCCGAGGCCTGTCATCTTGTGGTCACCCCTGTCCGGGCGAGGTTGTATACAAACAAGTGCACAGAGAAGGAAATGGCCAAAAACCGGCGAGAAGGGAGGTCCCCCGCGCCCACGTGTCAGGGCACGTTTAATGGCTGCTTTGAGTGGAAACAAACCGGAATGTATTAGACCTTGTGGAGTTGGGCAAACTTCACATGATTAGCTTCCTTCCCATCAGTCGTTTCCTTCCCCGCCCCCCTGCTGTCTTTGTGGACACTTTATATTTCCTGGGGCTGTTGTAGCTTCGTCTGCGTAGACTGTCTATAAGGAATCTTTTGGACCTTGTCAGAGGTAGGGACTGTGTCTGTGTGTTCTCTACTTTAAAAGCCGAGTTTGGCTTTGTTTTGAAAGTGCTAGTCCCCACACTGCACCATTGCTGGTGCTTCTCAGCCCTGCGTGTAAATTATCGCAGGATGGCGGCCCTCACCTAGGAGAACCAGGAAGGCCGGCAGCGCTAGAATGACGGGGTTGCATTTAACTGTTGCCAAAACAGTCACATTCAAGTAAGGAGCTGTTTTGATTCTTTAAAAAAAAAAAAAAAACAAAGTATATGTGTCAGCAAGACCTGTTTTCAATAAACAAACATGATTCGCACATCATTTTTTAAAGTAATCAAACGTTTTACAGAGACTTCAGTGATAAAAGGACTTTGGGATCAACCGTTCAGTTTCTTTGCCTTCCCTAACGGTAAACTAACACCATAAAACCCTGGTTTAAGTCCAAAAAATGCTGAACAATCTAAGGGCTGTGTCTTTAGGCCTTATAAAAAAAATGCAGTTGTATTTTTACTGTTTTTAACCCAGGTAATTCAGGAAGATGTTGAATCTGGACAGCATTTAGATTTGTGTAGAAATACATAAAAATGTGGATCTGTGTTTCACAAGAAACCGGAAAGATTAATACTATAAAAATTTTCAATGTCACAAGCTCCAGCCTCATTTGAAAGCCTCGCTCTCTAACAATGAGATTTGCGGTGTCGGGCTTACGTTGTCATTTGTTGAAGGACATGGGTGGTCGTCATGTTGTGACAGCAAAAAGCTGCTTAGTCGAAACACTTGAAGAAATGGCTAGCTAATATCAGATTAGTTTTGTTTACCTCTTTCTGAGAGAAGAAAATTTCAAATTTGGAATTATGTCATTTATTGTGTTGGATTTTTATTGGGTGTTTTTTTTTAAGTTTGATATGTCAGCTTAAGCTTAATTTAGGGAGGCAAGTTGTGGAAGTCAAATTTTTCTGGAGTCTGATTTGGAAGAGAAGCAGCTTAACAGTGGTTTGAGGTATGGTTTTGGTGTGACAGATGTGGATGGGAATATTAGTTATTTAACCGTTTTCAGTCTGATTTGTAAAATGAGGATGATAGTGGTCTCTGTCTTGAGAATTTTTATGAAAGTATATGAAACAGTCTTTGGAAAACATTTTGCACCTAATACACAGATAATGTTCAGAATTATTAGGTATTTTATCTACTGACCAGCAGCCGGCTATTGGATAAATTAAAAGATGGCAGTTTGAACCTTCTGGAAACACTAGATAGAGCAAATAAATCAGGTAAAGAAGGTACCTGATTTTATAGCTAGATGGATAGATAGTAGGTAGATAGATTGGTAGGTAGGTAGATAGGTAGATAGATAAAGCTTCTGGAATGCTAGAGCAGTTAAATTCCAAAGAAGTTACCTGGTTTTATAGATATATAGAGCAAGATGTCTATCCATCTATCTGTCTAAAATATCTAAAATATTTGTTTACATATGTGTGTCATGTTTCTACTACAGCGGTATGAATAATTATGATTACTGGAGTAACAGTTTTAATGTGCTTTTAGTGTGAAGTTACAGTCGTATAATATTTTTAGAGCCAGGCAATCATTTCATTACTCATATTTTAACTTTGAAGAGAATTTATATTTAAAATAGTCATGCTTATTAGCCCTGGGTAGGACATTAAACAGAAACAGAAATATTTGTCTTTTACCTAGTATGATTTTTAAAGTATGAAAAAAATGTGACCTGGAGTATACAGTTATTTTTCACGTACTGATGTCCAGTGCTAACAGATAAGCCTCAAGAAGTGTTTAGGGGGACTTCCCTGGTGGTGCAGTGGTTAAGAACCCGCCTGCCAATGCAGGAGACATGGGTTCGAGCCCTGGTCCAGAAAGATCCCACATGCCGCAGAGCAACTAAGTCCGTGTGCCACAACTACTGAGCCTGCGCTCTGGAGCCCGTGCCACAACTACTGAAGCCCGCTGCCTGGAGCCCGTGCTCCTCAACAAGGGAAGCCACCTCAATGAGAAGCCCGTGCACGGCAACGAAGAGTAGCCCCAGCTCGCCGCAACTAGAGAAAGCCCACGCGCAGCAACGGAGACCCAAAAATAAATAAATAAATAATTTTAAAAAAAGTGTTTAGGGGCTTCCCTGGTGGCGCAGTGGTTGAGAGTCCTCCTGCCGATGCAGGGGACACGGGTTCGTGCTCCGGTCCGGGAAGATCCCACATGCTGTGGAGCGGCTGGGCCCGTGAGCATGGCCGCTGAGCCTGCGCGTCCGGAGCCTGTGCTCCGCAATGGGAGAGGCCACAACAGTGAGAGGCCCGCGTACCGCAAAAAAAAAAAAAAAAAAAAGTGTTTAGGAAAGGACTAGCGGCATTTCATAAACGTTTTGTAAAAGCGTTGTGACTGATGGTAAACTTTTGTGAGACTGGGTGTTCCGTTAATTCAGGGAATCTACTCATCATGTCATTGACTCAATTGCAAAATTTAAAAAATGCTTCCATCTTGAAAACAAACCCTTTTAAGTGTCTGTTGTTTTCTTAACTCATGTCAGGTGCATAGGATTGGGCCAATTGGAATCGTGGCTTGTGCCACAGACGACTTCTCGTTTACTAATTGTTCCACAGGGACTCAGATCATGCTTATAATATTTTTAAATAACTGTAAAGGGTACAGTATTATTATGAATCATTTCTTGCCTATGACATTATACTCTGAAGCAGCGGAGGACTCGATTGAATAAATTATTGATTCTTTTCTCTCTTAGAACATCATAGCATAGTGATGGATTCCAGGCTCATGCTTCTAGGTGTGTAGCGTGTGGGCAAGTTACTTAATACCTCTGTGCTTCAGTGAGGTGTTGGGAGGGATAAATGAGTTAATCTCTCTAAAGCATTTAGAACAGTGCCTGACACATAGTCTATGCTCAACAATATTAACATTAAATTATTACTTACTGAAATTTTCTAAATGTTATGAGCATACATTATTTTTGTAACAGGAAAACAACTATATGAAATTTTAATGTTTCCCCCAAATCTAAAAAGGCTCAGTAATTTATATAGTCCTGTCAAGCAGTGCTTAAGAAGCAAGAGAATACAATCAGGCAATTCTCATTGTGTCTTTTAAACATGAAATGGAGTGCAGTGTTAATTTGTTCAACAAATTAATTCTCCTAGATCTCAGTCCCATTTTCCTTTCTTATTAGAAACTTGAAAAAAAAATCGATAATCCATGAAGTCCACCTTAGGATAGGTTAAGTAGGGGAAGGGTGGTGTGCCCAGTTACAGTGCATTATTACACTAACAACTAATTAGAAAAAAATTATGCATAGAAAAGAAAGTACAGACAAATGGATGGTGGAATTGTGGCGCTTCTCCCCATATTTTTGCCAATGAGCATGTATAGAAAATAAAAGATAATCCATTTGTGTAACAATTACTCAGTAAAACCTGGTTTATTAGCTACAAATAGAAGGATTTTGGTTTTGTTTTAGAAAAAACACCAGCTTGCATAGCAATCGAAGTTCTTTGAGTTACATGTGAGAACTATTTAGCAGTAAAAGAGAGGCCCTTTTGAAGTGTGCAGGTTTACCTAATTAAGAGATGTTTGAAATTTGGGTTTGCCTGCAGATGCAGTTCACCAACCTTGACTTTATGGAAACTGTCACTCCCCAGATCCCTCCTGTCCCAGCCCTGCATCGAGGAGCTGTGTGTATACAGCACGCGTGTCAGAGGCCTCTAAGACAGTCACAGAGAAGACATACCTGCCATTAGTTTAATGGGAGAGTTCAATAGGTAAAAAAATATACCTTCAGCACAGTTGTGCGACTCCATTTATGGAGCTGTTCTACATCCTAGGCCCCAGTCTAACCCCTTTACATTTATGATCTTGCCCAGTCCTCACAGCAGCCCAGGTGAGAAGGCTGAGGCTCCCTAAGCAGCAAGACGAGGATGTGACCCAGAGTTGTTCTGACTCCATATACTGTGCACTAAGAGCTCTGCCAGGAGCCGCAGTGGAGGTGCTTCCAGCTAAAAGTGCTTCCTTATGGAGGACGTTTCGTTTAGAAGCTGTAACTCAAACCAAGAGAAACAGGAAGAGAGGGCTCCTCTTGGGGGTGAGATGACCGGCCTGAGGAGTATTACCAGTGCCTTGCCATTGGGCTCATTGGGCTCCTTGCCCTCTGCAGCCATAGAAGTCGAAGCTTCCAGAATTCCCTCAGAGACCCAACAGGCCTGAAGGGATCCTTAGAGTCGGTCTCTCCCATGCCTGGATTCCCCAAGAGGGCCTTGAGCAGAGATGGGGGCACCAGCTGAGTCCTGCTCTAGAGCCAGCTCCCACCGACAGGTCCTGTCTCCCCGCTTCTCTCTCAGGAATAAAGGGAAGAGCGGTGAGCCCCACGCTTTGGACCCAGGGCAGAGGGTGAAGGTGATTTGACTGAAGGTTACTTCTAGGTGAATTATTCCATTTAGTGCCGACTCTCTTGAAAATCATTTCTAGTGTCACTTAAATGTCTGGTTTATTGTGTCAGGCTTTATTGGGTGTCGTAAAAGTGCTCAGGTGGGAGTGTCTGGTTGCCATCCCCTGACAAGGGGGGGTTTTTGTCTTCTCTTAACGGGTCTGCATTTTGGAGGATTACTGTATAATAAAAACCAGGGTGTTGTAGACTGTTAAAAGACTTCTGATATTTTCAACTCTGCTGGAG
Organism: Hyperoodon ampullatus; assembly: GCF_949752795.1. NCBI lineage: Eukaryota > Metazoa > Chordata > Mammalia > Artiodactyla > Ziphiidae > Hyperoodon > Hyperoodon ampullatus. The sequence goes on along the minus strand of NC_136915.1, from coordinate 59,438,467 downwards.
AATTAGTAGCTCAAAGAAGATTTTCTTTTAGGTCTGCTTTGGTGAATCAGTTGCTAAGAATCTTTTGTAATTTTTCACATTCATTGATTGTAAGCAGGTGACTTTGGGGCCAGAGGGTCCGGAGGTCTTACATTCCATTTGCTTTCTTACAGAATAGACTACCATTCCTCTTGCAGTCAGTGTCACGTAACTGACATAGGATCCCCTTGGTTGACTGAGAAGAGGAGCATAAGTTCTGACTTAACTTGGGTTGGTGTCATCACAAATGCTCCCTGGGTAGGCTCTGAATCAGTGGTCATCGCTGCGCTTGCGTGCCACATAGAGAGCATTGCCTTCATCCCCAATGGCTGTGTGCAAACCCACATGAGCCCATGGGGGTGGAATCTTCACTTTACCCATGTAGAATAATCAGGCTTTTACTTAGCTACAGATGCTACCAGCCAAGATGTCCCTGAGCACTGGACATTAAACCTTTAGCCCCCCTACACTGGAGCCCTTTGCCCAAGATCCCAAGCTTGCAGTAACCTCAAAGTTTGCCTGCTTTTCAGAGACAAATGATTGCAGTTTAGCTCTCGGTGTGAGCTAAAGAAATCTAAGGATGGAGAGAGGAATCAAAATCCAAAAGCTGCTTGGACTTTATCGAGGCGTAGTGAGGACTTTACTGATATGAAACCATCACACCAGGTTTATTCAACCAGAACCTCAGGCAAATTGGAAAAGTCAGTTGTTGAAGCCAGCAGACTTGGTGCCTGTCCTGTACCTAAACTACCCAAACCTTTTGCAGTGTTAGACCATGAGCTGCACATTAGACCATGAGGCTTCATGTGGGTGTGTAAGGTCATGATTGGCTGCTCAGACAAGTTGTCAGGGGAAGGTTGAATGTCTGGCCAAGAAGCAGAAGAGTTGGATTGTGACTTCTTGACAGGGTTGCTTTGAACTCTTGTACAGATTGTTCACTGCACAAGACTAGCTGGCCAAGGAAGTTAAGTGGGGCTCAAATCTCTCCAAAAACTATGTGTCCTGGGTTAGAACTGCCTCTGCCAGGAGGAGGGGGCACTTCATTCTGACTCCGTCAAGCCTGCAAGGCTGGGTGCACTTGGAGGGCTGGCCTTTTCGTAAGTCACACAAAGGCACAATCTGGCAGCAGGAGCCCTGCCTCTCCCAGCACCTTCAGCCACAATAACCCTCAAAATGACATGAGCCGGCTGAGTCTAGCACGTAGTAGGTACTTAATAAATGCCAGTGGAATGAAGGAATAAAACCACAGTCTCTGTAGTGTGTGCGAGTGAAGTGGATGAGCCAGTGTTCTTTTTAATCAAAAAGGTAAAATTGATGGTATCTACTAGGAAAGGCACATTCAGTGGTGCGTGTTCCCTGTGACAGGCTTCTTCCTCTTTAGTTCATCATTTCCTAAGGGGCAGGTAAAGCCCAGCACTTGAGGGGTCGTTGGCGTTTTTTACTCTGAGTCCAGCACCAACAAACGTGCTCAGCATTGCCTGGTACCTGCGGGGCTCCTGCAGTGGTGCCTCCTGGGAATGGACAAAGGGATCCATTGGTGTTTATTGACCAGCTGTGGGCCCTCCTCTTGGGGACAGGATGCAAAGGACACTGGCTGCAGGAGCCTTTGGAATTTACCTATGAGTGGCTGCTTCTTGTGTAGAAAGACTTTTCTAGTTTAGGGTAAGAAGTGGGGAGCCTTGTTGCTAAAGCCACTGACAACTGAGGAAGGGGCTTGTCTGTGTCCCTTGCAGTGCCAGCTGCTGCTTGCATGCCTCTCTTTTAAGTTGATCCTTTAGAAAGCAGACTCTCAGAATTAACCTCCTCTTGGCTCCCCTCCTGAGGGGCAATCCGCACAGCAGGTAGGATCAGCCATGTTTAGTGGGTCAAACTGCTAAGACAGTGGTTCTGTGCATAGAGGTGCTGGCTTGCACTTAGGACCTTGGCCTTCTGCTGTTTTATGGAGGGGCCGCACCTTGTGAAAAATGCCCAAAGGTGCAGAAACGTGAACGCCTTTCGCATTTAGCCTGGTTAAATGCAGCTTTCTTCAGGGAAACTCAGATTCCCAAAACAGGAATAGCAGGAGATAACAATTCCTAATAAGGATTTCCCACAGAATTTCTTTTCCTTCTTTATTTTGGCTGCGTTGGGTCTTTGCTGCTGCGTGCGGGCTTTCTCTAGTTGTGGCGAGCAGGGGCTACTCTTCATTGCGGTGCGCGGGCTTCTCTTGTTGTGGAACACGGGCTCTAGGCACGTGGGCTTCAGTAGTTGCAGCACACGGGCTCAGTAGTTGCGGCTCGCGGGCTCTAGAGCTCAGGCTCAGTAGTTGTGGCACATGGGCTTAGTTGCTCCGTGGCATGTGGGATCTTCCTGGACCTGGGATCGAGCCCACATCCCCTGCCTTGGCAGGCGGATTCTTAACCACTGCGCCACCAAGGAAGTCCCTCAAAATTTCTTGAGAGGGCAAACTTACCTGTTACATTTATGGTACGATTTGATTTTACAAAATTCCAGGATTCTCAACTTTTCAGGAATATCTCTCTGTTGAATTAAGCAGAATATTCCGGCACATGCTTTGCCCTCTTTTTTGACATAAATATTTGATGAGCAGCATGCTTCAGCCATTACTGTCCAAGTCCAGAAAGCAAATAGATGCGCCTGGCATGCTGCCTGGGAGGGAATCCTCGTGTTTCTGCCTTTGCCTCCAATTCACCTCCAGTTCTCTGATTTCCTCCTGCTGTAATAAATGCCAAGGGGCTCAGGGACACCCACACCCAGCAGGTGATACCACACAGGGCAGAGACCCCCTCTCCATGCACGCCTCCTGAGCTCTGGATCCAGGTTCCTCTGATTTACTGATGCCAACGTGAGAATTCACCTGCCTCAACCCAGGTTTCCCAGAAGCCTCCTCAGCTTTGTTTCTTCAAGCTGGGATTGTCCTATTCTTCACACTCCTGTGAAAAATGGTTTATACAACCTCTCCATTTTAAAAAAATTGGTAATGTATTTATATGGTTTACCCCCATATAAAAAGGTAAACACTGAGAAATCTTGCTCCCGTCCAAGCCTTTTCCACATTCTCTACAGGCTGCAACTTGTAAATACAAGCAAATGAGGGTGTGCATGTGTGTGCGTGTGTGTGTGTATTTAATGCTTCCCCCTTCTTTCACAAAAAGTGGTATATTATATATACTGTTCTGTGTCTTGCTTTTTAAAATTAGCAGTCTGTCCTGGAGATCTCTCTCTATCCGCACGCTCGTTTTCCATTGTGTAGATGTAGCATGGTTTATTCGACCAGTCCCCTATGGCTGGACCTTTGAATTGTTCCCAGTCTTTCGCTATTACCCACAGCGCTGCAACAAATAAAGGTGTCATCTTGCTTTTGTGCGGGTGGACCTAGAGGATTGATGCCCGGGAGCGGGACTGCTGACTCGCAGGGCCCTGTCAGCCCCTTGGGAAGGGTTGGCTCATTTTGCCCTCTGCTCAGCAGCTATCCGATGGCCTGTCTCCCCATAGCCCCACCGGCACGGAGGGTGTCAGCTCTTTTTATTTTTGCTAATCTCATTGATGAGAAATGGTAATTAGGGTTGGTTAAATTTTGCGAATTGTGAGTGAGTGAGAGGATTGGGGCCGTTTGTACATCTTCCCCTGTGGGCAGTCCAGGCCTGCCGATCCCTCCGTGGGCGTTTATCGACCTTTCCTCCTGAAGCTAAGCCTCTTGCCTACACCACTGTCAAAATCTCTAAAATACAGACTTAAGAATGTGATAGCTCTTTCGGGCCCAAGGGTAGGGTGGGCTGCCAAATTGTCAGTGCAGATTCGAGAGAAGTGGAAAGTAGGGTTTTATGTCAGTTGCTAATGTCTGATTTATAAATAGTTTTCGGCTAATGGTATCATTAAACTGCGGCTTCTCCAAAACCATTATGAAGCTGACCTTCTAGTCTAGAATTTCTCCCTCTCAAACAAAAACAAGAGAGATTGAGAATATATAAATTCCAATGGCATTTCCTGCAAAATCTTCTAAGAAATCTATATTTTTCCTTTCATATGCATCTCCTGAAAGGTCATACACGCCACATTCTTTTGTGTGCATACCTGCTGACCTGCTGAATAGGGCTCTTGTTCGCCCTTTGATTTAACCATCAGAGAGCTGTCTACTCTTATTTCCAGGGTGAAAGAAAAGAGGTAAGTAAAAGTACAAGGTAAAGAGACTGGCCAGAGTTCAGGATTCGACGAAGGGTGCAGGGTTGGAGTTCCACAGTCATCTCTCTTTTTTTTTTTTTTTTTTTTTTTTTGCGGTACGCAGGCCTCTCACTGTTGTGGCCTCTCCCGTTGCGGAGCACAGGCTCCGGACGCGCAGGCTCAGCGGCCATGGCTCACGGGCCCAGCCACTCCACAGCATGTGGGATCTTCCTGGACTGGGGCACGAACCCGTGTCCCCTGCATCGGCAGGCGGACTCTCAACCACTGTGCCACCAGGGAAGCCCTTGCTTTTTGAGGTGCTCTTTCAGTCAGCTCTTGGGATGCTTTTTTAATATAAAATTAATTTTCATCTTTTTAAAAATGAAATCCACCGAAAGAGAAATTTTGGTTGAGGGAAAAGATGACTGTGTGTGGCTTATTTCTTTATTTTTTGCGTTTAGAAATTCAAATGAGGCAGTCCTGTATAAAGTTAGCCTCCATCTCCATCAAAAAAAAGAGAAAAACAAAACAAAACAAAAAAAGCAAAACCAAGAAAACCCTAGCACCACAACAAATTCTCCTTCTCAGAGTTCCCACGTTTAGCAGAGGCCCATGAAATCTCTAGAGAGGACGCTATGATCTTCCACCCCCAGCGCTGTCTTTTGAGCTACAAAATGTGTGGATTATTACCTTGTGAAGTTGGGTTTTCAGCTCTCTGGAGGCTTTGTTTTCCTTCCAGTGCTCCTGTCGCTGTAGTGTTGAGCTCCTGCACTATAGTCTCAGCTCTGTAAGAACAGGCTCTTGGTCTGTTGTTCTAGCCCAGGACCTAGAAGGGTATCTAGCACCTTGGAGTGCTCCATCAATGGATAAATGAATGCTGCTGAGGGTAGCTGCCTTCTGGACCTGGCTGGGTCTTTGTGGTCAACCATGTTAGTGATCCCATGTTAGACAGGGGCCTGGGCTGGGGGTCACGTTAGCCATTCCTTGGCCTTTGGGCAGGATGCTCCAGCCCTTGTGCACCCTCTGACGGTGTGCATGATGGTTTAAGAGCTCAGGCTTGCAGTCTGATTCACCTGGGCAAGTCACCTGACCTCGAAGAGCCTCTGCTTTCCCATTGCAAAATAAAGGTAGTGACACCATATTTCAGCAAATCTAAGGTGCCATCAATTATGAGATGTGCCGTTATTCTATGAGCCACTAAGAAAGAAAAAAGAAATTGCTGCCAATTCAACTGTAGCTCCCATTAATCCCAAGAATGTATTGGTTTTCTATGGCTGCCACAACAGATTACCACAAATTTAGCCACTTAAAGCAACACACATGTATTATCTCACAATTCTGACATCAAAAGTCATCACGGTTTTAGCTGGTTTCTCTGCTCTGGGTTTTACAAGTCCGAAATCTTATTGGGAGGTTCTGGGAAGAATCCATTTGCAGGGTCGTTCAGGTTGTTGGTAGAATCCAGTTCCTTGCAGTTGTAGGATTGAGGTTCTTGTCTTGTTGATGGCTGTCAGCGGGGGACCACCCTCAGCTCTCAGAGACCTCTCCTGGGCCCTTGCACTTGGACCCTACACCTCAGATGATGAATCCTTCTCATGCCTGGAATCCCTTTGAGGCCCCCTCTCCTCCATCCCTCTGCTTCCAGCCAGAGAGAGTTCTCTGCTTTTAGGGCTCATTTGCTTCAATTGGGCCCACCTGGATATTCCAGCCTACTCTCCCTTACTTACATCTGCAAAGTCCTTTCTGCTGTGTAACATAACATATTCATAGATTTCAGGGATTAGGGCAGGGACATCTTTGGGGCGCCATTCTGACTACCACAGTCATCCTAGTATCAGGGATGTTAAAATGTGAGCAGAATATGTTTCTTAGAATTGATTAAATACTATCTTTGGTTTAAAAATTAAAGAGCTACTAAGGTATGTAAAGCATTCAGGGTGTCAATAGTAAGTGCTCAGGCGTTAACTATTATTATTATAGTTAATGGTATGATCATAGTGCTTATATAATACCCTTCACCTTTAACTTCAGTTGAAGTTACTCTCCCAGTTAGATGCACTTGACACTAATGGAGAAAGTGTAGTGTGCGGGCAGCTAATTTGATGACAGTGATGGTGATAGTTACTCCTTGAGTGACATCTGTGTGCCGACATGTGCTAGGACCTTTACACACTTTCTCAGGCCTTGCAGTAGCCCTCTGAAGTAGGCAGTACTGGCTCCATTTACAGGTGGGGAAGCAGGTTCGGGGAGGTTGAATACTGCTTAGGAGCTCAGCAGTAGTAAGTGGTGGTGGCATCTTGCTTTGAATCCAGGTCTGCTGGCTCAGCAGTCAGTGCTCTTTGTGACACCATATTACCTGTCCTGGTGTCCACCAGGTGTGTGGGCTGGAGGCGGTGGCCTCCTGGAAGGGAAAGGAACACAGGGGAAGAGGCATTGCCCTGAGATGTGTCTCTCTTGTACTCAGATGTTTCTTTGCTATTAACTGTTTAGCTTATCAAGGAGAAAGTTCCTCTCTCTTCATCCTTTTTTTCAGTTTTCAGTAAACACAGAAATGATCTTTTTTCATGCAACAGGTATTTATCAGTTACCTACTCTGTGAGGATACAGCTGTGAACAGTATTGTGCTTTACAATGAGAAATATATAGACGATCTTTGTATAGTTCCTGTCACAAAACTCCTGAAACGTTTGGAATTTCCCAAGTGATGAGAGCGATAAAGGTGTCTTTTGTTCTGTTATTGAGGTGACTTTGGGACCACACCTAAGGATGGGGGCTGTTTTCCTGGGACTCAACCATGTGATTAGAAGGGTGGAACTTTTGATCCCATCCCTCAGACCTCCAGGGCAGGGAGAGGGGCTGAAGGTTGAATCAGTCACCCATGGCCAGTGATGTAATCAGTCGTAGCTATGTAATGAGGCCTCCATAAAAACTCAAAAGGACAGGGTTAGGAAAGCTTCCGGTTAATGAACAAGTGGAGGATGGGAAAAGTGGTCCTCTCCAAGAGGGCATGGAAGCTCCGTGCCCTTTCCCTGCACCTTGCCCTCTGCATCTCTTCCATCTGGCTCTTCCTGAGTCATATCCTTTTATAATAAACCTAGTGATCTAGTAAGTTTCTCTAAGTTCTGTGAGCCGCTCTGAGCCCTTAAGCTGTGGAATCCGATGCTATCTCCAGATAGATATGTCAGAATTGAGTTGAACTGTAGGACACTCAGCTGGTGTCAAGAATTGCTTGGTAGTGCGGAAGCCTCCGCCACAAATTGGAATTGGTGACCAGAACACTTTTATATACTGTGTGTGGCTTTCAAAGGGAGGAGAGTTAGCATTGGGGAATTTCTGCTTTTTAAACTATTTTAAGTGTAACTGGGGCAAAGGGGAAGGGAGAAGAGGAGGAGAGTGGTTTAGCAGAACTGGAGTAAAAATAGTAGCTACCTGAATGCAGTAAACTACTCTAAGATTGCAGTCTGCAGAATTTTCCCAAGACACAACTGCAGATTATCTTAGGCTCTTCAAATTCAGGTAGACATTCTTTTTGTTGTTGTTGTTTTTGTTTGTTTGTTTGTTTTGCAGTACGCGGGCCTCTCACTGTTGTGGCCTCTCCCGTTGCGGAGCACAGGCTCCGGACGGGCAGTCTCAGCGGCCATGGCTCACGGGCCCAGCTGCTCCACGGCATGTGGGATCCTCCCGGACCGGGGCACAAACCCATGTCCCCTGCATTGGCAGGCGGACTCTCAACCACTGTGCCACCAGGGAAGCCCAACAGGTAGACATTCTTGAAAACCAACCTCATCATCTTGCCCTCAAAGCCTGCTTTTCTTCCTGCCTTCTTTAAGTCTGTAGACATCTCTATCCACCCAGGATGCCAAGCTCTGGACCCCTGAGTCCTCCGAAACCCCTCCCTCCTCTTCCCCTCCCTCCAGCTCAGATACCCCTGACCTCCACCGTAGCCTGCCACGTCCACTTCCAAACTAGTCCACATGCCTGGTGTGCTCTACCCCCACTGCCTCTCATCCAGATTGTCGCCGTGGCTTCCTAACTGACCTTTCCCCTGCACACTGCCGCCAGGGTGATTTTTCTAAAACATGGGTTTGAAGATGTCACTTCCTGTCTGGTAGCTCCCCAGAGGCATCACAGGCTAGTGGTTAAGGGTTCACACTGTACAGGTTCAAGGCTGCCTGTGCTTCTTACATGCTCTGGAATCTTGGAAGTTATTTAGTTGCCTTGTGCCTCAGTGTCCCCATCTCTAAAATGGGTGTAATAATAGCACCAACCTCACAGATAGGTTGTGGAATTTAAATGACTTATATGCATGGAGCACTTAGGACAGTGCCTAAAGCCCTCCATGAACATTATTAACCCACAGTCCTTGATACCACAACTGTAGCTCACCTTCCCTACTGCTCTGCACCTCATCCTCCCACCCTCTCAGTGCCACACAGAGCTTGCTCTGTGGACAGACTCTTCGCTAATGATCAGACACTAGGTAAGTACCCACATGGAGCGAACACATTTAGACATTTTCATAGCAAGTTTTACATCTCTTGAATCTAATGAAAAATTTGGCTTGCATTTTATATTTCATTTTTCTATCAGTTCTTTTTATGGCATCTTATAAAAGTATTGGTCCATGGTGAATTAGAAATAAAACCGAAAAGCTGATCTTTCACCAAGGATAGTTTGAAAAGCACTTCCCAGTTCCCACACATCCCAGCTAGTTGATTCATCCTGGCCATGTTACCCATATTCACCGTGTAGCCTTAAATCTCTCTGGATTTCTTCACACTGTTTCCTCTGCCCAGAGTTTATTACACATTTACACAGCACCTATAAGTGCTAGGTTCTGGGGATATAAGAGTGAGTAAGATACTGCCTCTACTTTGAAGAAGTTTCCCTCCAACTACCCAGTGAGTTTTTGCCTGTGTTTTGAAACCTAGAATAATTTTGTTCTTTCTTTCACCCATTAAGAAAACATTTATTAAATACCAACTGTTTATGAGGCACTTGATGCATTCTGCTCCTGCCCTTAAGGACCACCAAACTAATGGGGGGGGCGGGATACGTGTGAGCAGACACAAAAACAATGATAATAGGATGGGAGGGTTAGAGAGCTGTGTTAATAAAGAAGTGTGAAGTACAGAGGAAGGTGTGTCTGACTTTCCCTTGGCCGGGCAATGACTTGGGAGCTGGGATATGGTTTCACAGGTACAATGGAGGAAGTGTCATCAAAAACTGAAGATCCAGGTCCTGAGGTCAAGCCCAGGCCCAAAGCCCAGATCTACCACTCACTAGTCATGTGACTTTGAATGACTGACTCTCCGTCTGTCAGGCTGCTATAACAAAATACCATAGACTGAGTGGCTTATACATGATGGAAATTTATTTCTCAGAGTTCTGGAGGCTGGAAAGTCCAAGATCAAGACACCTGCAAGTTCAGTGTCTGATGAGAGCCTACTTCTGGGTTCATAGACAGCAGTCTTCTCACTGTGTGGGGTCTATTTAATTTTTATTGAAGTATAGATTTACAGTATTGTGATGATCGGCTTAAGAAGGTGTAATGTACACACACACACACACACACACACACACACACACACACACATGGGAGTATTACTCAGCCATAAAAAAGAATAAAATATTGCCATTTGCAGCAAAATGGATGGAACTAGAGAATATTATATCACTTGTATGGGGTCTCTTTTATAAGGGCACCAAGCCCATTTATGAAGACTTCACCCTCATGACCTAATCACCTTCCAAGGCCCCACCCCCAAATACTATTACATTGTGTTTAGGATTTCGACTTGAATTTTGAGGAGACACATTCAAACCATAGCACTCTCTGAACTTCAGATTCCTCATCTGTAAAATGGGGATAACAATACCAGTCTACCTCACAAGACTGTTTTGAGGCTCGCCTGAAATTATTATGTACATAATGTGTTTAGAACCGAGCCTGACATATTCAGCTCCATAAATGTTAGATGTTATCGCTCTTGCGGTTACCTTTATTCCCCTACCCTTCCTACCCCTATGTCGGGGACATATTTAAATTTTCCCTTGTTTGGGTTTCCCGTGGCAGGCTTTTCAACCAGCACACTGATTATTACATTGAATTGTGTAGTCTTACCTGCATATCTCTTCCTCCCCTCCAGAATGTACTGTACCTCTTGAAGCCAGTGACATTTTTTCCTCTGTCTATTGCCAGTGGCAGACAACGTTCAACTCGTAGAAGACTCAATGAATACTTAGAGAATTTATATTGTATTTAAATTTGAGCACTTCTTGTCAAAAAGCTTTGTGAAGAGTCTGGTTGTTTCGGACTGAATGTTTATGTCCTCCCAAAATTCATAGGTTGAAATCCTAATCCCCACAGTGTGAGGATATTAGGAGGAGGGGCCTTTGGGTGGTAATTAGGTCATGAGTGTGGAGCCCTCATGAATAGGATTACTGCACTTACAGAAGAAGCCCCAGAGAGCTGCCTTGCCCCTTCCGCCATATGGGGACACAGTGAGAGGATGGCCATCTGTGAACCTGGAAGTAGGCTCTCACCAGACACTGAATCTACTGGAAACTTGATCTTGGACTTTCAGCCTCCAGAAGTGTAAGAAATAAATGTTTGTTGTTTAAGACACCCAGTGTATGGCATTTTTGTTATAGCAGCCTGAATGGACTAAAACACTGGGCAAACATTAGTTTCCGCTTTGCAGATGGGGAAACGGAGGCTCTTTCTAAAGTTTCTGTTACTTGCCTAAGGTCAGGGAGCTAGTGAAGGGCAGAGGTGAGATTAGAACCTTATGTCTCTTGTTTTCCTGTTTTGTGCTGCCTTGTCAAATCCACCCTGTGAGCTGGAGGTATGTCTGGCTGCTGGCCAGACTCAGAAGCTCCTATCACCTGGTCCCACGTGTATCAGGATGGCTGAGTAGGCAGGAACCAGGCCTGGAGAGACCTCTAGACACACCCTCTCTCCCCACCCATCTCGCTCACTGCTGCCCCAATGGTATTTATGGGTCACACCCTTGGCAGTGAGCGTCCACCTGGAAACCTGGGGTGGAGGTGGGGGACAGAGGCAGCCTGCGGCAGGCAGGAGGCTGTTGGAGAATGGAGGAGAGAGGGAGGGCCTTGTCTAAGAGTGAGTGCTTTGTAACAAGGCTACAGGGATGAGTCAAGGAGGAGGAGCCCAGTGGAGTCAAGAGGTTGGAGAGTTGGGAAAACTCTTGTAAGGATATCCAAAGACAGTGAAGCTTTCTTAGGCTTCTTCTTCCCTCCAGAAACATCTTGATGCATCTCCCTTCACACCCTCTATGAAAGGGGCACCCTTTACACTCTGCTGAGGAATATGTTCTGTGCTCCGATCACTTCGATTGGGTTGTAGTCTTTATTATGGAGGCAGGGCAGAGTGGTGAATTCACAACGAGGACTCTGACCTCAAACTTTCTTGAGAAAAGTTTAAAATTTATGACTTCGTACATTTCTTTTTTATTCTTTCATTAAAAAAAAAGGAAAAGAATTCTCAAAGGGGGCTTCCCTGGTGGCACAATAGTTGAGAGTCCGCCTGCCGATGCAGGGGACACGGGTTCGTGCCCCGGTCCGGGAAGATCCCACATGCCGTGGAGCAACTAAGCCCGTGAGCCATGGCCGCTGAGCCTGCGCGTCCGGAGCCTGTGCTCCGCAGCGGGAGAGGCCACAACAGTGAGAGGCCCGCGTACCGCAAAAAAAAAAAAAAAAAAAAAAAAGAATTCTCAAAGGGAATAGGATCTAGTGGCTAAGGTAGTCTGGAAAGCAGAAGAGCCCAGGGTCGTGGTTTGCAGACCTGTCTGCATATTGGGATCAGCTGGAGAGTGATTTTTGACAATCAGAGAGCCCTGGCTGCACCCAGACCTGTGAAGTCAGCCCCGCGGGCATGGAGCCCAAGGGTGGCCATTCCTGTAAAGCTCCCAGGTGGCCCCAAGTGCACAGTGAAGTGTTGGGAGGGGTGCCCCGAGGGTGGCCTTCTTGATGCCCTAGGTAAGGCTGGTTCTCTGCAGTGCGGATGATTGACGCGAGGAGAAGCCGTGACTGGGCCGCCAGTGAGTCTTACGGCTTCTGGCTCATTTCCTCATCTAATTATGGGGTGTGGGAGCAGCCTTGGCGATAAATCCTCTCTCCGCATCAGCTCGCAGAGCCCCTTCCTTGAAACACGCTGAGCTCTACCCTTGAGCTGTCTAATCCAGCTCTTCCCACTTATGAACAAATTATTGGTGTATCCTGTTAGGTGAAAACAAAAAGGAGTGTCCTTGAAGGGACAATGTCACCGTTCCCATTTAGACATAGTTACCCACAGTGGAAGAGCACGGCAACTCTGGGTGCGAGAGGGCTCTCGGTCCAGGCCTCTCTCTCTGTGGCAAATCACACCACCCCGTGGATAGTTTTCTGGAGAAAGGGAATCCGCTCAACTCATGTTACTCACGAGCCATGTTCAACATGTGTTACTCATGGCCAGGTTCGTCACGTGGAGCCTAGGAACAATTTAGTGTTTTGTTTTGTTTTTTTTCACGGTACGCGGGCCTCTCACTGTTGTAGCCTCTCCCGTTGCGGAACACAGGCTCAGGACGCGCAAGCTCAGCGGCCGTGGCTCACGGGCCCAGCTGCTCCGTGGCATGTGGGATCTTCCCGGACCGGGGCACGAACCCGTGTCCCCTGGATCGGCAGGTGGACTCTCAACCACTGTGCCACCAGGGAAGCCCCAATTTAGTGTTTTTGAGGAGTATATTGCAGGCTCTTGACTTTTGACTAGAAATGGCTTTAATGATCAATGTTCGTTCTGTTTTATGTCCAGTAGCATATTTTATTTTTATCAGGGATTTAGTAAAGGAGAAATTGTGAGGGAAGGTGACCTGTAAAATTCACATCATAGAAATGATTTGTGGGTTTGTTTCGCTGGATACAAATACAATTTCATTTTGAGAGAGAGGTTTTTTTGGATTGAATGTCCATTCCCCATAGATTTCCCCATTCCCCCTTGAGAGCTAGAAGCCTTCCGTATGGTAATGCTTTCCAGAAGCATCTGAAAGTGAGAGTCCCTCGGGAACTTTTATGGTCACGTGCCAAATTAAAATGAAAAATGGAATCTCAGGAGTGCTACTTGGTTTTGAAACTAACTTCACTTTTTACAGCTTTGACGATGAGAAGGAGAGGGAAGTAACCTTCTTGTGTGCCTGCTTTTGACCAAGTGTTACAGCCTTATAAAGGAAGTATAATTAGTTCACTTTATGGAAGAGGAAACTACAACTCAGAGAGGTTCAGTAATTTGTCCAAGGCTGCACAGCTCATGAGGAACAAAGCCAGAATTCAAACCTGTTTCTATTAGACTATACCGTGCTGATCTTTGGTACTAAAAAAAAAAAAAGCAACAACAAAAAACGCACTTAACTCCTTCCTTAGGTATTAATTTTCTAGTACCTTTCAGAGGCTTTTCTTTTATCGTCCACAGAAGATTGTCCTGAGAAGCATATAAAACATAAAAGCACATAAAAGCATTGTAAAACCTGAGGCTTAACGGAGTCAGCATCTATGGGAGGACAGAAAGTCCAGAGAAGAGAAAGTGGAACTGCTTCCTGGCAGGTACCATGTTTATAAAGAGCCCAGCAATCACTCATGTGAATTTGTTTTTAAACTGGCTCATGACAGCTGCAAAGACTGGAATTATCAGTTCTCAGCTCAATTGTCTTTTTATTATCTGTGACTTGCCCTTGTTAAATATGGCATTGTTAATAGGCTTTTGGTTGACGATTGCATTGAATGCATGCGTTTTGGTTATTTCACCAGAAGACAATGCAGAGGAAGTTTAGAGTAAATGTTGGAAAAGTGACAGAATTGAAGTGTTGGCGTTCTCCAGAATTTCTAAACAGGAAAGGCTCAGGGCTGGCAGGCTACAAGGGGTATGAGGGGACAAATCTGGAAGTTGTGTTTGCTAAACAAGAACGATTTTTTTTTTTTTTACTTTGCATGTTTTTGTAATGTTTTCTAAAGACGTTTTAAAATTTATACTTTATAAAGTGAGACAGTGTTTACTGTCCATATTGAGAAAAGGGTTCCTGCAGTGGCAGAGAGGAGGAGCCTGACTGGCAGAGACTAATCCCAGCTCTGCCACTTGTTACTGTGTGACCTTAAACAAGTTACTTTCCCTTTCAATGCCTCAGTTTCCTCTCCTGGAAGATGGAGATGATATTGCACCTTCTTCCTGGGGTTATTGTGAGGCGTAAGTAAGTTAATATATATAAAGTGCATAGAACTGTGCCTGACACTGAGTAAACTAGACACCCAGTAAATGTTTGCCATTGTTCTTTTAATTAATTGGAGTTTAATTAATCTAGTCAGAAGGTCTGATGGAGACAGTGGTAGGGAGGAGGATGTTAAAGTTCTCCCAGGCCAGCCTTTTGAGAATTCTGCCAGAATAGGTAATTCTGTTCAGCCTGATGATTTGAAGTCCATGTTTTTAATTCTCACAGTATGCCAAATTTATATTTCTACAATATTGTATAGTGGGAGGAGCATTAAGCTATTTATTTTTCAAACGTGTTGTAATTCCAGCTGTACTTTCAAAAAGTGTTAGATGCGACCTCTGTTGAAACTGTACAGTCAGCGGGGCAGAGCGACAGCCGGAAGCTGTCAGGAGCTCTGTGCGAGAGACGTCATTGATCCAGGTGCTGGGCGGAAGGGCCCCAATCATCTGTTCCTCTGAGAAACCAATACCTCGCCACCAGCTCCCCCCAGGTCAGAGTGAACAATGTAGTTTTCATTCTGTGGTGAAATGAAATGTTTTCTGGAGTTTTCTGGAGAAATATGCTTTTTTTCTGGCCCCTAAACGCCAACAGATTTGTCATGTAGGTCCTGAGGGACACTGGAGATAGATTCCTGAGGATCTTCAGCAGTTATTCCTGGGGAACATTTGGAGAGACTGTTCTTGTGGCCACTTCTCCTGTTAACCCTTGAAGTAATTAGAAGGATGTTATTTAATTCTCATTCAGTGACTGTGCTTCTACAGGAAATAATTAAGTCCAGGTGCATTGTTCTCTTGCTCTAATTTGATAAAGGGTCAGCCAGGAGGTCCTAGGAAAGAAGAGTGGGGAGAGAGTTAGGAGCCTACCCTCGGGAGTTTTAGGTACAGAATTAAGGAAGGTTACAGTGGAAATGGGCCATGGTGATCATGGAGCCCAACTCCTGCTTTTTACAAATGAGGAAACTGAGGGCCAGAGATCGGCCTGAGTTTGTAGAACTAATTGGTGGCACCCCCCGGGACTCTTGGTTCCAGGTCCAGCTGCCTGGTCTACCCAACTACACATCTGTCATAAGTGTGTCTTTAGAGCAGCTCTCTGCAGTAGGACTTTCTGCAGGGTGGAAATGTTCAGTCTGTCCAGGATGGTAGCCACCGGCCACGTGTGGCTCCTGAGCACTTGAAATGTAACTAGTGAAACTGAAGAGTTGTATTTTTTTTTGCTTTATTTAATTTTAATTAATTAAAATTCAAATTTTTACAGCTGTATATGGCTAGTGAAAACCATTTCGGACAGTCCAGCTTTGGAGACATTGAGGAGGAGAAAAAGGCCTGTCCTCACCTCCTACCTTATTCTCACAGGGCGAGAGGCTCACCTTTCCGGTGGCTCAGGTACACTAGGTCTTGTGCCAACCCCGGAGAGTCAGCCTTCGCCAATCACCCGCTCTTTCTGGATGAAAGGTGGCTCCTCTGTGAAGTAGTGGGTTGGATTGTATCTCCCTCCAAAGTCTCATTGTGTGCAGACGTGGCTCTCCACTGATCAGCAGTGTGACCTTTGGAAGGGTGCTTAGCCTACCTCTGCCTCAGTTTCCTCATCTGTCACCTGAAGTTAATGCCTGTTCTGCTCCCTCATCTCAATAATATTGGGAGAGTCTTAGAGTAGGAAATCAGTGAGAAGAAATCCCTTTGCAAGCTTTTTTTAAAAAATGGTCTTTGGGGGCTTCCCTGGTGGTGCAGTGGATGAGAGTCTGCCTGCCGATGCAGGGGACGCAGGTTCGTGCCGGTCCGGGAAGATCCCACATGCCGCGGAGCGGCTAGGCCCGTGAGCCATGGCCGCTGAGCCTGTGCTCCACAACTGGAGAGGCCACAACAGTGAGAGTCCCGCGTACCGCAAAAAAAAAAAAAAAAAAAAAAGGTCTTTGGTGTCTGGAAATATTTTTGGCTTTGGCACAAGTCGTGGGTGGGTTTTCTTTTTGCTAAGGTGCCGCAGGTGATGAACTTACTGTGTCGAGGTGATCCTCATCGCCAGAGTGGAGACAAATACCACGCAACCCCTATGAAATACAAGCTGGGAGACATTGTCCTGATGACAGATGACTGATTTGATCAGTGGGTGCTAGTTTTTCCTAATAATCTTGCTTAACGTGGCATTCCCTAATCTATCTCTGCATAGTCAGCTGTTTCATCTGAGAAAACAAAGTGGATCCCCTCTCTTGGGAACTGTGGCTCCCCTCTTGGCTTCCCTTCCTTGTGCTCCTTTTCTCACGGCAGCCTATGTAAGCCCCGTGTGGAATATAATCGACAGTAAACAGATAAAACCCTCTCAGGGTTCCTTAGTGATAGCCTCTCCATCAGTGGTTCTCAAACCTTGTTCCCAGGTGGTGATTTGCCACTGGCACACCCACAGCTCACTGGTGGGCCTCGAGTCTCTTCAGAAGTGTGCCACCAAATTTTGATCAAGGCATAAAATGTACTTTTGCTACCACAGAATAAGTAGGTCTTCTAGCCTGGTGTGAGTGGAGTAAAAATTGCTCTGAGTAGCAGGCAGTGAAACATGAAGCTGGGGCCAAAGAAGGACGGCTAGGTTGGCAATTGTGGGAAGTTTGCCCCCAAGCACTTGAGACAGCTGGGTAGGGCCAGCAATGCGGTCGGTGTTGGAGGGTGACTCTGGGGGGGTGACCCAGGACGAAGTGGCTTAGCTGCAGATGCCGTGGAAACCCCGGGAAGCATTATTTTATTGCAGCTGGGTGTGCCTTGTGATTATGGTTGAATGGTTTAGTGTCGTGTTGAGTCTTTTAATTCTTTCAGTGGTGCCACCCAAAATTGTAGCGTCTGTAACTAAGCCAGAGACCCGTTACCTGCCTCTGAGGTCCCTCGGGATGGCTGTGGGGAATGAGGCAGGATCTGAGGGTACTTGTCGGAGCTCTCCCTACCCAGAACCTACAGAGCTGTTTCAAATATTCATATTTTGGGTTTCCCTGGTGGCGCAGTGGTTAAGAATCCGCCTGCCAATGCAGGGGACATGGGTTCGAGCCCTGGTCTGGGAAGATCCCACATGCTATGGAGCAACTAAGCCTGTGTGCCACAACTACTGAGCCTGCGCTCTAGAGCCCGTGAGCCACAACTACGGAGCCCGCATGCCACAGCTACTGAAGCCCACATGCCTAGAGCCCATGCTCCACAACAAGAGAAGCCACCACAATGAGAAGCCCACACACCGCAATGAAGAGTAGCCCCCGCTCACCACAACTAGAGAAAACCCACACGCAGCAACGAAGACCCAATGCAGTCAAAAATTAATACAAAATTAATACATAAAAATAAATAAAAATTTAAAAATATTCATATTTCACAAATCAACCTTCTGAAGAACCTTTTTAGAAGGGATTCCTCGGCTTATTTTTTTTTAAGTTGAAAACCAGTACTGTAGAGCAGTGGTTCTCAAATTTTAGCACCAGAGTCACCTGGAGGACTTGTTAAAACATAGTACTGTGAGCCAGTGCAACTGCACTGAAAATTGCATTTCTAACCAGTTGCCAGTCGACGCTGATGCTGCTGGTCTGGGGACCACACTTTGAAAACTGAACCACTGATTGATTGTAGAGAACTGACGTAATCATAATAACTACCTCTTCTGTGTCAGGTACTGTGTTACATATGATAAATTCAGTCCCATTTGAAGCTAAAAACCTTATATGACTAGCCCCATTTTACAAAGGTGAAAACCGAGGCATTGCAAACTGAAGTTTCAATAACTTACCCATCATTAAATTGCTGGGCATCAGAGAGCTGGAATTTGAATGGAGGTCTGGATAATGCCAGACCCCTTTCCCATCTAGGATGCCACGTGCCTTTCTTGTAGACCACTTGTTCCCAACCCATGGTCCAAGATGGGGATGAGGTTTGCAGATCCAGTCTGCATGGCCTTCAGACTGAATGTCTCACATATTGGATGTCTGTTGTACACATGCATTTTGGTGATAAAGACACTGTGAAGTCATATTAAGTGTCTCAGCTGGACACAGTTAATGTGGAGTGAGCATTTTCTCACACAATGGACCCTGGAACGACAGCTACTATTACTGAGGGCCTGGGAAGTTGTTTTGTTTCTTGTTTCTGATGGCAAGAAGTCGTCTAGAAAAGATTGGGAATTATTTCACTAAAGCAAGGTGTCCGGTTACCTTTTCTAAATCTGGGCCTTGGGGAAAGAGGAGGGAGACATAATATGAACAGATTCTCATTCGAGAAGATTGCTGCAGAGAGTAATGCAGTGGTGTGGATTGATTCTGCCAGGGACCCGTGCAGTCTGCCCTCAGCTGCCGGCCCCAGTGAGGACAGGATTTGTCCACTCCTTCTGTCCCCCAGGCCCTGCCCCATCACCTCCCCCAGCCCTGAACCCGCTTTCTGCGCTTCCTTCCTCCTGCCCTGCTCTGCTGCTGGAGGCTGTCACGTCCAGTTGCCTGGATTCCTTCCCCGTCAGTTGCCTCCTCTCCCAATTGCGTTTTCGCTTCTCTGCTGTCTCATTCAAATAACATTTTTTTGGTACACTCACCATGTAGCAGACACTTCTTGCCCTCTCCACACAGATGTGTCCAGTCCTGTCAGCTCTGCTCATAGTTACAATGTGTCCAACCTGGGCTAAGGACTAAACTTGCATCATTTACTACTGACCACTCATGGGTCCTTGGATAAGCTGCCTACATTCTCTAAGCATCTTTAAAAAGGGAACATAACTTCAGAAGGCTGTTGTGAAGATAAAAGTAAAACACTACAGGTACAGTACTTCCTGCAGGGCCTGACGTGTTTAAGTACTCTGTGGTTATAGATCAAGAGGCTTACCCACGAAGGGAAGGAGCAAAAGGGCATTATCACTGCAGTTTCCTCCACCGTTTCCTTCTGCCTTCAGTCCTTACAGGGTGCCCTCCTCTCACCCCTTTCACTGAATCACCTTCTAGATCAGTGCTTCCCAACCTTTTTTCATTATCACCCCATAAGGAGAAAGAGTAAAATAAGTTTAAGTTCATTGGTTTAATTAAATTAAATGTTAAGAAACACACATTTTATTATGTAGGGTTGAGCTTTAGAGGGCCACAAACCATTGTCATATTAAGAATTTTTTACTCCCCCCCGCCAGAGCCAGTTTGCACCCACATTGGGGAGGGGGAGTGAGCAATACCCCTTCTGATGAGAGTGCATGCTTTAGATGCCTAATAGTCTTCTACTTGTGAAACCCACTAGCTTCCTCTGGATCTGCCATCCTTGGTCTCTCCCCATACCTCTGGCCTGTGGTATCCCGTCCTCTGCCTGCGGCTCCTCTAATGGGACCTTCTCTATCTGTTTTCCTGGCCCACTCAGCCAACTGAGTGGGACTGAGCATCTGAGACTTCCAGGACAGGGTCCCATCTCGGGGAAGAGACACACCTCTTTCTACTACAGCAGGAGAAGAGTGGTGGGCAGAAGGAACAAGGTCCAGCAAACCTAGGAAACGAGCCAGGAGCGGCAAGTGTGTGGTGGGGCTCAGAGGACACAGCAGCAGGGCGGAGAGAGGCAGGACTAACCCAGGGGGTGATGAGGGAACCAGAGCTTCAAAAGTACCACTGTGAGCACTGCTCTCCGTCATTGTTTTGTTTTGCCGTCATATTAACATATGACCTTAAAAATCACAAGTGCCGCTCTTCGAGAAACTATGCTTCTGGGGTAGAGCAGTGAATGCCTTTCAGACAGAGAGGACAGTATATGAGAAGTCTGGTGTTGTGAACGCGTCAAATGTCAGGTTTGGCGGAGCGGGAGTGGCGGGCTGGAGACGGGAGAGCCTAAATGTGCCTTGCAGACAAGGGTTGGGAGCCGATGCGTGGTTTAAAGCAGGTGCTTCCTTTTTGTGCCTCTGATCCGGTTTTCTCCTTTTTTCCCATTTGCCCTCATTTACCGTGCCGCATGTCCCATAGACATTAATCGATCCTTTACTCTGTGCCCTTCCCTGACTGTCTGGATCTTTGTTGGAAGTCTGACCCTTCGGCATCCACAGAGCCAGCCTCCTTGGCACCTCCATTTGGATGCCCTGTGGGTACCTGCCTATCAGCTCATTCTTACGGTCCCCCAGGCTTGAAACCTTAGAATGATCTTCTTTCTTATTCTCTCTTATTATTGTCTTAAGAAACCACAAGCAGGGCTTAATAGATTCTCTCTCCCTCTGGCACTGCACACGTTCACTTGGGCATTCAACAAATGAATGCTCAGTTGCTATCCTCTCAGATGCTCAGTCCCACTCAGTCCCTCTCCTCCCTGTTTTTTCTTCCCCTTCCTTTCCTCCCCTCTGCCTTTTTCCCTTTCTTCCTTCGTTTCCTGCACCCACCCTCCCTCCCTCTCACCCTTCCTTCTATTTTTTTGGAGCTAATATGGAGCCAAGAACTGTGGTGTTGCTTTGTGTCCCTCTTTTTCATTTAACACTCACGATCACTCTATGAAATTATATATTATTATTGGGTTGGCCAAAAAGTTCATTTGGAACATGTTATGGAAAAACCCGAACGAACTTTTTGGCCAACCCAGTATTATTCCATTCTGCAGATAAGGAAGGTAAGGATCAAACAGGAAGAGTAACTTTCCAAATTCACACAGTTAAGTGTCAGAATTAGGTCATGCTTTTCACGTAGACCACTGAAAGAATCCTAATGTGTCTCTCCTCCTGTCCCTCTCCACTCCAAGCCTTCCCAGAGCCCTCTGGGTTTGATCCTCTACAGCACAAATGTGATCATGTAAATCCTTTACTAAAAATCCCTCAGACCACTAGTACTGACATCCAAGCGCCCCACAGCAGCATGGCCCTGGTTTTTATCACTTTAAAGGCATCAGGGTATGGCAGGAACAACATGGAGTTTGGTGCCAGAAGACCTGGGTTCAGTCCTGGAGCCACCACTTTCTAGATTTGTGATCCTGAGCAGACAATTCATTTCCCTGAGCCTCATTTGTTTACTTATTCAGTGAATATGTATTGTGTGCCTTTGATGTGCTGGTCACTGTGTGGGTTTTGAGTATTATTAGTGAAGAAAACATACATGGTTTCTGACTTCAAAGAGCTTCCAGACTGACCTCAGTTTCCTCATCTGAACAAGGACGATGATGACACTTAATCTCACTGGGCTGTTGTGGGAGTTGACAGACATGACAGGCATGAACATGCTTTGCTACATGGAAGGTGCTGGTCATCTGAAGTTGTATTTTCTTCTGCTTCTGTTCCAGGAAGGTTCTCTGCACATTTCTAGCTCTGTATCTTTGCTTGTACTCCTCCCAACCTTTAAACCTCCTATGTGGTCTTGATTGCCCAACTGAAAAGGTATCTTATCCAGTAAATCTTTCTAGAACCTCCCTGCTTAATATGAAGTTTTATTCATTCATTGATGGATTCAAGAATATTTATCAAACAGTTTTTAGAACGGTGTTTTCCAAGGTGTGGTCCATAGACCCTGAGGGACTCAAGAATCTTTCAGGGAGTCCACAAGGTCAGATTTCTTTTTGTAGTATTAAGATGATATTTGACTATTTTTTTTATTGTATTGACTTTTGAAATAATGCTGCAAAAGCAGTGGAGGCTAAGACTCCTTGTGCCTAATTATTAATCAAGACAGTGGCACCAAACTGTATTAGAACCCATATTCTTCACCACTACACACCCACAATAAAGAAACAAAACAAAATGCCATTTTCACTGAAGAACGTCCTCGAAGCAATACAAATTATTATGTTTATTAAGTCTCAACACTTGAATGCATATCTTTTTAAGATTCTGTGTGACACAGAAGAGAAAATAAAGCTCTTCTGCTAAAACTAAAGTGTGATGATTGTCTCAAGAAAAAACACTTGTGCAATTATTTGAGTTACAAGCTGAACTAGCCGCTTGTTTGAAAGAATGTCTGACAAACTATGGCTATCTAGACTTGAATATTTGGCAGATGTTTTCTCAAAAAAAGAACAAAGTCAGCTTGTCACTTCAAGAAAAATAACTGGCAGTATTTGTTGCCAGTGATAAAATTCTAGCTTTCAAGAAAAAATTAGGATTTTTGGAAAACTTGTGTCTGCCCCCATGAGTTTGACAACTTTTCAAACATACTTTTAAGAAAGTATACTTAACGACTTCCCTAATGAGATCTGTGGTAATGTTAATGAGTATTTTTTCTTGGTATTGTGTGATGAAATGTGTCAAGATATGAAAGCCTGCATAACTCAGTGAACTGATGTTTTTCAAAGACCAGTGTGTGATGTTACAAGCCCTGTATAAAGGTCTATTCAAATGCAAGATGGACTAAGCAATTTTAATACAGCAGAACATGAGAAGTTCATTGAAAGGGTTTCAGCTAGCCTTTAAGAAATCATCACTTATGTAAGTCTTGGTGTAGTCAAAAGCATCCACCATCACCTGAAAAGGCTCTCCATCTATATCCATGTGAGGCCAGGCTTTCTTCATATACTACAACCAATACAACATATCACAACAGATTGGGCTTAAAGGGAGAAATGAGAATCCAGCTGTCTTCTATTAGAGAGATTTGCACAGACATGACATTAAAGAGATTTACAAAAAGGTAAAACAGCTCTACACTTCTCACTATATCTTCTTTTATTTTGGAAAACATAGTTGTTTTTCATAAAATACTGTTTTTGTTAGGATCTAATGGATTTATCATTGTTATATTTTTAGTCCATTAATAAATATTTTCAAAATTTCTGTTTTAATTTCCAATAGTGTATGTATGTGTGTGTGTGTGTGTGTGTGTGTGTGTGTATCGATAGTGTAAGACAAATAAACAAAAGCCCTTTGGTTTTTTTTTTTTAATTTTTATTTATTTTTGGCTGCATTGGGTCTTCGTTGCTGCGTGCGGCATTTCTCTAGTTGTGGTGAGCAGAGGCTACTCTTCATTGCGGTGCGCGGGCTTCTCATTGTGGTGGCTTCTCTTGTTGTGGAGCATGGGCTCTAGGAACGTGGGCTTCAGTAGTTGTGGTGCACAGGCTCAGTAGTTGTGGCACATGGGCTTAGTAGTTGTGGCTCATGCAAAAGCCCTTTTGTGATCCTCAATTTTGAAGACTGTAAAGGGATCCTGAAACCAAACAGTTTTGAGAGCTGCTGAATTAGAACAGTTCTAGTCACTGGCATACATCAGTGAAAACTTAAATCCCTCCTACAGTGAAATTTATCCACGAATATCACTGTGGTTCTGGGTTTTCTGGCACCATCTAACTATGTACAAAATCACTTCAAATAGGCATGAAATGATTATAGACTAGTATACGGTGTTCTGTCATCCATACCATGCCTGGAATGCATGTTAATATAAGTACATTAGAGATGTGAAGAAAAGCAGTTCACCCAAGAGACTAATAAATGTGTCTGCCATGCCTACAGCTCCTTCTAAAAAGTCCCGTTTCAGCTGAGGGAAGCAGTCCAGACTATTAGTTAAAAATGGGTGGCCATGTTTCTAACTAGTATGACTTCTTCTCCCCCAGCCCTTCTTCCTTATTAGCCTCAGATGATTGGGTCAGGAAGAGGCCCTGATCATACGGCAGCCAGTCTAACAAGCATTCTGGTCTGCTGTGAACACCTCAGCCCAGTTTAAAGGCACCATGTGCCCAGTCGGGTTCTTTATAAGAATTTGTGAATGAAAGACACATAGGACTGGGAGAGTTGGCAGTTGGTACTCTAATCTGTGGCTGGGAAGACAGTCACAGAAGCCACATCACAAGCTCTGAGTCAGCAGAAACTGTGAGGAAGCAGAAGCAGAGGGGAGACCTAAGATGCATGGCAGGAGCAGAGGAAATAAAAGGCTGAGTCCTCAGTCTGGGGGATCCCATAGTTGCTGCCGTTAATGGGAGACCAGGGAATTCAGTCCCCAAAGCTGCCCTGGCTCCTCTCAGTTCTTGAACTGCTTTTTTTTTTTTTGGTCTCAGGGAGGCCTGTCACCATGGTCCTCATTGTTTTGTATATCTTTACAGTAAACCTCTAATATGTGAGGTCACTGGAGAGAGTCTGTTCCTTTCCGCAACAGAGCTTAACGTATACGCAGGTGATTGGAAGTCAGTCGGAGTGGTGGGGTAGGGGAGACGCCTTAGAGGAAATGGCATCAGCAGGGCCTGACGGGACTTGAGTGGACAGAGGGCATTCCAGGCTGGGGCACCAGCATGACCGAGAGGCATGTGTGAAGAGAGGAAGAGGACGGCAGGGGAGGTCCCCAAAGTAGAGTAAGGAAGGGATTGGTTGGTTAGTTCAAGCTGGTTAGCTCAAGTGGCCTCATGCAGAGAGCACTGGAAAGCACCAGAGGAGGGCAGACCGAGGCAGAAGGTGAAAGGGACCTCCTGTAGGTTCTTGAACAGAGGATTAAAAATGGAAGTGGGGGAAAGTTAGACTGGCCTGGTGACTGGGGAAGGGTCTGAGGAGAGAGCATTTGAGTCAGGGACCCTGGTTTCGGTGCCATTGCAGTATCCCTATAGTGTCTGTGGACGTGCTGGTCACCTCATCCCTGCTTTCAATAGAACTTGAAGAGCCTGGCCTGTCTGGTCACCCGGGAAAGGTCTTGGTTCTGAGGGACTGGTTTTCTTGTTAAAAGCCTTGTGGCCACGTTAGGAACATCCCAGAGACAGCACCCATGTTGACTGGAACAGGACTGATCCTTCTCTTTTCCACCTCCCACCCCATTTTCTAGGTAAGAACTTCTTCAGGAAAAGTATGAAAAGTTTAATGGGGAGTCATTTGAATACAATCAATTGGGGATTTTCCAAAAGGCAGAACGACGACAGCAATGGGTCCTTTTCCCGAAGCCACACTCTCCTGGTTGGGCTTCTTGAGATTTCAGGCGTGAAATGTTAACGTTTTATTTTTGTGTTACGCATACTTGAGTTGTTGTTGTTGTTTTTCACAGTCAATTTAATTTATGGATTTGCGCTGCCTGACTCAACTGTGCTTATGAATTTAAGTGCTCAGCGAGTGGGAGGACTACCTTCCTCTATCTACATGCTCCTCTTGTATGTGGTGACATCTTAGGAGAGCATTTCATCCTTCCAGGGAGGTTGAAAGGGTAGGGGGTCCCTGCCTTTCAAGGGCCTGTATTTGAATGGAAGGACAAGTTGGAGATGAGTAGAAAAAGAATCTTAGAGGTGATTCTGGTGAGCATGACTTTTTGTGTTTTGCCAGTTAGATTTTAACTCACAAAAGTGTGATATTCCAAGTTAGAATGAGCTGGCTTTTGAGTTGGGGTGAGCTGAGGCAGGACGCTAACTATTTCATTTTATTCACCTTAGCAAAATGTTAGCTACTAAGCAATTGACTTCTCTGCATCCCATCTATAAAAAGTTGATAATTATAATACCTCCTTCTTAGTGTGGACCTAAGAGTTAAATGAACTAAAGTGTAACTCAACTGGTAAACAGGCATTTATTGAGTATCTGCTATATGTCATGTACTCTGTGCTTGGGGTTATAGTAGAAATCAAGATTGAGTTCAAATGGGGCTCACAGGAAAGTGCTTACGAGTGTGCCTAGTACATACTAAAATGTTCAATAAATGGTACCCATTGTTATTACTGTTATTAAGGGAAGTGTACTCAAGTTCAGAAATTCTTGAACAAGCCAGAGTTAGCCAGAGGAAAGGTATGGCAATCCAGGCCTCAAGCAAAAAGCATCCTGAGTGTGCCAGTCTCAGCAAAGAAGGGCTGTCCCTGCAAAGCAAAGGCTGGGTTATCTGAACGTACAGTTTGGAAAGAGTCCTGTATTATGCTTTTCACACACATACACACACAGAGAACATTATCATGTGGCTTTCAGGCACCAAGAACAATGTATATGTTTAAGCTGGCAAATAAATGGGTGTCTTTTATCACTAGGGCATTCATTTTCATGATAGGAACCCAGAAGGCATGTTTTTCAAAATTGGTCACATGTTAAATTGTGAACATGCATTTTGTAAGAATTCTGTAATATGGATCTTAAGAAGGGCTGTGGAGATAAAATAGGAGAGCCAATTGTGAGTGGTTTTATTAAATTCTGAATCTTCATTGGACACTTAAGTCCTCACATTCTAGTGCCAGTTTTCCCAACGTGCGTATTTTTGCATAGTTGGGTCAGTATGTTCTTCTTCTTTGTTGGTCTACTTTTGCATCTAACCTTGGTTGATGTTGCCCTTTTCTTGTGTCCTTACACTCCACCTCTTTCTCCTTGGGATGGCAGTAAAATGATCTCCTCTACTGATAAGTAGCCGTTGGTTTACCTTTGTATCCAAATACGAGACATTTGGGTTGTTGCCAGCATTCCACAGTGAGGAACATACTTGCTATAAACAGTGTGCAGATTGCTTAGTCAACGACTTATTATGTACCTTCTGCAATGGCACTCTCTGGCAAGGTCTTGGAAGTGATATCAGCTCATTAAACTAAGAGTCCTAAGAACTGGCACTCAGGAGTTCCTGAGACAGCATGGCTTATTTTTCTTTCTATAATTAGGAGATATGTAGGGAGGACCTATCATGTGCAATGGAGTACCAGGCACTAGTGAGCAAGGTAGAAAAGGTCTCCAACTGATGGTGCATACAGTGGCCAACAGATGCAAGATGAGTGCTGTGGAAGCAGACGTCATCATGGTGACATTGCCATCCTGTAAGCACAGTGTCAGACTTCAAGGCGAAAAGTGGATATTTGGTCTGGGTGGGTCTAGATACAGTATACAGTGTAACTACGTGAGATTAACTGCAGATAGTAGGGTGAGAGACAATCAAAATTGTAGAATATTAAAAAGTAATACAATGTTTTATTTCTAAATTGGGCTAACAAAGTGATGGCTAGGTTCAAAGCTGCATGGTAGAGTGAAAAGCACAAGGCCTGTGAATTCAGACAGTCTCAGATTTGACTCTGAACTCTGCCACTTGTAGACTTGTGGTTTTGGGGAAAACATTTAAAGCTGCTGAAACTCAAATGTCCTTATCTCTAAAATGGGCATAGTATTTTCTGTCTTTTGGCATTGTTTATATGTCCAGTGCCTAGTGCAGCGCCCAGCACTGGATAGAGGCTCAGCAGTTGGTTGTTGGCAGAAAAAAAGAAAGGATGGATGGATGGATGGATGGAGAAATTACTCTGGATTGATAAAAACTGAGAGCCTCTGTGCTAAATAATATAGGTACATTCATAACAAGTCATATTTGCCCTATTGGCTTGAGGTTTGCCAAGCAAATGTTCTCACTTCTAAGTTAGTGGGGACCAAATTTAGAAGCCATAAACCTCTCTTCTGTCATCTCATGTATATCAAGGCTATAAGTAACAGAAAAGAAAACATGACTAATTGTGGCCCTAACAAGTAGGGGGTTATTTTCCACATATTCAGAAAGTGTAGACGAGGTAGTTACTTCTGCCATTTGCCTCTAAAGAGCTGTGCTCTTTTCCTTCATTGGATCTGCCTTCTTTGCTGTGTTGTTTTTGAAATTCAGACTTGCTTTCTCATGGTCACTGATGGTGATCACAGTTCTGTGCTTTACTACCAGTTTCAAAGTTGAGAACCAAGGAGGCACCTGGCACATGTCTCATGTCTTTTGTGAGGAGGCAAAATCCTTTCCCAGCAGACTCACAATATGTCCCCTCGGGCCTTACTGGGTGGACAGAGCACACAGCCTCCCTTAGGCCAAGGCTCCCACCTTTCCTGAGCTCACAGCATCTCCACTCAAACAAACTGGGGTTCTGTTAGCAGGGAAATGTTGAGGGCTACGTTCATTTTCACATAAGTGAACTGGTTAAAAAAAAAAAAAGCAAAAGTTCAAGTTTAATGGAGATGATTTGCTTGTAAAACTGTGTTATCTGCACCAGGAGATTCAGGATTTGCAAGCCCCCAACTGGGGTGTAATGATTCTGCTGGTTTTAAGCTGGGTAGAAATGTTTTTGTCTCTTGGTTGTATGTGTGAGGGTTTTTGTTTTGTTTTTTTCTCTTCTTCCTTTTTGAGCGGCAGACGCAAAGAGGAGTAAAAGAGTTGAAATAGGAAAATATTTTCTGGAGTTAGTGCTAGGCCTCTGAAATGCTGCAACCCTGACTTTTGCCAGAAGCCCGGTGCTGAGACTGGCCAAAAAGACTGTTAACAAAATACTTCCCGACCAAGCTAAGTGAAGAGAAGAAAATATAAAACAGTATTGGGGCGGTGGGGGGTGGGGGCAGATATTCTGAAAGGAGGGTTGTCAGTGAAGCTTTGCAGGAGAGTGTAGGAATTTGAGGGTTGTACACTAGTGTGTGGTTTACATTGGCTCTGCCCAGGTTCAGTGCTCAGAGAGCAGAGGAAGAAAGGAAACCACTTGCCTAGCCTGAGAAGGATGTAAAGACTATAGTGGGATTAAGTCCAGAGTCAAATTGCACACACACACACATTCTAGGAATCCAAATTTGTAGTTTAAAAAATATATATATCAAAGTGTTTTTGTGGGAGCTCTTGACTTGGATGACAAAATGCTTAATAATCAATATCTGCCATTTTCCTCTTTTGGAGAAGCCACCCAACCACTTACATTCCTAAACAAATATTCATAAATTAATAGGATTTCATGTCGCAAACATCAAAACTTTTAAGATTTAAAGAAGTACTCACACATGTCAATAAAAGTTCACCAAGACTTGCATTTGATTTATTGCATTTCATTTATTGAGGAGGTAAAGGGGCAGAACTGATACTGATCAATGCTTTCTATTTATGTTATCTCTGCTCTTAGAATTTGACCATATCCTTGAACTGTGCTATTTCTCAAATGACTGGAGATTAATAATATCCTGTTTTTATACAAGAATTTCAAAGTCTCCCATACAAAAGCTCCAGACAGATGATGCTTTAAGAAAAGGAGAAAAGACACAGTAGATAAATGCCAATTGACTAGACTCTGAAGCTGAGGTTTGCTAAGAGGCCAAGTAAAGGAGAGAAAGGTGGAATTCAGAGAGAGATACTGGTCTCTGTGAGGTTGCATTCAAGGCCACGCTGGGAAAATGCCAGAGGGCTGGGAGAATGGCCGTCCCCTCAGAGCTAACACTGAGTACTTGGTGCCTCATCATAAATGGGGCTCATTCCTGAAGGAAACACTGTTCTTCTGAAAAGCACCCATATTGAAGAAGCAACCAGAAAACCCAGATGTATAGGAGATGCCTGGCAAGAAGGCTCTGTGCCTCCTCCCCTCTGTGTCTTCCAAAGAGTTTTCTTAATATTCCACAGTATTTCCTGTGGCCACTGGGCCCAAACTGACTGGAAGCATACAACAAAAGTAGTTTAGCCAACCACTTGGCACTAAAATCTGAGCCAGCCGTATTCAGAATTAACTGAAAGAGACACTGCCACTGCCATAAATAAGGCAGACAGTTTCTTTATGAGTTGAATTCTCTGAGCATTTTTTGAAGGCAATAAAGCTTTAAGGCTTTAGTAAGAGGCAAGAGACTGTAAAACATGTCAGATGCTTAGTAAAAACTCAGGGTGCAGCCACGAGTTTGTGTACATTGAACTGGGGGACCACACCATTGACCCTCAAGGGGATTGGGCACCCTAGCCCACACCCTGGTGGGGTGTTTCAGAGAGGGCAGACATATCAAAATCTAAAGTGCGTATGTGTGCAGGGGGGTCGTTGAAAACTGATGTCTTATGATTCATTTGGGAAAAGATTTATTTTCATAACACAAACATCTGAAAATCAAGTTCAACAAAATACTTCTGGTTAGTTGACAATATGCATTTATTCAGTAACAAAAAAAAGATTATTTTATTGAATGCCTCTTCTGTGTCAGGCGTCGCCTCAGGCACTGGGGGTACAGCAGGGAACAAACAACGTCCTTTTCTCGCGGGGTTTACATTCCAGTGGAGGACAGGGCTAGTAATTCAGTAGAATAGAAAAGAGCGTGTTAAGTACTATGAAGAAAAGCAAAGCGGAGTAAGGGAAGAGAGAGCAGGGCCTCTCTGAGCAGATGACACTTGTCAGAGACCCAGAGGAAGTGAGGCTGTAGAGTGTGCGGGCCTGCGGTGTCTGTGAGAAGAAGTCCAGTAGCGGGAAGGATCAGTGTCATGGCGTATCTGAGGAGACGGGGAGGTCCCTGTGGAGCCTGGTAGGCGAAGGGTGGGCGCGCTAAGCCTGCTGGGAAGCCATTGGAGGGTTTTGAGCGAAGAATGAAGTCATCTGAGGGCACGAGTGCCCCCTGCTGGCGGGGAGCAAGAGGGAAGCCCAGAGATCAGCGTGGAGGCTGTTGATGTCCTCCAGGTGACAGATGCTGCCAGTTTGGACAAGGAAGCGGTGAGGGGAGGAATGCGGAGATGTGATAGAATTGGGGAGATGTTTTGGAGGTGGGGCTGACAGGATGTGCTGACACATTGACTGGATGTAGAGTAGGTAAAAATGGAGCCAAAGATGACTGAGGATTTTGCCTTGAACAAGGGGCATGAATGGTGGTGTCCCACTTTTAGCACTAAGAGCCCCACGGCAGGAGCCGTGTGAGGAGATTATTAATTTGGCTGTGGCCATTGTTACAAGTTTCAGGTGCCTAATAAGGCATCACTGGGGAGATGTTAAGTCAGAGAAAAGACTGGGAATGGAGATGTAGATTTAGGGAAGAGGAAAGGGGGTGAGAATGCATGTCACAGTTTCCCAAAACAACTGAGGAAGGGCACATCAAATTCTGGTTGGGGAAGGGAAGGGGAAGGCTTTATGGTTATCAGAAATGAGTGTGAGTTTTAAAAGGTTAAGAAAGACTGTCTTACATCATCAGTATCCACAGCTGTTCCTAGAATTAAGGGAGACATATTCATAGGAACAAAAGCCAGCTTTGCCAATAGAAGATAAATAGGAACTGAATTTCTGAATTAGCTGTTCTGTTACTCTTTTGCTAGGCCACTGTGAACATCTTAGGTATAGATAATTAGATAGAAACATGTACATCTGTCTAAAACCATGTGCAGATTTTTCTTTTAATTTATTGGAAGCCTGGGGTATGTTAAGAACTCATTCTTGTGGGAAGGAAAATAAATACATGGAAGTTTAAAGTACGGCCTGTGCATCCAGAAGACCTTATAATCAAGATGTCCATGCGGATACATGAACAAATGAGAAGCATGAGGGTCCAAGGAGAAGGCTGGGCATGGAAATGACTAGCTCCACAGTTAGAACATTGCTGAATGCCCTGGGCTGCCTTTAAAATCCTCCCAGTGGTATGGGGAATGACAGATTTTTTTTTTTTTTTCTTGGCTCTGGGCGGTGGTTGTTGGTTTTTTGTTTGTTTGTTCTGTTTGTTGTTTCCTGGTCCAGTGGGTATATATTTGTATATTTCCCTAAGGGGGAGGGTCAGCAGGTTGTGTCATTCAGAATGTATGTAAAATGGGAAGCTCCCTGAGAATATCTGGAGGGGGTGCAAACTAATGTTAGAATAGAGGCAGCAAAGGTGGCTTTACCCAGGAAGCAAGTGCAAGTGGTAGGTTTAAGTACAGGAAGATTGTACCGATTTTCTTAGGCGCTATCTTCTCGTTGAATTGTGGCATTAAGTGGATTATATTGAACATAGTTGGATTTGTTTGTGTGTTTGTTTGTTTGTATAAGCTGTTCATCTCTTTCTTGGAGATACAGGAAAAAGATGGACAATCCTTAGAAGATTCTCCATGCCCAGCCTTGTTTTGGTAGCTGCAATGAAAGACTCTACTGAACCATCCAGTAGAGTCCAAGTCCCGAAACCAGGGTGGTATATTTCATAGCATGTGCTCTAAGTGCCTGTAAACATGTGGGACCTGAAGGGAGCCACTCACAGCCTCACTTGAGGACTACTACTCATTGCCTTCTGCCTCTGAGTCCAAGGCCTGCAGAAGTATGTTCATCCACAGCAGCGGTCTGGCAGAGTGAAAATAAAACCTCTCTCTTGTTTTTCTGACTCAGGCTCAGGGCAGTGCCCTTTGCTGCATCCTGCCCTCATTATGCTGCCTGACTCTGTGCAGCGGACATAACCTGAATATTTCTGTGATGAATCTCTCTGTCTCAGTGTCTGACGGAAAGTGTGTCATGGAAAGGAGTGATACGATTAGAGAGCTAAGCCTTGTGGACAAAATGATTATTTTCAACATAAAAGCAGAATCTGTTACCCAGAATGCTCCCATAAAACTGGACTTTTTAGAGGGAAACATAGTTCTAATATATATTACTGGTGACAAATGCTACTAAATTTTACTCTTTTTTTTTTTTAAGTTTTCTGAGGCTAATAAAATCCAACCCTATTGAATAGTTTTTTTCCAAACATGATTGGATCTTTAAAATATTTTTTTCCTTGAAAACTAATCAGAAATGTGTTGGAGATCATTGTTGCCAGAAAAAGAGTCTAAGGTCATATCTTCATCCATTCCTGCTTCAGGAGTTCTCACAATGAGCCTGGCTAACATTAGCTGAGCTTTGGGGGGTGGGCCGCGGGAGCAGGTGTGCCTTTGAATCAGGATTTAATGGTGGGCCCTTGGCTCTTACCAGTTTGAAGTCTTTCTGCGTCTTCTGCTGACTGCAGGCCACAGGGGCTGTTTTACTCATTACCCTGTTGCAAGGAAAGGAGTGCTCTTGAAGAGCTTACGTTCCCTTTTATCAGACAAGAACCGTGTGCCGCAGCTGCCCGAGTCAAAAGCTGTAGCAAAAGCTTAAGGATTGCCATCATCTCATCCACAAGCCCTGGTAATTTTCTCTTCTGTGGTTCTCCATGGCCCAGTTTTTTTTTACCGTCAGTCATTCTATAAAGATTTATCAGCTACCCTCTGCCTGTCAAATATTGCCATAAAGTAATATCCTATTGGGCCTGTAGTTATTGGAAACTGTGTTACTATTTTTCTTTGTCTTCTCAACTTTCTTAACTGTCTATTGACCAGTAAGAATGTAAGCCATTGCAATAGATATGGTCCCTAGTTAACAAAGATATATGAAAATATGTTTACTACTCTGGATAGGTAAGTAGATTCATTTATTTAAGGATGATTTTCATTATTAAATTTGAAAGGTACTTGGTTAATTCTCAGTTAAAAACAAGAAGCACAAAAATTAAATTGAGACCCCTTTTGGCTGATTACTGTTTTCAGTAAGCGTTCGGTGAGTGATTCCCTTCAGCATGATAGCTAGTGATCACTAGGCCCTAAGCTAGTCTTTGTGCTTTGCAAATATAATTCAGCATGAATTATTGCAAATGATATAGGACCCCCAGACAAGCCCCCAAGATATCCAGGAGGGTCCTGAAGCTCAAAAGGTCTAGGTTAGCTTCCAGGGAGTTAGATCACATTTAACTTTGCACTAATTCTAATATAAAAACCTAGGGCATTCAAACTCTGAGTAGGTGACCATCCATCTTGGTTTGTATGGCACTGAGCAGATTCCTGGGATGTGAGA
Organism: Hyperoodon ampullatus; assembly: GCF_949752795.1. Classification (NCBI taxonomy): domain Eukaryota; kingdom Metazoa; phylum Chordata; class Mammalia; order Artiodactyla; family Ziphiidae; genus Hyperoodon; species Hyperoodon ampullatus. Next base: position 59,404,663 of record NC_136915.1, on the reverse strand, counting down.
CTTTCAGTGTTAAAACTGGAATGTCCTAGTCATACCAAGATGAGTTGGTTTCTCTAGTCAGAAGAAGAGTCAGTTAACAGAAAGGAATATCAATAAATACTGTCTTCTAAAACCAGCAACTTACCTGTAGAATGGGGATGATTCTCTCTTCCTCATGGGGTTGTGATAAGGCCTACTTACGACTCCTATCTGTGGGGTTGGGTAGCTGGCTATGTGTTTTTCCTTGGAATTGGGGACCAGCATCATCTCTGACCGGCAGTCTCTCTCCTTGCCCTCCTCCAGAGGCCTGTTGCCTAAGAAGGCCTTGGCTGTTCCCTCGGGGTGAGTCAGTGCCAGCTGTTTCTGATGTGAGGATGCTAGAGATCCAGGGTTCTTTCTATTGTCTTTATGCTTCTCACTGTGGTTACCCCCTTTGGGTTTTACCTGCTACTGCCTCTTAAGTAATAAGGCTTCTCGCTGATTTGAAACTCTTTACTCATTTTTTTTTTTTAATACATGAAGTCCTTAAGTATTTCAATTTGCCACATCACTTGGCATGTACAGTTGGGTTGAGAAATGCTCAAAGATTTTTCAGATTTTTTTCTCATTTTTATTTTTATTTATTTATTTATTTATTTTTTTTTTGCGTTACATGGGCTTCTCACTGTTGTGGCCTCTCCCGTTGCGGAGCACAGGCTCCGGACGCGCAGGCTCAACAGCCATGGCTCACGGGCCCAGCCGCTCCGCGGTATGTGGGATCTTCCCAGACCGGGGCACGAACCTGTGTCCCCTGCATCGGCAGGCGGACTCTCAACCACTGCGCCACCAGGGAAGCCCTTTCTCATTTTTAAAAAAAAATTATTGAAATATAGTTGATTTACAGTGTTTCAGGTGTACAGCCAAGTGATTCAGTTATACACATATATAAATATATATATTCTTACATTCTCTTTCATTATAGGTTTTTACGTGACATTGAGTATAGTTCCCTGTGCTATACAGTAGGTCCTTGTTGGTTATCTATTTTATACATACTAATGTGTATATTTTAATCCAATTCGAAAAGATACAGGCACCCCAATGTTCACTGAAACTCTTTACTTTTAAAATTGCAGTCCCGAGCACACACAGGTACTCGCTTCCTCTCCAGCATTTTGTACAAGCTGTTCCATCTGCCTTGCTCATGCCTCCCTCCTTTCATCTTCTGGCTAACCCTGGTCACTCTTCACACTTGAGCTTTGATGCCACTTCCCCCTGGAAGCCTTCCATGATCATCCCAGACTGGTACTGGTGCCTCTCCTCTGTGCTCCCAGAGCTCCTTGTACTTCACACAATAGATTATGTGCCTCTGGAGCTGTAATTGCCTGATCAGTTGTCCATATGACTCACTGTAGGCTCCTTGCAGAGAGGGACTGTGCTTTGTTCTCTGTTATACCCCCAGAACCTTCCACATTGCCAGGAACATAAAAGGTATAGAGAGGCTTATAAGGATCAGGATAGTGGAAGAGCCGCCAAGGAGCAGACCATCTTTATGTACAGTTAGCTTTGGCTTTGCAGTGGCCCTGACTATCCTTGCAGTCCTTCCTGGGACACATAAGCCACTCTAGATCTTTCTCAAAAGAGCTACAGCCTCTTCATCCAGGGACCACCATCTAGTTTGGTTAGGTCTTCGTTTGCCCTGTAAGACACTGAGCACATTATGAAAATACACATGCAGTAAACCACCCACCTGCCAAGCGTTGCATAAATATCAGTGGGGAGACATAGGACCCAAGAATATATGTAGGGTGAGAGCATTCAGTTTTATGTTTATTTGTATATACATGGCATAAAGATATTTCTACTCTCTCAAGTTTTAATAAAATGTGAAATCTTCCCCTCAGTTCTGAAGATCTGACGATTTGTAGGCTATACTGTATTAAATTGTGAATTTTGGATGTTTCATTTTTCATAATGTGATCCAGATTATTTTTCTTTCTCCCTAGTGGACATTAATCGTTTCCTGTGAATTTTCCTGATATTAGGAAACAGATGTTCCATATTTGTATCTGAGTTTTTTCCAGATGCTGAACCAGGACTTTTGTGTGTGTGTGTGTGTGTGTGTGTGTGTGTGTGTGTGTGTATGTGTACGTACATGTACACAGTGAATTTTTGAGGAATGAGTTATATCAGAATTTGCAAGTAAAACCCTAACAGATATATTTACAGAATTGTACAGATTTGTCCAAGGCTGGAAATGCTTTTGGACATTCTGGTTAATGTAATTTAGTATTGTTTAGCTAATGCAGACTGCTGGCTTAAGACTGCATTAGAACTGTCCCATGATAGTGTGCTTGCCAAAATAAGGAGTGGTGTAGCAAAAAGCACACAGTTCATGCAACCTATGATTTTTTAACCAAACTGTAATTGCTTTTACCATTGTCTCTTAGCTATATAAAATTCTTCCCCCATCTCCCCATAAAACACTGACTGAGTGCCACCTGTGTGCTGAGCAGGGTGCTAGGCTGTCTGGGAGATACAAACACAAATAATATATGGACCCTTGGGACCTTATCATCCAGTAGAAGAGCTGAAACGCATTCTGAAGCATCTGTAATGACAGGTAGAAGGTGGTAAAGGTCGTAGAAATTCAAGGAGAGGAGTGGTTTCATGGAGCCAAAGGGGAAGGGAGTATTTGGGGGAAGAAGTGGTACTTGAGCTAGGTTAAAACAATAGTAATAAAACAACACTTGCTTTAGGTCTGAGTTATTTAACTTACTGTAACTACATAAGAACTGCGTAAGGGTGGTCCGTTTTGTAAACCATGGTTTTGGTGGATTTGCTAAAATCATACTAACATTTCTTGAGTGCTTCCAGTGCAGCAGGCACAGGGCCCTGATGCTCCATATAAAGGATTTTTAATCAGAAACAATGTGGAATTGGTGCTTTGTATAATAATCTATTTTGCACAAAGTTCATCTCTTCATTTTACCTTGTGACCTTCCTTTCACGAGGAGGCCTTGGGTTCAGAGAGCAAAGGACTGAGGCCAGTCTTGGCCAACTCCAGAATTTGGGGACCCTCTGCAAGTCACCTGGCCTGTCTGGGTCTCACTTTTCTCCTGTGTAAGGTGGGGGTTGTCATTCTCCCCAGCTCACTCACAGGGTAGCTGGGAAAATCAAAGTGGGTGTAAATGGATGGTGAAAAGCAGTCAAAAGCCAAACATTTTGCCAGGAAGCCATGTCATAGCTCATGAGGTTTATACAAAATATGGCTGTTGCTTATTATTAAAACACTGTATAAAGGAAAAGATGGGTATCGTAAAATTGCCAGATATCAGTAATATATTTGTAGCAAATACATATACCAACTCTTGATTATCATGCACTATAAAGAACTCATGCAAATTCAAAAGAAAAATATCAAGACCCTACTACACGAATAAGCAAAGAATACAGACTTATTGTTTCTCAAGGTAAAAACCCATTAATAAACAGGAAAAAAATGTCCATCCTCACTAATAATCTTAGAAATAAAAATTAAAGCAGCATTAGGAATACCATTTTATGTATAAAATGTCAAGGTCTCAGAAATTCTCAATTATTTTGCTGGTGGTATTATCATACATTAATTAAAAAGCCCCTTTAAAAGCAAAACCTACAAATTCTACTGTTAGGAATTTAGGGGAGCTAGGGAAATAAGTTAAAGGGATGAAAAAAGCTGAAGCATGAAGGTTTCCAATGTAATCTTATTTATAGTAATAAAAACTGGCAATAATTTAAATATCCAGCATTAGGGGAGAGATTTAGGTCCCTTAAACAGTCATTATGAATGTGTGTAGAAACACACAAAAAATATTTGAAATTGAAAGTAAAATGGAAAAAGAAAATAACAGCATCATATATAGGGTTTTTTCCTGATGGCTCTATCCTAGTGTCCTCCCTTTTTTTAATCCTTAGAGCAACAATGTGCAAAAGTCATATTAGTCCTACCTTACATGTCAGAAAATTGAGGCTTAGGGGTAAATTGTCCCAGGACTTGCAGGTCATTAGCTGAGGAGCCAGCATCAAACCGAGATCTGTCCAACTCCAAAGCCTTTGCTACCAATAGCATATAAACCATGGCCACAGTCATATAACACATGTCTATCGAGGGTAACAGAAAAAAATAAATAGTAGCGCTAGTATGGTGGGAATATGGGTCATTCCAAAGAATGCTATCCTTTTAAAACTGCCCTTGGGGGAAACAAACCAACACAAAACTGCCATTGCCCTTTCAATAGAAAAGGAGAAAAAAAATACGTGGAGTGTAATATTTCACAATTAATTGTTCAATCTGACTTCTTTATATTCTCTTAAAGTTTGGCAAACTAGGAATATATGTGTATTTTTAAAGATTTCTCACTGGCATTGACATTATGAGGATACTTTCTCCCCATCTTATCCACAAATTAGTTGAGGACATATACCACCAAGCTCCTCAATTAAAAACAAATTTTAAGTCACTAGAAGCTCTCTGAAGATTAAGAACAGTGACCAGGTAGAAGAGTTTCTCCCAGTGAACAGTCCAGACCAGCTCTTTTGACCAGGACATAGTCTTAAGGTGGGGAAAATGGTGTGGCACCATTTGGCTAAAATAGGCCAGCTCACCAGCTCCAGGTGTGCCCTTCCCAGGGACAGAAACCTTGCACAATAAAGGAAAGTGTCACCATTTTGGTGACTGTTTACTGTCTTTTACCTTTGGGGATCAGCACTTGATTCTTGATGCTTTAACCCATATGGCATTACTTTATCAAGTCAGTAGCCCTGCCAACGTGTCAAAACACACAACTTTCTGTGGTGGACTCAAGGCACAGGGCATATTTCTTTTGCTTTGTCTCGCCTTCATGGAACACGTGCCTTTTATGCCTACTGTAGGGTCCTTTATATGTTTCAAAGGCCCTTTTATATCTGTTTTGCCATTTGAGATAACATCATGTCAGTATTTGCAAGTGAAAACATAATAGACCTGACCAGAGAACAGTGGAGCCATCTGGAGAGCTGGAAACATTCTCCAACATACTTCTCAATATAGTCCATTCCAGATCACTCCCAATTTTGTAGGTGGGGAAATTGAGGCACATAGAAGCTTAGTGATTTTGCTGGAAATCACTGGCAGTGAAGACAGCTGGAAGCCAGGCTTATAAATCTAGTGTTCACTCTCCTCCAGTGCCTGTATTATGTTATTTTCTAGAGAATTTTAAAATGAGACTAGGAACAAATATGTTCAGACAGATCATAATCCAATCACCATTCAAAGCTAAAGGTCTCTGAGGACTATCATTTTGTATTTTATAATTGCAATAAGCTTTATAATAATGAAAGGAATCTAGCAGGTTATCATGTTCATTCTAGACAAGTCCTGCCCAATAGAGCTTTTTATGGTGATTGAAACATTCTACACCTGTGCTGTTCAGGACAGTAGCTGCTTCTGTGTCCACCTGAGCACTTGGAAGTGGCTCATGCACTGGGGGAATGAGTTTGTAACTGTATATATTTAAATTTAAATCCCTACATGTGCTAACGGCTATAGTATTGGCCAACACAGTTCTAGACTTCTCAGTATTTTTTTGCCATCTCCACTTGGATGTCTTCAAGTTAACAAGATCAAATCAGAATTCTTGATTTTCTTTCCTCTCTCAACCCGTTTCTCCCTCAAGGAAGCCATTATGGACCCAGTTGCTTGAACCAAAACCTATGTGTCATCTCAGCCCCTTCCTCTTCCTCATTGGCCACATCCACTTCATCAGCAGGTCCTAGTTGTTTTACCTCCAGAACCTGTCCTGAATCCATCTGTTTCTCTCCATCTCTACTGCTACCATCCTAGGCAAAGGTACCATCATATCTCACCTGCACAATTGAGTAGCCTCAGAATTGGCCACCATTGATCCATTCACTCACTGTTGCCTCTTTGAAACTCCTCCATTCAGCTGCCAAAGAGACATTGTTAAGCTCTCCAGTGGGTTGCATCACTCCCTGCTTGTATGAAAGAATTTGTAGAACTTATCACTGTTGGAAGTTCTCTTATTTTCTTCTTTGTATACTTGTTTATTTTCTGTTTCCTATTAAATGCAAGGGCTCCTATGTCAGGAACCTTATTTACCTCATTCACTGCTGTATCTCCAGCACCTACAACTGTGCCTGGCCCTTAATTTGCACTCAGTAAACCTCTCAAGAATAATTAAATTACTGTTCATTGTGGAAGGAGATGAGATAGCAAGATCAAAAATGCAGATTTATAATTTGGTTGTTAATATCTGAGAGGATGCTGACATCCATATCCGTGGGAAGTTGGTGGTCTCTTTTATATTCTGGATGCAAGTAGGAAGGGTGGGTATTATGGCTAATTGTATTTATGTCTGAGTGGGTGGGCTGGGCGCAGTCCTGATGCAATCTCTGACATGAGCCAGAAGGAGGTCTCTTTTTCTCTAGAAGTCTATGTATGTCCTAGATCGTGAAGCTTTTTTCTTTCCTACTGTTAGAGAAAGAGGAGAGTGACCTCCTACAAGGACTTTTATATCCATCCAAGGGAAGTGTAGGTAGTGATGGAAGGAAGCATCTTATGGAACTCTGGGGTAGAAAGTGGCACAACCACATCTGAACAGCAAAAGGAGATTTTCAACATGAGGCTGTTGTTTAAAAAAAAAAAAAAAAAGATGTTTGGAACATACTCATAGCCAGTTATTGGAAACCAAGAAAACTTTAGGAAATAGCATTTTCTGTCCTTTTTTCCTTGAATATTGCATTTTTTAAAGGAAAGTGTCTTTTCTGGCATTTCTTTATAGTGGCCAGCCAAGGCATGTTATTATGTAGATCCATGTGCAATGTAAAATGAAACTGATGAACTTCTTGGGGGTATGATCAAGTCAGCCATGCTCTGCATTGCTTCTGTTCCCTCTGGTATTAAACAGACCTAGGAAATGACCATTCCCTCAGCACAGGCTGAATTTAAAAGATGAAGTTAAAACTTTCTTTGTTGGGCTTCCCCAGTGGCGCAGTGGTTGAGAATCCGCCTGCCAATGCAGGGGACACGGGTTCGATCCCTGGTCCGGGAAGATCCCACATGCTGCGGAGCAACTAAGCGCGTGTGCCACAACTACTGAGCCTGTGCTCTAGAGCTCGTGAGCCACAACTACTGAAGCCCGCGTGCCTAGAGCCCGTGCTCCACAATGAGAGAAGCCACTGCAATGAGAAGCCCGCGCACCGCAACAAAGAGTAGCCCCCGCTCACCGCAACTAGAGAAAGCCCGCAGGCAGCAACGAAGACCCAACACAGCCAAAAATAAATAAATAAAATAAATTTTAAAAATTTTTTAAAAAGAAAAAAAGCTTGCTTTGTTCAAGTGCATATCTGGAGACTCTTTCTCCTGGTGTGTTTTTATTAGGCCCAAGATTGTACCCCTGGCCCCTGGCCTTCCAGTGCTGTGCCAGTGTTTTCATGTGTGTGCCTTTATGGAGCATCTGCTGTGTACCAAACACATTGCAAGGTCCTGGAAAGACAAAGATGAGTTAAACACATTCTCAACTTCAGAGATTCTGCAGACAAGTGAACAGAGAGACCAGTAAATGAAAAACTGAAACACAGGAGCCACTTGGATTAACAGAGGGAAGTACAGGGGCAATGAGAGTAGAAGGCAGTGGGACACAGAGGGAGTCAGGCCCGGTATAGCGTTAAAGAGTCCAGGCTCTGGCACAGAAAACGAACTTATGGTTGCCAAAGAGAAAGTGAGGGGAGGTATAAATTTGGAGTTTGAGATTAACAGATACATACCACTACATATAAAATAAACAACAAGGACGTACTGTATAGCACAGAGAACTACATTCAATACTTGTAATAACCTATAATGGAAAAGAATCTGAGAAGAATATCTGTATATTCTTTATATATACAGTATAGAAAACTGAATCACTTTGCTATACACCTGAAACTAACACAACACTGTAAATCAAATTACATCAACTTAAAAAAAAAAAAGTGCAGGCTCTGGAACCAGGCTGTCTGTGTTTACAGTCTGGCTCTGCCATTTATAAGCTGTGTGACCCTAGGCTACTGACTTGACCTCTATGCCTCAGTTTGCTCACCTGCTAAATGGGGTAATAACCCATTTCATAAGGTTACTGAGACGATTAAAGGAGCACGTAAAGCGCTTGAAATGCTCCATAGAAATCAGCTTTTATTATTATCAGTAGTAGTGGTACATAATTATCAGTTGAGTGAATACTACTTTACTACTGTTACTGCAGAGAAGTTGCCCCTAAGCCAGCCGAGGGAGTTCACACAGGCTCCCCAGAAGTGTTGATTTTTTAATTGAGACTTGAAGGCAGGCAGATACTGTAGAGAAAAGACGTGCTTGACAAAAAGAACACAATCTGCAAAGGTACAGAGAAGTGAGAGTGGCGGGGGTGGGGGGGAGCATTTAGGGACCCGTAAATAGGTTTGTGTGGGTAAAGGGCAAGATGCCCACAGGAGAGTGCCTGAGGGGGAGGCACGAGGTCACTGGGGCTTTGGAGACTGGGCTAAGGAGCTTGGACTTAATCCTACCACCTAGAGGAAGCCACTGAAGGATTTTCAGCAGGTTCGGGGGTCGCCTTGGGAGACTGGGAGGCAGCACCCCCAGTGGCCTTAGCCCATGGCCTGTTGATTCTAAATGATGTCCCTCACCAGCCTCCTTCCCTATCATTTGGGCAGGAAATTCATGTGTGTGGATTTGATTTTGCTCATTGGGTATGATTTCTTTGGAGGGGGGCACAGATTAATAAAGTGAAAGGATATGTTTATGTAATTCCTTTCTACTCCCTACCCCTGCTAAGACAGATACAGAGATATCTAGCTTACAGACTCATTTGAGAATCAGATGAAAGTGATAGACTCTTCCCTCAGAAAAATCACAAAGACACGATTTTCCAAAGACCCCACCTTAACCTCTCCCTGCACCCCCATCTTGGCCATCCAGACAGGCCCCCTAGATGCAGTACAGTCTTTTTGACCCCAAGCTTGCCTGTGCTTTTTGTGTTCCCACCCCAAATTATTTTAAATTTAATTTGCTAGTACATCCCATCAGTCCTCCATCTGCCATCAGTGCTATTATCTGACCATGTATGATGGGAGCAACCTTGGATCACTTGACAGTTCTAATTAAAACTGAAAGTAATTATCTTATTTTGACCCGTTCAAATTTAATTGAGAGTTTAGTGGCTAAGCGCATGGGCTCTGGAGACTGGCTACGTAGATTAGAATCCCAGCTCTGTCAGTACCTTATAACCTTGAGTAATTACTTAACCTCTCTGTGCCTCAGTTTCCTCATTACAGAATGGGAATGATAATATACGTACCTCGTGAACTTATTGTGAGGATTCATTAAGGTAACATGGGAGCTTGCCGAGAACACATGGCAAGTACTATACAGTATTTGCTATTATTATGTTATTATTTCTACTAAATGACATCATGGAATGCGGTAGTTAACGATGAATTCCTAAGAGCAGGAAAATAGATAAACAAAATCTCCATGTGCATTTCACTCACTTTGGAGCCTTGCCAGTACCTGAAGGCCAAGGATAGATTCCCTAGGCCCATGGTGTCTGATACGGAAGCCACTGCTGTGGCTGTTGACTACTTGGACTGCTGCTAGCCCGAGTTGAAATGTACTGGGTCTTGAAGATTTAGTATGACAAAAAAAAAAAAAAAAAGCCAAATGTCTCATTAATCATTTTTTATATTGGTTGCATGTTGAAATTATAATATTCTAAGTAAATTCAGTTAAATAAATATTAAAATTGTCATCTGTTTCTTTTTGCTTTTTTAATGTGGCCACTAGAAAATTTAAAGTTATATATGTGGCTTGTGTTATATTTCTATTGAACAGCAAGGCTTTAGGCTCACCATTATCAATAAAATAAAAAGGTGTGGTTATCTGTGATCAGGTGATCACTATTGGAAAGCCTGGTACACTCCTCCTATTGCCCTTCAAGTTATACTGGACAATCCGTTCTTTAATCGGTTCCATAAAGGGAGTCATGGCTTGGTGCTAGCAGAAGGGAGTGGAGGGACCAAAGCAAGAGCAACAACCCGGGAGGCTTCCGCTGACTTGGAGGAGTTTGGACAAAAACACTACCATTTATAGTTATCCTGGCCTCAGACTTTGAACACTCCCTGAAGGAGATGAGAGAATGCTCTCTGTTCAGGAAGTTGAAATATGTAGGCAAAAAACTCTCCCTATTCCATCAGGAGCCAGAAAAAGCTTTGCTAATCTTTAACTAAAAGAATAAATACTCAATGTGATGGCAGTCACTGGGATCGAAGGCACACCCTTTCCAAATGTGATTTACTTACGGAATGCTTGTTTCATTCTATTTCAGATTCATTCCATCACCTAAAACCTGGTAACGGTGGGCCACACAGAGTCTTACTGGTAAGTGTTCTTTCATTTTTAAAACAAAGTGACTGTTTCACATTACTTTTGAAATGATATTCACACTTCTAAGTTAGATGCATCTCTACTAGTACTATGATTAGATGTCTATTTATTTACATTTTTTTTTCCTCTGAAATGATTTACGATGTTTCCATGCCTTAAAAAAACAGATCAATCCATGTTCTTTTGCTAAGAACATGATCAGGGAAAAGATCTATGATTACATGCCAAATACTATTAAAATAAAAATTTTTTGTGTGTTGAAACTATTTCCAGGCCCCTGTTGATAGTCTGCTTGTTTCAAACAGTATCCAAAACAACAAAGTGATACTTCAGCCAAGAAATTCAGACAGTTCCTTGCAGTGTGTTGTAATGAAGATTGGCTCATAGCTGTAACATTAGCTTTCTTATTGCCCTATTTTTTCTCTCATCTCTCTTTAAACCTGAATGTGACTGTCATGAGATAACAGTTCTGTAGTGGTAGAAAACTTCCTTTAGAGCTGGGAAAGTAATGTACTTCTTAAGTGAAAAAGCTTCTGAGGCTTCAGGTGGCACCTCTCCCTGATATGTGGTGATAGTGTTATTTGCATTGTGTATCAGTTAGCTTTTGCTGTGTAACAAACCTCTTCAAAATTCACTGACTCAAAATAGCAATCATTTCTTTATCCCATAATTCTGTCGGTTGGCGATTTGGGCTGGGCCTAGGTGTGTGATTCTTTTGGTTTCAGCTAGGACCATTCATGTGTCTTCAATCAGCTGCAGGTCCAGGTCACCTAGGCTGGGGGTCACCTGGCTGTCCGCTGGAGTGATGACAATGACTGACATGTGTCTCACTGTCCTGCAGGCTACCCTGAGCTTGTGCACATGGCATTTGGGCAGGGTACCAAGAGACACAGCAGATGCGTCTTGAGGCCAAGGCTCAGAACTGCCACAACATTGCTTCCACCACATTCTGTTGGCTAAAAGAAGCTATGTGGCTAGTGTAGATTCAAGAGGTACAGGAATAGATTCTACCTCTTGGTGAGACGAGCTGTGGAATCACATTGCAGGGAGGATGGTTACAGAGAGGGGAAGATTTGCGGCCATTTTCACAATCCACCCTACAGTGTTTATGGGTCTCACGAAAACAGCTGTGATGGAATGAAAAGCGCCTGGAGAGTGAGAGGGCTCAGGTCACACTCCCGTCTCATAGCCCGTCCCCTCGGCCCATTCTGATCGACAGACCCTGGGATCCTGGTCTTGCTGTCTGCCGCCTGGCATCCCGGTCAGTTCAGCAGCATCCTGGGTGGTCTTGCCAATACCAGCTTTCCACTCCCAGCCTCGCTTCATGGTACGCAGCACCGCCACACGAGTCGTCCTTCAATTCAACTTTCAGGAAGTTCCTCCTCTGCTCAGAAACTGTCAGTGCCCCCATGTCATCCACCACACCAGCCTAGACTCCTCTCTGGCTTCTCCACTTCCATTATCTGGCCCAGTCCTCTCTTGTTCAGCTCCCGCTATTCCTTTTCTTCTAGCCAGACTAGCCTGTTTACCGTTTCTCCTGAGGACACCTCACGCAGCTCACCCCTCCTCTGCTTGGAAATCCTTCCCATTCTGCAGGGCCCAGTAGAATCTTCCCTTCTCTGTAGTGTGGCCTTCCCTGCCTCTTCCCACCATCTGTGATCTTCTCTGCTCTGAATACTTCAAAGCCAAACACTGTCTTCTATCGTGCACTCTTCTTCACCTTCGCTAGTCTTACCTCCTCAGTAGCTTTGTCAGTGCCTTGAGAGCAGAAGGTTCCATATGTCTCCCTTGCAGTACTCAGCACAGGGCCGAGAGGACAGTGGGTACTTAGTCAGCCAGGACCCTGCCCCTGGTCACCCACCAGCAGCTCCCCAGGATCACATGAGGTACCTGTTGAAATACAAGTTCACAGTCCCTTCACTGGGCCATCTACGTTCATTAGGTGAACCCCAGGGATCTTGAAGCACTCAGAGGATTCTGATGTAATAGCTACACAGTTGGCAACCACTTGTTGAGGAAAGAACAAGAAATTTATATGAGGCTGGGGTTTGAGTCCTGGCTCTGCTACTTCTTGGCTCTAGGACCTTATAAATGTGACCTTTCTGAGCTTCAGTATCCTCATCTGTAAAACGGAAATAATATTTAACTTGAGGATTGCCAAGAAGGTAAAAAAGGATGATGTAAAAGGGAATGAAGTACTGATACATGTTACAACATGGATAAACCCTGAACATATTATGCTAAGTGAAAGAAGCCAGTTACAAATGTCCACATATAATAGGATTCCATTCATATGAAAATGCAGAATAGGGGAATCTATGGAGACAAAAGTAGATTATTCATTGCTTAGGGCTGGGAGGTGAAAATGGGGGACATGGGGGGATAGCTAAAAGGTATAGGGTTTCTTTTTGGCGTGATGAAGATGTTCTAAAATTCATTCTGGCAGTGGTTGCGCAGTGCCTGTGAATGTACTAAAAAACACTGAATTGTACATGAAGATGGGTGAATTGTATGGTATATGACTTATATCTCAATGAAGTTGTTTAAAAAAAGAATAAAAAGAAGTGTTCCCTCCTCTTTAAAAAAAAAAAGGATGATGTATACGCAAGTGCTTTATAAACCATAGAATGTAATTAAAATACATTAATTGATTATGGATCTGTGGCTAGCCAGTGTTTCAAAAGGGGCAGTTACCTCTGTGGTGGTAGTCATGGTAGTGATAGAGGAATAGACAGTGAGTAATCCAGTGGTGGAAGGATTAATAATTACAGCAACAGTAGTCATAATTAGTGTCTACTGTTTATCGAATGCCAACTGTATGCTGGGCACTGTGGTAACTGCTTCCCATAGAATTATTTGAAATTTACAAGAAGATCCCCTTGTTCAGTTGCATCTGTATCATAATTACAGCCTATTCCACCATTAGTGATTTAGTCCTTTGATTTCTCCCTCTTCATTCCTGAGAGAAATGGTTGGTTGAGCTGCTATCAACCATTGACAGCTTACCAGTGTCAAGTACAGGGACCTGTAGAAGTGTGAGCTGCTTTGATTGGTGGGAGAAGTTGGGGAAGGGAGAGCAACCAGCAGTACTAGGGAGAGAGTAGGTGTGGGACGTGCAGGAATGGACCACAGGGCACCCAACTGCCTGAGGAAGGATGGAGTAAGGGGAGGGGTGTGCAGGAGGGCGGGAGGGCGTGATCTGAGACATTTGTTGACGTGACAGTTTGGCTCAGGGCTGTCTCTGGTCTAAGGCCCACCACATGCTCACCCTGCTTGCTTGGAACTTCCCCATAACAGCTCTCACAACAGGCAGCATTTATAAAACTGTCCTCTATTCACTGTCTGATTTGTACATTATTTTGATTGCTGTTGATCTAGTGTATGTGCCTGTCTTCTTTCAGAGAGTTTTGAGGTGGCTTTTAAGTACACATATGTTAAGATTCAGACAAAGAAGGAAGGAAGGAAATTGGTGGGGAAGGAAAAGTAAGGTGAAATCCGAGATAAGGTTAGCCCTCAGTGAGAGCCTGTACACACACTAGCAGCCCCCGTGGTCTTGCCTCTGAGTTTCTGAGCAGTCAGTACTAGGAAAACATGCTCAGTTAGGAGTTCTTGGTGGCTAGAGGATAAAAGCATGCTAGTTACTCAGAGGAAGCAAGGTTAATTGTGATTCTTTTGAGACTTAGGGTCATTTCCCCCTGGGTGCTCATGAGGAGGATGCCACATAAGGCAGCAAACAACATCCCTATAGAAATGACTGATGAGGACCACCCTCCATGTAGACCAACGATGTGTGACACCTGAATGCTACCCAAGAAGAGCCTTCCAGCCCAGGTGTGCATTTCTCTGCTGGCCTTGCTTCACCCAAGTATAAAATGTAATATTTTCAGCTGTAATAACAAGTGTATATATTCATCCCTCCTCCCTCCCTGTGATGCATGTCACAGACTGTCATGGCTCTTGATGCTGAGCCCAGACATTTGGCTATGGCCCAGACTTGGCACACGAGTTGAAATCTCCTTACCATCCCAGTTCTAAAAGAATAATAAACAACTTCCTGGGAAGTACTCAGTGAAAGTTATTTCTCCCAACTCCAAATCGTGCTATGCCCTGACTCAGTCTGCGGAGTGGCTTTTTGATGCACGGAATTTACATTGACCCTGTCCGCTGTGACCTGTGTGGCCCACTTCGCTTGCTCCACGTGTATCTCTCCTTCTGTTGTGAGCCCTGTGGCTCTACGTCATTTTACATAACAGAGCGTTCTGTACCTTTTGAGGGAAGCAGGGCAGTTTGAGTAGCTCACTGGAATAAGATTAGTAGACTTCAAGGATGTATTGGATGGCAGCAAACTATAAACTGAGCTACTATTGTCCACTTACGTGATTTTCTTCTTCTAGTCGGTGACTTTAATAATTTTTGCAGGAGTAGTGTCTGATGGGCTGGCAGCACTGGTAAGATGAACCATCAGAGGCAGAGGGTGATATGAAAGTAATGTGCATAGGATGGAAAAAAAGCTAATTCAGTAAGGATCATTGTCAGAGAGGAGACCAGAATTCCATGAGGACTGCCCATAAATGGGAATTTCCTTTTGGGCTTTGTCTTCATTTAGATCAGGTTTCTTAGTTAGAATTATTTTGGTTGCAAGTAACAGAAGTCCAACTTAAACTAGTATCTTGACTTAATGACTAACATGTCCGTGTTCGTGTGGACTTCAGGCATAGGTGTATCCAGGTGTTCCAAAAAACATCAGGCCATTATCCTTCACTCTCTCCATCTCTTGATTCTGCTTAACTCCATCAGCTTCATTCTCAGGCAGTCTCCCCCTCAGTACGTTGCAGAGGTAGCCAACAGCGTTACATTTCCATCATCTTCACGGCTGTGGATCTCAGAGAAAATAGAGGGCCTCTTTTGTCATTGTTCTAACAATAGTACCAAGGAGGTCTTGCCCAGTTTGGATTCCTTGCCTGAATCAACCTGGCCAGAAGCAGGCAGTAGAAAATAAGCAGTATCTGCTTGGCCAGGGCTTGTTCATGTGTTCCTTGACAGAGGATGAATCGTACCCGAAGCACATGGCACAGGGTCCCTAGGAAAAAGGAGGAATTTTGTTACCAGAAGAAAGGAAAGAAAGAGCATGCCAAGCAATTAAAATTTCTAGGTACCAGAGTTCACTGATTTAGAAATTCTTAATTTGGGGTCCATTAAACTTGAAAGGTTTAAAATTAGATTCAGCTTCAGTTACATTGACTACCTATTCCAAGTTTAGTATCGTGATCGAGACTAGCAACAGTGAGCATACTGAGAGGAGGAGTGTGGGTGACCCCACTGTGGGGTCACGTAGGCAGCTTTTGGCCTGACGACCTCATGTCGTGTCCCCTGGATCTAGATTATTAACCTGAAGACGATGAATAGGCTTCAATGGATCTGTAATCCATTGAATGAATCAGTGAATGGGCTTCTCTAATTATCTGCAAAATGCTGTGTATGTACTTTTTTTTTTTTTTTTTTACTGGAGAAAGGGATCATGGTTCCATGATTTTTTCATAGGACTTTCTAGTCCCCTACTGCTTAAGAGCAGACTTACTCAAATTGTTTTAGATTTAGCTAGCTTAATCTTATGTGTTCGTTTCTTTTCTTGGCTCAGTGAGTAGAGTTTAGCGTCCATGATAAACACAGCTCCTTATGGAACAGACACAGTGATGTCAGTGGCTGAGTATGTTGCATCAAATTGCGTGTTGAGGGTTTTAGGCATGTATGTAAACTTTTCACAGTCGTAGTTACCATTTACCTAATGCTTTTACTCTGGTGTTCACCCTGTGCTAAGTGCTTTATGTGCATTATCTGAACTACATATTTATACACGTGACTGTAATTCTCTGAACCTCAGGTTTGTTATGGTACCACCTGCTGGAACCAGCTCCTTCAGCTGCCTTTCTGGGAACACAAGACACAAAGGCTGGCTTTTCCCTCTTCCCCGTGTCCTCTTTTGTGGGTCCACACCTCTCCACTCCCAACCCCTAGATGACAGAATCCTAGAACCCCAGAGTTGGAGGAGACTTCTGAGATCATGCAGTTCAGTGGTTTTCAAACTCGGCTCTCTGCTTTTCTAGCTCAGGGACTCCTTAGAGGGAAGGATGGAAAGATCCCAAGCCCCTATCCTGCTTTGGTCACCACTGGCTGCTGAAAACTACTCATCTGGGAGAAGAGAGTCCAGAGTTCAATGTCAGACTTGTGGTTGAGTCTGAGCTACTACTCTGCTCACCTCTCTGTGTGACTCTGGGAAAGTTGCCTTACCTCTCTGAGCCACAGTTTCCTTTTCTGTCAAAGGGGTGATAGTACCTGCCTCACAGAGCTGTTGGGGGCCTGGATGAGGTCATGTCTGTAAAGTCCTCGTCCCAGTGCCTGGTCCGCAGGCACTGCTGCAAAGGTTAGCTGTGACTAGGACACTGTACAGCGCAGCTTGTGAGACATAATTAAGACACAGCTTTATTCTTGTATCTCACTGTGCCTTTAAAGTTGATTCACTGGGGTGTATTTTTCCCCATTTCCTGATAAAAACTTGATCAGGCCTATGACGTTTCTGGTTACTCTTAGGTAACAAAAAGTCCTACAGCCCCTATAAGTCTCTCTCTCTCTCTCTCTCTCTCTCTCTCTCTCTCTCTCTCTCTCTCTCTCTCTCACACACACACACACACACACACACACACACACACACACACACACACCACACACACACCACCCCCCCCGCATACTTTCTGGAAATTGGAAATGCTCACTTTAGTCTATGAACGGTCAGTGTTTACTCCAAGAGAAGACTTCCCTCCATCTTGCCCACCATTCCAGGCCTGCCCAGGTGAGGCAGAGAGAGAGGAAAGTTCTTACCTGACCACTGTTGTCATGCCTGGCACTGGGTTCTCTGAACCTGGCTGGTGGGTGAATGGACTCTCTTTTGCTTTCCTGGCTGTTTCCATGGCCGTCCTGAGGACTCCCGCACCAGCACATTCCACCAGGACCTTCCAGGCTTCGGGCAGTGCCTCTCCTTCTGCTGGTTGCTACCATCCTCCAGCAACTTCTGGTTCCCATACAGATTCTCTCTTTGGGGTTCCCTCATCCTCAGTCTGAAGCCCTGGTGGGTAGAGCCTGTTTCAAAGAGACCAGAGCTGGCATTCCTGGTGCCCTTTAAGCCCCCATCAGGGGAGGGGGCGAGCAGTCCCTTTCTTCTACTCTGTCACCTTATATTGCTTCAGCTCCCCTCCCACATTTTGGTTCCTCAAGCAGGTGTCACATACCAATCCCAAAACTCGAGGAGCCCTCTTGTCTCCAGGTTTGAGATGAAAAGTGGACTCCCACCACTCCACCCACCTTGGGGAGGCCGGGAATCAAAGCATTTCTGAGGAATCTGCCCCACAAAATCCTCCATCACTTTCCACTGTCCTGAATCTGTTTATGTCCTCCTTATGGACCTTTGAGCCAGCTAGGTCAACTTCTTAGGAATTTCCATATAGTGGTTCTGGCCCCAGCTTTGGAATTTTTCCCATCTGTTGAGTCCTGTTGCCACAGTGGAAACTTCCACTTGAGCATCTTGTTATATTAACTGTTGGCCCAGTTCAAGGAACTCCTCTGCAACACCCTGAAAAGCGGTCCTTTAGCCTGTGCTTGGAAACTGTCCAGGCATGGCAAGCTCACTACCTCCCTCTCTCCCTCCTTCCCAAGAAGCATCCCCTTCCGATTTTCAGATGCTTGGAGTTGTTAGAAAGATGCTGCTCCTGTGAAGCCAAGCCTGAGTCCCTGTAACCTTGCCTTTGATGGGATCAGAAGTGTGCATGTGAGGCTCGTCTGAGAAAATCTGCCTGGGCTGCAGGGATTCAAGTGGCAGCCAGGTTTGCACCAACACTCTGGTCTCTAAGAACACAGGGAAGCCTCTGACCTTGTCTCTGGGCCGGTTTTCTTTGCTGTCATGCCAACAGCACATAACCCCAACAGAAAGCTAGTATTGGAAACTCTGTGCTCAAGCACCATTTCTCATGCTCATTACCCTAACATCCTTTCTCTTGATCTGAGAGCTGATTTGCCTTGCTTCATGGGGGCATCTGGATCAGGGGTCCATCCACAGTTGATGAACTCTCCAAAATCAAGCCCTTGCCGAATGTGCCCTAGTGCCCTCCAAAGACACCCCATCCCTGCTCTTTTGCAGTTTTTCTCATATGTTTAAGTGTCCTTTGGACTCAGCTGGTTGGTTTGCCTTCTCCCCAGCATTGTGAACTGGGCCTCTCTGCCAGGTGACCTTCTTTGTCATGTGCAAGTTGGGCCACTGTGACGGTGGATCCCACAACAAGTCGATCACTCTGTGTTTATGTTCCCCACCCCATGGTGAAGGCAGCGTCTCAGATGAGCAAGCGACATGTGCTAGCAAGACTCCTGGGTCAGCTAAAGTTGAAGTCACTTTGGGGACAATGGCCTAAGAAGATTCTAAATGCATTTTGGGTCGTTCCATCATGGACTGGTTCCCCTGGCAAGTCTCAACCTTATGTGTCCAGATGTGAACCTGGTTTACATGCTAGTGTTACTTTTCATGCTGTCTATAAAGATGGTGAGGTGCAGCTCCCTCCCTCTCTCCCCAACCCCTATGCCCTCCCTCCTGCCCCAGATGATGCTGGAGACAGAGGCCCGGAGGGCAGAATTCATCTCCCCTAGCACTGCTCACCTATCTTCTTCTCTTGGCATGAAAGAATACAGTGATTTTTACTAGGCCATTCAAAAGTCTCTATATATGAAATAGCTAACGGGCCGTTACTGAAAACAAACTTTCTATCAATATTTGTGTGCATTTTACAGTAGGGAGGTGGCATAGTATAAGCAGAGAGACTAGAGTTCAGACCATTCCTCAGCTGCTTGAGATGCTTTGGGCAGAGTGGTTTAGCATCTTTGCGCTTCAGTTTCGTCATCTGTTAAATGGGGATAATGACAGTTGCCTTGCAAGAGGGCTCTATTAAAGGAACCAATGCATGTAATGAATTCAGCACAGTGGCCTGTCACATAGTATATATTCAATAAATGGGCTATTATCATTGTTTGCATTTGACTGTTGTGATGATTTCTAAAAAAACTTTTAAAGCCTTGAAAACAAGTGTCAATCCTCCAGCAATAGTTGAGCAAGTCACTTACTCTTAAAGTCTCAAATTTCACATTAATAAGTGGAAGATAATCCTTTACCAGGTTATTGAGAGAATTAAGTGAAATAATCTATATGAAATGCTCAGCACAGGCCTGGCACATAGTAAGCACCCAAATAATGGTGGCCATTAAATAATATATTCCCATCACAATATTAGCTCCATTTTACAGATAAGAATTTGCAGGACACTTTTTTCCTTGTGATAAATGGCTTCATGAAGACACTTTTATATGTAAGAAGTTATTCTCACTGTTTTGTTCAAGAAAGAACATTTAGCAGCTGGTTTGCTTATAAATACCAAACTGTAGCATCTATGAAAGTAAGCTATATAACTAAACCAAATGGCTCTCCATTTTTTTAGGCTTTGCCTCATTTCCTTGTTAAGTTTTGAGTAAGTGATTTTGCCACTAGATTAGGAGAGTTTATATATTATTTTTACAAGTCCCGTGGAAACATTCAAGCATAGCTATATTTAGCTAGATACTCTAAATTCACATCAATTTATTTTGTGCTCTTGCAATAAAGATGCATGGTGGGCACCTTCCTGGCATCCAAGGAGGTCTTGGAAGGGGCCATGGAGGAGAAGACAGGGCCAGACTCTAACAAGATGACCCAAACTGGAGATCGGGGCTTGGTCAGGAGGGTGGCAAGCTGGCCAGGGCGGAGCAGGGATTGCTGACAGGGAGGTTTTCTCCTCTCACAGGGCAACACCTGCACTCCATTGAGCAGTTCGTCCCTAGGGTCCTCTTGGAGCAATGGGCAGTCCTGAGCAACAGAGCTCCTATCCCCTTGCTTCCTACTGACCAGGTGCCCGTGCTGCACCAAATACCAGGTTTGCAAAGAATGGTGATGACATCATTATTTGTTGGGCTGATTCTGAAGTTTGTGTCACTCATGCCTGGACACCTTCGGTGAGGAATGATCCAGGTGAGCAGGAAACCTGTTCATAGGTTGGGTCTGACTTACTCACCCCTGCAGACAGACAGTTCAGCAGTGATCTTCCTTGATGTGGAAACCTGAAATGTGGCTGGGAAGCCAGAAAGAAGGGAGGGACGAGTAGGGGACCAAGCAGTGGGGCCACTTGAGTTGGTGGGCCAGCAAGTGTGTATGGAGCATCTGCCATGCGTGTGGGCAGGATAAAGAGGGAGCGGAACCGAACCTCCTGCCTTCTTCCTTGCCCAGCTCCGTAGCCCACTCCCTGAGGCAGGGACTGAACCAACGCACGTGGCCTTAGAGAAACCCCCCATTGCCGTTTTGTGGATAAGGCTCATGAGAGCCCCCTGCCCGCCACGCATGCTGAACTCCAGGGCCCACGAAGGAGCTGATGGCGGTTATGAAGCTTAAGCCTCAGGATCTCTCATTGGCAAGGACCCCTTCTGAGGTCCTATAGCTCATTCCTAATTTTGCATTCTTTTTTTAAAGAGGACCCCAAATTGTATAAGGCTCAGGATCCACAAAAAACTGGATCTGTCCCCGGACCTGGGAGAACGAGCACAACGCTCCTCGTCTTTCCCTCCACCCCATTTTGCCTTCACCAAGACGCTAAAACTCCAATTTGCTTCTGAACTCAGGAACAGGCTTTGGCCCTGTGTGTGTGTGTGTGTGTGTGTGTCCTCTGCTGCGGCTTGACCCAGCTAGACCTGAGTTCCCTCCCAGAGCTCCTAACCCCGTGAGTGAGGGGGAGGGAGGCCCAGCCAAGAATTGCTGTCTGGGCTTCTTCCTGGCCACCAGACACCCTCCCCCGGGGTGGAAAGGTCCCACCGTTCCTGCAGGAAGGCAGGGCGGGTGCTCTCAGCCCTCCCGTGGCTTTGTGGTTGCTGGGACGGAGGCCCTGCAAAGGAGCCGGGCAGGAGGGAGCCAGCCCTGTGTGAGGCATCAGCTGGCTAAAACGGGCCTGGTGGAAAATTCTCCTTTAAGAAAAAAAAAAAAGTAATATCCTTGAAACTGTATCAGCTTCGGCAAAACCATAACTCTGATCTCAAGTTTTGGGAGAATGGGCCTGCCAACCTACAGGACTGTGCTGATAATGTGTGCTGGCTTGCTCTCAGCCATAATCATGTCCCTTCCCTCTCATGCCGCACAAGGGCTGGAGTGCTTTGCTAATCAGTCAGGATTAAATGTACTGAGAAGAAGCGAAAGGAGGGGAAGGGCCCTTTTTGTATGTGAACGTCTTTCTACCACTATGCAAAAGGATACCCAAGTTTGAAAATAATTTTCTCTTTCAGTCAAATGCTGGCCAACTTCACCCCCTGGTGGAGAAGTAGAGAACTGTGTAAAATGAACCATCAGGCATCATTGTCATGACCGATAATCTGGAAATTCTCAGCCTGTGATGAGTTAGGACAGTGAAAGGGGCTGGGTGTATAAGGTTTTTGGGTTTGGGGGTGGGTTTTTTGCCTTGAAACAGTTATTCTAAACTTAGGATTAGATTTTTTTTTAATATCTGTAAAGAGTAAAATGGTTAAAATGCCACTAGGTTTAAGGCTCACACCTATTAAACTGCAGTGGACTTCTTTGCCAAAGCTCTGCCACCAGTGCTAGTTATGGCCAATCCTTACCAGTCTGTAGGCTTCTTTTACTCCTTGAGATTGTGGCAGAGACACAGAACCAACCAGAAAATAGGGATTTCAGCCACCAACTGTATATCTATTAGTGATCCTGACTTTCAGACTCCAGCTCACCACTGCCCACGTTGAAGTCTTTTGCTTTAGTGCTGCTAGTTTAAATTATTTGCCTTAGTTCATTTACACTTACTGCTAACAGCTTCCAGAAAGTCAGATTTGGGCTAACTAGGTGATAGCTATTTCACTACTATTTCCTACATATTTTTAAAAGGAAAATGCAAAACAGAAGGATAATGGTTGAAATATAAAAACCTTCCCATATATGTCATCTTCTGTTGAAATATGATTTTATCCTGACACCTTTATCAATCTTTTGTTAATTACTCAACTGCTTTTAATTACCGGAACTGACCTCATTGTTCAGCTTCTGTTGTGTCTTCAATAATAAGAGCCTTCCTAATAGAAATCTCATCTGCTATCTTTCATTCACCAAGTGGTAGTTCGTGTCCCTGGTGAATGTTTATCATCTCCATTGTCCTGGATTTCCATCCCCCAAGTGGAGGATACAATCGTAGTGTTTATATTAGTAATGCTTTTAATAGTTGTTTTTTTTGTTTGTTTGTTTTGTTCTTTTTTTTAAACCTTTCTCTGCTCTCAGAAACCTTAGGTGCACTTCAGATTTGAGAGCCTGGCATTGTAAGAGGCTGTTTGTTACTCATACATCAGATTAATTGCCTTGGGGCTGTTTTTCCTCAAAAGAAAGATGTGAAAGAAAATGAATATGCACACACACCTTGTAGGTTAATGTAATTGTTTTCAATATTTAATAGAGTTTTCTAATGATTATTGATCATATTTTTATATAGTCTAATTTTTTATCTCACGAAATTTTTATGTAAGAAAAACAATTTTTTGATGGTATCATCTGCTTTTTCCCTGAGTGTATGGAAACCAGTTGTCCTAAGCACTAAATAGGCATTATTTTGGGGGGGGGGTATATTTCTCCCAGGATTAGTTCCTGGGACAATCCTCTAGTTTCTTGCCTTTTGACTCACTCTGACACAACCCAGAGGAGGGAATGGGCCTGGGGAGCTGGACTTGCTGCTGGCCCAGCCTCAGGCCACAGCACAGACTGGTTGCTTTTCTTTCCTTGCTCATGGCTGCAGGCACCACCCCAGTTATTTGAGGAGATTACACACACACCCACACATACACACACACACACACACACACCTTTCTCTCTTCCTGGCCATCTGTCCCCTTTCCACTGTTGAAACTGGCCATTAATCTAATGTTGAGACAGCCTGACTCATTAATGATTCCTTGATGTCCAGGTAACTGCAAGGCTGAGCAACATCAGAATGGTTTGTAAGTTCCCTCTAATTTCTGGGCATTTTCAAGCTTTCATTATTATTCACAAATGGCCACACCCTGAAGTTCAGACTCTGCTGACCAGGACGAACAGGAAGGAGAAGGGCACACTTTAGAAATGCATATTTGGGCTTGGTCGATCTGGGGGTTCATGTTTTTGGTAAAGGGCAGGTTTTGCAGACATTTTGAGGATAGTCGTGATAAGTATCATGGGATGGAACTGGAGAGGCTCCCTTCTTCCTCTGTGCGTCCCAGCTGCAGCCATACCGCTTCTGTGTCTGTCTCAGAGCACCAGGCTCTTGCCTGCTCCATCTGGAGCGCCCCCTCTCGTTATTTGATACCAGGGTATTTCATAGCCCTTAGAATAATCTGTATTGCCGTGTTTATTTCTTTACACGAGAGCTTGATGTCAGCACCTAGAAGAATACTGACACAAAGCAGACACTGAAAATTTCTTGAATGAATGACGGAACACACAAACAAAAGAATGAACAAGTGAGCAAACGAACACATGTATTCAGAGTCAATCATGAGAGGAGCAGTGCTGTTTGTAACCATACTTTAAGACAAAAAAGCTTACTGAAACAGCAGTGCAATATTATTTTTTGTCTCCCTAAATTAAAATATATCTTATAATATGCCAGTGTGCAAGCCCGGTTATCAGTTGTGGGACTGCACGTTGACAGCAGCATCTTAGAAAAAGTTGTTAATATCATATCCTTAAATATAGAAGTGAATGGAATGGAGAAAGGCCAATAGATAGTTGGTAGGTAGAAAGAGAAAGAGCTTCATTTTGCAATTATAGCAAAATTATAAAAGAGCCCAAGATTCTGCAATCAGGAAATGCCTATGTAAAATGGAATCTTACTGAAATCATTAAAAATTATGTGTATTCACTTCTATGGGCTAGAAGTGCAAAACCTGAATCTGATGAGGAAGAAACAGCTGACAAACCCAAATTGAGGAGCGTTCTACAACATAACTGGACCTTTACTCTTAGAAATATCAACTCCGTGAAATATCAATACAAAGACTTAGGAACCGTCCCAGATTAAAAGAGATTAAAGAGATGAGACAGTTGAATGCCGCGTAGAATTTTGGCTTTTCTTTTGCTGTAAAGGACATTATTGGGAGAATTGCCGAAATCTGAGTAAGGCTGCAGATTGGATAACAGCAGTATATTAACTGTAGTAAGGTTGTTTAAGAGAACTCCTTGGTGGTGCAGTGGTTGAGAATCTGCCTGCCAATGCAGGGACACGGGTTCAAGCCCTGGTCTGGGAAGATCCCACATGCCGCGGAGCAACTGGACCCATGAGCCACAATTACTGAGCCTGCGCATCTGGAGCCTGTGCTCCGCAACAAGAGAGGCCACGATAGTGAGAGGCCCGCGCACCATGATGAAGAGTGACCCCCGCTTGCCACAAGTAGAGAAAGCCCTCACACAGAAACGAAGACCCAACACAGCCATAAATAAATAAATAAATAAATAAATAAATAAATTTTAAAAAGAGAGAGAACTCCTTATTTGTAGAAAATACACACTGAAGTATTTAGGGGTAAAAAACATCATCTCTCTCTCTTCCTCCCTGCCCACCCCGCCCTCAGAGGGGGAGTGCAGGGAAATTAAAGTAAATATAGTAAAATGTTGACATTTGAGGAATCCAAATCTGGGTGAAGGGTATCAGAGAATTCTTTGTACTATTCCTGCAACTTTTCTCTAGGTCTGAAATTATGTCAAAATAAAAGTTTTAAAACAGGATGCTTATGAAGAGATTATAATCATTTTAGGAAATGCCACTGCTGAAATGGAGCAAAACATAAAATTGTATAATAGAGTGTGATTTCAGCTACTTTAAAAACTCATAGAGAAAAGATAAGGAAATATAGCAACATGTTAACTTTCGTTATCTTGTATCCATGTTAATGTATCTCACACATTTTTCTCTAAGTAGCACGCATTTCTTGAAAACTAAGGAGGAAACAAAACTTCTCAAGAAAGATGATGGCTAACTCTCAAAGAAAGAAGACCTGAGTGGATCTTGTTCTTTGTGTCTTTACCACCATGCGCTTCATTCTGGTAGAAGGATGCCGTATATGTATGAATGTACACACATACTTTTTTAAACTTTTGTTTTTCTTTAATGACATTTCAGAGGAAATCCTATATTGGGCAGGAGCTGAAACGAAATGACCTCTTAAGCCTCGTCCAGCCCTGGAATTCCTTGCTCTACTTTCCATTTCTTTGCAAGTCAGTACCTCTGTAATCCAGACAGGGTGCTGGGTACTGAGTGCATAAGGATGGGTAAGCCACCCAGTCCATATTCTGTGTTCACAGTCCACAGACAGACAAACCAGTGATTTCGATCTCGTGCTAGGTACTATGGAAGCATAGCAGCTCTTATGATGGGCGGACCTGGCTTGCGGCAGGGGTGGTGGTTGGGCCAGGCAGGCATGGATCTCTAGACCTAGAAAGTTAAGTGAGATTTTGCCATTCGGAGAAGGGTAGCAGAGCATTACAGGCTGAACATTTCAGTGTATCTAGCGTTATGTCCTCACTCTGGCCCACTGGAGTGTCATTCTGGAGACCCTGGCCAGGGAGGTGAGGGTTTTACAAAACTGGGAAGCTCCAGGTCCCACAGGGTTTGCTTTCCCAGGTTTAGGAGGAAGTGGTCCTGCTGCAGGAAGCAGGAAGAGCTCCCTCTGGCTCTGGAGCAAAGGCCCCCCATGAACCCATTGCCTCCATTTGCAGAATCACTGTGGGAGTTTGCCTGATTGCTCCCACCACGGATACAGCATAGATACACCAGGGAGGGCAGAATAAAGGTGAAGGCAATACCATGTTGGAGAGTTTGCTGATCTCTGATGTACTCAGTGGAACTGCTGGAACGTGCTTTATTCATTTGGTATCAGAAGTAAAGCCAAGGGGTTGGTCTGCCTGCACGTGGCCTCGCAGGCTCTGCAACTGTTTTTGGAGTCCCAGAGTTACCCCGAAAACAATGTTGCTGTTGAGAAGTGTGCTCCTTATTTTCCTGGACAGTAACTGCTCTTTGAACCATCGTTTGCTTGGGCCCATTTTCCATTCTAGTCCTCAGAGCCTGAGGACACCAGTACGTAAGTATTTTTAATCCACCATGTAACTAGATCAGAGACAAAGTAGTGGTTAAGAATCCTACACCTGGTTTGGGTTGGAAGCTTCTCTCCATTTATCTTGGAACCTTCTTTTTTTTTTTTTTTTTTAACCATTTTAGAGCATGATTTTTTTTACTCAGGTATTATTTCCATTTTAAACATATCTCATAGTTTGGAAAAAGGATTGCACGAGCTGATATTAATTCAGGATGTAACATATAGTAAACATTTGATAACTACCAGTTATTATTAATAAGCATTGATTAGCACTGTGTATGAAGAGAAAGCCCTAGATTCTTGGTTAAGTGACGTGGTTTCTAGTCTAAGCTCTACCCCCAAAGTCCTAGAAGTAAAAAGAAACAGCTGGAAAGAGGCCTTAGAAATTTTTTAGCATCTAGTCCAACAACCTCATTTACAGAAACTTAGAAAGGTTTATTCATCATAGCTTACATGTTCTCCCACTCATTTTTTAAAAAATAAATCTATTTATTTTTATTTTTGGCTGCGTTGGGTCTCTGTTGCTGTGCTTGGACTTTGTTGTGGTGAGCGGGGGCTACTCTTCGTTGCGGTGCGCAGGCTTCTCATTGGGTGGCTTCTCTTGTTGTGGAGCACGGGCTGTAGGCGCGCGGGATTCAGTAGTTGTCTCCCACTCATTTTTAAAGCAAGAGTAATAATCACAGAATAAGTCCTTGATTTATATTAACTAGTGTTGTCATGTTGATTCCCAGTTTTATTATCTTCCCCTCTCGTTGGACTATGAAGATAGACTTGTCCTCCTTGCTTATTGTCATGTCCCCACCATCTGCCACAGCAATGGGCATGTAGTAGGTGCTCAGCCAATGTCTGTTGAATGATTGAAGGAAGCATCTTGCTGAAGGTGGAATTTAGGCAAAGTCTGAATCAGAACCATGTCCTAACTCTAGGGTGCGTGTTTTCCACACTGTTCATGTTGGCTTCCTTCTCCCTTTAACTTTAGGCAACGCGCTTCATTTCTCTCTTTCTTCACCTTGGATTTGATCTGTCAGGTCCCTCCTGCCTTTTGGGAAGACCTATGGTTGTGTGCTTGAATGGCCACTAGGTGGCAGGGTTGGACAAAGGGAAAAAAAAAAAAAAGGACCGATTGCCCTACCAAGAGAATAATGGGAGTGATCTTATACCCTTATAGCCTTGGATGAGTTGGGGGGACTTACCTTGAGAGGGAGGCAGGTATCCTAGAGTTTGTGTGCATGGATTTAGGTTAGCTCTGCTCCCACCAGCGGACCTCAGACACCCTGAAACTTCCCCAGGGCCCTTGTTTCAGCAATGTCATGAATATAACATGCTCAGCACTTTGCCAGGGTAGAGGAAGAGCTCTATAAGGTTAGCAGCTATGAGTCTACTTCTGGTCTATGATACCATAGAACACCACTTTGCTGTTCCCTGCCAAGCCAAGTGGACAGGCCTTAGAAGCATTTGCAGGAGAAGCACGTGTGCCTTGCTCCCTGTTTTACAAAGCCAGAATTTTAAATAGCTGCTTAAAGGGAAAAGTGGATGGCATGTCAGTATCAGGTTAAAGGGAAGCCTTGAATATTTGGAAGGACATCAGAACTCCTGAGAGAGTCACTGTGGAGCTTACTCAATACAAAGCACAGTGTTTTGCGCATAACTGGGTGGAAGGGGGTGATGGGGGGGATAGTCACAAAATGTCCTTTGCTCAAATTGTTCAAAGAAAGAATTTCTTTGTTGCATGCGCTGTGAGATCCAGGTGTCTTATTTTTATAATAATTTGGGGAGGATCTTCTAGGAATAGCAATGACTAGCATTCATTACACAACTTACTATGTGCAAACTATTATGCTAAACACCATACATTCATTATTCTATTTAATCCTTACAACAGCCCTATGAGGTAGGTTTGGCTATTATGCCCATTTTATAGATGAGGAAATTGAGGTGCAAAAAGAGTATAATAAGAATAGCCAACAGGTATTGAGTACTTACTTACTAGAGGTCAGGAGTTACTCTAAGTATCATCCTTACAACCATCCTATAAGGTAGATGGTATTATTACCTTCATTTTACAGATAAGGAAACAGGCACAGAGAGGTTATGTAACCTTGTCAAGGTCACACAGGGAGTGAGTGGAAGTCAGAACACAAACCCTGGCCCACGTGATTCCAGAGCTGTTTGTTTGTTTGTTTGTTTACCTCTGTACTATGCTGTCACCCACAATGCTTTGTATGCAGTAGGAACGTGATAAGTGTTTATTGAATTGAATAGTTCTCAGACTATAATTAGCCAACACAGAGAAGCCTCCCTAAGGAAGAACTATACAGGTCTTCACACTCCCACTCAAAACCACACCGGCCTCCATTAGTATTATGGGATACATATGCAGCTCCACGAGCTGGATTTTGCTCCTGACTCTTTGTTGGTAGAAAGAGTTCCTGACTCATTGGAACAGTGAGGAAAAGGCTGTCATTGTGGCAAATGTTTCCAGGAGACACTGCCACAGGGATCATCTCAGCGCATTTTATCTGCTTCACGCTTTTCTGGCAGGTGTTTCTTGGGCTTATTTGTTCTGGTAGAGTGGTGTCTGGCAGCATCTCTTTAGCCTCAAAAAGCCAAGGCCAGAGGGTTGCAAGGTGTCAAGCCAGCCCTGGAGGTTGTACCATCGGTGTGTGCACCCAAGCAACCCTCGGACAGGCCCACTCCCTGGTCCTGACGCCTGGCTGGTGCCAGGGGACGTGAGCAGCTGAGGGGACCCGCTGCCTCTGTTAGTGAGCTGACTGCTGAGACCGGCCAATATTTTTGGTCATCATGGTGCTGATGAGGTCTTAGGAAGCCAGGCCTCATAAATCATTCTAAGGTTATAATAATTCAGTCCCAGGGCTTTGCTTGCTTGTTTTTTTATGTGTCACTGCAATAGGAAACCCAAAAGAAGTTAGACTAAAACCTCCTCCTCAGACCTGTGGCTCTGAGCACGGAGACTTGGTTTTGGAACGCTCCGTCCGCTGCTGCTTCCCTGTAAGTGAACTGTGCCGTCTTGAGTCTTCCTCAGAACTTCTCAGCGTCTCTGTGGGCGTGTGTGAACTACAGGCCCTGGGTTCAACCTTCTCGAGGAAAGCAATGATTTCTCTCTGAATATTTCTCCCTTAAAATAGAAGATGTTTTTTCACTGTAACCAAAAGTATGCATGTCAAAGGAGACACAGGGAGAGTTTGGAGCTGCTGGAGGGGGAGGCGGTAGTCCATAGAGCAAATTTCCCGAGCAGGCAGAGGTGGAAGGTTGAGCGCACAGGTTGAAGGGCTCCCATTTGTCGTTGCTCCTTCGGCCGCATGACTTGTCACCTTCTGGCCATGCTGGTCTTGTGCTCACCTTCCCAGGGTGTAGTTGGAAGTGGGTGGATGTCTGCTGTGTGTCATTAACAAAGCTACTAGACACTTTCAAGGCAGAAGAGGTGGAAGTGAGTGGCCGAAGGTGATGCTAGGCTCAAGTGGGTATTTTCCCGTCTCCTGCCTGGAGCAGTGCTTCCTGCCTGTTCTCTCATAATGGCTCACCTAGAAACGTCACACCGTGGTAGGGAGGAAGATGGCCCCAGCTCGAGGCTCTGGACAGCCAGGCCCTGCCTGGCTATCTGGGGCTGATGCCCACCTGCACCTTAACCAGGCAGACTGGCTGAGAGGCTCTGAGCTAGAGAATCGTCAACCTCCAAATGCAGATTACCCTTGTGCTCGGTTATCCAGGACCCTTAATTTACCAAACCCTTTTGCTGCCCAAAGTTGGAAGTTCAAGGCAGGTGTTTGATTTTAGAGATTCTGAGGTCCAGCCCCTTCATGGGACTTTTAAAAAAAACTGAGGGTCGGGTCGAAGAGGCTTGAGCTGGGTCACTGTGTTGGGACCAGAGTCGTCCCTGCGGTGCACGTAACCATGGGATAGGTGTGAATGAAGGGGCATGACGTCACACACGCACGGGCATGTGTGCACACATGTACATCCATATACACACATACACACACGCCAGGTTCAACAGGGCTACTCTGCTTCTTTTAAAGTATCAGGTTCTCATATTTCATTCTAACAAAGAGTTTTACCAGCAGGTAGAAATTTTAAACCACTAGGCTGTGCCATGTTGCCTCCAACTCAAACCCATTCTCTGTCCTGAATTCAAAAGATGGGAGGCTTGGTATCCAGAGCGCTCACCCTTTGGGCAACGTCCACAGTACCACGAGCTCTTAAAGACCCATGCCTGATGTCATTTGTCATCAACCTGTTTCTAGCCTGAGAGGAGACCTCTGTTATTCCGCAGTAAATTACTGCAGCAGCCTCCCAACTGGTCTCTTGGAGTCCAGCCTTGCCTCTTGCACCCCATAATGTAGCCAGAATGGGCTTGTCATAAACCACAAGCCTGATCATGCTACTCCTTTGTCCTCCTTTCTTTGTGCCCCTTCGATTAACTAGCTCCCCCGCTGCGTTCAGATGCAGCATAAATGTTCCTCTTGGAGGGCCTCCCTGACTCACCAAGTCTGGCCTGGGCATCCCTGTGTACCCTCTACCTAACGTCTTATAACACTGACCACACTGTTTGGAAGTTGTCTGTTTTTCGCCACCCACCCTGCAGGTGCAAAGCCTCTTAGGGCAGTGGGCCTGTCTTATCTGTGGTTGTGACCCCAGGGCCTGGCACAAACAAGATGGGCATTCAGTGCGCACTCAGCAGGCACGTCTGCTGCTTGAACTTTAGTTTTTGCTTCATTCTCCAATGCCTGGCTCTGCTTGTTGTTCTATTTTAAAGTCTTAGCATCTTGGTGGGATCAAGGCTCTCGTACAAACAAACAACAACTTAACCACTAGTGATGTCCCAGGACCAGGATATATTTAGCACAGTTTGTTCATAATTACTGTTCATCATTATGAGCCTAGGACACTATAAAAGTCTTAAGTGCCCTCGACTCATCAGAGGCAAATTATTCATTTAGCAAACATTTTGAGTGTCTACCTTGCACTAAGCATGTGCTCGGCACTAAAAGGTGTATAAGGATGGATGAGCTAGGTTCTGCCTCCTGGAGTTGACCATAGAACTTCTATACTTTTGTTGAACATTTGAAAACATAAGCAAAAACAAACAAATTAAGCCCCTGAAGAAGGTGAGACCCATTTGAAGGGTATTGGCACCTCACAGTATGAGGCCCAGAAGACAGTGCTTGCTCTTCATTCAGGCACAGGAGTGGGATAACCAAGCCTGCCTTTGGGGGCTATAAGGATATATCAAATGCAAACATGGCCTTTAAAAAGCCCATGGTCTCACAGGAGAAACAAGATTTATACCTAAGTGCCTCTGAGACAAAATAGAAAGTGAAAATGCCCTAAGAAGCTGTATCTGTTTGGGCTACAAGTAATAGAAAATCCAACTCAAAAGGGCCTAAACCAAAAAGGGGACTTAGTATCTCATCTAAAAAAAAAGTGTCCAGATGTAGGCTGTCCCCAGTTGACCAATTTAGTGCTCATTGACAACATCAAGTTCTATCCATGTGTCAACCTCAGAGCATCAGCTAGCTCTCCTCATAGGTACCGAAAGGCTGCAGGCATCCCATCCTCTCACACCAGTGCCAGAGCAGATAAAGAATGGTTTCTCATGCATCCCTGTTTAAGGATGAAGAGACCTTTCAAAAGCTACCAACCAACTTCCCCTTATGTCTTCTTGGCCAGAACTGAGGCATGCTCACCCCTAAATTCATCCCTGACAAATAGGATGGGGTCATTTCCATGCCCTAGCCTAGACCCATCTAGATCTGCCCTCATCACATGAGGAAGTGGTGCCTCCGTTCTGCCGCGAGGAGGAAGTGGGAGATGGCCACTGAGTGGCGGGCTGGAGGGCCTGCCAGAGGGAGTGATAAAGTAGCTCATGTTGTTCAGAGGAAAGCAAGGTGCGCCCTCGGTGGAGAAGACCCACAGGCATGCTCCTACAGGCTCTCTGGAAGCACATCAGCAAGGCTTCCGGGAGGAAGCGACATCTATGTTGGGGAAGAAGTCTAAAAAGCGGAGGATACGATCAGATTTTTCTTTCAGGAATCAGTGGCTGTGAGGAAGGGATTGGTCGGGGTTCGGAAGGCAGACCAACCAGGCTGTCACAGTGTTGCAGTAATCCCGTGGGGAGCTGCCCGTGGTCCCAGCCAGCGTGGTGGCAATGGGGATAAAAGCGTACCCACCTGGGAAGTATTGGGGAGGTCGAGCGAGCAGGACGAGGAGCAAGAAGCCGTGGTGCAGAGGGCAGGGAGGCCCGGGTGACTCCCGGGCGGCTGCTTGGGCAGCTGCCTGGATGGTGGATGGTGACGCCACTCCCCGAGCGGGATCCACGGCGGTGGGCGTGGAGGATGAGTTGTGCAGGTGGCACCCGAGCTTAGCGTGAGTGGCGGGTGGGGTCGGAAGGAGCTGACAGGTAGTCAGCCGGAAGTCAGCGCAAGGCTCGGAGGGCCCCCCTGGGAGGCTATGTTTGATCCTCCTAAGAATCCGTGCGGAGAGGTGGTGAGGAGAGGAGGCGAGAAGACGCCGTGAGCAGTGGTAGAAAGGCCACAGCTCTGCAGGCTGGGGCAGGGCATGGCCGGTTCTCACCGGGGACGGTGGAGCGGGCTGCACAGGGACTGGAGGACAGCGGGCCGGACCCAAGGGGGATGGGGATGTGCTGGTGACAGCTCGGGGCCCCGTCCATGGGAAAGGAGAAGTGGTAACCTTCTTTTCACCTGGCACAGTGCTTAAAGGCACTATCACATTTTCTGGGCGCCGCCGGGCCTGCTGGGGCAGGTGTTCCCTAGTGAACAAGCGCAGAAACCGCGGCGCAAGAAAACTCCCCGCGCGGGATGGGGGGTGGGGGGGCGGGAGCGGTCCCGGAAGCAGCTCCCTGCTCTTCCCACTCAGGCCAGTGCTGTTTTTACTAAAAATCTCTGCAAAGAATCTTTATGCAGCACTGCACAAGCATGTTAGTAAGTGCTAGGATTACAGAACTGAGGCGAACACGATCCCATTTGGAAGGCAGAGAAAGGCACACACAAAAAAATTGCAGTGAAGAGTGAAGGTAGAAACATAGAAGCAGAGAATGAGGGACCCCGGGGCTTTGGACGGCTCAGAGGAGAGTGAGACCAAGAGCAGATGCCAGCAGGCCACTGGGGGCTGCCCCAGCCCCTGCCTCATTTCTGCCCCCCACTCCCCGCACCCGCACGCCTTGCTGTTAGGATGTTAAATAACCACCAGAGGTAGCAGTTGTCACGGATCATCTGTTCAGTGTAGAGCATGAGTTGGAGCTTATTTGAAAACAGGAGCTTTAAAAAAACACACAAAACAAAACATTGTGAAACAAAAACATTCTTACAACATATTTATCAAACACCCACTATGAACTCAGCCACGTGCCGGGGGCTGTGCATCCAAAGGTGACTAAGACACGGGTCTTGCCTTCATGGAGTTGAATAGAGAAGACAAAACAGCCACATGAGCTTGCTTTTGTAATACAACAAGGGCAGTGCAGTGGTGGCACTGGAGGAGGCTAAAGGGAGGCCACCAGCTCAGCCAGGGAGTCACCAGGGAAAGTTGCTGGAAGCTGTGATACAGATCAGGTTCAAGCTACCCTTGCCTGCTTTGGGATTTTTTTTTTTTTTTTTTTTTTTTTTTTGTGGTACGCGGGCCTCTCACTGTTGTGGCCTCTCCCGTTGCAGAGCACAGGCTCCAGATGCGCAGGCTCAGCGGCCATGGCTCACGGGCCCAGCCGCTCCGTGGCATGTGGGATCTTCCCGGACCGGGGCACGAACCCATGTCCCCTGCACCGGCAGGCGGACTCTCAACCACTGCGCCACCAGGGTAGCCCTGCTTTGGGATTTTTGTAAGGACACACAGACATAAGTTGGCACTTAGACATTAAGTGTCTGGCACACAATAAACATGCAGTGACCGATAGCTAATATTATTTGCAGCTCAGATTAGCAGAGGGATGAACTGAGAATAGAGAGGTTGTTGCTAAAATAATGTTACCTTAGTCAAACTGTCTGGTGCATTAAAGGTAAAAAATTAAAGTACTAAATCAATTAGAACAGGACTAGCTAATTGTTTGCAACTTATGTGTCACCTACAATTGATTGGAGCCAGGTGTTGAAAATGGTATTAATTAACTCATGTCTGGGCCCAACAAGAAAGAGCACTGCGATCCATTAGTGATGTCTGCTAGGGGTGCAGGGGGGAGGGGCAGCATGCATGCCAACATCTGCCATCCTCAAATTAGAATGATAGTTCAAATAACTGGGATATGACTACATAAAACCTATCAATCCAACCCACGCACACTTGGCATTTTTCAGAGACAACAGTACCCTGTTCATGTGTGAAATTTTTAAAAGTAAACAATCATACTTTCAAAGTTGTCTGTTGGAATTCAGGTTCTTTCAGCCCAGTCTCCTATACTTGTTAGAAAGTTGCCCTCTTGTCACTGATCAGAGCTGGAAGCAGAGCAACATCCGGAAACACCAAGGAAAGATGAATATTGGGTAATTAATCCATATCCTGATTAAGTTATATTTTTCCCAGTGGTGGAGGAGTAGAGGAAGGTGTGTTAGCTTTTCTTTAAGTGCTGATGTAAGGAAAAGGCTGCTAATAAGAACATCCAGTTATTCAGAGCTTCCCATTAAAGGGTCAGCCCAGTCAACCAATCAAGGATGAGCCAGGCGCAAAGGGGTGGAGAAGAGACCACAGTTCCTTGTGTCTTGGTAATAACTCTTGCTGAAAGACAGATGTTATACAAATGCACTGGTACTTCTCAAACTTCACAGTCATTAACCTGACATCTCTGCTGTGCTGCGTTAAATGCTGATTTGGGTTAGAAAGGCAGCTGTGAATTCTGAAACCTAGGGAGAGGCACATTTAGTACGTGAGTTTATTAGCATGTGCGGTTTGGGAGAGATTCCTGTTTGCCTGTTGTTTTGGTTTGGCTCTTCTAGAGTGTCTACAGGAGAGCCCTTTCTACCAGTCTTGCTTTTCATGCTGGAAAATCAATTAGGTGTATCTTTGGGGGATGCTGTTGAATGAGAACAAGGGCCAAGGTATGGCTTTTTTGGTTACCTAAGTGTCCAGGGAATATTGTAGGGAGCAGTACAACAGCAGGCATTTGATGCGTGTACTTTTTTTTTTTTTTTGGTGCATGTACTTTTGTACTCATGGTCCCAAACACAGCAACCCTGACTGGCTGGAAGGCCCCATCCTGGACAGAGCTGCCCCAGAGCACATTCATATTTATACAGAAACATAAATGGCCATTCTTGGAGGCTGTGATTCTTACTACAAGGGGGTGTGTGTGGTTGTATGTTTGTGTATGTATCTGTGTGTGTGAATGGTTGGGTAAGTCCAGGTGGCCCAAGTAATAAGCAGTTAAAAACTGTTGAAAAAATATTTTAATACAAAAGCAAAAACACAAGTGCATGCATCTTTTTTTAATGATGAGCAAAAATATTTCTTTCCCTCTTAATGTTATTTTTTTAAGTATCTAGTGTGTTACCTGATGCTACGTAAAGTGTCATAAAATATGAAATACATCCAGTGGAGGTGGGAATCTGCACAAGTCCCTGATGCTGTACTAAAATGAATCATTAAATTGAAAGAACTGAAGTTTATTCCGCACAGGTACTTGCCAGTCTAATGTGAGTCTCAGACAAATCATGTGGCTCAATAAGAAGGTATATAAATATGTGTAGGATATTCTGAGAAACGAGTGGGCCTAGAAACCTAACCCCCAGTTATAACACTGTTTCTATGGGAAAATATGCTCCCTAAGTGCCTTCTTTGAAACCAACTTTTGAAACCCTGCCGATTTATAAGTTGGGGGTTAATGATATAAAACGATCACCTACTGATGTGTAGAATTCTCAGCCCGAGTCCATCATCAAGCGTTTACTGAGTAACTGCTGGGTGGATTACACTCTGATAAGCATGGCAGGGTGAAACAAAAGAAATAAAGGGGCGTTTCTGCCCTCAAGAAGCTCATACCTAGCTGGAGAGAGAAAGTATGCATGCAGAGCAACCTGAGAGCATTCCCAGTGCCTGAGCTACAAAGCAAGGGTCCTGCAGGCGACAGCGTGAAGGAGGGATGTGAGACCCTGTGATTAATCAGGAAAATGTGGGGCTCCACTGGCAGAGCATGTCCCTATTCATTTGTAATCCCCAGAGGCACACCAAAGACTTTCCCATTCTTCCCCGGAGAGCCTCGCACAAGCGTGAAGCGATGGCTGCAGTGAATGTCACACGATCCCAGGATGCTGAGCAATTCAAAACCACAACTGGCATGTGGCGTTACCTTATTAGGAAAGGTTTGGTCTTCTTTCCTTCTTTTTTTTCTCCCTTCCTTCCTTTCTTTCTCTCTCTCTCTGTCTCTCTCTCTTTAGAACATAGGTAGGCTCTTGGCAATCTGGGCAGTGGTGTACCTCCTGTGCCCCAAATTCCAGTTAGGAAGCACACCCTAGTGAATCAGAGTCTTTCTGAGATTTGGAGCCTGACTTTGTGTGTTTTGTGTGTCATTTTCTGGGAGACTCTACAAACGAGGCAGGCCTTAAGCAGTGATTCAGTACCAGCAGGCAGTTTTCTTGCCTTATTTGTGCGGCAGAGCTGTTGCTTTTCATTTAGCGCCAGCCTCGAGGTCACCAAGAGGGAGAAGGGACATCAGGAGGGGGGCAAATTGACTGTAAAATTCCTGAGTCTGGGGCTGTGTTATATCCCCCTGGGAATGCTGACAGCCTGCAGAGAGGGGGATATGGCTGAGGCCGGCCTGTCAGGTAAAGCATCCAGAGCAACCGCTGTGTCCTGATTGGAAATGCCTAAAAATAGGCCCGTTGCTCCCTTCTGTACACTTCCTCTGAGAACTGCTACCCAGGGGCTGGATCAGCAAATAATTGTACCCAAGCCTTCCTTATGGTGCTGTTCTTTAGCTTTTAGAAGCGCTGAGTCCTTGCTATTCTTTATGCTTTGGGGGAAGGGGGGTGACATTCCCATCCAAAAGGTGTAAGTAATAATAATAATAATAATAATACAGCAGCAAACATCCGTTGAGTGTTTACTCTGTTCCAGGAACTGGAAGCATTTCATGTGCTTTGTCTCATTTAATTCTCCTTATAGCCCTTAGCAGGGTTTTTACATTATTATCTCCATTTTGCAGATGAGAAAACTGAGGCTTAGGAAGGTCATGTAACCTATCCAGAGCCTTACTGCTAGTAGATGACAAAGCTGGGATACAAACCCAGATCTGTCTACCTCCACCACGATTCTTGCTCTCACACAGTTTTCTATTTACAGTTTCTTACACATCTTACTCCTACTTAATTCTCCTGCATAATTTGGGAAGGAGAGGAACTTTTTTTCCCCAGGGTGGTGAGAAGAGGGAGAGGCCTTGGAAAAAATAAGTCAGAGATGAACTTATTTTGAAAAAGGAGGGTTTGTGAGGGAAGTGTTGAGTTGGCCGGCAGAAAGGGAGAGGCTATTCTGGACTCGGCGTGTGTTATGGAAGAATGCATGGAAATGAGTGGGAGAAACAGAAAGTAAACCAGGATAGGGCAGGATCCAATAGAAGGAAATGTGATAGTCAGCAAAGAAAGGGGCAGCCCTGCCTTCAAAAGCAACGTGTTAATGATTAGCGCTCTGCGAACGTTTCAGGCCTCACGTGCTCTCCGAGGTATGCAGAACTCCCTTGTTTGGGGGAGAGTTTTGCTCTCCAAAAAACAAAAGCATGACATTTAATTCTGAGTTTCTGCAGGGACTGGATGAAATCACCACTGGAAAAACAAGAATGGCAGCGCATGTTAATTATTTCAGGAACTCTTAGAGGGTGCAAATAAAACACCCGCCATCCCAAGGAGAGACGCTGCAGCTCTCCTCCACCCTCTCTCCTTGCTGTGAGCCCCCTGCCCCACCCTTTCTCGGTTGAAGATCCCACATCCTTTGAGTTTCTCTGAAGAAAAAAAAATGCATACAGGAGATTTTTGTAAAGCAGACTCCATCTTCCCAGAAGCCTATGGTATCCTCCCTGGCCTTCTCTGACCTTCCTGTGGCATTGATCTTTGATTGGCAACCTGCCTCCTCACACTACTTCCTCTGCCGCCAGTGTCTGAAAAACCAGGGATTTCTTTATTGATCTTTAACCCACTCTTAAATACCCAGGACTTCCCCTCTTCAGAAGCACCATTTTGCAAGCAGAAGAGTCCTTTGAAAATTGAACTGTAGTCCACTTTGCAGGTTTTCTCCCCGTTTTTTCCTCCCTAAAAGAAAGGCTCTTGGGCTTCCCTGGTGGTGCAGTGGTTAAGAATCCGCCTGCCAGTGCAGGAGACACAGGTTTGAGCCCTGGTCTGGGAAGATCCCACATGCCGTGGAGCAACTAAGCCCGTGGGCCACAACTACTGAAGCACGTGCGCCTAGAGCCCGTACTCCACAACAAGAGAAGCCACCGCCATGAGAAGCCCACGCACTGCAACGAAGAGCAGCCCCTGCTCGCCACAACTAGAGAAAGCCCGCGCACAGCAACAAAGACCCAATGCAGCCCAAAAAAGAAAGAAGGGAGGGAGGGAGGGAGGAAGGAAGGAAGGAAGCAAGGAAGGAAGGAAGGGAGGGAGGGGACTCACTCGTCTCTGGTTTTAATATACCAAGTTCTGTAATTATTTGTCTTTTGCAGATTAGGAGACTGAAACATTACAGCCACCCTCTGAGGGATCCCACTTGGCCCCAGTGACTAAAACTATGCCCCACCATCCTTGTCCTCATGGCCAGCAGCCTCAAGTCCCACAATATCTCTGCCTTGGCACAGGGAGCCGACATTGTTTGCATAGCGTACATTCCTGGACAATTGAACTATCCAATTTAACCTTCAGAGCATCCCTGTCGGTTTGTGGGTGTTTGTTCCGGTGAGAGGGGGAGGAGATGGTGACTTTCATGGTTCACACATGATGCTACCCACACACACCCCAAATTTCACATCTTTATTCTCTAGAGATTAGCTGCAAATTGCATCTCTAAAATTCACAAGTGAAATCAAACATTTAATGTACTTAAGTCTTTTTGTCCAGAAGCAGATAGTGTTAATACTTGCTTCTTCATAACACTCCCTGATCACGCCTGTCCCATTATATGAAAGCCTTTTAGAAATAGCCTCATTTCACGTGAAATTAATCTTCGTTAATTAAGATGCTATAATGACACATCGTTCTTGAAATATGTTCTGGTTATGATTGGTGCCTAATCAGGGAAAGTTTAAAACTGTTACCCCCAAAACCAAATCTTGTACCACCCAACGTTTGGAACAATCTTTATGCTTTTAAAGGTACATTTTTGCAGTTTTGTGTGCATGAAATGACGTTAGGAAAGGTATGAGTAAGTTGAAACTCACCAGTTTTTCTTCCATTTATTTTGAGTGAATTATAGGCCCTCCCCGCCCCTGCAAAAAAAAGAAAACTTTTAAAATATGTTATTTGCTTTAGGGTTATCCAGCTACCTTTTGCTTTCAAACTGGAATTTAAGCCTTCTACATCCTTATCACCTTCCTTTTATCTCCTTTCACCTTTGGATTCTAAGAGAAGAAATGTTTAGAACCTTGAAATCAAAATAAAATTGCAACCTCCCTGAATTACTTACCGGTACTCACTAGGGTTTAAGCATGATCCTCTGCACATAATTTAAAAATCAAAACACCAACTGGCGGATTTAAGCCAAACCCCCTATTTTTAGAACAGTATTAAAAAAAAAAAGGCAGATTTTATTTTCGGCCACACAACCGAGTAGCAACGGAGGAGGCTCCTGGGCATTCCTCCATCCCTCAGTGCAGAGCTGGGCTGACCACCTCCTGGCCCGGGCAGCTGCCTCTCTCCGGATGCCTTCCCCAGCACAGCTACTTCCGAGCCTCGGTTGAACTGGTTACTCGGAAGAAAGGATGTTGCAGGCTTAATTTAAAAAAAAACAAACCAAGGGAAAAAAGTGTTCTGTAACTTTCCTTTTAGTTGTAGTGGATCTGTGTGCTCCTTGAGCTTAGGGGTAACGTGGGACTTTTTTTTAATTAAGAATGGAGGAGAAAAGTTTCCTTCGGTATTCTTACAATTATGCCTTTGTCAGCAGGTAGTTTATAGGGGAGTCAATTTAAAAAAAAAAAAAAAAGAGGAGAAGGCTGTAGCCTTTAATTATCCCAGTTGGTATTCAGCTTTACAAAGTCAGTGTACCTGCTGAGTATGTTAATTTAACCACTTTATAGTATCTTAACTCTGCCAGTCTCCCACCCAAATCACCTCCTCAAAGAATTCAGAGGAGTCTGGAGATACATGAGAGCTTTGTACCTGCATATCTTTCTTTCTGTTTCTCAGTACTTTGGGCTTTAATTAAAATCTTTAGGTCGGTTTTTTTTCTGCTCCTCATGCAACTTCAAAATCATTGATTCATATGTTCCCACTTTCTACAAATTCAATCAAATATTTCTTAAGTGCTTACGGGGATATTGACAGAGATGTCCTGCCTTCAGCGACCTTAGATTCTAGGCTGACAGAGAAACAAGTAAACAAATAAGGCGGGTTTATTCCAGGTCGTGGTAAATGATAAAATGGTTTTCACAACTATTTGTTAAGTGTCCATCTGCTACCCAGAAATGAGATGTTCTTGTAGAGCCATCTATGGAGAGGGGCTCTCAAATTTGTTTGCTTATCTGTCTGTAACCTTGTGAAATATGGGGAACAGGTTCTGTTTTCTTCCTCTTAGAGGAGAGGAAATTGAAATTCAAAGAAATGAAGCTATATGTTGAAAGTTACAAAATTCCTATGCAGGAGAACCAGAACCCAGAGCATGTGGACTCGTTTCTGTCCTCTCTCCCCTGTGACAGGCCACCTGATCTCCATGGGAGGAACCGAGGCCCAGAAGAATGAAATGCCTTCTCCAAGTCACATAGCTGATTCATGTCCAATCTGGGACTAAAGACTAGGACTTTATTCCCAATGTAGTCTTCAGTTCAGCAATTCAGATCAAAAGCCAGCCCCACAGCCAGTGTTTGTGGTGGGCTTGCTCAGTCGGCCACTGCGAGAACTAATTTAGATATTTCTTCCATTGGTAATATATCCACCACCCCTGCCTGGTTTGTCATCGGTATATACAAACTCACTTAAGAGAGAGATTTGTCTCTTTGTTTATGTCCCAAACACTTACGTAAATAAACATTCTACAAATATTAACTCATTCATTCCTCAATACAACCCGAGAGGACCCGTGCAATTATTATTCTCATCTTACAGATGAGGAGAGAGGCACAGAGAAAATGAGTGACTTACCCTCACTTATATAGCTAGTAGGTGGCAGATCAAGCCCTGACAGCCTGTGAATGTAGCCACTACTCCCTCCTGTTGTTTTAAATGGGATCACATATTCCCTTAGGCAAAATGCTAGGAGGACAGAGTGTGACGCTAGAGAAGCCTAAGTTCAAATCCCGGGTCTACGCCTTACTAGGTGTGTGATTTGCTGCAAGTGATTGAACCTCTCCAGGCCTCATCCTTCCATCTGTAACGTTGGACTAATGCACACTTTGTAGGGTTGTAGCGAGGAAATGAGACAGCACTTACAGAGCCCCTCAAAGACACCTGGGTCCTCATAGCAGCTGCCCGTTGAGTAGCGGTTACACATTCGTGATTCTGGAACTGTGCCTTGCCTATCCGTTTCCATAAACCTGGACTAAGATATGTGGTCTCTCTCGGCACACCACAGATTGGCCCCCCTTCTCACGAACATTCTTTACATATCTGAAAATCAGTTATTTAGAGAGGTGCCTGCAAGGGTGTGGGACACAGTGAAGGAACACCACGGGTAACCCTGAGAATTTCAGCTCGGACCCTACACTTGCGTACAGCAGCTGGCAGTTGCAACACCCTGCAGCTTAACCTGGACCCATCTTGGTTAGAATGCAGCTAAGGGAGCAGCGTTGAAGAGTGAAGGTTTGGAGTCAGTCTCTCTAGGGTCAGATCCCAGCGCTGTGGATATCTAGCTCCAATCTACTTAGTTTGCTCATGCCTTAGTTTCTCCATACATCCAAGTGCAGATGGTCATGGTTTCCCCCACCATGGGATTAGGGTGAAGAGTAAATGAGGTAGTCCTTGTACAGCACTTAGCACAGTGCCAGCCACTTAGTAAGAACCCAGTAAATACTGTTCGGATTATTGTTCGTATTATTATCATTCAAGCAAAGCCCTTTGAGGGTCCTCCACCTCCCTCCTTCCCTCCCTCCCTCCCTTCCCCACCTACACACCTTTCTCTTTCTCCTGCCCACCACTCACACACACACTAACACACCCCAAGTGGCTTCTGACATTGTTATAGTACTCACTATTTTCAGTACTCTACTTACAGGTAAATACCATTTTTTCCATCTTGATATATTTCCAGAAAATTATTTAGCACCTAACTGATGTTCCCATGCCTCTTTGGGACCAATACCTTTGAAGAAAGCTAAATGACTGGCCTGCCTCCTAACTTATTAGCTCCTGTTTCCAAAAACAAAGAATTCAGTTTATTGATAAATAGAAATATAAAAATATCTTAAGCATCATAGCAGCCTTTTTTCATTGCTCTTTGAGTTTTCTGAGGTTTAAAAAAAATGTCATACATTCAAATAGGGCTTTGTGGGGGGGTGGGGGCAGGTGACAGGGTCAAAAAGCAAATTCAAACATAGGCAGATGTGAGGAAACCTAAATGTCTTCTTTCCCCAGGGCCTCACCTTGCAAAGTGTCTTTATATCCAGAGGCATTCTGGCCTGTTACCCTCCTTATCTAATCCAGCCATATCTAGGTTTCACTTTCATTCTGTTGCCTTAGGCCTTGTTAGCAGGAAAAAAAAACAAAAACACAAAACTCTGTCATCTGCTATATAGAAACATTTGTGCCATGGGATTAGGTACAGTTTTCTGGTTTGTTAACAAAAACTTGTTGCATTTTGTGTTATTTAGCTGTGCTTTGACATTGTTTTGCCTACCTAGCTGACATGGTCAAGAAGAACCTTGCCTCTGCTTCAGGTACTAAGTACAATACATACTAAATCTTGATGCTGCAAATCCAAGATTCAAATTCCTAAAATACTAAGCAGCATTTTGTTTTCACCCAGCTTCCCCCATTCCTTCCCTACTTCCGATCCCAGAAAGTAGCTTCAGTGGTAGCACTCTACCCAGAGACACTATTGTTAGTGAATCCCATGTGGCTGTGAATTTTGCACTAAGCAATCAGAGACCTTTGTTCTTCCTGATTAATAAATAGACAGCTTATATCTTTACTCTTCTAATGAATATAAAACACCAGTATTGGGCTTCCCTGGTGGCACAGTGGTTGAGAGTCTGCCTGCCGATGCAGGGGACGCGGGTTCCTGCCCGGGTCCGGGAAGATCCCACATGCCGCGGAGTGGCTGGGCCCGTGAGCCATGGCCGCTGAGCCTGCGCGTCCGGAGCCTGTGCTCCGCAACGGCAGAGGCCACAACAGTCAGAGGCCCGCGTACCGGAAAAAAAAAAACAAAAAAACCCCAGTATTTTGCATACCACCATCAAGAGTATTTATCATACCTGTATATCATCTGACGTCCTGTGTTTAAGGTTTTTCTTTAAATCTATTTTTAAACTAACTCACTTTTTAGTCTTTTCTCAAACGATATCATCAATAAAATCACTGGTCTGATGTATAATTATCTTTATTTTTTTACTAACATTAAAATAAATACTAGCCATTATTATTAAAATGAAGAATGTATGTCTGCATACTACCAAACATTATTGTAAGTTCCAAAGAGTGGAAAATAGCACTCTTTGATGTAGAGACTGATCAAATGGTATAATTTGCTAGCAATCTCACTGCAATGACTTTATTTATAATAAAAAATATTTCTTTTTTTTAAGTAGTGTGTGTCACTTTGCACACACTGTTCTGCACTATTTTTCTTCAGTCTCTTTGGACT
The DNA here is from genome assembly GCF_949752795.1 of Hyperoodon ampullatus. Lineage (NCBI taxonomy): Eukaryota > Metazoa > Chordata > Mammalia > Artiodactyla > Ziphiidae > Hyperoodon > Hyperoodon ampullatus. The sequence continues at coordinate 59,360,067 of NC_136915.1, read as the reverse complement.
CTACCTACCATTTAAGGCTCTAAAATGTATTCCTCTTTTGAGATAATAATCATACTTATCTCATAGAGTAATTGGAGGATGAAAGCTCTGAGCACAGTGCCTGGCACAGAATTAGGGCTATTAGTTCCTCTCTGGTCTGTGTGGGTGTTTTCTTCCCAGCTGAATTTATCAAATCCTAGGGATCAAAGAATTCCTGAATTCTTTGTGAGTATATAGTATACTGGTTTGCCTCCAGTAAATACCCAACACATATTTATCAAATGATTAAAAGTTGGGTAGTTGTAGAATAGTCGGGGAAATGAACAGACACTGGGGTCATGAGGATAACACATTTCTTGATGTAGGTTTATTAATGCACATTGTTGTGGATGAGTCTTTTTCTGTGACTACCCTTATTCAAGTCATCTCTGAAAGGGTGTTAGAGAATCTGTCTCTGGCTCGTTCCCCCTCATTCATGCCGCCCCTAAGTGGAGAAGGAGAAAGAACTGAAATTCAGTCTCAGGACTTTGAGGTTTTTGATTCCTAAACTGTCATTGGTCCCATCACCCCTTGAAACATTGGAACAACTTTCCAAAAGGGCATTTTTCCCATGGTCACAGACTCAAGATACTTAAGGGGCCAGGCCGACGTAGCAGTGAATGAGGCTGGGCTCTACCCCAAATCTGCATCCACATGGGAATGTGCTCTCTCTAAAAAAAGCCAGAAACCTGGATTTTTATGTGAAAACTCCCAATATCTAAATGTTGGCTCCATTGCTGGTTTTGTTTTTGTTTTGTTTTGTTTTGTTAAATAATTCTCTGTGGGCCAAATAAAACAGGTCTGCTGCCAGCTCCAGCTCTCCAGCTGCCAGTATGTGACTTTTGACTTAGATTTTGCTTCCTTGATTGATTTGAGTGTTTATCTGTAGACATACAATATTTTTTTTCAGTAATTCTCATGTCAAACAGCTAGTTTAATTATTTTAAACTCTTAAGAATGCTGAATCAAAGGAGGATTTGTAACTTTGGTGGTCAGTTTCTATGGGGGAATCTCAGCTCCTCCAAAACAGGAGAATAAGCTACTGACCCTAAAGCCTGGGCTCCAGTCTTTCCCCTCTTTGCAAACAAAGGAAACAGATGACAGTCAGTTAACAGCACAGGTAACTTGGTGGGAACTTTGGTTAGAATATGGTGAACGCTCTTCTAGGGTCAGTGCATTTTTGTAGAGCAATAAGGAAAAACTTGGAAGGAAAGTCCATGTTGGCTGCACGTGTCAATGACCTTACACCAGAAGGTAGTGGCCTTGAAGTCCAGGTGTGCAATCAGTCAGAATAACCAGGAACTCTGACTTGTTTATTGTTCCCAAAAGCCAGAGAAGCTTTAAAAAGCAAACAAACAAAAAAAGAATTTAAAGCATAAGAAACGCCTTTTCAGTTCTCAGTACTAATCTTTAACTTAAGATGCATTTCTCTGTCTCCTTTCCTCAGTGTGTATTTTATAAAAATGAATTGAAGTCCAAATTAGATAATAAACTATATGATTAATACAGGACCTTCTTATCCAAGTTGAAGCAGAAACAAACAGTAGGGAGAAGTATTTGGGGAGGTAGTTCATTTTAATTTTTTGTTTTTTTTTAAAGAACTAGTGGGTGAAAGTATAAGACAGGCAATTCCCTATTTATTTATCCATATTCATGGAGTACCTGTTAGGTTATATATGTGGTAGACTTGTGAATGAAGCCATGATTTTTCTTTACTCTAGATCAGAGGTTGACAAATATGTTCTACAAAAGGCCAGATAGTAACTATTTTAGGTTTGGTACATCATCCATTCTCTGTCACAACTACTCAGTTCTACCATTGTAGCACAAAAGCAGCCATGGGTGATACATAAACAAGTGGGCATGCCTATATTCCAATAAAACTTTACTTGCAAAAATTGTCAGTAGGCTGCATTTGTCCCATAGGCTGTAATTTGCAGACCCCTGTTCTAGGTAACTGAGGAAGAAGTATGGGAGGGTTAATTTATTTGCTATATTCTTTTTTTTTTAACTTGGAAAAGTACTTTATTATTTTTAATCATTTTTTTATTGAAGTATAGTTGATTTACAATGTTGTATTAGTTTGGGTGTACAGCAAAGTGATTCAGTTATACATATATCTATATCTATTCTTTTTTAGATTCTTTTCTGTTATAGGTTGTTACAAGGTATTGACTATAGTTCCCTTGTTGTATGTCCTTCTTGTTTATCAATTTTATATATAATAGTGTATATATGTTAGTCCCAAACTCCTAATATATCTCTCCACCCCTGCTATCCCCTTTGGTAACCATAAGTTTGTTATGTCTATAAGTGTATTTCTGTTCTGTAAATAAGTTTGTTTGTATCATTTTTGTTTTTAGATTCCACATATAAGTGATATCATATGATATTTGTCTTTCTCTGACTTACTTCACTTAATCTCTGGGTCCATCCATGTTGCTGCAAATGATATTATTTCATTCTTTTTATAGTTTTTTGCATATATATATGTGGTATGTGTGTGTGTGTATATATATATATATATATATATATATACAGACACACACCACATCTTTTTTTTTTTTTTTTAATTTACGGCTGTGTTGGCTCTTCATTTCTGTGCAAGGGCTTTCTCTAGTTGCGTCAAGTGGGGGCCACTCCTCATCGCGGTGCGCGGGCCTCTCACTATCGTGGCCTCTCTTGTTGCGGAGCACAGGCTCCAGATGCGCAGGCTCAGTAATTGTGGCTCACGGGGCTAGTTGCTCCACGGCATGTGGGATCTTCCCAGACCAGGGCTCGAACCCATGTCCCCTGCATTGGCAGGCAGATTCTCAACCACTGCACCACCAGGGAAGCCCCACCACATCTTCTTAAGCCAGTTGTCTGTCAGTAGACATTTAGGTTGCTTCCATGTCTTGGCTATTGTAAATAGTGCTGCTATGAACATTGGGATGCATGTATCTTTTTGAATTAGAGTTTTCTCCTGATATATGCCCAGGAGTGAGATTGCAGGATCATATGATAACTCTATTTTTAGTTTTTTAAGGACGCTTCATACTGTTCTCCATAGTGGCTGTACCAATTGACATTCCCACCAACACTGTAGGAGGGTTCCTTTTTCTCCACACTCTCTCCAGCATTTATTATTTGTAGACTTTTTAATGATGGCCATTCTGACTGGTGTGAGGTGATACCTCACTGTAGTTTTGATTTGCATTTCTCTAATAACTAATGATATTGAGCATCTTTTCATGTGCTGGTTGGCCATCTGTATGTCTTCTTTGGAGAAATGTCTATTTAGGTCTTCTGCCCATTTTTGGATTGGGTTGGTTTGTTGGGGTTTTTTTGATATTAAGCTGTATGACCTGTTTGTGTATTTTGGAAATTAATCCCTTATTGGTTGCATCATTTGCAGATATTTTCTCCCATTCTGTAGGTTGTCTTTTCATTTTATTTATGGTTTCCTTTGCTGTGCAAAAGGTTTTAAGTTTAATTAGGTCTCATTTGTTTATTTTTGGTTTTATTTCCATTACTCTAGGAGACAGAAACAAAAAAATGTTGCTGCAATTTATGTCAAAGGGTATTCTGCCTGTGTTTTCCTCTAGGAGTTTTATAGTATCAGGTCTTACATTTAGATCTTTAATCCATTTTGAGTTTATTTTTGTGTATGGTGTTAGAGAACGTTCTAATTTCATTCTTTTATGTGTACCTGTCCAGTTTTCCTAGCACCACTTATTAAACATACGATCTTTTCTCCATTGTATATTCTTGCCTCCTTTGTCGTATGTAGATTAGTTGACCATAAGTGCGTGGGTTTATTTCTGGGCTTTTTATCCTATTCCATTGATCTATGTGTCTGTTTCTGTGCCAGTACCATACTGTTTTGATTACTGTAGCTTAGTAGTATAGTCTGAAGTTAGGGAGCATGATTCTTCCACCTCCGTTCTTCTTTCTCAAGATTGTTTTGGTTATTCGGGGTCTGTTTGTTTGTCTTACAAATTAAAATTTTTGATAGGGATTGCATTGAATCTGTAGATTGCCTTGGGTAGTATAGTCATTCTAACATTATTGATTCTTCCAATCCAGTGACATGGTATATCTTTCCATCTGTTTGTGTCATCTTCAGTTTCTTTCATCAGTGTCTTAGACCTTTCAGAGTACAGGTCTTTTGCCTCCTTAGGTAGGTTTATTCCTAGGTATTTTATTCTTTTTGATGCCATAGTAAATGGAATTGTTTCCTTAATTACTCTTTCTGATATTTTGTTGTTAGTGTATAGAAATGCAACAGATTTCTGTATATTAATTATGTATCCAGCAACTTTACCAAATTCATTGATGAGCTCTAGTAGTTTTCTGGTAGTGTCTTTAGGATTTTCTATGTGTAGCATCATTTCATCTGCATACAGTGACAGTTTTACTGCTTCTTTTCCAATTTGGATTCCTTTTATTTCTTTTTCTTTTCTGATTGCTGTGGTTAGGACTTCCAAAACTATGTTGAATAAAAGTGTCAAAAGTGGGCATCTTTGTCTTGTTCCTGATCTTACAGGAAATGCTTTCAGCTTTTCACCATTAAGTATGATGTGAGCTGTGGGTTTGTCATATATGGCCTTTATTATGTTGAGGTAGGTTTCCTGTATGCCCACTTTCTGGAGAGTTTTTAATCATAAATGGATGTTGAATTTTATCAAAATCTTTTTCTACATCTATTGAGGTGATCATATAGTTTTTATTCTTCAGTTTGTTAATGTGGTGTATCACATTGATTGATTTGCAGATATTAAAAAATCCTTGCATCCCTAGAATAAATCCCACTTGTTCATGGTATATGACCCTTTTTAAGTATTGTTGGAGTTGGTTTGCAAGTATTTTGTTGAGGATTTTTGCATCTATATTCATCAGTGATATTGGCCTGTAATTTTCTTTTTTTGTGATACCTTTATCTGGTTTTGGTGTCAGGGTGATGGTGGCCTCATAGAATGAGTTCAGAAGTGTTCCTTCCTCTGCAGTTTTTTGGAGTAGTTTCAGAAGGATAGGTGTTAACTCTTCTCTAAATGTTTGGTAGAATTCACCTGTGAAGCCATCTGGTCCTGGACTTTTGTTTGTTGGGAGTTTTTTTAAATTACTGATTCAATTTCAGTACTGGTAATTGGTATGTTCATATTTTCTATTTCTTATTTGCTATATTCTTAATTGTTCTTATTGCTCAAACAATAGCAAGAGTATTCATAGTCCTAGCTAGCAAATAAGTTCATCTTTCCATGTTCTGACCACTGATTTATGTACATAGACAGTTGACCCTTGAACCACATGGGTTTGAACTGCACAGGTCCACTTCTACACAGATTTTTCTCAATAGTAAACACTACAGTACCACATGACCCACAGTTGTGCAGGGCAGAGACCTGCTGATCTGAGGTCACTGAAGAGGTGGACCTGCTGGAGGGACAGAGGTCTCTGGGTCTTGCTGCAGCCCAGCTGAGCCATCTCTCAGCTTTGCTTAGACTGTGTGCTCCCTACGAGGCCTTCCAGTGTCTCGTTTGGCACATTCCCTGAGACAGCTGATCCCATGGAGGTCTGCCCTGTGTGGTGAAGAGTGTCCCCACTGGTGTCTCTGTCTCTTTGAGCTTGATACGCATGTTTCATTCCTGAGAGGACCCCCTCAGGGGGCCCTGATGGTGGTTCAGAACCTGCCCAGCTGAGGCCTAGACCTGCTGGCAGGGTCCTTGCTGGGTGCTGCCCAGCCCAAGCACGCAGCAGGGTGGCTGGTCATATTCCTTTTGGGCACCTCCTGTGACCCCTTCCACCTGCCTGAGGACTGTCACTCAGCCCTAAGGAGAGCTGGCCGTGTGGTCAGAGAATGGGCTGTGGAGTAAGGCAAACCCAGAACCTCTTTATTAATAAGGGAGAAAGAAGCCATTGTGAGTGGGAGCTTGTGGGAAGACAGGACTTGCAGGAGAACCTGCGGATGATTAGACTGGTCCAGCCACGGGGCAGCCAGGAATTCAGAGCTCCGGACCCCATAGTCACCACCAAGTCTATTTCAGGAGTTATTCCTACTTCTTCAGTAGCTGCCAGAATAACTTCTGTGATCTCCTTCTCACAGAACACCAGGATCCCACTAACTGCAGGCCCACCCAGCAGAGTCACTGAACTACCCAGACACACTGCCATTTCCTTGGCTTTCTTATCTCACACATGCAGCCTAAACCCTGGATCAACCCCTGCTTCACCAGTCGGTGCCTGAGATGCTGCAGACAGTTTACATACACTTTCTTAGCACATTTCGTCGTCTATGGAGTGGTTGTATTATACACCTTTTCAGGTTAGTGTGAGGATTAGAGATAATGTGAAAACAGAAGCCGGCATATAAGACACAGTTAATGGTACTTAGAGTATTGTATCACCCAGTCCTTCATGCAACATGTACATACCAGGCCTTGTTCTAAGAGCTGGGCAGAGAGCATTGAAAAAGACAGACCTTGTCCTCATGGAGCTCAGATTCTGGGGGCAAAGACAGACCAAACACACGTAGACTATAATGTCATGAAGTGACCCCTGTTCAGAAGAAAATTGAAGCAGAATAAGGGGAAAGAAAGTGACAGGTAAAATAGGGTGTTGGCTGTTTCAGGCGTGGCAATCAAAGAATGTCTTCATGAGAAGGTGATGTGAGCAGAAACATAAAAAAAAAACAACAAAGAATTCCATATGCACATATCTAAGGGAGGAGTATTCCAGGCCAGGGGAACAGCAAATGCTAAGGCCCTGAGGTGGGAGCAGTCTGACATATTTATGAAAAAGCAAGTAGACCTTAAGGATTGGGAGAGAAAGGTGGGATAGTGGCCAGGGGCCAGATCTAGGGTCTCCTAAACCATGCTAAGATCCTGGAATTATTCCAGGAAATGATGGGAAACCACCGAAGGGTTTGAGCAAAAAGAACAATGTGATCAGATTACATTTAGAAAGCTTCACTCCAGCTGCTGATTATAAAATAAACTGTAGGGCAGCAAAAAAGAAATAGGAAAGGACAGCAAAAAAGCTGTCTCAGGTATCTAGGAGAGAGATGAGGGTGGCCTGGACCATGCTGGGAGCATGGAGGTGATAAGCCACTGGGCTCAGGATGTGTTTCTGGTAGGCCAGCAGAGCTTTCTCTGGGATTAACTGCTGGGTATGAGATGAGGAAAGGAGTTGATGCTCCAGGTATTTTGGGTCTGAGCATTTAGATGTTGCCATTTCAGAGACAGCGAATGCTGAGAAAAGATGGATTTTGGCAGGCAGGGGGACCTAAATCTAGAGGTTGCTTTACACATGTTAAGTTTGATATGCATTGTATCGATAGATATCCAAGTGCAGATGTTGAGCAGGCAGGTGGATATTAAAAGCCAGAAGTTCAGGGGGAGGTTGAAGCTGGACATAAATAGAAGGAGGGTTCAGGATCATGGGAAAGACCTGACAGAGACCAAAGCCCTGTGAGGACAGGGACCGTGTCTGTTTCATTGACCTCTGTATGCACAGCATGAGTATTCAGTATGTGTCTGATGAGTAAATTAATCTGTGGCTATTAAACTGTTACATGATGAATGTGGTTTCGTGCAAAACAAAAGCACCAACTGAAAATTTGCTTTATTATTCCAAACCAAAAATAGAAACCTGGTGTGTAGTTTCTTAAGAAATAATTGGCATATGATAAAATCAAAGCTTGACACTGAAAGGAACCTTTAAGGCCATTTAATGCAAAAGTTCAAAATTAGTGGAGGAGAGGGTGGTAAGGGAAGTAGACGGTTTATTGCCAAGGGTGAGACAGTGTATAGGGCCCGCACACTGACAATAAACTGAATAAATAATGTCTTGACCATCAGTGCACTACTCTTGTTCAAGCTTGTGAAGATGTTGCAATTAGTAAAATAAGAGAGAACAACATAAGCTCCCAAAGACCAACTGTCTTTGGAGGGGAGAGAATTTAGTGAGTGTTGTACATGAGAAGGAGTCTTTGTCTTGAAATGGGTGGGAAACTCGGATCTAATCCAAGCCTTTTGTTTTACTGATACAGAAAGGGAAGGGGAGTGGGATTAAGTGATTTGCATAAATGACACAGCTAATTAATGACTGTGCCTAGATGGACTCCTAAGTCTTCATAACCTGAGCCCAAAACTCCTTCCACCACAAGTGTGCCTGCTCTGACTTTCAGCACCAACTTTCTTCAGACCAGTAATTGAGGTATTGCCTTAGAACGGAACTCATTTATTTTTGGCCATGGAATTATTTTAGTGATCTCTTTTGCAGGCAATTTAATATGAGAATTATAATTAGACTTTGTTTTAGCTAATTTCAAAATCCATTTACAATTCCCTAAGCATGTTCCTTTTGGCAATGCGAAAGAATAAGTAGTCCAAGGAGGGTCGCTGAAAGTAAAATGTTTAATTTGCAGTAGATAATTTACCAAGTGAGTAATTCTCGTGTTGAAAAATTAAAACTTGATTTGAGCTGCAAACATCATTTTAAGGAAGCTGAGAAGCCCATGTAGGCCTTCAGGAGGGGACACATCTGAATATCCACAACTCTCGGTTCAAACCCTGGCTCCACAACTCAAATTACCTGTACAGACCATGTTGGCCAAGCTAACTCACTCCTCCAAGCCTCAGTTTACACATCTGCAAAACTTCCTTTCTAATGAAGACATTAGAAAGCACACCCATCTGATGCCTGCACGGACGAGGCCCTGGGGAAAGAGAGGAGCCCCTCGCATCTTACATGTGGGGAAACTGAGGCCTGTTAGAAGTAACCCAAAGAAGCCATTGTGAGTTGAGCCCGCAATCCAATCCCCTAGCTTTTAACTACCCTCCAGCTCAGTCACCGTCTCCTGATGTTCCTGGCTCCTGACTTCCTCAGGCTGCGTTTGCCAGGAAATTGCCCAGCCATACTGCCTGGACAGCTTCCCTGGCGGAGGAGTGCCCGTTGGGGGCGCAGGCCCCCAGGGCTGGCATCACAGTCTGAGCCTGTGGGCTGCTCCAACGGGTTCCGCTGAGAGGCTGCCCCGGTGGCTGCATTACTCACACATCCCTGCCACCCCGCGCAGCTGGCCCCGGCCTGAGCACAGGCTCGTTTACATTGTGGCACAGGCTCGTTTACATTGTGGCACAACAGGAAGCAGGGCCGGTGTTCAGAGCCGCGTTGGCCCACGGAGAGCAGTGGCTCCAGGTGCTCTGGGTCCTGCAGCTGTGGCTGTGTCCCTCGCCTCACGTTTGCCCCAGGGTTGGTGGGGGGGTAGCAGTCTTCTGCGGCAGCTTGGTGGGGCTTTAGTGGGGGACGGTTGAGTGTTTTGGGGGGTGAGAGGTTGGTTTGCTTTTTGTCCACTATCACATGCTTGGCAGGCATGACCAGAAGGTGGGGAGCGGGGGGGACCTTTTGTGGAGTCAGGGTTCCTGCATAGTTCTCCCACAGCGGCTGCAAGTGAAATGGCAGAGGCGTGAGTCACCCTGTGAGACGGGAACAGGAAGACATCCTGTTGATGCCAAGCCATTTTCAGTTCAGTTATGAGAATTTACACCCTGCCCCCCCCCAAAAAAGACAAAAAATCAGCATTCGGCATGCGTCTCCCCGAGCACAGTGGTCTGGCACTGGCTGTGTTCCCTTGAAGGACGGCCCGGGGCCCAGCTTGGTTTAGTGCTCAGGAAATTTGGCCGTGTCCTTGGTCTGCTGTGTCTGTGACGGTATCAGAGAACCCTCTTTGCCAGAGAAACTTTCCGTCTGAGGTTTTTGTTTGTTTGGTTTTTGATTCTTGTTTTGTTTTTATTCAAATATTTTCCCTTGTTTCTCTTCTCGGGAAGGTAATGCACTGTATGGTTTCTTAGGATTTTCTTTTGTGTAAACATTTTTCATGTTTTTCTGACAGGAACTGTTGCTTATGAAGATCAACTGAGAATTTATAATATTTGAGGGATTCTCTGCTCCTTTTAATGGAATTCTCATAATCCCCTTGTTTTTAAATTCTCATTATAATAATGTATTGAATGCTTAGAGCCGGGCACCCTTTTAAAAACTTCACATATACATTTAATCTTCACAAGAGCTCCATGAGGTAGAGGGACTATTGTTATTCCGAGTGTGCAGATTGAGGGGACTGAGGCTTGGGTTAAGCAATTTCCAAAGTCACAGTTAGTTGAATAGCAAGTGCCAGCCCTTAAGCCCCGTTTCCAATCGCTTTGCCAGCATTTACTCAAAGTATGGTCAGCAGAGCACTGACCTCATGAGATGTTCCTAGAAAAATGTAACTGTGTTCAAATAATTGGGGGAAATGCTGCAAACCATATGCCTCTTGCAGATCATAAACGTATCTTAGTGTGGGAAGACCCTGTGTAGTCCTATGTGAAAGAAGCCTACTTATCTTTGTTTGAACTGGGGTTCTCCAAAATAGATGTGACATGGACCCTTATTTCCATGTATACCTATTAAGTTGTAATGTGTTTTGAGAAACGCCACGCTAGTATACGAAAGCATATAGCCAGGTGATTGAGAGCTTTGGAGCCAAAGTACCTGGGTTGGAATACTGTATCTGCTACTTCCTCTGCCTCACTTTTCCCATCTGTACAATGGTGAAATATAATAGCACTCTCTCACAGGGTGATGGTGAGGACTAAATGAGTCAGTGCATCTAGAAGACCTAGGAGAGTGTTGTACACATGGAGAAGTACTCGATGTTCCAAATGTAGCAGGATGAATCAAAACATTTGCTACTACCTGTGGGGTCTGGCCGAAGCCAAAATGCTATTTCATGGTGCTTATGAGACAGGAAGCATTGCCCTCCCTCTTTCCCTTGGTGCTCTCTCTAGCTTCCTTGGATTCTCTCTGCCTCTCACCATGTGGTTGGTCCAGATAAAGCTCAGAGCTGGGCTCCGGTCTCTGCCCTTGAGTCAGGATTAGCATGCACTCTTGCTGGGCCAGGGGACAGCTATCGGCATTAACCACATGCCTGTGGGTGGCCCCAGCAGAATCTGCAGAGAGAATGTGCTGGTAAGAAAGGAACTCAAGTTCCCTGTGTTTAAACAAGGCAGCTGCCCTTGCACACTGTTGGCTCCTGGACTTCCAGAAGGGGAAACTGTTGCAAAGCATTGCACTTTCACTGAATTTGCTGCTCCCCCTGTCACCTGCCACTAACCAGAGCAGCTCCTCCAAGGGGGTCCAGCGCTGGATGAGAAGCCTTGCAATTCTGCAGGCTCGGCTTCTGGTCCTGGTGTCTCAGCACCCAGCCAGCCTGAGCCGCCTCATGCAAAGTCCTGCAGCAGACAGATAGCGCTTGGTGGGGCCTGGTTCTTCCCCTCCTCTGCATGTTCCAAAGTTGGTTGTGCATTGACTCCCGGGAAGGATCAGAGAGAAGTCCATTGGAGAGAAGTAGAGCAATTACAAGAATTTACTAGTTTTTAAAATGAGCGCCGTATGTTTACATTGCCCTTTGTGATTTTTCTCTAAATTTTATTTTATTATTTTTTTTAATATCTTTTATTATTTATTTATTTTGGCTGCCTTGGGTTTTCGTTGCTGTGCGTGGGCTTTCTCTAGTTGCGGCGAGCGGGGTCTGCTGTTCGTTGCGGTGTGCGGGCTTCTCATTGTGGTGACTGCTCTAGTTGCAGAGCACGGGCTCTAGGCACACGGGCTTCAGTAGTTGTGGCACGCAGGCTCAGTAGTTGTGGCTCGCGGGCTCTAGAGCGCAAGCTCAGTAGTTGTGGCGCACGGGCTTCGTTGCTCCGTGGTATGTGGGATCTTCCCGGGACCAGGGCTCGAACCTGTGTCGCCTGCGTTGGCAGGCGGATTCTTTGCCACTGCGCCACCAGGGAAGTCCTCTCTAAATTTTAAATGTCTCAAAATAAGAAATTCAAATTAGAAAAATGCGCCACAACCCTCTATGTGAGCAAGGCTGGTTACCCGTAATATATTTATTATTGAGTGAAAAAATGAAATTTGCAGAACTATATGTAAATATGGCCCCATTTGTTTGAAAATCCACATATATGGGTATGATGTGTGTGTTCGGGAAGGCCAGAGAAAGGTGTGGAAGGAAGGAAAAAGACTAGGGACAGTAGTTACCCCTTTGCCCTTTCGAGTGAAATTAGAAGCAAAGAGTTTTAACTTTTTATTCGATTCACATGCCTATAGATTGAATTCTTCAGCATATTCCTTTTGTTATTAAAAAGAAGAAGAAGAAAATAATAAAAGGGAAACACCCCGAGGTAGACTCCAAAAATAGGGCTAGACTAAATAGTAGTGGTTAATAATGGGTGTAGTCTGCCTAGGCTGGGAAGCTTTGCAGTGAGAAGGAAGGAAACAGACCAGACCAGAAAATGGGCCAATTCCAGTCCCAGTGAGTATGGTACAGGCTCGGCTCAGCAGAGCAGTGGGTGGCTTTGGAGCCTGTGCAGTTACAAGTGGTGTGAAGTTTTGCTTTCCCTTTCCCACGCCTTCCCTCCGGTAAGCCACCCAGGCTGCCCAGGTCCTCAGGGGTTCAGCTCCCCTTGTATTGCCCTTGGCCATGATAAAGCACTTTAATCACCCAGGCCCTGACCAAACGGAGGGGCCATTGCTATCACTGGGTCACCTCTGCAGAGTCCTCACTCCCCGTGAGAGTTCCACCGGCAAACTTTGGAGCCCTGCCCAGCGGGGAAAGGTTCAAGTGGGGAGAGGACCTTGACTCAAAGTCAGGAGCTGGGGTCTTCTCCCAGTTCTGAGGGGCCTTGGACAAATCAAATTTCCTTCTGCCTCAGTTTTCTCAGATGCTAGACATACAAAGTAATTTAATTACAGGGAGGTTGTGAGGTGTGATAGTAGGAGTGAAAGAGCTTCAAAAGGTAAAAGGTGGTGATTTGAAAAGAAAAACTGGCCCCCTGGATGTTATTATTAGCGGTACTTTGCTGGGGGCAGGGCAGGCAGGGTACTCAGTGCCTGAGCTGATTTCTCTCCCAACACAGCGTTCACTTTCTGCTCTGACTTGGAGGCAGAGCCCCTTCCCTTGCAGTATTCAAAGTACTTGCTGTCCTAGGAATCCCCTCTTTGTTGATAAGAAACACGAGGAGGGGGCTTCCCTGGTGGCGCAGTGGTTGAGAGTCCTCCTGCCGATGCAGGGGATGCGGGTTCGTGCCCCGGTCCGGGAAGATCCCACATGCCGCGGAGCGGCTGGGCCCGTGAGCCGTGGCCGCTGAGCCTGCGCGTCCAGAGCCTGTGCTCCGCAAAGGGAGAGGCCACAACAGTGAGAGGCCCGTGCACCGCAAAAAAAAAAAAAAAAAAAAAAAAAAAAGTAAAGAAACACGAGGAGGGCCTGAGAGGGTGAATAGTCTGTCTCTTTTTCCCACCTTACCAGATCCCACCGGAAGCCAGGGAACAGGGCCCCGGGTGAGGCTGGGCTCTCGGATTCCACATTCTAGGTGCTGGGCATTTAACCGGACTGTCCTGCTTCAACAGTCACTTTATGCTGAGGGCACCTCTAACTGACGGATGTCAGTGTTTGTTGAAGAATGACACAGAGTGGGACCCCACTCCTCACATACACTTCCTCTAGGGTTTAAGGAACTTTAAACGTTCTCCTTTGTGATGACAGGATTTCCCTCCAGATGTCAGTCATTCAGTATAGTGAACATCTGGGCCTAGACATCAAATCATACAGGTGAATGGCGCACCTGAACTTGTCCACCTCATTTATGCTACGCCCTGTGGGTTTTTTCTGTCCCACCTTCCCACTCTCTTTCCTCATTCACTCAAAACCCATTTTAAGGAGACGTTGCATATTCATTTATTAAGTAAATATTTATTGAGTGCCACCGTGCGTATGACAGTACACTAGCACTGAAACCATATCCGTGTTTCATTAGCTTAAGTCCAGGGGGGCCGAGGAGCACCGGAAGATAAGCACACAGATAACTGCATTACAAAGCAAGAGGCAGTTAAGTGCCAGAGGCAGGACAATGTGTTCTAGACCCTCAAAGGAGAAACACATCATCTCCATCCATCTGACCTACCAAGGAGGCACATCTCTGATCATATCAGTCCCTGCTTAAAATTTTTCAGTGGCTCTCAGTTGCCTCCAGCATAAAATCCAAACTCCTGAGCCTGGCAGCCAACCTTTTGACTCTATTCCACATCCCTTCCAGCTCTTCTTCATGGTGTCTCTGCTCTGCCGAACCTAACGGCTACCTGCCTTTCCCTGCACAGCACCAGGGCTTTCATAGCCTTTGCCCCTCCACTTGGAATTGCCCTACCCCCCCAGCTCCATAGCCTGCAGTGTGGTGCCACCTCTCCCATAAAGCCTGCCCAGATTTCCCCCAGCCAGAAGGAATCACTCCCTCTTCTGAACTCCCCTTGTACTGACCTCTCTGTCTCTCATGATGCAGCTTTTCTGCTTCAAGTTATTTGTGGACGCACCAGTTTTCCCTCTGCTGGATGGAAAGCTCCCTGAGGGTTTGTTTATGTGTAGACGCTCAGTGCCAACCAAAGCATCAGAGCAGCCCCCTGATAAACAGCTGTGGTATGGAGGTGGGGGGAGCTTTAGGTTGGAGGATAAACAGAGACTTGGTGATAGAGGCAACCTGACAGGACCTGGAAGCAGGGGTGGCATCTCAACAGGGGGCCTGGGAAGGGCAAGTCAGAGTTCAATTCCAGGGGCCATTTGAGGAGCTACAAGTCAGGTTATTTTCTCTCCTACCTCTTTTGGGTTGTGGGTCCCCTTCGATTAATGCTCTGGACCCTCTCCCCAGAAAATGTACATACCCACAGCATTTCATAGAGGGTACCTGGACCTTTTCGGGGAAAGAATCCCAAAGCAAAAAATTAGTTGACGACTGGAAAGGTAAATTACAGCCATATTGTGAAGGGTTTCTGGGCCATAGTGAAAGTTGCATTCACTTCAGCAGTTAATCGGGAGCAGTTGATGTTTTTTGGTTTTTGTTTCTTTCTTTTGAAGTGTTATATCTCGCAGCTGCTGACCCGGATCGTATGCATAATGATTTTTTTCACAAGCTAAACACACACATGTAGCCAGCACTTGGAAAAGTCCCTTTGTGTCCCCTTTGCCACCTTCCCCTTCAGGAATAACACTGGCCTGACATCCAACAGCATAGATTAGTTTCACCAGTTTTTGTGCTTAATGGCCTCGTATGATAGGTACTTCTTTTTACTCTTTGTGTCTGGCTCCTTTCACTCAACATTATATTTGTGAGATTCATCCAATTGTTATACAGTTCCCTGGTGGTCTAGTGGCTAGGATTCGGGGCTTTCATCCATATGGTTGCATGTATTTTGGAGCTTGGCATTTGCTACGGAATGTTCCATTGAGTGAGATATTATTCTCCTGTTTGGGTCGTTGAGGCAGTTTCCATCTGGGGGCTGCTATGAACATTCTAATGCATGTCTTTTGGCGGATATAGGACTAGAATGGCAATATGTAAATGTTCTGCCCAAGTGACTATTGCCATATTTTGTATTCCCTCCCCCCATCCAGTTGATGATTTTTTTTTTTTTGCGGTATGCGGGCCTCTCACTGTTGTGGCCTCTCCCTTTGCGGAGCACAGGCTCCGGACGTGCAGGCTCAGCGGCCATGGCTTACGGGCCCAGCCACTCCGCAGCATGTGGGATCTTCCCGGACCGGGGCACGAACCCGTGTCCCCTACATCGGCAGGCAGACTCTCAACCACTGCGCCACCAGGGAAGCCCCAGTTGATGATTTTTGAGGGGCATCATAAGATTAGAGTTGAATTTTAGGAAGATGTATTTGGCTGTGGTATCTTTGATGTCTCTGAGCAGTGGTTTCAGAGAGCCCTGGGAATCTGCAGAGTCACCTTAGGGGCTGCCACTGGGCAGAGAGAAGGGAGGCTGAGTTAGTGGTAGTGCTCTGAGCTCCTCGTACACAGCCACCCTCCAGCAGAGCAGGCGTGCTCGTATCTGTTTCATTAGCTTTTGCCATTATCTAGGATTGCTGGTCCATGGCCAGCAGTCTGACAAGTTGACAGCTGTTGGGGAAGAGCTCAGGGAAACCAAGAAAAGCGAGGCGGTTGTAGTCACCTCCAAACACATATCGAGGGAGGGCCTTAATAAGAGGTTGATGGCAGGGGCACCAGACAGGAAGGTGTGGATAGGAAAACAGAACCTGTAGGACTGGTCACCTCTTTGGATGTCAGGGAGCAAGGGGGTGGTCTCAGAAACAGAACTAACGTTTTGAATCTAGGTAACCGTAATAAAGGTTGCTTTCTTAGCAGAGAGATTGAGAAGCCAAGTCCAGAGAAGGGCCCCCGGGGAGAAGAAGAAGGGGAGCCTGGCTTCTGACAAGTTTAAGGAGCAGGCAGGCTATGTGGATGAGGGGGTCCTGCAGACAGCTCCGGGACCAGACACAGATGTAAGAATCCTCTGTAAGGGGCTTCCCAGGTGGCGCAGTGGTTAAGAATCTGCCTGCCAACGCAGGGGACACGAGTTCGAGCCCTGGTCCAGGAGGATCCCACATGCCGCGGAGCAGCTAAGCCCGTGCGCCACAACTACTGAGCCCGCGCTCTAGAGCCCATGAGCTACAACTAGCCCGCATGTGTAGAGCGCGTGCTCCGCAACAAGAGAAGCCACCGCAATGAAGAGTAGCCCCCACTTGCCACAACTAGAGAAAGCCTGCGAGCAGCAACGAAGACCCAACGCAGCCAAAAATAAATTAATTAATTACTTACTTAAAAAAAAAGAAAGAATCCTCTGCAAGCCCTTGGAGGGAGATGGAAGGAGGGAGGACAGTGAGAGGAAAAATAAGCACGCAGGCGAAGTCTTCAAGGACAGCTGAGCTTGGAGGACTTGGAGAGGGAAAGATGTCAGCCCGGGAGACAGAGCGGGACAGTCGGAGGCATGCAGACGTGCCCAGGGGAGGATCGGGCCTCTGAGACCGAGGGCAGAGTCAGGAGGCTGGGACAGCCCAGCAGTGTCAGTGTCAAAAAATGGACTTGTTCCAAGAGTTCTTCAGCTTTATCTGGAATCATGACATTTCATGGAAGTGCCTTCTTAACCATCAGTAATGTTCAGGGTTATGTGCATATTGTGCTGTTATCTCTGAAAATTGGCAACAGCGTGCCCTTGCACATGGTAACTCACCCAGAAATTTCAGTTCACTCTGATAGCCCTTCCCAGAACATTCTAGCTAAAAAAGCTTACTGTATTTGTGAGCATGGCTTTATTTTAAAACATCCATGAACAGTATTTTCTCTCCCATATGCTTGCTTGCTTCAGAACCCACTTGGTAAGGAAAGCTCCCCTGCCCATCCCTCCCCTATTTGGGCTGATCCCCACTTATAAAGTCTTCTGGGGCTTCAGAAGCAGCTCTGTGCTGGCCACACACCCCCCTCCCATGTGCGTAATTCTTTCAGGGCACTAGATTCACCTGTTTGTGTCCCCACACGGTTTAGTTTAGTGACTTTGTCCCTGCTCTGATCATTATGACAATATATAAATATTAAGTGCTTAAACCAACGATCTGAGTAATTCTAAAGAGCAGGAAAGAGAGGACCACTCAGAGAGAAGCAAAGAAGAGGTGCAGAGCGTGTACATTGTTGTCCTTTGCTAAGGATGAGGAAGCTGAGACCCAAAGAGGGCAAATGATTGGCCACCAGTTTGGCAGATGAAGAGTCAGGGAGTCCCAGGTGTCGAGCTGAACAGCCCTGATGTATTCTAGTCCCTGCGGCTCTTTTACCCAAATGTACATCCAGATCACCTGGAACTTTTTCAGAAGGTACTTCTCCCAGGACTTACCCTGATGTTCTGATTCTGGAGGTTTGGGGGTGAACTTCAGACCTGGGCACACTGAAAGAACTGCCCAGGTGATTCTGAAAGCAACCCTGTTAGGAGTCCAACGTCTAGTCACTTTGTGGTTTCTGTGTTTCACTCCACACTACCTCTTAAGTGCAGGTATAATCTGTGTCTAAGAAAATGTCATTAAACGGGTTGTGTCTCAGGGAGGAAAAACCAATACTTTTCTCTATTTAAGAAGTATATGGAATTCCTAAAAGTGAATGTTACACTAAATATTAAGAAGGGAAGCACCTGATAGGCTACTGAGAAATAAGAGTCTTGGGCTTCCCTGGTGGTGCAGTGGTTGAGAGTCTGCCTGCCGGTGCAGGAGACACGGGTTCGTGTCCCGGTCTGGGAAGATCCCACATGCCATGGAGCAGCTGGGCCCATGAGCCATGGCCGCTGAGCCTGCACGTCTGGAGCCTGTGCTCCGCAACGGGAGAGGCCACAACAGTGAGAGGCCCGCGTACCGCAAAAAAAAAAAAGAAAAGAAGAGTCTTGTGAGGCAAAGGATTCTGATACTTTTCCGGTTATCTGCAAAAATATCTTACCTATTGACCACATACATTTGCATGCTAAATTCAAGAGGTTCGCACAAGTCCATAAGTAGAAATTAAAATGAAATTAAGTATTTAGTTGACCCTATCTGATATAGATGGTATATGAGAAAGCACTTCATAAATTTCCATCTTAGGGGCATTATTGGGATACCAGACTTACCCCATTAGAAATAGAATACCAGATTAAGACATTGGGTCAAGGCAGAAGTGACATACAAACATATGGCAGCATCTGTATGTGACACATAGGTATGTTTCCCCAGAATTTAGCTGGAGATGGTTTTCATTTATAAATGAAGGCACAAGCATCCCGTGATCATGTGATCACTGGGTCAGTTCATTTATAAATGTTGACACTGACAGGTAATGGCTGTTTATAAGACTTGGATATGTTTATTTTTTCAACCTACTAAAATCAGTCTCATAATTTCTACATGTAATTTCTACATATAATATAAACACGTCATTTATTTTGACTTATATTATACATAAAGTTGTTCCAAAGAATCTCATGTGCTTCTGAAAATACCCCAAGGACAAACTTTTGATAGAATCTACTTCAACTTTCTGAAACTCGTATTTGGTCACAGACAACTAAATGCTGATTTCTTATGATCTCTCCCAGGAATTTAGTCCCCGGACTCATTAAGTGTTAGAAAAGTTTAACTTTACAGTTAAATACCTGAATAAATAACGGGGACTAATGTTGTCATATTGGTATTAGCATTTGCTGGAAGGTGTATGTTACTCCCACTGCCACTCATAAGATGAATTACCCTCGGGAAGCAGCCCGCTCCCCTCCACTGTAAGCACCTGACCTGCAGAAGCAGACTTAAGCAATGGAGGCATTTGGGGGTAGTTCTTTCTTTCCAGAGCTTGCAGCATCACAACTGTACTTTCCTATATTCATCCTTAATATAAGGGGAAAATTGCCACCAAGGCCAGAGTCCAGATAAGGAGCTGCTTTTGAAACCAAGGGTAGCAGGTAGCCTAAAACCAACATCTCTGTCACCCTCACTTTCATAAGTACAGGAATGAGGAAAGTATATGCCCTAGTGTTCATTTTGGAAACTCAAGTAAAACTGTGCTTAAGATATAAGAAGGAGTTGTGTAAGATGTTATACTTCAGAGATGTTTGTTATGGTTCCTCATTGATATATAATCAGAAACAGAGCTAATACAGTGAGTTTCTCTGACTTGGCCTCTTCATCCGGAGATAACGCATCTGGGAAAGTATTACCTGAAGGAATCCTTTTGTCATGTGACATGATCCCCATTTGTTTCAGAAATTCTGAGTTTTATACATTGGGTTCAGGCCCTTATCATCACTCATCTAAAATACTGCCACAGATCCCTGTGTCATAATTTTATTGGAGAAAGTATTTATTGAGTTCCTGCTGTGTGTCCAGCCCCAGGAATGTATTGCCCCTTCTGTTTGCTGAATTAGGAAAAGGAAAAATCGCAAAGCCATTGCTTCCTGCCAGGGCTATCCATGTGTCTCGTAACAAACCAAATCAGTACATATTTATTTTGTGTGTATTGTATATGGAAGAAGTAGAGAACGGTGTAATATGGGGTGGCTGGCCTCAAGGGCCAACCATCAGAGAGAGGATTAGACTTAAAGAAGGACTCTGGTGGGTGAAGTAGATGCAAAATATTTGTGAGAAGTATGATGGCTGTAGTCGTAAAGCCAGCCCTTGGGACGTGTGGTCTGGTAAGTTACTAGTACACCAAGAGAAGCAGAATATTTGAAATAGTTCTGGCCTGGAAAATCTGGGGCTGAGAGTGGCCATAGAAATTCTTTATCTGGGCTTACAGGCAGCATCCTTTCCCACTGCATTCCATCTGATGATCTTGTTTTGTGAAATTCTTGTGTTTAAGAGAACAAACCTTAACGAGCAAGTTGTTGGTAGTAACATGCTGTGTATTTAAATTGATGTCCTCTTTCCAGTGGTCTTGAGTGTCATTCTGTCATGATATATCTTTTGCTTGATTCAGCCCTCTTTCTCAAAAGTTCTGTATCTCATTGAAAGAAAAATTTTAATGGATTTGAATTAATTCATATTTCTGAGGAATTTTATATCACCTGTTAAGGTGAGCAGAGATATTCTGAAATTTTACAGAACTCAGTGAGCTGCAGCAGAAGTGTGCCTTTTGGGTGACAAATTATTTAAATTGCATTGATGTTGCTGATGAGGTTTGGACCTTAAATGACTTGGCTTGGTTTCCTAGTCCATGTTTTCCCTCAAGTAACATTTTTTTTGGGAAAAGGAGGGAATCAACAAATTTGCTTTGGAAGGGAGAGCTCTAATCCTTTTACATAGAGAATGAGTTAGAACTACAGGAAGCTTCCTTGGGGACCCCTTGTATCTTCAGTTCTTTCCCTTTGAAAATATATGAACTTTTAGGTTCCATGAGGCTCAAAACAAACAGGTACTTTACCTGTGAGGGCCAGCATGGAAAGTTCATCTTGCTGGTCATTCCAGGAATTCGATAGACACTGCTTTTCCCCAGTGCAGCTCTCAAGTCCGGACGTGTTGGAAAGGAGGTTGGGCATATTCCCTGGCTATCGTTTCACGGGAGAAGGTGAGATGAAGAAAGAAAGAAAAATTAAGTATCCTATTATGTAGTCGGTAGCATGTACAAGTTATGGGTATCGGGACCAGAGTTGGGTCTTTTTTATTTATTTATTTATTTTGGTCAGTGAATGCAAGGAGGGTGCAAAGCTTCCTGGCAAGTTAAACTTTGGCACCTGTGACTCAGGGCCTGAGTGCCACGTACAGTGGGCAGAGGGCCCAGATCATGGCTGTTTTAATCCCCTCTGTGCCTCCTAAAAAGGCAATTAAATTACTTCCTCCGTACTGTGGACATTGGACATACTTGCTAGATGGTGATCTGGGAGAGGAAACAGTAGATAATAATTAACATATCTTCCACTCTTTCATGACAGAGCTCATCTTATGGTGTTGGTCATTATCATGTTATAGATTATGAAGTGTTTAGGATCATAGAATTTTACTCTTAACCTTTTATCCTTGAAGTTTTCAAACATACACAAAAGTAGGATGCACTCCGTGTACGTGCCACCGAGCTTCAACAAATCAGCAACAAATTTCATGGCCAGTCTTGCTTCATCTACCTCCTCACCCACTCTCACTACCCTTCTCGTTTGGCACCATAGATTAGTCTTGCCTTGAACTGTCAGAAAATGGAGTTAGTATGCACTCTTCTGTGACTGGCTTCCTTCGCTCAGCATGATGTCTAAGGGATCCGCCCATGTTGTTGGTGCATCGGTAGTTGGTTTCCCTTTTTCCTCACCTATTAGAAGGCTTTCAGCCACGTTTCTCTAATAATCCCCTGCGCTCACCATTCCTGAATCAGTGCTTCTCTCTTGGTCCCTTAACCTTCGACCTCCCTTCCCTTCACACTGTGGAAACCACTCACTCAGGGGCCCCCCCATCCCCAAGTTCCATGAGCTATGCTTGCTCTCTCCTTCCTTTATCCCTGTAAAGTGACTAATAACTGCCCCTCCTCCTGGTTTTGTGAATAACAATTACTGGGTTTTTTTTTTTTTTTTAATCATAAAAGCATCACTCGTGGTTGAGAGCACAGACTCTGGAGCCAGGCTGCCGGGATCGCAGTGCTGGCTCCTGCACTTACCTTTGCTCTGACCTTGGCTGTGTTCTAAGCGTCTGCCTCCCTCAGTTCCTTTAATCCTAAACTGGGAAAAACAATAGTAACCACCTCATAGTGTTGTTTTGAGGATGAAGTAAGTTAATATCTGTAAAGCTCTTAGAACAATGCTTGGCAAGTGTAAGTGCTGTACAAGTATTAGCTATTAAGAGCAAAAAAATAGATAAAAACGTACACACTGCAGGAGTGCATAAAGACACTAAAAATTCCCTAAAATGCTCACCGCCTGTCTATAGCTACATTGTGGACTCTTCCAATGTGTTTTCTGGATATATTTTAACTAAACATATTTATAACTGACTAAACATTAACGTGCATTAACGTGCACGTGCAGCACGTTAACGTGCAGCAGTAACGTGCCCTTTCTGCCTCTCTTCCCCTAGCTTTTGCGATGGTGTCACCCTGCTCCTCCTCTGCTCCTTTGAAGCTGCCGTTATTGTCCCCCGACACACGGGGAAGGCCCAAGGGTGCGCCCTGCTCTTTTCTTCATGCTCTCCCTCCAAAGTCTAGCGCTCAGCCACCATTTCCAGGCTGTTGATCCCCACCCAGCCTAAAGAAAGAAGTCTTGTTCATTCTTACATTTCCTATCTCTTGCATCCAGCTTTTTCTTGACATTCCAATTGCCTCCATATGTTTGAAACCTTATTATGCTCTAACTCCTAATGGCAGTAATGATGCTGATAGATACCACTGGGTGGTTTCTGTGTGCCAGGCTCTTTTCTCTATGATCCCATTTAATCATTGATCACAGTCCTGTGAGGTAGGCACTCTTGTTACCCCATTTTACAGATAGAGCGCCTCGGGGTTCAGTGAGGCTAAGTGGCTCATTCCACATACACACGAAGTGGCACAGCCCAGATTTGAACCCAGTTCCATCTGATCGTAAATATGACCTATACCGTGTTGCCTGCCCTCTAGACCTTCCATGGAAATACTCCACTTGTCTCTCTCTGTCCCCCACTTCTGTTCCATCCTACAAAAGGTTGTTGGATTGTTTTTCTGACAACACTCCCTATGCCTGTCATTCTGGTCAAAAACCTTCAGTGGCTCCCATTTTCACATAAGAGAATCAGCTTTCATCCACTCTCTACTGCTCCCCTCAATAACCGTTCTAAATTCTCCCCACTCCTTTGCCACCACCCATCCAGTTCGTATCCTTAAGGGATTGATCCATTTAAGAACTGTATCCTTCGTGCATGTCTGCTTGCTCAAGCCCTCACTGACTCTGTCTTCTCTAAGCTCCTAATGCTTGCACTTGGCATGCCTTATTGGCCCACTGCTATTCCTTATTCATATTCAGGACTTAGTCCATCTTGTTGGAATCACAAGCCCTTTAATCACCAGTGTAACAGCCCACATTCATTGTTTGTCGGCCATGCCCAGCCCAGCTGGTGACTGTAAATGTCAGTGTGCTGCACACACACGTCTCAGTCCTTCTCAGCCTCTCTCTCTCTCAAACCCCCCACTCCTATGCCTTCAAGCAGCTGTGCTGTTCAAAGCAGGAAGATGACTACCTAGTTGCTTCTTAATCTAAAATGGATGTAACAGCGTTTACCTGTTGCCTCACTTTCAGCTCTCCCATTAGGTGTTCGGTTGTTTGTCTTAATTCGCTCTGGGCATGTAGGTGAGCTCCTCTCTGCTTAGCAGGATTAGAAAGCATGTCCTCTGCTCAAAGTCAGGGAGATGCTAGGCCTTTATGACCAGAATCCTAAATATCTCTGTTCTGCTGCTTTGTCAGCCCACCAGGAATGAGGGTAGAATGGCTATGCTGGGGACAACAGCCCGGGTAAGGGATCTCATTGCAGACAGCGTCCAGCCCTGCTCAGCTAGGGGAGGTAGAGGAGGTGCAAGGCAGATCCCTCAGGAAGGCTGATGGGGAGGACTTCAGCTGTCACATAGATGGGAAAGAAGGCACCTGTTTTCTGAGTTTGGGTATCAAAAGGGCCATCAACCACATAACCACAGGTAAGAGATGAATGGGCATTCGGAATGTTCTGCCTCCTTCCTTAGATTGGTCCTGTGTCCCTTGCCAGGAATCACTTCCTCAAGGCAAAGTCCCTGTGTCTTTTGGAACCAAACGATGCTATATGAAGTGAGAGAATGATTTCCAGACGACATGAGAACTTAGCCCAGAGACCGTTTCCTTGCACCCCAAGGTGCTCAGTGTCTGTGCAGGGAAGGAGCCAGAGGGTGGGGACGACTCCAGATGGGAACCCCTAGATCTCTGCTCCTCCACAAGCGGGCTCCACACCACACCAGCAACGTCAGCCTCACCGGAAACTTCGCACAAATGCAAGTTCTCCCCCCAGCCCAGACCTACTGACTGAGAAACTCAGAGATAGAGAAGCACTGTTCCAGGGGGCTTCCTCGCGTCATATAGCATCGTTTGCTCCCCAAATCAGTGAGCCCTTTGAAGGCAGGAATTCAGTCTTCTGCTTCTCTGGTCATTCCCACTTCCTCTCTCCAGCCCCAGCAAACTTCTCCTGTAGAACCTGCAGACAGATGCAATGTGTGCAGTGATGGCTAGGAACACCAGGATTGATTTCAGCCCTGGAGAGCTTCAGTTTCCTCATCTGGAAGATGGGTTAATGACACCACCTTCACCAAAACCCCCAAATATATAGTTCAAATAAAAAAACAGGGTACAGAGCAATGCATGAGATGCTCCCATTTGTATTTTTTGGAACAGATATGTGGGTAATCACGTTTGTGTATGTGTGATGTCTTCAGAAGGAAGCACAAGAAACTGGTAACAGTGATTACCTTGGGAAGTCTAGACTAGAAGGACAGCTAGTTTTTGTTGCCTACACTTTTCGACTGTTTAAAATTTTGACTATGCACATATATTCTTTTCAAAACTAGTTAATGAAATAATAGTAATTTCTTTTTCAGAGATGCTGTAAAGAGTAAGTAAAATAACTTTACATAAAGCCCTGAACACAGTGCCTGGCACAGGAAAAGCACTCTGTTAGTGTCAGCCTTTGTCTTCAGTATTAAATAGTTGTGGAATTCATCCATTCATTTATTTATTCATTCATGAATAAACAAATGGGACATGCAGCTGTCCTCAGCCAGCCACACAGATATGAGCAAATCATTTCTCAGCCAGTCTCACTATGCTAGGTAGAGAGTAAAACTTGTTTGTAAAGGTCACTCTCAGTCTTGATGGTAAACACGTGCCTCTGCATGGCTGGACCCTAGCTCGGCATACATGGTTGGGGGCGCTGGACCCTGCACCTCTGCAGTGCATGTCAGAGAGCTGCTCCCTCGGCCTGCCTCCACTGGCTGTGAACCTGTTTGGGGCACAGTATGGGGGTGCAGAGCAGCATTGCCCTCAGAACCTGGGCAGCATGCAAGTGGCCAGCCCACGCTGGAGCTAAATGTTCACAGTCCCAGAAACTGGCCCTGATCAGGTGCATCGGAGTCCCAAGGACTCCAGCCCAGCTCCTCAGAGCTGTGAAGCATAACCTTTGGCTTGGAACAGGCAGTATTTTGCAGGGTACATGGGGGAAGGAGCAGCAAGCTGTATCCTGTTTCTAAGAAGACAAACACTGTACACATTAACACCCCAGGGTGATAGGTTCACACTGGTTGATGTGTTGTATTGGTTGCCATATTGAGTGTCTTAAGCTAACCCAGGTATTTATTGAGGCCCCATTCTCTGCATTAGTCAATATGAGAGAGAAGATGGCATGGAAAATGCACCTGCCTGGTTAAGGGCGTGGCTTTGAAGTAGGAGAGTTCTGGGTTCAAATCCTGTTTCTACCACTTTCTAGCTGTCTGATCTTGGCAAATTATTTAACCTTCCTGAGCTTCAGTCTCAATAGGTATAATAAATGCAACCTCTTATAGTTGCAGGCAGTATTAAGTGAAGTATTATCTGTAGAGAGTACTTAACATAGTAGCTGGCACATAGTAAGTAATGA
The DNA here is from genome assembly GCF_949752795.1 of Hyperoodon ampullatus. Taxonomy (NCBI): domain Eukaryota; kingdom Metazoa; phylum Chordata; class Mammalia; order Artiodactyla; family Ziphiidae; genus Hyperoodon; species Hyperoodon ampullatus. The sequence continues at coordinate 59,334,098 of NC_136915.1, read as the reverse complement.
ATAAATGTACTTGCTATACTGTTATTATTGAGCTAAACTTCCCACAGTTTAGTGGGAAGACGATTTTCACACACAAAGTCAGTTACATAACAATAAGCATTAAATAACATACAGTTAAGCATTGAAATAAATAAATGGTGTCGTGGACCCTTTCTGAGAGCTTGATGATAGCTATAAATCCTCACTTCAGAAAAAATAAACATAGGCACACAACCGAATTTTGCATGCAATTTTAGGGGCTTCATTCACATCTCCCCCTGCCTCTCCATCTCATTCATGGGCCATCCCTTAGGGGTCCTTGCAACCCCTGAGCTTCAAGCATATAGCAAGAATTCGTAAGGGGAATTAGTCACTGTAAGCAAAAGTATTGATAGTTAGGGAGCCCTTCCTGGAAGAGTTAAAAATGTGAACTAGCCTAAAAGAAGAGAGAATTTAAACTGGCCAAGAGAAGCAGCCTGAGAACTTGGGTGGAGATTTGCAGATGGGACTTGAAAACGCAGCCCACAAAGCCAGAGGATGGGGTGACAGCCCCCTGAGGCTACAGCAGGCAAGGTTCCAGCTGGGACCCTGGAGTCAGACTGCCTGGGCTCAAATCCCAGCCAAGCAGCTTGCTAGCTGTTTGACGCTAGGTACATATTAAACCCCTCTGTGCCTCAGTTTCTTCATTTATAAAATGGGGAGGAAAATACATAGAATTTCTCACAGGGTGATTGTGAGGATTCAGTAGGATAATGTATTGACAGTGATTGGCACATAGGCTGGTGTCTGGTGTAAGCTCTATGTAGCAATAAGCTGCTTTTATGATTAGGATTTTTATTATGGGGCCAGAATACTAGGGAGGATCTTGACTGCAAAGCTGAGCCCTTTGGACTTTTTCTGGAGTTCCTGGCGAATCCCTGGAACTTTTTTGAGCCAGAGAGAAATAAACTGAAAATGGTACTTTATCTGAGCATATGCTCGTCAGGATACATTAGACTGGAGGAAAATAAGGGACATAAGTGGTTATGAGGCTGTTGCAATAGCCCTAACTTGAGGTGCTGGGAGCCAAGACCAGAAAATGGGGAAAAATTTAAATGTGGGGTTTGTCAAAGTAGGAATCAAAAGAATTTAGAAAGTGCCAGAGTCTAAGGTTACACTGTTCAGTAAGGCCGCTGTGACTGCTGAGCACTTGAAATGTGGCTCATCCAAATCAAGATGTGCCGTAAGTGCAAAATGCACGCTGAGCTTCAAAGATTTAGTACCAAAAAGAATAAAATATCTCGATTTTTTAACATTGATTTACATTTTAATTTTGGTCATATTGGGCTAAATAAAATATATTAATTTCACTTTTTAATTTTTTTCATGTGGCTACTAGAAAATTTAACCTCACATATGTGGCTCACATTTCTATTGGACAAAGCTTGATTTTAGGAATTGGAAGGAGGGCTAATGCAAAAGGATGCCTTGTGACCAGGACAATGGTGGTGTCACTCATTGAGAAAGGGACATGAGAAAGATTGGGGGCAGGCGGCTGTGTTGCATCGGGTTTTAGGTGTGTTGTGTTTGAAGCAGCGGTGCAGCATTTGAGTGTAAATTGAAATAGGCTTTTTTATTTAGACATTGGTAAAGGTAAAGGTAAGGTAAAGGGTCAGGGCTGTATGCACGCGAAGTGTGTTGGTCTTAGCTAAAGTCCTTATGGGTAAGGCATCTACCGTCACTGAGGACCACTGCAGGTCAGGCAGGTGCTGAGTAATTTACGTATGTTCTCTCATATCCTCCTGGTACGACCCTGTTAGGTAGGTACTATTATTATCCCTTCCCATTTTACAGATGAGGGAACTGAAGGTCAGAGAAGTGAAACAACATGGGGTAGTCCGTGATGAGCCAGGATTCGAATGTATCTGACTCTAAAGGCTCTTGTTCACCTTGCTACACCAGCCCTCCAGGACTGGGCCCCTGAGAAAACCAAACTCAGAAGAAGGAACAAGAGCTGTAGAAAGGAATAGCATTAGACAGGCAAGAACACGATGGTCTGGCGTCTCGGAAGCCAGGGAGGAGGCACTTTCCAAAAGGAAGTAGCTGTTAGGAAAACACATTTAGACTTGAGTTACAAAGGATGTTAAATGCTAAGAACTGTTTCAAACTGAAGGAGGGTTAATCCTGTAGGTTAAGGTCATTAGAAGGAGTTAGAATTTTCCAAGACTTGTTCAGAGCTTTGAAAAGTTAAGCATAGGTAGGAAGTGGCATTCTTTTAAACTGACCTGTTCTAAGACCCAGGCAGAAATAAACATGGGTCGAACCAAGAGGCAGAGACTCTAATAATCATCACTGGTGTTTCTCAGGAGGACCTATATCGGAATCCTTTAGAAAGCTTGTACATACAGATTCTCGGGCTCTGCATCAGATATAATGAATCAGATTTTCTTTAACAAATGCCCCAGGTGTTCTAGATACACAGTGAATCTAGGAACCAGCTGCTCAGGCTATGCAGCTCTCTCCTCTGGATTTATTACCCAGGATTGTCTCATTCTCATGGCTCCCTGCCAGCTTTGCTAGGGCACAGGAGGTTGATGGGACCATCCTGCGTCTTTAGCAGTAGTCCTGCCTGGAATCTGGGGCAGTCCTTCTTTTACATAAGAGCAACCAGTTCTCCTTCGCTTAGATCTTCTCTCAAGGCCATTGAACTCCCCACTTCTACCGTCATTGCCATGGAAACCACCTATCTGAAGGAGCAACAGGCCCTAAAGGGAGGCCTTGTCCTCTTTGTCCAGTGCTTCTGGCTGACGCTTGGCCTTGCTTTCTCCCGATTGCTTCCTTGTGTCTTTGATGTTCAGAGGTCTGCAGTAGAGAGTGGCGATGGAGAGGATGACCTTGAGAGTCAGGTGGCCCTGAGTCCCAGCTCTGCTACGTAAATCAGTGTGATCTTCGGCAAGATTTTTTAACCTCTCTGTGCTTCATCTATAAAGCAGAAATGATGAAAGAATTCATCTCTAAGAAGATTAAATGAAATGATTCTTGGAATTTACTTACCTGGCACATACTAAGTACTCAGTAAGCGGTGGTAGTTTTTTAAATTTTATCATCATAACAACAGCAATAACATCTTCATCACCATCATCATTATTCAATGACATGTGCCCTGGATGGCAGGTAAAATCTACTAATCAAAGATAGCAGACAAAGACTTCAAAGAGTTAGCAAGTTTAAAAGCATCTGCTCTTAGAGGAAGAGCTCTGTTGAGGTTTTGAGAGAGAACTGTTCTCTTTCTTTTTCGCTCTGCTGATTCTGAGCCTACACATACTTCTCTTAGAAAGGAACATCACTGTCACTTCGTTGTCTCTTCCCTACCCCAAAGCACGTCTTCCACCGTTCTGTGCAGCCCTTCCTTATCTGTCCGTCTTATTTTCCATCCCCCTAGGCCAGCAACTTGTTCCTTGCGCTCTGTGTTCTCGGAACTGGACAGGAACAGGGCAGGACATGCAGCCAGCCAGTCACAGGTTCAACTACCCTTGGCCTCATTGCCTGCGAGCTTTGTTTGGGGTGGGGGTTAGGACTACACCTTGTGAATTCTGGGGGGATACAATTCAGCTGATAACACCCGGAGAGGTAGTTTACTTTCCCACCCCAGGAGGGAGGAGAACGTCAGGGCCTGTGGGTGCTCAGAGGGCTTCCCACGGGCTGTGATCAGGGGATGCAGCTACCAAGTGCTCAGCAGGAGTGTCCTCTGTGTTTACTACACTCACATGCTTATTTTATCTGATGCCTTAACAGTCCTTTGAGATAGAAAAGTATTATTATCCCCATTTTTCCCATGAGAAAGTTGAGGCTTAGATAGGCTACAGGCCCCGCGCAGGGCGCCAAAGGTAGGAAGGGGCAGGGGCAGGGATGAGTCCAAGTCCCCTGGCCTACTCCTTGAGCGTGGCCCAGGAACTAAATATCCGAGGCACAGGGTAAAGCCTGTGCCACAAGTTCAAATAGAGGGCCTGGCAGGTGTGCCTCTGCTCAGATCCAGCCCACTTGTGTAAGATTTTCTGATTTTTCCAGAAATTTTTCTTTTTGAGGTGAAATCTCTTCATTTTTCAAGTGTTGACAATTAAAACACACACACATTCTTTCCCTCCCTCCCTCCCTCCCTCCCTCTCTCTCCCTCCCTCCCTCTCTCTCCCTCTCTCTCTCTCTCTCTCTCTCTCTCTCTCACACACACACACACACACACACACACACACACAATTTAGTTAACCCTCTGTGGGACCCAACCGAACACATCTGCAGTCTGGATTCAGCCTGCAGGCTCTGATAGAAAATAATAAGTGTTCATGAGAATAGAAAACCAGTTCTTAGGGGCCTGACTCTCCACTCCCTGAACTCCTGCCAAGACCCTATCAGTAGATGTTGCAACCTGATCACATTACCTTGAAACTCTTCTTTTACTGTCTGAATTTTTCCCTTCCCACTGAACACGTGGTTTTCATCGTATTAACAAACCTGGGGGCCCAGCACTGGTTACACGTCGGTGTGTACCGGGTGCACCAGTGCCAGGTGCTCCTGTTTGTCCTCCCAACAAGCCTGTGAGATAGACTGCTGTCCCCTTTAGCAGATGAGGAGCAGGCAGAGAGCTGGGGTAAGACATTGATAATTGAAGGCAGGATCAGAGGGTAAGTGGTAGCCTGCTGTCTTTTTTTTTTTTTTTTTTTTTTTTTTTTGCAGCCTGCTCTTTTATTACAGCCACAAGGGGTGTGTTTGCTCAGAAAGTTGGCTTCGCTCCAGTGATTCAGTTACTGGCAAGGCCATGATGACTTGTGATTCAGATCCTGGGGCTTCCTGGTGCCTTCCCCCCAGAGTGTGCTCTGTGACACACTTTCCATCCCCACCCTCCTCTCCCTGCTTCAGGCCCCTCTAGACAAAGATTAAAATGCCCACATTTCCCTTATGTGACATCTTGTTCCTAGGAATTTCTAGGAAGCTGAGAATTCAGATGAATAATAGCATTAAAACCAATGCAAAGTATCTGAATAGCTAAATACTACTTATGTTTATTCAAATCTCTCAGCCACATGTAAAAGTGGAAGCAAGGCTGCAGAAGCAATAGCCAGAGTTTTATCAAACCTGTGTGTCTGCACAGGCAGGCACAGGCCTGGGCCCTTCTGGGTGGGTTATCCAGTGACTCCAGAAGTTGACCTCAGTCCTTGCCTAATAGCCACAGCGAGAACATTCTCACTTAGCTTATGGATACGAGAGGGGAGACCTGTCTTCCAGGGCACTAGACAGACAAGCAGATGCCTTCTGCACCAGAAGGGGTGTTGCACAAACGTGAAGCCATCAGCAAGGCCACAACTCCAGGTCATGGAGTTTCAAGGTCGCCCTTGATGAGAACCACATCGTAGACTGTTCAGAGATGTCCAGAGTGTTTGCAAATCAAATTAATTGGAATTGCATCCTTTCCTTGATACAATAGGAAGTGTGGCTTCTGGGGTGGAGAGGCTTAAAAGCTAGTTCAAGGCTGTGAGCTGGATTAACTTGGAGCAAGTTTTTCTGATTTTGGTTGCCTCATCTATAAAACAAGGATGAAAAAGTAATATACCTTTCAGGCTGAGAGTGAGGCTTCACAGACGAATGCAGATGAAAGTATGTGTGCGCTCTAAGGTCCTATACATCGGGTGCTGTTTGTCTTGGAAGCTATTTTTGGAGTAAGAATAACACAAGTTTTTTATCCAAGTAGTAGCACAAACAAACAGCCAGACATCCGTGCATTGAGGGAAGACCAAAGACACCCCTTGAGGGTGCAGAGAGGCTCAGAGATGTTTGTGTCCCAGCCTCTCGGTCTGGTTCTGCCCCAGCCCAGCTGTTGAGGCAATGCAGAGCAGCTGCAAGTGGGGAGGACGTCCTCAGCAAGACCTCCTGCTCCTGTAAACACCACCCACCGCTCAGACGTCAAGCATCCGTGACCCTGCTTTCATACACGTGAGGCAGCTCAGCCCACCGAGTTCCTTGAAGAGGTTCCTTAGGTTAAAACGACATAATTTTGATTTGACTTCCCCATTGGAAGCATGTTATCATAAGAAATTATGGGTTTTTTTGTTTGTTTTTTATTTTTGGCTGTGTTGGGTCTTCGTTTCTGCGCGAGGGCCTTCTCCAGTTGGGGCAAGCGGGGGCCACTCTTCATCGCGGTGCGCGGGCCTCTCACTATCGTGACTTCTCTTGTTGCAGAGCACAGGCTCCAGATGCGCAGGCTCAGTAGTTGTGGTTCACGGGCCCAGTTGCTCCGCGGCATGTGGGATCTTCCCAGACCAGGGCTCGAACCCGTGTCCCCTGCATTGGCAGGCAGATTCTCAACCACTGTGCCACCAGGGAAGCCCAGAAATTATGTTCTTTACCAGTGGCCCAGTGTACAACTTCTTCTAGAGGAATCCCCAGCAGAAGGGAGCAGGAAGCTATCTGAGGGATAGGGAGAGGGCTCTCTGTGAAGGAGCAGGTGACAACACAGATGTCAGAAGTGGGGAAAGCTGTAAGAGCCCCAAGCTGGCAAGCATGAACTGTGAACTGCTGGCTGTTTATAATTGTGACTATAATACAGTCAGGAAGTAAGTCGTCCGTGTACCAGATGCAAAGTTTCTCACCAATTTTAGGAGGACCTACCCCAGCATTTTATAACTAAAGCCAAATTGTGGACTATTTGCTTACAGCTGTGCGGGTGGGAGGAGCCATGGCTGACCCAGTCCTTATACGTGTGTGAAATGTTCTGCAGTTACAGGAAAACTTGCACAGGCCTTGGAAACTTTATGCCCTAGAGGTTGAGAAGAAGAGACTGCTTGGCGTTATTTTCCTGCAAAGGGAACATTTACAAAGTCCTAAGGGTGCAGCCTGGAAACCACAGGCCACTCAGAAAGGGTGTCACGTTCGCATTCTGAAGGCTAGGGGCCAATCCTCAGAACCGGCGCCAGCTGGCAGGGGAGCCCAGTTTAACGTGCTACAGGGAATAAAACGAGGACCAGCGCGCTGTGAACCAGGGCACTTCAAACTATTCGCAGAAAGGCTGCCTGCTGCCTTAGACCCATTTCAAAGGCTCTGTTAACAGGTGCTTGCTGGGAGCACAGAAGGGCTGGGCCAGACTGCTGGGTGTGTGCAAAGTCACCGGGAGGAGACCCTCAGCCTCTCCTTTGGGTGGGGCAGGATGAGTGCGGAATCTGAGGAGGAGGCAGCTTGTCAGGAAGTGTGTTGTAACCGGGTCGCCCAAGGCAAGGCCAGCGTGCCCTGCCCCACAAGGACGGGCTCCTCCCAGTTTCCTGCACACCTTGGGCTCCCTTATGCTAGGGGAATCCTCAGTGGGCTGTTTCCAGCCATTCTATTCTGCCCTGACACCAGAGTGCAGCAGAGTTGCCTGGGGCCCATGCCCATAGCCCACCCAGACCAGTCGGTCAAAACGCTTGGAGGCCCATTGACCAGGGGGAGGCAGGTAGGTACACAGAGGATTCCCATTCATTGTGCTGGGTGTGGCCCCCAAGGATAAATACAACAGCAGCTGCTGTGTACGGAGTGCCTTGGTCCTATGCAAAACACTGCATGTGCACCAGTGAATTGAATGCTCAAAAACAAATGAGAAAACATGGGCTCACAGAGGTTAAGTAACTGGAAGAGGTACGGTCCAAACCAGGAACATGAAGTTTGCTGATTAGGCTGGATTTCAAAGTTCTGCACGCAGTCAAAAGCACAGTTTTATTTGGGCATTTGACCCAAAGCTGCCTCTGACTTCAGAAGGTACAAGCTCTACCCAAGTCCTTGAACTCAGCCATCGGAAGCATTCTGAGTGCGGTAGAACTCCGGGGGAGACTTCCGGGTAAGATGGCGGAAGAGTAAGACGCGGAGATCACCTTCCTCCTCACGGATACACCAGAAATACAGCTACACGTGGAACAACTCCTACAGAACACCTACTGAACGCTGGCAGAAGACCCCAGACCTCCCAAAAGGCAAGAAACTCCCCACATACCTGGGTAGGGCAAAGCGGAGAGATTCCCGCACAGAGGATCGGTGCCGAGCGGCACTCACCAGCCCGAGAGGCTTGTCTGCTCGCCCGCCGGGGCGGGCGGCGCTGGAAGCTGAGGCTCGGGCTTCGGTCAGAGCGCAGGGAGAGGACTGGGGCTGGCGGCGAGAACTCAGCCTGAAGGGGGCTAATGTGCCACAGCTAGCCGGGAGGGAGTCCGGGAAAACTCTGGAGCTGCCGAAGAGGCAAGAGACTTGTTCTTCCCTCTTGGTTTCCTGCTGCGCGAGGAGAGGGGATTAAGAGCGCTGCTTAAAGGGGCTCCACAGACGGGCGCGAGTCGCGACTGAAAGCGCGGAGCCCAGTGACGGGCGTGGGACGCTGGGGCTGCTGCTGCCGCCGCCAAGAAGCCCGTGTGCGAGCGCAGGTCACTGTCCACACCGCCCTTCCGGGAGCCTGAGCAGCCCGCCACTGCCGGGGTCCCGGGATCCAGGGGCGGCTTCCCTGGGAGAACGCACGGCGCGCCTCGGGCTGGTGCAACGTCACGCCGACCTCTGCCGCTGCAGGCTCGCCCCGCACTCCGTGCCCCTCCCTCCCGCCCGGCCTGAGTGAGCCAGAGTTCCCGAAGAGGCTGCTCCTTTAACCCTTTCCTGTCTGAGTGAAGAACAGACGCCCTCCGGCGACCTACACGCAGAGGCGGGGCCAAATCCAAAGCTGAGACCCGGGAGCTGTGAGAACAAAGAAGAGAAAGGGAAACCTCTCCCAGCAGCCTCAGAAGCAGCGGATTAAAGCTCCACAATCAACTTGATGTACCCTGCATCTGTGGAATACATGAATAGACAACAAATCATCCCAAATTGAGGAGCCAGGAGTCAGTACTGTGCCTCTGAGGTGGGAGAGCCAACTTCAGGACACTGGTCCACAAGAGACCTCCCAGCTCCACATAATATCAAACGGCGAAAATCTTCCAGAGATCTCCATCTCAACACCAGCACCCAGCTTCACTCAACGACCAGCAAGCTACAGTGCTGGACACCCTATGCCAAACAACTAGCAAGACAGGAACACAACGCCACCCATTAGCAGAGAGGTGGCCTAAAATCATAAAAAGTCTGCAGACACCCCAAAACACACCACCAGACGTGGACCTGCCCACCAGAAAGACAAGATCCAGCCTCATCCACCAGAACACAGGCACTAGTCCCCTCGACCAGGAAACCTACACAACCCACTAAACCAACCTTAGCCACTGGGGACAGACACCAAAAACAACAGGAACTACGAACCTGCAGCCGGCAAAAAGGAGACCCCAAACACAGTAACATAAGCAAAATGAGAAGACAGATAAACACACAGCAGGAGAAGGAGCAAGATAAAAACCCACCAGACCTAACAAATGAAGAGGTAATAGGCAGTCTATCTGAAAAAGAATTCAGAATAATGATAGTAAAGATGATCCAAAATCTTGGAAATAGAATAGACAAAATGCAAGAAACAGTTAACAAGGACCTAGTAGAACTAAAGATGAATCAAGCATCGATTAAAAACACAATAAATGAAATGAAAAATACTCTAGATGGGATCAATAGCAGAATAACTGAGGCAGAAGAACGGATAAGTGAGGTGGAAGATAAAATAGTGGAAATAACTAATGCAGAGCAAAATAAAGAGAAAAGAATGAAAAGAACAGAGGACAATATCAGAGACCTCTGGGACAACATTAAACGCACCAACATTCGAATTATAGGGGTTCCAGAAGAAGAAGAGAAAAAGAAAGGGACTGAGAAAATATTTGAAGAGATTATAGTTGAAAACTTCCCTAATATGGGAAAGGAAATAGTTAATCAAGTCCAAGAAGCACAGAGAGTCCCATACAGAATAAATCCAAGGAGAAATACGCCAAGACACATATTAATCAAACTGTCAAAAATTAAACACAAAGAAATCATATTAAAAGCAGCAAGGCAAAAACAACAAATAACACACAAGGGAATCCCCATCAGGATAACAGCTGATCTCTCAGCAGAAACTCTACAAGCCAGAAGGGAGTGGCAGGACATAATTAAAGTGATGAAGGAGAGAAACCTGCAACCAAGATTACTCTACCCAGCAAGGATCTCATTCAGATTTGATGGAGAAATTAAAACGTTTACAGACAAGCAAAAGCTGAGAGAGTTCAGCACCACCAAACCAGCTTTACAACAAATGCTAAAGGAACTTCTCTAGGCAAGAAACACAACAGAAGGAAAAGACCTACAATAACGAACCCAAAACAATTAAGAAAATGGGAATAGGAACATACATATCGATAATTACCTTAAATGTAAATGGACTAAACGCTCCCACCAAAAGACACAGATTGGCTGAATGGATACAAAAACAAGACCCATATATATGCTGTCTACAAGAGACCCACTTCAGACCTAGAGACACATACAGACTGAAAGTAAGGGGATGGAAAAAGATATTCCATGCAAATGGAAACCAAAAGAAAGCTGGAGTAGCAATTCTCATATCAGACAAAATAGACTTTAAAATAAAGACTACTAGAAGAGACAAAGAAGGACACTACATAATGATCAAGGGATCGATCCAAGAAGAAGATATAACAATTGTAAATATTTATGCACCCAACATAGGAGCACCTCAATACATAAGGCAAACACTAACAGCCATAAAAGGAGAAATCGACAGTAACACAATCATAGTAGGGGACTTTAACACCCCACTTTCACCAATGGACAGATCATCCAAAATGAAAATAAATAAGGAAACACAAGCTTTAAATGATACATTAAACAAGATGGACTTAATTGATATTTATAGGACATTCCATCCAAAAACAACAGAATACACATTTTTCTCAAGTGCTCATGGAACATTCTCCAGGATAGATCATATCTTGGGTCACAAATCAAGCCTTGGTAAATTTAAGAAAATTGAAATTGTACCAAGTATCTTTTCCGACCACAATGCTATGAGACTAGATATCAATTACAGGAAAAGAGCTATAAAAAATACAAACACATGGAGGCTAAACAATACATTACTTAATAACGAAGTGATCACTGAAGAAATCAAAGAGGAAATAAAAAAATACCTAGAAACAAATGACAATGGAGACACGACGACCCAAAACCTATGGGATGCAGCAAAAGCAGTTCTAAGAGGGAAGTTTATAGCAATACAATCCCACCTTAAGAAACAGGAAATATCTCGACTAAACAACCTAACCTTGCACCTAAAGCAATTAGAGAAAGAAGAACAAAAACATCCCAAAGTTAGCAGAAGGAAAGAAATCATAAAAATCAGATCAGAAATAAATGAAAAAGAAATGAAGGAAACAATAGCAAAGATCAATAAAACTAAAAGCTGGTTCTTTGAGAAGATAAACAAAATTGATAACCCATTAGCCAGACTCATCAAGAAAAAAAGGGAGAAGACTCAAATCAATAGAATTAGAAATGAAAAAGGAGAAGTAACAACTGACACTGCAGAAATACAAAAGATCGTGAGAGATTACTATAAGCAACTCTATGCCAATAAAATGGACAACCTGGAAGAAATGGACAAATTCTTAGAAATGCACAACCTGCCAAGACTGAATCAGGAAGAAATAGAACATATGAACAGACCAATCACAAGCACTGAAATTGAAACTGTGATAAAAAATCTTCCAACAAACAAAAGCCCAGGACCAGATGGCTTCACAGGCGAATTCTATCAAGCATTTAGAGAAGAGCTAACGCCTATCCTTCTCAAACTCTTCCAAAATATAGCAGAGGGAGGAACACTCCCAAACTCATTCTACGAGGCCACCATCACCTTGATACCAAAACCAGACAAGGATGTCACAAAGAAAGAAAACTACAGGCCAATATCACTGATGAACATAGATGCAAAAATCCTCAACAAAATACTAGCAAACAGAATCCAACAGCACATTAAAAGGATCATACACCATGATCAAGTGGGGTTTATCCCAGGAATGCAAGGATTCTTCAATATACGCAAATCAATCAACGTGATACACCATATTAACAAATTGAAGGAGAAAAACCATATGATCATCTCAATAGATGCAGAGAAAGCTTTCGACAAAATTCAACACCCATTCATGATAAAAACCCTGCAGAAAGTAGGCATAGAGGGAACTTTCCTCAACATAATAAAGGCCATATATGACAAACCCACAGCCAGCATCGTCCTCAATGGTGAAAAACTGAAACCATTTCCACTAAGATCAGGAACAAGACAAGGTTGCCCACTCTCACCACTCTTATTCAACATAGTTTTGGAAGTTTTAGCCACAGCAATCAGAGAAGAAAAGGAAATAAAAGGAATCCAAATTGGAAAAGAAGAAGTAAAGCTGTCACTGTTTGCAGATGACATGATACTATACATAGAGAATCCTAAAGATGCTACCAGAAAACTACTAGAGCTAATCAATGAATTTGGTAAAGTTGCAGGATACAAAATTAATGCACAGAAATCTCTGGCATTCCTATATACTAATGATGAAAAATCTGAAAGTGAAATCAAGGAAACACTCCCATTTACCATTGCAACAAAAAGAATAAAATATCTAGGAATAAACCTACCTAAGGAGACAAAAGACCTGTATGCAGAAAATTATAAGACACTGATGAAAGAAATTAAAGATGATACAAATAGATGGAGAGATGTACCATGTTCTTGGATTGGAAGAATCAACATTGTGAAAATGACTCTACTACCCAAAGCAATCTACAGATTCAATGCAATCCCTATCAAAATACCACTGGCATTTTTCACAGAACTAGAACAAAAAATTTCACAATTTGTATGGAAACACAAAAGACCCCGAATAGCCAAAGCAATCTTGAGAACGAAAAATGGAGCTGGAGGAATCAGGCTCCCTGACTTCAGACTATACTACAAAGCTGCAGTAATCAAGACAGTATGGTACTGGCACAGAAACAGAAAGATAGATCAATGGAACAGGATAGAAAGCCCAGAGATAAACCCACGGACATATGGTCACCTTATCTTTGATAAAGGAGGCAGGAATGTACAGTGGAGAAAGGACAGTCTCTTCAATAAGTGGTGTTGGGAAAACTGGAGAGGGACATGTAAAAGTATGAGATTCGATCACTCCCTAACACCATACACAAAAATAAGCTCAAAATGGATTAAAGACCTAAATGTAAGGCCAGACACTATCAAACTCTTAGAGGACAACATAGGCAGAACACTCTATGACATAAATCACAGCAAGATCCTTTTTGACCCACCTCCTAGAGAAATGGAAATAAAGACAAAAATAAACACATGGGACCTAATGAAACTTCAAAGCTTTTGCACAGCAAAGGAAACCATAAACAAGACCAAAAGACAACCCTCAGAATGGGAGAAAATATTTGCAAATGAAGCAACTGACAAAGGATTAATCTCCAAAATTTATAAGCAGCTCATGCAGCTCAATAACAAAAAAACAAACAACCCAATCCAAAAATGGGCAGAAGACCTAAATAGACATTTCTCCACAGAAGATATACAGACTGCCAACAAACACATGAAAGGATGCTCAACATCTTTACTAATTAGAGAAATGCAAATCAAAACTACAATGAGATATCATCTCACACCAGTCAGAATGGCCATCATCAAAAAATCTAGAAACAATAAATGCTGGAGAGGGTGTGGAAAAAAGGGAACACTCTTGCACTGCTGGTGGGAATGTGAATTGGTACAGCCACTATGGAGAACGGTATGGAGGTTCCTTAAAAAACTACAAATAGAACTACCATATGACCCTGCAATCCCACTACTGGGCATATACCCTGAGAAAACCATAATTCAAAAAGAGACATGTACCAAAATGTTCATAGCAGCCCTATTTACAATAGCCCGGAGATGGAAACAACCTAAGTGTCCATCATCGGATGAATGGGTAAAGAAGATGTGGCACATACATACAATGGAATATTACTCAGCCATAAAAAGAAATGAAATTGAACTATTTGTAATGAGGTGGATGGACCTAGAGTCTGTCATACAGAGTGAAGTAAGTCAGAAAGAGAAAGACAAATACTGTATGCTGACACATATATATGGAATTTAAGAAAAAAAAAAGGTCATGAAGAACATAGGGGTAAGACAGGAATAAAGACACAGACCTACTAGAGAATGGACTTGAGGATATGGGGAGGGGGAAGGGTAAGCTGTAAAAAAAAAAAAAAAAAAAAAAAAAAAAAAAAAAAAAAAAGAGGGAGGGGATATGGGGATATATGTATATGTACAGCAGATTCACTTTGTTATACAGCAGAAACTAACACACCATTGTAAAGCGGTTATACTCCAATGAAGATGTTAAAAAAAATGTACATTTGTGTATTTTAATATTGCCTATGTATGCTGCATCTAGGAGATTATAATAAAGTCATTAAAAGTTACAGAATAATAAACCCAGTAGGACCTACTAAAGCATATGTAAACATTCAGCAAATGCTTACTGTTTATTATATCCAAAATGCAAAAAAGCAGAAAACTAAAATAAATTAATTTTTGCAGTGTTAAAAAAAAAAAAAAAAAAAAAAAAGAACTCCGGGGGACACCACAGGAGCTGTGGGTTGCTGTTTTCAGCAGCCTTGTCTAGTGTAAGCCTTTATGGCAGATATGCCTTGTGCACCTGCAGCCCCTCCAGAAGGTTGAGTCAGCCAGTGTTTGCTGCTGGCGCCACGGTGCCCTCAGACTTTGCTGAGCCCTTGCATAGCGCCGGCGAGGCACACCTACTGTCCACCTGCTCTGACTCATAAAACTGCCAGGGCTGCCAGCTCTGCGATGTCTTCCAGTGCCACCGTGCCGAGAGAGAACTTAGCCATATATGGCAGGGGCACCAGGCAGTGCTTTTCCCCAGCCTGCCTTCCCCTTGGACTATGCCATTGGGCAACTAGACCGGTCGAAGCTCAAGGTACGGGATGTTTCCTTTGCTTTTCACCAGGAGAGAGAGAGGCAGAGGGCAGGCCCATGAACATGTGATGGGGGTGTGGGATTGGCCAGTGCCCTGGCCACCAGGCTGAAGCCAGAGAGGTCAAAGGGGTGGGGCAGGGGGGAGGTGCTGATGTAATTCCATTAAATATTTCAGGCTTGAGGCTGTATCCCATGTGACTTTTGCTGTGGATCTGTCATTGAGAGTCTTTCAGCTGAAAGGTTCCCACTTTTTCTTGAATAAAGGCTTCCTTATCTGCCTAACTTTCTCCAAACGACTGCAAATCTTGATAGCACCTAAAAATGCACCCTTTGTGCAGAGTTCTCCAGAAGCACTCTCTTCTGCCCTTTTCTGTTGCCAGGATTTGTATCGGTGTAATAGTTGGGTAAGAGAGCCAAAACGAAATGAAATCAAACCTTCTATTAACGTACAGGGCAGTAATGTTAACCTGCACGTGGTGCGTGGCCCACGTTGGCTGGAGGCCTGGTAACTACCACAGATGTCTGTGTGTGTTTGTTTCCCCTTAGAAAATGCTACTTTATGCTGTATGTGGGGCGCATGGATTAAACTACTAGTACTGGGTTTCTGCAGACGAAAGATTCATGAAGGTGCTCAAAAGGATTACAAGCTTAGAAACTGAGGCCGCCACTCCCATTGCTGAGGGGCTTTGTGGTAGCAGCCTCCAAGAGGCTGTGGTGACCGGGAATGCATCCTTTTCCCCTCAAAGCATTATGAATGTCTAAGCAACTTAAAGATGACTGTTCTTCACCTTTGAAAAAAAAGTTCTCTTCAGATTTCAGGTGAAACCGTAACTGAAGATGTCGAGCAAGACAGCCAGCACCAACAACATCGCCCAGGCAAGAAGGACTGTGCAGCAGTTGAGAATGGAAGCCTCCATCGAAAGAATAAAGGTAAGAGCCTTGAGTGGGTCAGACGTGTTTTCTGACCGGCTCCCTCTGCCCTCCCAAGGCTGGGCCACATTTCTGAGAAGGTGGATGCCATGTAATTGGGCCAGGTGCCAGGATGTTCCCCGAGCCAGCTGAGAGTCTCCGAATCTTAACTTTCATTTCAACGTAGCACTGGCGAGCCAGTGTCTGAGTGAGGCTCTCTGTGTGGACCGAAAACCTGAAGCCCGTGACAGGATTTCCTGAGGACCTGCCTTCCCTGAGCGCACATGGTCGAGCCCTCTGTCATTGTGTTCTCCCTCGGGACAGGGCTTCCAGGTGGACTTTATAAACACCCTCGTCACCCCTCTGGAATGCATGAAGTGTTCTAGAGTTATCAGTGCAGCCAAGGTGGCCTTGCATAAGTCAACACCCAGGTGTCCTTTTTAGGAGAAGGTGGGTTTTTCAGTGTGTGCGGACTTTGACAACCACAGTCTGCAACCCCGGGTAAGTATCAGCCTTAGTTGAGATCTGGAGGAAACCAGAAGGCATTTGTTGGGTCACCTGACTTTGAAGTCTTTTTCCCCCAGACCCTCAGAGAGGGCTAGGCAGTGAGTGCCTTGGAATGTTGTAATGGCCGTTTCCTAGATACTGAAGCAGTCACCTGATAAATTCCTCTGGGCCTAGAGATAGTCACCTGTCTTCAAAACAGGAGGCTGCCTGTGCCCCTGGCCTGAGGACACTGATCTGATTATTCTAATGGGTCTCCCACCCAGACTTCTGAACAGGGTGTGGTATTTACATTTTTAACTCATGCCAAAGTAAGGTACTGCATCTTCCCATGCTGGCTTTGTCCCTCTTTTTATTCCTCCAAGCCCAATCTTTAACAGTAAATCTTGAAGCTCTACTAGAATTTGGCTCTATTCTGAGTTTTGGCTCCGAGCACATAATTCGGTTCTTTAACTCTGTTCTGCATTCTAATCGATTGGTTATTGGATAGAAACTAAGATACAACCTTCCTTTGAATCACAGACACTTTTCTTTTTCCCCTCCCCCCCCAACTTTTTATTTTGAGAAATTTCAAACCTGTGGAAGAGTTGTAACAACAAACACCCATATACCGTTTACCAAGATTCACCAATTATTAGCATTTTACCCCACTTGTTTTCTCTCTGTCTCTACACACACACACACTCACAAAACTGACATAATTTTTTCTTTAAATTTGTTGAAAGTTATTTGCAAACATCGTGACGCATCACCCCTAATACTTCACCATCTGTCTCCTAAGTATAAGGGCATTCTTCTACATAACCACAGTACAATGATTACATTCAGATCAGCTGCTAATAGTATCTAACACATAGTCCAATTTCGAAGATTCCAGGCCACTCACTTTTCAGAATGGCCCTCACTTTAGATGGGATTGTTTGCTGACGATCAAATTCAGGCTAAAAGTTTGGACAGAAATACTAGCTGGCTGGTGGCGAGTCTTCTGCACTCACTCCAAGGGACATCTGATGTCAGTTTGATCACTTGGTTAAGGAAGGCCTTATCTGCCAGATTTCTCCATTTAGAAGTACATTTTCTCTCTTTAAGTAACAAATAATCTGGAAGTGATACTTTGGTTATCCTGTTCTCCAACAGTCTTCCACCCAGTGGGTTAGCATTCAAATACCTATCGAGTTTGTGAATATTTTCTTTTTTTTTTAATTTTTTTTTATTGAAGCATAGTTGATTTACAGTTTTGTGCCAATCTCTGCTCTACAGCAAAATGACTCAGTTATACACATATAGACATTCTTTTTTTATATATTCTTTTCCATTATGGTTTATCACAGGATACTGAATATAGTCCCCTGTGCTATACAGTAGGACCTTGTTGTTTCTCCAACCTATATAGTAGTTTGCATCTACCAACCCCAAACTCACAGTCCATCCCTCTCCCTCCCCGCCTCCCCCTTGACAACCACAAGTCTGTTCTCTATGTCTATGAGTCTGTTTGTTTTGTAGATAGGCTCATTTGTGCCATATTTTAGATTCCACATATAAGTGATATCATACGGTATGTGTCTGTCTGACTTACTTCACTTAGTATGATCATCTCTAGTTGTATCCTGTAAATATCTTCTTTGTTTGCTTTGGTCTGTCTGCACACCAGGTTTCAAAGGCATCAGCGGACCTCATGTCCTACTGCGAGGAGCATGCGAGGAATGACCCTCTGCTGATGGGGATACCAACTTCAGAAAACCCTTTCAAGGATAAAAAGACCTGCATCATCTTATAGACGAGTAGTGAAGTGGTTCCTCCCCTCTTCTCAACAAAGCAAATGATGAGCAGCTCCTTGAAAAGATTGACCTTCGGCTTATTTGGTAACCACTGCTAATAACTAAAATGCTCTTAACTAACTTGGAATCATGGACTCTGAAGTCTTTGTTTTCCGAGTTGTTCTTTCTCTAAAATGCCCTTTAATGAATTAATACAGAATAACAATCTTGTTTTCCATTTGTTAACTCTGGTGTCATATTGGGTTACTGCTGAAGGAAAGTTGGTCTGGCCTTTTAAAAAAACAAATATGTGAATGATCCAGTTAAGACCTAAATTACCTAAGGACTCGTCTCGATTAAAATGCCAAGAATAACTTGTCCTAAAGCCTTTCTATCATAGTATGTTCTTGATAGGGTTATGCCAATCTGTACAGTATACGTGGGTGAGGAGTGTTTTGTGTATATATATATGTGTATTTGTATATACACATCTCAAAGCTTATTTCCCTATTAAAAATGTCTGTCTCTCCAGACCATCAGTTCAACTCCAGAAGAAGTTATACCTTTATCTTGAGCTGTGTGTGGGTAGAATTAAATTCTTTTCTTATAGTTATTGTACAAAAAGTAAAGAACACCCTAAAGACTGCATTCATTGTAATTGAGTAATGAAGTCATCTCTCTCCTCTTGAAATCTTACCGACCTCTTAGGCTACACTAAATTGTGCCAATTAAAATTTAAAAACTGAACTAAAAGCCCTTTTATGATATGAGTATTAATTCACCAAGGGCTTTCGGGCTTCAGTGATCCTGTGTCTAGAAAAGGGGAGGAGGCCCTTGGGGAGTACCCTGGGCAGCTGTGCCCCGGGGCTCACGTTCTCTGGAGCAGGGGTAGACACCTCCGAAATTTCCACTCTAACGACGGGAGGGAGACAGAGCAGCCGTGAGCCGGGCCAAGAGAGGAGCAGGAATGCGTGAAAAACAGCTGCTCTCCTTGGCCCAACTTGGTGATTTAGCTCACTTTCTCTGCCTCCCCTCTATCTTTCCTCTGCCGCCAGAACATGTGCTCAGAGGTAACGTTCACCTCCCAGCCCCAAGTGGGCAGATCATCATGGGGAAGAAACATATATACAGAAAGAACGTAGAGGTATCAGACACTTACTTCCTTAAGCTCTTTTCAGATATCTGCAACGTCATCGTCATCCCTAGCTTGTCCTCGCACCATCTGAGAGAGGCTGGGATCCAGTGGTTCGCTACCTGGGCCCATGGTTCCAGCAGCTGGGTGTTGGGCGCCTTGATTTTCCTCTGGGCATGATGGTGCTGCCACACATCCTCAGAATTTCCAGTGGGGATGCCAAAAGAAGGCATCTCTTGTGGCCAGAGGGTACCTTAACTTTATCAAAGAGGAAGAGAGGGTCTTTTTAAATGCTTATTTATGGGCCCAAACCATACACTAGACCTTTGATATTTTAATTCAGCTTCAGTTCATTAAAAACAACTACTAATGAACGATTTAAAATATTCTCAAAAAGGATTCCTCCCCAAGAAGGAATTATTTACAAAGGTTTTCCCTAGTTCTGTTCAAGTTCTGCAGTGCAAGCCCCTTTTAAAATTTAATGTCTGAGCTTTGACTATTATGCTAATTGTGAGTGAACAAATGCAGTACTGTTTTTTTCCAAACTGCTCAAATATATTCCGTATTTCTCCAAGTCACCTGCCTGTTCAGCATTGTGAACGGCCCTCACTCTTCCAGGACCATGTGGAAATCACGCCACCGCTGTTACCCTCTTGTCATCTACGCTTAGTTCTGCAAAACGCCCAGTTTCCAAGTAAATTATAGGCACCTGTTGGAGAGAGAACGGTTTTTCCTTTCAAAAGGTGATATTTGAAATGTACATTAATAAGACAACTTTACATTTACAGCTTCACCTAATGAGACATTCTTTTTTTTATAAGTATATTTTTCTACTGATAGTTTCAGAACACTAATCTTATTTTCACTCTGATTTTTACCATGTTTCTTTAAATATTTATAATGTAGCTTGTTACAAAATATTTTCATGAAATTACTTTTATTATACTGCTATGTACACATTTTTGGTAGCAAGCATAGTTTATTCTTTAGTACTAAAACATGTTCTTTTACCTAACAGAAAACAAATATGGTTTGCTATATATTTGTTAACATGCCTGTAGTGCTAAGGAATGGACTTGATGTCCCAGGAGATTTCATTTTTTATTTTTGCTGGCCAGATATCATAAAGGCTACGAGTATGAAAATCCTGTAAATTCCTAACCAGGTGTAGGGTATGTTTAAGAAAAGTGATATCAAATCCTTTGATGCTGGACCCAAGGGGGAGAAAAATTGTAGCTAAATGTTGATTTACTTATAACTAGACATCTATGTGAGAAAAATATAATATATGTATACATATATATGATATGCAGAAGTCACTTTTATTTATCAGGCTTTATTCTACTTGTAAAGCCACAGTTTAACTATTCGACAGCAACTGGTTTTTGATAATGACAGACAAATGCCCAGTGTGTGTTATTTTTTCCAACTACCACTACAATGACACACCTAATCACTTATGTGCATGCAACTTCTTGCCTTCATATCTATGAAGCTATTTAAATATGTTCACTATACTTTGTCTTTAATGCTGCTTCTGTTAACAGTGATCTCTTTTTCCATTCTTATATCTTCATTAGTGCATCATAAATCTGTCCAATTGAGGCCTCAGGACCATGGCAAGATATGCTAGACAGAAGTTCATGACTCCAAAGTATTTTACAGAAACACTTTTTTTTTAAATAGAGAAACACTTTCTATACCAGGTGGTTCACAAGCTATAGGTTTTTTTCTAAATAAGAATCAGGTTTTTACATTTCTTTACCTTATTATTAAAATGAAAAGTGCCATACTTACCCTTTAAAGGAAAGACCTGGTTTGCTTTCTATTGGGACTACTTTTGTGCTTTACTAATCTTTCAACTATCAGAAAAAAAATTATACCAACAATTTAGTAATTTTGAGGCATAAGTTAGTTTAGGTAGTGCAGGATGTGCCAAACTTTCCCTTCAGATTCCTTCTTCTCAGTCAGTTTGCACCTAAGAGAGTGTCATCTGAGTGACTACTCCAAATTTTAACAGCTATATAGTCCCAAGAAGTAAATCACAGTACATGTCAGTCCTTTCTCAATAAACATAATACCAGAGTGTGTTAGGACTTGTATTGACTTTTTATGGTAGATCTGTTAATAGGAAAAAAAATACATTGAATCAAGTAGAATTATCTGTATGTTAAAATAGAACACTTACCTAGAGCTGGGTGGCCTGGATCGTTCGTTGTCTAGCCAATCCTGTGTCCCTGTGTTGTGTGACTTTGAACAAGGCACTCCATCTCTCTGGGCCTCCATTTCACCATCTGTAAAACGGGGCTTGAAGTAGATGATGGCTGAGATCCCCCTGTTCCATCCAGCAGCCTACCACCCCTCTACTGGTCCTGCCAACATGTTGGTGCTATATGCTGCTTCAAATATAGAATTGGTTTGTCTGTTGTGTGTGCTCATTTAATAGCTTATGAAAGGCCTTTTTGTTATATGGCTTTTTTCCCCTAGTTTTATGGACTTGATTACTGTAATAATGTCTTGTTTATAGCCATGTAACTATAAACATACATTCTCTTGATGTCTCAGTAAATTTGCATTTGATATATAGTTGATGGGATTGTCGTTTTATAACATTCTTTGACTGCTCATCTGTCCAGCATCTTATTAACCTAAACACTGTGATCATTGTTTGGAAATCTGTTCTGCGGAAAGAATAAAAGCATTTACTTCATAGCTAACGTGTTCACAGATGTGAAAGAAGTTTCATTAAAGCACCGTTGCTCTCTTTGCTGGATCAGTGCCTCATTGAATCTTCCTACTGTATTTTGCTCAATAAATTAACAGAAGACCAATTCTCTTCCCCTTTTCCTGCATTCATTCAGTTAACATTTTCTGAGCACCTGCTGAGAGCCAGGTAGGAACTCAGGCTCTGATTACACTCAAATGAATAAGGCTCACACCAGCCCGTGAGAAGCTCACAGACAAGGGCAAGGAAGGGTGGGAATAACCAACATATAAACTAATAATTATAGTACCGTGTGCAAAGTGCCTGAACTCAGGTGAACACACAGTGCCGTGAGAGCCCAGAGGAAGGAGGGCTACCTCCATATCAGCAAAGTCTGAGAAGGCTTCCAAGGGAGGTGGTGTTCGAACTAGGTCTTGAGAGACGAAGAAACCCTGTATGCATTGGAATGAAGTCTTGGGAGGGAATGACAGGAGGAGGAGAAAAGTGAGCTCAAAGCTAGTGTGCAGAGCATCTCCCATACCACTTACCCTGCAAGCACCCGGAAGGCAGTGGAAGTTGTTAAGGAAGAGTGGCGTAGTGATTCACTGTGTGTGGAAGGCTCTTTCCCATCCTGAGACCCGGCTGTGACCATAGAAACAGACAACAAATGGAAAGTCATCAGACTTGAAGACTCATAGTCACCAAGTGTTTGTTGAAGGTACCCTGCCTCCTGCCCAGTCCCTTCCTCCAGAGCTGGGATTCCCACAGAGATGAAGGGAGGGACAGCGTCATCCAGAAAGCTGGGGAGAAGGCAGCCAACAAGGCTATGGGCTGGGCAAGCTAAAGAGATGGCCCCTGCTTCCGAAAACCAGAACACACACACTACAAAGGGTAGGGGCAAAAGATAGATAGCCACTCAGCCCTTCCTAGGAAAGGACTGAAGAATTTAGACACGTTAGTCATGAAAAATAGGCAGCAACTGACCAGCACTTTCACTGGCTCAGACCAAATTACCAGAAGTTCCTGTGACTTTCAATGGAGGACGGGATTGGGGGTGGTAGATGGGACTTGGGTAGGGATAAGGGGATGGAGGACAATGAAGCTAAAATGGGTAGACTAGGTAAGTAAACGTGGCAGATGAAAAGGTATGCAACCTTAATGGTATGAACAAAGAACTCAAGCCTGCTGGTAATGTGGGAGCTAAATGTGGAGATGCAGGTCCAGCTCTCCTGGACATGCACTGTGACCAGCTTCTCATCGGCAAGGGTCTGTTACACATATACATATGGACATTCACCATAAGCCTTCTTACTTGGGGCTAGGTGGACAGTCTTTTGAGTCCCTGTGTCTAGATTTACAAACTTCGGGCTCACGGCTCTGACTGTGTAGAACCTGTCCTGCCATCAGCTCTAAGCCATCTTTGCACAACCTGGCATGACTATTGCCTTTAGCTTGCTTCCAGAGCATGGCCCTGCTTGCTACTCTACCCCTTTGCCGCTGTGAGCAGCAAATAACCTTTCCCTTCAGATGCTTCCCCAATTGCCGTTTCCTTATCTGAGTCAATCACATCTATTAAAGGCCATTTAGCTATAGGCCAGTCCTGGGCAAACATACACATACAGTTGGTCTCAGGAACCCTCACCTCAACGACTAATTTTTTAAGAAACCAATATTTTCTCTGCACTGGAAGAAAATGCAGTCCAAATAAATGTATCCTGAAATGCTATATGACTTAATATATTAATCTGTAGAAGACAACTGATGCTATAAAATAGAACTATGGAGAGAGCAATGCTTAGCATAAAGGAGCAGAAGTTAAAGTTTTAGGTGTATTGAGAATTAATTTTACATACAAAGCATTTTTATACCTTATAAATCCTCCTAGGTAATCTATTCAATAATGAAAGCAAGTAATTGGACTGGCCGAGATATATAATGGTAAGGTCTCAAATTTGCATGTTAAATCTGCAGCTGAGACATCTATGTGCAAATTGCTACTCCTGGTCTCTAGATCCAATCATGCCATCTTAACACACACACACACACACACACACACACACACACACACACACACACACACACACACACACACACACACACACACACACACACACACACACACACACACACACACACACACACACACACACACACACACACACACACACACACACACCCCCCTTAGTGATAGAAGAGAGAGCTCCAGCCACAAAAGACCTGAAATCTGGTCCTGACATAGGACATTAACCATGTGATATCACAAAGACCCTGTGGATCTGTAAGTTGATATGCTGGGGGCAGGGGAAAAGTAGTCACTCACTGAGCAAGTTGTGATATAAAGTTTCCTTCTAAAACAGATTTAAATAAAAAGTAAGCCAATTTATATTTTCAAAAATGTGGGTATATAATAGCACAGCTTGTACTTGGATGTGGCAGAAATGGTAAAGAAGCTTTACAGTATATCTGAAGACAAGCATCCCTTTGGAGAACTGCACGCCAAGAATTGACCATGTGCAGCAGATCCTTCCTACTTTTAACCTTGAGACATTTTCCCATAGCCAACGCATTAGAATTGCTTTATTGTAGATAAACCCTTGTAGATCTGACATCAATGAAGTACATTTCAATATAGCTCATACATCTGTCGATATTTACAGACATCTGTGTGAGGCCCTGGGGAAAGGAGGGACCAAACACTGACACCGGGCTGGACACTCCACGTGTATCCTCCCATTTAAGCCTCACAACAACTCTTGAAAGGAAAGTAGACTTTATTTAACTCTATACTACAGATGAGGAACTGAAGCTCAGAGAAGTCAAGCGAGTTATGCAGGATCCAACAACTAAGAAGTACAGACCCTAATTCCACACACCCGCATCAGCTAGATTCTACAGCCCATAGTCTGTCTTCATAACTGTAGCATGGTTTGAATGGGGGGGCGGGCAGTGCGGCAAAATAACTTTGGGAATTTTAAAATTAATCAAGTGAGAAATAAAATTACCATATGACCCAGCAATTCCACTCCTGGGTATGTATCTGAAAAGAACAAAAATACTAATTTGAAAAGATACACGCACCCCAATGTTCATAGCAGCATTATTTACAATAGCCAAGATATGGAATTAACCTTAGTGTCCATCAACAGACAAATGAATAAAGAAGGTGTGGTATATAAATATAGTCAATGGAATACTACTCAACCATAAAAAAGAATGAAATTTTGCCATTTGCAATAACATGGATGGGATTTGGAGGGTATTATGCTAAGTGCATTTAGAGAAAAACAAATACTGTATGATATCGCTTATAATGAGGGGTCAAACTAGTGAATATAACAAAAATTAAACAGACTCACAGATATAGAGAACTAGTGATGGAGGGGGGAGGGGCAATATAGGAGTAGGGAATTAAGAGGTACAAACTACTATGTATAAAATAATTAAGCTACAAGGATATATTGTACAGCACAGATAATATAGCCATATTTTATAACAACTATAAATGGAGTATAACCTTTAAAATTGCGAATCACTATGTGGTACACCTGTAACATAATATTGCACGTGAACTCAATAACAAAAAAATTTATTTTAATTTAAATAAACTTAAGTAATGTAAAGTGAGCAAATTGGTTCCTTAGTAATGAAGAGCCTAATGTCCTGGACCTTAAATAAAAATAAACAATACTAGACTCCAGGCACTTACTATGGGCAGGTACTATTCTCAGCGTTTTGCATCTCTTAATTCATTTAATTCTCACAACAAACCCATGAGGTCGCTACTATTATTATCCCTACTTTACATATGAGAAAATGGAATTTCGCAGAGATCCAAAAGTGCATTCGATATGCTTTTGTTTTTTTTCTTTTTTTTTTGCGGTACGCAGGCCTCTCACTGTTGTGGCCTCTCCCATTGTGGAGCACAGGCTCCGGACTTGCAGGCTCAGTGGCCATGGCTCATGGGCCCAGCCGCTCCACGGCATGTGGTATCTTCCCGGACCGGGGCACGAACCCGTGTCCCCTGCATCGGCAGGCGGACTCTCAACCACTGCGCCACCAGGGAAGCCCAAAAACAGGAATTTTTTAAAGAAGGATTTAGTCTAGGTCATTGTTAACATTTCTTCTAGCTTTAAATCTTATACAAATTTGGGAGAGGAGAGCAATTCACTTTGGGTCACTTTTTTGCCATCTTTACCCCAGTCATTTTACATTTTCCTCCTTGAATTGAAAATCAGGAGGAAAAGAACCAAAGTCTATAGAGTATGGGGTCAGAGAAGGGTATGTGGGTTTGCCGAGTATAATTATAGATATTTAAAGAATCACTTCCTGATACTTAAGCTACTGACGCATCATCAGGGCAGGAAAGAATTTTTAAGGAAAAATGAATTGTAGAAAGGTATTTTGTATATAAGCAATTAATAGAATTAAATGAGCAAAGTTCTTCAACAAAGTATCAACAATGTCTCATGAGAAAAATACCTCACTCCACATTAAATGTGAATAACACAGCATTTGATTTTTAGAAGCAGGACAAAGAGGAATTCATTCATTTGTTGAGCTCCTCCTGGGAATATGGTAGCTCCTACTAGCTAAGTATGTCCTAGGATAAACCCAGAAAAGACTAGGATCTCCCAAGATAGTGAGGGTGGGGATTGGGGTGGGCATTACTGTGCAATGTGAATTCCCCTTCATTCCTTACATCTGATCAATGCTATTATAAGAAGTCGCCCTGCCTGAATGAGTCAAAAAGGTTTCACAGAGGAGGCACTGTATCAGTTGGGCCTTGAAGGATGAGTAGGAGTTTGTTAGTGAAGAACAGGGAAAGGTTATTCTCAGCAGCACAAAAAGTGTGTACAACGCTAGGTTCTAAAGAAGTCTGGGTTATCAGGTAACAGATCTCTGTGGCAGGAGTATGGGGAGAAGAATGTTGATGAGGCCAGGAAGGAAGTTTGAGTCAAGTCAACAAAGGCTAAGAGTTTCTACTGATTATAAAATGCAAGGGGAGGGAGTTGGTAGAGTGGTTTAAGCAGGGTCTTGACATGGTAAGCCTTGTTTTCTTAAAGAAAGAGTGAAGAAGGAGAATGAACTAGTGGAGAAAAAGTGGCAGTAGTGTTTCTAACCTCTGCTGAGCCTCCAGCGGCATTTTATAATTCTTTTATTGATCCTTGTTCAACTCCTCCATTCCAAACCTTTATCACCCTACTCAAACCCCCCTATTTATCTCCTTCCCATCAAGCAAATAATCCTGCCTTCCCCATCAAAAACATGCTGGGGCCATTTGGCCTGAATTCTTAAAACTTCCTACCTTTCCACATCCAAATGTCTCCATCACACCCAAGCAAATAACTTCCATCAGGCTCACAGGTGAGCAGCAAGTCCTCCAGCTATTCCTGAAGCCCCTTATCCTCTTTTCTCCTTTCTTATCAAAATTTCCCAAGAATGGTCCACCTTCCCTGTCTTCTCTTCCTCACCTCCCATCTTCTCAATCGACTGCAATGTGGCTTTACTCACACCAACAGAGCGAAACTGATTTCATCCAATAAAACGGCCAGTGAACTCTTTTTTTTTTTTTGGAGGGAAGCTGTGTTGGGTCTTCGTTGCTGCACACAGGCTTTCTCTAGTTGCAGTGTGCGGGTTTCTCATTGCAGTGTCTTCTCTTGTTGTGGAGCTCGGGCTCTAGGCGCATGGGCTTCAGTAGTTGCAGCACACAGGCTCAGTAGTTGTGGTGCTCAGGCTCTAGGGTGCACAGACTTCAGTAGTTGTGGCACACGGGCTCACTAGTTGTGGCCCACGTGCTTAGTTGCTCCACAGCATGTGGGATCCTCCCGGACCAGGGATCGAAGCTATGTCCCCTGCATTGGCAGGCAGTTTCCCAACCACTGTGCCACCAGGGAAGTCCCAGCCAGTGAACTCTTAATTTCCAAATTCAATGGAACCTTTCAGTCTCTGCTTCAGGGACCCCTCTAACAGTGGGAATTATTCTCTCCTATAAACTCACCATTCTACCCCACTAGCTTCTGAGACATCAGACTCTCATTTTTCCCTTCTATCTCCTCTTCCTATGTCTGCCTTCTAAAATCCCACCCTCAGTCCCAGGTTTCTATCCTTGACCCACTGCCGCTCTTCTCACTTTATCCATTCTTCTTAGAGAGCTCATCCACTCTGTTAGTATACGCTGAGGATTCCCAAATCCAAACATCCAGCCCACCTTTTATCCAAGCATCCAACTTACCTATTCTACTGGACATTTTTAACAGATAGTCACACAAGGACTTGAAACAAAATGTGTCCAAGACTAAAGCCATCTCCCCTTGCAAAACTTTAATTGACATCAGTATCATCATTAAATTGCCCCAGCTGGAATCCTGAGAGGCATTCAAGAATTCCCCTTCATTCCTTACATCTGATCACCCAGTCTTGCCTATTTCATTTCCCAAATATTTCTAAAATCCACCCCTGATTTTCCTCATCAACTGCAAGTTCAGGCATGTATCATCCCTTGAATGAACTACTGGAAAACGTCCCATCTAGACCCCAGCCTCTGTGGTTGCCCCTGGTATTAGGATAGCCAACTGTTTCTGTTTACTTGGGACTGTCTCAGTTTTGGCCCTGAAAGTCTCGCATCCAGGAAATCCCTCAGTCCTACTTCTAGTTGCAAATAAAACTAAAACCCGATTTTTAGTTGAAAATGGAATTACACATATTTAAAAATCCATGGGGCTTCCCTGGTGGTGCAGTGGTTGAGAGTCCGCCTGCCAATGCAGGGTACGCGGGTTCGTGCCCCGGTCCGGGAAGATCCCACATGCCGCGGAGCGGCTGGGCCCGTGAGCCATGGCCGCTGAGCCTGCGCGTCCGGAGCCTGTGCTCCGCAACGGGAGAGGCCGCAGCAGTGAGAGGCCCGCGTACCGCGAAAAAAAAAAAAAAAAAAAAAAAAAATCCATGGGCCTCCCTTCAGGTACAGCTGGATTTAGCTCTGCTTTCAAGTGTCACCTCTGCCCTTGACTCTTTAATAGACTTACTCTCCGCGGCAGGTAAGCAGCTGCCAGCAAGTCTAGACTCATCCATTAGCTTGGTGGCACTGCAAAAAGACTACAGACTTTTTTCTACTCTGGCAGAAAAGTCTCAGGAAGATTTCTGATTGGCCCAGCTGAAGTCACATTATCTATCCCCACACCAATCACCATGGCCAGGAAGATGAGCCAGGCCTATATTCCAAATCTACTTTTGAGGCTGGGGTGAGGGGTGCTAACAAGAAAGAAGGTTCATGGAAGGAAGGAAGGGAGCAGGACAGACAAGAACTATGAACAGCTGTCCCTTTACATTACACTCCCCTCAAATCCCATTGCACTGATCTGGGCAATTAAATGCCTCTGAGAAGAGTAAACCATAGACCGCTGTTAGCCCATTTTACTTTTCTATGTAAAATCCTCGGCATCCCCTCATTGCCTGCAGGGCAAAGCCATGCTCCTTAGAAGGACATACAAGGCCTTCTATGAGCTGGTCTCTGTCTACCTTTTCAGCCTACCTTTCTCCACTCCCTTCCTTAACAGTTAATCCTGTAGCAAACACCACAGACTGAAAGTCCCTCATGCACCGCATTTTTCTCCCCTGACTCTCTTCTAACCGTGCTTCAGGACTCAGGTCAAGCATCACCCTTTCCTGGAAGGCTTCCTCACCACCACCACCACCCTAAACACACACACACACACACACACATGCACACAGCATGCCCAAAATGCCAAGGCACCACACACACACACACACACACACAGCATGCCCCAAATGCCAAGGCACCACACACACACACACAGCATGCCCAAAATGCCAAGGCACCACACACACACACACACACACACAGCATGCCCAAAATGCCAAGGCACCACACCACCTTAAATTCTCTGTGTCTGTCAGCTCCCTACACTAGCCTGCAGGTAGAAACTGCACCATAATCATCTTTCTATAGTAAGTTCCAGCACAGAACTTGGCACACAGTATGCGCTCAATGTTTGATTTTGAACAGAAACTGCTCTGATAATCCAAATGAATGATAAAGGACCAAATTAAGTTAATGGTAATGGAGAGGAGAAACTAGATTCGTGGAAATTAACATAATTTAATTGGATAATGTCTTTCCATATTCAGTTCTGTTCAGCTATGTAGTTTGCTGGAGGGTTTCTTTTTCACTTAAGTCACCCTCTAATTTACAAACATAGAATAATGATACAAAATACATACATAACATACATTAACATACATGCATAGAAAATTACCCACTCGTGGGAGATGTAATTATCGTGGGAGATGCAATTATCGTTAGGTTACATATATCCAGTACTTCCAGGAACTGAGCCAAGTGCTTTGCTTTCTCTGCATTGTTTCCTTTAATCCCCACAAAAAATCAATGATATAAGCCTTGTTTATTTTCCCATTTTCTGGGAGAAATAACTGAGGCTGAGAGAAGTTACACTAGTTTCCCAAGCCCTAGCTGGGATCCAGGACCCAAACTCAGTTCTTTCTTGCTAGAAAAGCCTATTGTCTTAACTGCTGAACTCTTATTCTTGATCTTTTGCCAGCTCTGTCCTTAACAGTTATACAAAGAAGCAAAAGGAAATCAGAAGGCTCTTCTCCAGGTGAGCCTCTTTGCAGAGTGCTTATTTTGATGGTTACAGTGTGGTGATGTAATCAGGTATTAAGTGGAGATACTAGGGAACTTCGCAGCTTTTCTGCATAATAAGTTCTCAGACACTTATTTTTAGAAAATACGTTAGCATAAAGTACCCAAGGACACAAAAATCACTTCTGTGATGAGGTTACAGGATGAAAGAGAACAATTCTTAGAATTCTCTCCTCCTGTTTTTTTGTCTCCTTTAGTTTTCCGGGGGCTCTGTCCCATTTACTGTGTAAGTAAAAGATAAGATGCAATTAGTTTCAGCCTCCCGGGTTAACCTGTGCTGTCTGGTTGGTGTCTTTGAGAGATGGAGCTCACAGTAGAATTTTGATTTTCACCTTCCTCTCCATGTGGCTTTGGAGGGGTCTCTTGACTTCTCTGAGCCTCAGGTGCTTTGGCAAGGAATCAAATGGATTAATAAATGTGAAAGCACATTATAAGCCAGAGAGTGCTAATGGATATAACAAAAATAGGAACTCCACTCACTCTCCGAGCTCCTTACCTTGTGCCTGATGTTGAGCGGTACTCTGTACAACAGGTTGTTTTTATCATGCTGTCAGCTTCTTGTCCAAGTGCTCAGTGCTGTGTCTGGCACATAACGGGTCTGTTGATCGGTCAGTTCAAGGCAGTGCTAAAAGCCAACCTGTCTCTGGACCTCCCACCTTTTGTAGTTCTTGTAACTTGTACAGTATTCACCTTAGTAAACTAGTAAATTCTAACTCTGTCCACACGTAGCAAGTTGTTCTGGTTATACCTCTTCCCTGAGAATCTCTTCAATCTTTGCAGAGAAACATGTATCCCTCAGCTCCTGGTGGGCTAACATCAGGGAGACTGGAAACTGATGTGGTGAAAGCTGCTCCCTGCCCCCGCCCCCGCCCCCCACCAAACTTCATTAAGCGTGATTCTGCTGAATTTCAGCTGGAAGAACTCCAAGAAAGCAGGCAGTGTTTCTCAAACTTCCCTAATAAGAATTACCTGAATTTACTTGTTAAAAAAATAAATTCTGAGAATCTTCCCAGCCCCACTTAATCTGAAGCTCCTGGGAAGGGGTCTTAAAGCTGTATTTTTAACACTATTAAAAATGCTAGGTCTTCATTATTATCGGAACAATGTGAGAAATTCTGGAGGGCAAATCCCTCATTTTACACAGGAAGAATCTGAGCCCCAGACTGAGAGATATTTGTCATTGCGGGGTGAAGTGTGGACCTCACATGCCTAAAAGGATTAGGAAGGGAAGCCTAAGTGAGTCCAGCAGGCTTAAGTTAACAATAGGGAGGGGTGAGGTCTGTGGCAAACTGGAAATCTTTGTCTAAAAGGGAGGAGCCTCCCTCAGCTGCAGCCAATTGCTGCCATGCAGAATGTGGGCCCACTGTTGCCACATACAGCAAATTTCTAAGCAACAACAGAACTAAAGATTTTTCGAAGAAATTTCTCCATGTTTAAACGTTGGCAACTGATTCCCCCAAAAAACTGTTTTTAAACATCATGTGAGCCAAATTTCTCTTGGCTACCAGTTTCCAACCTCGCATTAGGACTTTGTGAGCCACAGTTTCTCATCTTTTCCTAGCCTCTGTCATGGTGGTAATAGCACCCTGCCTATTTTCTCAGTTTTAAGTCTTTAAATGGCTTTCTATCATCTAATGAAAAAAAGGCTGGCTTGCAGGGCCCTTCATGGTCCTCGCTACCACCTTTTCCCACATTATCACCTGTCATTGGAGAAGATGGATTCCAGGGCCAGACTGCTTCAGTGTGCATCCTGGACTTGTCACTTACTAACAAACTCTGGGCAGATTTCTCTCTCTGTGTATCAGTCTCTTCACCTTCAAAACAGAGGCAATAATAGTTCTGATACTTACTTCCATAGAGTTGTTGTGAGGTTAATGAGTTACCGTAAGGTTCTTAGAGCTGTGCTCAGCGTGTAGTAAGCCCTATGTGAGTGGTGTGGTTGCCTCAGAAACTCGCCCCAAACATGCCTCAAACATACACTCGAGAGCTGCAGTTCCTGTCCGGGAAGACGTGCCCTTCACAGTCCCCTGGCAGATCTCTTCATCCTTTGGGTTTCACTGGATCTGGCAAACCTTCCCGACCCCCAGGAACACTTAGGCCTTGAACATAGCACATCATCACTAATCACCCTGCATCACAGGTGTCAGTCTGCTACACTAAATTGCACACATCCTTGAAGGCAGAGACCTTGTTTTTTCACTTTTGTAGCCCCGGGACCTAACACAGTGTCAGGTACATGATGGGCTTTCAATAAATAGCATTAAAGAAGTGAATGTGCTAACCTTCACAATTTCCTTATTTGATGATAAACTTCTTAAAGACAAGTACTCTTATAGGCTACATCTGTGTATTCTCCACAGCACTTAGCAGAATTACATTCAATATTCAATCAGTTAAGTAATTTGTGTGGTTGCAAAATACGATGCTAGCTTCTGATCAAAGAACTTACAGACTGGGGTTTCCCTGGTGGCGCAGTGGTTGAGAGTCCGCCTGCCGATGCAGGGGACGCGGGCTCGTGCCCCGGTCCGGGAAGATCCCACATGCTGCGGAGCGGCTGGGCCCCTGAGCCATGGCCGCTGAGCCTGAGCGTCCGGAGTCTGCGCGTCCGGAGCCTGTGCTCTGCAACGGGAGAAGCCACAGTGAGAGGCCCGCGTACCGCAAAAAAAAAAAAAAGAACTTACAGACTTTTTCTACTTGTCATCCCCATGTGCCCTCCAGAAATCTCTACCCTTTTAATTCTCATAGCATTTCTCTGGGCCTTTCTTATGTTACTGGGCACTTTTGCTTTGGATTACATCTATTGATGTGCCTAGTTACTTCACTAGGCTGGGAACTCCTTGAGGCCAGGGTAAGTGTCTGATTTTTCCTAGACTTCAATGTAACCAGCATAGCCCCTTGCCCATAATAAGCTCTCACTAAGTACTTCTTGGTGATCTTCATGAATATAACGTTTTACACAGTTTCTTATGTTTATCTAAGGATTGTTAAAAAGGAACAAAAAAAGATTCAACTCAACTTGAGGGACACTGGCTTGGTGTTAAATCATGCCATTGAGAGTTTTGTTCATTTAAAGGAAACGCACCTCACTGCTTACAGCTGTCTACCACACATCAAAGAATAAAATTTAACCCATATAGTTGAAAATTGGGAGACAATGATTTTAGAAGGGTTACAGTAAGGCATCTCAAAACAAGCTTTGAAAATACTTCCAATTAACAATATACAAACAGCTCTTTCCTAGTCATGACCCTTTTTTCTTTATTTGGGAAATAAAACATGTATTATGGGAGATTAGTTACCTTCATGAGTCCTTTCGTTATATAAGTTTAACTTACTGAGGGCCTTGGTGAACTGTAGGCAGGAGAAGTCAATGCTATTTACGACACTGAGGTGAAGCTGCCAGTGGAAAAAAATAGGTATTTTCCACAAATAACACACCGTAGGTAGAGGAGGGGATTTTTGTCCTTGTTGTAACATTTTCACCTGCTTGCAATAAGTAGGCATTTAAAGAGACAACTAAAAAATATTAGCATCATTTAGAGGCAGAATCTGCCCTGGTAATTGCACACTTGTTTACAATTAACTCAATTGTTTCAGATTGGATTTTTCAATGCCTTGTTACTTTTGGGTTATGTTCAATCAGGAACAAATAACAACAGTTAAAACTTAAAAACCAAAACAACACTGAATTAATTGTTGAGATTTTTCTGAAACCAAACAACCTGAAGGGTGCATACTACTATTTCATATCTCTAAGTACTATGAATTGAGAATACAGATTCAAAACACTTTTCTTAAAATATATATACCATGTTATAAGCAACAGATTTCTCTGATGCCTTAAAAGTTTTTCTATTGCTATCGCCTAAGTTTTAGTAATAGACACACTATATTGGCACCTATCAGATGCCAGGTAGTTTGCATCTATTATTTCTAAATCATTTAGTCAACAAATTTTCTTTTTCGCCATGCTATGTGGGATCTTAGTTCCCTGAGCAGGGATTGAACCCACACTCCCTACATTGAAAAGGTGGAGTCTTAACTATGGGACCACCAGGGAAGCCCCTAGTCAACAAATATTAATTCAACACCTACTGCTTGCTGAGAAGTGTGCTAAGTACTGGGCTACAATTATGAACCAGACATTGTTTCTTACCTTCAGGGAAGTTACAGTCCTGTAGGAGTGAAACAACTCTGCAAGATGGTTAATTTTATCTCCATTTTGCTGATGAGGAAAACGGGATGCACTGGGACTGATCCTGGCTGTACCCCATGCTCTTTGCACCAAGCAATGCTGCTTCTCCCCACTCTGCCTTCCTAGTTTAATTCACTCATCTTTGCAGAAGCGTTTTTAATCAAGTAGTTGTGGGAAAGAATTGAAAATATTTTTACTTTAGTGGGAACGAAAAAAAATTCTGTTTAAAACTCACTGCTCTCAATCTTTTGATAATGTAAGAAACAAATATTAAATACCAGTTATGTTTTGGATCAGGCACTAGCTTAAATAAGATACAACAAGTCTAAACAAGGCCTAAAAACCCACATTTCTAGTAGATGTGAAAACAGAAACTTAATTGCAAGGTGAAGGGCTCATGGGCCTATGTTATTCCTAAAATATGCAGAAATGTGGAGCTTTTAGTTACTGTTAGCTGGTTTTCTCTCCTCTGATTTCTACTTTTTCTTGATTGTATGTAGTCATGACAAGGGTGGGAGACAGATGGCAGGGGAGCCATGGGGGGTTATGGTTTGAGAAGTAGGCAAAGAAAAATCATGTAGACCAAAGCTATATTAGGCCTTGCCTCAGTAGGCATTTTTGCTTTCTTTGGCTGTATCTACAGGAGGTTATTGCAGTTAATTATCAAGTGACTGTTCCAAGTAAAAGATGACTGTTCTGCTGAAGCCTTTCATTTCTTTTGCCCTTTTCTTCCACCTCTCCCATCTAATTTAACCAAACCCCTCAGAACCATAGCAGACATGTTCAGCTGGAAGGCACACAGCTCTAGAAAGAGAATAAGGGTACCAGAATATTTAGCAGGCCACTTCCCTGTTTGTTCCCTGAATATGCTTCTGCAAAATGCACAGCCTTGGACTGTTCCAGTCACTTTCTAATTGGCCTTCTTACCTACAGCCGATTATCCCAATAACCCGTCTTTCAGTCCCCAGTGTTATCTTCCTAGAACACTGATCACGTCACTCCCTGCGTGAAGGCCTCTGCAGACTGGCCAAAGTTTACAGAAGGAAGCCCAAAAGCTAAGGGTGACACAGAATGCCCTTTACAGCCTGGGCCTAATCGCCACTTACCTTTCAGCCTTATCTCTCCCTTATCTTTCTACACCAGAGGCACACACAGAATCACTTTGTTCCCTGAACAGGTTTTGGTCTTTCGGGCCTCCACACCTTTTCAGAAACTAGTGTTGCTGCTAGCAATATCCTCTTCCTGTTTTAAGATCCAAATAAAATAATCTCTCTCCAGGAAAAACTTCACTGGTCTTGTAGGTACCTTTGGTCACTCTCTCCCCTCTGCTTCCTTAGTATGTTGCATATAATCTTATTACAGCACTAGTATCACTGAACTATAAATATTTATTCAGGTTTTGCAAGTGCAATTTCTAACACTCCTGTTCCCTAACTCCAACCCCAACTCCTCTTAAATCTTCATTTTTCTGACTTTGGATGTAGGGTACAGCAGGGCATCACTAAAATGTCCACCAAAGAATAAATGAAAAGCAATATTATGCCCCCATGTCTGGCCCAAATGTTTAAGAGTGGAAAAGAATTATATATACATACACACATGCATCTATATATACAGACACATATACTATATGTATATGGTTTCACAAGGGTTTTAATTTTTCCATATTAAAAAGAAACTTGTTTAAAAGAAAGTCCAAGTTAAAAGAAACAAAACACACATAAAGAAATGATGCAATTATTCCATACCAGTTTATTTTAAGTATTGTTTCAAAAAATTTATAGCATAAATAACCTTTCATGTCATAAAATAACTTAGTACAATTTATAATAAAACTTTGAGAATTTAACATCTCATCAAAATACAATAAAATATGGTTTTAAAATATGATTAACCCTTTCTGCTTTTTTCTTTTTTACTTGAGGGCATATAAACCAAAATTACCCAAACTACTGCCGCACATTGAAACTTTAACAAAGCATATTTGGTTTATTTAAATGTAACTCAACCATCCTAAATTAATACATAGTTTTGTTTTCCTTCCTGCGTGGTTCTTTGTAATTTTTGTTCCTTTTGACTTGTATTTCTGTTTCCACACAGCTTCCTTCTTCATTTTCACCTCTTTCCACCTGCAAAGTCATCTATCTCCGGGCTCCCAGAACATGTAGTTGAACTCACTCAGCCCCTTGACATCAGTTTCTGTAATCCTTGCATCAGTGTAGGGAGTAACTGCTTGAGTAACTACAAAGGTATTTCAAAACTTCAGTGCAATTTGGTTCAGTTATTTTCATTCAGATGCCATCACCGTTCAGGGAGATTAATCACTGGAACCCACTGATCCATGTAGCGACTTTCCCGGCAAAAACAAATAAGTTGACTTAAGGCAGGATCCTTCCACTGTGATGAATGCGGATTCTGGTAACAAATTTAGAAAAAATAAATTTACTATTAAAAAAAAGTCAGCCTTTGCTACT
Organism: Hyperoodon ampullatus; assembly: GCF_949752795.1. Classification (NCBI taxonomy): domain Eukaryota; kingdom Metazoa; phylum Chordata; class Mammalia; order Artiodactyla; family Ziphiidae; genus Hyperoodon; species Hyperoodon ampullatus. The sequence continues at coordinate 59,296,838 of NC_136915.1, read as the reverse complement.
TATTACACCACTTTTGAGGGGAAGACACTCGAACATTCTATACTTTGGCTGTGTGACACACAGACCTGTTACAACCATAAGAAATAAAATTTCTTCTAGGTAGCTGGGTTTCCTGCAAAATCATTCAGGGTAATTCTCTACTAAGCTGTACTCTGCAAAGTCTGAGTATAGTCTGAGTACATGAAACCCACTGAGCCATATATATATACATATATATATATATATGTTTTCATAATATTTATTCAGTTTTGCATGGCAGTATTATTCACAGGCTTGCCCTACCAAACTTGTACCTTGGCAGAGACCTGAGTGAAACAACTGTGAGAAATATTTCCATGCTGGGCTACCAGGAGGTGAGAGCTGCATAGCAGTTAACTAGAACTGCCACCTGTTATCCTCCCAAAAGAGACAGTAGTATTTTTTCAGGAGTAGCAAAATAATTAGGCTGCCACTTAAGGAGATCAGCCAAAAAGTAGTAAAATGCAAAAGACAAAACGATCACATTTACCTCTGTAAACACAAGTTATCTACCTACCAAAGGTTTTTATGGGGGTGGGGGGAGCTCCATTTTAAAATATGCAAGATTGCAAAGAAAAAATTTCCACTCTATCTTCTCAGTACATTTCTAGGGAATTAATAAGGTCTGTCTCCTACACCATTTCTATTTTTAGCTCTGACTGGCAGAGAATGAAGCTGACTCCTTAATGAGGGTGAGCCAGGAATTTATTTGGCTTTATCTAATCTGCCCTGTTAAAGGAATTAGTCACGGGAGGTAGTGCAGATGTAGGTAGGGAGTAGCTGGGCTGACAATGCTGACTCACATGGATCTCTTCCGCTTCTGGCAGCCTCCAACGTGCTTAGACACGTTCCGTACCAGAGAAAATCCCAAGGATGAAACTAGCACATCTCGGCTGAAAGTCCAGCCACACTCTTTAATGGGGCAAAGGCGCCCAGCTCTTGACCCTCACACATTCCAGATCTGGAGTCAGGCGACTTTCAGCCGTTGCGGACTTCCTGCCAGGACTCTAACCACGTCCTGCCCGCAGTCCCCTTCTCCCTTACCGTCACCAGCACGCAGTGCAAGTCCGGGGGCTGCTCCGCGCCCTCGCTCAACGCGGGGCCCGCGTCACTCTCCAGGAGCAGGAGCTCGGCCAGCCGGCCAGGGTTGCTGACGCGCAGGATGTCGATGTCGTTCTCGCAGCAGAACGCCTGGATCAGGGTGAAGTGGATCTGCAGAGCCACGTCCCTGTCGTCGTCCTCGTCCGCCGCCAGCAGGCACAGCACCACGTTATCGGGGTCGCTGCGGGCAGGGACGGGGCTGGTGAGCCCAAAGGCAAGACCCGCCGCGTGGGCGCCCGTACCCCGCGCCCACGTCCCGGGGGTCGCGCCCCGGCCCGCTTGCTCCCCTTGGGACAAGCAGCCTCAGGGCAGATGGAAAGCGGCAGGAAGTGGCGCTGCTGGCCGAGGGGGCGCCCCTGGAAGGCGACCTCTCCGGGCTGGGGCAGGAAGAGGAACCACGAGGGACACGCGAGGATTCCACTTACACGTTGAGCAGCTTGGCAGCCTCGTACACCCCGACGGTGATGGTGCGCTGACTCAGGGCTTTGCTGAGCACTTCCTCGAGGGCATCCCCCACCTTATCCATCCTACACGCAGGCAGAGCAAGGGGATCCCGTCAGCCCGCCGCCCCTCGGGGCCGTCGCGGACCCCTCGCCCTGCGCCGCGACCCTCCCTCCCGAGTGCACGCGCCACGGCGCACCTGGGCCTTTGCAAACCCGGGGTTCCCGGGCTGTCACCCCCCCGCCGTGACCCCTCGCACGCCCAGAGGCCGGGTGTCCAGTGAGAAACCCCGAGAGTGCCACCCGCCACCCTCTCCCGAGGGCACTGCCACTCCCCGGCGCTGGGCGAAGCCACAGGCTGCCGGCCGCAGGAGCCGCACCGGCAGGGACGGTCACTTCTGCCCTTTGCAAAGGCTCGAGGGGCTCGACCGGCGTGGGGGGCACGCTCTTTCTGTCCACGCACGCCTCTAGTGTCCCGAGGAAGAAAGGCGGGATAGGAAGTACCCTCTGCAAACTTTTAACCGCTCGCTCCCCGCAAACCTTGCACAGCCCGGCAGCACTGGGGTGTGCGCAGTGGGCAAGCAGAGTTCAGGCAGAAGATCCGGCTGACTTACCTTTCGGTCTTCTGCTCTCCAGCCGAGAATTCCTCCAAAGTCATATTGCAACTGCAGGTGCCCTACAGAGAGAGAGCGGCTTGCGGGCTGCTCCTGCCACCGCGGGCGCGCGGGTGCCTGCTTTCTGCACTCCTTCTCAGGCTCCTCCAGCGCCCGCCGCCACCGCGCCGCCCGCCCCTCCTGCCCCCCTCGTTCGCTCGCCCGCTGGCTCTCGGCCCCCCGCCTCGCCACGGTCCACTACTGCGACGCGGCAGCTGCCTCACAGCCACTGAAGGACAAAGGCTCCCCTCGCCGGAGTTATCCTGCCAACCCCCAGCCAACCACCACCCGCTTCATTTGCATGCGCGCAGCCATTGGGCTATGCAAATCAGCCTGCTCCGACAATTTGACCTCAGCTCCTGGAACCCGGCTGAGAGGAGCGGAAGGGGGAGGGGCCACGAGGAAGGCGAGCCTGAGGCGGGGGCGGGGATGGGGGGGCGGAGTCCCGAGCCTACTCTCTTCCTGCTGGCAGGGCGGGTAGGGGAGGAGGTCTTTGTGCGGGGAGAGGAGGGTGTCTTAGCTTGGGCTGGAGCTGGCTGCCAAGTGTTTTTCTAGTTGGTGCACATTTGTTTTTTTTAATTGTCGTTTCATGTCTTTTGTTTTGGGGGCCTGCTATTAAAATCTATTTTCAGGGTTAATGCACCCAAGTCTAGTAATTATTAGTAAGCTGGTTACATAAAAAGAGTGTGTCCAGACCTCTGGGGCAAAGTTTACCTCAGAAGTGTTGTTTATGTAAGTCTAGGCAAAGCTGCTTATTAGTAGTAGTATTATTTCGGTGCCCTGATGGCTGGTTTGATTTATTTTTGGAAGGTTGCAAGGGTTGGGAGCTCAAAAAAAGAAAAATCAACACATTTGTGTTTGGTGGTGGCAGGGAGCCAAGTTGGAATCTCTTCCACAGAAAGCAGAAAGGCTTCCCACCTGCCCAGGGTAACTCTGGAAAACCGTGTGCACCAGGAGCTGGTTACCACATGCGTGTATCCTAGCCTTACAAGCCCAGTTCACCTTTCTCAGACAGACTTTCCCGAAGGAGGGTCCTTCTGCAGGGCACCAGCTAAGAGACAATTGTCTGACACCCACACAAGCTACACATCTATATTCAAAATGCTCTCAATATGCCCTCAGCTTCCTTTCATAAGGCAAGTATGTCACTACCTTCCACAGGGGGCCTGTGATCTCACTGTGAATTATTGATGTTGGATGCTGAATCATGAAGCAGCAGCAATCGGACCTTTTAGTCATATGCTAAAATTTCAGCTTTGCGATAACAGCAACTTGCGGGTGTAAAGAAAGCAGTAGTTATACATTTTTGAAAAGCAAACTTCAGTGTATAGACTTTCACTGAATAGGTTGAAAGTTCTTTCCTTTGTTTCATGAGTTTATGCAATAAGTGCAAAAATATGTGTTAAACCTACTGAAGTCACCAAAAGTGGTAAAAATGCTCCCATATGCTTGCATTCAAAACAATGCTTACATTATTAAGGTTACTGTACAAAGGTCACAGAAGTAATTTTTTGCTAAGCTACCTGGGAGTTTTTGCAAACTCCCGTACGTTTGTATCATTCTAGACAAAATATTCTCCAGCTCTCTTGATCTTAATTTAGTGGAAAAGAAAAGTGATAGGTCAGTTTTCTGGCTCTTTTATTTGAGCTGCCATTTTGCACTTAATCCCTAACTGCGTTGTCAGCAAGGGACAAGGTTTGAGTAAAGGAATGGTGCTTGTCAATGCATAACTTACCCAGGAGTGTAAGGTATGTTTCATATCTATATCTTAAATTCTAACATGTAGTGTTCTTTGTTAAAGAATTCCTTTAAATTGAAATTTAGGGAGATGCTGAAGCCCGTTCAGCTTTGCAAACAAAACCTGAATAATGCAATCTGGCCTGAGTCATCATTTGGAGGTTGTTGAACTGTGTTCTGTGGAACTCCAAGGTTCTATCCACTAGGTATTTCTTAGAAGTTCTTTGGAAGGAAGTGTGATCACAGCAAGCTGACAATGAATTAGGGAATCGAGTGAGTTTCTTGACAGCAGGGACTGTGACTTCATCAGCTTGGTGTTCTTGGCACGTAGCACCATTTCTGCATTTAGTAGAAGCACAGTCAATGTTCACTGAGTTAAACAGAATCTGAGGTTTGAACAAAAAGATCTCAGAATCCTGCAGTCCTGTGTAATGATTGAATTCTCTCCAAGGTATTCCATATTTAAATTTAATTCAAAGCAAAAACTTCTTTGATGTCCTACAATATACCAAGAATGGTACAATTCCTGGTCCTTTGCCTTTAAAGTGCTTACCATCTAATTGGTATGTCCATGTTTGAACTGGATTTTGGGACAAAATAGTATGCACTGTCATCAGCCAGCTATGCTGAAAGTCCCATGACTTTGGTCATCTGAACGGAAACTGTTCCGTTCAGTAGAACCCCTGTATTGTTATTCCAATTCAAACGAACCACAGCCCTAATAATGCCCCACCCAGGTCAATTATGCAGTAAAAATGCAGTATAAAAGGATTACTTCTTAATGTAGGCCTGGTCCCTCACTCAAAAATTATACTGCATTCTACATTAGGTCTATAGGGAAAGTGATTTGTTCATGTATTTTTGGGTTATTCCCTATGAGATAAGCCTAGCCTTCCAGTATTCAAAAATATTCATTTGTCATACTTTCTGACTCAGATATGTTACACCATTTTGCCTCATTGCTGAGTCTACCTAGACGGTTTCATCAGTGATTATTTTCAAAGCTGGTGTTTCCAACTGGAAGTAGAAGCTGAATTTAGCTACAGCTAGATTGCAGTTATACAATAGGATGGTCGTAGATGATACATTTCATAAGTGCTTATTAGTCCTGGGAGAGGATGGTATCCAATGATAAATCAGAGGAATATCCCTAGATCAGTATATATGTGTATATATACTTTTTTCATGGGTTTTAATATATTTGTATTTAAAAAAATAATTCCAGCACATAAAATCATTTTTAAAACTATCTCCGGTAACTCCAGGTACTTCAACTGCACAGGACTGGAATGACCTTCTAGCAACATTTATAAGGATGCTAAATGGTTATATTTGGAAATCAGATGAAAATATATACTCAGAAATTGTTAAATTATTTTAGCACTGCTACCTGATTTGCATATTAAAAGGCTTTTTCGATATTTTCTTCACTATTATCATACATATATTCCTACTACTGGTTCTATAGTTTAGAATGATAACTTTTCTTTCTTTCAAAAATTAGTCAATCCTTTAACATCTGAAAGAAGTATGATGCTTATTATTACAGCATTAACAGATCATTGTTCACATTGAAGGAGATCAATTAGTCCATGACGCGTGTACTAACTACCAATCTAGAACTGTATTATATTTTATTGTTAAAAATCATAAGGTTCCTGATGTACCTTTTGTGTAAGTCTGGTAAATTTAGTTTCTAAAGGCAGGCTCTAACTTTCCCTCAGTTTTTTTCTCAGAGAAGATCAATCAGACAAGATTGACTTTACACCTAAAAATGTGTCATTTTTTAGGATCAATACTTCCATTTTGGAATTTAATGTAAATGTTTAGTTTCTTGGACTATCTGGTGGGCACATTCTGAGATGGCCTCAATGATCTCTAACCCCAGGTGTTAAGCTCTGTATAATCCTCCTTTTAGTATAGGCAGAACCCATTCCTTGTTTTTAACCAACAGAATATGGTAATGGTCTTGGGCTATCACATGCATGATTACGTTACATTCTATGGCAAAGGTGAAAGGACTTTGCAGGTGTAATTAAGGCCCCTATTTCATTGACTTTGAGTTCATCAAAAGGGAGATTAGGCTTGGTGGGCCTGACCTAATCAGGGGAGCCCTTTAAAAGAGGGCCTTCTCTGAAGAGAGGCTGGAAGCATCAGAGATTTTCTTTCTCCATTGCTGGTTTTGAAGAAGCCAACTTCCATGAAGCTGCAAGGAAATGGATTTTACCAACAACCTGAGGGAGCTTAGAAGTACATCCTTCCCCACTCAAGCCTTCAGATGAGAATGTAGCCTGGGTAACACTGATTTTAGCCTTGGAGACCCTGAGAAGAGAGCCCAACTAAGCCACTCCCAGACATCTGACCTGCAGAAACTGTGAGATAATAAATAAGTGGGGTTTTTTTTTTGTTTTTTTTTTTGTTTTTTTTTGCGGTACGTGGGCCTCTCACTGTCGTGGCCTCTCCCATTGCAGAGCACAGGCTCTGGACGCGCAGGCTCAGTGGCCATGGCTCACGGGTCCAGCCACTCCTTGGCATGTGGGATCTTCCCGGAACGGGGCACGAACCCGTGTCCCCTGCATCGGCAGGTGGACTCTCAACCACTGCACCACCAGGGAAGCCCAAATAAGTGTTGTTTTAAACCACTAAGTAATTTGTTATTTGTACTTTGTTTCATAACATCAAGGCCTAATACAATACCCTTAATGCCATCTTGTTGTGTGTTCAATAACTTCTTACCCTAAGGAAATTTTCTTTAGCTATTAATATTCATGGCAATAGCTGCATGTTTTTGCTTTGAGCTTTAGGCTGACCTCCTTGTGTTGCCATCAGCTGTTCACATTTCACCAGCCATGCAGGGGCCAGCTAGTTGAGGTGTCAGATAAAGAGACTCACTAGGGCACTTTTCAAGGACCCCCTCACTCCATTTCCCCACCTCCCCACTGAGTTAAACGTGTGTCAGGAGGTTTCTATTGTTGTAAGAATGTTCTCTCTGTGAATGTCTCTGCTTGGTGGGCTAATCAAAGGTGAAAAAGGGCTCCCCTGGTGGCGCAGTGGTTGAGAGTCCCCCTGCCAATGCAGGGGACACGGGTTCGTGCCCTGGTCCGCAAAAATCCCACATGCCGCGGAGTGGCTGGGCCCGTGAGCCATGGCCACTGAGCCTGCGCATCCGGAGCCTGTGCTCCGCAATGGGAGAGGCCACAACAGTGAGAGGCCCGCGTACCGCAAAAAAAAAAAAAAAAAGAGGTGAAAAAGATAGGTGTTTGGGGTTGGTAATTGGCCCTTTGTAGTTTGTTCTGGTACCTTGACCAGGTTTCTAAATTTTCTATCTCTGAAATAGAAGAGGTGATTCTTTTCACCCATCTACTTCATTGTAAAGTTCTCTTCTTCCTAACTCTTAACAGCTTAGTTCTTCTCTATCTACACTCACTCTCTTGGTGACTTCATCCAGTCTCATGGCCTTAAATATTTATATGCTGATGACTCCCAAATATACTTCCAATCTGGTCAGTCATCTCTTCTGAACCTCAGGCTTACTCATCATCTTTGTGTTGATATACAATAAGCATCTCAAACTTAAAATGACAAAAGTTGGTCTCCTGATTGTCCTCCTATAGGTAAATGGCAACTCCATTCTTCCCATTGCACGGCCCCCAAGCCATGGTGCATCTTTGACTTCTTTTCTTCACAACCCACATCCAGTCCATCAGCAAACGCTATTGGCTTACTTCAAAATGTAAAATAATTCAACCATTTCTCAGGGCTGCCAACGCCACCACCATCATCTCCCACCTGGATAGCTGCAACAACTTGTTTCTCTCTCTCTGCTTTTGTCCTTCCTCTAATCACCGCCAGCAGACAAAGTATTCTATACATTATAGAAAATTATAGTACTATATATATTATAGAGTACTATAGTACTATAGATACTATATAGTACTATATATACTATTTATACTATTTCTATAAAAAGCAAGTCAAATCATAGTCACTTTTCTGACCCAAACTTACTAATGGTTCCTCTTTTCACTTAGAGTAAAAGCCAAAGTCCTTACTAAGGTTTAAGAGACCCTGCAGAAATCTGTTCACCATGATGAAAAGGTTCTAATATTGATGGTGGTGATAACTGCACAACTCTATTAATATATTAAAAACCACTGAATAGTACATGTAGGGTGAATTGTAGAGAATGTGGATTATATCTCAATAAACCGGTTATTAAAAAAATATTGAATCCCTAATCCAATCTCTTCTTTTACTGTCCTCCGCCATGCGTATTACTCTCAAGCCACATTGGCCTTCCTTTTGCCTCTGGGCCTTTTTACTGACTGAAAGCCAGGAATAATCTTTCCCCTGATCACCACATTGCTCGCTCCCTTCAAGTTCCCTTCTCAATGAGGCCTACCCTGCCTACTCCTGGCATTACTGATCCCCTAAACCCTGTTCTCTCTCTTTTTTAAAAACTTTCTAACAGGGCTTCCCTGGTGGCGCAGTGGTTGAGAGTCCGCCTACCGATGCAGGGGACACGGGTTCGTGCCCGGGTCCGGGAAGATCCCACATGCTGCGGAGCAGCTGGGCCCGTGAGCCATGGCCGCTGAGCCTGTGCGTCCGGAGCCTGTGTTCCGCAATGGGAGAGGCCACAACAGTGAGAGGCCCGCATTCCGCAAGCAAACAAACAAACAAACAAAACTTTCTAACATACATATTATATATATATATATAGTCTGCATTATCTGGCTCCCCTATCCTACCCACTCTACTCTCCAAGTATAAGTTCAATGGAGTAGGATTTGTTTTGGTCACTGGTTGATCCCCAGTAGTTAGAAGGGTGCCCTGCACAGGGTAGACCCTCAATAAATATTTATTGAGTCAGATATTGTTCAACGAATAAGTTGTACAGATTTACAGATGTAATTAATGAACTAGAACATAAAACTGTACATCTTCTGGTCTCTTCTTATATAGAAGAGAATAGAAACCATTATATAGAAACCATTTTTGATTGAATCCTAGTTTTGTTCATTGTACTTTTTTAATTACAGAGGGTTATACACCCTTATCTACATATTATATTCTTCCTTGTACACCTTTCATACCCACCCCAATGATTTTTTATATATTATTTTCAGGAGCTATAAAATGGCCCATTGTGTAACTACGGATTTGTGACCTCTCCCAGTCTGTATTGTATACACCTATAAAACCCAACAGACGAAAAGGTGCTTAATTGCCAAGCTTCAAGTTTTGTTCTTTGAATGTAGCATAAAAAGATTATAATGATGAGGAAAACAACCTTGAAAGGTTTTTATGAAGGTGAGTTTTGAAGTGGGAGATTTAAAAGAGCAGAGATGGGGTGTTTTGTTATAGAAGCAACATATAAGAAACACAAATGGAGATGAAATTAAAAACATTGAGTAATATTTAGGATACTGCAAACAAAAGAAATAAGGCACAAAGGAAAATAAAAGCCTTCTTTACTAGTATTTGAACTTTCACCTCTTTCTCTGGCTTTAGTGCTTATAAGCATTTAATCTCTGTTCACTGGAAATTTCTGCCAGGAAAGTTTATACTCTGAAATTGCTTGTAAGATCTATTCTGTGAATAATATGCATTCTTATATTCTGCTTTGGTCCTCCTTTACTTTGGCAATGAAATGTCAGTCTCCAGGTCTGGAAGATAGTAAATATTAAAAAAGGATAATTTACGATTAAACCCTATAAGGCTGTGATCTTTTGAAGAGGGTATGGGACACAGTCTTTTGAAACACCTATTTCTGTTGGCTGGTCTGGAGGATGTCTGACAGTACTCTGTCTGGCTACTGTTTGACTTTATATTCTAAAGGTCCAAAGTAGCCTCATTTTTAGTAACAAAAGAATGCAGTAAGCACACTGTTATCTGACTGTCCATTATGAACACTTTACTCTTGTGCTTCATGGACCATATCAGTTTGCGGCAAAGTGATGGATTGTGTTTAACATTCTGTTGTTGACCTATAAGGATTTTTGCCATATGTTGTAGCTCATCCCCTTTAAGATAGAGGAGGGGGAGGCCCTATTAGTATCAGTGGCCACTAAGCAGAAATGTGTCAGGGATTTTGCTTTCTCAGCTGGAATATCACCCTTGGCAAGCCGTCCTCCCTATTTTAGGGAAGTGTCACCATCAAATATAAGTCCTGTCTACAGATTCATTTGATTGTTTATATTTTATGTCTGTATCTTAGGGATGTTTTGAAGTGATGCTATAAAATTAAGATCTATGTGGCTACTTTGCATGCATAGCCAGCATGATATATCTAACTTGATGTCCTTCTAAGAATGTGGATTGAATGATGCATGATCTTAGGCAGGTTGTTTACCCTTTTTGTACCTCAGTTTCCTCATTTATCAAATATTTTTTTTGGAAGAGAACTCCCTTTTCCCCAAATTAGTAGGTATAATCCCACACATAGATAAATAAAAGCAGAAGTGTTCTCGCTGACATGGCCAGATGCGGGTGGAGCTGAGGGACAGAGGTCTGCAGGTTTAGGCCTCCTCTTACCAAGGCCCCAACACCCCAGCTCAACTCACAGTCTTGGAGACATACATTGGTCACGATTAGAAACTGAAAACTTTGTTCTATAAGACCCTTCCAACTCTGACATTTTTTGCTTAATAATTTTGTTATTCTAATAATCATTCTATAATTTTCAGCAGCCACCAAAAACTTTTAATATCTTATTTTACCACACAAAAACACGTTATTTTTCTGGGCCTTAAAAGCTTAGTCACCAGATAATCTGTCTAAAGAATTAAAAACACATTCATATCCCTCCACTGTGATGTCAGTTTTTTAAAATCTCAATTCATTTCAATAGATTAGTCGAGATTATGTTACAGCTTGCCTTATTAACCTTAATATATTGCCCAGTTACCAAATGCTAACTAACCAAATGGAGTATGATTTGGCACTGTGTCTTAATAAACAGGTCGCACCTGGGAGCTAGTGGGAACTCTCCCATCTGAGAAGAAACAGCTACAGCAGATGGTAAAACGACTGAAAACCAGGTGGGGTCATTGTTCAATGACCATCTGAATTAAGTTTGGTTAATTTGGCGCGTCTCTCATTACCCCTAGCAACTGGACCCTCTACTCCATTTTGTAAGTTTGGGTTTATATCTTTTACATAAACTATCAAAACAGGTCCATCTGTGATCCTGAAGCTATACTCGCCCTAAATCCAACCACAATGTAAATCCTAAAGTCTTTGGGTCTAGCTGTGGGAGCTCTTAAACGCAGGCCTTTGGCAGTACTCTGCAATTAACTTTTTCTCAAATGCCTTCTTGTCATCCATGACATGGATAAATATCCCTTTACTCTTTTCTAAGTGTTTATTAAGAAAAAGAACTTCCTCTTAACCTAAAACACTTATTAGCAAGAATCTCCAACAATCTGAGACGTCAAGATTTCAACCCATGTGTGATGCTTTAGAATTTCTCCTAAACTCTGTATGTGACAGCAAGTTGGTTTCCAGGGATGTTTCAGAAGATTTCTAACTAGACTTGTGAGTTATTAATAAAAAGAGCTGCTTCGTTAAATGCTTGTCATATGCTTGGCACTTTTTATTTATATGATATCACTTGACTCTCACGACCATCTTTGAGGTGGATACTGTCATCTTTATGTTATTGCTGAAGAAGCTGTGGCCTATTGGAGGAGAGTTAAGCTAGTTACTAGCTCAGAGGACCCACAGCTAAGGGGCAGAGTCAGGATGCAAATGCATGTCTGCGAGACTCCAGATCTCACCTCCTTAGCAGCGGATCATCTTCCTCTAGAACAGCTGTCAGCATCAGAGCATGGTATTCAGAATGCAGACTCTCGAGTCAGGCTTGGGCAAATCACCTAACCTGTTTTGTCTTTTTCCTGAGTAATCATAGTACCTATCTCATGAGTTTATTATGATGATTAAGTGAGATAATATAGGCACAGCACTTATAGTGTGCGGCACAGAGAATACCATAAGTGTTAATTATTTGTCGCCCATTTTCCAATTCCTTCATCAAAGTAAAATGTTGTATTTTCATTTTCTCTAAACTTTGGGGCATCCTTGCTGATGGTAAAAGTACTGGGCTTCCCGGTCTTCAACTAATGCTGTGAAAAATTTCACTGAATTTTATTATAATACAGTCACAGATGAATCCAACATACGTGTTCCTATCTAACTACAGAGGAAGCAAACTTTCCCCGTTTGTGCACTTTAGATCTTTATGCAGTTTTGATAGCCTGAATGATGTATTTCTGCGTGCTAAGGAACAGGGCTTGATGTTGTTCAAAACCCTCCTCGTGTGTGTGTGTGTGTGTGTGTATATGTGTGCGTGTGTGTGTTTTAATACAGAACAATGAGTTCCTCAAACTATAGAATATTCTTAATGTTTCTTCTATTCTCTGAGAGCTTCCTGTATTTGTGAACTCCTTTCAAATCAGCAAGTGCAGCCTCAACATCTGGGTCCTTCCTGCTGCAGGGAACATAAATTAACTGGTAGTGTCCTATAAATGTTATGAGTGGGAGCTTGGGGAGCACACAGAGGCAGGCCAGTGTGCTTTCAGTATCTAGCAGTTGGTCCTGATGCAGTGCCTCAGAACTGGTTTTAGTTGACGTCAGATAACGCTGATGTGCACCAGATTGACTTGTAGTACCAGTAAAGCTGATCCCTCCCACTTCCCCCACTGCCCCTGTGCTTGCCAGGACGCTGGAGACCATTATGAACTCACAGTTGTCATTTGATCTCCATCTGGCTGCTGTCACTAAAGCTGTCTTTTATCGCTTGCCAAAAGTGTAACGTTAACGACATTTCTCTTTCTCACAGATCTTTGCTTCTAGTCCTTACTTTTCTAATTTTCTGGGTAGGTCCAAATAATTCTCCTTCTGTCTACTATGCACCACCATCAGGAAACTAACAAAGGGCACACCAGAATATTTATCCAGATGTCTTCTTGGTGAACGAGATTTAGCAATAGATTTTTAAGGAAGTGTTAGAGGTGGGCTGTGGCTTTGTTGACTTCAGATATTATGTCTTAAGTTTGATGTGGTTTGAATTTCTGATATAAATGTGAGGTTTGCGTGTATGATCTCATGCTGTGGTAAATTTTATGGAGCTGTAGATCACAACAGTCTAGCCATACAATTATATGGGTCCCTGTATTGGATTAGAATCTACACAAATTAAACAATAGATATAAGAGTAACATGCCATAAATTGGATCTTGTAACAGCTTAATAATCTGAGGAGGATAGAAGAATGGATCCTGAGGTGATGTTTAATGTACTTAGTTACTAGACTGTTCTTAGTTAAAGCTGATCATAAATTTGGAACCAGCTTAAAGATTTACTGTTAGTGATCGTCTAGCAGCTAAGATTTAGCAATCTTAGCACAACAGCCTGAAGAACATTCTTGGTCAAGAAACCTCTTTAGGGATGGCCTTTCACATTCAGTAAGTGTTGTTGGTGGTGATGATGATGGAGTATCATAGGCTTTAAAAGTTTTGAAAACAAATTTAGGATCCTGATTTTTACTTAGTTTAGCAAATTAATCCTGTAAGAAGTAAATATAAAGAATCTTTTATGTTTGTTCTCAGTATACTGTTCATTAAAAAAAAACAAATTAGGAGGCACTACATTCTGTATGAATCCATCTTGTGTATTGATGTGTAAAAAATGAAATAATTTGGAAGGACATATATCACAATGTAAACACTGTTCCTCTTTGAGTGATATGATTACAGGTCATTTTGATTTTCTTATTTTTGCCTACTTTTATATGATAATATTTCATATAATAAGCATGTGTTACTTCTTTAAAGTATTTTTAATAGAAGTAAAATTTACCTTCAGTGAAAGACACAGATCATACAACTTGATGAGTTTTGGCAAACGTACACACTCATACAGCCCAAGCAACATATAAAGTCCAATCAAGATATAACCCCAGGGCTTCCCTGGTGGCGCAGTGGTTGAGAGTCCGCCTGCCGATGCAGGGGACACGGGTTCGTGTCCCGCTCCGGGAAGATCCCACATGCCACGGAGCGGCTGGGCCCGTGAGCCATGGCCACTAAGCCTGTGTGTCCGGAGCCCGTGCTCCGCAACGGGAGAGGCCACAACAGTGAGAGGCCCGCGTACCACAAAAAAAAAAATATATATATATATAACCCCAGTCAAGATATGTAACATTTCCATTGCCCCAGAAAGCTCCCTTCCAACCCCCTTCCAGTCAATCTCCACATCCCATAAGCAACCATTGTTCTGATTTTTATCATCATAGATGTACATGTCACTTTTAAATTAAAAAAACAGCATAATTATTTTTGTTTCTTTTTTTTTTTTTGTGGTACGCAGGCATCTCACTGTTGTGGCCTCTCCCGTTGAGGAGCACAGGCTCCAGACGCGCAGGCTCAGCGGCCATGGCTCACGGGCCCAGCCGCTCCACGGCATGTGGGATCTTCCCGGACCGGGGCACGAACCCGTGTCCCCTGCATCGGCAGGCGGACTCTCAACCACTGCGCCACCAGGGAAGCCCCTGTTTCTGTTTTTTAAAGAAACTTCTGTATAAACTGAGATAGGACCCCAAGAAAAGTTGACACTGTCCCCTACCTTGTCAGTGAGGAGATAAGAAAAATAATAGAGCGAGAGCTTAGGAGAGAGAATTTAAGAGTGAAATCATGTAGCTCAAGAAAACTCAAAGAGCAAGATTGTATAAGATTTTATAAGATCTTAGATCCGTTATTTCATTCAAGTAGACAAAGGGAGAAAGTCTACTGGACTATAAACTCTAAGAGGTCAGGGACTATATTTATTTGTTTCGTGTATCCTCACTGCCTTACACATTACCTGGCAGAGCTACTGACTCAAGAAATATCTGTGAGCTGAATAAGTGGATACTATTATTCAGTTAGTCAACAAATATTTACTTACTCTTCCAACAAATATTTATTGACCTCTTGCTATGTGTCATGGATTGTGCTAAGCTCTGAAGATAGAACGGTAGACAATGGCCCTTAAAAATGGTAGAGATGGGGCTTCCCTAGTGGCGCAGTGGTTGGGAGTCCACCTGCCGATGCAGAGGATACGGGTTCGTGCCCCGGTCGGGAAGGATCCCACATGCCGCGGAGCGGCTGGGTCCGTGAGCCATGGCCGCTGGGCCTGTGTGTCCGGAGCCTGTGCTCCTCAACGGGAGAGGCCACAGCAGTGAGAGGCCCACGTAACGCAAAAAAAAAATGGTAGAGATGGTCCCTAACTTCACAGAGCTTACAATGTGTCTTATCAGGAATACTGATATTAACAGAGTTTTAGAGGCAGAAAAAATGGCACAAGTGAGGGATTAGAAAAGAAGGAGCTTGGTAAGCTTGGAGACTGAGAGAAGGCCAGTACAGTGAGGGGTGAGGAGGCAGGAGGTGGGACTGCAGAGTAAGCCAAGGACCAGATGATACAGATAGGACCTTGCTGGTTGTCAGATGGATTGGGGATTTTATCCCAGGAACAACAGGGAGCCATTGAAGGATTTTAATCAGGGGATGGACATGATCGATTTTGTGTTTTAAAATATTATTCTGGGGACTTCCTTGGTGGCGCAGTGGATGAGAATCCGCCTGCCAATGCAGGGGACATGGGTTTGATCCCTGATCTGGGAAGATCCCACGTGCCATGGAGCAACTAAGCCCGTGCGCCACAACTACTGAGCCTGCACTCTAGAGCCCATGAGCCACAACTACTGAGCCCACGTGCCACAACAACTGAAGCCTGCGTGCCTAGAACCCGTGCTCGGCAACAAGAGAAGCCACCGCAAGGAGAAGCCTGCGCACCGCAACGAAGAGAGTAGTCCCTGCTCACCGCACCTAGAGAAAGCCTGTGCGCAGCAACGAAGACCCAATGCAGCCACAAATAAAAAATTAAATTAAATCTTTACAAAATATATTACTCTGGATCTTGAACAGAGAGAGGATAGCTTGGACAGAGGCAACAGTAGACAATCAAGAGGCTGTTATAATGTTGTAAGAGGGAGTTGAGGGCCTTGGGGAGGGCGGCAGTAGAGGAAGTGAAAAGAAATGGAATGAAGGCCTATTCAGAGACAAAACTGAGCCTTAACAAGTGATTGGCTGTGATGAATAAGTGAGTAAAGGTGTCAAGAGTGACTCCAGGTCCCGGTATGTGCACCATCTTGGTTGATGGTGGAACCATTTACTTTTTTCTCTCAGATCATTATGCAAAAGATGCCAAGCTCATGGATTCACCATGGTGAGGGTCAGACCTCTGTTGAGCAGAGCTCAGACCATGCGTCTAAAATGTGTCCATTGCAGACCTGAGGTGCACAAGTAGTGATTTGGAATGGCTGGTGCAGGGCAAAATGGTGATGGTGGAAGGATTTTGATGCCCACAACCTGTTCTCTTGGGTACCTTTTCTTGATCTTGTCCACATTCCTCCTTTTCTTTTACCAATCCTCATATCCTTTTCAGGTATCTGATGATTCATCCCTGCTAAGGTGATTTCTGATAATTGTGGTTCTAAAGTGGGCTGCCTTTGTACCACCTCTTAAACCCCACATACCTTGAGTTTTTGCCTTATAAGAGTAGTGCGGTGGATAATGGGGAGATCGGACGGGTCACAGTGTCAGTTGTTACAATTGTAATTTCTTAGAAAAACGAGGCTGCCCTTAGCCTGTGTAGGCCAGGCCCATCCTATTTCTCTCTATTTCCCCTATTATTTCCTTCCTTGTCCTCTTCCAGTATTTTCTTTGCACTCCCTGTCTATCAGTTGTCTTTATTTTAGATCCTAGCTCTGTGTCTTTGGAAAGTTTACTTAAGATCTCTGAACCTCAGTCTCTTCAACTCTAATTGGGGGATAATATCAATGTCAATGGATTCAGTGTCTTCTACATGGCAATTTCTCACTGGTAATTGCTTTCCTCCACCACCCACTCATTGGCTTCATTACTGGGAGCCATCAGGAAGTCACTCTCTGGTGTACTCAATTTAAATAGGCAAGCTTAAAGGTGCCACCACGGTGGATTTAGAAGGTCTTTCTCTCATTTCTATTCCCCTCCTCACTTGCCCATTACATGAGGACATGCCAGATTTATGAGATAGTCATTTGTCTCACCAACTTGTAAGTGTAAGCCACTGGACACTACAGTTATTAAGGGGGAGAATATGG
The DNA here is from genome assembly GCF_949752795.1 of Hyperoodon ampullatus. Taxonomy (NCBI): domain Eukaryota; kingdom Metazoa; phylum Chordata; class Mammalia; order Artiodactyla; family Ziphiidae; genus Hyperoodon; species Hyperoodon ampullatus. The sequence continues at coordinate 59,279,712 of NC_136915.1, read as the reverse complement.
CTGGAACTGCACAAATACATCCCCACCATGAGAAAAGCAATTCAATAAGTGCACTGTACTGGCTGCCGCTCACAAACGTCCTTAGGTATGAAGCCTAGTCCTCTGTTCAAAGTGTACACATATGAATCAAGCAAACTAACCCATATGATGTATAACTATGAATACTATTTGTGTTTATCAGTTAACAAGGACCCAACACCCACTCATTCATTTAGTCATACGTGGTTGTTAAGCACCTACTGTGTGCAAGAGGGTGCACTGGGAGCGGGCCCACAAGTGATGAACAAGACAGAGTTCCAGTGGAATCCACGTGCTGTTGAAGGAAATGCACATGAAACAACTAATTACAGGATTAATTGCTCAATTATAATTGTGCTAAGTTCTACAAAGAACCATTTACAGGTTGCTAGGCGAGCTTATAGCAGGGGATCTGATGCAGTAGAGAGGTCAGGGAGGTGGGGAGAGACTTCTGGGGAAATTAATGAGCATTGAATGTGAAGGCTAAAAAGCAGTTCCTAGTAAGGAAAAAGAAGAGCTCCCAGCTGTTTGGAGGATAAAGATTCTGAGTTTCCCAGTGCTGCTGGTGGGTTGTCTCAGGTTCCACCCTGGCAGTGTATTCCAGCCTTGGTGACTGGTTGGTGCTCTGAAGCTGGGATCCATAAGGATCTTCCCACTTAGTTACACCCAAAGGGAAGAAACCTACTCAGGTATCCTCAGAACCAATCAATTAAAGTTGGGTAGAGAGGGAGTTCCCTGGTGGCCTAGTGGTTAGGATTCTGGGCTTTTACTGCCGTGACCCAGGGTTAATCCCTGGTCAGGGAACTGAGATCCCACAAGCCATGGGGCACAGCCAAAAAGAAATAAATAAATTTTTTAAAAAATAAATAAAATTGGGTAGAGAATAAAGAGATATTAAATATCACTTAATTTACCTTACCAAACACACATACAAGCCACTCAGGAACCTCACTTTATTGAAGGTCTGCTTTGGGACAACTGATTTATACCTCCGTGAGATCACTCAGTCCTCTATTAGCCTTGCAATGCAAATATAAACTCCACTTTACACCCCGGGTAACACCCAGGGTCAGGCAGATTAAATAACCTGTCTAAGATCACACCTATACCAAACCTTGTCCCATGAAAGCTCATGACCTTGCAGCTACACCAAGCTCCCCAATTGTTGGCATATTGTCAGATGATTGCTGTCCTCTCTAGGGGCACTTAGATCATTAAAGAAAAAATTTAAGTGACAGTCCTGGAACTAGAGAGTAAACCCAAGTACAATCTGCAATGTTCCCATTTTAAAAAATTGTTATTTAACAAAGATGATTATGACTCGTGAGCAGGTCCATGCTTTGACTATTTCAGTTTGTGTCTGCTGATATTATGGTTCGCTAAGTTTTATCAACAAAGAGGTGAAAGGGAAGTTAACATGATTAGGAGAATTTCCAAAGATGGGCTGAAAAACTGAATAAAAGAAAAGAGGCTCAGAGGATTAAGGAGAAGCAGTGTGAACACATTAGCTCTGTGAAGCATCGTCATCGTCCCAGGATCTGGGTGTTTACTGTCTTCACGTAAATGAAACTGATATTGCTGTGTTTACATTGACCTTCTACTTCCAAATACTAATGTGCTATTTAATTTTATCCTTATTGTACTGGAGATCACATTCAAATAGTGCCAGAAAACCAAAGAGAACTCAGGAAGATTTTGGGAACAGTTTGGCAGTTGAGAAATCACATCAGAAAGGTTTAAGGATCATTTCTTTTAGTATTTCATGGGAAAAACTTGAGTGACCCAAAAAAGCCATGGTTCTTTGGAAGGAGATCAAGAAACAAATAAATAGACTCTTCATGTGCCTCTTTCCTTGTGGGAGTTGCAGAAATGGAAATCTGCACAAGGATTTCATTTCTTACAGTTTGTACAAGGATTGGGGGTGTCCCTGATATAAATGATGCAAAATAATTATATCAAGCATGGCTTTCAATGGGTCTGGTAGGCCCAAGAACAACAGTGATGTGTTCTCTTGAACCCCACACACTTGGCTGAGCCTTTGGTCCACTCCTCTTTCCTTACAGGCTCCTTGTGCACCCGGAGTGTTAACTCCAGCCAGCAGTGCCTCCTACTCATCTCTCAGATCTACCTTTCTCAGACATCCCCACTGGAAAGGCCAATTTCAAGACCCGAGCCTCTCAGGCCCCATATAATTGCTACTGTTGCCATGCTTTGCCTCTCATCCTCCATCTGCTCCCAATAGGAGAGCCAGAAGTATCTTTCTGCAAATGAATCCAATCAGGTTGCATCAGTGCTGAGAAGCCTTCTCTGGCCTCTTGCTAATTATGTGGCAAAGTCCAGGGTGCTTAGCAGGGCATACCATCTGACCTCTGCTGACCTCAGCAGTGTCATTTCCTGCCTCATAAAGTACTTCTGCCCCAGGTACTTCTTGTTCCAGCAAGGTTGAAGCATTTATGGTGCCCAACAGTCTGGCTTCATGGACAGGCAACCTGTGCCCTGCACTTATAAGGGCTGTTTGATTTAATGCTCTGCTATAACCATTTTGAAATTCTTAATAAGTTGTGAATGAGGGGCCCTGCATTTCCATTTTGCTCTGGGCTCAGCAAATTACATAGCTGGTCCCGGCACCCAAACATCACATTGCTTCCCTCCTCTGGGTGTTGCATGTATTCTTCTCTCTGCCTAGCATATCCTTCCCTTCATCTCCATCTCCTGTGCTCTTCTTAGTCTTTCAAAGATAATTTGAGGGCTTCCCTGGTGGCGCAGTGGTTGAGAGTCTGCCTGCCGATTCAGAGGACACGGGTTCGTGCCCCGGTCCAGGAAAATCCCACATGCCGTGGAGCGGCTGGGCCCGTGAGCCATGGCCGCTGAGCCTGCGTGTCCAGAGCCTGTGCTCCGCAACGGGAGAGGCCACAGCAGTGAGAAGCCCGCGTACTGCAAAAAAAAAAAAAAAAAAAAAAAAGCTAATTTGAATACCACTTCTTTAGTGAAACCTTCCCTGAACACCTGTCCCTCTACCCTCCCTCCTCTGTGCTACCCCTTTATGACACAAACGTCTATTATAATCCTTCCAAGCTATATGGTGCTGAGTCACCTATCCGCCTGTCTCTCTACCAATCTTTGAACTCCTTGAGGACAGGGTCCATGCAGGGCCCAGGCAATGGAACATGATGGTTAGGAACTCTGGAACCAGACTCTCTGGCTGGGGATCACCTTGGAGAGGTCAGCTGGCTTCTCTATGTCTTAGTTTCCTCATTTCACAAAAGGAGGATACTCATAATACCTACCTTGAAGGGTTGTTGCTGTGAAGTTTGAATAAGATAATCCACATAAAGTGCTTGGGACAGGACCTGGCGTATAATAATACTCAATAAATGTTTCTATTCTTATACCTTATTCTTTTTGTGTTCCTGGAACCTGGTACAGTGGCTAGGATATTTGTTCTTTGAACATTTATTGAATATCTAACGTGCACCAGGCACCAGGCTCTGTGCTGGCTGCCTGAGATACAAAGTGAAATAAAACATGACCTCTGCTCTCAAAGAATTTAATTTTAGTTAGGGAGAGACACAAGCAATTAACAATCACGGTCCAACATGATAAAATCCTAGGTGAAAGTTACTTTAAGAGCACAGAAGAAAGGCATCCAGATCTTGATGTGAAGCTTGATCTGAATTGTGCAGAATGGGTAGGAGTTAGCAAACACTGAAAAAGAGAAGATTATTCTAGGGAGAGGGAATAGCACATGCAAAGGCACCCAAGTGTGGAAGTCTCACATGTTTAAGGAACTACATGTCATGAGATGTGGCTGAAGCAAATGGTGTTTGGTGACATTTTGGGAGACCAGAGCGATAGATTGGTAGGACTAGCAAATAGATTTCAACTCTGGTCTATTCGTAGTGGCTGCCTGGAACATTGTATTAAGAAGGATTCTGAAGCCGTGCCCAATCTGTGTGGGAAAAAGTGATGGGATACAGTAGCTCCATGTGTTATGTGAGCAGACAAGGGGAGTGGGAGCCTGCATGTCACATATCTGCCATTGTTGATAGATTAGCTAGGGCCTCATATGCTGTATTAGGAGGTTGAATTTTATCCTGATAACCATAGGGAATAATTGAACGATTTTAAGTATGGGAGTGATATGATCGGATTACATAATAGGTATTCCATAAGTGCTTGTTGAATTGAACTGACTACGAGCCCCACTTCACTTATTAATGATTTAGTGGATCAAATGCACTGAAATGATTGGAACCCAGCAAATAAAACATGTATAACTGAGCTGATCGTGCTCAGAGGCACTGTGCTAAGTGCTGAAAGAATTAGAGCAGCATCTAAAGGTGCTTAACGTGCTTCTATGGTATGGTTTACACAGTAAAACAGTCTGGTTCACACTGTAGTTTCAACAGAGGTTTAAAGTGGTATTAATAATTTATGCAGCTATAATATTTCATGCTATAAGCTGGATGTATCCCAAAAGAAAGACCTCCAGCGGGCTTTTTGCACCTTTAACCATCCTGCTGGTTACAAATCAAACAGTACAGAAATGATTGGAACAGATTGGAATGTTTTAAAATATAAATCTACTGATATATGTTTTTATACATTTTTCTAATAGGTATTTATTTGTAGCCAGGTGAAAAGGGCTCTGAAATTTGGGTTACTGTAAAAAATAAATTCCCTGACCTATTCGTCTTATTAAGAATATAAATTAAAATTCTATAAAGTTGGCATTTGTTATTGCAGTCATTGTCTTTTAACTGTGACAGGTGAAGAAAATCTTGTGACAAGCCGTGCTTCTGAAAGAATACACAAAGAGGGGGGTTATCCTCCACAAATATAGTATAGTAGCCAAAGGCATGTATTTCTATTTATTTTTCCTTGATTCCAAAGAGGTTTAAGGTAGCATAGAATAATGCAAACAATATAGCAAGGAAAATGAATTTAAAATAACTACGAAATATAGGGCAAAGGGAATTTGAATGATTTGAATGCAACAAGATCCAATGGAGTCCACCTGTAGGATTAGAGCACAACACAAGAAAGTGTATGTATCTCAACACACTCAAACTGAGCAACACTGGGGTTCTTATCATGGACCAAAAAGAAAACAGAAGTAAGTGACATTTCTGATTTAATGATTATAAGCGAAAAGACAAAAAGTAGATTTTTCAGATACTGCCTAGAAACGATGAAAAGAATCAATGAAGATATCGAGATTAAGAGGAAAATTTGTACCATGTTGACTCACCACGTCACTCCTTCTTCTGTGTCTATTTGTTTTGCCTTTGTAGCTTTCTGGTGTTTCCTCCCTTTGACTTCCTATCATTATAAAGGCTGACAATGGTCAGAGATCAGTATGGGAGAGTTTTGTCTTTGTATAAATATTCTTCTTTGCAGTCACATTTCAGGGGTTGAGGGTAAGAGGAAAGGAGTTGGGCTGTAAACAACCTGAACATGCAGTGTTATGTCTATATTAGTGGGATCTAGGATAGTTACTAATATATAATTGATACTCTATAATTGTGAGTTGAAAGAAGAAATGAAGCTTCACAGAATTTATCAATCCTTACAAAAATGTTTAACCACTAAAGATGTATGCCTATATGATACCTTTATCATAGCTTCCAAAACTCAGTTTTTAGTTTGTATGGTCATGTTACCTGGACATTTTATTCTAAAATCTAGGCTACAATGAAGGCTTAAGAAGAAGGTACATTAGGAAGACAGGAATGGAAGTAAAAAAAAAAAAATCAAAGAGAGGGCACACAGCAATTCCTCTTCCTTGCTACTCCGTTATTTGTTGCTTCCTTTTTTCATGCTTTTGTAAAAACAGGAAGACCTTCAGGGCCTCAGACAACACTCTCCCACTCCCACCCAGCTGCCTCTTATTCTAAGAAAGGATTTTTTTTAGCTTCCTTTCACTGAGACTTTAGAACACTTGAGAGATTTGGGAAGGAAAGAAGAGATCACTTTTTGTTTTTTGGTAGCTACTTTGTGCCAGGTGCTCCACTAAGCAATTTAGCAGTGATTATACTGTTTAATGCTCACAGAAATTTTTATAGGCAAGTATATTCTCACTTTATCAATGAAGAAACTACTGCTCACAAAGCTGTCTAGCTTCAAGCATCATAAATAGTGGGATGGAGCTAGGATTCAACCACATGTCTACCCAACATCTTTCCCCTTTACTGTGTAGAAGTACTTCTCCCACTCTCAAAACTTTCTCAGGGTCTTTCTTGTTTTAATTGTTGATCAAGATCCTCTATGCTCCATGATCATGAGGACGTAGTATTCTTCCCCTGGAATGGGCTTTAATATTGTTTGTATTTCTAATACATTTGGCATTAACTGTTAACAGATTAATCCAGTTAGCCAGGTGCTTTACAATGATCTATTGTTTGAGTCGAGGAAAAGGAGGCCATGGCAAGTATATAGAAAAAGTTCTTTCTGTACTGTCACTAACACAGTAGATCTCCCGTTCTATGAGTTGACCATTAGAGTGTGTTACTCAAATTACCAGTATGATATAATGATGATGATGAGAATGATAGTGATGATAGTAACACTCTTATTTACTGAGCGTTTAACATGTGTCAGGGATTGTTTTAAACACTACTACTGTGTCATTTAACTTTAACAATAACCCTACGAAGTAGGTGTTATCGTCCTCAGTTTACAGAGGAGAAAAATGAAGCTCAGAGTTGTGACTCGCTGAGTTCTTACAGTACTAAATGGCAGAGCTGGGTTTGAAGCCAGATTTGATGTTCATGCCCCTATTTTTAGTCATGAAGCCAAATAGCCTTCTTCAATAACAACTGACACTACGTTGCTATCCTTAGATTTTAGTTTTGCTTTCATGTTTCTACCGAAATTGCATTTGCAGGATTTTTTTTTCAAGTATACTTTGTGTGTGTGTGCATGTGTGTGTGTGTGTGCGTGTAGTATGCGGTAGTAGTTAATTCTGCCATAATGGATAATTTACTAACATTGCCACAGCTTCAAGAGTCTTCTTGGCCAGGATATGCTGGTTTTGTCAAGTAACTTAATTTTACTATAATTTGTAATTCTTATTTCCTTTAATAGTAACAGTCTTCAGAACATGCTATTATATTACTTTACTTTCATACATATGTATATATATACACTCATATACAGACACACCTCATTTTATTGTGCTTCACTTTATTGCACTTCATAGATATTGTTTTGTACAAATTCAAGGCTTGCGACAACCCTGCATTGAGCAAGTCTATAGGCACCATTTTCCCAATAGTATCTACTTACTTTGTGTCTCTGTGTCACACTTTGGTAATTCTTAAAATATTTCAAACTTCCTCATTATTATTATATTGTTATGGTGATCTGTGCTCAGTTATCTTTGATGTTACTACTACGACTCACTGAAGGCTCAGATGTTTGTTAGCATTTTTTAGCAATAAAGTATTTTTAAATTAAGGCATGTACATTTTTTAGACAATGTTATTACACACTTATAGATTACAGTATAGTATAAACATAACTTTTATATGCACTGGGAAACTAATTGTATGTGGCTCGCTTTATTATGATATTCTCTTTGTTATAGTGATCTGGAATCGAGCCCACAGTATCTCTGAGGTATGCTTGTATATAATATGAAAAACCTGTGCATAAATCTCAGTGGCATTATTTTGCCCTTAAGGTGAAATGATGTCCCCTCTCACAACCCAGCTTCTTCCACTTCTCACTCATCTAATATGTATTGAGTACCTACCGTAAGTTTGTTACTCTGCTATATATCCAGGACACAGAGATCAAAGGGCATGCTCCTGTACTCAAGGAATCCATACAAACTTATTCTAGTTTATGTTTAAAGCACAGATAAGGTTGATCTTAAGTCAGTGGAATAGTCCAAGTTTAATTAGTGAAATATATCCTGGTTGTCCCTCTTGCCACTCTCCACAGAAACTCTTTCATGATACGGCAACAATTTATAAGGTATCTCTCTTCAGTGTGCAGAGTAAGAGATGCCCAGTAGCTTATGGATACATTCTAGTTAGTTCCTGCTCCAGAAGTTCCCCCAAAGTCCTGGAACACTAGATAGTGAAGGGGTTCCAGGAACTAAGAGAGATCACCTTCATAACTATTGGAAGATTCTGTTATTTTAACTCTGTTATCTAAAGTCTTGAAAAACATGACCTATAGTTGAATACTGGCTTCTTCATCCACTCATGTTGCTGTGTTACATAAGCCTTCCTGAGCCTCATCAACCTTATTTGTAAAACAGATAATAGTGTCTTTTTTTTGGTTTGCTTATATATTCATTCATCCAGAAAACATTAAAAAAATATATCCACTTGAGCTAGGCACTAGATAAACAATGTCCAACACGATAGATGCTGTTCCTGCCCTCATGAACCTTATGGCCTGGTGAGAGAAAGAGACAATAAATGAACTGGGTGCTATGATAGAGAATAAGAGAGGAAACATGCTTTGGAGTGGGTGGTCATAGAAGTCCTCTCTGCAGAGGTGACACTTAGGTTGACATCTAAAGCATACAAAGGGCATGCTTTGTAAATGGCAAGTGGCAAAACTGTTTTGGGTAAGGGAAATAATTTGTGCAAAGGCTCTGATTTGATAAAGAGGAGTTGAGAAACTGAAAGCAGCCTAGTAGTTCAAAAAATACAAAGGAGGGCATTATCCTAAAAAGTGGATATGTTCTACCCCCAAACCCAGTAATTCTTCTCCTGGGTATATATCCTAGAGAAATTCTTGCATTTGTCTACTAGGAGACACATATAAGAATACTCCTATTAGCACTAACCTTTGTTTGTGATAGTACAAAACTAAAACCATCAAAACATTGACAGAAGGAAAGAGAAGTAAATCTTGGTACAGTCCCACAATGGAATGTTATACAGTGGTGAAAATGAGTGAATTGTAGCTACTCAAACCAATAAAGATAAATCTTATAAACCCTACTTTGAATGGAGAAAACAAATCATTACAAAATAGCTTACCGTATTATTTATTATGTATTTAAATAATCTTAGAATACCCAAAATATTTTAAAATTTTTATATACATATTATATTGTAAAAGTATTTTTAAAAAGCAAGGAAATTGAAACTTTTGTTTCTAGCCAAGATGTTGGAATGGAGAGTAAATTTACCCTTCTGCCTTAAACAACTAGGAAACTAGAAAATTATATGAAACAATGGTTTTCAGAAATTGGACAACAGCAAAGCAGGGCTGTAATGCTTGAATGAAGGAAAACAAACAAGGTGAGCTCTGTAATTGTACCAGCTATCCCCTGGAAAGAATTGCCATGTGGTAGCACAGAAAGGGGAAACCCAAGCAGAGTCCAGTGGTCTTGTTGAGTGGGAAGCAGAGATTGGAGTTAGGGGAGAGCAAGGCAGCCACAACTTGCTGCGCAGAGTACTGCAGAGGAGGGAGCTGTGCAGAAAGAGAGCTCCAGAGATCTGTAGAAGAGTCAGCTAAATGTCTATGGCTGAGTACTTACCTACGCTTGAGTGAGACGGACTTATCTGAGGCCAGGGAAATACCACTCAGAAAAGAGTAGGCAGAGGAATTCCTAGACCTAATGGGACTAAGAAAAGTTCTTGCTCCCACAAGTAAGAGTGGAAAGATCTCATAATATGTGGGGCATCAGGTAGGAACCTTAAAGATCAAACATCTTAGTAATGGGTCTAAAACTATACTAAAGGCTGCTGTGGACCCATAATAAGAAGCTTAAAAGCAAGCTTGGAGAGATCCAAGTGTGATCCAATAACTTAACTGTGTGTCAGAAAAAATATAATAGTACTTAAAGCAGTACAAGAAAATCTAGCAACCAACAACATAAATTCACAGTATCTAGTATCTGATAAAAACAAAAAACAAAAACAAACAAAAAACACTATAAGGCATGCAAAGAAGCAGGAAAATAAGACAAAAAAAATCAATAGAAACATACACAAAAATGATATCAATGATTGAACTAATAGATAAGAACATTAAAACAGCTACTATAAATATGCTCCATATGGTCAGAAGGTAGAAGAAAATCCATGTAGCCATAATGAGAAGAGAATTTGAAGATACGAAAAAACCCCAAATAGAACTTCTAGAGATGAAAATTATAATATCCAAAGTGAAAAATACCCTGGATAACATTTGTGTCATTGAATTTAAAGTGCATCTCTGGTAGAAAACAGATACTGAATCTTGCTTTTTAAAGTATTATCTGGCAATCTCTGACCTTTGGTTGGGGTGTTTAGTCCATTTATATTAAATGTAATTATCAATATGGTTGGATGAGGTAGGCCATTTTGCTATTTTTTTCTATTCATCTCATCTTTTTTTTTGTTTTCGTTGCTCCTCTGTTCCTCCTTTACTACTTTTTATGCTTAAAACATATTTTTTGTATTCCATTTTTATTCCTGTTAACTTGATAGCTATATTTCTTTGCCTTATTTTTCAGTAGTTCCTCTAAAGATATAATATGCATCTTTAACTTATCCTAATCTACCTCAAATAAACACTTATGTACTTATGTAATACTGATAAAATATAGGAACTTATCACAAGTCTAGTAGCATGCCCCTCCCTTTTGTGCTATTGTTGCTATATATATCACATCTATATATGTTGTGAACCCTACAATAAAGTGTTAAAATGTTTGCTTTAAAGAGTCATATGACTTTTAAAGAAATCAAGAGAATAAAACAGAAAATATATAAATACGTATAATCTTTCATATATGTGCAAATATTTACTGATTCCCATGTATTTCATTCTTTCCTGTGGATCTGAGTTACAATCTGGTGTCATTTCCCTTTACCCCAATGGACTTCCTTTAGTATTTCTTATAGTGCAGATATGCTAGCAACAAATTCCGTCAGATTGTTTATTTGGAATTGTCTTTATTTTGTCTTCATTTCTGAAAAATAGTCTAGATATAGAATTCTTGGTTGAGAGATTTTTCTCTTAGCTTCTGAATCATCATTCCAATGTTTTCTGACTTCTATTGTTTCTGATGGGAAGTCAACCATTAATTGCACTGTTTTCACCCTTTATTTATTTATATATGTTTCCTGCCCCTTTCTCTTTCTTCTCCTGGAATTTCAACTACATGTAGGATAGACTGCTTCATGTGATCCACACAAGTCTGAGATTCTGTTCAATTTTTACTTATTTATTTATTTTTGTTTATCTATTTTTTATTTTTGGCTGCGTTGGGTCTTGGTTGCTGCGCACGGGCTTTCTCTAGTTACGGCGAGCAAGGGCTACTCTTCATTGCGGTGTGTGGACTTCTCAATGCGGTGGCTTTTCAAGTTGTGGAGCACGGGCTCTAGGCGTGTGGGCTCAGTAGTTGTGGCTCACAGGCTCTAGAGCGCAGGCTTAGTAGTTGTGGCACAGGGGCTTAGTTGCTCCGCGGCATGTGGGATCTTCCTGGACCAGGGCTTGAACCCGTGTCCCCTGCTTTGGCAGGTGGATTCTTAACCACTGCGCCACCAGGGAAGCCCTCAATTTTTTTTTCAATCTTTTTCTCTCTCTATTCTTCAGATTTATAATTTCTATTTTAAAGCTCACTGACTTTCTTCTGTCAGGTCAAATCTTCTGTTGAGCTCATTAATAAATTTTTCCTTTCAGTATGATACTTCTCAGCATTTCTCTAGAATTTCAGCATTCTTTAGAATTCCCACTTGGATCTTTTTTATAGGGTCTGTTTCTCTGGTATGTTTCCCTATTTGTTCACCTTTTTTTTTTTTTAGCATATTTTCTCTTAATTATTTGAATACAAATATTTTTTAAATCCTTAAACATATTTACATAGCTGCTTTGAAATGTGTGTGTGTGTGCTAAATCCAACACCCAGGGCCATTTGGAATGATTTTTTATTGACTGGTTTTCATTTCCTGTGCATGGGTCATACTTTTATGTTTCTTTGTGTACCTCATAATATTTTTTGTTGTTGTTAAAAAGCAAAGATTGGGGGCTTCCCTGGTGGCGCAGTGGTTGAGAGTCCGCCTGCTGATGCAGGGGACATGGGTTTGTGCCCCAGTCCGGGAAGACCCCACATGCCGCGGAGCGGCTGGGCCCGTGAGCCATGGCCACTGAGCCTGCGCGTCCAGAGCCTGTGTTCCGCAACGGGAGAGGCCACAGCAGTGAGAGGCCCGTGTACCGCAAAAAAAAAAAAAAAGCAAAGATTGTAGATAATATGTGTAGTGATTTCAGATTTTGTTTTATTCTTCTTATGATTGTTATTTTTGGTTTCAGTATGTAACTAACTTGTCTGCCCTCAAAATTGCAAAGTCCACTTCCCTAAAGTGTGCAGCCATTGATGGCTCTGCTCAGTTTTGCTGTTTTGTTTTGCTTCCCGGAGGAGGACTACTGGCTCCCGAAGGTCTCTCCCACACCTACATAACTTATTGGTACGCCAGTGATTTGGGCAGAGGTTATGTTTAGATACCTTAAGCCAGCAAGGCCTTCACTCTCTGCTGTCTGAGTTGTGGGTAGGCCAAGGAGCACATTTAAAGGTACAGCAAATTCACAAATCTCTCCAGACTTTCCATTTTCACTGGGTTCTTTGGGGGTGCACATGTAGTTTGGCACCCATCCAGACCTATGTGATTTTATTATGTCAGCCCTTCTATGGCTCTCTTGCTTCTAAAATTTCCCCATATTAGCCCTTCTGCCATCCTCCCTAAACCAAGACAACTATTTTATCCAGCAGATAAAACTGTAGGCTTTTGCTACTCAACATGGGAGTGGTGCATGGGAATGCCTCCTACCCCCTGACCAGCATGAAGGCCACAAACTTGTTCTTATTTAATATGGTGAAGTTTTCGTTAGCAAAACTTCTTAACATTGCTGCCTGAGTTTGGTCATCTTCCAGGGCTATGAAGTGTTTGTTAATCATTTTGTCCAGTTTTATACTTGTTCTCTCTGGAGAGGAACTTCTCTAACTCTTCTTCATGCCACAATTATAGAAAGTAGAGTCTCCAAACCGGCTTTTTTAAAAAGTAGAAATTGATAAGTTGATTCTAAGATTCATATGGAAATGCAAAGGACCTAAAATAGTTAAATAATTTTGAAAAAGTAAAAGAAACCTACTGTATATGACTCTAAGATTTATTATACAACTCATGTGGTGTTAGCACAAGAAGAGGAATATAGATCAGTAGAAAATAGACCCGCTCATATATGGTCAATTGGTTTTTGACAAGCGTGCTGAAGGAAGGGACCCAACAAACGTGCTACAACATTTGGCTGTTACCTCACAACACACACAAAAATTAACATGAAATGTGTCATAGACCTAAATGTAAGAGCAAAAACTATTAAACTTAGGAGAAAATCCTTGTGACTCTGGAGCAGGAAAAGACTTTTAGATAGGACACAAAAAGTATAAACCATAAAAGAAGAAAATTGGTAAATTGGATTTCATCAAAATTAAAAACATTTGCTCTCTGAAAGACATTGTTAAGAAAATGCAAAGGCAAGTCACCAACTTGGAGAAAATTTTGCAAAGCATATATTTGATCAAAGACTTGTATCCAGGATATATAAAGAATTCTTACAACTTAATAATTAGAAGACAAAAACAATTTAAAAAATGGGCAAGCAATATGAATAGATATTTCACCTATGAAAAGATATGGATGACAAACACATAAACAGATGTTCAACATCATTAGTCAGTGGAGAAACGCAAATTAAAACCACAAGATACCGCTAAATACCCACTGGAATGGCTAAAGTTAAAAAGATAGATCATACCAAGTGTTAATGATGATATGGAGCAACTGGACTGTCACATAGTACTGGTGGTGATGAAAAAATGGTGCAACTGCTTTGGAAAAAGCTGAGCAGTTTCTTATAAAGTTAAACGTATACTTTCCGTAGAATCCAGAAATTCCATCCCTGAGTATTTACCCAAGAGAATTGAAAATGTATGTTCACACAAAAAAACCTGTACCTAAATGTGCAAAGCAGCAATAATCACAATAGCCAAAACCTGGAAATCACACAAATGTTCCTCCATTGGTGAATGGATAAACACATCGAAGTATATCCATACAATGAAATACTATTCAGCACAGGAAATAAACAATTAATATATATATATATAAAACAACATGGATGAATATCAAAAGTATGATTCTAACTGCCAAACACAAAAGACTACTTATTGTAGGATTCCATTTATATAAAATTCTAGAAAAGGCAAGACTATTACAGAAATAAGTGGCTGGTAGAGGCTGAGGGTTGCGGTGGAGGTCGACTGCAAAGGGGAAAGAGAGAACTTTGGGGGTTAAAAAGTATGCTAGATCATGGTTATGGTGGTGGTTACATGACAGTATATATTAAGCAAAATGCACTGAATTGTACTCTTAAATTATGTGAATTTCATTGCACAAATTATTTGATAGCATATCCAATAAAGAAAAAAGCAAGGGAAGGATAAAAACAAAATTCAGATAGTGGTTAGCTTTGAAAGGGATGCAGGGAGATGGAATATGAGAGGTGCACATAAGAACACTGAATGGTGGTGATTTTTAAATAGTTCTTCTGTATATTAAGTTAAAATTAAAAACAATGGGGGGGATGAGTGAATAGGGGAGAAGAAACGTGGACACCTATGCAGACAACTTTAGAGAATTAAAGCAGTGGCTACAGAAGAATGTGATGTCAAAGCTTTTTGGTTGTTGTTTATTTTTAAATATATGACACACTAGAGCATGTTTTTACTCCAGTGAGAATGACTCACTAGAAAGGGGGAGAATAATGATGGAAGAAGAAGGGAACAAAGAAGGAGCAAAGTCCTAAGGGGAGGGCAAGATGGGATGGCTTCTGGAGCCAAGTGGAAGGATTGGCCTTTGATTGTGGAAAGGTCTCTTCCTCCATGGTAACAAGAGGGAAGAAGATGGGTACAGATTCAGGCTTAGGAACTTAGTGGTGGAAAGATGAAGCAATTTTCTTCTGAAAATTTCTATTTTCTCAATGAAATATGGTTAAGACCATCAGCAGAAGTGGGGAGGAGTAGGAAATTTGAGGTAAGCGTTTGAAATGGCCATCTGGAGAGTGCACTGAGGATCCCACCATGAAGTATACGTTTAGTGCCTGCTATATACACCTCTTCCTTCTGCATCGTGTACCCACTTTGGCTAAACTCTGTGCCTCCATTGGGTGAGGGTTATTTACTCCTGTGACTGTGGTCTGGAGGAGAGAAGTGCTCAGTAATGAGTAAGAGTCAGCAGAGGATGCAGCTGCCCTCCTGGCACTCTCCTTGTCCTGGATCTGGAGTCGAAAACATTGCTAGAGATCTGTTTACAGCCTTTTGCAATCCATGGAGGGTGAGGGAGGCCTCTTCTGAATGTTTTGCTTGCTAATCTAATGTTTCCAGCTAGGCCCCTGCTAAACAGAATGTTTTCTAGGGTAGTTTTTGTTTTGGGCATTTGTACATGGTATTTTTGATGTGTACTGAATTAATCAGCTGATTTCTCCGTTATGTTCCCACTGTCCATTTTATACTATAATATAGATTATACATATGTGTGTGTATATGTTATATGATACACTATAATAGTATTTCCTACTTAGGATATAACTTGCACTTTGCCTTTCTGCCTGTCTGACACTGTACGCATTCAATAAATGGGGAATGGATTAATCAATCAATCAAAATGTATTTATTGAATATTTATTGCAGTGCCTTGCGAGACAGGCTTTAGTAAAAAAAATGCAGACAGACACTGCCCTTATGTCACCTACAATCTGGTTGGTAAGACATATACTTGTTAAGGCAATGGCGTAATATAATATCAAGGTACAGAATTTGGAGTTGAAGGCTACAGAAACCAACTAAATTTATGATTTGGGGAAAGTTGCTCTACTTTCTGGGTGTCAGTTTCCTTGTTTATAAAAAATGGGGACTTGGATTTTTGTGAGAAATAAATAAGATAATGTAGGTAAACTGACCAGCGTAGTACCTAAGTGTAGTCAAAACTCAATAAAACTAACCCTGCCATGGTGGGGCTCATATATCTAAGGCCTTAGAAGGGACAACTAGGCTGATTCGGCTCAGCTTCACACGGTCTCTCATCCTCCAGGAGGCTAGCTTATGCTTATTGGCATGACAGAAGTAGGTGTTTCAAGTAAGAGTAAAGGAACTTAAAGTCTGTTGAGGACCAGGCCCATTACTAGTCCACCATCACTTCCTCATTTTAGGTGGTGAGGCCAGCCCAGATTTAAGAGGTGGGGATATAGGCACCGTGTCTTGAATAGAGGAGCTGCTGAGTCACATTTTTAAAAATGTGGACTCAGAGAATGGGACATTTGTGGCCACTTCTGCAAACAGTCTACTACAAAGTATTACAACCATTCATCCTACACTTCCTTGCTTTTTTAGGACCTTTTTCTATTTTAACACTAGTTAATTTCAAAATATATATGTAAATTGTGTTCCTGTTTATCCAGATTTGAGAAATGGATCTAAGTGCCAAGAAGTCTATTAAAGTCCAGGTTTTTTATTGCTAAAAAAAAAAAAAAAACTAACCCTGCTGCGTGAAATTATCTTGTTAATTAAATGCCACATTTAAAGGGCAGACAGTTGTTTTCTCATCCGTAAAATGGAGACTATAGCAGCACATACTTCTCAGGGTCATTATGGGAATTGTGCTATAACAATACGGAGTAGATTACCTGTAGCATTGCATTTGGTTCTTCATAGTAACTCTGTGAGGTGGGAGGATTCTTATGACTACTTTACAGATAAAGAAACTAAAATATAGAGAGATTAATTAATTTTCCAAAGATCATACAACTAATACATGGTAGAATCAAGGGATACAAACCCAGGCAGTCTTTTAACTACAGGCTAATAACAGTAATGGTAAGGGACTTCCCTAGTGGCGCAGTGGTTAAGAATCCATCTGCCAACACAAGGGACACGGGTTCGAGCCCTGGTCCGGGAAGATCCCACATGCTGTGGACCAACTAAGCCTATGTGCCACAACTACTGAGCCTGCACTCTAGAGCCCGAGAGCCACAACTACTGAGCCTGCGTGCCACAACTTCTGAAGCCCGCACGCCTAGAGCCCATGCTCTGCAACAAGAGAAGCCACCGCAATAAGAAGCCCGCGCACCGCAATGAAGAGTAGCCCCCGCTTGCCTCAACTAGAGAAAGCCTGTGCGCAGCAACAAAGACCCAACACAGCCAAAAATAAATAAATAAATTAATATATTTTTAAAAAAAAAGAAAAACAGTAATGGTAATATTAGAACGAGCAGTACTATCAGTAGGAGTAGTAGAAGGAAGAGTAAAGAGAGATCACTTTGAGGGGAGTGGGCACAAAAGACCTCTTGGCAGTGGGATCTGAGATTGGCTTTTAAATATGGCAAGATTTCTACAGGCAGAGAGGAATAAAGTCTTCCCAAAGCAGAGGGCAATTGCCAGCAAAAGCTTAGAGTCTGGGCAGGAGCAGACTTGTTCGTGAAACTAGGCCCTTTTGACCCCTGCAAAGGGTCTGCCTTACAGGGAAGTAGTGTAAAGTGAGGCCAGAAAAGATGGTTAGGGTCTGATATGGAGAGAACTCAATACTGAAATAAGACATTTGGTGGTCAGTTTCTGTGAGCAAGGGGTGTCTTTAATCTGGTGTGCCAGCCTGGAACTCCGGACACAGGCTAGGGGAGAAATAAAGATTTGGGATTTGTGTGCCCAAAAGCGGTAAAACTATAGCTTACATTTTCACAGAGCTTTAGAGTTTGCCTAGTGCTTTCACACCCCAGGTATTTGCTAATGTTCACATAACCTTATCCTTGGAGTGGGCAGATAACTCCCATTAAGTGAGGTACCATGTGTGAAATGCCTACTTTAAAGTGGGTGCTTAATTAAGGTCACTTCCTTTTTTATTTTTTCTTTAACATCTTTACTGGAGTATAATTGCTTTACAATGGTGCGTTAGTTTCTGCTTTATAACAAAGTGAATCAGCTATACTTGTACATATATCCCCATATCTCCTCCCTCTTGCATCTCCCTCCCACGCTCCCTCCCTATCCCGCCCCTCTAGGTGGTCACAAAGCGCCGAGCTGATCTCCCTGTGCTACGTGGCTGCTTCCCACTAGCTATCTACTTTACATTTGGTAGTGTATATATGTCCATGCCACTCTCTCACTTTGTCACAGCTTACCCTAGGGGTAAGACAGGAATAAAGGTCACTTCCTTTTGATAGACAAGACAATGAGGGTCAAAGATGTTAAGCAACTTGCCCAAGTTCACAGAGCTAGTACTGTTGGAGGTAGGACTGGAACACAACTCCTTTCTCCCAGCTTATTCAGTTCTCCACACTTTACGTTGTCAGCCCAGTTATCAGTTCTGCATAATTCATCCGACAAACATTTGAGCACCTACTGTATGTCTCATAAAGTATCAAGCTATAGAGATGCAAAGACAAATGTGTCATGCTCGCAAACCATTGGGGAAAATAGACTTAAAAAAAATTTTTAAAGCAATTTGACAAGTGCTGAGATGGCAGTGGGTGCACAAGTGTTACGGAAGGGGTTGCATGGGGGAGAATGGTCTCACAGAGAAGACCAAGTTTGCACTGAGCCACGTATGCAAATTATGCTCTCACAGGTGGTCTGAGTCTTGCACTTAACCCTCGCAGAATGTCAAGTGCTAGTGGACCCGCCAGAACCAGGGAGCCTCCAAGGGGAGGGACAGAGAGGGTAGAGGATGTAGCAGCCAAGGGAGTGCACCCTCAGATCTCCCTCCAAGAGAACAGGATGTGAGGACAACACAGCTGACAGCTCCCAGCCGCTGCATCCCTGTCCCCCAGGGGTGCACGCAGGATTCACATGGAGGTGACATTCCCCTGCTACTCCCTGCTACTGTCAGAGTGTGGCAAAGGTACTACAGCCAGGACATTCCTGCCCAACACAGCAATCCTCCAACAAATCCTCCAGAGCTCAGAGCTGCACAGCAGGCAGCCCGGTCCTCCTTCCTTCCTCTCTGCTTTTACAGGTGTCAGATCTGCGTCATGCTATGTGCTACAAGGCTCTCCCCACCTGATCCTGTTCCCTCTCCTTGAACTGACACACTGAGTTAGACAGGAAGAGACACCAAGGGCAAAACGCTTGGGAAAGGCCTTCATCTTGAGTAAAGAGAGGAGGAGAATGAAGGAGACCATGGAAATAAGAGGAAACCCAGCAGAAAGCCCTGTGACCAAGATGCAGAGAGCAAATGTCCAGAGGATGGTCCCCAGTTGTATCCTGAAGAGAAAATAAGTCTAGTGAGAAGACCCATAGCTGCCTGCCTGGTACAACAGTCTAGAAAAGTGTTGACTGAACTTTGTGAACAGAAACGGAGAACTATCAAGGTATTTAAAGCCAGCAGCTACAACAGAAAAATCCCCAATTCTCAGTTGGTTTAACCCCATAAAGGTTTGTTTTTCACTCACAGCAAGACGGGTGCTGTGGTTTGTCCACGTAAGGCAGGAGTTGCTGGTGATGCCAAGAAAGGTGGGGTGGGGGATTTTTGAGGGTCTGACTTCGGAGTGGCTGGCGTCACTTCTTCTTATACCCCGTTTGCCAGAGCCCAGGTGCACAGCCCCAACCTAACAGGAAGCGGGGGGCAGCGGCGGGGGGGGGGAAGATCTGTTCCCGAGTGCCTGGGCAAACCCAGAGCGTGATCCAGAGATCATTCCACGTGGAATATGCCAGTGTTTGTCAGCTAGGAGCTCATGAGAAACCTTCAAAAACGTGAGTGCATACACGAGGGGTGGGGCGAGAAGTGCCCGGGGCATTTAAACCAGTGAAAGGTTTTAGCAGAGTGAGCAGACAGTCCAATTGCAGGGAGTGAGTGAAAGGGGGGATGGGTGTGAGGAAGTGGAGGTAACTCAGTGCTGCCTCCCAGAATACTTCTGCTCACCTCCACCCTCCCACCCCAGGGTGGAGAGCTGCCCTCTCATCTCCCACGCACGTTTTGCATCTGCCCATCCTGCAGGAATTCACTTCAATGGGCCGAGAGCTCTGTATGGGCCGAGAGCTCTGTAAGGAGGGGTGGAGTGTGCTGCGTGTCTGGACTCGCAGCCCCTAGCATGGTGCCTGGCACAGAGTCACTGTCTGTTGGATGAATGAGAAGTGTTCTCCACCTGGAGATTCTGACATCGGGCATCTGGGCTGGAGAAAGGGCATCCTTCCTTTTATTATTATTACTTTTTAATTGTGGTGAAATAGACATAAAATTTACCATTTTAACCATTTTTTTTTTTTTTTTTTTTTTTTTTGTGCAGTATGCGGGCCTCTCACTGTTGTGGCCTCTCCCGTTGCGGAGCACAGGCTCTAGAGCGCAGGCTCAGCGGCCATGGCTCACAGGCCCAGCCGCTCCGCGGCATGTGGGATCTTCCCAGACCGGGACACGAACCCGTGTCCCCTGCATTGGCAGGTGTACTCTCAACCACTGCGCCACCAGGGAAGCCCCATTTTAACCATTTTTAAGTGTACAGCTCTGTGGCATTAAGTACATTCCCACTGTTGTGCATCCATCACCCCCAGCCATCTCCATAACTCCTTTCATCTTGCGAAACTAAAACTCAATACCCATTGAACAATAACTCTCCATTTCCACCTCCCCGCTTCCCCTGACAACCACCATTCTACTTTCCGTTTCTATGACTTTGGCTATTCTAAGTACCTCATATAAGCAGATTCATACAGTATTTGTCCTTCTGTGACTGGCTTATTTCACTTAGTGTAATATCCTCAAGGTCCATCCATGTTATACAGCTTATGTCAGAATTTCCTTCCTTTCTAAGGCTGAGTAACATTCCATTGTATGCATATAGCACATTTTGTTTGTCCACTCAGCTGTAGGTGAACTCTCAGGTTGCTTTGACCTTTACTATTGTGAATAATGTTGTTATCAACATAGGTGTACAAATATCTCTTCGAGATCCTGTTTTCAATTCTTTTGGATATATCTACACTTTTTTAAGGTGGTTCGGGTGATCTGAAGTACAGCTAGGGTGGAAAACCTTTCTTTCATGGGAAAGAGGAGAAGAGGGTTAAAGGGAATGATGAGGAATGTAGGAGTTTGGGAGAATGAGTGACCATGCAAGGGTCAGGAGGAGATGGGCACGGGTGGGATCCTGGCTACAGTGGAGGAGTTTATGTGGCCAGGAACCATGGGAAGACAAGGAGGAGAGTCACAGGACTCTGGAGAGGAGAGGATGTCAGATGACCTAATTCCTTAAGTAGAGGTGACATCATTTGCTGACTAGAGCAGGAACAGGGGGTGAAAGTGAGGCTGGGGCTGGAGGAAAGAAAAGATTCACAGCCATCGTGGAGAGGAATGCAACTGGGAGATGATACAGGAAGATGAACAAAGGCCAGAGACAAGGAAAGGACCCAATGGTGTGTGTGTTGGAGGAGAGGGGCTGCAAGTATCAGGAATTCCTTTTTATTAAAGGCAGGGAGTGAAGAAAGTTGGTGGCAAGTGTGCTCAGAAACAGAGGAGAAATCTTTAGAAGGATGTCTGCGAAGCAGATGGACGTATGGCAGGCCAGGTCACATGGTAGGCTCAGGGATCCAGGGCAAGGTGGAGCAAATGGATCATAGAAACCATCCAGGTTTGGAACCCGGCCAGAGGATGTGGCAGAAGGTCAAGGGAGGCTACACGCCAAAGAAGTGCTGAGCACTGCATACCTAAACAGACCCATGCTCTTACAGAGGCTTCCTGGTACAAATAAGGAGAGTCACTGTCACACACCCAGACAATATTATTTTATCTTATCCCATCAGATCAGTCGCAATGCCCTGCAGAGCCTGCCTTTGAGGAGAGCCCTCTCCACCCCTAGACTGACCGTCTTCCTAAGCAGTGAAAACTTGTCGCATAGACCAAGGTCCTCCTGGATGCATTCGGGAACCAGAGTTCTCCCCTTGTGCCTGCCTCATTGCTCCGTCACTGCAGCCAGTGGCCTAATCTGGGGCCACCAGCAATAGATATCTAAGACCTCAGGGAGTCCCCTCAGTGAGTCAAGGCAGTGACTTTGCACTTCTAGAAGCCCTTGCCCTTTTACTATGGCAGCTGTGGGCTGCTGTGACAATGTCCCCAGTGATCTCATTTTGAGCTCATCATTGTAAAAAGGAAAAAAATCAGAAGTTTTCTAAGCAATTGTACTAGAAAATCCATTCCCATCCTCCTCCCTTCCTCCCCCTCCCTTCCTCCTAGAGGACCCAACCTATCTTTTTGATCTGGAACTTTCTTTATCTGGTATCTTATGGCAAATAGGAAGCTTTGTTCATATTTCCCTCTGATGCCCCCATTTATCCCTAAGTCTTTGTTGGCATTGTTCCATCTCTTTCCCTGCTCTGTGGGTCTCAGCTTCATCCCTGTATAATTGCTCAGACATCCCCCCTGCCTGCTCTGAGAAACCTGTCAGTTGCTGCCTGCTGCTTGCTGTCTGTTATCTTTAACTTGCTCCACTGGGCTTCTGGCTGCCCTCTGGACATTGCTGCTATTCTAGGATCAGATATGGATCTGTTTGTTTTTCTAAGCAGTCTCTTATATGAGCATTTTGCTGTCCACATTTTATAGCCTTTCTCCCTTTTTTCCCCCACCGCTCCTTGCCTATTTCCTGTTGAGAGCAGGCATGTAAGAGGCTCTCCAGAAGGCAGGCAGCCTCGGGAAAACACTGTCCTACTGAAGTCCTTGGACGTGTCCAAAGTGACAGTGTCCTTCAATTGCAAATGTGCAGGCAGCCTGGCAAGTAGCCTGCCGACTCTGGTACAACCCAATCATCAGAGGGTGTGGAGAGAATAAACATTGTTTAATAAATAGAATAGCCAGACAAAGTTACCTCTAAAAGATGTGAGGCTGGGAAAGGAAAAAGATGAAAAGGAAGTGTCCCCTCATTCTTCTGTGTGTAGCATGAGGCTTCTGATTGATAATGGGAAATGAGGCCCCTCCAGGCTCTCTTTGAAATGCCCAGGACCCTCTTTTGCTCCATTTCTAGCTTGCTTCTACTTCTTTCCAGCTCCGGCAGAGCTGCTGAAATTTGACCTTTCTGTTTGCCTCTAGAAACTAGCGCTGGCCCTTGGCTTCCTGTGTTTGTACCGTCAGCACGCCCTGGGGATTTAGGCTGTTTCAATTCTTGGTTCTTCAGGCAGAACACCCCACACTAATTTTGGTCCCATTCTGACCTAACACCAGGTGTTAGAGTCGGGCTTTCCCTCTCTGTCCAGGCCTTCAGAGGCTGTCAATTTCGGGAGGCGGACGGGGTGGTGGAACACAGTTCACAAGGAAAAAGTTTTTTTTAATAATTTTTAAAAATTAATTAATTAATTTTATTTATTATTTTTTTGGCTGTGTTGGGTCTTCGTTGCTGCACGCAGGCTTTTCTCTAGTTGTGGCAAGCGGGGGCTACTCTTCGTTGCGGTGCACAGGCTTCTTATTGCAGTGGCTTCTCTTGTTGTGGAGCACGGGCTCTAGGTGCACGGGCTTCAGTAGTTGTGGCATGCGGTCTCAGTAGTTGTGGCACACAGGCCCTAAAGTGTTCAGGCTTCAGTAGTTGTGGCATGTGGGCTCAGTAGTTGTGGCTCGTGGGCTCTAGAGCGCAGGCTCAGTAGTTGTGGCGCACGGGCTTAGTTGCTTGGTGGCATGCGGGATCTTCCTGGACCAGGGATTGAAACCGTGTCCCCTGCATTGGCAGGCGGATTCTTAACTACTGTCCCACCAGGGAAGTCCCCAAAAGGAATATTTGAAGGATGCCCTGGGTGGCAGAAATGTGAGAGGAGAGAGTTTCAAGAAAGGAGTGGAAAGAGGTTTAGAATAAGTTCTTTGTCATATGAGTAAAAGAAATATAGTGGAAGAAATTAGAGCATCAGTCAAGTGGTTAAGAATATCATGAATACAAAATTGGCAAAGGCCTTAAGAAATAGGGATAAATATTAAGTCAAATATTTGAGTTAAATGTAAGAATCTGTATAAGAATCAGATCTGTGTAAAATGTAATAATAATCATCTAGACCATCAATTCACAACTGGCTTACACTATTTAAGGTAATTACTGTACCACTCCACGATCAACAAAGTGAGGATACCTGGCTTTGCTCTTTTATTCTTTCACTGACCTATTTTACAGATTTTTTTCCGAACACCAGCCAAGTGCCTGCCTGGTACTAGATGCTATGAGAGATACAAAGAAGTATACAACCTAGTGCATGCCCTTAAGATAGCTAGATGCATATAACTTTAAGATAAAAAAAACAAAAGGTGCTGCAAGAGAATATAATTATCTATTGAATAAGTACTATAAGTTCTCATAAGGAAGCATCCCTGGGGGTTGGATGGAATCACAGAGGTTTCCTGGAGAAGGTGAGCCTCAAGGGACCTTGTTGGATAGGTAAGATGATAAAGGAAAAGCGGAATCCTTATGCTTAGTGATGATTTACTGAGTTCTCATGATATATGACAAACTATAGAAGAGCTGTCTCAGGTTAAAATCAACAAAGGACATCTGTACTATCTTCCAAGACCTAGAATAAGAGAAGGCGAAGAAGACCCAATGGCGAACACCTGCTATCTGGTTGCTGGGGTGATTGGTCGGGCGTGTGTGTTTCAGAGGCTGTATGGTATGTTCACCATGGTACACACCTGGAAAGCACGTTCTGTGACCTGGGGAATACGTGTTTAGAATGCGTTCAGCTTCCAACAACAGGATGCTGGATTAACAGTGGCTTCAATAATAAAGATGTTTAATTATCACACAAAACAAGAGGTGCACAGTTGCTATAGCTGCCCACATATACCCCGAGGGGCCCAAGGTTTTTTTTTTCTTACTCTGCCATCCTCAGTGAAATTGTTTTGCACGTCTTTAGGCTAATTTCCCTATGGTCACACGATAACAGCTGTGACTCCCACAGAACTTCATTCCAAGCGTGAAGAAAGGGCCAAGGGCCAAGGATGTTCTCCTCCTGAGGCTTCATCTTTCCAAGAAAAAAGTCTTTGATAGAAGCTCTTCAGCAGATTTTCCCTGAAATCTCCTTGGCCAGAACTGAACCATATGCCTATCTCTGTAGCCACTTACTGGCAAAGATTTAAGCCACTCATGATTCATCTCCTTGGTCTGGGGTAGACGCCCGTCTTCCGTGAGATTAAGAGATCTCTACTCACTTTCTGACTAGACCCAGAATTCTCTTTGGCAGAGAAGGGAGTGAAGATGGTGTATAAACAGACAGTCATTCAGCAGCATTAAGGGTCTCTGGCCCAAGTGTCTGCTCCAGTGGCTACGGCCAGCTTCTTGCTTTGCTACTGCCAGCCTTTGACCTTGGCCTTCATTCACAACTCTGAATTTTTTCCCACTTGTTGAAAATTATTGTTCTTGCACAATAGATCCAACTGATCACCACCAACAGGGGTGGTAACTCAAAACTCCAAGCAGCAAACCCTTATTCAGAGAAAACCCCTTGACCATACCCCATAAAATTGCTGAATGAATGTACTTTCATATGTTTTAAAGTTAAGAAATGTTAAAGTTAGGTAACACTCTCACAACTCCCTCCTTTACTAGACTGGCTACAATGGAACCAGCCAGTCTCTAGACCCAACTGCTTTAGATAACAGGGCTTCTCATATTGTAGTTGTTAGGGTTTTTTTTTTTTGCCTGAATTCCCTACTGGATTGAAATCTAGAGGACAGGATTCAATGTCAAACAAGTCTGCACCCCAAACCCTAGAACTCTGTAGTCCAATACAGTAGCCACTAGGCACACATTTGAAATATAGCTAGTTTGAAATGAGACAGAGGAACTGAATGTTTAATTATATTAGACTCTAATTAATTTAAATGTAAAACTGAATTCAGTTACTGGAGAACTTTTAAGTATGCTGGGAACAATTCAGGAATGTGCATCTATTTTTGCAACTGTAAATT
This sequence comes from Hyperoodon ampullatus, assembly GCF_949752795.1. Lineage (NCBI taxonomy): Eukaryota > Metazoa > Chordata > Mammalia > Artiodactyla > Ziphiidae > Hyperoodon > Hyperoodon ampullatus. Next base: position 59,253,772 of record NC_136915.1, on the reverse strand, counting down.
TTATGAAATCTAGATATAGATTGACTACTTCCAATGAGAACGTAGCATCTGAATTGAGAGGTGCCCTAATATAAGACATATACCAGATTTTGAAGACTTAATATGGAAAAAAGGATGAAAAAATGTCACAAATAATTTTTATATTGATTGTGCAATACAATGGTAATATTTTGAACATACTGGGTTAAGTAAAATATGTTGAAATTCATGTCACCTCTTCTTTTTACTTTCCTATAGTCACAGCTAGAAAATTTTAAATTACATGTGTGACTTCCTTTAGATTTCTCTTTGACAGTGCTGCTCTAGAACACAGGGAGCATTCGAATGTTCCCCGAGTGAATACATGAGTTCAGTGACTGGACCAAGGTCACTCAGAAAGACTGAGAATGGAGTCTCGGGTTCCCTGGATCCCCACTCCCTCTTTCTTCCTACCGCTCGCTGTAGCCTCCTTTATCCCACTCTGTGCTTGCTGCTCACATTCTCATGCCACCTGTAGGACAGAAACTTTCCTCGTGGGACTGAGCTTTGCATACTTTGAGGACAGGGAGGAGCATCTGTGTTGAGGTCCTGTAAAGGCAACAGCTTATGGGAAACGGAGCCCTCTCTGATGGAGAGAGGTCAGTGATCTAGGACGCCAAATCTTGGAGAACCCTTTTGTTTCATATTGTGCCATTTCTGGCTATCTTTTCTGAAGTCGCCAGGCATCTCAAGGTACCTTCTCATTCTGAAATTTCTTTCAGTAGAAGGATGGTTTTATACTTCTGGGCAGATCGCTTGCCATCCTCAGGGCTCTGGTGACACAAAGCAGGCAGGAGTAACACAGGCTGTGTGCACACAACTGTAGAAGACCAAGAACTTCGGCCATTCACCCTGCTCGCCAGAGAAGCTCAGCACTGCCATGGGCAGGAGAGCAGGGCTTTCTCAGACTCTGCGCCAGATGACTGGCTCCAGCTCCTCTGAGTCCGGTCCATCCTCCCAGACTGCAGTCTCTACGGAACGGCACTTCTCCCGCAAGACATGCACAAAGCCGCCTGGGCCTGCGGGTCATACACCGAAGTGAGAGCACTGTTAGTCCAAATTTTCAGTTTTACGTCCTCACGTTCATACTGGAAGTATCTTTATTTATGAAAGATCTCATTCAGTAGACATTCATCCAAGAAATATTTATTTATTTATTTATTTTTTATTTATTTATTTATTTATTTATTTTGCGGTACGCGGGCCTCTTACTGCTGTGGCCTCTCCCATTGCGGAGCACAGGCTCCGGACGCGCAGGCTCAGCGGCCATGGCTCACAGGACCAGCCGCTCCACGGCATGTGGGATCTTCCCAGACCGGGGCACGAACCCATGTTCTCTGCATTGGCAGACTCCCAACCACTGTGCCACGAGGGAAGCCCCAACAAATATTTATTGAATACCTGCTATGTGCCAGGCAATGTAAGTTGCTGAGATAAAATAACACATACGGATTTACTGGTCGGAACTATACATAAATTACTTATTTAGCTGAACTATAAATAAATTGTGTATAAATTTATGTGAACTATCAGAGGCACAGATAATTTTTTTTTTATTACCTCCTTTTTTTTTTTATTAGTTTCTCCTTTATAACAAAGTGAATCAGTCATACATATACATCTGTTCCCACATCCCTTCCCTCATGCATCTCCCTCCCTCCCACCCTCCCCATCCCACCCCTCCAGTCGGTCACAAAGCACCGAGCTGATCTCCCTGTGTGTGCTCTGCGGCTGCTTCCCACTATCTATCTACCTTACGTTTGGTAGTGTATATATGTCCATGTCTCTCTTTCCCTTTGTCACAGCTTACCCTTCCCCTTCCCCATATCCTCAAGTCCATTCTCAAGTAGGTCTGTGTCTTTATTCCCGTTTTACCCCTAGGTTCTTCATGACATTTTTTTTTTTAATTCCATATATATGTGTTAGCATACGGTATTTGTCTTTCTCTTTCTGACTTACTTCACTCTGTATGACAGACTCTAGGTCTATCCACCTCATTACAAATAGCTCAGTTTCGTTTCTTTTTATGGCTGAGTAATATTCCATTGTATATATGTGCCACATCTTCTTTATCCATTCATCCGATGATGGACACTTAGGTTGTTTCCAGCTCCGGGCTATTGTGAATAGAGCTGCAATGAACATTTTGGTACATGTCTCTTTTTGAATTATGGTTTTCTCAGGGTATATGCCTAGTAGTGGGATTGCTGGGTCATATGGTAGTTCTATTTTTAGTTTTTTAAGGAACCTCCATACTGTTCTCCATAGTGGCTGTACCAATTCACATTCCCACCAGCAGTGCAAGAGAGTTCCCTTTTCGCCACACCCTCTCCAGCATTTATTGTTTCTAGATTTCTTGATGATGGCCATTCTGACTGGTGTGAGATGATATCTCATTGTAGTTTTGATTTGCATTTCTCTAATGATTAATGATGTTGAGCATTCTTTCATGTGTTTGTTGGCAGTCTGTATATCTTCTTTGGAGAAATGCCTATTTAAGTCTTCTGCCCATTTTTGGATTGGGTTGTTTGTTTTTTTGCTATTGAGCTGCATGAGCTGTTTATAAATTTTGGAGATTAATCCTTTGTCAGTTGCTTCATTTGAAAATATTTTCTCCCATTCTGAGGGTTGTCTTTTGGTCTTGTTTATGGTTTCCTTTGCTGTGCAAAAGCTTTGAAGTTTCATTAGGTCCCATTTGTTTATCTTTGTTTTTATTTCCATTTCTCTAGGAGGTGGGTCCAAAAGGATCTTGCTGTGATTTATGTCATAGAGTGTTCTACCTATGTTTTCCTCTAAGAGTTTGATAGTTTCTGGCCTTACATTTAGGTCTTTAATCCATTTTGAGCTTATTTTTGTGTATGGTGTTAGGGAATGATCTAATCTCATACTTTTACATGTCCCTGTCCAGTTTTCCCAGCACCACTTATTGAAGAGGCTGTCCTTTCTCCACTGTACATTCCTGCCTCCTTTATCAAAGATAAGTTGGCCATATGTGCGTGGGTTTATCTCTGGGCTTTCTATCCTGATCCACTGATCTATCTTTCTGTTTTTATGCCAGTACCACACTGTCTTAATTACTGTAGCTTTGTAGTATAGTCTGAAGTCAGGGAGCCTGATTCCTCCAGCTCCGTTTTTCGTTCTCAAGATTGCTTTGGCTATTCGGGGTCTTTTGTTTTTCCAAACAAATTTTGAAATTTTTTGTTCTAGTTCTGTGAAAAATGCCAGTGGTAGTTTGATAGGGATTGCATTGAATCTGTAGATTGCTTTGGGTAGTAGAGTCATTTTCACAATATTGATTCTTCCAATCCAGGAGCATGGTATATCTCTCCATCTATTTGTATCATCTTTAATTTCTTTCATCAGTGTCTTATAATTTTCTGCATACAGGTCTTTTGTCTCCTTAGGTAGGTTTATTCCTAGATATTTTATTCTTTTTGTTGCAATGGTAAATGGGAGTGTTTTCTTGATTTCATTTTCAGATTTTTCATCATTAGTGTACAGGAATGCCAGAGATTTCTGTGCATTAATTTTGTATCCTGCTACTTTACCAAATTCATTGATTAGCTCTAGTAGTTTTTCGGTAGCATCTTTAGGATTTTCTATGTATAGTATCATGTCATCTGCAAACAGTGACAGCTTTACTTCTTCTTTTCCAATTTGGATTCCTTTTATTTCCTTTTCTTCTCTGATTGCTGTGGCTAAAACTTCCAAAACTATGTTGAATAAGAGTGGTGAGAGTGGGCAGCCTTGTCTTGTTCCTGATCTTAGTGGAAATGGTTTCAGTTTTTCACCATTGAGGACAATGTTGGCTGTGGGTTTGTCATATATGGCCTTTATTATGTTGAGGAAAGTTCCCTCTATGCCTACTTTCTGCAGGGTTTTTATCATGAATGGGTGTTGAATTTTGTCGAAAGCTTTCTCTGCATCTATTGAGATGATCATATGGTTTTTCTCCTTCAACTTGTTAATATGGTGTATCACATTGATTGATTTGCGTATATTGAAGAATCCTTGCATTCCTGGAATAAACCCCACTTGATCATGGTGTATGATCCTTTTAATGTGCTGTTGAATTCTGTTTGCTAGTATTTTGTTGAGGATTTTTGCATCTATGTTCATCAGTGATATTGGCCTGTAGTTTTCTTTCTTTGTGACATCCTTGCCTGGTCTTGGTATCAAGGTGATGGTGGCCTCGTAGAATGAGTTTGGGAGTGTTCCTTCCTCTGATATTGTTTGGAAGAGTTTGAGAAGGATGGGTGTTAGCTCTTCTCTAAATGTTTGATAGAATTCGCCTGTGAAGCCATCTGGTCCTGGGCTTTTGTTTGATGGAAGATTTTTAATCACAGTTTCAATTTCAGTGCTTGTGATTGGTCTATCCATATTTTCTATTTCTTCCTGAGTCAGTCTTGGTAGGTTGTGCATTTCTAAGAATTTGTCCATTTCTTCCAGGTTGTCCATTTTATTGGCATAGAGTTGCTTATAGTAATCTCTCATGATCTTTTGTATTTCTGCAGTGTCAGTTGTTACTTCTCCTTTTTCATTTCTAATTCTACTGATTTGAGTCTTCTCCCTTCTTTTCTTGATGAGTCTGGCTAATGGTTTGTCAATTTTGTTTATCTTCTCAAAGAACCAGCTTTTAGTTTGGTTGATCTTTGCTATCGTTTCCTTCATTTCTTTTTCATTTATTTCTGATCTGATCTTTATGATTTCTTTCCTTCTGCTAACTTTGGGGGTTTTTTGTTCTTCTTTCTCTAATTGCTTTAGGTGCAGGGTCAGGTTGTTTACTCGAAATGTTTCCTGTTTCTTAAGGTGGGATTGTATTGCTATAAACTTCCCCCTTAGAACTGCTTTTGCTGTGTCCCATAGGTTTTGGGTCGTCGTGTCTCCATTGTCATTTGTTTCTACGTATTTCTTAATTTCCTCTTTGATTTCTTCAGTGATCACTTCGTTATTGAGTAGTGTATTGTTTAGCCTCCATGTGTTTGTATTTTTTACAGATCTTTTCCTGTAATTGATGTCTAGTCTCATAGCATTGTGGTCGGAAAAGATACTTGATACAATTTCAATTTTCTTAAATTTACCAAGGCTTGATTTGTGACCCAAGATATGATCTATCCTGGAGAATGTTCCATGAGCACTTGAGAAAAATGTGTATTCTGTTGTTTTTGGATGGAATGTCCTATAAATATCAATTAAGTCCATCTTGTTTAATGTATCATTTAAAGCTTGTGTTTCCTTATTTATTTTCATTTTGGATGATCTGTCCATTGGTGAAAGTGGGGTGTTAAAGTCCCCTACTATGATTGTGTTACTGTCGATTTCCCCTTTTATGGCTGTTAGTATTTGCCTTATGTATTGAGGTGCTCCTATATTGGGTGCATAAATATTTACAATTGTTATATCTTCTTCTTGGATCGATCCCTTTATCATTATGTAGTGTCCTTCTTTGTCTCTTCTAATAGTCTTTATTTTAAAGTCTATTTTGTCTGATATAAGAATTGCTACTCCAGCTTTCTTTTGATTTCCATTTGCATGGAATATCTTTTTCCATCCCCTTACTTTCAATCTGTATGTGTCTCTAGGTCTGAAGTGGGTCTCTTGTAGACAGCATATATATGGGTCTTGTTTTTGTATCCATTCAGCCACTCTGTGTCTTTTGGTGGGAGCATTTAGTCCATTTACATTTAAGGTAATTATTGATATGTATGTTCCTATTCCCATTTCCTTAATTTCTTTGGGTTTGTTATTGTAGGTATAGTCCTTCTGTTGTGTTTCTTGCCTAGAGAAGTTCCTTTAGCATTTGTTGTAAAGCTGGTTTGGTGGTGCTGAACTCTCTCAGCTTTTGCTTGTCTGTAAAGGTTTTAATTTCTCCATCAAATCTGAATGAGATCCTTGCTGGGTAGAGTAATCTTGGTTACAGGTTTCCCTCCTTCATCACTTTAATTATGTCCTGCCACTCCCTTCTGGCTTGTAGAGTTTCTGCTGAGAGATCAGCTGTTAACCTGATGGGGATTCCCTTGTGTGTTATTTGTTGTTTTTCCCTTGCTGCTTTTAATATGATTTCTTTGTGTTTAATTTTTGACAGTTTGATTAATATGTGTCTTGGCGTATTTCTTCTTGGATTTATTCTGTATGGGACTCTCTGTGACTCCTGGACTTGATTAACTATTTCCTTTCCCATATTAGGGAAGTTTTCAACTATAATCTCTTCAAATATTTTCTCAGTCCCTTTCTTTTTCTCTTCTTCTGGAACTCCTATAATTCGAATGTTGGTGCGTTTAATGTTGTCCCAGAGGTCTCTGAGACTGTCCTCTGTTCTTTTCATTCTTTTTTCTTTATTTTGCTCTGCATCAGTTATTTCCACTATTTTATCTTCCACCTCACTTATCCGTTCTTCTGCCTCAGTTATTCTGCTATTGATCCCATCTAGAGTATTTTTCATTTCATTTATTGTGTTTTTAATTGATGCTTGATTCATCTTTAGTTCTTCTAGGTCCTTGTTAACTGTTTCTTGCATATTGTCTATTCTATTTCCAAGATTTTGGATCTGGGAAATAGAATCTTGGATCAGCTTTACTATCATTATTCTGAATTCTTTTTCAGGTAGACTGCCTATTACCTCTTCATTTGTTAGGTCTGGTAGGTTTTTATCTTGCTCCTTCACCTGCTGTGTGTTTTTCTGCTTTCTCATTTTGCTTATGTTACTGTGTTTGGGGTCTCCTTTTTGCAGGCTGCAGATTCGTAGTTCCCGTTGTTTTTGGTGTCTGTCCCCTGTGGCTAAGGTTGTTTCAGTAGGTTGTGTAGGCTTCCTGGTGGGGGGGACTAATGCCTGTGTTCTGGTGGTTGAGGCTCGATCTTGTCTTTCTGGTGGACAGGTCCACGTCTGGTGGTGTGTTTTGGGGTGCCTGTGGCCTTATTATGTTTTTAGGTAGCCTCTCTGCTAATGGGTGGGGTTGTGTTCCTGCCTTGCTAGTTGCTTGGCATAGGGTGACCAGCACTGTAGCTTGCTGGTCGTTGACTGAAGCTGGGTGCTGGTGTTGAGATGGAGATCCCTGGGAGATTTTCGCTGCTTGATATTATGTGGAGCTGGGAGGTCTCTTGTGGACCCGTGTCCTGAAGTTGGCTCTCCCACTTCAGAGGCACAGCACTAACTCCTGGCTGCAGCACCAAGAGCCTTTCATCCACCCGGCTCAGAATAACAGTGAGAAAAAGTAGAAAGAAATAATTAGTAGAAGAAAGAAAGAGAGATTGAAAGAAAGGAAGAAGGGAAGAAAGGAAGGAAGGAAGAAAGAAAGAAAGGAGGGAGGGAGGGAGGAAGGATGGAAAGAAAGAAGGAAAGAAAGGAGGGAGGGAGGAATGAAAGCAAAAGGAAGAGTGAATGGAAGAAGGGAGGGAGGGAGGAAGGAAAGAAAGAAAGAAAGACAGGAGGGAGGGAGGGAGGAAGGAAAGAAAAAGAAAGTGGAAAGAAGGGTGGGAGGGAGGGAGGGATGGAGGAAAGAAAAAGAAAGAAGGAAAGGAGGAGCGGAGGGAGGGAGGGAGGAAGGGAAGGGAGGAAAAAAAGAAAGAGCAGGTAAAGTAAAATAGAATAAAGTATGAAATACAGTAGCGTTATTAAAATTAAAAAGTAATTATTGAAAAAAACACGGACCGATAGAACCCTGGGACATATGGTGGAAGCAAAGCTATACAGAGAGAATCTTACACAGAAGATTACACATACACATTCACAAAAAGAGAGCAGGGGGAAAAATCAAAAATCTTGCTCTCCAAGTCCACCTCCTCGATTTGGGATAATTCGTTGTAAAAAGAGGAAAAGGGCGAAAAGTCTGAAATCTTGCTAAGTCCACCTCCTTAATTTGAGATAATTCGTTGTAAAAAGAGGAAAAAGGGGGGAAAGTCTTAAATCTTGTCCTCAAAGTCCACTTCCTCAATTTGGGATGATTCGCTGTCCATTCATGCACTCCACAGACGCAGGGCACATCAAATGGACCGTGGAGCTTTAATCCGCTGCCTCCGAGGCTGCACAGAGAGATTTCCCTGTCTCTGCTCTCACAACTCCCGGGTCTCAGCCTTGGACCTGGCCCCGCCTCTGCGCGTAGGCCGCCGGAGGGCGTCCGTTCTTCACTCAGACAGGACGGGTTTAAAGGAGCCGCTGATTCGGGGGCTCTGGCTCACTCCGGCAGAGGGGAGGGAGGGGAATGCCCTCTCCTCACGCACCAGGCAACAAAAGGGAAGAAAGTCTCTTGCCTCTCCGGTAGCTCCAGACCCTTTCCCCGGACTCCCTCCGGGCTAGCACTAACCCCTTTAGGGTCTCTTCCTGCCGCCAGCCCCAGTCCTCTCCCTGCGCTCCGACTGAAAGCCGATACCCGAGCCTCAGCTCCCAGCCCCGCCCGCCCTGGCGGCCGAGCAGACAAGCCTCTCGGGCTGGTGTGTGCCTGAGGGCACCGATCCTCTGTGCCAAAATCTCTCTGCTTTGCCCTCCACACCCCTGTTGCTGTGCTCTCCTCCGCTACTCCGAAGCTTTCCCCCTCCGCCACCTGCAGTCTCCGCCCTCGAAGGGGCTTGTAGTGTATAGAAACCTTCCCTCCTTCACGGCTCCCTCCCACTGGTGCAGGTCCCGTCCATATCCTATTGTCTCTGTTTATTCTTTTTTTCTTTTGACCTACCCAGGTATGTGGGGAGTTTCTTGCCTTTTGGAGGGTCTGAGGTCTTCTGTCAGCGTTCAGTAGGTGTTCTGTTGGAGTTGTTCCACATGTAGATGAATTTCTGATGTATCTGTGGGGAGGAAGGTGATCTCCGCGTCTTACTCTTCCGCCATCTTCCTTCTCCTATTCGGCACAGATAATTTTTAAGAGCATAATCCAAAGATGCATCTTTACATAAAATAGTATACTCTCCATCCTGATTCAAAACCAGAATCTCTCTGAATGAATTTTTTGTCTCTGACAGTGACATTAAAACGTTTGGTGTACTCCTAGGAATCTATTCTAATGAAATAATTAGATACATGGTCAAGATTTATATACATGGGTGGATATTACACTGTTATTTAAAGGAGAAAAAACTGCAAACCCTCTAAATGTTGAATAAGAGAGGTTTGATAAAATTTGGGCCTATATATATCATGACAAGTCATTACAGATCAAGTTTTAAAGAATATGTAGTGATGGGAGAAAATGTTTGCCTTATATACTAAGATTTAAAACTCAGGATATTAAAATATACACGGTAAATGTTTTCAGTTTGGAGGAAGATCTGTAAATGCAGGAAAAAATAAAAGACTGGAAGGATGTATACTGAAATTAACAGGGTATCCCTGGGGGTGAGATTATGCATGGATTTTATTTTCTTCTTTATACTCTATATTTTTAAACTAGTCTACATAATTGTTTATTATTTTTGTAATGAGAAAAAAGTAAACTTTTAAAAGAAATTTGGTGTAGTAACATTATTTTCCTCTATGGAATTAATTTTTAAATATAAAAAAATACTATCCCTCTAACATTTCTACATTTTCTTAAATCTTCATTCTGGATCTGGCATGCTTATCTCTATTAAAACTTTTGAATCAATTTGTAACATTGTGACAAATTGTGTTTATGACACATCCTATGGCAATTAACTCCATAAATTTACTTCTTGATGTCACACGGTGTAATACCAATTACCTCCCTGGGCTATTGGGAAGACTGGACGATACAAAGAATGTGTGGAACCTCATCCAGTGTCAACGCATAATGAGCCCTCACCACTGGTTCCATCCCCCTCTGCCTGGACTTATTCCCCTCACTACTCTCTGCCTTGTACAGTGTTAATTTTTTAATAATGAATAATTCACTTCTTTTATCATTGTGGTAAAATGTACATAAAATAAAATTTACCACTGTAATCTTTTGTTAAGTATACAGTCTGAGGCATTAAGTACATTCACATTGTTTTACAACAATCACCATCATCCATCTCCAGAACTTTTTTCATTTTCCCAAACTACAACTCTGGACCCATAAAAAAAATAAATAAATAACTTCCTACCCACTTCTCTTCCCAGCCCCTGACAACCACCGTTCTACTTCCTGTCTCCATGAATTTGACTACTGTAGGTACCATATATAAGCAGAATCATAGAGTATTTGTCCTTCTGTGACTGACTTATTTCACTTAGCATAATGTCCTCCAGGTCCACCCATGTTACAGAGCGTGTGTCAGAATCTCCCTCCTTTTTAAGGCTGAGCAATATTCTACTGAATGTATATAGAACATTTTCTTTATCCATTCATCCTTTGATGGACACCTGGGTTGCCTCCACTTTTTGGCTCTTGTGAATAATGCTGCTATGAACATGGGTGTACAAATATCTGTTTGAGCAATTCTTTTGCTTGAAGTAGAGATTGCGGGTATGGTAATTTTAAATTCCATTTAAAATTTTTCATGGAATGGCAAACTGTTTAGTTTTGTTAGTGGCTGCACCATTTTACATTTTCTAGTGTCATTTTTATTCATGTTTCTTCTCTCAGATTAGGTTGATATTATCCTGCGATCAAGTGCATTCACATCCAAACCACCCAGAGCAACTAAAAAATTGCCACAAGCATTGTAGATACTCAATAACTACTTGATGGACTCACAGATACAAAGAACAAACTAGTGGTTACCAGTGGGGAGAGGGAAGGGGGAGGGGCAAGATAGGCGTAGGGGATTAAGAGGTACAAAGTTCTATGTATAAAATAAATAAGCTACAAGGATAAATTATACAGCACAGGGAATATAGCCAATATTTTATAATAACTTTAAATGGAGTATAATCTATAAAAATATTGAATCACTCTGTTGTGTACCTGAAACTAATATAATATTGTGAATCAACTGTACTTCAAAAACAACTTACCATTAAAAAAGCTTTTTTTCTAACTTCTAGAAGCTCATATCCATTCTTTTTTTTTTTTTTTTTGCGGTACGTGGGCCTCTCACTGCTGTGGCCTCTCCCGTTGTGGAGCACAGGCTCCGGACGCGCAGGCTCAGCGGCCATGGCTCATGGGCCCAGCTGCTCTGCGGCATGTGGGATCTTCCTGGACCGGGGCACGAACCTGTGTCCCCTGCATCGGCAGGCAGACTCTTCATTTCCATTCTTAATGTGTTCCTTCTTCTCTTCCTCATTCTTCCGTCAGCTCTCATGTACTGTGATTGAGTAGACCTCTGCTAATAATTTCCATATCCTTAATGATTTATAAACTTTGGTCATGTTGCTCCTTCTTTTAGTATCATTCAGCCTTTAAAACCTCAGACAAAGGAGTAAGAAAGACCTGGCCTCAAATCCTGGCCTTCCCACTTACTTATAAGTAACATGACCTTGGACAAGATGATAACTCTTGTTTCAGATATTTATTGCTGTGTAACAAAACACTCTTAAGACTTAGTGGCTTGAAACAGTAACCATTTTATTATTCATTTCAATTCTGCGGGTCAAATTGGTCAATTCTTGTACAACATGGTGGTGTCCGCTAGGATCGCTCACATGGCTGCATTCATCAGCGAGCTTGGCTTGGGTTCAAGTGACCAAGAGCGCCTCACTCAGATGTCTGGCACCTCAGCTGGGGTGGCTAGAATCGCTGGGGGCTTGGCTGGGTCTTTCTTTCTTCATAGCTTCTCATAAAAACTGACCCTTTTTTCTATGAGGCCTTTCTCTCTCAACAGGGCAGTTAGACTTCTTTCCATGGCAACTGGCTTCCAAGAGAACGACGACACACATTGCCAGCTGTCTTAGAACATGGGCCAGAATCAGCCCAGTGTCACCTCCAATGTATTCTAGCCATGACGATAGCCATGAGCCAGCCGAGACTCAAGGGGAGGGGAAATAAACTATAACACTTGGTGGGAGGAGGGCCAAGTGTGTCCTGGGAGGGGAGGAATTGGTGGCCATATTGGCAAAGAAACCCATCTCTAAGTCTCTGTTTCCCCATCTGTAAAACTGAAGATACTAATAGATGCTATCATTATAAGATCATAGTGAAGATTCAACATGATAATGCATGCAAGATGTACACTAATCATGACTCCAATCATTATTATTATTATTGCTATTTTATTCCAATCAGGGTGGAAGTTGTTCAGGCTCATTCTGAAATTCACTTCTCTTTCTTTAATAAGATCAACACCATACTAATCATCACCTCAAAGAGGACTGGAACCAATATAAAAACCTCTATCCTCCCTGGCACAAGTCAGACCTCCCTGGGAATCTTCAGGGGTTTCCAGTCTCCATGCCTGCTCCCCACTTCCCTCTTGTGGTGTGGCTCTTGGAGTGAAAGGTCATCAATATTTTTGGGGCCCACTTTCAAAATGCAACAGCTTCTGCAATTTATTTTTATGAAATCAGCATTTTGCTTCTTGGAAGATCTTAATGCCCTTCTCTCTTTGAACTCTGAGATTTCATTATGTACTTTCATGAAAGAAAAATAAAAAGCAGAGGGTAGCACAAAATGCACTCACTTCATAACTCAGATATTTAAAGAAACATATCATTTCCATGCTGATTTGGTGTTCCTCACCAAATCGTATCCATTGGTGAGTGGGAGGAAAGATTCACTCAAGAGTGGATCTGAATTGAAGAGTAGTCTAGGGCTTCCCTGGTGGCGCAGTGGTTGAGAGACTGCCTGCCGATGCAGGGGACATGGGTTCGTGCCCCAGTCTGGGAGGATCCCACATGCCATGGAGTGGCTGGGCCCGTGAGCCATGGCCGCTGAGCCTGCACGTCCGGAGCCTGTGCTCTGCAACGGGAGAGGCCACAACAGTGAGAGGCCCGCGTACTGCAAAAAAAAAAAAAGGGTAGTCTAATATGATCATTTAAACAGTTCCTTTTAGATGGGGTACCATGTCTCTTAGACACTCTTTCCCTCCTCCTGGTTTCCTCTCTAAACTGATCCCATATGGATATTGAGGCTTCCTAGACAAATGGAAGAGCCAAGGAAGATAACTTGCCCATAAGCTTTTTGAGCCTGATGCCCTTTGCAGGGGCTGGAAGAAGGTACATGTAAAAAAATGTATTTATTTACTTATTTGGCTGCGTTGGGTCTTAGATGCGGCATGAGGGATCTTCGTTGTGGCATGAGAGATCCTTCGTCGTGGCACAGGCTTCTCTAGTTGCAGTGTGTGGGCTTCTCTCTAGTTGTAGTGCATGGGCTCCAGAGTGTGGGCTCAGTAGTTGCAGCACACAGGCTTAGTTGCCCCATGGCATGTGGGATCTTAGTTCCCTGACCAGCGATCGAACCTGCATCCCCTGCATTGGAAGATGGATTCTTAACTACTGGACCACCAGGGAAGTCCCAGAAGGTACATTTTTAATAGTTCAATTTCTTCCATGGTTATTGGTTTAATGTTTCGACTTCTTCTTGGACAAATTTTGGTTACTTATATTTTCCTAGAAAATCATCCATTTCATGTGGGTCTCATATTCATTGTTATAAGTTGTTCATAAATGTTCCCTTTAAAAAGTACCCTCTATATGTGTACATTTCATACCTTTTCATGGCTGATATTACCTATCAAGTATTTTCTCTTTTTTATCAATCATTCTAGCCAAATAATTTTTAACCTTCAAAAAGCAAACCTGTGGCTTTATTGATCAAGTTTGCTGAGTTTTCTCCATTTCATTATTTCTTCTTCTATATTCATTAATTCATTTCTTACCACTTACTTTGGCTTCATTTTGTTTTTCTTTTCAATCTTTTTTTTATGTTCTAATAAATAAATGTAGGGCTAGCGTTTTCTTCTGAAAATTGCTTTGGCCATATCCCATTGGTTTTGATGTGTGTTTTCATTGTGGTCCAATTCCAAGCAGTTTACTTCCTCTTTAAACCAAGAGATCTTTAGAAGTGTGTTTTTATATTTCAGGAGTATAGATTTTTTTTTTGTTTTTGTTCCCTGTTTGTTAATCTCCAAATTTATTGAATTCTGGTCAATGAATGTGGCCTGGATAATAACAGTTTTTAAAAGTGTGTTGTTATTTCCTTTGGGCAAAGAACAGTCAATTTTGGTGAGCTCTGCATGTGTGCTTTTAACTTAAAAAAAGGGCTTAATATTGCATTATTTTTACCTTCCAGTATTGTCATAATTTCTGAGAAAGGCAACAATATAGTTGCATTGATAGCACTGGACTCATTTGTTCAACAGATTTTCACTGAGTGCCTGCATATTCTAGGCACCACAGGCTTTGGGAGACAGAAAGATGAGCAAAAACAGACACAGTCCACCCTTGTGAGTTCATGGTCTAGTGGGAGAAGCAGGTATGAACCACAGAGTCCCTTTAGTGAAACAATGAGCCAAAGAAAAAAACATTTGGTTCTGTGAATGCATATCACAAAAGATCCTATCCTAGGGAAAGCTCTCCTGATATTTGAACAGAGCCAAAAGGGGAGTGGAAACTAACTAGGATAAGGACTGGGGAAGGGAGAGGAAGAAGAGCGTGTCACAACGCTCTTTGTGGAATGTTATCAGGTATATGTGGTGGGGCCCTGGGAGTAGGCCAGGGTGGCTGTAGCACCCATGGTGGAATGTTCACCACACTGGCCGAAGCTGGGAAGTGTTTGTGTTTGTGTGTGTGTGTGTGTGTGTGTGTGTGTGTGTGCACGCGCTGGCAGGAGGGGGTGCAGACCATATAAGGCCTAATAAAGAATATTTATCCTAAGGGATTTCCCTGGTGGTGCAGTGGTTAAGAATCCACCTGCCCGTGCAGGGGACACGGGTTCCAGCCCTGGTCCGGGAAGATCCCACATGCCACAGAGCAACTGAGCCTGTGCGCCACAACTACTGAGCCTGTGCTCTAGAGCCCGCGAGCCACAACTACTGAGCCCTGCAACACAACTACTGAGCCTGTGCTCTAGAGCCTGCGAGCTACAACTACTGAGCCCGTGTGCCACAACTACTGAGCCCATGCGCCTAGAGCCCACAACAAGAGAAGCCACGGCAATGAGAAGCCCACGTACCACTACAAAGAGTAGCCCCTGCTCGCCGCAACTAGAGAAAGCCCGTGTGCAGCAACAAAGACCCAACGCAGCCAAAAATTTAAAAAATTTAAAAAAAAAGAATATTTATCCTTAAGAAAAATGGGAAGTCAGTAAAAGAATTTAATTAGGCTTATGGGACCATATTTGTGGTTTTAAGAGATATTTTGTAATGTTTGCTCCAGGAGTTTTTTATTCCTTGATATTGTGCATATAGGGGTCCCACTTCCCTTCTTGCCCTTTAGCAACATTGATCTAAATATAGTTAAGAAAACTAATCCCCAGGTGCATTTTCTATTAGAGGCCTGCAAACTACCCTGTACCTTTGGAACCAAGTCTGTACTGCTAGTATAATAGATTATAATAATCATAACTATAAGAATCATATAATAATAGCTACCGTTTTTTGAGCATTTGGTCTGTGCCCTAGTTCTGTGCTAGGTCCTCTACAAGTTTAATCTCCTTTGATCCTCACAACAACCTTATGAGCTTTTTTTTTTTTTTTTTTTTTACCACATATGTTAATCACCATGCCTGTCACCCTTTGTAAGAGAAACTCCCTGCCCACAGCCTTCCTTGAATGGGGGATGCCGTCAGTGGCTTTGATTTATCTGATGTGATTATCCTCAAACACACACACACACACACACACACACACTCATTTCTGATTGGATCAGGGGTGAGCCTGGGACCCAACAGCAACAAATCCAATGGCCAGCCAGCAGTTTTTAGGGTATCATAACACAAAAAGCCTTATCCAAATAGATTCTTGCTTTTAGACATTTCAAGTTGGGATGTATAAAGCAAATCAGTTAATTGCAGAAACTGAAGTTAAAAGATGAAAGGCCAGCGAGGCCATTGATGGGCCTGAGAAAGTTGAGGGCATAAGTAATTCAAAGGTACAAAGAAGCAGAAGCTGGAAAAACTGGTTCATAGTGGGAAGAGAAGCAGATTCAAGAAGAAGCCAACTCTTGGACAACAGCTGAGCCATGTGAATGATGGGCACTAGAGAAAAGATCCACACATTCCTGCCTTGGCATCCAATTCCAGTCTCTGAAGCCCAGCCGCAGTGTGGTTCCCCCTCCCAGCTTTTCATGAGATACCTGCCTCCCCTGTCAGGCATCCCCAGAAGCTCATTACCAGAGTGCACCTGGAGGAAACTCCGCTCCATGAAACACGAGAAACTCAGCATTGTCGGGTGCAGATGAAGAAATAGAGGCTCAGAGAGGTTAAGTAACTATCCCAAATTGCCACAGCACATTGGCAGAGCAGAAATTCAAACTCAAATGAGTGTGACTGTAAAGCCCTCGCCTTTAAGCATCGTGCTGTTAATATTACAGCAGCAGGAATTATCTGCTTAAAAATATTTGCTCAGACCTTTATCTTTTTACCTTGACAATAAACACCGGGGGTACACTACTCTCAAATTAGTAAACTAAGTCACCTGGCATTATTGGCCTATTGTTAAGTACCACAGCTTAATAATATTTAACATGAGATGATCATTGCTTTTGAGTGGACTACACAAAAGCAGTGTTTTGATCTAGTCAGCTATTTGGAGAGCGGGGCTGGGGGCGGGGGTGGGGGCAGGGACACATCAAAAGATGGGTTTATAATTTCTCTTCCAAGAACTGATTAGAGTCTTGCAGGTCTGAGACCTGATTATCCATTTAACTGGGGAGTGGCCATGGATGAACTGGATCATGTGAAAGAAACTTCTAGCAATCACTGAGAAGCAGACAGCTGCTAATCCAGTTTTTGGTTGTGGAGGAACAGAGCTGGGCACCCAATCAACCCTATTTGTGGTCCTCTAAGTGGAATGTCCTCTTACTTGTAAAAGGGTTTCCAGGTGAAGTGGCAAGGGGAGAGAGTCCACAATGAATTTACTGAGTGCCTAGTAAGGATGAGGCCTTGTCTTCAAGGAAAGTGTAAAGGTCAGAGTCATAGGTCCGCAAAGCCTTAAGTAGGTCACCTTTGCTGTGACACAGCAGGAACTCTCTGAGATTGCAGCCTTCTGGTAAACCACCAACACTTTCTCTCCCAAGACCCTTCTCGCATGTGTGCACTGACCCAATTGCCTCTCCAGATGGTCCCAGGTCCCGTGCTGAGGGCCGTGGAGATCTTCCTCTTTGGTGTCCCTTCTCAGCAAGGCCTTATGTGTCCTGAGCTAATTGCAGTTGAAGACATTTCCTTTTCTGACCTTTGCCAAACCACCTTTTACCTAATTCCTGGTGTTTACCCTGTCGAGAGGGGGTGTGGCCAGAAGCCAGAGACCAGACGGACCCACAGAGGCAAGAGAGATTAGGAAAGTCCCAGTGGGATGCCACAAGCCCCAGCTACATGTCCCATGAGTGTCGGCCAACAAACTGAGTCACAGAGTCCAGTGGCAAAGATCAAAACCAAGCCTTGAGGGCAGCCACCGGATTCCACAGATTGTCCCTCAGGTCCACCTTCACTCTTCTTTCCTTCTCCATATACCAACTATTACTCACCAAATGTTTTTCTTTTTAAAATTCATTTTTACCTTTTATTTTTTTTAATAGGCAGTCACTTTTATTTATTTTTTTAATAAATTTATTTATTTTATTTTTGGCTGTGTTGGGTCTTCGTTGCTGCATGCAGGCTTTCTCTAGTTGTGGAGAGCGGGGGTTACTCTTTGTTGCGGTGCACGGGCTTCTCATTACGGTGGCTTCTCTTGTTGCGGAGCACCGGGTCTAGGCACGCAGGCTTCCGTAGTTGTGGCACTCGGGCTCAGCAGTTGTGACACACAGGCTTCGTTGCTCCGCGGCATGTGGTATCTTCCTGGACCAGGGCTTGAACCCGTGTCCCCTGCATTGGCAGGCAGGTTCTTAACCACTGCACCACGAGAGAAGCCCCTAAGTCATTTTTAAACTTAAATAAGTAAAACTGTATATCAGTAGAGTAAATGAAGAATGAAGGTCACTTGTCAAAAATAAAAAAGGAAGCCTTAAAAATAGATATAACTATCAAGGTAGAAATCATCTGTCCACGTTTTACCTAAAATTGTAGGTCATGGCCATGGCGGAGTGCCTGCCTCACCTTGGCCTGCCTTGGGCTGGGGTGTCCAGGCCTGACCCAGAGTCAGCCTTGCACGTGGGGCCTGTTTCCACCACCTGTGGTTGACAGACTGAAGTGACTTCAGCTAGCTGGACCTGTTTCCTTCCCCATCAATGGGGGACCAAAATAGTACCTGCTTTGTAGGGCTACTGCAAAGATTAAATGAAATAATGCAACGAAAGCTCTTAGCACAAGGCCTGGCACACATTATACACTCCACAAATACTGTCTATCTTTTCCAGAGCTCTCCCTATAAGTGCACTTGTGATTTTCAGACCGTTCATCACAATGTTTGTTTGGGAAGCATGGTTTTTAATCAGTAAGACCAAAGTTCAACTTGAAATAGAAGGCATCTAAGTTATGAAACAGAGAGAAAAATATAATTATAGTGCTATTATTGCTCAGGATGAGAAACAGTAAACTAGAACAATGGTTCATGAGGAGCAATTGGCCAAGATTAAACGCATCGTTATGAAGGCGGTCAGGACTGCCTCTAACAGAAGGGGCTGGCCCCGCCCCCTGGCTCCACCCCCCTCCCCCAAACAGCCCTGTAGCGGAACCTAACCCTGGCTTCTTGGCAGCACTGGGAGTGAATCAGGTCAGCCTGAGTCCAGAGTCCTGAGTCCTGAGCCCCACTTGGCACAGTTTCAACCACAGGTCTGGGGTCACAGTCGTGCCTGCTCCAGGCCAGAGGCATGGCTCCCTGCACTCAAGGTGCCTCTCAGCTTGGAGCAAGGGGGCACAGCTGTGGCCAGTTCCCAGCCTCCAGCACAGCAGCTTCCAGACATTCTGCCACAGAATTTTCCCAAATGAAACTTCCCCCCTTCCTGTACAGCTTGGCTCTGGCCACCTTGAACTCCTCTCACTTTCAACCACTTCCTCTCTTTCTCAACACGAGCTTCCCTCCACATGCCCTGAGTTTCTTCATCATGTCACTTCACCCACCTTCCAGGACACTAATTTACCTTCCTCCTCTCCTCTCCTCTCTCTCCTCTCATTCTCTTATTCTTTCTTTTTCACCCTACCTTCTCCTCCCCTCCCTTTCTTCTTTCCCAAATGTTTTGAGAGCATTTACTAATGGGCTAGGTATTGTGTTAGAGATTACTGTGGTAACAGGATCCTTGTCTTTATGGGATGCTTTCTCTAAAAGGAAAAACTGACACTAACAAATAATTTCTTGAATAATTATTTAATTACACCCATAATAATGCTGAAAATAAGGAATCCAAGTGGGCCAGATCCTACAGACGTGACTTGACATTGTCCACGACCAGCTGGCATATCTAATATGCTAGACGGGGACTGCCCTGTAGAGCAAAGATTATGTCTGCTTCACATTATATCTCCAGGGTCTAGTACAGAGCCTGGCATGAACATAGTAGACACTCAACAATTACTTGTGGAATCAATGAATAAAGTGCTTTTAAGTATAACCTGTTAGTGCTCATTTAGACATGGGAGTCATGAGGGAAAGTCCCCTTTCTCAAGCCCATCTCCTCCCCTCACCCTATCAACAGCCAGGTAATTAATAGCCAATTAGATGCTAAAGGAATGAGGTGTCAAGGAATAGAGGAAGGCCAAGTATTCTCCTAGATTCTCTGCCCTCAGCTCTCCCACTGAGGAAAATGTACCCAGAACCTCCCTCCCAGGAACTCCCGGCTTTGGGGACAAAAAAAGGGCAATGCCTCTGCCTGGCTTCACAACTTCTTTGGTGTGGAGTCATTTTGACTACCCTCACCATGGCCAAAAAAGTGTCTTTCAATTCACATCCGCTTTGGGACTTGTTATTCCGACTGCCTCAATTATGCAGGAAGCAGTGGGTTACTGAAAATCATGCTAATGTGAACAGCTATGAAAAGATATTAATCCAAAATGAGGGGCAGGGTACAACTTCTAGTAATAAGTGAAAGGAGAAAATATCCAGAACACGTCTACTCCATCACAGTTTCACTTCAAACTGGAAAATAATAACGTGTTAAAAGATGGGAGGAAACAAACTGACAAAGTAAACAAACCCTCCAATTACAGCACAGGCACCACTGAGAGGAGGGAAGAGTACCACTGTCAGCCTCAGGCCCTCAGGGAGATGTGTGGAAGTCGCGATGTGTGAGAAGGGAGAAGATGGGCCATCATGCAAGAAATAACCAGCCTTGGGCTTGACCTGAACTTGACCTGGCTCTGATAGGAATCTGTCCAACTTGGCAGTGATGTGACTGTAAATTCCATGGATTTGAAAGCACAATTCACAGCAAAAAACTTGATTGCATTTTGGACAGAATTATCCTCATTGTTACTGAGCTGGACAAAAAAAAATGTGCAAGAGATGCAGCATCTCTGTCTGGCCTGGGACACAATTGGTCCCATTCTCCCTGGTACCCAGGGGAAGTAGGCTGATATAAGGGCTGGTGAGGTCACCTTCAATGCACCGTGTGTGTGCCGGCAGGCACGTCAGTGCGAAAGAGAGACGGATGCACGGCCCACTTTGGGACAAGCAATAAGCTCAGCATGCTTGCTTCATAAACTCAGAATTTAATAGCTGTAAAGGATGTTAGAAACTGCCCAGTCCAAAAGTCCTGAAGTAGTTCAAGCCCATTGTTTCCAGGGTGAGACTGAGGTCAAGACACAGGAAATGACTTACTCAGAGAGCATTGCTAAATTGGTAGCAGAGACAAGACCTGCTCACAAGGTGCCTTCTTCTACTTCAATTTCCTCATGTGGTAGAGGTCAGTAAATGTTAGCCATCATCACCTCTGTTACTATTATATGCACTTTGCACACCCTGTGGCAATTAGATTGTATCTTCCTGCCTTGTGATGGCAGAAACTGAGAGGCACACAGCTAAGGAGGCGCAGCCCTGGAACCCTGGTGTTCGGATTCCACTGCTGTGCTCCCCCCGGTCCCCACACTGTCTCCGTGCACGCTGTGTCCTGTGATCTGTACACTGTGAAGCTCTGAGCCTAGAAAGACCCTGTGATTGTTGGTTCTAGAAAATAGCTCTGCTAACTTTGTCTGCACAGCGGCTGGGCTGTTGGGATGCTCCCCATGGGGACAAGTGAACAACCTCTCCAGGATGACCCTTTTCTTTCTGGTGAGTGTACAACTGGGGACCGTGCCAGAAAAGCAGAAGCAGTTCAGACAGGATGCTGGAGAGGCAGACAAGCAGCAGATCCCAGAAGGACCCTGTCCAGCTTAGGGTGCTTGGATTTTAGTTTACCTATGGAAACGCTGGTGCCATTTGAGCAATCAAATGCCGTGGCAAGATCTGTGCTTGAGGTATTTCGTGCTGGCGGTTGGGCGAAGGATGATTTTGAGAGGGTTGGAGGAGAGGTGGGGAGGACTGATGGGGGTGGCAGCTTAGGGGAGATGATGGTTGTAGGGGAGCAGTGGAGGGGCAGACTGAGGCCAAAAAGGGTGGAGTCAGGGTGAGCCTCCAGTTTGCAGCTTTGATGGCTGAGTGGGAAGAGGGAGGAAGACACATGACACCGGGGGCAAGACTAAAAGTTCTGATTTAGACAGTTTGAGATAAAGACGCCCAAAGGATATTTGAGCCTGGATTCCTCCAAAGCAAGGCCTGGCACACAGATTTATGCACTGGTTGTTTATTTCAGAAGTGATCCCAGGGAAAAGGAGTGAGAGACCAGGGAGGCTAAAATAAGACAGCATGGAAAGTCAATCAAGGATGTGCATCGTGTTGGCCCCTCCATGGGACACTAGCACTGGATCCTCCCAGGGCCTCCTGGGGAACTTACACTACATCTCAGGATTGGCCACCAGAGAGACAAAAGGGAGAAGCATTATCCACTGGTTCTTGTACCTCACTGGTCCAGGGCTTCTCCATGGAATGTCATGCCTGCCCTCTGCCCCCATTATCTGAGTTGCTCATGTGTAAAGCTCGGGCACTTCCACAGGTGGCTGGCATGAATGAACAGGTGTCCAGGGGCATCAGAGAAGCTCCAAAGCAGGAAGCAAGGTGTAAGCTACTTGCTGAGGTAAGTTACTATGCGAACTAAATCAAAGCCAGGGCAGAACTGCCTGCTAGAGCTGCTTCTAGACTTGGAGGTGAGACCGAGGGTCTGTGAGATGGTGCACAAGAGGCATCCAATTCATGAGACATCTTGGTGGGACTGTCCAGTGGGCAGATGCATAAATCATCTAACCACTTCTCCGGTGGCACAGTGGTTAAGAATCTGCCTGCCAATGCAGGGGACACAGGTTTGAGCCCTGGTCCGGGAAGATCCCACATGCTGCGGAGTAGCTAAGCCCGTGTGCCACAACTACTGAGCCTGTGCTCTAGAGCCCGCGAGCCACAACTACTGAGCCCGTGTGCCACAACTACTGAAGCTTGCGTGCCTAGAGCCCATGCTCTGCAACAGGAGAAGCCACCGCAATGAGAAGCCCGCACACTGCAATGAAGAGTAGCCTCCGCTTGCTGCAATTAGAGAAAGCCCGCGTGCAGCAATGGAGACCCAATGCAGCCAAATAAATAAATTTTTTAAAAAAGAGAAGAAGAAGAAGAGAGGCGGGGGCTGGAGATAAAGATTTGGGAATCATCAGTGTACAGGTGGTGGTTGAAACCATGGGAAAGTGTGCTGAGTGCCAAGAGCAATGAGCTGAGGACGGCAGCCTGGGGAACATGCCAGGGGAAGGCAGAGAAAGAGGAGCCCACAGCAGAGCAAGAAAGGCTAGGGAGGTAGAAGGAAGTGTGCAAAGTGTGGTTCCGCAGGAGCCAAAGGGGCAGCAAGGGGACTGGTTTGAAGGCCTCTAATTCATCACAGGCCCTTAGAAACCCCACCAGGCCTGGGATTCAGGAGGTGCTGGGTGCCATCAGCAAGAGGAAGCTTAGTAGAAGTGTGGCATCGGAGGCCAAAAACAGTGGGCTGAGGTATGAACAGGAGGTATGAAACTGGAAGGAATAGTACAGCCTGCAGAGTCACGGGGATTGCCCTCAAACAGGATGAAGGCAACAAGGAAGTGAGAAGAGATTTTAGGTCAGAGAGAGAGGAGCTGAGGGAGATCAGACAAAAAGCGATGCACTTTTAGACTGGGGGAGCACATGAGCTAGAACTGGCCATTTTTCTTTTCTGACTGTGACCTTCACACCTGAGGATCACAGGAAGAGTCTGCTCTAGCACTTAGTTATTGCTATTAGTCAGTTAGTATTTACGAAGCCTCGTGCAAGTAACTGAGGACAATACAAGAATGACTGTGGGGCTTCCCTGGTGGTGCAGTGGTTGAGAGTCCGCCCGCCAATGCAGGGGATGTGGGTTTGCGCCCCGGTCTGGGAAGATCCCCCATGCCGTGGAGCGGCTGGGCCCGTGAGCCATGGCCGCTGAACCTGCGCGTCGGGAGCCTGTGCTCCGCAACGGGAGAGGCCACAACAGTGAGAGGCCCGCGTACCTCAAAAAAAAAAAAAAAAAAAGAATGATTGTGATCCCGTCCCTACATGTCAGGAGCACTCAAGCTTAGAGCCTGGGAATTAGCTACGCTCCAGAGAAAGTTCGAAACTGGGCTGGGTCAGGGATGCTAATCTGGGGTCCAGGAGTCTATTCATTCTTTCAACAAATTTGCTGAGGGTCTACGATTGGCCAGGCCTGATCCAGGTGTTGAGAATACATCAGACAACAAAACAGACCAAAATCTTGCTCTCGTGGACCTTATATCTTAACAAGATGTATTAGTCAGAAGAGTCTGCAAAGCATCAGTGGCTTAACCAAGCAATGCTTCATTTATTTCTCCTTCACACAAAGTTCACTGTGATTCTCCAGGGCAACTGTCCTCCAGGCAGTGACTCAGGGGTCCAGAAGGCTTCACCAACTCAGTCTGAGGTTCCTTGGTTGCTATGGCAGAGGAACAGAGGAGAGACGGGAACCTGCCATGGGCTTGTCAGTACAGCAGGAAATACCCACCACACTTTCCTTCAGGACATGTCACATGGCCTCACCTAATGACACACAGGCAAGAAATCTGGAGGAGCAAATGGAATAATTGGTGAGCACTATCATTTCTGCTCCTTGCCAGGAGACAGCCTATAGACATAATAAATAAATAACTTATATACTATATAAGAAGGTGGTTAAGTACCATGGGAGAGGGAGAGCAGGGTAAGGTGGATGGGCAATGTCTGGGCTGGGGGGTAGCATTTTTTTTTTTTTTTTTTTTTTTTTGGTATGCGGGCCTCTCACTGTTGTGGCCTCTCCCGTTGCGGAGCACAGGCTCCGCGGCCATGGCCCATGGGGCCAGCCGCTCCGCGGCACGTGGAATCCTCCCCGACCGGGGCACGAACCCGCGTCCCCTGCATCGGCAGGCGGACTCTCAACCACTGCGCCACCGGGGAAGCCCCCAGGGGGGGAGCATTTTTAAAGAGGGTATTCATGGTAGGTTTCATTGAGAAGGTGGCATTTGAGCAAAGCCTTAAAGGAGGTGAGGGAGCCATTTGAATATCTGGGAGAAGAGCGGCCTCAGCAGAGGGAACAGTATGTACAATGGCCCTAAGGCGGGAAGATGTCTTGGGGAGGAGAGAGCAGTAGTAGGAAGTGAGGTCAGATGGGTGGGGGGGGCGGGGGCGGACGGAGGAGAGGAACAGTGTACAGACTGGGTAGGGCCTTAGAGGCCATTTGTCAAAACTTTGAGGGGAAAGGAAGCCACTTACAGGATTGGAGCAAAAGAGCGTGAAGCTTTTAACGTGACTCCTCTGGCTGCTCTTTGGAGAACAGACTGTAGGGCAGGGAGGCTTCCGGGAAACCAGATAGAAGGCCGTGCTAGTCACACCCAAGAGGGAGACGAGGGTGGCTGGGGCCAGGAGGGTAGCACCGATGAGAAGCAGTTCAATTCTGGACATTTTTGGAAGTCCGAGCCATGGGGCGGAGTTTCCGGAGCTTTCGTGCTTCATCAGCTCTGACTGTGTACGTCACAACAGTCCAGAGTCCCCGAGGTGAAAGTGAGTCCGGGGGCGGGGGGAGGAGGCGGGGAGAGCGAAGGTGAAGGGAGGGGTCAGGTGGGGAGTCCAGTGACAAGGCTGAGAACTAACTGGACTCTAAGCCACGCCCTTCCCTGCACAGCGAGCCTGCGGAGGGATTTGCCTTCCGAGCACGCGGAACCTGCTGACTGACGGGATGGTCATGCCCATTTCCCATGAAATCCCAGCCCTGCAGTCTGGCCGCTTGTCAGTTATCACAGATACACATTAAAGAGCAAGGTGAAGAGCCTGAGATCTGCACACTCAAGATGACCTTAAAAGCCAGGGTCAGAGTCAGAAAAGGAACGCTGGTGCCCTGCCTCCGGGCTTTAGTGCAGCTGCTTCCTTCTCCTGCTCTTCCCTCTTTGACCCATTTTTACCAAGGTCAGAAGAATTGGGGCAGCGGGGAGAGACGATCAGAGCGAGTCTTTCCGACCTATCCTCTCATCCCACCTCACTCCTCTGCACTTGGCACAGGCTTTGGGAGTCCCCGCACCAGCAGAATGTTCAAGTCTAGCCCTGTGGGGTGGATGGAATGTATCAGGAAGCACAGCAAAACAGCCGCAGTCTATGTAGTGGTTGGAGGTGAAAAGCAAAGACTCTGGTATTAGAACTGGTTCCAGTCCTAGTTTTGTCACCAGTTAGTTATGGTACCTGGGACAGTTACTTTAGCTTCAGTAAGGTTCATTTTCCCTATCTGAGAAATGGGGATAAAAGCTATGTCATAGAATTGTTATAACAGACATTATTGTATGTAAAGTGTCTGGCTCAGAATAGGAGGATATGACAGGTCCAGTATGTTGGTTCACTCAAAATCTCTTCTCAAACATCTTCTGCCTTCCTCTACTAGAGAGGGTAGAAGAGGGACAATACTCAAACTCCCAGCTCTTCTGTGGCTAGGGGTGGCCATAAAACCCAGTTATGGCCAGTGGGATGTAGGTAGAAGTCCTTGACTTTTCCAAATAAAAAGGCAGGGCTTCCAAGCAGCAAGTCCTTACTCTTCTCTCCACCCCCCTCCCCCACCTTCTTGCCTGGAACTCAACTGTGAGAGTGGAGGTAGAGCAGCCATCTTGCAGTCATGAGGTAACAAGACAAGAATCATAAGCAAAGGATGATGGGGTGGCAAGACAGAAAGCACTGGGTACTTGATGACATCGTGGATCCTCTATTTTAGTCCATGGCTACCTGCCCAGAAATTTATTGTTGTGTGAGACAAATACCTCCTCACTGGTATTCACCAGTGTTTGGTGGGGTTTCTGCTATGTGAAGCAAACACAATATCAATAGCTATCATCATCATCATCTCTGTTCTCCTGCATCTATCACAGCTTCCAGTCACAGATTTAGATTTTATTATCTAATTGGGGAGCCAATTAGGATTTATTAAATGAACCTCTAAGGTATCATTTCCCAGGGAGTATTCCAAGAAACATTGGTTTTTCCAGATATTAATAGGAGTTCTGAGAAAAGAAAACTCTCTACTGTCAAGTGAACAAATGGTGGTACCTGGCAGAGATACTGAGCCTGCATGCCACAACTACTGAAGCCCACGCACCTAGAGCCCGTGCTCTGCAACAAGAGAAGCCACCGCAGTGAGAAGCCCGTGAACCTCAACGAAGAGTAGCCCCCGCTCGCTGCAACTAGAGAAAGCCCATGCACAGCAACTAGAGAAAGCCCGCGTGCAGCAACCAAGACCCAATGCAGCCAAAAAATAAATAAATGAATGAATAAAAATTAAAAAAAAAATTCTGTGGGAAAAGTGGAAAGGAGAAAAATGGTGACCATGTGTATTAAAGAAAAGCTTGTTCATGTACTTTTAAACTAGATGGTGGTGGATATCAAATTCTCGTAGCCGGTGTCAAATTGCTGTGGTATTTAGAATTCCTTGGAAAATATTTAAGAGAGCAATGTAAGAGCTTTATTTTTAAATGGCAATATTTATAATATGTCATAAATCATATCCTTTGCAACTATTTAAACTTATCGTGAAACTTTTTAGATGCTTATTTAAAAAATGGATGGGGGTATACAGTTTTCAAAATTTTGGAGGAGTATACAGGCATCACTGCCTTAGAGGATCTGCTTTCATGGATAGATAAAAATGCCAAGTATTAAGCATGATATTGTGGAACTAGTGCTTCTACAATCATTTATTCTTCTGAAAAAGGCTAATTATAATCACTGCCTTGCATATTGTACTGTACCCAGCATCCTTTACACATAGATAAGCTAAACTTTACTCCTCTCTCTCTCCCACTTAATCACAAAAGACAGCTGTTTGGAATCCAAAGTTATTAATCTATTAATAAGATTTCATCTAAATTGTGCGGACAAGAATATAGTCTACAATCAAGTAGCTTAAAAGAGAAATACATTTGGAGGACAAAATACCAAAAAAAAAAAAAAAAAAGGATAGGATTCATAACAAAAAGCAAATTAAATATGTTGTCAGTGAGAGCTGAGTAGGAAAAATAGGCAGTGCCAAGGGATGAGAGTTAACTGCTCTGTACCAGCTGTCTTTTGAAGAATGTATTGTCTACTTTTATGGGATGCATATGTTGGGACCCAGTAGATCTAGAAAGAGATGGAAAAGGCAAAGAATAGCAATCAAGAACAATGAAGATCTGATTTTATTGAAAGGCCTAGATTCACATTAAAGTAGTTCACTTATTAAAAGATTTATGTTTCTGTCTAAATATAACAGGAAGTCAAATGGTAACCCAGGGGATGTTTTAGAGTCAAACCTCTCAGAAGAAGGGAATTACTTAGGGTGTATTAAGGATATATTAATATTTTTTTGAAGGGATATTTGTTTTGGTAAAGAATCTTTGGTGATCAAAATTCCTGCTTAGACTTCTTCCACTGTATAAAAGGAAAAATGAGATAAAAGTGAAGAAAATAAAACTTCAGATTATCACAACTATTGTAACATGATAGAATTGTAGCTTGAATCAATTCTAATAACTAAAGCCAACTTTTGGTTAATAATCATAAGAGATGCTATTAATAATATTAACTCAATTTATTGGTTATTAAGTAGTACTTATAACTGAATACATTATTCAGTTTCATAACTAATTGTCAAGCTTCATTTAAGCCAAAAGTCCTAATATCTTCTCTGGTAGAGGTGTCAAAATGATCTAAAGACAGGAGAGATGTAGGAAAGACCTGACTGAGTCACAGTAGGGACTCTTGACATTTGAAAATAAGGAGGCAAGAGAACAGGGCTGTTCTCTCCAGCCCACCCAGGAGAGAACAGAAGACCTGCTTTTAAGAAATCAAAACAACAGCAAAACAATTCTCTCATTTCCAGTCCCCTCCAACATCACATATCAAGTGTTAGTTATTTTGGTATGAAGAATAAGACTTTTCCCCAGTGAATTTCCTCCTTCTTCTGCATTGCCTTGCTCACTGTGAGTCCACAACCTGTACACCTGCACATGGCAGCCTTGATTCACCATCTACCATTCTCCCACACTAGAAACCTGGGAATCATCCTTGGTTTCCTCTAATATTTCCCTCATCCACTTCTCTCCATCTGTCTGTCTCCTAGCAAAGGACTCAAACATGTATGGAATAAATGACTTGATTTAATATGATCTATGATTGATCTCTTTCTTCAAGGAGTACTCTGTGAAAAATGAGGAGATGTATACAAAAACCCCTTGCCCTTTAGCTCTTCAGGTGCCACCTCCTCCAGGAAGCCTTCCAGATCCCCTTCCACCAATCAGACTCAGGTATGTGACCCTCCTCTGATCTCCCAAAGCACCCTGTGCTTACATTTGCCAAAGAACTTATAGTTCTGTCTTGCAATCATTAATTTACTTGCCTGAGTCCCCCACCAGTTAGGGACTTTTATACCTGGATCCCCAGTGCCTAGAAGAGTATCTGGTGCAAAATACAAAGACAATGAATGTTGTTGAATGAATGAATGAATGAATGATACAAGGAATAAGTGCAATAAGAGGTAGCCACAAAGCAGTCCTATGGGGAGACATATGAAAGAGCAGCTAATTCTGCTATTAGGGTGAGTCAGAATATGAGTTGGAGTTTCCCTAGTGAATGAGGCAAGGAAAGGTGTTATAAGCAGAAAGAATAGCATGAACAAAAGCATGTGGGCAAGAAAGCACATGAAATATTTAAGAAAATGGGAGCCTGGCAAAGGTCAAGAACAGCTTTGAGTGGGAGGAAATGGGGCAGATGTGGCTAGAAAATTTGTTTTAAACAAGTTGTAAAAGATCTGGAAGAGATATCAAGGGGGTTGAAAATTATAAAGTAGAAAGTCACTGAAGTTTTTAAGCAGAGTAATAACATGATCAGATCTCTAAAAGAGAAAAAATACTTTGTTTCTTTTTTGGTAACTAAAAGCCATAGATCTAACTTCCTCCATCTTTATATTTCTTGCTACTTCATGAAAGTGAAAAAACAAAGGCCAGCTGAAGCAATTCCTTGCCTGGTCTGAACTAGGCACTTTTTTTTCTTTTCCTTGTTTTCTGGCCAGTCGCTTGGTGAAGCGAGCGCATCATACAGCTGGGAAAACACGAGCTTCTCGAGTTTGTTTGGCTTCAGAGCTATGTGGGTGAGCGTGAGTCTGGGCAGTGTGTCAGCTCCTTCCTGAAAGTCTGGGTCAAGGAAGTCCAGGACACAACCTTGTTTACTTGATTTTGCTTTCAGTGTTGAGAACACTGGTTCTGATGACTACAAAGGTGTATGTGGTCGCTGTTGGCTCACAAGCCTGCAATTCCTTTGAAAAGATGATCTGATTGGGACAACTGTGACCTTATTTTAATACCTCAGTTCCTTTTGAAATGCCCAGATGGAACTTGATGCTTTATTTTCCTAGTGGATTTTGTTCCTGGCTAACCATCATAGTTCAGTGGGTCATTGGGAGTAATTCTTCGGGACTGAATCACTGGGCTGGCAGATTTGGAGGTGGGGGACTCCCACCTTGAAGGACCAGTCTGCTAGCCCAGATACATGGAGTTACAGTTAATTGACAAATGTTCACTGAGTGCCTGCTTTGTGCCAAGCACTGGGATCCCAAGATAATGAAACAGTTTCTACCAGAGTCCAGTAACTAGACTGAAAACTCATCAAAGGTAAAAGCCAACTCTTCTTTCTCTTATATCTCCCAAACTGCCTAGTGCAGTTAATTCAAGGCGGAGCCTCAGTAGATACGAAGGTCTTAAATAAACAGGTATATTTCAATTTTGCCCAAAAAATATTTACTAAGAACGTACTGTGGGCCAATATCACGTTAGGTAGTGGAGAGACAAAGATGAGAAAGATTGGGCCTTTACCCCCAAACTGCTCACCGTCTGGTGGGGAAGACACACATTAAAACAATTATTCAGTCTATTTGAATCTGAGCCTCCAAGGAACCCCAAGGCCCCTAAAGAAACTTTTGCCACCTTGTCCCTCCTCTGGAACCCCCAGGCCTCCCTACAAAAAGGCTGGCCGGGATGCTGCCCAGCACAATGTCCATTCTGATGCTTTTGCCTTTTCAGTTGGTATTTTACTATCATTCCTACAGGTAGTAATAGAGGCACAAGCCTCTCTTACTTGGGGCTCAGTGTAGGGAACAACTTGACAACATGACAGGAGACGAGAGCCTGATTAGATCTGGAAGGGGATTATGCAATCTCCAGCAAAACTCAACACAGCAGGTGATGTTTTGTTTCAAGGAGTCTACTCAAACCAAAAAAACCCCTACTCCCACGTGGGTTGTGCAATCCAGATAGAAGGGCACCTGACCATTATTTCATGTTGGAAATGATGGATTCCAGATATAGAAAATCATTTTGAAATGGTATTATAAAACATTTTAATTTTAAAAGTTAATTTAAATAGTCATTTCTTCCGATTCTACACCAAACATTATCCACAAGCCTGGTTTTGTAGCCATCTTGGTTCAAATAATCTTGTTACCTGCTGAATCCTTAGACTCACTTATGAGCCATAGTGATCCAGAGAACCTTACAAGGACCAGTTTAAGAATCTTTAGAGCTAATCCTCCAGGCAGAGGAAAAAGGAATGTTTTTGTTTCCTTTTCATCCCTTGCAAAGCTGATGTTTAGAGCCTAGAAATGTGGAACCTTCAACATTCTGAAAAACAAAAAGAGGTGGAGAGAGAGTGAGAAGGAGAAAGAAAGGAAAGAAAAAAGGAACGAAAGGGGGAGGGAGGGAAGAAAAGAGAAAGGGAGAGAAAAGAAGGAAAACCATCTACCCAAACCTCTCCTCAGATTTTCAAAAATATAAATTCATAAAATCCTAAAGCTGAAAGGGCCAATTTCCCACTTGTAAAAGCATCAAACATCACTTGAGCTGGTTTTTCAGTAAGAACCACAATTATTCTACAGAAACATGTCAACAGTTCTCTGCTCAATTTTATGAGCAAAAGCAATGAAGCAAATTATACTTGTCTGTGTTCTATAGGTAATTGAATTTGGCTTCTTAAAATTCAGGTGTTGGACTGTTGAGCAGAACATGCTAGTTCCTTTGTGAACGCTTTTGTTTTTACCTCCTTTCACCCAAAGCAAGATTTCATAATTGGATTATTTAAAAATAAATCACTGGCACAAGACCAGACTAGTCTCTCGTCACTTTTCCAGCCTCATCTTTCTCCACTTCTTGCTGTGCCCACAAACTAGAGCTCTCAGTTCCCATGTAGACACCACACCATTTCACCTCCAGGCATTACCCACATCCCCTCTGCACGGAATGGCCTCTCCTGCAGTTCTCCCTGCACGCATGGGCTTCTCCAGGGTGACCTTCCTCCTCGCCCTTCCTTTGCGCTCCTCTCTCACGCTTACTGCATCTTCACCATCCCACTTACCACCTGGCATTGTAGGGACCACGTTTGTGCACACACCCCTCTCCCCCTCTCCCCAAACACGGTGACTATGCATCACTTATTTTTCACGTTCTTATGGCCTAGCATACTATCTGAAAATAGTAGGTACTGGTATCAGTTCTTTATTGCTGCCTAAAAATTGCCTCCAAACTTAGCAGCTTAAAGCAACAATATTGATAATCTCACTTTCTGTGGGTTAGGAATTCAGGTGCAGTTGCAGCTTAGTTGGGTGATTGTGGCCCAGGGTCGCTCACAAGGCCTCAATCAAGGTGTCAGCCAGGCTGCCATCATCACAGGGGTTACTGCAGGAGGGCTCTGCTGCCTAACTCGCTCCTGAGGCTGTTGGCCGTCCTCAGAAGACCGACTTCCAAGCCAATCACATGGCTGTCCGGCGGGCTTTAGGTCCCTCTGGGCTGTCGACTGAAGATATTATTTTCTTATCATGTGAGGCTCTCCACAGAGTTACTCAAAACATGGCAACTGGATGCCCCCAGAGTAATGGCTCAGAGAGAGACAGAGACAGACAGACAGACAGAGAGCTCACATGCGTTAGAGCACGTGAGCAGGATGGGAGTCTCTGTCTCTTTGTAACCTAATCTCAGAAGACACATTCCATCACTTTTGCTGTGTTCTATTTGTTAGAGACCAGTCACTAGGTCTAGCCCACGCTCAAGGGGAGGGGATTGAACAAAGACGTGAATACCAGGAGGTATCAGGGCCAACCATAGTGCTTAGTAAATAATGTTGAACAAATCGATGCATCTCTCTAGTCAGAATGAGTTTTTCCCTCCCTGAAGATGTACAGCATTTAATCTATTTATTAAGGAACACAGCACAGTGTGTGTGACTTTTTAGCTGAGCATATGCTCATATGCATCAGTGGATTATAAACAACTGCATTAAAAAGTGCCAAATATATGGCTGAAATGAAATAAATAATTATTGATTGGGTGAGTAAGGGCAAGAAAGGTTTACAGAGACTAGTATGTGTCCACCAATATTTGTTCTTCAGTAAAGGAATTGTCTTACTTTTAGCTGGGCACATAGGTGTTCCATCCAAGACTATATTTCCCAGTGTGCCTCACAACTAGAGATTGGCCATGTTACCAGTTTTTGGCTAGTGGGATATGAGTAGAAGACTGGGCGAGCACTTTTCTTCCTTTCTTCCCCTGCTGACCGGGAGACAGAGGTTTGGGTGGGTTCCTAAGAAAGAAGATAAACAATGAGGGTGGCAGGACCACCCTATCAGACAATTTCCCTATGGACTAGTACCTGAAGCAGAACTAAACTTTTACCTTATAAAAGCTATGTGATATATATATATATATATATATATATATATATATATATATATAACTCAGCCATAAAAAAGAATGAAATAATGCCATTTGCAGCAACATGGATGGACCTAGAGATTATATACTAAGTGAAGTAAGTCAGACAAAGACAAATATCATATGATATTACTTATACGTGGAATCTAAAAAAAGTGATAAAAATGAACTTATTTACAAAACAGAAACAGACTCACAGACTTAGAAAACAAACTTATGGGTACCAAAGGGGAAAGGTGGTGGCAGGGGGAGAGATAAGTTAGGAGGTTGGGATTAACACACACACATTACTATATAAAAAATAGATAATCAACAAGGACCTACTGTATAATACAGGGAACTCAATACTCTGTAATAACCTATATGGGAAAAGAATCTGAAAAAGAATAGATATATGTATATGTATAACTAAATCACTTTGCTGTACACCTGAAAGTAACACAACATTGTAAATCAACTATACTCCAATATAAAATAAAAATTAAAAATAAAATAAAACAAAAACAATGTGCTTTAGGGTCTTGCTGTTATATCAGTATAGGCTATTACCTGTCTGGTACAGAGTTTTTTAAAAATCCAAAAAGAAGTCTCCCACGACCCCATCCCCTACCCCAGAGCTTGCCCCATGCTTTAAGCATGCTCTAGGAACTCCACAAATATTTCTTAGATCAAATTGTGCCTGAAGGCCCACTGGGCTGTGCTGGTGAATAAGAGAGGAGTATTAAGGTCACCACCTTTCCCTATAGTCGGGCAAGCACAGGCTTCTTGGGTCAACTCTTGTAAAATTCAGGGCTATGAGGCTTCTCAGTGAAGCAGCTACAGCAGCATGGAGTGGGCTGAACTTTCAAAGGTCAGAGGCAGAAAGCCAGCAGGGAGAGGCTTACGTCAAAATGGATTCTTCTCAAGGAAAACCTGTCCAGATTGAGGTTTCCTCACAGGATGTTGATTTGCTTTCCCAAAAAGGAGAAGAGTTCTCAGCCCAGCTCCTGCAGAGGGCCAAGCCAGCAGCTCCTCCAAACCCCACAGCCATCAAGGGCAGGTGTCCCACTGGGCAGCAGCGGCACTGTCAGCCTTGCTCCCCACTCTGCTCTTGGAGAGCCAGCCAGCTCTCCCATCCTGGAGGAGCAGGGCCTCTGCCTTAATCTGGAGCTGGAAAGGATCCATGGCCTCGAACTGAATGTTTTTGTTCAGTTTGTGTTCTTTTACAGTATATGGACAGAAGGCTCCAACCAACGCCATCCGCAGATGCTAAAATAAAATGCTCACCTAGCCAAATCATCTGTGCTGAGGCTGGCTCAAGGAGATGACAAACCCTTGTTAAAATACAGGAAGGGGAGAGGAAGGAAGTGGGATACACTTGCCTGGATTGAAAATCTGTTAATAAGATAGCTATGTGCCAAGCGCAGAGTAATTTGAAGCTATTTCTCTTTTATGGGAAGGCAAATTGGAGAAACCAGAAGAGGAAGAAGGGCTGAGGAACTCCAGGTTGAAGTCTACAGATTCAATCGTCTTGGAACGTGGGGAAGCCTTAAAGAAGCATTCAGGGTGCTAAAGGTGACAACCAGGTCCATTACCGATGGTGATTCCGAGCGGGCAAATGTTTTCATGCTGTTGTTCTCAGACGACAGAGACAGTCAATCTGACCGAAGGGTGGCTTTATGCAAGGGGACTGAAGGGACTCACCCTTGAAGGATGATTAAGGTTTTCCAGGTGGTCACTGGCATGCAGTGGAGAGCATGTCAGGCGGGGAGAGGCTTGAACCACACTCCAGAGGTCTCAAAGGGCAAGGTATATTTCTGGAATTCCCCATAACCTAAGAAGGTAGAATCATAGGACACCTGAATTAAGTCTTTGATGAGAAAAAATAAAGATGACTTCAATTAAAAATATGGAGACTATAGGGGCTTCCCTGGTGGCGCAGTGGTTGGGAGTCCGCCTGCCGATGCAGGGGACACGGGTTCATGCCCCGGTCCGGGAGGATCCCACATGCCATGGAGCGGCTGGGCCCGTGAGCCATGGCTGCTGAGCCTGCGCATCCGGAGCCTGTGCTCCGCAACGGGAGAGGCCACAACAGTGAGAGGCCCGTGTACCGCAAAAAAACAAACAAACAAACAAAAAAAACAATGGAGACTGTATATAAAATAGATAATGAATAAGGACCTACTGTATAGCACAGGGAATTCTACTCAATACTCTGTAATGACCTACATGGGAAAAGAATCTAAAAGAATCTAAAAAAGAGTGGATATA
Source organism: Hyperoodon ampullatus (assembly GCF_949752795.1). NCBI lineage: Eukaryota > Metazoa > Chordata > Mammalia > Artiodactyla > Ziphiidae > Hyperoodon > Hyperoodon ampullatus. The sequence continues at coordinate 59,218,289 of NC_136915.1, read as the reverse complement.
TGTGTACGTATATGTATAGGTATAACTGATTCACTTTGCTGTACAGCAGAAACTAACACATTGTAAATCAACTATATTCCAATAAAAAATTTTTTAAATGTTAAAAAATATGGAGAAAATAGTGCAAAGGAGATGGGAGGGGATGAGGAAGGGTTAATAGAGCAGAGAGAAAAGAGAGACGGAATCCGTTCCCTAGGATCCAGCTATAACAGGAGTAGGGTTCAGCAAAATGGTGTAAAACTTGGTGGTTTAAAAGTCACAGGCTCTTGAGTCAGCCACTGCATTAGTGTCCTAGGGCTGCTGTAACTACGTACCACGCACTGGTGGCTTAACCATCAGAAACTTATTGTCTCGCTGTTCCAGAGGCTAGAAGTCCAAGATCAAAGTGTTGGCAAGGTTGGTTCCTTTTCAGGCCTGTGAGGGAGAATCTGTTCCATGTCCCTCTCCTAGCTTGTGGTGATTGGCTGTCAATCTTTGGTGTCCCTTGGCTTGTAGATGCATCACCCTCTTCTCTGTCTTCACTGTCACACAGCATTCTCCGGGTGTCCATGCCTGTGTTTGTGTCCAAATTTCCCCCTTTTATAAGGACACAGGCATTTGGATCAGGCCCACCTTAATGACCTCATTTTAACTTGATTACCTCTGTAGAGACACTCTCTCCATATCAGGTAACATCCACAGGTACTGGGAGTTAGGACTTCAACATCTTTGCGGGGAGGGGGCACTCAGTTTAGCCTATCACAGCCATCTAGGTTTGAATCCCAATTCTGACACCTCACTGGCTGGGTGGTCTTACAAAAACTGTTATTAGCCCCTTTATGGGACGGAGAGCATCCTCGGTGAAAGGATGAGCACGAAGTAAGCGCCTGATCAGCATCAGTGGTTACTACTGCACGCCCTGAAGGACCACATACGCAAGTCAAGCCCTGGCATCCTTCTACTTCAGGAATGGAGACTGAGGGGCCACAAACAGGCCCCTATTTTACTTAGTACTTTCCCCCCACCTCCACTGCCTAGCCTAGTGCCTGGAATCTTAGGGGCTCAGTAAATACTTTCTGAAGTTTATGACTCTCTAACTCAGTTTAAATTTTGAGCCACTGTACCCCCAGGGTGACAGTAACTGAACTGATCAATCTGGGGTTTCCCTCTCCTTTTTCTTGGGATTGTGGCTCAATTTCAGTGAATCTCATTGTGCCGGGACTCAGGACCCAGGCGTGGGAGCTCGTTGTTGTCTCGCTGATCCACCAGGCCTCTGAAGAGACCCGGTTTGTCCTGGTTGGTCCTACAGCAGCAGTCTGCACAGGCCTTGTTCCCATCTGAACGCCCAGGCCTCTCCCATGCCCGGCCACCATGTTTCCTCTGTGCCAGCCCAGAACACAGAAGTCTTTCTGAGTCTGTCTGAGGCTTCATCTCTGCAGCCACCCACTCATGGGGCCTCCGTTTCCCCCAGGCAGAGCACTCCTGCCCCTGGGCTCCCCAAAGTTTCCTGAGGACCTGCAGCACCCCGACCCTGCGTCCTGGGACCACCACCACCACCCCCCGCAGGCCCTCATTAACCCTCCCTCTACCATCCCAAAGCCAGCTGGACTGGAGGAATCTTTTCTCTCTCTTTACTGTATTGTCCGCAGGCATCTCGGGGATACCCCCCCATCTTCTCCATCCACTGAAGAACTCGGGTTTGGAAAACAAAGCCAGGAAGAGACCTGCAGGCTTCCTCCCCACTCACCCTCCCAGGCATGGACCCAGACCAGTCTATTGACTCAAGGGGAAAATACCAGGAAAGGGGGAAAAAAATAAGTTAAGATTGAAAAAATATTATCCCAGCTTGTTTTGGTGAATCAATAAATGAATACATGGCACGGGCCCACAGAGCCTGGGGGAGATCCTAGGCCAGCTTCATGAAAAACCTCTCTCCTGAGGCTCCACTGAGGCCTCTGTTCCCAAGGAGAGGGCCCCAAACCCCTCACAACTCTCCCACCCAGAAGTCTCAGCTCAGGGCTGAAGCTTCTATGGTTGAGGTGCTGCCTGGCCACGTGCCCCAGGGAGAATCACAGGTTGCCTCCCCCCTGCTCCCAAGTGTGGCTGGCAGTTCTAATGAGCACTTAGCCCTGCTGCCTGGTATTATTACAGTTAATATTTGACATGGCTGACCTCCTTGCTCCCTGGAACCGGTTCTTACTCAACCTAGGCAGCAAAGTGAAAGTTTTGCCACTTACTACCCAGGTGACCCTCTCCCAGCCTCATTTCCCTCATAGGTAAAATGGGGATAAGAACTCCCACATGCCAGATTGCTGTGAGGATTAAGTAACGTTACCTAAGTAAAGCCCCAAGCCCATGGCCCTCTAGGCAATGTCGGCTGCTGTGAATCACTGCGATTGTGGCTATGGCTGGCTTGATCGGGCTCTCCTGTACCTCACCTGTGCGGAGAGCAAGGGGCGGTCGGGCTACCTGTGTTACCACAGCACAAGGGGCCCTGCCTGTGGACTTCACTCAACAGAAGGGCCATCACTAAAACCCACTCATGCCTTAAACCACCCCAGATTAAGATCAGCGTTGATCCACTCAATAGCTAAGCCCTTATGAAACATCAACTATGAGCCTGGCACTTGCGTACACCTGAAAAAGGGCTCCACAGGGAGATAGATACACATGGGCAGAATAATAATGAAATGGGCTAAAACAACTGGATTTAAATGGAGGGAAATCATTTGTTTGCTTGTGGTCATTGATTTATTCATACCACCTTCAGAGCCTCTTGTGTTTCCAAAAAGGATATAAGGAGGCCTGGGAGAAATAAGGAATCTTACCCAGGAAGTCATCTGTGAGCTTGGCCCGGAAGACCGTCACTGGATAGCAGTGAGCTCAGAGATACTCTGGGAACAGCAAGTGCAGGGACGTGGCTGTGTGGACACGCCAGGCCCAAGATGCTACTTTTCCCGGGAAGGAAGCAAAGTGCTCATCCCCAGATACCCACACACCTTCTCCCTCACCTCTTTCAGGTTTCTGCTCAAATGTCATGTTCTCTACCAGGCCTTCCCAAATCACCAGCGGCATGCTGGAGCTGGCGAGTACCAGCTCAGGAGAGCTGACTTAAATGTTCAGGAAACTTGCGAGCTGGTTAGTATACACGGTGATTAATGAGAATTAAATTATGTAAATGTATAATTAAATGAATTGTATTAGAAATCAAGATTTTAAATATCCAAACTCATCACTTCTTAATAGTTTTGGCTCGTTTATGCCAACAAATAGTATTCTTTACATATATATACATATATATATTCTTTTTCAGATTCTTTTCCACTATATTGAATATAGTTGCCTGTGCTATATAGAGGTCCTTGTTGTTCATCTATTTTGTATAGAGGAGTCATCACTTATTAACTATTTTACTATTATCTCTACTCAAAGTTATTTATATCTACTATATTGGTTTGGCAGAAATTGTGTATAATATTGTACTACTGTGCACTTCTTCCCAATTTCGTGTTTAATGATGTCACATTCATAGCATGCAATCTGCCATGACAAGAATATTTACACCATTGAAATTGGCCATCGCTACAAATCAGGACTTTTTCCACCCGGAAAGCCAGGTATTAGACATTTTCCAGCACCCCGCTGCTGGCCACCTTCCCGCTTCCCACTCCCAGCTGCATTTGCTCTGATGTGTTGTTTCCATAGACCATACTACTTTTTACATGTTGCACAGTTTGCTCGGTATCATTATTTTCTATCTCACCACATCAGGAGTAAGCTCCATGAGGGCAAGGATTTTTCTTCTATTATGTCCTTCACGTATTTCCACACCCAAAGAGTGCCTGCCACCTGGTTGGTGCTCACTAAATCTGTATGAAATAATGCTGGTGAATGCTGGACTCACCGTGGGGTAAGATGGGTGGGCATGGGGCTGGGGATGGGGCAGGAGCCCCTTCCACCCCTCTGCCTTCACGCAGCAGCGCACAGACACTGTTTTCCTGAAACTCAGGCTGACCTGAGTTTCGGAAGCTCTCTTTCCCTCCCTCCATCCCTGCAGTCCCTTTGCTGCCTGCAGCCTGAGGGGTGTCTTATGTAAATGTGTCCCCCAAGGGCCCAAGTCTGAGGATTTCTCTTTTCCCCGCCAGCTCTAGTCACAGGCCAGAAGGTGCTCAGCACATGTTCCTTAGTGCTCTGGAGACCAGCGCTTTGCCATCTCTAGGGCAGTGGTTCCCAAGTGGCCCTAAGCCAGCAGCATCAGTAGCACCTCATTGGAAATGCAAATTCTTGGGCCCCACCCCAGACATTTTGAGTCAGAAATTCTGGGGATGTGGCTGTCTTAGTTCGTTCAGGCTGCTAGAGCAAAATACCACAGCCTGGGTGGCTTATAAACAACAGGAATTTATTTCTTAGTTCTGGAGGCTGGAAGTCTGAGATCAGGGTGCCAGCATGGTGGGGTGAGGGTCACAGACATTTCATTGCATCCTCATGTGATGGAAGTGGCTCTCTGGGGTCTCTTTTATGAAAGCACGAATCCCATTCATGATGGCTCTGCTCTCATGACCTAAATGCCTCCCAAAGGCCCCACCTCCTGATACCAAGAGGGTTAGGTTTCAACATATGAACTTTGGGGAGACACATTCCAACCCTAGCAGAGGCCCAGCAATTTGTGTTTCCAAGATTCCAGTGCAGCGGTTTGAGGACCACGGATCTAAGCCTGAGTTCTCTAAAGCAGTAGTTTTCAAATGGGGCTATGTTTTCATCTGCCCTCCTCCCCACCGAGGGGACATTAGGCAGTGGTGTCTGGAGACATGTTTGGTCATCAAACTCTGAGAGTCGGGGTGCTACTGGCATCCAGTGGGTAGAGGCCAGGGATGCTGCTCACCCTCCTACAATGCACAGGGCAGTCCTCCACAACAAGAATTATCTGCCCAAAAGGTCAATTGTGCGGGGGTGGAGAACACTGCTCTAAGGTAGCCTCACCCCCCCATATCCATCCAGCCCTCCTTTGCTTCTTTCCTATCACATGTTCTTAGCACCCAGCAGCTGATAAAAACCAAGATGCCAGCCTCTGACAGGCATCTGTGAGGAAGACAGATGAGACTGGGTAACTGCTTCATGCAGAGTCCCTGCACCGAGGAATACAAGCACTGCAGCTGACCTTTACAACCTAGCATGTAAGTGTTATGATCAGAGACCTATCAAGGAGATGCTCCCAAACCAAGCTTGGAGCATCAGGGAGGACTTCCTGGAGAAAGTGGCTTCTGTGCTGAGACTTAGAGTTAGGATTCATCAGGGAGGGATGGATGGGGGATAGCTTTCCTTACGGAGAACTTACTATGTTTCAGTCACTATGCTGTGTGTTTTATTATCTCATTTCATCCCTGAAACACTTTCCAAAGTTGATACTATTATTATCTCCATTTTATAGATGGGGATACTGATGTCCAACTACACTAAATAACTTGCCTAAAGCCACAGAGCTGGGAAACATTGAAGCAGGGATTTGAATTCAGGTCTGTAGGTTTTAAAGCCTGACAGGAGGTGATTGCCTGACAGAGGGCAAAGAAGGTAGACTGGAAATTTTTTAAAAAACACCACTAACTCTTGTGTTAAGCAGTAAACTGTGTCCCTCTCACTACCCCAAATTCATATGTTGAGGTCCCAACGACCTCTAGTACCTAGAGAATGTAACTGTATTTGGAGATAAGGTCTTTAAAGAGGTGATTTAGTTGAAATGTGACCATTAGGGTGGGCCCTAATCCAATATGACGGATGTCCTTATAAGAAGTAGAAACCTGGATACAGAAAGGGACATCAGGGACATGCATGCACAGGAAAGACCCTGTGAGGACCCAGCAAGGCAGCCGTGCACAAGCCAAGGAGAGAGACCTCAGAAGAAACCAAACCTGCTGACACCTTGATCTTGGACTTGCAGCCTCCAGAACTGTGAGAAAATTAATTCTTTTGTTTAGGCCCCCCAGTCTTCTGTGCCGGCAGCCCGAGCAAACTAATACACCTTGTTTCCTCTTTGAGGACATTGCTTTGAGGGTGGGAAAACTTAAGGCATGTTAAATCTTTTTGTGTTTTCTGTTGTAAGATAAAAGAGAATGAGAAATCTAGGTCTGTGTCCCCTTCTCTTCCCAACCTGACCCATGCATCCCCTGCCAAAGGGACATCTGTTCAACCAAAGCTGCTAGGAGACACTTTCTCTCCCTGGCTTTTGTTAAGAGCCAAAATTCATTCACTGAGGAGATTGTGCAGAGCATCCTAGCAGGGGAGGAGAGCTGGGAGGATCTTAAGTGGCAGAGGCAGATTCTCTGAGGTGAAGAGGTGTAGAGATCTGAGGGTGCCACCAAGGGGGACCCAAGCCCATTTCCTTGCAGTACCACAGGGAGTGGCCACTGGGTAGCTGACATGGCAGACCAGGCCTAAATTCTCATGCAACAGAGCACTGGCACCTCAAGGCATAGATCACGGATGTCTCAGCCACGGCCAGGGTAGATCCAAGACTGTAGGCAGGGACCGCTAGGAAGTTTTTTTCCGGTTGTGAGCCCTAGAACTTATACTGCTTCTGAGGGACGTGGGGTGCAGTCAGCACCAACACAAGCTGAGATAGAGTCTTCCATCAGCCCAGAGGGATGGAGAGCCTAAGTTAGACTGAGATGAACTTAAATGTGATATTTTTGCACATCCAAACTTGTGCATTAAGATCCAAACCGACTATGCTTTATTTTCAGAATTGGGATACAGAAAAGCAGGGCAGAAGCCAATTCAAGGCAAACTGAAAACACTTCTGTCAGCAGGAGAGACAGTGAGCCAGAGGGGAGGAGGAATAAGCGACCCAGTGTTTTTCTTCTGGCTCTGCCGCTGTCTCCTGGCTCTGTTTTGTCTCCTGACTAGACCTAATTACGCTTGTCATCCGCATCAGAAGGATGGGGCTAAGATTAACAAGTTAATGTGGGTAAAAGCTCTTGGAGCTCAGTAGATGAAAGGAGATCTAATTAGCAAGGCCAGCAATGACCGCAGGCAGGCTGGCCAGGGTGGGCTCCACCCCTGCACTCACCAGAGAGCTGGTTATAGCTCCTGGGAGGGGCTTCTGCAAATTCCACCCAAGCCTTCAGCACTGAGAGAAGAACTTTCTGCACTTTCTTGTCTTTTCTTTTTTTTTTTTTTTTGAACTTTATTTACATTTTTTATACAGCAGTTTCTTATTAGTTACCTATTTTATACATATTAGTGTACAAATGTCAATCCCAATCTCCTAAATCATCCCACCCCCACCTCCCCACCGCTTTCCCCCCTTGGTGTCCATACGTTTGTTCTCTACATCTGTGTCTCTATTTCTGCCTTGCAAACCGGTTCATCTGTACCATTCACATTTTCCTTCAGCCCTAGAATTCTGTGACTCTTCATGGGTGGAGGCAAAAATGTGTGCACCTCTCTAAACTGACTGAGACAAGGAAAAGGTACAACTCTCATCCTTTTTTTTCCTCAACATGGGCTGATCTGCCTGGACAGGCGTTAATGATACACAGAGGTCAAGTGAGTTCTGTGAGGGGCATCAGAGGGGTGTGGGTTCAATCCTGATTGCCATTTACTAGATACGAGCATTTTGGCAAAACACTCAATACCCTCGAGGCTCTGGTCTTCCCTTGCCCAAATGGGGATAATACTTCCTACCTCAGAGTTGCGAGGCTTAGATTTGTTCATGCTGGACCCAAATAAGTGCATTTAAAAAAATTAAAGTTAATAATAGTGGTGCCTGGAACATAATAGCTGCTTGAAATATTGGTTGGAGTGAACTCTTTCATTCAACAAAAACTTGTTGAATTATCTATTACGGGCCAGGGAGAATGGGCATTGTATATCCCGGGTGTACAATGATGAGCCACAGACACAACTCTGCCCTCACAGAGCTGATGTGTGTATCAGACAATAACCTCCATAAACTCTCAAATCTTCCCCCAGTGCCTTGCTTCTACTCTTAAAAGGCATCACTTGAGAACTTTTTTAAATTAAAAAAATCCTAAAACTGGCTCACAGGTATATCTGCCTGAAAGAAAAAGACAATTGATTCTACCCTAAGAATTAAAGGGGATGATTAGTTTAGAATACCCCAAATTACCCAAGAATTTTAAAGTGTAAATGCTGGAGCAAACCTTGTAACCTTTCCCCTTCAGCTGCATGATGTGTCACCCAGAGTTTCACCTGTTATGTAAATGGGAGCCTGGCAGGCTTGGAAATGGGGGAAGAGTTTGTCCTTTGACTGTGATGAGGACTGGTTCCCACTGGCCCCTCTCCTTCTGGGCACTCACTTATCACCATTGCTGCAGAGCACAGGTCTGTGTAAATATTTAGTTAATGGCTATCTCCCCCACTGGCCAGTGACCTGCAGGAGGACAGTGACCCTGACTGGGGTTCCTGGTTGAACCTCCTGGGCCTGGTGCTACCTTCTACACCTGGGCTCGGGGCAGGCAGTATTCCCTGAAGTTCTCCTGCAGGATCCTTATGAACTGGTACTCTTATCAGGTACTTTTTGCACATATAGAGCATGTGGCATAGGAGGATTGCTGACTTGCCGGCAATTCTACAGCTAGGGAGGGGCAGAGCCACGAATCAGAGCATACAGGCACGCTCACCCACTCCACCATGCTGACAGGTATTAGGTGGACATGTGTAGGATGGGAGGGGGGGCGCGAGGGCTGTCTGGAGAGCTGGGTGCTCAGGTGCAGCAGGGCCCAAGAACATTATGTGGTGCAAGCTAGTCTCTACCCATTAGCTGAACAACCTTAGGAAAGTTACCTCGTATTTCAAAGCCTCAGTTTCCTGTTTGCATAATGGCAATTTAAAAAAACAAACCAGGGGATTCCCTGGTGGCACAGTGGTTGAGAATCTGCCTGCTAATGCGGGGGACACGGGTTCGAGCCCTGGTCTGGGAAGATCCCACATGCCGCGGAGCAACTAGGCCCGTGAGCCACAATTACTGAGCCTGCGCGTCTAGAGCCTGTGCTCCGCAACGAGAGGCCACGACAGTGAGAGGCCCGCGCACCGCGGTGAAGAGTGGCCCCTGCTTGCCACAACTAGAGAAAGCCCTCGCACAGAAATGAAGACCCAATGCAGCCAAAAATAAAAAATTAAAAAAAAAAAAAAAAAAAAACACCCAGCAAATCACAAGCAAATGAGATACTACCTCACATTCTTTGGGATGGCTACTATTAAAAAAAAAAAAAAAAGGAAAAAGAAAAAGAACAAGTATTGGCAAGGATGTGGAGAACATGGAAATTTTGTGCACTGCCCGTGGGAATGGTGCACCCACTATGGAAAACAGTTTGGCATTTACTCAAAATATTAAAAATAGAATGACCATATGATCCAGCATTTCCACTTCTGAGTATATACCCAAAAGAATTGAAAGCAGGCTCTCAAAAAGATACCTGTACACCTATGTTCATAGCAGCATTATTCACAAGAGCCAAGAGGTAAAAGCAACCCAAGCGTCCATCAAAGCTGAGTGGATAAACAAAATGTGGTCTATACATACAATGGAATATTATTCAGCCTTAAAAAGGAAAGAAATTCTGACACATACTACAACATGGAGGAAAACTCAGTACACTATTCTAAGTGAAATAAGCCGGTCACAAAAAACTAATACCATATAATCCCGTTTATATAAGGTACATAAAGTAGTCAAATTCATAGAGACAGAAAGTAGAAGAGTGGTTGCCAGGGGCAGGGGGCAGAGGATGGGGCGTTGTTTAGTGGGTACAGAGGTTCCATTTTGCAAGATGAAAAGAGTCCTGGACATCTACAGTGTGAGTGTGAGTGTCCTTAACACACTACTGGTCTGTGCACGTAAAAATGGTCAAGATGGTAAATTTTATATTTTATGTGTATCTTACAACAATATTAAAAAGAAACAAGCCTGGGAATCTACCTGGGAGGAGTAGATGAGATAAAGTCTAGCCCATCAACTATCTGGAATGAAGAGGTTAAGGGCCCAGATAACTTAGGATCTTCCTCAGACTGCATTTTAAGAGAGAGTTTCTATACTTTTAGCCCTAAAGAAGTGACGAGCACTGCAAGACTTTCACCCAGTGTGGCAGGCCACACAGAGAGGTTTATTGTTGGTGGTTGTTTGGTTGTTTTTTTTTAAAGCAGAGAGGACTTTGGGGACAATTGCCAATTACAAAGCAGACACTTCTCACCATCCGCAGCCCACAGGCCTAGGGAGGGTTTGGAACGAGCCTCCAGACAGGGTAGGGCAAGAACAGGGCCTGACGGGGTGAGGTCCCATTTTTATGTCTCTGCCGGATGCTGGTGCCAGGTTGCTACCAGCTGCCGGCATCTTTCCGTGCTGCCAATAAAAGTTTCAGCAACACTCGCCGAGCCAGAACTGCCAGGCCTAGTGCCCCGGTCAGCACCCAGCACAGCCGTCTGCACTGACGCTGCACTGTCTCTCTCTGCAGAGCAGGAACAATAGATTCCGTTTACAGAGCCCTGGTGTTTTGCATATATGATCTCATTTAATCTTGACAGCAACTCAATAGGGTGTTATTATATTCACTTTTTAGGTGTGCAAACTGAAGTTCAGAGAGGTAAAGTGACTTGCCCAAACTAGTAGGTGGAAGACACTAGACTTAAACTTAGGTCTGGGGACTTCCCTGGTAGCGCAGTCGTTAAGAATCCGCCTGCCAATGCAGGGAACACGGGTTCGAAGCCTGGTCCGGGAAGATCCCACATGTAGTGGAGCAACTAAGCCTGTGCGCCACAACTACTGAGCCTGCATTGTAGAGCCCGTGAGCACCACTACTGAGCCTACGTGCCGCAACTACTGAAGCCCGTGTGCCTAGAGACTGTGCTCCACAACAAAAGAAGCCACTGTAATGAGAAGCCCGTGCACTGAAACGAAGAGTAGCCCCCGCTTGCCTCAACTAGAGAAAGCCCGTGTGCAGCAATAAAGACTCAACAGCCAAAAACAAATAAATAAATAAAAATTTAAAAAGCTAAAGAAATGGCCAAAAAAAAAAAAAAAAAGAATCCTAGCCACTTTCCCTGCTTTCAGTCTAAGTCCTCTCCACATCAACACCTATAAATCTATTCTCCTTTTAGATTGACTAACAGTTTTAAAAATTATTTTTATCTCTTTACTAGAAAGGAAATTATGCACTTTTTGTTTTAATGGTTATCTTTAAAATTTTAACATGCTTACTTAAGTGTCTAAAGTTTATTAATATTTCTAACTTCTCAATATTAAAAAAACTTAAAATGCTTATATTTAATCACTCCCCTTCCATCTTGACATTGTTACCAATATTTTATCTCACCTTGTTTTGTTACCAGAAATTAGTAATTACTCATTTTTAAAAATATATATCCAAAAAAGATTAATTAATTAATTAATTAAAAAAATAAATTTAGGTCTGTCCAAAGCTGCCATCCATTTCATTATGCTACATTGGAACAGTGTGAATGAATGGATGGATGAGTGAATGAATAAATGAATGAAAGAAAACTGTAGGGATTATTTCCAAATGTCTTTCTTTCCAAATGTCTTTCAGCTGAGGATTTCAAAGCACTTCTCAAGAATTCAACAGTGATTTGTTGAACATCTACTCTGCAGGCACCTCAGAGCGCTGGATTTATAAAGTCAGGCCGTGGTTGTCCTTGTCCTCAGGGAGCTTGCAGCCAGCTAGAGAGACAAACGTGTGATAACTAGTAATAGCTAACATTTACTGACATTGCTGGGCTAGCTCTCACAGGGGTTATTTTATTCAATCCATACCAAAAAGTAGCCTATGAAGGAGGAACTGTTATAACTCCATTTTTCAGATGAGGAGACTGAGGCTTTGATGGGCTAATAAACTTATTTCTGGTCCTATAACTCAAGGCTACTCAAAGGATTATCCTTGGCCGTAATTGCTTATCAGTGATCAGCTACAAAATTAGTACAGAAATAGAGTATTAGTGTATTGTATCAATCTAATAGAGCAATTTTATGTCTGCTGAATAAAATACTTTTTAAAAGTTGGTCTTGTATTTCATATATTCATTTCTTTTTATTTCATCTCATTTTTAATGAATTCCCCTCAGTATTTGAGGAGAATTGGCTCTAGGACCCCCAAAGATACCAAAATCCACAGTTGCTCAAGTGCCTTATATAAAATGGTGTAGTATTTGCATATAACCTACACACATCCTCCCATAAATCATTTCTAGACACCTAATACATGTAAATGCTATGTAAGTAGTTGTAAATACAATGTAAATGCTATGTAAATAGTTGCTGGCATGTTGTAAATTCAAGTTTTGCTTTTTGGAAATTTCTGGAATTTTTTTTCATATATATTTGATTCACAGTTGGTTGAATCTACAGATGCAGAACCCACAAATACAGAGGGCCGACTGTACTTCATTTCATTCTATTTTACAAAAGCATTGCTCTTCTATGGATTGAGGAAAAACAACTGCTCCTTTGCCAGAGGTAGCTGGAGAAGCAATGAAACAGTTTAGCAATAGCAGACATGGGATTTGACTTGTACAGTCTAACTTCATAGCCTATGCTTGTCCTCAGGGTTGAAAGATGGCTGCCGCACCTCCAGGCTCTGTATCTGCATTCCAAGGGGGAGAAAGGAAAGGGAAAGGGAAAAGGCACATGCCAGCTAAGTCACATGGCTCCTTATCATTTGTCTGTCAGGCCAAATTTATTCCCTAACTTATGGCCTTTGTTCTTCGTATTTCTCCTCTCCAGATATCCATGTGGCTTGCTCCTTCACTTCATTTCCCATCTGCATTTGAATGTCACCTCCTAAGAGAAGAGGCTGTCTCTGGCTGCCCTGTCTAAAATAAGGCCACTGTCCATTCACTCCCTAGCTCTGTGCTGTCCAATACCATAACCACCTGTGCCTAGTGAGCACTTGAAATGTGGTTGGTCCAAACTGAGATGAGCTGGAAGTGTAAAATACACACTGGATTCAAAGGCTCAGTTTAAAAAATAGAATTTAAGAATCTCATTAATAGGGCTTCCCTGGTGGCGCAGTGATTGAGAGTCTGCCTGCCGATGCAGGGGACGCGGGTTCGTGCCCCGGTCCGGGAGGATCCCACATGCCGCGGAGCGGCTAGGCCCGTGGGCCATGGCCGCTGAGCCTGCGTGTCCGGAGCCTGTGCTCTGCAACGGGAGAGGCCACAGCAGTGAGAGGCCCGCATACCGCAAAAAAAAAAAAAAAAAAAAAGAATCTCATTAATAACTTTCATATTTACTACATGCTGAAATTATAATATTTTGAACATACTGTACTAGGTTAAATAAAATATATTAAAAATGAATATCACCTGTTTCTCTTTACTCTTTTAAATGTGACTACTAGGAAATTTGAAATTGCAAATTGTAAACATGTGGCTTTCATTATATTTCTATTGGATGGAGCTGTTCTAGCCCCAATGCTGCTTTATTTCCCTTCATAGGCATTATTACCACCAGATGTTAGATGACATATTTCTACTTCATTTGTTTATTATTAGTCTCTCCCCCTGGGATGTAAGCTCCGTGATGTCAGTGATTTTATTTCCTGTACACCACTCTAACCCCAGTGCCCAGAACAGTGCCTGGTGCAGAACAGTTACTCCAGATCTGTTATATGAATGGATGAGAAATGAACAAAACCAACGACTAGAGAGTCTCTCGGGCCCTTTCCTCTTTGTGATTGTATCATTTGTATGTCTGACAATTGCTTAAAAATATGTTTTTGTGAAAAGTGGAATCCATGTGTGTATTCTAACTTTAATCTATACCCCCCAAGTGGTTAGATAATATTCAGTGTCCTACTTAGAAATCCACACTCTAGTGGAGACTGCTTAAGCTTTTCAAATACAGAAATCTATATCAGGGGCTTCTTAATTAGCATTAGGAATGTCAAAGATAATTATTCATTGTTGGAGAAAGAGCAGTGCTCCAAGTAGCTTATCTAGAAAGACTACACAGTCCAACTTGCTTGAAGAACAAAGTAGAAGAATCAGCAAGTTGGCAGCATTGTACCATGCAGCGTGCTTGTGGGATTCACCCCTCCTACCTCTTAGACTTAGAATTGATTGTGCTTAACTTGCTAATAAATACAAGTCTGGCAGAATTTGGTCTAAGACCTGCTTTCATAATAGCATACCCCTTGGTAGCAAGGTAAGGGGGATCAAGTGTATGCCCCCAATCCCACCCCGTCTACCTCTGATCACTGGGGGCAGCTGATATTTATGAAAAGAAACTTACAGTTGTTAAACCAACAGACTGGCTTGGGCCTGGTAGTAAGAGACTGTTAGACCTCATCCCAGATGCTTCATCTTCAAGCTCTCCCTCTGAGTAACAGAGCCCTGACCCCAGCTCAGACAATGCCTATCTGCACTTTGGCTGCAGTGCTTCTGGTCTCTTCCATGCCTGTTGCAACAAGCTGCTGCCAGGGTGGCAGGCAGCACGTCCACAGCATCAGAGGTCAGGGTGAGTTGCTCAATCTGAGCCAAATGTTTAAAGGCAGCCGACATTCACACAGTCAGGCCTCTGGAATTAGCTGTGGGCCTTTATTCCCCCTTCGGTGAACAGACAGCTTCAGTTTGTATTAACTTGGGGTAGGCCTGGCTCCAGGTTCCCAGCCCATCTCAGGGTGTTGCAGGTGGGCTGTGAATACATACACACACACACACACACACACACACACACAGCATTGTCCAGGGGCTAAAAAAAACAATATGTTTCTCCCAAGCATTTACCATATTTTGTATGCATATAGATAAATACATTTCCTTCTGATTGTGTTACTGACTTCATAAAAACTTCTCATCAATATCTGAATCCACAGATCCTAAAGGAACAAATGCTATCCCTCAGGGTCCCCAGTACTCAAAGGCTGGGCGCTACTGAACTAATGATAAACTTTTGAGCTGGAGGAGAGTTTCAAGAGCAAAAAAATCAGTGATTTTCAAAACTGGGGGTGGGGGGCGTGGGGGTGGGAGGGAGGCAGCATCTTTTTTAAAAAAACTAAAATACAATTTTAGAAAGAGAGAGAGAGAGCAATGAAAGTCCCAGAAGTCTCCCTACACAAGCAGGTATATAGGGGACAGGCTTACCCCAGATGTACCCTTGCAGATCTGAGCTGAGATGTCCTGTCACTCATGCACCACAAATGTCTGCGAACCCTGCACCCCCTCAACATGGGGCCCGCTACCTATCGCTCTGGAGGAGCCATCGTCCATTCCCTCAGTCCACCCACATTCATGAGCACCCTGTGTGTGCCAGGCAGAACGGTGGGCCCCAAGGAGAGAGTGGTGCGCAAGTCAGCAAGGTTCATCAGACAAGGGCACAGTGGTATCATGGCGGAACAGGCAGCCATAGGAGCACAGCGACAGAGCCTGTGACCCCTCAAGGGAGGCAAGGAAAGGAAATGATGTCTTAGGTGACCCTGGAAGGTGGATGAAGGGAGAGGAAAGTGTGGGGATGGGGGCAGCAAAGATGTGTCAGTTCTCCAGGCCAAGGGAATCACATGCAGAGGAAATAGTTATTACAACTAATCCATGTGACAGAGATCTAAGTGCTTTTGCATGTATACAACCCTCTAAGGTGGGTACTATTATTCGCTCCATCTTGCAGATGAGAAAATGAAGGCACAGAGCAGTTAAATAACTTGTGCAAGGTCACAGAGCTAGGAAGAGGTGGGGCCAGGATTTGAGCCCAGATGGTCTAGAACTAGAGTCTTCGTGCAGAACCACTGTATTGTGCTGCCTAAGAGTTCAGAAGAGCAGAAAAAACAAGTCAGTCAGGTTCAGTCCAGTGCTGCAGCAGACTCAGAGGTAAGGCTGGGGAGGCAGGACTTTGCTTTTAGTGCTGAGGAGCCTGAACTTGATCCTAAGGGCAATGAGAGCCCTTAAAGGGTTTTAATCAGAGAAGTGAAGTGAATAGATTTCACTAAATTTCCTGCTACAAAACCAGATTCTTGGGCTTCCTTGGTGGCGCAGTGGTTGAGAGTCCACCTGCCGATGCAGAGGACACGGGTTCGTGCCCTGGTCCGGGAAGAACCCACATGCCGCAGAGTGGCTGGGCCCGTGAGCCATGGCCGCTGAGCCTGCGCGTCCGGAGCCCGTGCTCCGCAACGGGAGAGGCCACAACAGTGAGAGGCCTGCGTACCGCAAAACAAACAAACAAACGAACAAAAAAACAGATTCTTATAAGATCCTCAACAGGACTCCCACAATTTCCCACCTCCTTGTTCACCTCAGTCACTTCCAGAAGGTCAAGGCCTCTTCTAAGTCAACCACCAACACCCTAACCCTTAGCTCCATGGCGCTCTGCACATCCATGAATCTGACCAGTTGCCACCCTGCCCATCCTTTCATCAGCCTCCCCTCCTATATCCTTAATCCCTTCTCAGAATGTTTCTCTCACCTCTGGCCCTGTCTAGTGCCTGAATTTGCCTGAAAACTTTGCTTGCATTGCTGTTACTTGAAAGTAGCTGGCTTTTTTCTTTCTCTCATACCCTGCCCATGCCACACAACCAGGTGATGGGATGGGTATGTGCCTTGCTTCCCATGGCCACTTCCAAATCATTTTATCCCCTTCTCCTTCAACCCTTCTTCCCTGGAAGTTTATTTCATTAGACTTTGCCCCACCTCTTCTGGATTGCCGCCCTCTCCGGTCCATCCTGTTTCACCCTTTCTACTAATGACTTTTAGCGTCTTTTCATTTCCTTCAATTGCAGCCATCCTTGGTTACTTCAGAATTCCAATGGCTTATCCATCTAATACCTTGGCTGCTTGTTCTTTAGCCAACTCATGCTAACGACCCTTTCCTCCATCCTTGGTCCTATCCTTTCATGTTGCAAACCCCACTCACTGTACCACCTCTGAAATTTCAATCTCAAATATCCCAGTCTCTATGCTTCTAGCTCACTTTCTCTGATCCTGCAGTCCTGGAAGTCCTGAAGGTCATAAAGACCTTCAATGATTATTCACTTCAGAACTTTCTCATCAGTCACCTCACTCTCACCTCGCTCAGCTTAGATTCATGGTTCTTTCACTTCCCTGCAAACTCCCTCCCATAGCCTCACCTGCCAAGTTCCAACTTTCCAGCACCTGAGCAGCTGCAGGTTCATGACAAATCCACTGATTCTGATGGGATTCCATTTACATTTACGGACACCAATCTCAAGTGGGTTCTCACCACTGACGGGCAAATGCTTCTCCAGTATCTTCACTTCCCACTCTCTCCCAAAATATTGTTCACATTTTCTCCTCTCCTCAAGCTTCCTACGTTGCTCCTTCCCTCACTCTCAGCTGATGGCCTTGACTTGTAGTTCAGTGAGAAAAAGAGAAACAATCACATAGAAACTGCCTCATCTTCTCACTGATAAAACTTCCAACTTAATCCAAACTGTGGTCATATTCTGCATGTTTCCTCCTGTTTCTATGGAGGACACATCCCTGCTCCCTTCTCAGGTCAGGCAATCCCTCCCCTCATGCCCATGTGGAATCCCCTCTTGCCTTCTCTTGGACAGCACTTCTGTAAGTATCCCCTCTCTTTCCTGCATCACTTTCTCCCTTTCTACTGGCTCACTCCACTTGCCCTTCCTCCCCTCCACAGAGGGTCAAGAATCAAGGTTCTCAAAAAACAAAAGCAAAAGCACAACAACAACAACAAACTTTTCTGAGCTCTCCATTCCCCTCCAACTATGGTCTAAAGCTCTATTCTCCTTTACTGCAAAACATCTTAGACGTGGTTCTCTACAGCTGCTGTCTCCTCTCTCCTATTTCAAATGTTCTATGCCACCCATTCCTTCTGAGGTTCTATCTCTCCACCTTTGTTGAGATGGCTCTTGGCAAAGTGGCTGGTGACCTCTGGATGACCAACCCAATGGTCACTTTGCCATTCTTACTAGAACTCTGCAGCAACATTTCACAGTTTACCAGGCCCTCTTCCTGGAAATGTTTTTTCTTTTGGTTTCTGTGACACCAGATTTTCCTGGTTTTACCCCCACTTCACTGGCAGCTCCTTCTTCATTTCCTTTGCTGGTTTTCTCCTCTTTGATTTTAAATATTGGAGTTCTTTTCTATATTCATTCTCCCCTTTGGTGACCTAATTCAACCCTATAGTTCAAATACCAATTTAAGACTATGTTTCCTGAATCTCTATCTCTAGAACCAACCTCTCAGCTGATTTTGAGACTCATATCCAACTGCTTTTTTGACACCTCCATGTGGATAACAAATAGACCTTTCAAATTTGATGTGGTCAGAGCACGACTCTTTATCGCCTGCCACCCTGAACTTCACCAGGCTTCTCAACCATGGTAAATGACACCACCACCCACTTAGTTACTCAAACCAGAAACCTAGGAGTTATCTTGATTTCCTCCCCTCCTTCATTCTCATGAGCCAGTGCTCTTCACTTTCTTCTCCAAAATATGTCCAGTATCCATTCACTTCTTGTTCCCTCTACTATTACCATCCCCAAACAAGTCTGCAGTTATCTTTGAACTTGACTACAGCAAAAACATTCCTAATTATGCTCTTTGCCTCTTCTCTTACCCCTCCCCTATAACCTATTCTCCACAATTCTGCCAAATTATCTTTTTGAAAAGTAAAGCATAATATGTCTCTTTGCTCCTTAAATCTTCCAATGTCTTCCCATCTGACTTAGAATAAAAGCAATACTTCCTTTTCCAGCTCACAGTGTCCTCCATGACCTGTTCCCTGCCCACTCTCCCCTTTGCTCACTCTGCACTACTTGGTGACCTTTGTGCTCTGGACTTGGAAGGTTGTTCCAGTCTTAGAACCTTAGCTCTAGCTCTACTCTGCCTAGAATGTTCTTTCTCTAGATCTCTGTATGCACGGATCATTCTCAAGTCTCAACTGGAGTGTAGCATCCTCAGAGAGGATTTCCTCATCATCCAACCTAAAGAATCACCCCACCACCATATACATGTCATTTCTCTCACGCTATCTTGTTATATTTTTATCATAGCTGGTGAAGGAAGAAAGAACACCACTTGACATTTTTATATTTATTTGTTTGCTTATCTAGTGTCTGTCTACTTCCCTCTCCTCACCCCTGTCACACACACACTTTAGACTGTAATCTACACCTTTTCCTGTTCACTAACCTAGAAGAGTACCTGCACTGGTTGAATGAATGAGTTATAAACTATGTGTTTTACATTCCAAAGTCCAGAATCTGCACCTGTAGCTAGATGTACTGTGAGAAGGAAGCATGAGCAATCAAGAGAAAAATTTTCAGGTAAAATATGAAAAGGCCTGCAAATAAGTAATTTAAAACCTCCCAACAAACAAAAGTCCAGGACTAGACAGCTTTACTGGTGAATTCTACCAAACATTCAAAGAAGCCTTAATACCAATCCTAAAACTACTGCAAAAAATAGAAGAGGAGGGAACACTTCCAGACTCATTTTATGAGGCCAGTATTACCCTGATAACAAAACCAGTTAAGGACACCACAAGAAAAGAAAATTACGGGCCAGTATTCTGGATGAACATAGGCATAAAAATCCTCAACAAAATATTAGCAAAACAAATTCAACAGTACATTAAAAAGAGCATAACCATGACTAAGTGGGATTTATCCCAGGGATGAAAATATGGTCCAAAATAGATAAATTAATCAACTTGATACACCACATTAACAAAATGAAGGATAAAAATCATATGACCATCTCAATAGATGCAAAAAAAGCATTTGAAAAAACTCACCATTCATTCATGATAAAAACTCTCAACAAAGTGGGTACTGAGGGAATGTACCTCAATATAATAAAGATCATATATGATAAGCCCACAGCTAACATCATACTCAACAGTGAAAATCTGAAAGCTTTTCCTCTAAGATCAGGAACAAGACAAGGATGCTCACTCTTGCCACTTTTATTCAACATAGTGCTGGAAGTCCTAGCCAGAGCAATTTGGCAAGAAAAAGAAATAAAAGGCATTCAAATTGGAAAGGAAGAAGTAAAACTGTCACTATGTGCAGATGACATGATACTATGTAGAAAACCACAAAGACTCCACCAAAAACTTGTTAAAACTAATAAAATCAATATATGGAAATTTGTTGTGTTTCTATACACCACTTCAGAAGAAGAACTATCAGAAGGAGAAATTAAAAAACAATCCAATTTACAATTGCATCAAAAAGAATAAAACACCTAAGTATAAATTTAAACAAGGAAGTGAAAGACCTGTACACTAAAAACTATGACATTTTGAAATAAATTGAAAAAGACATAAATAAATGAAAAGATATTCCATGCTCATGGATTGAAAGAATTAATATGTTAAAATGTCCATACTACCCAAAGCAATCTACAATTCATTGCAATCCCTATCAAAATTCCAATGGCATTTTCCAGAGACAGAACAAACAATTCTAAAATTTGCATGGTACCACAAAAGACCCTGAATTGCCAAAGCAATCTTGAGAAAGAAGAACAAAGCTGGAGGTATCATGCGCCCTGACTTCAAACTATATTACAAAGCTATAGTAATCAAAAAAGTATGATGCTGGCATAAAAACAGACATTTAGGTCAATGAAACAGAAACAAGCCCAGAAGTAAATCCATGCATATATGGTCAATTAATTTACAACAAAGGAGCTAAGAATATACAATGGGGAAAGGGAAGTTTCCTCAATAAATGGTGTTGGGAAAACTGGGCAGCTATATGCAAAAGGATGAAACCAGACCACTATCTTACACCATACACAAAAATTAACTCAAAATGGGTTAAAGGCTGGAATGTAAGACCTGAAACCATAAAAATCCTGAAAGAAAACAAAATAGGTAAGTCCTTTGACATTGGTCTTGGCAATGATTTTTGGGGTTTGACACCCAAAGCAAAGGCATTAAAAGCAAAAATAAACAAGTGGGACACATAAAACTGAAAAGCTTCTGCATATCAAAGGAAACCATGAAAAAAATGAAAAGTATACCTACTGAATGGGAGAAAAAAATTGCAGAGCATATGTCTGATAAGGTGTTAATATCCAAAATATATAAAGAACTCATACAATTCAATAGCAAGAAAACCAAACAGTCCAATTAAAAATGGGCAGATGATCTAAATAGACATTCTTCCAAAGAGATACAGATGGTCAACAGGTATGTGAAAAAAGTGTCCAACACTAGTAATCATCAGGGAAATGCAAATAAAAACCACAGTGATATATCACCTCACACCTGTTAGAATGGCTATCATCAAAAAGATATGGAATAACAAGTGTCTATGAGGATGTGGAGAAAAGAGAAGGCTTGTACACTGTTAGTGGGAATGTAAATTGGTGCAGCCTCTACAGAAAATGGTATGGAGTTTCCTCAAAATATTAAAAATAGAACTACTATACGATACAGTAATTCCAATTCTGGGTATTTATCTAAAGAAAATGAAAACAGTAACTTGGAAAGATATATGCACCCCCATGTTCATTGCAGCATTATTTACAATAGCCAAGATATCCTAAGTGTACATTGATGGATGCATGGATAAGGAAAATGTGGCTATATATATATATATATATATATATATATATATAAAATTCAGCCATAAAAAAGAATAAAATCTTGCTATTTGTGACAACATGGATGGACTTGGAGGGCATTATGTTAAGTGAAATAAGTCAGACAGAAAGACCAATACTATATTATCTTCCTTATATGTGGAATCTAAGAACAAAAACCAAAAATGCAAGCTCATAGATACAGAGAACAGATTGGTGGTTGCCAGAGGTGGGGGTCAGGGGTTGGTAAAATGGGAGTCAAATGGTACCACTTCCAATTATGATATAAATGTCATGGGGATATAATGTATAGCCCGGTGACTACAGTTAATAATACTGTATTGCACATTTGAAAGTGACTAAGAAAGTAAATCCTAAAAGTTCTCATTACAAGGAAAAAAAATTCTGTAACTATGTATGGTGACAGATGTTAATTAGACATTTATTGTGGTGATCATTCCACAATATATACAAATATAGAATCATTATGTTGTACACCTGAAACTAATATAATGTTTTATGTCAATTATACCTCAATAAAAATATATAGAAGAATATTTATTGCAATAAGAAAATATACTACTTATAATATAATTAAAAATCAGTGCATATAATGGCAGTGCAAATAATGGCACAGTGGTATGGTAACATTATCATTTTGTAAGAAAAACAATATGTAAGAAGATATTGTCAATTGTTACTATGTTTCAGATTTCAAAATATTTTTAGGGCTCCCCTGGTGGCGCAGTGGTTGAGAGTCCGTCTGCCGATGCAGGGGACATGGGTTCATGCCCCGGTCTGGGAAGATCCCATGTGCCGCGAAGCGGCTAGGCCTGTGAGCCATGGCCACTGAGCCTGTGCGTCCAGAGCCTGTGCTCCGCAACGGGAGAGGCCACAACAGTGAGAGGCCCGCGTACCGCAAAAAAAAAAAAAAAAAAAAAAAAAAAATTTAGTTTATTGTTTTCCTGTGTTCCTGCATCAAACTTAGATTCTCAGTGTAATAGGGGAAAAATGGTATTTTTTGAATGTTAAAAAAAAGGCTTTTCAAATAATTAGAGCTAAAAAGGATTGGGCTCCTCTAGAAAGTGGAAAAGTTTCAAGGAACTATTATCTAGTACCTATCACAAAAGTTTCTCTCATTCTCACAAGAATGCCTTGAGGTACATATCATTATGTATACCATTTACTTATGGGAAAACAGGTTCAGAGAGGTTAAATAACTGGCCCAAAGTCACACAGTAGGAAGCAGGAGCTGAACCAAGGATGTTTAATTCCATAGCCTATGCTTTTGACTACCACACTAACCTGGCTCCCTTACTTTATCTCCTCAAGTCTCAGGGTCCTCAAGTGCAAAATGATGAAAATGACATGCTTCAGAGGTTGTCATGAGTATTACAGAAGATAATGCATTGAGAAGAGTTTAGTCAATGTCTGGCACATGAAGTACACTCTTTACCTATTCATTATTATCAGTATCCGTGTTGTCTAATATTACAGAATTAGTGGATGGGAGAGCTAAGAGGTGAAACCAGTCCTAGCTAATTCCAAAGCCTGTGATTTTCCCATGGAGTTGGGTGGGAACGAGTCAGATCTGCTATAGAATGAAAGGTATTCAAGGATAGATGATCTACATAGTCCCACCTGATTCCAAGAGTGTATAGTTTCTGCCTTTATTTTCATGGGCCAATAGCAGTTAGAGTTAGGCTGGGTAGGAAAGACATTCCTTCATCCTTCCCTACTTCCAAGTGGCCATGGCATTATGGGAGCACAGGTGAGGTCCCTTGGCTTCACCTCATTAGTCAAACCCAGCTGGGTGTGGATACCACTCCTATATCAAATTGGGTGACCAGGCAAGTTCCTTCGTCACCTAAGGCCTTGGTTCTTTTATCTATAAAATGGGGATAATAATAGAACTTAGCCTCATGGATGGAAAGGATTAAAAGGGTTAATACACGTAGAGCACCTGTCTCTGTGCCCACAGAACCTGGCCAAAGTTCAGAGCGGCCTCCTCTAGCTGGTGGCTCTGTTTATTATTCTCATCCGGGAACCGAGGGTGAGCAGGGCATTGTTTAAGGACCCGGGAAGCCATGTTTTGCAAAATTCACTTCCTATTGTTGGACCTGTCCGACTTGTAACCGGCTGATTTAGCATTTGCTCACATGTGTAAAAGCCAGGACGTGAAAGGGCTTGGATCCCTGTACAGAACACATAATAAGGCAAACAAGTTTTGCTGTTCCTGTTTTTGAGCTGCAGGGAAAGACCAAGGGCTATTTTTAGCTGTGGTAGGTGTGGGTTCTGGGGAGGGCACTGGGGCTGTGTTTGTTACATTACGTTTTAACATAATACAGAGTCACCAGGCTGAAGGGATCTGTTACGAGTTGTTTTTATTAATCAAAGAGTGGTTCCCCCCCCACCCCGAGTTGAGATGTTCACACTTAATGGGCAGCAAGCAAACAGTGCCTGATACACAGATTTAACCTAACAAAATAAATCCTTTGTTCTATCAAGTTTCCATGAGGTATCCTAAAAACAGGAAAAAAAAATTGCCATAAACACAGCATTGCCTTCATTTGAGTAAGTTGTTCTCTCAGTAAAAAAATATTTTGTAATTATACTATTGTATATCTCACACAAATAAACTTTGGAAGAGGGTTCTGTGATTCAGGAACGAAGCCCGAGCAAGACATTCCCTTGGAATTTTCTTGAGCTCTTTCAGGTACAGACAACACATCTATCCTTCTCCTGAGATGAGAACCAGCACAAAGTGGGGGAGGTGGGAAATAATTACATCAAGTACAGAAAATTTGCTTTTGAGATATTAGAAACAAAATGCATATTGCTGGGGTGTAATAAATGATGTCCTTCAAAATCAGACCTCACAAATTCACTTAAGAAACATTAGCTGAGTGCCTGGGATGGGCATGCCGCGGGAGATGCAAAAAAGAACAAGACAGATTCGGTTCTTGCCTTAAGGGAGCTCGTGGTTCAGAAGGGAAAATATTATAGATAAGAAAACGGCGTGACAGGTGCTCTCACAGGGGAGACACTCTCCTAGACTGACTGGACCATTTCCAAGTTGCTTAATATTCCTGAATTTCAATTGCTTCATCTCTGACATGAGGCTAAGAATTCCTGTGAAAGACGGAAAGTTTGTGCGTATGTGGTTAAAGCAAACAAAAAAACGCCCATGTCCTCTTTCCCACACCACAAAATGAAACATTAAGAAAGAGGAAAGCACAGGACCCAGAAATAAGGAGTTTTAACCTAAGAGAGAGGCACAAGGAAGGCCCAGGATGACAGTGAAGGATCCTGGGATGACAGCTGTATACCAGGCCCAGGGGCTACCTGTCCAGGTCAGAGCCGGTCAGAAGGTGCCCAGAGGGATTGCTTCAAAAAGATAACACCGATAGAATCCCAAATGTATTTGAAATTTTTCAGAAAAGATTTATGCAACTGCAGACAAGTTTGAGGTTGAATTAGAGCTAAGTACACAGAAAATTAAGCAAGCTTAAAAAAACAGGAAAATGACTCCATGGGAAATTAAAAATTGTGCAGGAAAAGTAAAACATCTAGTGTGCTAGATGACACAGTTGTGAAAATGCTGATCTGGCTGAGATTAAGTTATACCTATACTGGGAAGATAGGAGAACGGCGAAAAGTGTGTGTACGTGTGTTGCACATGGGGTGGTGGGTTGATGTCAGATAAATCCTCATCTTCCCAAGGTGGAAAGCCAATAAATAATGCCTAAAACAGAGAAATCACCAATTAGCAACATAAGCATGTTATAGAGAGATATGGAGGTGAATAACAAAAAAAAGCTGAGGTGTTCAAAGTGGTTGCCTCTGGACCATGGGAAACTGCACTGTGTGGGTTTGGAGAAAGAGAGGGGAACAGGAGGTAATTACCATCTCTTGTATCAAAGCATGCAGAACTTTTTGACTCGTTAACTACCTGCACATATAACTAAATTATCCAAAAACTAAAATTTAAATTATAAACTAAATTTTAAATTATAGCTACACAAGAACAGAAAGTGCTGGAATTCCTTGCTGTGTTTGTTAACAATCATAAAAGTCATGTGCACATCTCATGAAAACTTTTCCGAGAAAGAACTGCCATCACATGGTGTACCAGGCTGACTGGGCCTTCATATTATTTCTCAGATTTGCAAAGTCGGCGTGTTGATTAAACATCACTTGCTTAAAAATAGAAGGGAGGATAATAACATTATTTACCCCCATAAGGTAGCTGACAGGGTCAAATGAGAAAAGGCAGTGACTTAGCCCAGCACTCTATAAATATTGGCAAGTTATCCTATCTGTCGTCCTCCTCTCTGTTCTAATTATATAATTATCCCCAGGTGATGTCCTTAGAGCCAGGGGGAGAAGGGGCTTGCTCTCTCCCCCTTGTACTCAGCTCTGGCTGCCATAAGAGAATGCCAAGGGCTGGGTGGGTTAACAATGTCTTTATTTCTCACAGCTCTGGAGCCTGGAAGCATGAAATCAGGAGGCCAGCATGGTCAGGTTCTTGGTGAAGACCCTCTTCCTGGTTTACAGGTGGTCAACCATCTTCTCATTGTATCCTTACACAGCAAGGTAAGTGGGGATAGGAGAGAGTGGGAGGGGTGGTGGTAGAGAGAAAGCGCTCTCATTTTTATTCTTATAAAGGCACTAATCCCATCATGAGGGCTCTACTTTCATGACCTAATTACCTCCCAAAAGCCCCATCTCCAAATGCCATCACATTGTGGATTAGGGTTTCAACATACAAATTTGGGAGGACACAAAGATTCAGTCTATAGCAACCACCATACTGGCTGGATAGCTGGAATGTCAGGTGTGGTGGTGAGCCAACTGGGACCATGCCAACAAGGGCCACCACCCTGAGGATGGTGAAAAAACAAAATAGAAGGAGACATGACCTGTTGCCTAGTCCCCAACCTCCAGTCTAATAATGAGAAAGAGATACACTTCTATCTTGTTTAAGCTCCAGGCAGCTGTCATATTCTAACTAATACTCATCTTAATTTCATTCATATTAACAGTAGGAGTTCTAGTAGTAGCAGTTACTTACGGTGTTCTAAGGAGGGACACCTAGCT
The DNA here is from genome assembly GCF_949752795.1 of Hyperoodon ampullatus. Classification (NCBI taxonomy): domain Eukaryota; kingdom Metazoa; phylum Chordata; class Mammalia; order Artiodactyla; family Ziphiidae; genus Hyperoodon; species Hyperoodon ampullatus. Next base: position 59,191,671 of record NC_136915.1, on the reverse strand, counting down.
CAGACCTGGAGACCTGAAGTGCTGATATGTATACAAAACTGAACGAAATATTAGGCAATCAGGCAAAAAGAAAGGCAAGAATATTCTGGGCAGAAAAAACAACAGACACAGCACTGAAGATGAGAGACACGTAGTGTTTTGGGAACAGAAAGTGGTTGAGGTTGAAGTGGGAGAGGGAGGATGCAAGAAGCAAGGCCAATGAAGTAACGTTATGCCCTCATAGGTCTTACTGAGGAGTTTCAGTTATCAATCAGGGACAACAGAGAGCCACGGAAGGAAAGTTGATGTGATTAGATTTCTTTTCTTTTTTTTTTTTTTTTTGGACTAGCACTCACTGATCTTATTTATTTATTTATTATTATTTTTGAAAAATTTATTTATTTTATTTATTTATTTTTGGCTGCGTTGGGTCTTCGTTGCTGCACGTGGGCTTTCTCTAGTTGCGGTGAGTGGGGGCTACGCTTCACTGCGGTGCACGGGCTTCTCATTGCAGTGGCTTCTCTTGTTGCGGATCATGGGCTCTAGGTGCGCGGGCTCAGTAGTTGCGGCTCGTGGCCTCAGTAGTTGTGGCTCACGGGCTCTAGAGCTCAGTCTCAGTAATTGTGGCGCACGGGCTTAGTTGCTCTGCAGCAAGTGGGATCTTCCCGGACCAGGGGTCAAACTCATGTCCCCTGCATTAGCAGGCAGATTCTTAACCACTGCACCACCAGGGAAGTCCCTGTGATTCAAATTTTAATTGATGTGTTTGAAGTATGGAGAATGGATTGGAGTCAGACAGGATGGAGGCAAGGAGACTGTTTCAAAAATTAAAGCAAGAAATAAAAGGGGCCAGAACCGTGGTGGGGTACCGAGGGTGGAGACACGAAGGCAGATTTGGACAGATTCAAATGACGGGAGGTAGAATCTGACTCAACACGAAGGTAGAGGGGGAAATGGGTATTGAGAATTAGGACCAGATTTCTGGCTATTTCCCTGGAAGGATGACTGGGCCGTTCATGGAGACAGAGAACAAAGGAGGAGGAGTGGTTTTGAGGAGGAACACGGAAGATGCTGACCTTGGTTGCAGGAACCTGCAAACATCCAAATGCTGAAGTTCCAGGGGCTACTAGATATTCAAGAGAGAGTCTGGGGCTACCCATGGATTTGGACGTAATCCAGAATTAGTCTTTTCAAGCATTTTTAAAAAGTGAATTAGGAAGGTGATAGGGTAATCACCACCACCAGCAGAGGAAACTGAAGCCCAGAAAGATCCAAAACCTGCAGCCAAGAAAGTTAATCCCCTAGTTTTGCTGAAAGAAAGAAAGAAAGGAAGGAAGCGAGGGAGGGAGGGAGAGAGGGAGGGAGGGAGGAAAGAAACCTAGACCGTACAATTAAATACAACATACAACCCTGGATCTTTGCAAAACTTCTACTCGGTACTACCAATCACTTCTTTCACTAAGTCAATTATTTATTCACCAAACAATAACTGAGGACCCAGCTGTGCTTTGCGAAGAACTAGGAGTTGCAAATATATAAGGCAAACGAGACAAAGTCCCACTTGAATGGCTTCTTTTATTGAAGAGGCTATTCTGACTGGGGAAGACAGAAATTCAGCCAACAACAACCAGAGAAGGTCAGGTAGCGAATGGTAAATTCTACGATGAAAAGAAAGCAAGACGGGCTTCCCTGGTGGCGCAGTGGTTGAGAGTCTGCCTGCCGATGCAGGGGACATGGGTTCATGCCCCAGTCCAGGAAGATCCCACATGCCACAGAGTGGCTGGGCCCATGAGCCATGGCCGCTGAGCCTGCGCGTCCGGAGCCTGTGCTCTGCAACGGGAGAGGCCACAGCAGTGAGAAGCCCACGTACTGCAAAAAAAAAGAAAGCAAGACAAGTATGATCAAGAGTGATGGGAGATACTTTAAACTGGATGATCATAAAGACCTCTCTGAGGATGTGTTGTGAATAACAAGATGAGCCAGCCATGCAAAAAAATTCTAGGAAAAAAGGGACCTGCCCGTGCAAAGGCCCTAAGGTGAGAAGGGGCTTAGTGTGAAGGTGCAGTTAGAGGCCCGCGTGGCCAGGGTGTGGTGAGCCCAGGGAAGAGTCACAGGAGATGGGGTCAGGGAGGTGGGTGGGGGCCAGAGCAGGGGGCTTGCAAGTTAGAGCTTGGATTTTATTCTAAGTACAATGCGGAGTCATCAGAGGGTTTTAGCAGCAGAGTAACCTCAATGAACCTACATGACCAATGGTCCTGGCTGCTGTGTGGAGGGCAGACTTTGGCAGGAGTGGAAGCAGGGATGAAAAGCCATAGCCCGCTGCTGTTCTAGCTCCACTTCTATGCTGTCTGTCATCACAATCTTCAGTTCCTCACGATGACTGGGAGAGGTGGGAGTTATACCCCAGTTTTCAATGAGGATTTTATTTTTATATCCTTCCACAAAGCCGAGTACAGTTTGGGGCATGTAGCTGTCTCTTTAATAATATTTGATGTTTGATTAATAAGTTAAACAACCCATTGATTCCATTTATTCAAAGAATCAGACAAAGCAATTAAAAGGCCTCAAAACAAAGCCCAGACATAGCAGCTGTTTGCTGGCCCTGGTCAGTTGCTTGACCGAGAAGGCTTGTCAAGCTCAATCAACAGGGTGAAGCCAAGAGTTCACAATGACACAGAGTTCCCAAATCTGTCATTGTTCTCTCTCCTCAGTGTTAAGCTGTGTCTCTGTGCCTCCAGGAATCTGGAGGAAAACACAAACATTCTTTTTAAACCTGGTGTTTTCAAGTCTTCAGTGGTTTGTCATCCTCTAGCCATCCTAGGAGCACCCCAGATTTGGGTGTGAAGCAGCACACACCGGGCAGAGCGTGGCTCACACTTTATCTGCTTCCTCCCAGATTCACTAGTTAATACAGGATCTTTGGGCTTTCCTCGCAAACAAGGGCCTGAATCACAACAGAAGCCCGGGAAAGGCATGGTCATACTTCCTGCCCTAGCTATCCAGTTCCTGGGCCAGACCAAGGCATCAACACCAACCATTGGATCACTGCCATTCTCACATAAAAGGCGCAGGGCACTAGAGCCACCTACCCAACACAGCCCCTCCTGGGGAGCCCCATCCCGCCCCTGCTGAGAAGATTCCATGACCTGATGGTCAGGAGTGAACCTTTGACCCAAAAGAGTTTCCAACATAGAGTAGCCCTTATCTTGCAACCTGGCATGACAAGATGAATGAAGGCAATCAAATTACTCTCCTAGGAGGTAAAACCAAGAAACAGAGGCTTGATAGTCAAAAGTGGGCCCTGGGCTGAGAGCTGAGGCAGTAAAAGTAGAGCTAGTAACTGTGGTTGGCCATGTGTAAAGGATGAAGAGGAAGCCAGGGTGGAGTATTTGTGCCCATGCACATTTGAGAGAGAGAGAGAGACAGAGAGGGAGAGAGGGAGGGAAGCAAAGTCAAGAACCGTGCTGTACAGTACTGTAGCTGCATATGGCTATTCTGTTTTATTTATTTGTTTGTTTATTTATTTGGCTGCTTTGGGTCTTCGCTGCTGCGTGTGGGCTTTTCTCTAGCTGTGGCAAGCAGGGGCTACTCTTCATTGTGGTGCACGGGCTTCTCACTGCAGGGGCTTCTCTTGTTGTGAAGCACGGGCTCTAGGCGTGCAGGTTTCAGTAGTTGCAGCACGTGGGTTCAGTAGTTGTGGCTCATGGGCTTAGTTGCTCCACGGCATGTGGGATCTTCCCAGACCAGGGCTCGAACCCGTGTCCCCTGCATTGGCGGGCGGATTCTTAACCACTGTGCCACCAGGGAAGTCCCTCAATTCTAGTTAAATAATCATTTTAATTAATTGATTTAAGTTAATTTGTTTACATTTAAATTAATTTCTTTAAATAACATTAGAAATTAAAGATTCAGTTTCTCAGTTGAACTACACAGATATAGAACATTTCTGTTATCGCAGACAGCTCTATTGGACAGCACTGGTCTACAAGACCCACTAGGATAAAGAATAAAAAATCTTAGTGCCAGGTTTTCAATTCCTGATTCCAATTGACATGAAGCTCAACTATATATACCTCCTGCCCTGTATTCCATGAGATCCTTTGTATCCTTATAATTTGCATCTACCATCCTACCTCTCCCATCACTACCTTTTTCTTGAGCTAGTTAGATTTTAGTTCTTATTATATTCAAAAGAATCTTAATTAAGAACATATTTTTGACTGATATTATTAATATAAATAATAACAACCAGGACAATTTATTGAGTGCTTCCATGTATGAACACCATGTCTTAGCATTTTACATGCATGTTTTTATTTAATCTTCACAGGAACCTTATAAGATAGATTTTTATCTCTATTCAACAGCTGAAGGAACCAAGGCACAGAGAGGTTAAGCAAGTTATCCAAGGTCACAGAGCTCACAGGTGGTAAAGTAGGAATGGAATCGATCTTCCATCTTCAATGATTGATGCATAGGTACCTGGCCTGACTTTTAACCATGGAAGCAGACTGCAAAAAGTGGCAGGTACCCCATCCTGGGACATCGTAAGTAGGAACTAGAAGTCTGAAGCTTCTTTAGAGATCTGTGGATTCTGGGACACCTACTTAGGGCAGCTGGACTGGTTCCAATCATCTCTTTGCCTAGCATTTTTTTTCTTCCACTAAAGAACAGGAAGTTTGAGAAGTGACAGGCCATGGGCACAGGCTGACCCTGCTGCAAAATAGCCCCTCAGGAGCAAACTGCATGTCCTGTGAACCCGGGGACTGGCCAGCGAAATTCCCTGATGCTAGAACTTTGGTCAGAGGACCTAAGTTGTATGCTGATTGGTGCTGGAAGCCAAGTTTGGTGGGGGAAGGGAGTCAGCACATACTTCTCTGCTGAACTCCATTTCCCATTTGGTCTGGCAGCTTGTTTTTAATGAGGCCAATCCAAAATTTCCGTGTCAACATCGCTCCTTTACTGGAACCGCAAATGCAGCCCCCTGGGACCTGGCTCTATCTCTGGGCAGACATCAAAAACAACTCCTTTTTACTTTGAAATCATAACAGTCTTCTAAGAGCTACCCACTTCCTTACTTTCTTTCTCCTCTCTGAGGAAGAAAGTAAGGGCCAGGGTTTGTGGGGTGCAGCACCCCAGGATTTACAGTCCGCAGAGAAAGCCTCAGGGCTGGCCAGGCTGAGGGGGTTTTCCTGGACCCTGCTGTCAGTTTTCCCTTTCTTGTGCTTCCAAGGCCTTGCGGTTCCTTCCTGCCTGCTTGTCTGCTGTCCAGGACCAGCCTGATGAGTAGGCATGGCTTTCCCAACCCCCTCTTCACCCTGCCACAGCTGCCTTCACGTTGTGACTTCTGGGGGTTGTAAAAGATGCTGTTTTGGATGCTGCCACATCCAAAATCCTCTCTCTGTCGGTGACCGAAGCATGATGCATCCATCAAACTTCCGTAGCTCTCCAGGGTTCCTCTGCTTTGGGGAGAGGGGCCGCTTTTTAGCCGCTCCAACACTTGAGATCCCAGCAGGAGGTGGGAGGTGGGGAAGGGTATAGGGGTAGGAGGAAAGAAGACACGTTTTGGGAAGGAGCACACTAGTGATTAGTGGACAGTTAAAGGTGGATTTGTTGGCAAGTGGTACGTACTGACGGGGCATGTCAACGGTAGGGTTTGCTGCATATAAGGTTCTCTCCAGGAGAGAGAAGGTGAGAGAAAGGCTTTTCATGCCCTGTCCCCTGGGCATGACCTGGCTCCAGGTCTCCTTTCTCTAGGAAGGCTTCTGCAACTCCTGACTCGCCCAAACATGGATATGTAGTCCTCCTCTGTGTCCTCATAACATCCTGTGCTTCTCTCCTTTGTGGCTCCAGCCACTCATTCATCACCTCTCCACTTTCCTGCCTTCCTCTTCATTGTTTCCTGCCGTGCTCCCAACACCCCTGCATCTACGTAGTGAGGTTAGCAGACACCTCCACTATTTTGAGCGAATGAAGGAATACTAGCTGCTCCTTGCAGAGCTAGGAGAGGAGCAGCTGAGGGAGTGGTGGGGAGATTGCTGCTCTAACCAAAGCTGAGGCTGTGATCCATGAAGACCGTGGTGGTTAAGCGGCGTGCGTCAAGTGTGAACCTGTGCTCCATCACTTACTAGCTGTGTGCTTGGGCAAGCTGCTTCATCTCTCTGTGCCTCAGTTTTTTCATTCATAAACTAGGGATGATAAGAATACCTATCTCATTTTTTGTGTGAGAAATAAATGAGTTAATATATTTAAAGTCCTTATAGTTTAACACATTGTAGGCTCTTAATAAATGTCAGCTTAAGAAAATTTTAAAGAACCCTAGAAGAGTCAGCTCTTTAAGCTGTCATCATTTGTTGCTGACTTGCTTTATTCCCACCTCGCTGGCCTCCTCCTGTTGCTTTAACATGCTGGCCCAGTCTTGCCTCAGAAGCCTTTCTTTTGGACTCTATCTGAAAGAGCCCACCCCTTGCCCTCTTGGGTTTCATCATGAAGCACTTACAGTATAGTCCCAGACACTGCATCTGGGCATTACTTTACTTGAGTTTTGTTTGTGTCCACATAAAAAGGTAAGCTCCATGAAGGCAGGGGCTTTGTTTTATTCACTGTATCATTCCTTGTGCCCAGTATACTGTCTGCCATATACGAGGTGCTTAGCAACAGTTGTTGGATGGATGGATGGATGGATGGGTAGCTGGATGGGTAGGTAGATGGATCCACTGACCTCCTTTGGGAGACTTCTGTGACCATTTCTCCCGGCCTTCCCCTCCTCAATCTCCCAATCACACACCCTCATGTGCAGCCCTTTCTCCGACTCCCATTCTACCAAACTTGCTCTCTGGGTCCCTTTCCCCTCAAATGGCCATTTGCCCAAGCCATGCACTGTCTCAGGTGGTGGGGTTCCCACACAAGCAGTTTGGGATTTGCTGACTAGTCCAGAAAGATCAGCTGCCCAGTGTCAGCTGTTAAGGGACACAGTGAACAAGACAGTCCAATGGGAGAAGCAAATGAATGGAGAGATGATTACATCTGCATTGAAGCTGTGTCAGAGAGAAACCCAGGGAGTACAGGGCCACTGAGGAGGGGGCCCATAACCTACACCCAGGCAGGAGTTCCCTTTAGACCCAAAGCTAGGCTCCACCATAGAGCCTCATCCTAAATAAAGCGTATGAATAGAAGACACACAGCTAGTCTGTTGGATTTCTCCTGAGCTGAAAAAATACCTGGAGAACCAAAGTGAAACCGAACGCTTTTATCAGTCACAGGAGCGCAGATTTGATATCATCAAAGAAATACTTTCAAGACCGTGGGGAAGGGCAGACAGTGTAATTAGCTGTGAGTAGAATACTTCCCGCTTTCGAGGGTGGAGAGAACTTGGGCTCCAGATGCTGTGGGCCCAGAATGGGCGGAGGAGTGACCCGACTCGACTCGCAAATCCCTGCTGGGAAGGGAACATTTCACCAGCCTCCGTCATCTGTAAATCACAGACTCAAAGACCGTTTTGGTTTTTTTTTAAATTAATTTGTATAGTCCCAGAAGATTCCTGCTGATCATAGTTCCTTGATATGATTTTTAAAATAATTTTCAAAATTAAAGTGTTATGGGTTGAATTTTATCTTCCCCCACCCTCCGCCAAATTTATATGCTGAAGTCCTAACCCTTAGAACCTCAGAATGTGACCTTATTTGGAGATGGGATCTTTACAGAGGTAATCAAGTTAAAATGAGGTCATTAAGGTGGGTACCAATCCAGTATGTCTAGTGTCCTTCTAAGAAGGGAAATTTTGGACACAGAAAGGCCTTGAGGGAAGAAAATGTGAAAAGACATAGAAGACAGTCATCTACAAGCCAGGGAGAGAGACCTGGAACAGATTCTTCTGTCCTCAGAAGGAGCCAAGCCTGCAATACCTTGATTTTGAACTTCTAGCCTCTAGAACTGTGAGATAAATTTCTGGTGTTTCAGCCACCCAGGCTATGGTACTCTGTTACAGCAGCCCTAGGAAACTAATACAGAGAGCAAATAGCAATTCTTCTTCAGACTGAGACAAAAAAGGACCCCATCCATGTCATTCCTAATCACTGGTAAATTTGAGTATTTCACAGGATAGTTTAATTTCTCAATGAGAGTATATATGTTATATGTATATCATACCTATGGTTTGGTACAAGACAGAGAGTAACCAAGCCTTTACATTCTTGAAGGGGCTAGTTGAGTGTTAGGCACATAGATTCAACTCAGTTTAACAAATATTTATTGATCCTTCCATGTGACAGGTGCCGGGCTGGAGACGCAGAAAGTATAGTCCCTGCTTTTAAGGAATTCACAATCTGGTAGAAAAAGCACAAGTGTATAAACAACTATACCTCAGAATGATAAGCACAATGATTGAAATGCATAAAATGACACAAGGAAGAAGTGCCTATCTCAAGGAACGGGGGCTGGTCAGAGAAGCTTCTCAGAGGAGGGTGCGATCTGAGTTAAACCTGCCATCTTCTCTATGAGGTTACAAATCAGGGAAACAGATTGCACTAATACATGCTACCAGTCTGAATATGTTTTCAGAAGGAGAAAAACCATTTGTGAGTCATTGCAGCATTGTTTATAATAGCCAAAAGAATTGGAAGCCTCCCAAATCTTTATTAATAGACAATGTTAAGTAAATTATGCTATATTCATAAAATGGCCACCCTATAGCAATTATGCAACTGTTAAAAATGAGGTAGAGTTATATATACTGGAAAAGTATATATACTTTTTTATACTTTATATATACTTTCCAAGTTATATATACTTGGAAAGATCTCCAAGATATTAAGTGAACAAACGAAATGGTAGAATAATGTACACAGTATGATACCATTCATGTTATAAATAAAAGGATATATGAAGTTACTCAGATTTATGAATGCATGGAAAGAATCTGGAAGAATACATAAAAACTGGTAATATTAGTTACCTGAAAGGATGGGAGAGGAGAGGCAGGGATATTTTATATATATGTATATATTCATTTAGTCTTTTACAATAAAAAGGTTTTAAGGCAAAAACAAATTTTAGAAGTATTTCCTGGGAACTTGCTCTGGGTGCCTGAGCTGACTGCTGGAGAATTCACCACCCAGACAACTCAGCTCTGCTCTCTGTCCTCATGCTGTGTCCAACCAGCCAGCATGTCCATTTACACAGTGGCCCTGTCCCCAGATCCTCAGTCATGTGCACACTGTTTGCTTTGCTAGACTTATAGCTAAGAGCTGTGAATTTAACAGCAGGCGGAACTGGCTTCAAATCCCCAAATTTTCACTCACTAGCTGTGTGACCTTGAAAAACTTACCTTTATCCTCTGAGCCTCAGTTCTCTCATCACAGGGTGATTGTATGAATTTAAAAGGCAATACCCATTGAGGGCTCAGTAAATCGTAGCTTAAAAAAAGATAAATAACAGGAATCATCCAATGTTCAATTGATCCCCACTGAATTCAGACCACCCCCCAGGTTGTACTTACCTGTGGCCAACTGGACTGACTACCTCATCTTAGGTGACTGAACTTCTCCAGTTTCAGTGAAAAATTATATCATATCAAACCAAAAGGAAGTAAATAATGGGATTTGAAGATTGGATCAAGAGTGTTCATCTTTAGTGAAAACAGATTCTACCTTCTCCCTCTGTCCTCTCTATTCCCACTCCCTCTGACACCCACACCCACACCTCCCCCCACACACCTCAAAACCACTAGAAGTTTGGGCAGAACTGTTCCCATGGGAAGAAAACCCAGCATGACACAGTCCGAATGTGCAGATTTGCTGTATCCATCAAGAAGTTTCTTTAAAATAATGCTTGCCCTACAGCATTTAGCATGTTTATAGAATAAATGCAATTCACTAGATATTTATTCAGTCATCATAATATTTAAAATAATAGTGGGATTTCCCTGGTGGCGCAGTGGTTAAGAATCCACCTGCCAATGCAGAGGACACGGGTTCGAGCCCTGGTCCAGGATGATCCCACATGCCGCGGAGAAACGAAGCCCGTGGGCCACAACTACTGAGCATGCACTCTAGAGCTCACGAGCCACAACTACTGAAGCCTGTGTGCCTAGAGTCCATGCTCTGCGACAAGAGAAGCCACCACAATGAGAAGCCTGCGTACTGCAGTGAAGAGTACCCCCACTCACCGCAACTAGAGAAAACCTGCGCGCAGCAACGAAGACCCAACGCAGCCAAAAATAAATAAATAAATAAATAAATAAATCTGATCCTTAAAAAAAAAAAAAAAAAGAAATAACTGTGCAAATAACAATCTAGAAACGCTAGCAGAGTATTTCAAATAATGACTTTAGAAAGTAAACCCACCTAACATAATAATGCACAAACTGGTGCTATTTAAAGGCAAAATAGGTGTACTATAAAAAGTGACACTGATACTACAGTCTGTGTCTACATGTCTTTCACGTGTCTTTCAAACAGTATGAAAAGCTGTAACTTCAGGTTCTATCTCAAATAAAAGCAAAAACAAATAAAATAAAATAATAGTGTAGTGGATTCTTGTCATTTTCAGCTATGTAGCACCTGAGCCTCCTTCTTATATTAGGGAATTCTCTCGGGAAGAAGCAGAGACCTTCCTCCTTCAACAGAAGCTGAAAGAAAACAGGCATCTTTTCATCCCATTCCCTGGCAGCCAGAGCTCTGGTCTGTACACTGGAACTCAGCCATTTGGATGTCTCCATCTGGAACTTTAAATCTGGAGCAAGGAATATAAAGACAGGGGGAGGTCTCGAGGTGATCACAGCCTCTCAGTGAGCCTCACAACCAGACAGTTCCTGGGTCCAGGCCTGGGCTGTGCTCTCAGCTGCCCAAACTACCTTAGTTCCTGCCCATTTTCCACGCCTGGTTCTCCAGCCTTCCTGTTGATCCTGTGAACTACCCCAAATCCTTTCAATAGCTTCCTATTCTCTTTAAGTTAACCAGAGTTGGTACCTATTTATTTGTAACAAAGAACCCTGACTGGAACTAATCACTGCAAATTATTGAGCAGCTAGGAGCGAGGAATTATTCTAAGCTCTTACATGGAGTATTTCACTTAACCTTCATAACAACCCTGGGAGAATGGAACCGTTTACTCCCGTTTGAAAAGTGAGAACACTGAGGCTTGTTGAGGTTAAATAGGTAACACAAGGCCAACAGCTAGAAAAAAGGCAGAGTCAGGATTCAAATCCAGATCCATCTGACTGAAATCCATTTAGCTCTCTCCTACTCAGCTCCCCACATATTTGTGGATTAGTTTACCAGTTACTCAAAGTGTCTTATACCTTACCTCATGTAATCCTGACAGCTCCTTGAGGTTGGAATTTTTAATCCCTTTTTTACAAATGAGGAAACTGAGCCTCAGCAAGATTAAAAGCAACTTGATCAAATATTTATCATAAGCCTTAAAACTGCACATACCCTTTGATTCAATGATTTCAGGTCTGAGCATTTATCCCAAGGAAATAATCAGAGGTGTGACCAAAGATTATTCACTGAGTTGTAATCTATTGCAGGGGAAAACTAGACACCATCCTTATGTCCAACAATCAGGAAATGGCCAAATTAGGGAATACCATATGATGGAATATTATGTGGTCATTAAAATTAGTCTGTAGAAGCAGATCAGTGGTTGCCTGGGCTTGGGGGGAATGTGGGGACTGACTTCAAAGGGGGTATTCCAGAACTTTCAGGAATGATGAAGATGCTCTAAATCTTGACTGTGGTTATAGTTACATGAGTGCACACATTTGCCCAAATGCATCAAATCATACACTTAAAATGGGTGCATTTATTATATGTAAATTTACCTCAATACATTTTTAAAAAATTCTTCTGTAGAAAAGATTTTTACCAAGGACAATATTCCTAAAGTATTAAGTGAAAAGGTTACAAAATGATATTTACAATATATTTATTTCCATGTGTGTTACATGCGTAGAGAAGAGATAAGAAGGAAATATACCAAAATAACAATAGTGGTTATCATTGGATGGTGGGAACTATGGGTAATTTAGACCTTCTTTATACTTTTCGGTATTCTTTAGTGATCAGAAGAAACAAACGTGAAAAAAAAAAGTTAATGACTTGCCGTATGTCACACAAGTATTAGAAGAGGCTAGAAATTAGGACTTTGCAGCCAATTTAATTGTACCTTCTACTATGCCTCAGAGTTTCTACTCTGTACCAGGAATTGTTGTATTGCATACTTTGGAAAATTGCCTATAAAACATGTTCTTGCCTGTGAGGAACTTGAACTCTGCACAGAAGGGTGAGGAAGGAGTGATTATATCTGATTAGGGGAATCAAGAGAGGCTTCACAGAGGTAGATTCTATGATGAGCCAGGAAGGATGAGTGAAACCTCGATGGGCAAAGACCAAGGCCAGGAGGGCGAGAGAGTCTTCAGTCCAGACCAGGGGAGTCTTGTGGAAGGGAACACTGGGGGATGAGGTGACAGGAGAATCTGGAAACTCCCTTAGGAGGGGCTCTTGAATGAGGCCTCAGCACCTGGGTCCAACAAACCACTGTACAAGGCATCCACATGTCAGCAGTGCTTAATCCCTCTTCCTGATAAAGATCTCTGAGTTATAATGTAAATCCATGAGAAAATAAAACACAGTACTGAAAAACCTAATTTAGGACTACTTTGGGGGGCACATACGACAGATGTGCCTGTACCATAGCCAGGTCAGATCTCCAGAAGAACAGCTAGATGGCTCAGGGTTACTCAGCTACCTCTCCTTATCATACCATGAGGACCCCAAGGGCAGTATCAAGGCCTTATTGAATTTTGTATTCTGGTGCCCATCACAATGTGTACCTGTGACTGTTACAGAGTAGAAGCTCAGTAAATGGCTGTGAAACAAATAAGAGAGACATTTACATTTTAAAAGGAAATCTAAGAGAGGAAGTATGGTGTGCTGGTTAGAGCATGGACTCTGGAACCAGATTGCTTGGCTTTGAGTCCAGGCTTTGCCACTTACTGGCCTTGGGAAAATTGCTTAACTTGTCTGTGCTTTGGTTTCCTGTATCTATAAAATGAGATCATGAGAGTGTCTGTCTCCTAGGCTGTTTTGAGGATTAAATGAGTTAGTAGATAAAAAGCACTTAGAACAATGCCTGGTACATAGTGAACTCTATATAAGTGTTAGATATTATTATAAGAGGTTTTTCTAGTCCAACCTCCTTGCTTTAGAAATGAGGAAACTGAAGTCCAAAGAAAGGCAAGTGACTTGTCCAAGATCACAAAAGGAGTTGAAGGTGGAACTGAGGCCTCTGCATCTATCAATCAATACATGTGTGGAATGAAACATGTACTGGTTGGCTTCTTGCCCTGTGTCTGGCACTGTCCTAGATTTCGGCTGGGGAACATAAGCCATGTTTCCAGCCTTTGGATGGGATGAAAAGATGTTTACACAAGAAACAGCTGGAGACCAGTGCAATACAGAATGCATTCCTAACTGGACAGCACAGTGAGAGATGGGAGGTCAGGAAATGGGAAGATCAACATGGGCTGGCTGAACCAGACAGGGGCCTCTTGGATCTGCAGGGTGGAGAAATAATCAGGACAGTGGCTTTCCATTTTTGTGTGTGGAGAGTGACTGGGAAACATCAGACACCCCAGCTCCACAAACTCCCCCTCCACATAACACTGAAAGGGGCAAGCCCTTTGGGATCAGGCAATCTGAGTTGAAATCCTGGCTCTGTCACTTATCAGGTAAGTGACTTGGGGGCAGTCACTTGCTGTTTCTGAGCTTTAGTACCTTAACCTGTAAAATGGAGGTAAAAGTACCCTGACCACTGGGTTGTTGTGGGACCAAAGGAGCTAGTACCTGAGAGACACAGAAGATCAATCAAGATTAATCCCTTTTTATTTTTTTTGGCCCTCTTCTTCGGCCCACCAGATTGAGGAGTCCTTTAATACCTCTCTAATGAGGGACAAGATGTAAGATGGAGACAGAACAAATCAAATTAAATCATTAGAAGAATTTTGGTTATCTTCCCCTGAGACCTGGCAGGGGGAGGAGGGTGGTGAGGATGAGAGAGCATAAGGCTTTGGAAAGGGAGTGCTGAGGACTGCAGAGGAAAGTCCCAGTAAGGGAGAACGTAGGCACTGAGGACAGTAGGTATGGCCAGCTCCAAGTAGGGTATCAACTTGCTTTTGGTGGAAAGGAAAGGTACCAGCATGTGTTGAGCCAGGCATCGTGTTAGATGACAAGGATACAGCCTTGAACTATATATGAGTCTGAGCCTTAGAGGCTTCAGTCTTTTGATAGACATTAGCAGGAAAATAAAGCATTATAAGTCACATAATTATAATGAGAACAAGACAGCACAGAAGACAGCATGATTAATACTATGAGGAAGTCACATGGAAGGTGGGTTTTGAAGCATGAATAGGAGTTCAATTCAGGTCGGCAATCTAAGGAAGGGCAAATGACATAAGGTTTAGTACTGCTGGAGTAAAAATGGTTTGAAAAGATGAGTTTGAGAGATGAGGCTGGGGAGGTAGATGGAGGCTAAATGATGATAATTAGCCTTTATCCTAGAGTGATGGGTGCTAATAAAGGGTTTTAAATGAAAGAAGGACTGTGCCCATTTTTAAGTTAGAAAGACACCCTGGCAGCAAGATGCAAGGTGCGTTGGAGTGGGGGCAATCCTGGAAGCAGAATGCTGTGTAAGACACATTTCTGTGGTCCAGGAGAGAGGATGAGGGTCTGAACTAGGACACCATGTGGCCGTCTTCTCAACCACGTGCAATCTTATCCTCTTCCATCCACAGCATATGTTTTCCCTCACTCACGGCCCCCTGACTCTGGGCCATGTGTTGTGATTATCTGTATATTTGTCTTCCCTCCACTTCCAGTTTGGGAGCACTTTTCTTTCTCTGCATCCCTGGGCCGAGGAGCTGGTTCACAGTTGGCACTGATGTGTTTTGAGGGTCATGGGGTTTGGGAAGAAGAGCATGGAGTGAACACAGCATGTGGTCCAGTTCATGAGCCAAACAAGACCTCCAGGCCTTCTGTTCACTCACTTCCCTTCTGTATAAACTGTGCAAAGAAATCTTAACCACCTTCTCTATTGTTTTGTGAATCAACAGAAGAGTCTTGCATGTTTACCATCCAGAGCTTTAAGGAAATAACACATCATCAGGGGAGGAAAAGCCAGCTGGTGGTAGCTGGAGTTTGCCTGCATGATTATTTGTTTCTCCTCTCATAAAAAAGTTGATGTTGGTTCAGTCTAGGACATTTTCCAGAGGTGAATTTGCCAGTCCACAAAGACACTTGGGTGCAGTATTATTTTCTCCTTTGCTCTTCCACGACTTTCCCTTTGCTGCCTTCTGATGCATCTGTATGGGTACAGACAGGGCGGCTGCAGGTTAACTGGAGCCGAAAAGTTGTTATCACCTGACATCTGAACCAACAGCTTATGTAAAACGAGCTGGTTCCAGCAAGCACATGTCCCAGGCAGGAGCCGGTCCACAGCCAACATCCTCCAGGCGCCTGTGAGCTGTGCACTGCCAGGGCCCGAGAACCAGGCAGCGCTGAGGGCTGCGGCTGCGTGGGGTGTTGGACAGATCTGCCTCTGAGGAGGGCCGGGACACGTGGGCAGAGAAGTCAGGCAAGAGAGGACTGAGAGTCCCGGGCAGCACCTGTTCCCAGGGAGTAAATAATACTTTGCCCTCGTGTCATAACTCCTGCCTGTCACCCAGCAGGCATCCAGTTTACCCTGCACTCTGGGCCGCCAGCCTTGCACCAGTGCACTGCTGGTCTCACACGTGCTTTGGAAAAGAAAGCAAAGGTCCTGATGGCTTCTGCTCCCTGCTCAGCTTGGTGTCCCTCCCGGACTCTCATTTCACAGCTGCCATCCAGCTGTAGGGCTCACAGGGCGAGCCTGCCAAGTATTTGAATCTGGTGCCTCCGGCTTTGGAGAGAAACGAGGTGACAGGGGTAGAGAGCCTGAGATGCACTCGGCTGTGGTCCCAGGAGGACAGGTGCTGGTGGCTGTAGCCTCATCCCTTACCCCACTTTCTCTCCTTCCCCTCCCCCACTTGCCTCTCTGTTTACAGTCTATTCGCAGGACAATATTTGAAGTATTCAAAATATGGGCATCATATCCCAAGATTGAATGCCAGGCCCATTGTGCGGAAGGAGAATTAGTTAAGTTTAGAGACAGGGAAGATCAATCCATCTGTTTGGGAGTGTATCAGAGTTCGGAGATCACTCTTTTTTGAAAGAACATCATTTATCAGTTTAAGTAATAACGCAGTGGTTCAAAACTTGGGTACTAAGGGCAAACAGGCCTGGATTCAAATTCCAGCTTGGCCACGAGCCTGCAGCAGAATTATATTTGGGTAAATTCCTTTGCTCCCATTTGTTGAGTGACCAACTCACCCAGGTTTGCCCTGGGTTTTCCAAGTGCTGGGAATCCCCTCAGTCAGCCCTGGGCCCACTTAAGAGAGGATAATGATTGTGCTTAGCTTCTCCCATGTGAAGTCTAACTGAATAAGACTCATACAGTGTTTACCACAGTGCCTGGTGCACACCGAGCACACTGCTAAGTAAGCTAGTATGATGCCCTTTTGGGTGCTCAAAGGTCTTGGGGTACTCAGCTGTGTCTCTTGCACTGCTAGAGTGCAAGAGACACAGCTGCAAACAAAGCTGTCACTGTGTAAACATGGCAGCATTTGTGACTGGAGCCAGCCCTGTTAAGTAGCTAGCGTAACCTCTACTTTACTTTACTGATGAGGAAATTAAGTCTCTGAGGGATGGGACTTGCCAAATGTTAATAGGAAAGGAAGGACATGGATCTTGAACCCGGATCTTCTACATCAAGCCCTGAGAAAAAAAGAATGGAGGCAAAGATTGAGAAGATGCAAAAAATGTTTAACAAAAATCTAGAAGAATTAAAGAACAAACAAAGATGAACAATACAATAACTGAAATGCAGAATACACTAGAAGGAATTAATAGCAGAATAACTAAGGCAGAAGAACAGATAATTGACTTGGAAGACAGAATGGTGTAATTCACTGCTGCAGAACAGAATAAAGAAAAAAGAATGAAGAGAAACGAAGACAGACTATGACACCTCTCGGACAATATTAAACACAACAACATTTGCATAATAGGGGTCCCAGAAGGAGAAGAGAGAGAGGAAGGACCCGAGAAAATATTTGAAGAGATTATAGTCAAAAACTTCCCTAACATGGGGAAGGAAATAGCCACCCAAATCCAGGAAGTGCAGAGAGTCCCATACAGGATAAACCCAGGGAGAAACACGCTGAGACACATAGTAATCAAACTGGCAAAAATTAAAGACAAAGAAAAATTATTGAAAGCAGCAAGGGAAAAATGACAAATAACATACAAGGGAACTCCCATAAGGTTAACAGCTGATTTCTCAGCAGAAACTCTACAAGCCAGAAGGGAGTGGCATGATATACTTAAAGCGATGAAAGGGAAGAACCTACAACCAAGATTACTCTACCCAGCAAGGATCTCATTTAGATTCGATGAGAAATCAGAAGCTTTACAGACAAGCAAAAGCTAAGAGAATTCAGCACCACCAAACCAGCTCTACAAAAAATGCTAAAGGAACTTCTCTAAGCGGGAAACACAAGAGAAGGAAAGGACCTACAAAAACAAACCCAAAACAATTTAGAAAATGGTCATAGGGACATACATATTGATAATTACCTTAAGCGTGAATGGATTAAATGCTCCAACCAAAACACACAGGCTTGCTGAATGGATACAAAAACAAGACCCATATATATGCTGTCTAGAAGAGACCCACTTCACACCTAGGGACACATACAGACTGAAAGTGAGGGGATGGAAAAAGATATTCCATGCCAATGGAAATCAAAAGAAAGCCGGAGTAGCAATACTCATATCAGATAAAATAGACTTTAAAATAAAGAATGTTACAAGAGACAAGGAAGGACACTACGTAATGATCAAGGGATCAATCCAAGAAGAAGATATAACAATTATAAATATATATGCACCCAACATAGGAGCACCTCAATACATAAGGCAACTGCTAACAGCTCGAAAAGAGGAAATCGACAGTAACACAATAATAGTGGGGGACTTTAACACCTCACTTACACCAATGGACAGATCATCGAAACAGAAAATTAATAAGGAAACACAAGCTTTAAATGGCACAATAGACCAGATAGATGTAATTGATATTTATACGACATTCCATCCAAAAACAGCAGATTAAACTTTCTTCTCAAGTGCGCACGGAACATTCTCCAGGATAGATCACATCTTGGATCACAAATCAAGCCTCAGTAAATTTAAGAAAACTGAAATCATATCAAACATCTTTTCTGACCACAACACTATGAGATAAGAAATCAACTACAGGGAAAAAAATGTAAAAAACACAAACACGTGGAGGCTAAACAATACATTATTAAATAATCAAGAGATCACTGAAGAAATCAAAGAGGAAATCAAAAAATACCTAGAGACAAATGACAATGAAAACACGATGATCCAAAGCCTATGGGATGCAGCAAAAGCAGTTCTAAGAGGGAAGTTTATAGCTATACAAGCCTACCTCAAAAAACAAGAAAAATCTCAGGCTTCCCTGGTGGCGCAGTGGTTGAGAGTCCGCCTGCCGATGCAGGGAACACGGGTTCGTGCCCGGGTCCGGGAAGATCCCACATGCCGCAGAGTGGCTGGGTCCGTGAGCCATGGCCGCTAACCTGCATGTCCGGAGCCTGTGCTCCGCAACGGGAGAGGCCACAACAGTGAGAGGCCCGCATACCGCAAAAAAAAAAAAAAAAAAAAAAAACAAGAAAAATCTCAAATAAACAATTTAACCTTACACCTAAAGGAACTAGAGAAAGAAGAACAAACAAAACCCAAAGTTAGAAGAAGGAAAGAAATCATAAAGATCAGAGCAGAAATAAATGAAATAGAAACAAAGAAAACAATAGCAAAGATCAATAAAACTAAAAGCTGGTTCTTTGAGAAGATAAACTAAATTGATAAACCATTAGCCAGACTCATCAAGAAAAAGAGGGAAAGGACTCAAATCAATAAAATTAGAAATGAAAAAGGAGAAGTTACAAGAGACACGGCAGAAATACAAAGCATCCTAAGGGACTACTACAAGCAACTCTATGCCAATAAAATGGACAACCTGGAAGAAACAGACAAATTCTTAGAAAGGTATAACCTTCCCAGACTGAACCAGGAAGAAATAGAAAATATGAACAGACCAATCACACGTAATGGAATTGAAACTGTGATTAAAAATCTTCCAACAAACAAAAGTCCAGGACCAGATGGCTTCACAGGTGAATTCTATCAAACATTTAGAGAAGCGATAACACCCATCCTTCTCAAATTCTTCCAAAAAACTGCAGAGGAAGGAAAACTCCCAAACTCATTCTATGAGGCCACCATCACCCTGACACCAAAACCAGACAAAGATACTACAAAAAGAGAAAAGTACAGACCAATATTACTGATGAATATAGATTCAAAAATCCTCAACAAAATACTAGCAAACAGAATCCAACCACACATTAAAAGTATCATACACCATGATCAAGTGGGATTTATCCCAGAGATGCAAGAATTCTTCAATATACACAAATCAATCAATGTGATATACCATATTAACAAACTGAAGGATAAAAACCATATGATCATCTCAATAGAGGCAGAAAAAGCTTTTGACAAAATTCAACACCCATTTATGAGAAAAACTCTACAGAATGTGGGCATAGAGGGAAACTACTTCAATATAATAAAGGCCATATATGACAAACCCACAGCAAACATCATTCTTAATGGTGAAAAACTGAAAGCATTTCCTCTAAGATCAGGAAGAAGACAGGGATGTCCACTCTCACCACTCTTATTCAACATAGTTTTGGAAGTCCTAGCCACGGCAATCAGAGAAGAAAAAGAAATAAAAGGAATACAAATGGGAAAAGAAGAAGTAAAACTGTCACTGTTTGCAGATGACATGATACTATACATAGAGAATCCTAAAGATGCCACCAGAAAACTACTAGAGCTAATCAATGAATTTGGTAAAGTTGCAGGATACAAAATTAATGCACAGAAACCTCTTTCATTCCTATACACTAATGATGAAAAATCTGAAAGAGAAATTAAGGAAACACTTCCATTTACCATTGCAACAAAAAGAATAAAGCACCTAGGAATAAACCTACCTAGGGAGACAAAAGATCTGTATGCAGAAAACTCTAAGACACTGATGAAAGAAATTAAAGATGATACCAACAGATGGAGAGATATACCATGTTCTTGGATGGGAAGAATCAATATTGTGAAAATGACTATACTACCCAAAGCAATCTACAGATTCAATGCAATCCCTATTAAATTACCAGTGGCATTTTTTACAGAAGTACACAAAAAAATCTTAAAATTTGTATGGAGACACAAAAGACCCTAAATAGCCAAAGCAATCTTGAGGGGAAAAAAACGGAGCTGGAGGAATCAAACTCCCTGACTTCAGACTATACTACAAAGCTACAGTAATCAAGACAATATGGTACTGGCACAAAAACAGAAATATAGATCAATGGAACAGGATAGAAAGCCCAGAGGTAGACCCACACACCTATGGTCAAGTAACCTATGACAAAGGAGGCAAGGATATACAATGGAGAAAAGGCAGTCTCTTCAGTAAGTGGTGCTGGGAAAACTGGACATGTACATGTAAAAGAATGAAATTAGAACACTCCGTAACACCATACACAAAAATAAGCTTAAAATTGATTAGAGACCTAAAGGTAAGACCAGACACTATAAAACTCTTCAAGAAAAACATAGGCAGAACACTCTTTGACATAAATCACAGTGAGATATTTTTTGATCCACCTCCTAGAGTAATGGAAATAAAAACGAAAATAAACAAATGGGACCTAATGAAACTTAAAAGCTTTTGCACACAAAGGAAACCATAAGCAAGACGAAAAGACAACCCTCAGAATGGGAGAAAATATTTGCAAATGAATCATCGGACAAAGGATTAATCTCCAAAATATATAAACAGCTCATGCAGCTCAATATTAAAAATCAAACAACCCAATCCAAAAATGGGCAGAAGACCTGAATAGACATTTCTCCAAAGAAGACATACAGATGGCCAAGAAGTACATGAAAAGCTGCTCAACATCACTAATATTAGAGAAATGCAAATCAAAACTACAATGAGGTATCACCTCACACCAGTTAGAATGGGCATCATCAGAAAATCTACAAAGAACAAATGCTGGAGAGGGTGTGGAGAAAAGGGAACCCTCTTGCACTGTTGGTGGGAATGTAAATTGATACAGCCACTATGGAGAACAGTATGGAGGTTCCTTAAAGAACTAAAAATAGAATTACCATATGACCCAGCAATCCCACTACTGGGCATATGCCCTGAGAAAACCATAATTCAAAAAGACATATGCACCCCAATGTTCATTGCAGCACTATTTACAATAGCCAGGTCATGGAAGCAACCTAAATGCCCATCGACAGATGAATGGATAAAGAAGATGTGGTACATATATACAATGGAATATTACTCAGCCATAAAAAGGAACGAAACTGGGTCATTTGTAGAGACGTGGATGGATCTAGCGACTGTCATACAGAGTGAAGTAAGTCAGAAAGAGAAAAACAAATATTGTATATTAACGCATATATGTGGAACCCAGAAAAATGGCACAGATGAACCGGTTTGCAGGGTAGAAATAGAGACACAGATGTAGAGAACAAACGTATGGACACCAAGGGGGGAAAGCGGTGGCAGGGGGGTAGGGCGGTGATGGTGGGATGAATTGGGAGATTGGGATTGACATGTATATACTGATGTGTATGAAATGGATGACTAATAAGAAAAAAATTTTAATTAAAAGAAAGAAAGAAACCTCAGGGATGGATTTGGAGGATGGGTTCCGGCTAGAGTCCTTCCAGCGTGACAATGGCCAATGACGCAGCCTTTCTGAGCTTTGGGGTCTTCTCTGCAGAATGGGGGGAAAGGTACCTACTTTTAAAGGGTTGATGTGAGATTAAAAATATTAATGTCTACACGGTGCTGAGCAGTCCCCACAGCGAGTAACTGCTTGACAGCAGTAGCTCTTATATGTGAGTGAAGGAAGGGAAAAAATAAGAGTGGGGCCCTGGCATCTGGGGTGGCCGTGAGTCTAGCCGATTCCTCACTGCTCCCCCTCTGAAAGAGTCTGCTTGCTGTGCCACCGTGACTGCTCCCAGGCTGAGCGGCATGTATCATGTTCCCCTGACCAGTGGCTCCAAAGTGTGTTTTCTGCAGGCTGGCATCTGCAGGAAGGACTGGTGTAGCCACAGCCCACCGTGTTCACAGCGTGTGTGTTTTGCAGCCCGGGCAAGCTGGGAGCGCGTGACCCTGTGACACTGTCTCAAGGGGACCTTTCCTCCAGAGGTCAGGCTGGGTCTGCACTCTTACTCAGCAAAGCCCTGCCTTTGAGAAATTCCTTCTGGACACATTGCAGGAAGGCTCATGGGCTCCACGGTCTTGGCCGTGTTCCTTTCCTCTCCCTACCACCCACCCCCTTTTTTGGCAGAACCTGAGGCAAGTGGAAAATTTGTGCTCAGGTGAAGAAAGATGTGTGATGTCTTAGATAATATCTCTTCTTCTCTGACTTTGAAGTGTGTTAAAGAAATACACGTGACCTAAAATTGATAATAAATAGCCTTTAAAGTGCGGTCATGTCTTCTTGTCAAGTCAACAAGCATCTATTAAGTTGTTAAGTGTTTGAAGACTGGGGCTCATGAAGCCTTTATGGATGGAAAGGCCTGTGGAACTAATGTAAACAGTTAAGAAATGAGAGCCTCAAGAGAAGTGACATTCTGAAGATTATCAGCCAGCTGGGAGGATTTAAATCCAACACCCTGATCTTTGGCTTAATTCTCTCTCTTCTTTCTCCTCCTGCTTCTTACGGCCACCTCATGGTGTGGCTGGTATGGTGCTGGGCAACATAAGAACACCAAGAATTAAGGGGAACGCCTCTGCTTTTGAGAACCTTTCAATCTAGTAGAGAAACCAGCAGGTTAAACGATGAGCAGATGATGCTTAATAGTATGCTCAGGAGAAAGAGCAAAGATATCGTACAAGGCTGATGTACCCTGGCTCCATCTCCTGGAAAGGCCCCACCACTCACCATCTGTGGGACCTGGGACAGGTTGCCTAGCCTCTGGAAGCCCCAATTTCCTCACCTATAAGCCTGCCTCTTAGGGTTGCTATGAAAGCATTTAGTGTACAGCCTAGCACATACTAGTTGCTCAATAAATGGAAGCAAAAATAAATCTAAGTCCTACAAAAATGCCACCTCTTCCTATTAGACTTTCCTGTGGGTACCCCATCATTTGCATTGTGAATTTACATCTGTTTTTTCCTTCAGTCCGCACAAGAGTGTTCAAAGATAACTGGAGAAGATTCTGAATAAACATTCATTGAATAAATAGTGCATGAATAATAAAACTAACAAGCACAGCTCATATGTCAGAAACTATTCCTAGCACAACCTGTTCTATGTAACTTATGTAATACGTGCATTATACCCATACAACCACTCTATGAGCTGGGTACTATTATCCCCATTTTACAGATAAGGAAACTGAGGTCCAGAGATACTAAATAAAATACCTAAGATTATACGGGTAGTATATAATTTAGCTGAGAATGAAGCCAGGTAAGCTGGCTCCAGTGTTTGTGTTCCTATGAATGAATGGTGAATGAGTGAATATATCCCCTATCTTACAGACACTGAAGCTGAGGCTGCCAGAGCATAACTGAATTGCCCAAGGTTACACAGTTGGTTTAGTGCTAAAATGGCCATCAGATGGCAGGAGTCCACTTCCCTGCCCCCATCTGAAGTGTAGCCATGTGACTTGCTTTATTCAGTAAAATGTGAGTGAGAGTTGCCTAGAGCACTTCCAGATGGAAGCTTTAAGAATTTGCCACATTTCTTAGAAGCACATGTTGAAGTGAAGCCTCTGTCTGCCTGCGGCACAGAGAGACTAAAATAAGCAGAGTCCACCTGCCTATCAATGAGAGCATTAAGTGAGAAATAAATTGTTATTGTATTAAGCCACTGAGATTTGGGGGGCTTGTTATCACAGCAGAACCTGGCTTCTCCTGACTCATACAGGTAGAACTAAGAACGAGAGCTCGGGTAAGCAAATGCTCATACACCTCCTGTTGCATTACCTAACCCCAGTCTCCAGTGCACACTCGGGGGTTTACCCACCAATGGCTTCTTCCCCTGAGGGACCAAGCTCAGACTGAGTGAGCTGGATCATTTACGGCAGGGGTCCCCAATCCCCGGGATCTAATACCTGATGATCTGAGGTGGAGCTGATGTAATAATAATAGAAATAAAGTGCACAATAAATGTAATTGCGCTTGAATCATCCCGAAACCATCCCCCGCCCCTGACCCTGGTCCTTGGAAAAAGTGTCTTCCATGAAAACAGTCCCTGGTGCCAAAAAAGTTGGGGACCGTTGATTTACGGCATGCAGAGAAGACAGCTGCAGAATTCCAGCTCCTGACAGAAGGCTCCAGACAGACATTGACAGCTTGGCTCTGCTGGTTTGATGCACCAGAAACCCCCTCCCCAAAGTGCTATCTTGTGTCCATTTTTCTCAGTGAATAGAATGCTGTAGAGAGAGTGAGCTTTTCATAAAGCAATCCATAGGTATTGAGGTTAGCATCACTATCTCCTAAAGCTGAAGATGTAAAGTCAAGTTTAACTGACCAATTTGTATTTGACTGATTTTTTAAAAGGTTGTAAAGAGAGTGGCATGGACATATATACATTACCAAATGTAAAATAGCTAGTGGGAAGCAGCCGCATAGCACAGGGAGATCAGCTCGGTGCTTTGTGACCACCTAGAGGGGTGGGATAGGGAGGGTGGGAGGGAGACGCAAGAGGGAGGGGATATGGGGATATATGTATATGTATAGCTGCTTCACTTTGTTATAAAGCAGAAACTAACACACCATTGTAAAGCAATTATACTTCAATAAAGATGTTAAAAAAAAGAATCGTTACATAACCTAATAGGCTTATCATTTTCTATTTGACAAGCACATTAACATTGAAACAACTGATACTGACACCAAAAATGTTCAACTACTTTTTCAAAAAAAGTTTTGATTGGTTAAATGAATCCAACTAGAATTTTTTTTAAAAAATGGTTTCTATAGAGAGAGAGTATCCCTTATATTAAACTAATGAGAGAAGATTATACACAAGAAGAGTTTCAGGATTTTAAATACTGATTGACATATATTGATTTATCTTAATTAAAAAAATTTGGTGACACACACCAAAAAGTTAATGGTGTCTCAGACTAGATGAACTCTATGTTCATCCTTAGATTGATTTTTCTGCATCCTCTAAATCTCATCTCTAGGCTCTACACTTTTCTTTGTTTTTCAATACCTTCTGAATTTTTGCATAGACTAGTCTTATAATCAAATAGAACAATCAAGGTTTGGGGTTTTTAAGTTATAGTAAACTTATGTATCCTTTCCTGAGATTGCCTGGCTATCTTTGGGGCCACTGGAGGCCAACTTGAAGGTGAATCTGAGCCCAGCTGTGTCAAACAGTGAGGGCAGACCCAGAACCACACCATGCGGGGGCTGGAAGAGACCTTGGAGCACACTGGGCACAATCTCTCCATTTCACAGGTAGGGGAACTGAGGCCCAGAGAAGGGATGTGCCCAGGGCCACACAGCTGGTGAGTGGTAAAGTAGAGCAACCACTAGAACCCAGGTCTGTCTGATGCCAAAGCTCATGCACTGCTAGCCAGTTTTGAGGAGACTGGAAGGCTCTGGTTTGCACTACTGCACTGGATGTTCTTCTGGAACTTAGGTAGATACAACATCATTCCCCATGTTCTGACACCATCTGCATTTGCCATGCACTTTCCAGGTAAAGCATATACAAATGCATAATCTCACTTGAACCCCTAACAACCCTGTGGGCTACAAAAGACGTTGAGCACTAAAACTCAGCCTCCTGTTTTCCTGGTCCCTCTCTGCATGTCAGCACCCTCCCTCACCTTTACACATTCAGGTGGAAAACTGTGTGGCACCAGCCATATCTTGGTGCTTCTGTTTCTCAACTGTGTGGTTTAGGACAACTGACTTAACCTCCCTGAACCTCACTTCTCTCCTCTGTAAAATGGGTATATTAATGTAAGTTGTCCAAATGATCAAAGGAAATAATGCAGGTAGTGTGCCCAGCCCATGTTCATTTCCAGGCTGCAGCTCATCAGGCCCTCTCACAGAGGCATTTGACCAACAACTTCACAGCATGTCCCTTCTGTTCCCTTCTATGAGGGCTTCTCCATGTCATAGGCTGGTGTCCTCCACCTCACCAAAACCTGCCCCTCCAATGCAGTGTCACCTCCTCTGAGAAGCCTGCCTTGACTCCTTCAGCCACGCTGAGCACTCCCACTTTTGCATTGCTATTGAAAGTATGGTTCCTGCCACATTTTCTTGTATTTTAGGCTCATGTCACTAAGTAGGCGACTGCCTTTTCTTTCCGGCATCCACTGTGCCATACCAGAATCAAGGATCTTTCATAACAGATAAAGCTGGATCTTTAACTTAGGCTTTCAAAGAGTTTATGTATCTATACCTATATCTATTTATCTATCCATACACACACACACACATATATAATGTGTATATAGGTATATAAGTAGACACATGTACATTTGTATGTATATATAAAATATATATGCATGTATATTTAATAATTCATCCCTAATTCTTGTTCCATTAGAAAAGTAGGTCAAGACCTGGAAGATCTTTGCTTTTCTTCACTAGCTTTGAAAAGCAAAGGTAAAGAAATGTGGATGTTAAACAGAGGTAGAGGACAATGGGGAAAGGAGGAAGGGAAAGCTTGAGAAGGGAGAAAGGGGAAGACGATGGCTAAACATATGATCTTATTTAGTACTCAGAACAACCCTGGTGTGACTTCCACTTTGCAGATGAGGAAAGTGAGGCCTGGAAAGATGAAGTGCCACACACAAGGTTGCAGAGCCACATCAGATCCTCCCTCTGCCTGATTCTGAAGTTGGTGCTTTTGTTGCAAAACCAGGCTGCGTCCCCTCTGCCAGGTGTGGGATGGTGGTTAGGTGCACGCACTGTGAGCCAGACTACCCGTGTTGAATCCTGACCTGCCGCTGACTAGCTGAGGGAACTTGGGTGAGTTACCTCACTCTAGGCCTCAGTTTCATCATCAATAAAATGGGAGTGACAAAAAGAGAAGGATCGCTTCATGTGGATGCTGTGGACATTAATGATCTCTAGCAAGTAAAGCACTTAGAAAAGTTCCAGGTGCAGAGTTCATCCTCCGTCAGCACTAGCGATGGTCATTCTCCCAGGTCTCCCCACGACTGGAGCAATGGCTCCAGCAGAATCCAGCAGACTCAGGAGGAGCCCATTTCCTCATTACTCCAGACCCAACTTCTCCCCTGTCCTCCTTGTCCAAGGTCAGGACCCCACCAGGACCCTGCTGCTCACATCATTACAACATGGGTTCCCATCCTTTGTGTAGGTGATTTGCAACTAGGGCACAGGTGGAATTTTGATGACAGGAAATATGTCTTGTGGAGAACAAACCAATGAAGGCAAAAGTCCTCAATATGCTCCATTTTACCGATTTCTTCTCTTGAGTTTCCAATTCATAGAGCACCAGCACTGGTTTCTGCTTCATTTTCATATCTCTCATCATTTCCAACATAGGAAAATGCCCATGATCACACAGCTACCAGGTGGAGAAACTGGGATTTGAACGTAGATCATCGGATTCCAGACCCTGCCTGCTTAACCACTACTCCACAGGGCCAACCTTTCCCTATAGAATATAACTTGAGGACAGGCATCGCCTATTACACTTCCAACCATGGCTTGCTTATAATAAATAATCAGTACCCACTGATAGACTTGTTGCCTGAAAACATTAAAGGCCTTCATTTAATCTCTTCTCTTCAGAGTTGATTATCTCAGGGTTGAATTGAGGAAAGGCTGAAATAGTTATTCATTCATTCATCAAATATGTACTGAATGCCTAACCAGGACAAGATTCTAAGCTGTGTGCTAGAGAAATGAAAATCAGCAAGACAAGTCCCTTGTACTCCAGCTGCTTCAAGTCTATGTCAGGGAGGCAGTGCAGGGATTCCCAACCCTGGAGGAACATTTAATCTCCTGGGGAGCTTTTAACAAAATCCGGATGCCTGAGCCTCACCTCCAGTGGTTCTGATTTAATTAGTGTTAGGTGGGAGCCCAGGCTTTGTTTGTTGGTTTGTTTTTTTTTTAATAGTAAACTTTTTTTATTTTAGAACAGTTTTAGATTGACAGAATTATTATGAAGGTAATAGAGAGCATTCCTATAAACACCATGCCTAGTTTCCCCTACTATTAACATCTTACATAAGTATGGTACATTTGTCACAATTAACAGACCAATATTGATGCATTATTATTAACTAAAGTCTATCCTTCATTTAAATTTCCTCAGCTTTTCCCTAATGTCCTTTTTCTGTCCCAGGATCCCACCTGGGACACCTCATTACATTTAGTCATCATATTTCCTTAGGCTTTTCTTCTGTGACAGTCTCTTGGCTTTGGTATTTTTTTAATTCCTCAGATTATATTACGCAGCCAGGGCTGCGAACTTCTGGTCTGGGGTCAAAAGCATGGAACTTCTAGAGGCGGCTGTCTGGGTGCAAATTCTGGCTGGGCTGCTTGATAGTTATGAGGCCTTGGGCAGTAAGCAATCCTGTAGGGCCCCGATTTTCTCACATGTAAAATGGAAATATTAATAGTAGCTACCCCATACGTTGTAAAGGGTGAACGAGGCCAGTGTTTCTCAACTTTGTCATATCATAGCAGCCAGAGAAAATACATAGGATTTGTATGATGTATTGACATAGCACACAACCCAAGTTCTAGTGGCATAAATGGATGAATCTTCTCACAGCCAGGGATGAGGGGATCAAAGCTTGAGCCGCCTGTAGCTCTTCTGTGCCGGGTTAGGAAGTTCTGGGTTGACATGTGTAGAAGCACTTAGACTCTACCTCGGCCTGTGCAAGCCCTCCATAAACGTGGAAGAGGCAGACCTGTAAAGCGCAAGGGGCAGTGCAGACTGGGGAAGTGATAGGGGCAAGGCAAGAACAGTACTTCCGGGGCCCATTTGTACTGACCTTTGCCTTTCCAAAGGGAATGGGCATTGTCTCTGGAGCAGGAAGGAACTGCTCTCACTTCCTGAAGCTGGGTGACCAGCTATGGACATAAACCCAGGGCACCTCGTTACACTGCGAGGAACAACAGCAGCCAGGCTTGCTGACACATGAGGAATGCAGTGCGCCGGGAAAATTAAGTAGTGGCCCTTGGAAACAAGATTCAAGATTTCGTGTCCGGAGCCTCCTGCAAAGATGATCCCTCCTGCTGGTTACTGCCTCTCTGGCGCCACCCTGTGGTTTCGGCTGGGTGGTTCACAACCGGCCGAACCTGACAAAACTCTGTTAAGTTTTTTTTTTTTTTTTTAAACTAAGAAACTTAAGACTTGGGTAGATCAAATAAAAACAATTTCTAGGGGAAAAAATAAAAACTCCCAATGAAATAAAACGATAACACTGTCTGGGCCACTGCAGAACCCAGAGAATATATTCGTGTATTTGAAAAATTCTAGGCACTTCATAATTGACCTTTTGATACAAAATGACCTATTAAATTTGCAATTTGTAGTTCTTGGCTTTGAGGTTCACAGGACAAGCTGGGAAGTCTTCAAACCTTGAGCTGAATTAATCCCAAGAAGAGTTATTTGGCTTTTGAATCAGTTTTTCCTTGTCTAAGAGGTAACAGCGGCAACAGCACCCACCTTCTGGCCTCGGCGACCCTGCAAGAACCACCACAGCTTCATCGGCCTGGGAGCCGAGAGACTCGGAGACTATAGCACACACAGCAGCTGGGAGTCGCCCGTTCCCAGCAACGTTCCCTTCATCTTTCCAGCCAGCTTTGAATGCAGTGTTTGGATGAGTGGGATCAAATGTTCTCCCAGCATCTGCTTCTGTTCCTGGGCAAGTGCTGCAGCCAGCATGGAGGTGGTGGGAGGGTCCAGCCCCACACACGGACCAGCAGGCTGTGCTGCCCTCAGAGGTGCTATGGTAGGATGAGGGCTGTGGCCACTGGAGGCATATTTGTACAGTGCAAAGATGCTAATCATTTTGATCCCAGCCAAGCTTTGTTGCCTCAGAGTTGATCTTGGGATCAAGCTCTGGGTTCCAATGTTCCAGTCCATCTTCAGTAACAAAGTCTTTTTTTCCCCCTCATTTACTAGGTGTGAATTTCCTGAGGCTGAAGAAATTAGTGATGTGAAAGATTGTTACCATGAGATGGTTCTCTCTGCAATTTGCCCACAAATGTGTCAGCACCATCTCTAACAGACAGTCCTTGTACCTTTGAGACCCAGAGACATTCATAGATGATTTAGAAATAATAAACGCTGATATGCAGAAGAGATCTCTCACCACTATAAAGCATTTCTGTGTTCCTCATCTTATAGTGAAGTGTGTCAATGGCAAGGGTTTTATAGTTGACAGACTAGGTTTCCAATTTTAGCCCTGCTGTGTGACCTTGGGTAAGTTGCTTAACCTCCCTGAGCCTCCATTTTCTCATCTGTGAAATTGAGATACAAATGCCATCCTCAAAGTGTTGTTTTGGGAGGATTAAGAAACATAGTAATTGATAAGCTGAATGCCTGGCATGTGGTAAAAGCTCAATCATGGGTGCCTAGGACTGTGATTACTCCCACGTAACTTAATGAGGTGGGACAGGCCTGCTTTACAGATGAAGGAATTAGAGCTCAGAGACACAGTGACTGATCCACGTGAGTGGCACAGCCCATGGGGGCTCAAACTCTGGTTCTCCAGACACTGAGTCTAGAGCCCTTTCCTCATTCCACATATAGGGTGCCTGCTCTCCTCCCTGCCAGATTCGCAGACACTCAGCTGAGGCTCAGACCACAGGGCTGGAGAAACAGCCACGTCAGAGGAAGCCAAAGCAAGGAATGGAAGATCCACCAGACAGGCGTGAGCTGGCTGCCGGGAGCTCAGGGGCTTAAGGACCCAGACACAGGAGTAGGGAGATTCAGCCCTGTGTCCACAGCAGGGAGGGCCAGAGGGGTGTGCGAGCCTGAGGTCTTGGCATTAAAGGACAGACGGCCTAGCAAGCAGCCAGTGAAGGCTGACTCAGGGAGCCATGGACTCGAGAGGCCAGAGGCTGGAGACAAGGACAAATATGAAGAACCCAGAAATGGATAGAAATAGATGGAGGGAAACGACGAGAGGCTCCAAGATAGTATTAGTTGAGCATGGCACCCGGCTTCTGGGGTGTGGCAGGTGAAAAGTCTGTCTGTGGTGGAGTCAGTTAAGATACTCCTTTAAGATTCCTTCTAATGACCAAAAAAAAGAAAGTGTCTTTCCTTAGCAAACCAAGCAAACTTTCATAAGCCAAATTCCTCCAAGTCTCCAGTCAAGGGAAATTGGCTAGGAGAAATTTGATTTGCCATGATTTGATGTCAGATGCTCTGGATATCCGTGTGATGTGTCCATGTGATGTCCACGTGTCCGTCCAGTAGAAGTAACCAGAATCTCTTTCAGCTTGTTTTCCAGAGAACCTGGAGTCATGGAATCTTAGACTGAAAGGCCATCCAGCTCACATTTTTCTCCAGTGCATGAAGCTTCCCTTTCAAAGTGGTCTGTCAGGCTCTGCTTGAACATGTCTGGTGATGGGGAGCTCACTAACCCCCAAGGCAGCCCTTTACATATATGGACAGCTCTGAATTTTAGAAAATGTTTCCTTATTATATTCTTCAGTTGCCAGTGACAGGAAAGACTAACCGAAACTGCCATTAGCAAAAAATAAATTCACAAATAAATAATAAATAAGGAATACATTTTGCAGTAGACCCTTGATGTGCCACCCAGATTCCCTCCCCCCGCCATGAAGGACTTTCAACACCAGCTGTTGGAGAGCTGCCAGCAGACAACCTTTAACTGCCAACCCCTTCAGGGGTTGCTTCCCTGCAGCCGTCTTTCCTGGGGCAACCCACAGCCAATGACTAATCGATGCCAGAGTGTAGCTATCTGGGTCATCTCCACCTAGGGCTCCTCCTGGGCTTGGCTGAAGCTGTCATCAGGACTGCATTTGGCTTGAGTCCTCCCTCTGCAGCTTCTGCTCCCTTCCTTTCCCTTCCCTTCCTTTCCCTCCCCTCCCCTCCCCTTCCCTTCCCTTCCCTTCCCTCCCCTTCCCTTCCCTTCCCTTCCCTCCCCTCCCCATCCCTTCCCTTCCCATCCCTCCCCTCCCCTCCCCTTCCCTCCCCTTCCCTTCCCTCCCCTTCCCTTCCTCCGGCATTCATCCCTAGGGCACTCCTGGCACTCCTGAATAAACATCCTGCACCCTAAACTCTGCCTCAGAGTCCATTTTCCAGGGAACAAAATTGTGGCATACTGGCTCCTCTAACTGGAAGGTCTAGGGCAGGGGTCCCCAACCCCCGGGCCATCTGCCACCCCCCATTGCTCTCACTACCATCAGAATCATTCCCCTTCTGCCCCTGTGCATGGAAAAATTGTCTTTCATGAAACCAGTCCCTAGTGCCAAAAAGGTTGATGACCGCTGGTCTAGGGGACATCAGGCACAGCTGGTTCTAGGGGCTCAGGAGGAATGAGTTGGGGCATAGTGTCACCCCTTCTCTTGGCTGTGCGCAGCTTTGTGCCCACTTCACTTTCAGATACTCACATCCATGCAGCCTCAAATCCAAGGGGGGGGGGGCGGCTTTTCACCAACAACTCCATAGAAGTTCAAAATGTACTTCTCATTGAACTGATTTGAGTCACAGGCCGATTCTTGGATCAATCATTGTGGCCAGAGAGGATGGGATATGCTGATTCTCTTAGGCCAGAGTCATAAGATCATCTGGATGAAGGGACGGAGTCATCGGCCAAAACACAAGGGCCAAGAGTAGGGGAGGGAGTGTCCCATGAACAACATGTGGGTTCTGTGACCAGAAGAAAGGAAGGCAGATGCCATACAGGCAAACACCCAAAAAGTCTATCATAATTCTGCTGTGCGGAAGTCCATCTCCTTGCTGTTCCCGCTCACAGGGTCACAGGGCACATAAGTCCTAGCCCTCTTCCACGGGACGCTTATTTGAAGAGCCCTGTCCTCCCCCCACCTCCAGGCTGTCCCTCCAGTGTCCATCTCCCACCTTCTCCTACGTGGCTTGACTCTGAGCCTTCTTACCTCTCAGAGCATTTTCTTCTAAAAAACAATCTCTTTTGTCTTTAGTTTCATAGTGTGCTGCCCAGAATGAAATACAATGCTCTTAGAAGTGTACCAGATAATCGCTTCTCTCCTTTGAGACATTCTGCTTCTATTAACGAAGTCCGGGGTCAAAAGAATGAGCTTTTCTTGGTGGACATAAAAATTGACTTATAACAATAAATTAGGTGCTATTTGCCTAAAGCCCTGAGTTGCCCTCCCAAGTTCCAGTACTGTCACGTACCTTCTCATTCCACAGTTGGGCAGTTAGGTTTTTGAACAATATTGCATATAATGAATGACAATTCTATATATATATATTAATTGGATATCAGAGCTCATCCTACTTTGACTCTCTGGGTGTAGTCATATAAAATTATATACGTGAAAAAGATTATTGGACCAAAATCCTGGATTCAAGTTCTAAGCACCAACATTTAGAAGCTGTGTGAACTTTGCTGATCACTTAATTACCTGGTCTCTACTTCATCATATAGATATGAGTTAAAAATGAGTTTAAAAATTTACCTCATATAAGTAGTACATATCAATTCAAATATCATATATGCTTTGAAAACTATACGTATGTGTGTATATAGTATAAAATGTTTTATATTATTAAATGCTTTTCTTACTGTATAAGAAACATTACAGTATAAAATGTTTTCTTACTGTAGGTCACAGTTTAAAACTTTGAAGAAAAACACTCGTTCCAGGCCTATACCTGTCTTATTCACCATTGTACACACACACAGACACACACGCACATACCCGTGCATGCACACACACACAAACTGAAACAAAGTTTCATGAAACAAAACTCCCTCTTCTTGGGCTTCCCTGGTAGTGCAGTGGTTAAGAATCTGCCTGCCAATGCAGGGGACACGAGTTCGAGCCCTGGTCCAGGAAGATCCCACATGCTGCGGAGCAACTAAGCCCATATGCCACAACTACTGAGCCTGCGCTCTAGAGCTCATGAGCCACAACTACTGAGCCCATGTGCCACAACTACTGAAGCCCGTGCTCCTAGAGCCCGTGCTCCACAACAAGAGAAGCCACTGCAATGAGAAGCCCACGCACCGCAATGAAGAGTAGTCCCCGCTCGCCGCAACTAGAGAAAGCTCGCATGCAGCAACGAAGACCCAACACAGCCAAAATAAATGAATAAATAAAATTAATAAAGAGAAAAAAATTCAAAAACAAACAAAAAACGTCCCTCTTATTACGTATGCATAAGATACAAATAACAAAGTTAAATAGCAAACATAATTGTATTACTAGTCAAATACAACATAGAAAGATTATCCCAAAATAAATAATACAAAACCCAAAAATGCTGGTCACGACCCCACTACGTTGATTTCATAGACCATCAATAATCACAACTCAGACAAGTGGATGGCGATTCCAGCAGAGTGCGGTACAGGCGGGGCTGAGGAAGCGACATCTATGGGTACCACTTACGGTATGGAAGCCCCAAGGGGGACACCCAGCAGAGACCCAGGACGTTGGAGGCATTTAAGAAACAGAGAAAGTGGCATTTAAGCTGAAAGCTGAAGGCTGAATATGAGTTGCAGAGGCTGGAGGGTGAGAGAAGCCTGGATGAGCATGAAGAACTGCAGGCAGAAGGCTCTGCAGAGAGAAAACAGACCCCTGGCCTCTCACCACTACAGCACAAGAAAAGGGAAGATGACGTCTCCTCCCTAAAACATCATGGTGAGAAAAGGTCATTGAACTGAAAGTTTGCAAGATAAAAACAAAACAAAATCTTGACAAAAATATTAAGTAGGAAAAAAAATATGTATACCCAAATAAACAAAAATTCAAAAGTCTTAAGAAAGATCCAAAGAAGTCAATTATGATCAAAATATTTGATGGGTGGGATGAAGTTCAAGATTAGTCTCTCACACTTCCTTAGGGAGTAGTTAGTCAGGCATAATTTACCTAATTGCTCACACTTACTTTTAATCTCAGTGGAAATGAAACTGCTTAAATTGCAAAGTTGATAAAGCTTTGAAAAATGTAGACAGGTATGGTTCCTGGCTCCAGAAAGCTCCCTTCCTCCCCGGGGCCTGCCACTCTCAGCATTACTCACACCTGCAGACAGGCAGGGCCTGGGACTGCAGCTCCCAAGTGGAGACAGGGCAGGACTATAAAAAGCACCTCAACCACAAATCAACCGTCTTCCAGCTGACTCGGCCTCACTCTCCACTTTCAGGCACTCTGATAACTGGGCCTCTGATTGACCTGTTTCCTGGTCTGGGTCCATCTCCCTCCTGCCAGGACCTGGCTCCCATACTTCACCCCCTTTGGCATGGCATTTAAGCAAAGGTTTTTGTTTCGCTGCTTGGCTCCAGTCTCTGCCTCCGCCGTTTCCTATCTGCATAATCCTTCCACACACCTGCAAGCGAGTTATTGCGTGAAAGGCACTTAGAAGCCAGATGGTCTGAGAAGGAACACGCATTGTCATTCATTTTTTGGATTCATTAGAAAAGTCCAAGGGGATCAGAATAGATTAATTCTGAAGGAGAAAAGGTGGATGTGAGGAAAGAAGCAGGTCTGAGAAGAGAGGAGGAGAGAGGAGAGAGAGAGAAAAAGAGAGAAGCCTCGGGCATCCAACAGTCCACATGCAGATGGAGGCTTTCAAGTGATGGGTTGAGGCAAAGAAAGGAAGGAGCCCACAAAACAAAGCTCTTTCTTTACATCAAAATTTTGCTGTCACCCTGGCCTTTCAGTTGCTCCAACACAAGTTCCTTCCTACAGCGTGTGGACCCCTCTGCGGGGTGGGCTGTCCCCCACCTGGCTCTCCCCTATTCATTCTGTAAAGTCACCTTCCAGGTCCCCTGCTTGGGGAGGCTCCCCTGGACCCTGAGACAAAGTCCCTATTGTAAACCCTCATCCCACCCTTTCTTTTTTTTTTTTTTTGCGGTACATGGGCCTCTCACTGTTGTGACCTCTCCCGTTGCGGAGCACAGGCTCCAGATGTGCAGGCTCAGCGGCCATGGCTCACGGGCCCAGCCGCTCCATGGCATGTGGGATCTTCCCGGACCGGGGCATGAACCCGTGTCCCCTGCATCGGCAGGCGGACTCTCAACCACTGTGCCACCAGGGAAGCCCCAATCCCACCCTTTCTTTTCCTTAGTGTCTCCCATCTCACCATGATTCCTCTATTGAATCTGCCCTATTTAAGGTCTCTCTCCTCCACTAGATTGTAAGGCCTGCAGGACAGGGATCACATTTAGCTTGACTTTCTGCCCAGCTGTGCCTGATCGCCCCTAGACTTTCCGCATAGGTGAGCCAGTATGTTGCAGCTTCATTCCTGCAAAGTGGACTCTGAGACGGAGTTCAGGGTGCAGGCTGTTTCAGAGGGAGTGCCCTGGGGGTGAACCCTGGAACAAGGGAGGGGGAGGGAGCAGAAGATGCAGAAGGACTGAAGCCAAATGCAGGCCCAGGGACAGCCTCAGCTGCAGCCAGGAGTTGCCGTGGAACTAGAATGGCCTCCAGAGTTAAGGAGTGGGGTGGAGACGATGGACATTTATACTCAGGCATCGTCAGTCACTGAACGGGGCTGGGTGGGGGGGTGGTCACCTCAGGAAGGGGAGTACTGGGGCAGGGTGACTTGGTGCAAAGCCATCCCTGAAGGGGCTGACTGTTAAAGGATGTCTGCCGTCTATGATGGCGCCGAGTTAAAAATTAAAAGGCATTCCATAACGATTTCATTGTTGTTCATGGTTACTGTGGTGGCAGCGGAAGCCTTTAAATGCACGTTTTATTCATTTCTCCATCCATCCCTCCATCCATCTGACCACTGACCTCACAAATATTCGCTGAATGCCTACAAGGTTCCACATGCCCCTCCATAGCACAGAAAGAGCCTACTCATCACACCTCCAGAGGAGGTTTCTCTAAGATTGGAGAAAGTATGTGGGGCGAATAAGGGGCCCGAAGAGTAATGAAAAGGAATAGAAGGGTCACCAAAGCAAAACCTACACCTGTGGCACAATTTGAGGAAAGGAGCACGTAAATGATAGGCACCAACTACAGAGCAGCACTCACCCTGCATATTTTCATTTCCCCAGTGAGCGACAGAGAGTACTGCCACATTTCATTAAAAAGAAAACTGAGGGCTTCCCTGGTGGCCCAGTGGTTGAGAGTCCGCCTGCTGATGCAGGGGACACGGGTTCGTGCCCCGGTCCGGGAAGATCCCACATGCCGCAGAGCAGCTGGGCCCGTGAGCCATGGCCGCTGGGCCTGCGCATCCAGAGCCTGTGCTCTGCAATGGGAGAGGCCACAACAGTGAGAGGCCCGCGTACCGCAAAAAAAAAAAAAAAAAGAAAAGAAAAGAAAACTGAGTCTCAGAAAGTTGATGGAACTTGCTTAGAATCATGTAGCCCCAAATGGTGCCAGATGCAAACCCAGCTCTGCCAGAATGGAGGGATTTTGCTTAACCTTTGTTGAAGACCTTGGCTCAGCCCTTGCTGTGAAGCCATCAGACAGTTGGACACAGAAGGCTGCAGCTGCAAGTGGGCCTTTAGGTTGCTGGGGAGATGCCACCAGCCAAGGATTTGACCAGCTGAGTCTGAGCCACCGTGGTCCTGTCTGCTTCCCCTGTGGGTGAACCCGAACCTGCTCACCTTACCTGGCCTGACCCCTGACTGCTCTTATTTGCAGGATGAGTCAGCTCAGCTCTCCTGACCTTGGGCTGTACTCTGACTCCAGTTAACCTGAACACAGCCACAGTGGCTCAGCCATGAGGGCCCATAACCTTCCCTCTGATGCCCTGCCTACACTTAAGTGAATGAGCTCATGGAGTACAACAGGTGTAGGTGATCTTGCTTCTATGGAAATTCCCAAGCCTCCCGTTGTCTGTGTCCTTCCATGAAAACATGAACTTGAACTGCTAATTGGTAAACTCCTTCAAGGCAGGATCACAGTTTAATTCAACTTTGATTCCTGGTACCCAGTGCATTACCCAGCTACAGCAAATGCTCATGATGCATTCATCAAAAAATGTAAAACCGGGCTTCCCTGGTGGCACACTGGTTGAGAGTCCGCCTGCCGATGCAGGGGACACGGGTTTGTGCCCCGGTCCGGGAAGATCTCACGTGCCGCAGAGCGGCTCGGCCCGTAAGCCATGGCCGCTGAGCCTGCGCGTCCAGAGCCTGTGCTCCGCCACGGGAGAGGCCACAACAGTGAGAGGCCCACGTACCGCAAAAAAAAAAAGTAAAACCAGTCAACACACATACACACAAAATGAGTAAGGCTAGAGCCATTCAAAACTAGAATGACACTAACAGAAATTACTAATGTAATTTCTATATCAGAAAGATCCAGCTTCAGAACATCTTTTGTTCATTTAACAAATACTTAGGCAACACTTGCTAAATGTCAGGCATCTTGCTAGGTGCTGGAAAGACATCACTGAAAAAGAAGATACAGTTCCTAACTTCATGGAGCTTACAGGCTAGTGAAAAAATATATATATATAAAACAAATCGTTGACCAAATGGCAGTCATTGTAATCAGCAGTACAGAGAAGCAGCATGATGCTGTGCAAATTAGCATCATTGGGTGCTAGTCTGGTCCCAGGGGTTGCAGATTTTCCTATGGAAGGAATATTCAAGCTGGAAGTTAAAAGATGAATGAGAATTAACCAGACAAAGAGGAAAGAAGTGCCATGACAGCAGGGAGGGTCTAAGGGATTGGAGTGTGCCTGTGAGGCAAGAGCACTGAGAGGTCAGAGAAGGAAGGTATAAGGAAACCAGAGGACATCGATGAGGAGGGTGTAGCCAGGGCAGCCAGGGCACTGTGAGCCGTAGCAACAGATTGGCGTTTTTTAATAAAAGAAATGGGACATCACTGATCATGTTTAAGCAGGGGAGTGACATAATTAGATTTGTGTTTTTAAAAAATCTTTCTGGCTGTGACATGGAAAATAGATTAGAGATTGCAAGAATGGATGTGAGGCTTAGTCCAGGCAAGAGGCTCTGGTGTCTGATGTTGGGGAACAGGGTGCTGGTAGTGAAATGCAGAGCAATGGACAGAAGTGAGAACTCTTTGGGAGGTTATTGGGTTGCAGGACTTGATGACTGTCCGATCATGCAGTGGATTGGGGTGCAGGGGAGGTGAAAGGGAGAGGCAGTGTCATTGATGACACCTCCCAGATTTCCTCCTTGATTATCTAGGTGTTTGGCGCTGGTCATCCTCTGGATAGGAAACCAAAGAGGAGGGGCAAGTCTAGGAGACAGCTAATAAAGTCATTTTAAAGGAGTCGAGTTTGTGATGCCAGGCTGATATCCAGATGGTGATGATGAGTCAGTGGTTGGAGACAGGGGTCTGAGATCAGAAGACAGAACTGACATGGAGATATATGGTAACTACTCCCACATTTATAGGTGGCATTAAAAGCCATGGGAGTGGATGAGATCACGGAGGGAGAGGCTAGAGGGGAAAGAGAAAAAACCGACAGAAGCCAGAGTCTAGAATAAAATCTTCACGACACCTCACCACCAACAACAAAGGCTCAGGGGAGGACCAGGAGATCCTCACATGTGCCCAGCACGGATTCTTCCATGTAGGTCTTGGAGCTTACAGGATCAACAATGGATGAAGGTCAGGCAAGCCTTTGGCAAGGCAGCCTCAGGGGAGGGAGGGAAGTAAGTGCATGTTTACACACTGATAACCCTGAAATAAGGCAGTTCCCCACAGAGGCACTACTGGAAATCTAAACGTCTCTTGGGGAAAACTCTCTGTGTCCATCTCCCTCCTGTTCTCTTCCTTGATATTTTTGCAGCATTGAAATGCTGGAGTCCTGTAGGGTTGATCCCCAAAGCTGAGGAAATCCAGTTTCTCAGACCTGAAAGGGACTCTGGCTCTCGAGTATCAGTGCTCGCCCAGAAGAGCTAACCTACGCAATCGAGTTGGTTAAACATGAACTTGCCCACAATCAGAACATCACCCCACCGTCAAGCCTCACAGTCCCCACACTGAATTATGTAAGCTCGGTGGGTTTAACTAAGAGCTATTTGTCAATTTAATAGCACAAAACCAAGGAGTAGCCAGATTCTCGACTGAGGCAGACAAATTTATGAAGACTATGACTCAGGTGCCTTCTCCCTGGAAGTTCCCTAATAAAATGCTGTAGGAAGATTAGCTTGTACCTTAGAAGCAGCGGCTTCCAGAAAATAAATTGTGAGATTCTTGATACACACCCACCCACTCATGTACATATCTACACCTGCATACATATGCATGGACACAGGGACACATACACATCTGTATCTGTGTATACGCCCATGTGGATGTGTAAATGTATACAAATACTTTCTGGAAATGAGAAAAGCATTAGTGGGAGTGAAGTCCTAGATCCTAAGTCTGCCCGGTAACTAACCCTCCTTTGCACAATTTACCATAATGTATGTGTTGGTGTGTGCACACACATGCACATCCAAAGAAGCACAGTATATTTTAAGCAATGACAAAGTGGTGGTAACTGATCTTTCCCACCCACCCCACCCCACCCGCCAGGAAAAAAAGCACTTGGCTCCATTCCTACTATATTTATTGGAGAGGAACAAGGCTTTCTGAAGAAGGTGGCATCTGAGCCAGGCCTAGAAGGTGGCCTGGGGTTCTAGTAGCTAGAGAGTTAGTGCGGATGGCGTTCTAGGAGCGAGGGAACAGTCTGAACAGAGATGGGAAAGTCAGGACCTTGAGAAACCCTAGGCTTTCACTAGAGCATTGGGTACATCTGGAAAAACAATGAAGGTAAAAATGAACAAGCAGGTTGGGCGGAGGGTCCTATCGTGGAGGGTCTCAAATTTGGGGTGAAATAATTTGGACTTCATCTGTAGGACATGGGGCGTGGGAAGCATTTCAAAGGGTTTCAACAGGAAAGTGACATGATCAGGATTATGCTTCAGGAAGACTAATCTGCTCACAGGTTGGTGAGAATTGGAAATGGAAAATTCAGGAGGTTGTAACAGCACTCCAGGCCAGAATTTAAAACAGCAAGATTATGAATATCTCTTAACATGGAAAGATGCTTGTAATAAGGTTCTAAGGTTAAGTCAGTTGCAAGTTGATATGTATTATATACGTAATCTCATTTTTGCAAATACAAATACACCTACACTTACAAGCTATAACTACAGAGGAAAAGTCCAAATACACAAACACTGGTTATTTCTTGTTGGTGGGATACTGGATCACTTTTATTTTGTATTTGATTTTGTGTATTTTATATTATTTCCTACAATGAACATTTTCTTGTGTTAAAAAAAAAAAACAGGAGGAGAGAGGAGGGAGACGGAATCTGCCTCTATCAACCAGAAAGTCTGTCAAAGTATTTTCCTAAACAATAGAATCATCCACCTTGGAGCTGGATTGGGCCTCTCCCCTCATTTAATAGCCCGAAGTCGAGGTCATGGTGACCTAAACCAGGGAGGAAGCCAGTAGAACGGAAAGGACACAGTATTTTCCTAAGCCAGTCAATCCTGGCACTTGAGAGCTAGACAACCTAGTTTAGGTGAAGAATGCCAACAGCTGTGAATCTGGGCTGCAAACTGGACAGGCCACAATACCACTCACAGGCTGAGAAAGCCTTATTGCCAGAAGAGTTTGGGGATTATTAGACCAACCCTACCACTGAATAGCACTGGAAAACACGACGGTGAAAGTGAAAGGGCTTG
The DNA here is from genome assembly GCF_949752795.1 of Hyperoodon ampullatus. Classification (NCBI taxonomy): domain Eukaryota; kingdom Metazoa; phylum Chordata; class Mammalia; order Artiodactyla; family Ziphiidae; genus Hyperoodon; species Hyperoodon ampullatus. The sequence goes on along the minus strand of NC_136915.1, from coordinate 59,149,618 downwards.
ACGGCGTTCTTGTAAACTACGGAACCTTCTTGTCTAGCGCTCGTTAACTCAGGCTGTATCGGTCTCCACACACACCTCAATTCCACCCTCCTCGCTGAATCTAATCCATCCACAGCAAATCATGTATCAAGCTCTTACCGTGTACCAGGCACTGTTCTACGGGTGGGAAGCCCAGCAGCGATCAAAGCAGATTCCGTGGGTCAGACCGGCGGCACTTCATGTCCTTGAAGATCCCCGCCATGTTTTTTCCTCTTCCATTCTTCCTGCTCCCTTCCTTCTGGCTTCTTGAATGTAAGCTTCGCGATAGCTGGGATTTGTATTGGCTGTTATCTCAGCTGTGGGCCCAGGACCCAGAACACCTGCTTGGCCCATAGTAACGGCTCCACAAATAATTGAACCAATGGCCTTCGCATGGGCTGTGTCTCTGACAGAGATCACGCTTCCGCTACCATTTTTGTCAAGCTTATTTCTCTGAACCCCTCAAACATCACTTTCTCTGAGAAGCTTTCTAGAATTGACCAGATTCTTCTGTTAGTGATTCTCTTGGTATCCTGTGCTGCTTCTCTTAGCATTTAGTATCACTGTAATTACATAATTACTTAATCTGTCTCTCCTGTGAGTATAGCGACTCCATGAATCCTGGGCCTGGCTAGTCTTATTTACCTCTATATCCCCAGTTCATAGCACAGAACCGGGCCCATGGGAGTCACTCAAAGTTGTCAAGTGACTGACTGACTGAAAGAACGCATACAATTCGATGACCACTGAATCCGAGCTGGAAACAAAGTAATCATCATTCCTGTGGTTACTAAGGATGCTCCTGGACAGCTGTTGGCAGGGTGGATCACAGCAACCAGGATAAGCCCCAGGGCATTTTTTTGCCGCCTGGTCCTATTTCTGAGAGTAAATTCAGGAAACTGGAGGATGCACTGCAGTCACTGATTCATTCAACAAATATCTAGATGTCATTAGATGAGCTACAAAGATGACTAAAACAGTCTCTGCTTTTGAGGGAATTGTAATTTAGTGGGGGTAATGGAACTAACAAGATAAAGGCACTGCTATTTTGGAAGCTGTATTCGTTTTCTAGGGTTATCATAACAAAGTTCCGTGAACTGAATGGCTTAGGAATTTATTGTCTCACAGTTCTGGAGGCTAGAAGTCCAAGATCAAGGTGTCAGCAGCGTCATGCTCCTTCTAGAAGCACTAGGGAAAGCTCTGTCCCAGGCCTGTCTACTAGCTTTGGGAGTTCCTTGGCTTGTGGCAGCGTGACTCCAGTCTTTGCATGGCGTTCTTACTGTGTATGTCTGTGTCCAAATGTTTTCCTTTTTATAAGGACACCAGTCATATTGGATTAGAGCCCAGCCTAATGACCTCATTTGAACTCGATTACCTCTATAAAGAGCCTATCTCCAAATACAGTCACAGTCTGTGGTACTGAGGCTTAGGACTCCAACACAACTTTGGGGGAACACAATTCAGCCCAGGACAGAGCCACCCTGAGAGAGGTCTGCACAGGACCCAGAGTGGCAGCAGGAGAAAATAGTCCACTCCCATGGGGATGGGGATGGGGGGTGAGGAAAGGGTGCAGAAAAGGCTTCTCAGAGCACATGAACCTCGGACTCAATCTTGACGAAGGAACGAGTATTTTCCGAGTCATGTGGGGTGGAGGTGGGGTGGGGTGGAGGTGGGGTGCAGAGAGGGTTGGACAAGGTGGGCAGGAACCAGATAATAAAAGACTCAGTGTAACCAAAGGGTTGGTCCTGAATGTCCCCCAAGTCCTCCAGCTTTCTAGAATGATCCTTTTGTTCAATATGCAAATGGAAAAAGCTGAAATAGCTATGCCATGAGCAGCGGGAAGCCTGATATCGCTGAGGATTCAGTGTGGTTCCGGTGGAGGCAAGACTCTCCTGGGCCACTCGGCACTGCAACTCACCTGTGACTGGGGCTCGGCGCTGCTCTCAGCCTCTGCTGCTGCCGTCTGCCTCTGCATCCCTCAGTCCTTTCCGGACTCTTCTCTCACGACTGTGGGCATGGCAAGCTTACGCTGCTGGCTGGGGAGAGCAAAAGGACACAGCACAGAATAGGAAACAGCTTATCTGAAACACTGGCCGTGGTGGCCCCAGCTTCCCTTGGCCACCTCCACTAAGGGAAAGTTCTTACCAGCCAGCTGTATCTTCTTAGGCTCCTGTCACCCCACCTTCTCTGTCTTACCAGTTAGAATCTTTTAGAAGCTTTTGAAAGGACCAATGCCCAAGACCATCTCAAACCACTTAAATCAGCCTCCATGGGAGTGGGGTCAGGCAGGGATATATCTCCAAGCTCCCAGGTCCTTCTAGAGTGACGACAGCACTGGGAAGACCAGTCTGTGTACAGACCTGGCTAATATCTCCCCTTCCTCATTGTCCTGGCAGCTAAGGAAAGCTCTGGTTCCTATTACCTTATTCTTATTATGCAGAGAAATTCCTCTGTCTGTCTGATTTGCTCTCACTTACCCAGGCCTAGGCACATTAGGCCAGCTCTTCTCAAAATAATAAATAAATGAGGTCAGTCATGATGTGCTCCTACATAACAGCATGCTTTTCCTCTAAAATGAATCGTGTCTCTCCCCTTACAGGGAAAACCATTATACCTCCAAGCTTTTGTATTAAATACCATATTTCAGTGACTTTAAGACTCAAAAATTTTCCACATTTTAACCTATCTGAAAGCATATGTATCTTATCATCAATGGGGTATCATAGTTTATTTGACAATGTTTTTTTTGTTTTCAGTGTTTCAAATAACAATACACCATACAGTTGTAAGGGGATTTGATTTGATGAGATAGTGTAGCAAGAACCTTTTTATTCCTCTTGCCACAAGGGCTGGTTTTGCCAAGGAGTTTGGACTTTATGTCATAGGTAGTAGGGAGCCATCAAAGGGTTTTGAGTGAGGGAGTAACATGGCAATGCCTGGCTTTCCAGAACCACTTGGTCACATGTCCGTGGGAGTAAGACAGGAAGGCTCCTCAATGGAACTGGAAAATCAGGCCTGCCTAGAGGTGAAGGGATCCAAACTTGGTTCCTTGAGAGCAGGAAGGATTTTGATTCCCTGTGCTAAGGCCCTCGTGTCACTGTGGTCCAGGGGCTGTCCTTAGGGAAGGCTCATCTGCTCTCTCCTAAGAGACCCGAGGTGGTAGCCTTCACTGCCTCGTGAATGAATTCTCTACCTGCAGGGCTGGCTCTCTTGCCAGACCAGGATTTTACCCTGTTGGTCCTCTCCACCTGGGGTCTCCTTCCCCAGGTATCCTAGCATTCACCAGGCATACACAAGAGACAGATGTATAAACCACAGGATCCCATTTGTCAAGTTCCAAAGGGAAATAAAGATGACAGGCAGACAGCACAACTCTGGTAGGGAGATCAGACCATTCCCTCCCTGAAGGCAAATTAGCGGGAAAGCCAAGTTGTCACCAGAAAGCCAATTGATTCACTTATCATGAGAAAATCAACTTTCAAGAGTACTGAAAGTTCACACTAGCTGGAGCACCTTGTTCTTTCCCTGTTGAAAAATGAATCCAGAAGCAGCCAAATCATCCAGCAAAGACTTAGTGAGCAAGGAATCAGGGCAGGGGTGATGGTTAAGCATTAGCCACGTCTCGCAGCTGAATTGCTTGCGTTGCTCTCCTCCGCTAGAGGGGTTGCTGTGCCCAGTGAATCTCACTGCTCAGGTCTGCCTGCCAAGCTTGCTTCTTGCCTGGACGCTGAATGGACGGACCTCGCCAGCATTTGCCCCTGAGACTTGCCATGTTCAGCTTCCAAGGCTGGCCCGTGCCCGCCTCTGACAACGTGGCCCTCCCACCCCCAGAGGACTTGGGGCTTTGTTTACTCCCTCATGGTCACAGTCAAGCCCAGCCTCATCTATCCAAGAACATATTTAAGCACAATTTCTTGGATTTTTCCCACCAATGGCTTATCTCAACTTCCGGGTGTATAGTTCAATATTTAACCCTTCACAAATTTAATTACAGGCTCTTCAGACTCCTGGCTGTCACTTACTGGGGACAAGCACCAGGAGGAAATGACCTTCTTTTTAATAAAGAACTTAATTTCCCTTTTTCATCCTGGGCATGGAAATCCTCCCTCCTCCTGGGTTGGAGCAGCCCACAGAGCTTGTGAAATAAGCTGGATTTCACATGCAGTTGAGAGGAAGACAAGAGCCAGTAGCCCAGGGAAGTCTCATAAGTAGCTTCAGGGCAGGGATGGATTTTGCTGGGTCTGCATCACAGGGGTCATCTTATCAGAGCATTAACAACACAGACCCTGAAGTCACAGAGAGCTGGGTTCCAATCCTAGCTTTGCCTTAGAGACAGCACTCGACCTCTCTGAGCCTTGTCTTTAAAATGGGATAATAATACCTGTACCTCCTGGAAGGATGAAGGATGCACAGTGCTTGGCACACTGTAAGCACTGTTCCTTCCTCTTTGCTTTCTCAGTTTTTCTCATTATTGGAAACTGTCCCATAAAAACCTTAGACCTCCACAAAAATCTCCTCTTCACCTTCCCTGCACAACCCCACCCACTGGGCAATTCAAAGCAGTGAAAGAAGCCTAGCAGTTAAATTTTCTTCTTCTCTTGTCTTTTTTTAACAATGTCTTATACCCACCCTAATATTCACATCTATGTGTTTACTTCTAAGATTTGCTTGAAAATAATAGGATGAGGAAGTGGGGAGAGTATAGAGGAAAGATGATGGGCCATGAGTCAATAGTTGTTGAAGCTGCATAATGTGTACAAGGGAACTCATATACCATTCTCTGTACTTTTGTATATATTGATATTTGAAATTTTCCATATTAAAACATACTTTTGAAAGAAAAAAATCATATTGATGAGTTTCTATTTGCCAGACACTGGTTGAGGAGAGAGGGTTTGAAAGAAGAATAAATTCAGACCCTGCCCCTGAGAAATTCACAGACTGGTGGAAGAAGACAGGAGTGATAGTGATCATTTCAAGTAGAGCAATAAGGGGTAACAGCACAAGTGGGTGCTCAGCGGGGCACCTCGGGGAGAAGGAGGGCGGCTTCACAGCTTCTGCTCCCCTCCTAGACCACCTTGCTGGCTCGCACAAATGCATGTGAGAGGCGGCTGGCGTGCAGAGAAAGATATGCCTGAATGGACATCATTTCCATCATGACCCAGTTCATACGTCCAGGAGCCACTTCATCCTTCTCTCTTCCAAGCTGTGTTAGGTGCCTTCCTCTGAGCTATGTCTTCCTTAGCCTTTATAACGCTGAATAGAGTGATTACATTTGAGTGGGGTGGAGAAGGAAGCAGTCATCCTTGAAAACCTTGTATAATGCAAAGCTCCCATAATGCAGGACCAATCCTGACAGAATGGCACGTATGTCCACCTACCAGGCAATGGTGGCACCCCCGTGTGGCAAAAGTGTGAACGTTGTCTGCAAATGACCAAGTTCACCTGCTTTCAACTTAAGCAACTCTTAACCGATTTACAAGTTCAGAAGCTTCTCATTTCTTCAATATTTGCACATAAATGAGACTTAATATAGTTCTACCACACTCCTGCAAATCTGTGGCATAATTTTTTTTTTTTTTTTTTTTTGCTGTACGCGGGCCTCTCACTGTTGTGGCCTCTCCCGTTGCGGAGCACAGGCTCCGGACGTGCAGGCTCAGCGGCCATGGCTCACGGGCCCAGCCGCTCCACGGCATGTGGGATCTTCCCAGAACGGGGCACGAACCCGTGTCCCCTGCATCGGCAGGCGGACTCTCAACCACTGCGCCACCGGGGAAGCCCTGTGGCATAATTTAAAATTGCGCAAAACCTGATTCCTGAATTGTAATTATCTACAATACAGGGTCCTCTTCCTTACCTCTTTTTTCCCAGCTGAGTAGGAGGGAGAAAGGAAGGAAGGAAGGAAGGGAGCGAGAGAAGGAAGGGGGACTTCCCTGGTGGCGCAGTGGTGAAGAATCCGCCTGCCAATGCAGGGGATCCCTGGATCAGGAAGATCCCACATACCGTGGAGCAACGAAGCCCGCGAGCCACAACTACTGAAGCCCCCATGCCTAGAGCCCATGTTCCGCAACAAGAGAAGCCACCCCAATGAGAAGCCCACGCATCGCAACGAAGAGCAGCCCCCGCTCGCCGCAACTAGAGAAAGCCCGCGCACAGCAACGAAGACCCAACGCAGCCAAAAATAAATAGAAATAAATAAATCTATAAAAAATTATTTTAAAAAAAAGAAAAGAAGGGAGGGAGGGTAAGATTAGACAGAAAGACGGTCTTCTCTTCCTCTTCTCCCTTCTCCATCCCCCAATGAAGAGGCATATCATGAGAATTTGACATTAGAGATCATCTTTTCTGTGCTGAGCAGTAATTGACATATAAGTGATGTTATACCCTGATGCTGTCTAGCTCCCCCATCTTGGGCTTGTCATTTCTCCTTCCAAAACCTTCATTCCCCCATCTCTCATGTAGGAAGAACAGTACCAACCAGACCTCTGAGGGGTCATAGAAGGGTCACATTAGATAATGCAGGAGAAAGCCCTCTGAACGCTGTAAAGCTGCAGACTCACGTTAGGGGCGTTGTGACTGGCTGACACAAGGCATCCACAGCCTGGTATTTCCAAGTGACTCACCAGCCTCTTATATGAGCCCCTCTCACTAGGAGGCCCTGAGGGTAGCTGAGCTAATGTTTGCAAACCACTTTAAAGAAGAGAAGAGCTTTAAAACTGCTTGGATCACTTCCAGTTAGATGACCTCTTTACAAGAGTACAAAGAAGAGCAAATGTGGACTTTTCTCTTCCTTTTAATTTTCTTTCAAAAAGGGAGACCACTCCATCATTAGTGTACATCACTGTGTTTGAATTAGCCAAGCAAGGGCAGAAGAGTTTGGGGGGTGACAGGCTTATTTAAAATATCATTAATGTTATTTTTTAATGGAGAGAGAAATGTCTGCTTATTTTTTAAGTGTAAATGATATAGAAGTATAGAAAGTAAAAGGGAAAAGCCCAACTCTTCTAAATACCACCTCAACCCTTTCACAGAATTGGCCAGTGTTAAGACAGGTGTAAGAGCTTTCTGTGCATATGGTCCTGCAATTCTCTTTTTTCACTTAACCATAAACAGTAGGGTTTTTTGTTTGTTTGTTTTTTGTTTTTTTGTGTGGTACGCGGGCCCCTCACTAGTGTGGTCTCTCCCGTTGCGGAGCACAGGCTCCGGACGCGCAGGCCCAGCGGCCATGGCTCACAGGCCCAGCCGCTCTGCGGCATGCGGGATCCTCCCAGACTGGGGCACGAACCCGCGTCCCCTGCATCGGCAGGCAGACTCCCAACCACTGCACCACCAGGGAAGCCCTGTTTTTTTTTTTTTACAAGGATGGAAGTTTTAAAGGAAATTTAGAAGGCAGTATAAACGTTTTACCAAGGCGACTGCTTATTCAAATCTGTTTCTTAAGCCAAAACCCAGACTTGGAACGTTACCCCAGCATCTGAGGGGAAGGATGTCCTGTGCACACCTTTGTCGCGTGTTCGTCTTCCCAAACTAGAGTGTGAGCTTCCCAGAACCTAGCACCATGCCCGGCACAAATCAGTGTTTGCCGAGTGAATAAATGAATGACCTTGATTCCGCAGAATTAATCTCCACTGGGCCCCTCTGTGCTTCACAGCATCTTGCTTTGCCAGCACTTTCACACTTTGGGTCATTTTGGCCTCACAACAGCCCTCTAATTTGTGTTGTACTTCATATTTCATTTTATGGTTATTTTATAGCAGGGGAAACAGTCCCAGTGAAGTCACAGAGCTGGGCCTAGAACCCAGGTGTTTTCTTTTGCACCCACTCTTTGTATTCACCAGTGCCTGCCTCTGCTGTGTACAATGGTCAGAGGATAACAGAATCAGTTGAATGTCTACATAGCTGAAAGCTTGCTTTGAGGCGGTGAGGGTTAATCCTCTTCAGTGTGCGAGCTAGGAAGGCTAATTTATGTTGGGTGCACTAAACTTTATGGAGGCCTCTGGTTTGCAAATCCATCTTCCGCCATCTGCTGGATGAAAGAAGCATTTCAGTACTGCCGCTCATCAGCCATGGTAACAGTTACCATCTGTTAAGGTAATACTTAGTGCCATGCAATGAAAATGTATAATTTCTTTTACTCCTCCAAGCAACCCTATAAGGTAGGTCCAATCTTATCCCCATTTTTCAGATGAGGCAACTGAGGTTCACGTGGTTAGGTAACCCACCCTATGTGTACTAGTTTCCTAGGGTTGCTGTAATGAATTACTGTAAACCTGGTGGCTTAAAACCATAGGAATTGGGTTTTCCTGGTGGCGCAGTGGTTGAGAGTCCGCCTGCCGATTCAGGGGACACGGGTTCATGCCCCGGTCCGGGAGGATCCCACATGCCGTGGAGCGGCTGGGCCCGTGAGCCATGGCTGCTGAGCCTGCGCGTCCAACGGGAGAGGCCACAGCAGCGAGAGGCCTGTGTACCGCAAAAAAAAAAAAAAACAAACAAGAAAAAAAACCATAGGAATTTATTCTCTCAATTATGAAGGCCAGAAGTCTGAAATCAAGGTGTCAACAGGGCCAGGCTTCTTCCAAAAGCTCCAGGGAAGTGTTTTTCCTGGCTCTCCCGGCTTCTGGGGCTCCAGGTGTTCCTTGGCTTGTGGCTGCATCACTCCAAGCCCTGCATCCATCTTCACACGGCCTTCTCTTCCTCCTCCCTGTGTGTCTTTCCTCTTTGTTTCTCCTACAAGGACATTTGTCATCTAATTTAGAGCCCACCAAGATAATCCAGGGTGATCTCTTCTCAAGATCCTTAACTGGGGGAGCCGGAGGAAGATGGCGGAAGAGTAAGACGCGGAGATCACCTTCCTCCCCACAGATACATCAGAAATTCATCTACACGTGGAACAACTCCAACAGAACACCTACTGAACGCTGACAGAAGACCTCAGACCCCCCAAAAGGCAAGAAACTCCCCACATACCTGGGTAGGTCAAAAGAAAAAAAGAATAAACAGAGACAATAGGATATGGACGGGACCTGCACCAGTGGGAGGGAGCCGTGAAGGAGGGAAGGTTTCTACACACTACAAGCCCCTTCGAGGGCGGAGACTGCAGGTGGCGGAGGGGGAAAGCTTCGGAGTAGCGGAGGAGAGCACAGCAACAGGGGTGTGGAGGGCAAAGCAGAGAGATTTTGGCACAGAGGATCGGTGCCCTCAGGCACACACCAGCCCGAGAGGCTTGTCTGCTCGGCCGCCAGGGCGGGCGGGGCTGGGAGCTGAGGCTCGGGTATCGGCTTTCAGTCGGAGCGCAGGGAGAGGACTGGGGCTGGCGGCAGGAAGAGACCCTGAAGGGGTTAGTGCTAGCCCGGAGGGAGTCCGGGGAAAGGGTCTGGAGCTACCGGAGAGGCAAGAGACTTTCTTCCCTTTTGTTGCCTGGTGCGTGAGGAGAGGGCATTCCCCTCCCTCCCCTCTGCCGGAGTGAGCCAGAGCCCCCGAATCAGCGGCTCCTTTAAACCCGTCCTGTCTGAGCGAAGAACGGACGCCCTCCGGCGACCTACGCGCAGAGGCGGGGCCAGGTCCAAGGCTGAGACCCGGGAGTTGTGAGAGCAGAGACAGGGAAATCTCTCTGTGCAGCCTCGGAGGCAGCGGATTAAAGCTCCACGGTCCATTTGATGTGCCCTGCGTCTGTGGAGTGCATGAATGGACAGCGAATCATCCCAAATTGAGGAAGTGGACTTTGAGGACAAGATTTAAGACTTTCCCCCCTTTTTTCCTCTTTTTACAACGAATTATCTCAAATTAAGGAGGTGGACTTAGCAAGATTTCAGACTTTTCGCCCTTTTCCTCTTTTTACAACGAATTATCCCAAATCGAGGAGGTGGACTTGGAGAGCAAGATTTTTGATTTTTCCCCCTGCTCTCTTTTTGTGAATGTGTATGTGTAATCTTCTGTGTAAGATTCTCTCTGTACAGCTTTGCTTCCACCATATGTCCCAGGGTTCTATCGGTCCGTGTTTTTTTCAATAATTACTTTTTAATTTTAATAACGCTACTATATTTCATACTTTATTCTATTTTACTTTACCTGGTCTTTCTTTTTTTCCTCCCTTCCCTTCCTCCCTCCCTCCCTCCACTCCTCCTTTCTTTCTTTCTTTTTCTTTCCTCCATCCCTCCCTCCCTCCCACCCTTCTTTCCACTTTCTTTTTCTTTCCTTCCTCCCTCCCTCCCTCCTGTCTTTCTTTCTTTCTTTCCTTCCTCCCTCCCTTCTTCCATTCACTCTTCCTTTTGCTTTCATTCCTCCCTCCCTCCTTTCTTTCCTTCTTTCTTTCCATCCTTCCTCCCTCCCTCCCTCCTTTCTTTCTTTCTTCCTTCCTTCCTTTCTTCCCTTCTTCCTTTCTTTCAATCTCTCTTTCTTTCTTCTACTAATTATTTCTTTCTACTTTTTCTCACTGTTATTCTGAGCCGGGTGGATGAAAGGCTCTTGGTGCTGCAGCCAGGAGTTAGTGCTGTGCCTCTGAAGTGGGAGAGCCAACTTCAGGACACGGGTCCACAAGAGACCTCCCAGCTCCACATAATATCAAGCAGCGAAAATCTCCCAGGGATCTCCATCTCAACACCAGCACCCAGCTTCAGTCAACGACCAGCAAGCTACAGTGCTGGTCACCCTATGCCAAGCAACTAGCAAGGCAGGAACACAACCCCACCCATTAGCAGAGAGGCTACCTAAAAACATAATAAGGCCACAGGCACCCCAAAACACACCACCAGACGTGGACCTGTCCACCAGAAAAACAAGATCGAGCCTCAACCACCAGAACACAGGCATTAGTCCCCCCCACCAGGAAGCCTACACAACCTACTGAAACAACCTTAGCCACAGGGGACAGACACCAAAAACAACAGGAACTACGAATCTGCAGCCTGCAAAAAGGAGACCCCAAACACAGTAACATAAGCAAAATGAGAAAGCAGAAAAACACACAGCAGGTGAAGGAGCAAGATAAAAACCTACCAGACCTAACAAATGAAGAGGTAATAGGCAGTCTACCTGAAAAAGAATTCAGAATAATGATAGTAAAGCTCCAAGATAGAATCCAAGATTCTATTTCCCAGATCCAAAATCTTGGAAATAGAATAGACAATATGCAAGAAACAGTTAACAAGGACCTAGAAGAACTAAAGATGAATCAAGCATCGATTAAAAACACAATAAATGAAATGAAAAATACTCTAGATGGGATCAATAGCAGAATAACTGAGGCAGAAGAACGGATAAGTGAGGTGGAAGATAAAATAGTGGAAATAACTGATGCAGAGCAAAATAAAGAAAAAAGAATGAAAAGAACAGAGGACAGTCTCAGAGACCTCTGGGACAACATTAAACGCACCAACATTCGAATTATAGGAGTTCCAGAAGAAGAAGAGAAAAAGAAAGGGACTGAGAAAATATTTGAAGAGATTATAGTTGAAAACTTCCCTAATATGGGAAAGGAAATAGTTAATCAAGTCCAGGAGTCACAGAGAGTCCCATACAGAATAAATCCAAGAAGAAATACGCCAAGACACATATTAATCAAACTGTCAAAAATTAAACACAAAGAAATCATATTAAAAGCAGCAAGGGAAGAACAACAAATAACACACAAGGGAATCCCCATCAGGTTAACAGCTGATCTCTCAGCAGAAACTCTACAAGCCAGAAGGGAGTGGCAGGACATAATTAAAGTGATGAAGGAGGGAAACCTGCAACCAAGATTACTCTACCCAGCAAGGATCTCATTCAGATTTGATGGAGAAATTAAAACCTTTACAGACAAGCAAAAGCTGAGAGAGTTCAGCACCACCAAACCAGCTTTACAACAAATGCTAAAGGAACTTCTCTAGGCAAGAAACACAACAGAAGGACTATACCTACAATAACAAACCCAAAGAAATTAAGGAAATGGGAATAGGAACATACATATCAATAATTACCTTAAATGTAAATGGACTAAATGCTCCCACCAAAAGACACAGAGTGGCTGAATGGATACAAAAACAAGACCCATATATATGCTGTCTACAAGAGACCCACTTCAGACCTAGAGACACATACAGATTGAAAGTAAGGGGATGGAAAAAGATATTCCATGCAAATGGAAATCAAAAGAAAGCTGGAGTAGCAATTCTTATATCAGACAAAATAGACTTTAAAATAAAGACTATTAGAAGAGACAAAGAAGGACACTACATAACGATAAAGGGATCGATCCAAGAAGAAGATATAACAATTGTAAATATTTATGCACCCAATATAGGAGCACCTCAATACATAAGGCAAATACTAACAGCCATAAAAGGGGAAATCGACAGTAACACAATCATAGTAGGGGACTTTAACACCCCACTTTCACCAATGGACAGATCATCCAAAATGAAAATAAATAAGGAAACACAAGCTTTAAATGATACATTAAACAAGATGGACTTAATTGATATTTATAGGACATTCCATCCAAAAACAACAGAATACACATTTTTCTCAAGTGCTCATGGAACATTCTCCAGGATAGATCATATCTTGGGTCACAAATCAAGCCTTGGTAAATTTAAGAAAATTGAAATTGTATCAAGTATCTTTTCCGACCACAATGCTATGAGACTTGACATCAATTACAGGAAAAGATCTGTAAAAAATACAAACACATGGAGGCTAAACAATACACTACTCAATAATGAAGTGATCACTGAAGAAATCAAAGAGGAAATTAAGAAATACTTAGAAACAAATGACAATGGAGACACGACGACCCAAAACCTATGGGACGCAGCAAAAGCAGTTCTAAGGGGGAAGTTTATAGCAATACAATCCCACCTTAAGAAACAGGAAACATTTCGAGTAAACAACCTGACCCTGCACCTAAAGCAATTAGAGAAAGAAGAACAAAAAACCCCCAAAGTTAGCAGAAGGAAGGAAATCATAAAGATCAGATCAGAAATAAATGAAAAAGAAATGAAGGAAACGATAGCAAAGATCAACCAAACTAAAAGCTGGTTCTTTGAGAAGATAAACAAAATTGACAAACCATTAGCCAGACTCATCAAGAAAAGAAGGGAGAAGACTCAAATCAGTAGAATTAGAAATGAAAAAGGAGAAGTAACAACTGACACTGCAGAAATACAAAAGATCATGAGAGATTACTATAAGCAACTCTATGCCAATAAAATGGACAACCTGGAAGAAATGGACAAATTCTTAGAAATGCACAACCTACCAAGACTGACTCAGGAAGAAATAGAAAATATGAATAGTCCAATCACAAGCACTGAAATTGAAACTGTGATTAAAAATCTTCCAACAAACAAAAGCCCAGGACCAGATGGCTTCACAGGCGAATTCTATCAAACATTTAGAGAAGAGCTAACACCCATCCTTCTCAAACTCTTCCAAACAATATCAGAGGAAGGAACACTCCCAAACTCATTCTACGAGGCCACCATCACCTTGATACCAAAACCAGGCAAGGATGTCACAAATAAAGAAAACTACAGGCCAATATCACTGATGAACATAGATGCAAAAATCCTCAACAAAATACTAGCAAACAGAATGCAACAGCACATTAAAAGGATCATACACCATGATCAAGTGGGGTTTATTCCAGGAATGCAAGGATTCTTCAATATACGCAAATCAATCAATGTGATACACCATATTAACAAGTTGAAGGAGAAAAACCATATGATCATCTCAATAGATGCAGAGAAAGCTTTCGACAAAATTCAACACCCATTCATGATAAAAACCCTGCAGAAAGTAGGCATAGAGGGAACTTTCCTCAACATAATAAAGGCCATATATGACAAACCCACAGCCAACATTGTCCTCAATGGTGAAAAACTGAAACCATTTCCACTAAGATCAGGAACAAGACAAGGCTGCCCACTCTCACCACTCTTATTCAACATAGTTTTGGAAGTTTTAGCCACAGCAATCAGAGAAGAAAAGGAAATAAAAGGAATCCAAATTGGAAAAGAAGAAGTAAAGCTGTCACTGTTTGCAGATGACATGATACTATTCATAGAGAATCCTAAAGATGCTACCGAAAAACTACTAGAGCTAATCAATGAATTTGGTAAAGTAGCAGGATACAAAATTAATGCACAGAAATCTCTGGCATTCCTGTACACTAATGATGATAAATCTGAAAATGAAATCAAGAAAACACTCCCATTTACCATTGCAACAAAAAGAATAAAATATCTAGGAATAAACCTACCTAAGGAGACAAAAGACCAGTATGCAGAAAATTATAAGACACTGATGAAAGAAATTAAAGATGATACAAATAGATGGAGAGATATACCATGCTCCTGGATTGGAAGAATCAATATTGTGAAAATGACTCTACTACCCAAAGCAATCTACAGATTCAATGCAATCCCTATCAAACTACCACTGGCATTTTTCACAGAACTAGAACAAAAAATTTCAAAATTTGTTTGGAAAAACAAAAGACCCCGAATAGCCAAAGCAATCTTGAGAACGAAAAACGGAGCTGGAGGAATCAGGCTCCCTGACTTCAGACTATACTACAAAGCTACAGTAATTAGGACAGTGTGGTACTGGCATAAAAACAGAAAGATAGACCAGTGGATCAGGACAGAAAGCCCAGAGATAAACCCACGCACATATGGCCAACTTATCTTTGATAAAGGAGGCAGGAATGTACAGTGGAGAAAGGACAGCCTCTTCAATAAGTGGTGCTGGGAAAACTGGACAGGGACATGTAAAAGTATGAGATTAGATCATTCCCTAACACCATACACAAAGAAGGGTGGGATAGGGAGGGTGGGAGGGAGGGAGACGCAAGAGGGAGGAGATATGGGGATATATGTGTATGTATGGCTGATTCACTTTGTAATAAAGCAGAAACTAACACACCATTGTAAAGCAATTATACTCCAATAAAGATGTTAAAAAAAAAAAAGGGTTTTGCAAAGATCACGCAAATGTTCTGTGCCCGGAAGATCAAAATAGCCTGCCGAGGGAGCAACTTTCACACACACACACACACACACACACACACACACACACACACACAGCCTACAGTCAGCCCTCAGGCGGCTCCCCCTGCCCCTCCAGGTCTGCTTTCCAAGCCTGTAGCTCAGCCTGGTCTTGCCCCACACCAGGCTCCCTGGGTGGGATACAAAACATGTGTATCCACAGCACAGAAAGACCATATCTACCCCGTCAGCAATGGTTTCTGTTTAGTCACAGTGTGCAAGTTTCTGTTTTACTACAGAGTCATTTCCATGAAAATAGCCAACGTGATTATGTTGAATTGCACAGCTAACGCTGGCGCTCTCTCCATTGCAGTTGTGCTCCCTGCAGACATTTCCCTGCAATTCTATTTTGCACCAACTCCATGCAGGCTCTTACAAGTCTTGTAAAACTACAAAGGGCCTGAAGCAAGCGTGCTACCCAATCCCCTGACCTCAGACCAGGGGGGTCAAACTGCAAGGATGGATTATCTTCTTTCTCAGCAGGGAGTTCTAAGAGGTCAAATCACCACCTTGAAGACCGAGCCCAGTATCTAATGAATGCTTGTTCGTGTCTGTCACTAAACAAAATATTGTGTATGTATTATCTTATTTAATCCTTAGACCTAAAGAACAAGGCAGGTAAGATGAGGCTCAGAGAGGGTGAGGAACTTGCCTAAAGCTATACAACTAATAAATGGTAGAGGTGGGATTCCACGCAAACCTGTCTCACCCCAGTTCTCAATGCCTAACCACTGGGCTGAACTGCCCTCCACCGTCAGTCCAGGGCTTCATTCTCGTGGTGATAGGACCACAGTTAGCATTGCTGTCATTTAGTTCCAGGTCCTCTAGCTCAGTTTGCCCTATTTTCCATGTGTTGTTCTTCACATCTGGACTGGTTTACTGAAAGGGATATGTGTGGTTTCCTACCATCCACCAAGTGTTAGAAAAGGAAATGTCTTGGCCATGAGGAAACTCAGAAAAGATACCTCTGGCTCTACTTGCTCTCCTAGAAGTGATGAGTGGGGTAGACAGTGGTGACCAGTGTCATGCTGGCTCTGTGAGAGTGGCCTCTTGGTGAGCTCTTTGTGCAGGTGACCATCGTACCTAGCTCGGGGCATAATGGTCTTAAGATAGAAAAGCTATCTATTTGGGTCCACATCAGTGTACTTTTTATAAAGCAAATCTGGGCTATGAATGTTTAGAGTTCTGAGGTAAAACAAATGAGAAAGGATGGACACGTTTAGAAGAGACTTTGATAGTTCTGTTTCTCTTCTCTCTGAATCGTTTGTTTCCTCTGAGTTGCCCTCTCGCTTTCTCTTTGTTTGCCTCCATCACCATCTTTCCCGGTAGACGCTGAGTTGTCAGAATGGAACAGGCTAAGTTGCAGTGCTTATAGGGTTGCAGAGGTAGAGGAAGAGCGAGTGTCAAGGTAGCACCCCGGCTTTAAACGCTTCAACCCAGAAGCAGCACACGTCACTTCTGATCAAGTTTCACTGCTGAGAGCTAGTTGCAGGGCTGGGGAAAGCGATCTCTCCCTGTGTCCAGGCAGGAGAGGAGAAAGGGACCTGGGGAGCACTGGTGATCTCTATCATTGAGACTTTCCTTTGATGTCTACTGATAGTTGTTGACGTGATTAGGGACAAGGGGAATTCTGGTAAGATGTCATGGTAATGGTGCAGGGTTGTTTGTGAGGTGTTTTTTTTTTAAATTTTGTCAAGGTGTGATTTATATATCATAAAATTCACCCACTTTCAGTGTACAATTCAATGATTTTTAGTAAATTTACCACTTTGTGCAACCAGGTAGTATAGCAGTTTTTGAATCTCCTTGAATCTCACCACTAAAACATTCACAGCCACTAGGTTAGCAAAACCAAAAACCCATGGACAATACCTACTACCAAACCTGGCAAGCAGTGTTTCCTTGAACTCCAAAATTTGAGTCAGTAGGAACAAGCTGCCAATAATTGCATGACCCACCTGATATCAGAAACTGCAGAAGAAAGAAGAGGAAAGGTAAAGGGGCTTCTGATGCCCCTAAGAATTGGAGGACCCCCCCAACCACCAAAGGAGCTCACTGGAAAGTTCCGCAGGTGTTGGGCTGCACCCCGCAGGCCTACAAGGCCTGTGCTTGCCAGTTTCAAGACCAAAGAAAGAGCCCGGAGTCAGCGGCAGAGACATCGATGGTTTAATGGATGGGGGAGCTTACACATCTGTAGCAAGGTCCTGGAGAGACACCCCACCTTGTACGGCACACGGCGGGCAGGACATGATGGCAGTCTTTGCTCCCAGGTGGGCGGAGCAATTACCAGTTATGGGGAATTGATATCAGGTGGGCTCATTAGTTACCAGGGAAACCAGCAGAGGGGCACGCCCCTCACCACACCTTTGACAAGAAGAGTCCCTAGCTGGGGCCTGGGGCAAGTATGCAGGAAGGTCAGTCATGTGTGTAGGTGTAGGTGAAGCAGGCAGGGCAGGGGATGTACAGAGAGCAAGAGAACAGCCATCTGGAGTGGCCTGACCATACAGTGGGCCATTTAGAGAATGGAGGCAAAGCTGGGGTCTGGTTCAGGGGAGGTTCTAATGCACACATGAGTACAGGATGACTATGGGAAGATCTGATCATGCTGGTGGGGTCCAGGGGCCCCAGAGTCCAGAGGTCCAGACCCTATGAACTCTTAAAGCCAACAAGCCAAAGCACTCTTCCAGGATGAAGCCCCACCCTGAGGAGAAAATGCTGGGAGTGTCATCCAAACTGAATACGTCAGGGCAAACAGGCAAAGAAAAGTGATGATAAAATAAAGGGTGGGGGGCTTCCCTGGTGGCGCAGTGGTTGAGAGTCCGCCTGCCGATGCTGGGGACACAGGTTTGTGCCCCAGTCCGGGAAGATCCCACATGCCGCAGAGCGGCTGGGCCCGTGAGCCATGGCTGCTGAGCCTGCGCATCCGGAGCCTGTGCTCCACAACGGGAGAGGCCACAACAGTGAGAGGCCCGCATACCGCCAAAAAGTAAATAAAGAAAGAAAGAAAGAAAGAAAGGGTGGGGAGGTGAGCAGGGAAGAGGAACTCAGAACGTACAAGGTCATATTTATAGCTACTTCATGAACTCAACAGAAAGGGACGCCGTAGACTGTGAAACTAGAAAAAGCTCTCTTGTTTTTAACTCCTGAAAGTAGAGTGGAAACCCCTTTCCCTAAAAAATGAGCAGGAGAGGATTGTAGTCAAATACCAACAACATTATTATAAGGAAAAAAGAGAATAAGAAGCAGAATAATACAACCATGACAATGAAAAAATACCAAAAAACATGCCACAAAAAAGATGAAAATTGTGATCTAATATTTCAAGATGAACTTAAAAAATAAGAAAATAATAGAAACTATGAAAGACAACATAAATCAGAATGAGAAAAAAAGTAGGATGATTCAGGAAAAGGAAGATTTGAAAAGAGAAATGAAAGAATTCAAAAAAGAATTGGAGATAAAAGAAAAATCATTTCAGAAATAAAGGCTAAACTAGATGGACAAGAATAAACAAACCAAATGAAAAGTGCCTTGAGAGAAATAGAAATGGAAAATGGAAAAAGTTTTTAAAATCAAAAAGGAAAAAAAAAAGAGATTAAAAGGGCTTGAGGGAAAGTAACAAGCAGAGAAAACAAGCAAAGAATATCCAACGTACCTATTAGAGTCTCCAGAGAAGAAAACAAAAGAATGAGACAAAAAATTATTAAAAACTAAAATACAAAAAGAACTTGAAATTAAAAAAAAAAAACACCTTAAACCACATATTGAAAACCAAAAGAACCTACTATATAGTACAGGGAACTATAGTTAGTATCTTGTAATAACCTATAATGGAAAAGAATCTGAAAAATTATATATAATATATATATATACTATATATTAATGTACAGTATAAAATTTTTATTATATATATTATATATATAGATAACGGAATCACTTTGCTGTATACCTGAAACTAACAGAACATTGTAAATCAACTATACTTCAATTTTAAAAGATTTTTTAATTTTTAAATTTAAAAAAAACACATATTGGGGCCTCCCTGGTGGCGCAGTGGTTGAGAGTCCGCCTGCCGATGCAGGGGATACGGGTTCGTGCCCCGGTCTGGGAGGATCCCATGTGCCGCGGAGCGGCTGGGCCCGTGAGCCATGGCTGCTGAGCCTGCGCGTCCGGAGCCTGTGCTCCACAACGGGAGAGGCCACAGCAGTGAGAGGCCCGCGTACCACAAAAAAAAAAAAAAAAAAAAAAAAAAAAAAACACATATTGAACAGACACGCTGCATAAATTGGAAAAATCAGCCCTCAATAGCTCCACACTGAAACTATTGAAGTTTAGAGAAAAATCTTAAAAATCCTTTGTGCAGCCAGACAAACAGAACAAGTATTTTATAAGAGAAAGAAAATTAGATTGTCGTTAGACTTTCAACATCAATGTTTCATTCCAGAAATCAATGGAGTAACTTATTTAGGATATTCAAAGAACATGTGAGTCAAGAATTTAAAATCCAGCCAAATTGATCTTCAAATTTAAAGTCAGCAAATATCCTGTTATGAACACGCAAGAACCTGGGAGGCAGTAGTACTTCTAGGAGTCTTTTCCAAGGAATCAAAGAAAGCTCTTGCAACCAAATCGGCTGAAGAGACAATGGCATAAGAACTGCTCAAGTAGGCCAGATAACAAAGGAAGATTAATGATAGAATTAAAATACATCATTTGGCAACCCCAGATGAATTAATAGATCTGTTTGTTCAATGATCATTGGTGGCTGCTAACGTCACAAAAAGAGAGACAAAGATAAATTACATGCCCCGTGATGGAACTACACAACATAATTAATGAAGTAGACTAGAAAAAGAATGAAACATATCAAGCCTCTAAAGCTAGCTACCACTTCACAGGCAATACAGAGAAACATCACAGTCACACCACAAGGATGCAATCAGCAAAATTCAATCTAGAGGAAATGCTATAGAACAAGTAGCACAATTTCTTTAACAATGTTTTCAGTTAAAAAATAAATGGGATACCATATATATCACTTATATGTGGAATATAAAATATGACACAAATGAACTTATCTATGAAACAGAAACAGACTCACAGACATAGAGAACAGATTTGGGGTTGCCAAGGGGAAGGGGAGGGATGGATTGGGAGTTTGGGCATAGCAGATGCAAACTATTATATATACAATGGATAAACAACAAGGTCCTGCTGTATAGCACAGCGAACTATATTCAATATCCTGTGATAAACTATAATGGAAAAGAATATGAAAAAGAATGTATATATATGTATAACTGAATCACTTTGCTGTACAGCAGAAATTAACACAACACTGTAAATCAACTATACTTCAATAAAATAAATTTTAAAAATTAAAAAATAAATGGGAGAATTAAGAGGTTTAAAAAATAATCAGAAGGTTTACAAATCAAGTTGTAAATCTTGTTCTGACCCCAATTCAAGCTAACAAACTCCAGGGGAAAAAATTACAGAAAAGTGAAAGAAACATGAACATTGACTGGATATTGATGATATTAAAGAATTTTTTAGGTTGATATTAGTATTATGGTTATATTTTAAATGAGCAGCCTTTGTCTTCAGAGACTTATAGTGAAATATTTACAGATAAAATGATACGAGGTCTGGGATTTGGATCTAAGTAGCCTGAGGTCAGGGTCGGAGAGTAGATGAGAGTAAAGAAGAAGCAAGCTTGGCCAGGAGGTGATGATTGTTGACGCTGAGCAACGGGTTTATGCTGGAGTCTCTCTACTTCTGAAATATTCTGTAATAAAGAAATGTTCTGTATTTTTCATTTGTTAGAATTTCAAAGTTTTATTGTAAACAAACATCCCTCCCCTTTAATTTTTTTTTTCAATTTCATGGAGATTTTTTAAATTGAAGTATAGTTGAGTTACAATGTGTTAGTTTCAGGTATACAGCAAAGTGATTCAGTTATATATATATTCTTTTTTTAAATTTTATTTATTTTATTTATTTATTTTTGGCTGCATTTGGTCTTCATTGCTGTGCGCGGGCTTTCTCTATTTGCAGCAAGCGGGGGCTACTCTTCGTTGTGGTGCTTGGACTTCTCATTGCCATGGCTTCTCTTGGTGTGGAGCATGGGCTCTAGAGTGCAGGCTCAGTAGCTGTGGTGCATGGGCTTAGTTGCTCCGCGGCATGTGGGATCTTCCCCGACCAGGGCTCGAACCCGTGTCCCCTGCACTGGCAGGCGGATTCTTTACCACTGCGCCACCAGGGAAGTCCCTATATATATATTCTTTTTCAGATTCTTTTCCTTTATAGGTTATTACGAGATACTGAATATAGTTCCCTGTGCTATATAGTAGGTCCTTGTTTATCTATTTTATATATAGTAGTGTGTATCTGTCAACCCCAAACTCCTAATTTATCCCTCCCTCTCCCTCCAGATTATTCTATATTTTTAAAGAGAGAAAGACAGTGCACACATGATTGAGAGAGAGAGATTAGGAGATTATGGGAATAAAAAGTGAACTTGGGGGCTTCCCTGGTGGCACAGTGGTTAAGAATCTGCCTGCCAATGCAGGGGACACGGGTTCGAGCCTTGGTCAGGGAAAATCCCACATGCCGCGGAGCAACTAAGCCCGTGCGCCACAACTACTGAGCCTGTGCTCTAGAGCCCGCGAGCCACAACTACTGAGCCCACGAGCCACAACTACTGAAGCCCACGTGCCTAGCGCCTGTGCTCCACAACAAGAGAAGCCACCACAATGAGAAGCCCGTGCACGGCAACAAAGAGTAGCCCCCACTCGCCACATCTAGAGAAAGCCCGCGCGCAGCAATGAAGACCCAACACAGCCAAAAATCAATTAATTAATTAATTATTTTTTAAAAAGTGAATTGGAAGTTCTGGGTGTGGTTTCTACTGACCTGGGGCTTCACTATAAAGTTATTTGCTTCAGCCATGTGATGGCAAACTCCTAATATCAGTACCTTTCAGTCTTTTAAGTTGGTCAGGTTATATTCCCCAGAATAGATTCTTCCTATTACTAGACATAGATGGTAAAGGCCTGGCGACCAGCTTCCTGGGAGCTGCATGAGGAATTATGGGGTTAGGGCCTCAGCATTTCATTGTTAGGGAACCGCCATCCTCACCTGTGCCTGGGGTCCCTCCATCCAGAGACCCTATGTTTTTCCTTCTCCAGAAAATAAACCTCTAACCTTCTGCTTGGAGAGGGAAGCGGCAGTCATCCAGCTGTCCTGGGTAGAGGAGGGGACCTAAAGGTCTAACTACTTCTTAAGCAGCTGCCCAAAAACCCTCCTTATTGTAACACCTATTTTATACTATTTCTTGATATTCCAGGTACCACAAATTCCTGAACCTTTTCAAGATTCTGCAGTGAAAATAAAGTTGGTTCTCAGCTGTCAACACAAAAGTAATCAATAGTCCATCTAACAAAGAAGTGGAAAATTTATTTGAGCCAACCTGAGGATTAGAACCTGGGAGACAGTCTTTCAGAAAGCTCTGAGGACTGCTCTGCCTGCTAGAGGTCAAAGCCCAGTTACACACGTTTTTGAGACAAAGGATTATATATCAAATAATGTACTGACAGTTTACACAATCCAGATCTAAATGAACCAGTAGTGGATCACTGTGACCCCTTATAGGATTAAGAGGGAAGGTTATCTCCTAATAAGGTCTGGTTAATGCGGATGCACAATACACACTAAAGGGGAGACAGGAGGCCCAAATGGGCAGAGAAAATTTTTAGGCTTAAATTTTTTTTGTCTTGCCATAAAATTTTGGCCCGATGAATTTTATTTCATCACAGCTTTCCCCATCGCCAGTTTAGAATTCTACGTCAGTGAATCTGTTGAGCCATTTACCTCTCATTCATCTGTGTTCTCTTCTTTTACTCTCCTGGCCATGTGAGTATACAGAAAACACATACACACACACACACACACACACACACATTTTTAGCTGGGTTCTGGGAGAGAACAAAAAATGAAATGTGTATACCAATTTACTCACCCTTTACCCATTTCTTTATTCTTTAATTCAAAAATAATAATATAAATACAGAAAAGTACATACAAATATGTATAGTTTAATGAATAATTATAAAACAGGTCCATGTGACCACTACGCAGGCCAAAAACAGAACACTGCCAGCACCAAGGAACCTCGGTGAGCCCCATCAGATCCCAGCCCCGTCGCCACCAGGGGCAAACTTCATCCTGACTTTTTAAAAAATCCTTCACTTGCTCTTCATTTATTTTTCACTTTTCTCTACAGTAGCCATCTCTATACCATATAATTTAGCTTTGCCTGTTTAGGAACTTCTTTTGATGGGAAATGTACTATCGTATTCTTCTGTGTCTTGCCTCTTTCCTTCAACATTACGTTTGTGAGATGTATCCATGTTGCATGTAGCTCTGATGTATTCATTTTCTTTGCTGTTATTCCATGATGAATGCACGGTAGATTTGTTTTCGCATTTTATTTTGTATGGACACTGGACTGTTTACAGTTTGGGTCTATGATGCATAATTGTGCTACACACATTCTTGGACTTGTATTCTTGCACATTTACACAAACTTCTCTAGCTATATGCCTAAAAGTGAAACTGCCATATGATAAGATATGTGAATCTTCAACTTAACTAAAAATTCCCAAGGTGTCTTCCAAAGCAGGCCACCTCATTGTACAATTGGAGGGGGTGTCACCCCCCCAAGTGTCCTATGCAAATGGCACACTCTTAAATGTAAGATGAATTGGCAACTTTTTGGCTCTGTCAATTTGTTCTCCCACCAGAAGCTTCTGAGAATTATTCCTATTGTTCCATGTTTTGCCAGCTCTTGGAATTTTCAGACTTCAAAATTTTTGTGAATCTGATGAGTGTATAATTATGTTTCATTGCATTTCCATGGTTACAAGTAAGACTGAGCACCTCTTATGTTTATTGGACTTTGGATTCCTGATCCTCCCTTTTTTAACATTATTTTGAAAATATGCATTTCTTTCTGTAATCTAAACCACGTAGTTAAAGCCTTATATATTTGACACAGTGTGTTACCCCTGTAATGACTCGGGGTGGGGCGAGTTTACTGTTTCTATGCCAATATATGTTAAATTCTGAATAATGCCAACTCAACATAGTACAGTTGGATTCTTTGTCCAGCATTGACAGCACAGCTAACACTTTTATGTTTACCTATAAAAATACAACAAACTCCATCCTTTTAACTCACAGAAATCTGATTTCTTTACCAATTTGCTCCTTAAAGTGCTTTGTAAAAGGTTTTCTGGGACTTTTTGTGATCAAATGGTCTCTGACATTGTTCATCCTTCTTGGCTGTTCTGTAACATTTGACGCCTTTATGCCTCCCTCCTTCTCTCTATTGGTTTTCCTCCTATCTGGAGACTCTCTTTTTCCTCCCCCATCTCTTCTTTCTAACATCCAATCAAAGTTGGTGTTTTCCAGTGCTATGTCTTTAGACCCTCTCATCTCTAGTAAATATCATTAGCCCCACAAGCCAACTCTAGTCCCTGGGAAAATTCCCCACCCCCATCCCACATTCACGGGGATGAGCCTTTAACAGGTGTGTTTGTATCTCCTTCCCTTCCTTAGCTGATTGGCCCAGGGTGGACAACAGACCAAAGATGGGTCAATCAGATTCCTGCTCCCCCACATTAGGGACTGAGACCCAACTCTGAAATCTGGCTGGAATTGTGACTTGAGAAACTCAGAGCCAGAGGCAGCCTCATTCTAACAAGTGGGCGAAGAAGTGAAGACAGCTGTCAGGGAGAGGCAGAACAAAGCACACAAGCACAGGGTAGCAGAGACAGAGACAGTGAGAATTCCTCACATGATGTTTTGGTTCCCAGGTTCCAGGCCCATTCTCACCCTTAGGTCCCATGAGACAGTCACAGCTCATCCCTATTTCAAGTCCCCTCACTGTGTTCAGGCTTACTTAGCATGTTCACTGTATTCACAACTTAAGTCCCAACCAACCTCTTCTCTTCTACCTCTACCCACTTATCCTGGATGATTTTATTCCCACTGGAATTTATCCCAGAGCCCTATCCTACCCAGCTGAAAGGCACCATTGCTTTGTATTTCTTGAGGAGAGAACTCCACAGCTCAGGAGAAATTCTCGATGGTGTGCCTGGTTGGTCCCTGCTTCATCCCATCCTGAGCTTGAGGCTTTTCTGCCATGGTTTTCAAACAGGAAATCATCTGCTCCTTGTCTTGCCTCCAGGCCCATCCTTCCCCAGCTTGGCAGCTTTACTTCAGTGCTCCTGCTGATGTCTCTTGTCCAGAATTCCTTTTTATCTAAGCCTGGTTAGTATGACTTAGCACCTGCCTGCTCTCCGCAAGAACAGCCATATTCTTAGCTATTGCTGTCAGCACCTGCTCTGAGGATCCGGTTCCTTAACCCCTTTTCAGGACAGAGCCCGGTTCAGATACAGCAAATATATGGCAGAGGCTGTCTGTTCTCCCATCCCACAACAGAAATGTTTTCATTAATCATATCACTCTTTCTTGCTGGTGCTGGACAGGACATCACCTTAGAATCTTTCTTAACACAGTCCTGGAGTACCAACAAATTATCCACCAGAGCTGGGTTCTGATGATATGAGAGAATGATGATGACATTGGCAAGAAAGAGACATTTAGAAAGATTTGGGAATATGTATTGAATTCTAGTTTTAGCCCTAGATTTGAGGAGAAGGCATAATTTCAAGTGCAGCAGACTCATAGGCAGCTGGAAGGCCAGGACCATAGAGGAAGAGAGCCCAGGGGTGACAGCTCCCTTCCCTCCCTGGGATCTCTCTGCAGGCTGGGCTTGCTCCCCTCAGCTGTCTTCAACCCTGGTCAGTGGCCTCTGCATCTCTGTAGGAACTATTTGGTCTTTGGATAATGTAGTGGTTAAAAGCATGGGTACTAGAGCCAGGCTTCCTGGGTTTGAATCCCAACTCTACCATTTAGCCAATGTGGGAGGGACTTCTGGCAATTTAGTTAACCCCTCCCACCCCTGTGCCTTGATTTCCTCGTCTGTAAAATGGGATAATAATCAGATCTACCTCTTTGGATTGTTGTGAGGATTAAATGAGTTCATATGTATAAATGCTTAGAACAGTGCTCAGTAAATGTCTGCAACTATTATTATCCCACAAGGAAACTATAAGTTCCTTGAGACTCAGTTGGTCTTCTTCATCTTTTCCTGGCACATAGATGGCTCTGAATTGAAGAACAGTCTTTGAAGACCCAGAGATGAAATCTCAGCTCTCCCACTCAATATTTGGGTGACTAGAAAATAAGTATCCTCCTTGTAAAACTGAGATGATAATACCTACTTTATAGAACTGATTTATAGAATTGTGAGTATTAAATGAGATATTGTATGTAAAGCTCCAAGGACACAGCAAACCCTAAAAAATGCAAACTCTTACTATCAAGGCTAGGTATAGTGTCTTACCTATGGAGCCACACTGCTTGGTTTTAAATTCTGGTTCTGCCACACAGATGCTTTGTGGTCTTGTCACAGTTTTCTCCCTGTGCCTCAGTTTTCTCCTCTTTAAAATGGGGATAATGCTAGCACTTACTTTATAGAGTTTGGGCAGGATCAAGTTAGGAAAAATGTGTATAGCCCTTAGCCCAGCGCCTGACACATATCTCAGCCAATGCCACGTTGTTACTGTTTGTTTAATAAATGAATGAATTGTAGACAAGGCTTTCAAAAATGAACTTGCTAAAGGACAGAATCATTGAGTGCCATAATTACCAAGACCCATCCTGAAGCCAGATTCAGGTTAAGCCAAACCCATAAATGCAAGGAGAGCTCTGGGAGACAGTAGCCCAGTGAACTAAGCCCTGTCTCCCTGTTGTCTTCTCTCACTGGTCTGGGACATGGGAACAACTGACACCTAGAATAATAGGCTGCTAGAGCTGGAAGGATCTTTGTGACTAGATCAGGTAGGCCATTTTCTCCTGAGTAATTGAAACCCAGAGAGATAAGTGACCCCAGTTGCCCAAGATTCAGGTCAGTTCAGTGGCTTCACTGCAACACGCTGCTTCTCGACTCCACAGTTTCCTCCTGTGAAAATGGAGATGTGCTTGCTGCCCGTTGCCTGCTTCAAGGCGTCTGGCAGCCATGAACTTCAACTCTTCCTGGGCTAAAAAAAGTTCAGCGGGAACAGTAGAAAAGTGAAGCAAGAATGATGTAGGGTCTACTCGCAGCCTCTAGAGGGAGCCCTGAGCACAGGCTGGGAAGCACCATACTGGCGCGCACCCAGGCCCTCGGGGCGCGGGCTGCAGCCTGAGGACCAGCACCCCGCCCCTGCCCCGAGGGCTCCTAACATCAGGCCGATCCCTTCTCCGGGCACTCGGAGCACTGGGAAAAGCCCAGGATACAGGCGCGAACACAAGGCTTTCGGCCCTTATTCCATTCACTCAAGGTGTGTGCACCTTAACCCCACTGAGCCTCGGCTGTCAGGTGGGAAGTCACATCTGCCTTGCCTATTCCAGGATTTAAAAGACTGATCCTCTGACTAAATAAAGTCTAGGAATTTACCCCAAATAAATAAACAGAATCAGGTAGAAAGATTGGTATGCAACAGCAAATCTCACGGTTTTTGTCTCATGACCCCTTTATACTCCTAAAAAATTACTGAAGACCCCAAAGAGCTATTGCTTATATGGCTTATATCCATCAATATTTATCATATTAGAAATTAATTCTTAGAAATGTCTAAATATATACTCATTTAGAAATAACAAGTCATTATATGTTAGCATAAAGAGCATTTTTGTGAAATAATATTTTCCAAAACAAAAAAATACATTTTTTCAAGTCTTTTTAATATCTGGCTTAATGTAAGAGAGCTGAATTCTCCTTCTGCATTGAGTACATGGCAACTTCACATGTCATGTAACATCTGAAAGACTCTACTATACACCTTGAGAATAAGAGTGCAGAATGGCTTTAACCTTGAGGACTCCCTAAAAGGACACTGCAAAGGTCCAGGGGCCACACTTGGAGAACTGTTGGTGTAAAGACATTTTTCTTAGCGTTCTTTATATCAGGGCGACTCCCCTCTCTCTTCTCACTGCCACCAGGCTGGTTCAGACTTGCATTACGTGGGGCAGGTGACAGCAAAAGTCTCAGAACTGGTTGTCTTGCCCCTACCCTTCTCCCACTCCCAACCGTGGAGAGAATTCTTCATAAAACACTCCACGAGGGCTTCCCTGGTGGCGCAGTGGTTGAGAGTCTGCCTGCTGATGCAGGGGACACGGGTTCGTGCCCCAGTCCGGGAAGATCCCACATGCCGCAGAGTGGCTGGGCCCGTGAGCCATGGCCGCTGAGCCTGCGTGTCCGGAGCCTGTGCTCCGCAACGGGAGAGGCCACAACAGTGAGAGCCCCACGTACCGCAAAAAAAAAAAACAAACAAAAAAAACCACTGCACGATTATGTCACATGCCCCCCCCCCCCAAATCCTCTCATGATCCTTCACTACCTATTCAGTGCTCATACACCAAAGGGTCAGGCTCCCTGGTCTGATTACAGCCCAAATTCCCATCCTTATGTCATACTCCACCTGTCTGATGTGCCTGATGGTTTTAGCAAAACCAGACTATTAACCCTCCCTCATATGTGCTTTCTGTGTCCCACCTCCATGTTTTTGTTTCTTTGGGTTCCTTCACTTAAAATATTCTCTCTCCCAGGACTTCCATGGTGGTCCAGTGGTTAAGACTACGCACTTCCACTGCATGGGGCATGGGTTCAATCCCTGGTTGGGGAACTAAGATCCTGCATGCTTCGTGGCACAGCCAAAAAAATAAAAACTCTCTCTCCCATTTCCTTCCATTCTCCTTTCTCTTTCAGACTCATTCCTCCAGCTGGAGACCTTCTACAAGCTTCTAAAATACTTGTTTGTCTTCTTTTATGCAAGGCAGAGTGTTCTCATGTGGGGCTTCTGACCCAGCTGTTGAGAGGTAAGTTTCAAAAAAAAAACACTTGCTTTATTAGTTTCCTATTGCCACTGTAACAAATTACTACAAACTTAGTGGCTTAAAATAACACAAATTATGACCTTATAATGGTGGGGGTCAGAAGAAGGAAATGATTCTTAGAAGCTAAAACCAAGGTGTTGGCAGAGCTTTGTTCCTTTTGGAAGCTCTAAGGGAAGGATCCATTTCCATGCCTTTTCCAGTTTCTAGAGGCCTCCTGCATCACTTAGCTAGTGGTCCCCTCTTTCCTGTTCAAAGGACATCATGTCTCCCCCCTCACTCCGACTTTCCTGCCTCCCTCTTATAAGGACCCTTGTGATTACATTGGACCCACCTGGATAATCAAGGATACTCTCCCCATTGCAGGCCTCTTAATTTAATCACATCTGTAAAGTCCCTTTTGGCATGTAAAGTAACATATTCACAGGTTCCAGGGATTAGGACATGGATATCTTGGGGGACATTATCGAATCTAATATCACAGTTGCTAATATCAAAAGATAAAAAATCAAGATGCAATCTCAATGCATTAACTGTACAAATCTTGGAGTCAGACATACACCCCTATGTGAGATAAATCTCATTCATCTGATTGCTTTGAAGATTCAATGAGATAATCTGCATGAGGCATGATGACAGCTACACTGAGATCACTCACCAAATGCCTGTGACTATTATTATTGGCTATTATTTGGCATTTTACCACCAGCTGACTTGGAGCTGCCTTCATAGCACTTGTCATATTTTATAACTATTAATTTCTTTGGGGTGACTGTGCAGTGTACAATGATTTTTAATTATGTAAATACGACCTTAATTCTCCTACAAACAAAAAATCTATTTGTTTAAATCTGTCTCTCTCACATTGGATCATGAACTCCACATGGGCGAGAACTGTTTTACACACCATCAAATTCCCAGAATCCAGCCCACTCGTGAATACATATATACTTAACAATCTATAAATGTTTATGGAATTAATGAATTCAATCTAATTTATAAAATAGTTCTTCTGGTTCCCCACTGCTTTCAAGATAAAATTCAGGTTCTTTACTAGGCAAGACAAACAAGTTTCAGTAAGAGCTAGTCCCATCTTGCTTCAAATCTCACTTCCCACCACTCCCTGCCATGGTGTACCTTACCCTCCAGCAACACCAAACTTGCCCCATCCTCTCAGGCCTCCAGGCCCTTTCTTGGGCCAGTGCAGCAGCTTTCTT
Source organism: Hyperoodon ampullatus (assembly GCF_949752795.1). Lineage (NCBI taxonomy): Eukaryota > Metazoa > Chordata > Mammalia > Artiodactyla > Ziphiidae > Hyperoodon > Hyperoodon ampullatus. The sequence continues at coordinate 59,119,350 of NC_136915.1, read as the reverse complement.
TGTCTGGAATGGCCTCTCCCCACCCTCAGCGATGTGAACACACCCATACATCACCCCCTCCTTGTCACCTGGATAAGTCCCGCTCACCCCCTTCTTAGCCCAATGCTCCACTCTGGACAGCTCCCTCACGGCCCCCCACATTCTGGACAAGGGGGCCTACCAGATCCTCCTTAGCCCCTTGAGCTTCTACCCACCCTGGCTTGAAGGGCACTGGATTGCAACTGCCTGTCCATCTGACAGATTCTTCCCACCCTCACCCCAACAGCCTGTAAGATCTTTAAAAGCAGGGACCAGATCTTACTCACTGTTACATCCCCAGAGACTGGTAGGAAGTACGTAGTAGGTACTCAATTAGTGTTAGTTGAACCCCTACCTCTGTCTCTAGAATGTCAGCTCCTTGGGTACAGGGACGATTTTATTTATCTTTATGTCTTCAGCCTCTGGCGGGAACATTGTGGGCACTCTACCAATGTTTGCCGAGTGGCCAAGTCTCTCCACAAGATGCCCTGCCCATACTAAGTTACAGGCTTGTGTGTCAATTACTGTGTGCTAATCACCACTGCTAGGCTTTGCAAGGATTAAAAATAAAAACAAAAACAAAACACTATTCTTCCCTCCAGAGCTCACAGGAAAATGCAGTGGGCAAGACCCAACATAACTATCTATTGATGGCCTCTACAATTGCTTTTCAATGGATTCTACTAGTTATACTTCTCACCAAGAAGTATATCTCACAACAAGAAAGGTTAATGAATAATCCTAAAATAGCCACTATTTCTCTCATTCTATCAGTGATGCTCTAGTTCCTACTCTCCGTATGCCTGCTTTGCACCTGCCCACACCCTTCTATGGATAACACCGGGGCTCCGACAACTCCTCTGACAGACCAACAGACCCACTGTGTGTCTAGCATCATCCCTTCCTCCTCTCTTTTGACCTTACTGACATTTTCCTAAGGAGGCCAGAGGACTTCCCTTCCCCAATCCACTCTTATCTCACTTGGCAGTCCCCAGATGCCCAGAGCACCAGCCCTATCTTCTGAAGCAGAACTCTGGTAGCAGAAGAAAGGACAGTTGGGGGCAGGAAAGAGGTGTGCACAGAACAGTCTCCAGAGCACCCAGACACACACACTGAAGTGGCAGATACAGCTTTATTTCCTGTATTACAGAGAAAAAAAAAATATCAGTCTCCTATTAAGGAGCACATGGCTGGTTGTGTAACTGCATCCTTTACAACCGTTTACCTAATTAGTTTCTTTCCAACCAGCCTATTTATCAGCAGATATATTTAAAATTACTGTGAATTGGAGGGAATAGGAGATAAAGAAGGGAATTAACATTTGAGAAGAGGCTACTATGTGCCAGGCAAGGACTGTGCTGGGCACCTTTATATGTGCTAGCTCTTTAATTCTCACCAAAACCAGCATACCAACAAAAAGACAATGTAGTGCTAGATACTTATCATCTGCATCTCCCAGGGCCTCAGAAAGTTTTAAGTATTCACAAAGCTGATAAGCGGTGTTATCATGATTCGAACAAAATATTCACAAAGCCCGTGCTTTTTACACTACACAAAGTTTTCTGTTATGCAGCAGCTGCTATATGGCAGTCACACGGCCAATGATATTCCATGAATCTTCCCCACGACACTATGGGAAGTGGTTTCACACAGTCACTTTATAAGCAAGGAAACCAGGCTCAGAAAGGTTAGGTACCTTGTCCAAGTCCATATTTACAAGGAGATTTCACATTGAAATCTTAAAAACACCCGCTAACACTCCCCCACCACCCCGCCACCACTCCCCCACCACCCCGCCACAGACACACACACACACACACACACACACGAGAGAAAAGAATAGATCCAGCTATATTAAGCAGGAAAGGATTACAGGGAATTGGGTGCTTACAAAACTGATGGAAGAGTGGGATCTGGGCTGGGCCCCCAGGAATAGCACCCAGAACAACATCCAAATGGTATCTCAACTGCTATTGAGGCCCCGACCACCTTAGCCACAACCCAGGATGGAGAAGCTGCCATTATCAGCGTTGGCACTGCATCAGCCAGGCCTACACCAGCAACATAGTGTAGCAACAAGGCGGCCCCACCTTCATCCCCATTTAACTTGATTCCAATTTGAGCCTCCAGCAAGCACATCTGAATGACACTCTAATCATACCCAGAACCTGTAAAGGAGGCTGATAAGGTGGATTTTACCTTTGCAGCCTCTGCAGTTCAGGAAGGCATGCAGAGGAAGGAGGGATAGATGCTGAGCGAGTCATTCTACTGTATCTGTCACAGTCTGCATTCCCACGGGCCCCCAGCGGCTACTGCTGAGAAGCCCCCTTCTGAAAAAGCTAAGGATCAAGTCCTCCTACTCACAAGCACTATGTATGTTGTGTATCTATTGTTTCTATCTGCTACATAGATCCCACTGTGTGAATCCACCACTTCTTACCTATTCAGTCTGCCAGTGATGGAAACCCAAGCTGGCTTTTGGGCCTCCTTGGGAAATTACATAAGACATATGCTTGGCCCTGATGGGCTTTTGAGCTTACACCACCTGATTTCATTTTCATCCACTATAGAATAATAGAATATATAACTATATAAGTATGTATGTATATATGTACGTATATGTAGAATATAGAATAACAATAGGTAACTTCCATGGAGCATTTGCCATGAGTCAGATACTCTTCTAAATGTTGTAATGTACTAATTCACTTAATACAGTCCTCATGGATTGTCATGAAGATTAGGTGAAGCAACACAGGTATCTGGCATTTTATACCAGGGACATAGTGGTGTTCAGTAAGTGACAGTCCTTATCACCAAGCACTAGGTCAAGGGAAGGACACCAAGCCCTGTCCATTGTCTGACACAGTCTAGAATGCACCCCCAGGCAAGATGACTCAGTTTCCCTCCGTGCGTCCACCTTATGGCCTGTGCCACTTAGATTCTAGCCCCTTAAACACAGGTGGACCTGATCTGTTTCTCTTGCTAACTCCCCATGAGATTAGGATACCTTTGAGGCAGGGGGTTGGTCTTATTCTTTTCTATACTCTTTTCAACACCTAGCACAGTGACTGGCACATGTAGGCATTCAATCCATGACTGTTGGATGAAGATATTAATGTGTAGGGGAGCTTATGATAGTCCTAAACCTCATAAGAGAAAATCCTTGGGGTGTAGATTCCATAGGTGTTTCAAGGAGTATGGGCTCATTGGCCTTTGAAGGTCAAAAAAGGGTATTTCATAATATGCCAGGGAATGTTATTCTCCTAGAGGATGAACTATAGGGAGATACCAAAAACTGGGGCTGTTTCCTACACGCCTGGCAGAAGTTCAGCTGGGGTTGGGATAATGGGGAGGTGGCACCTTCCACAATGCTGAGGCAGGCCTGCTGTTCTCAGAAATGAACATTTCCTAAAGGGCTTCTTCTCAGATCAGTTGCCACACTAGGTGCTAGGCTTGCAAACTCAGATGCCTACAGAGGGCAGGCAAGGAACTTAAATGAGTGAGGAGTTCACTGAAGAAAAGAAGCAATGGGGACCATGGACATCTTATCAGCGACAGTTGCTGCTTAATCTCAGCCATTGTTGCCATGTAGGCTGTGGACCCAGTGTTAACTAGGTTCTTCTGTTTTTCAAAGAACGCCAGATGATATCGATTTTTATGGGTCTAACTTTTAATGTAAATTTGTAAGTTAAGATGGTCCTCAGGCCTCACATGTTCTCTGAGGAAAGTATAAGCTTTTACAGTTATCCAGGAAGAAGTGATCAGGTGCTTACCTAAGGCAGTGGCGATGGGGAAAGATAGACCTGGCGGAGGTAGGATAACTAGATTTAACGACTAATTGGATGTAGGTGATGAAAGATGTTGTAAAAGACTCTGATGTTTCCAGCCTAAATGACTTAGAGGAAGCCAGTGCCACAGGCAGCTTCATGAAATGGCACAACAATGGATCTTGAATCGGACAGAACCGGTTCAAACTCAGCCTCATCACTTACTAACTGTATGACCTTGAGCATGCAGCTTATCCTCTCTGAGCTTCAGTTTCTTCATCTATTATATGCGGCTGTCTGCCATATAATTATTTTAGAAATAAGAGCGAGAATTATTTTTATTTTAGAAATAAAAACAAAGTAAACAAATGGGACCTAATCAAACTTACAAGCTTTTGCTTGTAAGGAAAGGAAACCATAAACAAAACGAAAGACGACCTGTGGAATGGGAGAAAATATCTGCAAACGATGCAACCGACTAGGGCTTAATTTCCAAAATATACAAACAGCTTACACAACTCAACAACAAAAAACCAAACAACCCAATTGAAAAATGGGCAGAAGAACTAGACATTTCTCCAAAGAAGACATACAGATAGCCAACAGGCATATGAAAAGATGTTCAATGTTGCTAATTATTAGAGAAATGCAAATCAAAACTAAAATGAGGTATCACCTCACACCAGTCAGAATGGTCATCATTAAGAAGTCTACAGGGACTTCCCTGGTGGTCCAGTGCATCCAATGCAGGGAGTGTGGGTTTAGTCCCTGGTTGGGGAGCTAGGATCCCACATGCCTCTTGGCCAAAAAAAACAAAACATAAAAAAAAAACCCAGAAGCAATATTGTAAAAAACTCAATAAAGACTTAAAAAAAAAAAGGTCCACATCAAAAAAAAATCTTCAAAAAAAAAAAGAAGTCTACAAATAACAAATGCTGGAGAGGGGTGGAGAAAAGGGAACCCTCCTACACTACTGGTGGGAATGTAAGTTGGTACAGCCACTATGGAAAACAGTATGGAGGTTCTTCAGAAAACTAAAAATAGAGCTGCCATATGATCCAGCAATCCCACTCCTGAGCATACATCTGGACAAAAATATAATTCAGAAAGATACATACACTTCAGTGTTCATAGCAGCACTATTCACAATAGCCAAGACATGGAAACAACCTAAATGTCCATCGACAGACGAATGGATAAAGAAGATGTGGTACATATATACAATGGCATACTACTCAGCCATAAAAAAAGAACAAAATGCCATTTTCAGCCATGTGGATGGAACTGGAGATTATCATACTAAGTGAAGTAAGTCAGACACAGAAAGACAAAACCATATGATATCACTTATATGTACAGTCTAAAATATGACACAAATGAACTTTTATTGAAAGAGAAACATACTCACAGACATAGAGAACAGACTTGTGGCTGCCAAGTGGGGGAGGGTGGGAGAGGGATGGAGTGGGAGTTTGGGATTAGCAGATGCAATAAACCACTAGGTCCACTATACAGCACAGGGAACTATATTCAATATTCTATAATAAACCATAATGGAAAAGAATATGAAAAAAAATTATATATATAACTGAATCACTTTGCTGTACAGCAGAAATTAACACAACATTGTAAATCTACTGTATTTCAATAAAACTAAATAAAAATTGTAAAACTATATGGGGTAATGTTGATATATATGTCATAGAGTTGTTAATAAAGATTAAATAAGATTGTGCATGTAGATTGCTTAGCATAGAACCCAGCACATAATAAGAGCTTAAATGTTTGTCAAATTTATTAGCAACATCTCTTCATTCTACGTCCAGTAAAAAGAAGTGTTGGGGTTTTTTTGTTTTGTTTTGTTTTTCTTGGTAGTCTGTACTCTTCCCCATCCCCTGATCCAAGAGCATCATGTGACCCAGGCCTGGCCAATGAGAACATTACATTCTTCTGGTGATAGTGATTAGTTCAGGGACCAGATCAGATAGTCTGAGAATGGAATCAACATAGTAAGCAGAGTTAAGGGACGAAAGAGAAACCGAGTGCTTCTGGAACATTTGGTTGTCTTCATCGTGCCACACCTGAAATCAACTCTATGTCTGGACTTTTCAATTAATATTCCTTTAGATTATGTCATTTGGATTAGATTTTCTAACATGTATCACTAAAAGAATCCTGATTTATCACTATAACTACTGTTATTATGACTTTTTAACTTAGATTCCTAATGATTGGCATAGCCTTCATAGAATTTAAAGCTGACGGCACTTGGGAAAGACATCTCCAGCCATGGTCCCCTGGGGATGAGGCCCTGTTCTTGAACACCTCTTAGATGAGAGTGAGAACATGACATGTATCTGCGGTACCCTTGGAAGCTATCCCACAGTGGGAACCTACCCCCTCACAGCTCAGCAGCACCTACCGAGCTTGAAGTTCAGAAACCCAGTTTGAGGGTGAGGCAACAGGCATGGGGTCACTTCTTCTGTAACTTCTGTGGTTCTTGTCTGGTTTCCAGAGGAGACTCTCAGGTTGGACATTAGCTCGGGAAGCAGAAGTCAGGTGAGATGTAGAGACTAAAGAGAACCCTGGATGTTTGGAGAGAAAACCCTTCATCTTGATCCTCCAGGGATATGGTACCTAGGCCTTACCAGCCTGCTGTCACATCCCATGGGGTCATGAGAGAGGGTGTTACATGTGCAGGGCTCTGGCTGGCATTTGGGAGATACGGGTTTTAGCCCTGTCTCCAAAACACACTAGATGTCTAATCTAGGGACATGCTACTTGCCTCTCTGGTCCTTATTTTCCTCATCAAGAAAGCTGGGAGAATTTAATAAAATGATATATCTATAGCACTTAGCAGTGTCTGAAACGTAGCATGTATGTTCTTAGCAAACACTTTTTTTTTCCTCTCTGAGTCTCAAGTTACTCATCTGTAGAGTAAGGGCAATGAGACTAAACTCTGGTTACTGGATAATCCATGAGGTTCCTTCTAGCTTGAAAATATTTCAAAACACTCTGGATTTCTTTAGCTTATTTAAACTGAAAAAAAACCATACTGCAAGCTTATCATGATACTATAGAAACATAACCCTTCATCCAATACTCTTGGTATCAAAAGCAATTCATAATTATTTAGGATTCTTTATTGAATTCCTCAGTACATAAAAGACTAAAGCAGACATTAGACTGCTCCAAAGCTTGTATATAACAGAAAACACCCAGGGAGGTATGGGTAGCGCTCCTATGGTGGTTTTGAAATACGTCCACAAGTTCTGTGATATTCTCTTCTTCAAGAGGTGAAGACTAAATCTCTTCTTGTGTGGGGGGGTGCTGAACTTGGTAATTCTCTTCTAAGAAACAGGACCAAACAGAAGGGACAGTGTGACACTTTGGAGCCCAGCTCATAAAACGCATTGTGCTTCCTCCTGCCAAGAGCCGTATGAATGAGCCGGCTTGCAGGAGAGTCCTTCAGTCCGGTCAAGTCTGCAGGTGACTGCGGCCCCAGCAACACCTTGAGCGCAGCCACCCAGGTGAGTCGCTTTGGGTTATATAATTATATATATAATTATATAATTATATATATAATTATTATTGGGTTATATATAATAATATATATATATATTATTTGGGTTATATAATTATATAATTTGAGTTACATAATTAAGGCTATACCTTGATTCCAGGAAGCCCAGGACCAGGGGAATGCATAACACCACCTCCTCTGCCATACAAGGCGTCAGTGGGGTGTAAGAGCTTAAGTATGATAATAGTATTAATAACAGCAACACTATTGTTGAATGTTTAAGTGCCAGGTACTGATCTAAACACTTAGCTAACATTAACTTATTAAATTCTCATAACAATCCTGTGAGGCAGATGCTGCCTTTTGATCCATTTTACAGATGAGGATACTGAGACACAAAGCAGTTAAGTAACAGACTAAAGTTATAGCTTCCAGGTGGCAGAGCCAGGATTTGAACTCAGAGAACCTAAATAGTTTGTAAGAGTAAGATTCACCCAGGTTTGCTCTCCTTAAAATAAAAGAGAAGGGACCCCAAGTCCCAAAGCATATTCCTTTCTTGATGAATGTCAGCTACTCTGCCTCAGAGCTATAGCTGAACCTGAGATCCCAAGTGAATTGTAGATCCTGGCAAAGCTGGCTCTCATGCCCTTACCAGGAGCATGTTTGGATGAAACAAAGGGGAGCACTGGGCCTAGGGCAGATGGACACTTTCTGGAGAAAGCGGTCCAGGCAGGAAGCCTGGAGGGCCCCCAAGAGTAGCTTAGCTTCTTTTAGCCTGAGCCAACTTCAGCTTTAGAGCCGTCACGCAATCCATTTCCTCTGCCCAGAATTCTCCCTGGGCTTCTTTATCCTTCAAGTCCTATCCTTTACATCCTCAGAGAGGCCTTTATCTGATAATTCCATTTGAAATAGATGTCCCGTCCCATCCCCCATTCTCGATTATTCTCTGTAATAGCCCACTCTTTAGTTCCTACCAGCACTTACCATAAACTTTAATGATTTTTAGAAATCTTGCATCTGTTTTCTGATCTTCCTCACTGCTTCAGGAGAGCAGAAACCATGTCTGTCTCATTCACCACTGTAAACTTCGGGACATGACTGTAAACAAGGTGTGGCACATAATTGATTCCATCAGGACTTGTCAAATGCTGGTGAATATGATGAAAAACATGAGTGGATATACTGGCCTTTCCCTCTCCTGCCCATATTGACACCCATTCCTCACCACTTCATCCTACATCTTTCCCTTTGAAGGGAATCGCTGAGCTTGGATAGGGGACAGACCTGCTTTCTGCACCTTTCACTGTTCTCAGCAGGGGATTTCTCCCACTCTCCAGCCCCTGTCTTTATCACAAAGCACCCACATCTTCTGGGAGGAAGGCTGAACCAAGCATGGAAGCGTGACCTGAACAGAGTGGTTCAAAAAACCTACTTAAATATTTTTAAAAGTAACCAGCTTTGGAGCTCCAAAGTCTTTAGTCCTAGAAAGAAAAATAGAATGGATTCAGTGATCTATACTACAGGGGGCAAGGGTTTTCTTTAAGCTAGAACCAGCATCATTAGCCACTGTACACAATCCACTGAGTGATATCAAAGGTTTGAACCAATTAAGCCACAGCTTCAGATCATGGCTGGAGACAAATGATGGCAGAGAGAAGGCACCAAGGCCCCATCTCACACCCCAGCTGTAGACAATGGATAGTCCTATTGACTTTGGCAAGAAAAAACATTGAAATACATTTGGGGCAGGGCAGTAACTTTTCTGTTGAATGTGTTCTTTCCCTGCAAAGCCCTAAGAAAGTAAAACTGATAACTCGAATGACTTCAAAGTGGCAAATGGTACAATTCACTGAGAAAACCAAGGTTGCACAATCATTAAAACAGCAGAATCTCCCAGAAGGCAATTCCTAGAAATAAAATGCCAACCACAGTACAAGTTGTCAGGAAGCCTTTGGAGCAGGAATTTCCAGCTTGACAGAAACCATCCACATAGTATACTGAGACAAAAGAATAGCATTATCCCAACTCCTTACACTTGCATTGTTACTGAGACTTGGAATTTAACTATTCAACTAAATAATTGCTCTGAAGTTCATTTGACATTTTTAGCTCGGTGACCCTGGGCGTGTTACTTGACTTCTCTAGGTCTCTATACCCTATAAAATGGAAGTAATTGTAGTACATATTTGTCTCATGTAGTATAAAGACTAAATAAATTATAATATACGTAAGTGCTTAGTACAGTGTCTGACACATAGTAAATGCTATGAAAGTGTTGAAAACCAATTATTTTTTGCATATGTTTATATGGTTATTGCAAATATGCTCACAGTGAAGCTTCACACATCTCCATCACACTGAATCCTACTACCAGTTTGTTCTTCCACTTCCATCCTAGAGCAACCTGAGGGCAAGGACTCAGTCTCTTTCTCCATGTATCCTGGTGCCATCAATGATCTGGCAAATAATAAGCATTCAGTAAGTATTTCTGATGAATAAATAAAGGCATACTACTCTGAGTTATAAAATGAATATCACACAGTCCTTGCCCTTGAAGAGCTCATATCCACTGGGGGAGAAAGACACTAAACAAAAGTCCATCATGTGATTGATTAGAATTCTTAAAGAGAAAAGAATTCTAATCTCTTTAAGAGATTAGAATTCTTAAAGAAAACACTGCTGTTAGAATTTGCTTGGGTTGGGGTAATGAGGGAAGAAGGTGATGTATAAATCAACCTCAAAGGAGGGGCGGACTTTTGCCAAGTAAAGGTTGAGTGAAGGAGGTGGCATCTCAACTGAGTTTGAAGGATGAGTAGGAGTTGGCCAGATGAAAAAGGAAAAGAGGACTCTGTGGGCAGATGAAGTAGCATGCACGCGCTTCAGGCTCTTGTGTGGGGAGAGCGTGTGGATCTGTATATGTGTGAGAGAGACATTTCGCTATCGACTGTAAATTCCTGTAGAACAGGGGTCAGCAAGCTTTCTCTATAAAGGGTTAAATAGAAACTGTTTTCAGCTTTGTGAACCATCCAGTCTGTCGCAACTACTCAGCTCTGTCACTGTAGCAAGAAATCAGCTGTAGATAATATGTAAACAAATGACGTGGGCAGATTCAGCCCAGGGAGGGCTGGATTTGGCCCATGGGCCCTAGTTTGCCAACTCCAACTACAGAACAAGGAAACTGCCCTCTGGCTTCCCAAGGATACAGTGCATGAAGGTGCCCAACCCACAGGGCTTATGCTAGGGAGCCCTTCACATGATCAGACTTGCTCTTTGCATGGGTTATCAATTGCTGTGCTACAAATTATCTCAAAACTTAGTGGCTGAAATTATCAATATCTATGACAGTTTCCGTAGGTCAGGAAGAAATTTGGGTAGTTCTGGCTCAGAATCTCTTCTGAGGTTGCAGTCAAGATATCAACCAGGGCTGCAGTTATCTGACAGCTCTACTGGAGCTGGAGAATCTACTTTCAATAAAAGTAGCTGACAAGTGTGTGCTAGCTTTGGCAGGTGGCCTCAGTTCTTCCCCACATGGGCCCTTCCACATGGTTGCTTGAGTATCCTCCACAACATGGTGGCTGACTTCCTCCAGAGCACACAGTCCAAGGGACCAAGGTGGAAGTCATGCCCTAGCCTAGGAAGTCACACACTGCCACTTTTGCCATATGTTATTTGTCATAAAGACAAACATGGATTCAATATGGGAACATACACTATGCAAGACATGAACACTAGGAAGAAAGGAATACTGAAGGTAATGTTGAGGCTGGCTACCACTCCCTTCCTCCATAACCCACAGTGACATATGCTTCACTCTTCTCTCCCCTCTTTCAGTCAAATGCTATAACAGAAATGTCAGAGAATTTGAATGTCCCAAACCCTTCGTATTACCCATAAAAGACAATAAGAAGATCACTTGGATAATGTGGAGATGTTAAAAAATTAAATAAATCCTGGACTTCTCTGGTGGCGCAGTGGTTAAGAATCTGCCGCCAATGCAGGGGAGATGGGTTTGATCTCTGGTCCGGGAAGATCCCACATGCCGCGGAGCATCTAAGCCCGTGAGTGTGCCACAACTACTGAGCCTGTGCTCTAGAGCCTGCGAGCCACAACTACTGAGTCCGCGTGCTGCAGCTACTGAAGCCCGCGTACCTAGAGCCCATGCTCTGCAACAAGAGGAGCCACCACAATGAGAAGCCCGTTCACCAGAATGAAGAGTAGCCCCTGCTCACTGCAGCTAGAGAAAGCCCACACGCAGCAACAAAGACCCAACGCAGCAAAAAAATAAAAATAAATAAATAAAATAAATAAATAAGTCCTTGCTATATTTACCTAGAGCATGAGAGAGACTAGGGTACAAACACAGGAAGCTCCTCTCTGTAATTCTCCCTGAAGGAAATGGCTTATTGGATAAACCATTAGTTTCTCCTCATCAATGAATCTCCATGCCAGTTTCCTCACTTGCCTAAAGGTGAGCTGTACGAGATAGCCAGACACTTTACTCTTCACCTTCCATAAATGAAGTAGAATCCAGAAACTGCTAAAAATTTTACTTAGAAACACAGCTTACTGTTCCCCAAACAAACCCAGTGGGGCTACTTGAGGAAACAGGGTGAACAACTCCATTTCTATCAAACTATTTGGGACTTAGGGTTCTAACACTTTAGAATTGATGAGACTTTATACCATTTTTTTCCAGCCTCCAACTTGGTCCAGCACCCCTTTCCCCTGCACTCCTGACCAACAGTCTTTCTGCTTCTGTTCACAGGTATCACAGGTCTTTTTTGCCTAGGCAGGGCCTGGGGAGAAGCTAGGTGGCATCTCTGCAGAGTATCTCTTCAACTGGTGCACGGAGGCTTTGTGCTTTGTGACTGGGGGAAAAGAGAGTTTTATTTATTTTGCTTGTCCAGGTGACAGAGACCGTTGAGAGAGAAGTAAAGGTGACAGGGAGGGACAGGATATTGTATTAATTTGACCCAAATCTAACTGTTGGACTTCTCTGAAACCCTATAACCAAGAAGATGAGGGCCGGAAGCTGAGAGAGACATCTTGTTGTTGAGAGGTAGAAGACTCTGGCCAAAAGTAGTGTTTCTTGGGGACTCATATGACAAACTGTGGCACAGAAGTGGGACCATTCTCCACAGCTCTCAGGACCCAGTGACACACGGGGATGCTGAGCCCGAGGGACCAGTGTGCATTGTGAGGAAGCAGACATTGGCACATACGTTGGTGTTCTAACAATTAGTATAGTTGGCAGAGGCAGGAGCAAGTCTGCCTAAATAGTGTCAAGAGCTAAGATGTCACCAAGAGGGAAGCCACAGTGTATGACAGGTGCTCATACCATATGCACTAGGTTGTAGGTACTCCATGGGGACTCCTGGAAATGACCCAGGCACCTCTGGGTGAGGGGGAGAAACTCCTATAATTCGACATGTAGGGACCTATAGTCATATCTTGGGGTATTCATATAAATGTGCCCTCACTATAGTAGTTAAGAGCATGGATTTTGGAGCCAGACTACCTGGGTTTGAGTCACAGTGTGGCCCTGGGCAAGTTACTGAACCTCTCTGAGCCTATTTTTCCTCATCTGTAAATTGGAGATAATAACATACTACTTCGGAAGGTTGTTGTGACTATTCCAGGAATTACATATGTAAAGTACTTAGAACAGTGCCACCATAATAACCACCACATAATGGTTGAAAACATTTTTTTGTTCTCACAAGTTGGTGATGCCAGGAACAAACTTGTTATATAGACTTCCTGGGATGAAACTTATCTCCTCCACTCTAAAGACTGTTGCTTGTTGGAAAATTCTAGTTACTAAAATTCTTTCTGTTAAGGCAACTTTCCTCCTTGCAACTTCTCCACATTGGTTTCAGTTTTTCTCTGAGCTATTCCAGAATAAACCTGTCTCGTGGTAACAGCTCATTGAGACACCTCTCAGGATCTCCCTGAGTTTTCTCTTCGACATGCTGAGCAGCCCCAGATCTCTCAACCATTTCCCAGAAACCTGGCCCCCAGGTCCCTCTCCATCCCAGAGGCATGCCTCTGAATTCACCGCAGATCGCCAGCATTGGGGAGGGATGTGGACTCCAAGCAGACAGCCTGGGGACTGTCTCTAGGAGACCCCCCCTCACATGAACACATGTTCCTCATAGGAAAAAATGTCAGATGAACCCAACCGTTTCAAATTAATTTTGTTTGGGAGAGCAAAGGAAAGGGAATTTCCAAACAGGGCCAAGGTCTTTGTCAAAGCTGTTCCTCTAAGATAGAGACGGACAACTGGCTGCCTGGAGAGGGGCCAGCTGGGAAGTGTAACCCCGTCCAGGGACGTGAGCCAGCGCTGGCTCCTCCTTTCGGGAGGTGAGAAGGAAAAGCTGGTTTCCTCAGTAGAGATAAGCACAGAGTGTGTGCTCCAGGAATAAATAAAACTTCTTGTACCTGGCACGGGCCGTAACTCCTGCCCCCAGCTGAGACATATGCACCTCTCACTCCACTTTCACTGTCCGAAGCCCTGGAGAGCAGTTGTCTGCCCCCCACTCCAGGGCAGGAGGCTGCCAGCACATTTCCGGGTTTCACTGGCTCAGGACTTTCTAAATGATTTTCTTTTATGGGCCGGAGGGGTAGAAGAACAGGAGGTAGGAGGGAACATGGAAAACGTCATTTTGGTCTCAATCAGACTATTTTCTGAAGAATGACAGTTGAAACTGTCTTCAGTTGCTTTGTGTTTGGTAATATTTCATAAGGATTATGCCCAAGGACAGTTTTGGAAATAAGGCCTCCTCATTTCTTTTTTTAAAAGGTTCCCCCTATGACAAAAGTAAGGCCTGCTCATCAAAGGGAGAAAGAAGTTATCAACCATAGTTCAACAATCCAAAGGCAACCTTCATTAACACTTCAGTGCATCTCTTGCCAGAATTTGTCAGAACTTATTATCTCTTTTCCAAATAATTATAATCATAGTTTATAAAACATGATCTCAAATCATTCACACATTTTATGAACATTTCTTCTATTATTATATACTTCACACAAATGTGTTTTTTTAACAGTTTTATTAAGATGTAATTCACATACCATATGAATTTAAATTTGCCCATTTCAAGTATATAGTTCAGTGGTATTTAGCATACACAGAATTGTGCAACCATCACCATAATCAATTTGAGAACATTTTTATTACCCCAAGAAGAAACCTTGCGCCATTAGCAGTCATTCCCCATCCCCAGCCCTACCCCAACCCCAGCCTTAGGCATCCACTCTTTCTGTCTCTATAGATTTGCCAATTTTAGATGTTTCATGTAAGTGGAATTATACAATATATGGTCTGTTGTGACTGTCTTCTCTCACTTAGCATAATTTTTTAAAGGCTCATCCATGTTATAGCATGTATCAATACTTCATTCCTTTTTATTGCCAAATAATATTCTATTATATGGATATGCTACATTTTATCAATTTGTCACTTGATGGACATTTGTGTTGTCTCCACTTTTTAACTATTATAAATAATGCTGCTGTGAACATCTGTGTACAAGTATATGTTTTTATTTCTCTTGGGTATATATCTAGGAGTGGAATTGCTGGGTCATATGGTAACTCTATGTTTAACCTTTTGTGGAACTGACATAGTGTTTGCCAAATTGGCTGCATCATTTTACATTCCCAGCAGCAGTGTATGAGGGTTCTAATTTCTCCACATCCTTGCCAGCACTTGATACTATTTGTCTTTCTTAGTGTAACCATCTTAGTGGGTATAAAATGGTATCTCATTATGGTTTTGATTTGCATTTCCCCAATGGCGAACGATGTTACAATGGAATACTATTCAGCTATAAAAAACCCCAAAATAATACCATTTGCAGCAACATGGATGCAACTAGAGATTATCATACTAAGTGAAGTAAGTCAGAGAGAGAAAGACAAATACCATATGATATCACTTAAATGTGGAATCTAAAATATGGCACAAATGAACCTACCTACAAAACAGAAACAGACTCACAGACATAGAGAAAGACTAGTGGTTGCCAAGGGGGAGGCAGGTGGGAGAGGGAAGAACTGGGAGTTTGGGATTAGCAGATGTAAACTACTATATATAGGACGGATAAACAACAAGGTCCTACTGTATAGCACAGGGAACTATATTCAATATCCTGTGATAAACCATAATGGAAAAGAACATAAAAAAAGCATGTCTCTATGTGTATAACTGAGTCACTTTACTGTACAGCAGAGATTGGCACAGCACTGTAAATCAACTATGCTTCAATTAAAAAAAAAGAGAAATGCAAATCAAAACTACAATGAGGTACCACCTCACACCAGTCAGAACGGCCATCTTTAAAAAGTCTACAAATAACAAATGCTGGAGAGGGTGTGAGGAAAAGGGAACCCTCCTATACTGTTGGAGGGAATGTAAATTGGTGCAGCCACTATGGAAAACAGTATGGAAGTTCCTCAAAAAACTAAAAATAGAGTTGCCATATGATCCGGCAATCCCACTCCTGGGCATATATCTGGACAAAACTATAATTCGAAAAGGTAAATGCACCTCTATGTTCATAGCAGCACTCTTTACAATAGCCAAGACATGGATACAACCTAAATGTCCATCAACAGATGAATGGATAAAGAAGATGTGGTACATCTATACAATGGAATATCACTCACCCATAAAAAAGAATGAAATAATGCCATTTGCAGCAACATGAATAGACCTAGAGATTATCATACTAAGTGAAGTAAGTCAGAAAGAAAAATACAAATACCATATGATATCACTTATATGTGGAATCTAAAATATGACACAAAAGAACTTATCTGTGAAACAGAAACAGACTCACAGACATAGAGAACAGACTTGTGGTTGCCAAGGGGGAGAGGGGTGGGAGAGGGAAGAACTGGGAGTTTGGGATAAGCAGATGCAAACTATTATATATAGAATGGATAAACAAAAAGGTTCTACTGTATAGCACAGGGAACTATATTCAATACCCTATAATAAACCATAATTGAAAGGAATATGATAAAGAATATATATATATATATATATATATATATATATATATGTATAACTGAATCACTTTCCTGTACAGCAGGAGTTAACATAACATTGTAAATCAACTATACCTCAATAAAATAAATTAAAAAAAATAAAACAAAATAAAGATGTTTGACTACATTGCTTTCTCAAAAGTTTTTATTGGTTTACACTCCTTTCAGCAGTATATAGTTGGCCCTCTGTATCCACAGATTCAACCAACCTTGGATCAAAAATATTCAGGAAAAAAAATTCCAGGAAGTTCCTAAATGCAAAACTTGATTTGCTGGACACTGGCAACTATTTACATAGCATTTACAGGCATACTTCCAAGATATTTTGAGTTTGGTTCCAGACCATGGCAATAAAGCAAGTATCGTAATAAAGCAAGTCACATGAATTTTTTTGGTTTCCCAGTACATATAAAAGTGATGTTTACACTGTCCTGTAGTCTATTAAGTGTGCAATAGCAGTATATCTAAAAAAGTACATACCTTAATTAAAAAGGACTTTATTGTTAAAAAAATGCTATCATCTGAGCCTTCAGCAAGTTGTAATTTTTTGCAATAGTAACATCAAAGATCACTGATCACAGATCACCATAACAAATACAATAATAATGAAAAAATGTGAAATCTTGCAAGAATTACCAAAATGTGATGCAGAGACAGGAAGTGAGCAAATGCTTTTGGAAAAATGGCACCGACAGGTTTTTCGACACAGGGTTGCTACAAACCTTCAATTTGTAAAAAACACAGTATCTGTGGAGCAGGATAAAACCAAACTCAGTAAATTAGGGGTATGTCTGTACATTGTATTTATAACTATTTACAAAGCATTTACATTGTATTAGGTATTATAAGTAATCTAGAGATGATTTAAAGTATAGGGGAGGGCTTCCCTGGTGGCGCAGTGGTTGAGAGTCCACCTGCCGATGCAGGGGATGCAGGTTTGTGCCCTGGTCCGGGAAGGTCCCACATGTCGCGGAGCGGCTGGGCCCGTGAGCCATGGCCGCTGGGCCTGCGCGTCCAGAGCCTGTGCTCCGCAATGGGAGAGGCCACAACAGTGGCCTACTGCAAAAAAAAAAAAAAAAAAAAATGTATAGGGGAGAATGTGCATGGGTTATGTGCAAATACTATGCCACTCTATATAAGGGACTTGAGATTTTCATATCTGCGGGGTTCCTGGAGCAAATCCCCCCACGGATACTGAGGAAGGACTATATAAGGACTGTATAAGAAAGCCCTCATTTTGTCATAATTGCAAGGGAATTTGTATTTTTTTTAAATTTTTGCTAACTTGATTGGCACACATTTTTTTCACTAATTTGTTTTCTAGTTGCATTTCTTACCCTGAATTTTCTGATTCTGTCCTTTCCCACATTTAAGTGTTTTTCTTGCTTCCTTGTTTCAACTCCTTTTATAGCCCATCTAATTGTTTGGCTCCCTATCATTCATTACCCCGTAGCATACTGATCAAAAATTCTTGCTGGATCACTTGAATCTTCTGCCTCCATAGTGAGAACTTGCAAAGACTTAAGTTAGTTTTTTTAATGTTTTAGCATCTTTTTACCAGCTGTTTCCACTCCTGGCAGTGCTCATCCTGCAAAACTTCTTACAGTTGCACCGTAACATTTTTGTTTCTTTGCTTTCTCCTGAAAACTTACCAGTCCTGTGTTCCACCCCCTCAAAGCTCTTCTGGTTGGCTCATTAATTAATTTAACTGTGCAAATAATATAGTTATGTAGGATAAAGCATTCTGCATGCATTACTTCACATTGGCTCACATAAACACTAAGAGATAGTTATCACTATCATTCCTGAGACTGGAAACCTGAAGCACAGAGAGATTTAGTACCTTTTTCAAAGCCACACAGCTAGTAAGTGGTTGAGCTGGATTTTGACCTGAAGCCCTCAGACTCCAGAGCCACTGGGGTAGTCAGCTAGTTTATCTGATCCATGAAATTACATCAAGGGAAAGTGGATGAATAGGGCCTGGTGTTACCATCCCAGGTCAAAATGTACACTTTCATAGTGACCTCAACCCAAAGTTATGACTAGTTTTGGGCACCATGACAAGACAGGTACAAGGTAGAGGAGCTATTTTAGGGTCAGATGCCATTGTTTCTGTTTCTCAAAGCACGCTGCTTTGTTCTATATTGTATCTGAGCTAAATATGTACAGTCCTGGCACAGAGTAAGTGCTCAAGAAACATTGGTTTTCTCTCCCTGCTTCCTTGGCCCCCAAGAGATGCCCTATCATCATCAGTGCAGAACTTTGGTGACAGATTATCAACTTCACTCTCAGAGTAATAATAAAAGCTGCCCTCTGAATGTAGTCTATTGCCAGGCACTGGCCTAAGCAATTCATATACACACCACCTCATAAACTCATGTCAATCTCACCACATGCCTGAGAAGTCATTCCTTAAACACATAGTCAAATGACATATTAAAACATCTGGAAAGACGATCCTTTTCGATATATATCAGGTCATGTTACTACTCTTCTGCTCAAACCCCCAGTGGCTTCTCAACTCATTTAGAGTAAAATTTAAAGGCTTTACATGGAGTAATGTTCCTTCTTACTTTTCCTCAAACATTCATTCAAAGCATACCTTCCACATTAGGGTCATTGCATCTGCTGTTCCTCCCACCTGGAATCTTCTTCTCTACACTTAGTTCATGTTTCAGCTCAAACATCACCTTCTCAGAGGGGCCTTCTTTGACCACCCCTTCTAAATAGCTTCTTTCCACCCCCATACCCCTTACTCTGCTTTGTTCATTGCACTTGCTACCTGGCATCCATATTTATCTATTATCTGTTTCACTCAACTAGATTCTAGGTACATGAGAAAAGGAACTCTGTCTTTGTTCACGCCTATACTTATTCCCCAGAGCCTTGAGTCACACACTGCAGGTGCTCAAAAAAGTATTTGTGGAAGGAAGGAAGGAAGGAAGGAAGGGAGGGAGGGAAGGAGGGAGGGAGGGAGGGAGGGAGGGAGGAAGGAAGGAAGGAAGGAAGGAAGGAAAGAACTGTTAATATCCCCATTTCATAGACGAGGACTCAGAAAGGTTAAGTAACTTGCTCAAGGTCACACGGCTAATTAAGTGGCAAGACAGAGATCTAAGACTTCAACTCTTAACCACTACATGGTTCTGTCACTAAATATCACCTCACACATACATGAGTATTGGAGAGTTTATTTGCAATATTGGGTGATTTTTTTAAAAAGATGCATAAGTAAATGTTATTTATAGATTACTTGCTTTAAAAAAAAAAAAAAAGGAAAAGGAAAACACAGAAAGAACCAAAAAGCAACATACACATTCTGGGTGAAAACACAAAATTAGAAGTGCTGAATATTTTAGTTGGCTACGGCTTAGTACTTTATTTTAACGCCTTCTCACATGTACACTCAAAAGGCATGGAATAATTCTATCTGTGACATAGGTCAGTCGCTGCAAATGCCTGGGCATTGGGCTTATCTAGAAGGCCACAGTCCAGGCATCTTCTCAGAATGCTGACCTATTCCTTTTATTTAGCCAAGGTAACATAATCCTTTAGACATCCAATTTGTAGGTCAGCTGTAATGGGGGTAGGAAGTTGGAGGCTGGGTATTATACTTCTTCACTCTTTTCAGTTTTTAGTAAACAAAAAAGTGAAATACTACGTCCGAAATACATAAACCAGAGCGCACAAACCCCTTTAGGGAGCATGTGGTCTAGCCTCTTATTCTCCAGATGAGGAACATAAGTCCCTTGGAGGTGAATTTCTACATATATAATAATTATGTTTGACATTTGCTTTCAAAGTTAGCATGGCATTATGCCAAATGAACCCAAAAGCTGAGAATATATGGCCAAAAAAGTCCATGTGTTTCTTCAGGAACTCACTGAATCATGACATCAGTTTTCTTCTCAAGTCTCTAAAATCTGAGTCTCACTAAAAATGATCTCACACCTCAACAGGGAATAAATCTGTGGGACTGTTAATCTCAAACTGGCCAAATATTGGCACTCTTCGTGTATCCTGGACCACATCTGATTTAACCCACCAATCTTCGTTGAGCTCCATCTCTGTTCAAGGGTGCTGACCATGTACTACAGATATGAAGGCTTGGTCTTCAGCCAGGCCAGAATTAAAGTCTAAGGATAGGGTCTATGTGGCTGCAGTAAGATCCTCTGCACAGGGAACTTGTTAGCTTCGATGGCCAGAGACAAGTCTGAACAATTTATTTTCTTTTCTTCTTTTTTTCCCCTATTTTATTATTGTTTTATTTCCTACTGTTCCTTTTCTTCCTTCCTGATAGTAAAATAAATGCATGTTTGGGGACTTCCCTGGTGGCACAGTGGTTAAGAATCTGCCTGCCAATGCAGGGGACACAGGTTCGATCCCTGGTCTGGGAAGATTCCACATGCTGTGGAGCAACTAAGCCCGTGCACCACAACTACTGAGCCTGTGCTCTAGAGCCCGGGAGCCACAACTACGGAGCCTGCGTGCTGCAACTACTGAAGCCTGTGTGCCTAGAGCCCGTGCTCTGCAACAGGAGAAGCCATCGCAATGAGAAGCCTGCGCACTGCAATGAAGAGTAGCCCCCACTCGCCGCAACTAGAGAAAGTCCGTGCACAGAAACAAAGACCTAACACATTCAAAAAAAATTTTTTTTAAAGCATGTTTGATGCAAAAAAAATCTGGAAAGAACAATTAAGTATTGACATTATATTTATAATTCCAAACACTGGAAACACTTTCATGTGTGGCACTTAGAAGTCCATTAATTGAGAAAACAAGGCTGTTTGTGAGAAATATTGACATCATCAGATTTGACATCATCAATCAGAACCTCCTCCACATCTCCCCAGGGCCCATACTGAGAAAGAATCTTGGTGTGGGTAGTTGAGCTCATGATGGGAAATGTTTTGTAACTGAGATCCTGAAAGTAAACTGCATCAGAAGGTTACCTTGAGATTGCAATGCTGGTGAAGGAGAAATGAAGGTTAAGGCTATGGTAGACACATCATGATTAAGCCCCTTGAGGTTTTGGAGCTTGACTCCTGGGTTAGAATCCTATCTCTATTACTTTAGGCAAGCAGGTTACTCAACCCCTCAGAGTCTCCTCTATAAAAATGGAGATCAAGGGGCTTCCCTGGTGGCGCAGTGGTTGAGAGTCCGCCTGCCGATGCAGGGGACATGGGTTCGTGCCCCGGTCCGGGAAGATCCCACATGCCGCGGAGCGGCTGGGCCCGTGAGCCATGGCCACTGAGCCTGCGTGTCCGGAGCCTGTGCTCCGCAATGGGAGAGGCCACAACAATGAGAGGCCTGCGTACTGCAAAAAAAAAAAAAAAAAATGGAGATCAAGATCCCTTCTCTGAAGGAAAATTGTGAGGGTCTCATGAGACGGGCCTATAGGGACCTTAGCGCAGAGTCAAGCCCATGGTATGTCCTCACTCGGCGTAAGCCGCTCTTGTATGTTGGCCTTCAGTGCAGTGCCATGGCAACCAGAACTAAAGGAAGAGTCAGAAGAAGTTGGCTCCCTGCTCTGAATCATCCACATTGTCACAGGGGCTCTGCCCGCAACCTCGTGGTAGGTGGTTCATAGAACTCTGGCTAGGACCAGGCACAACCTGCCCATTGCTCCGGGCCTGGGGAGCCAGGGCAGCTGCTGCAAGGGATGCAAAGTATCTCTTCAGGTTGCCAGAATCACTCCCTCCTTCACTCCAGCATGTTGTCCAGCATGAAATCTGGTGAAAATGAGGAATCTGGACCACCAGAGGAGCAGGAGGAATGGAGGCCCAGAGGAACAATCTGAAGCCTGAGAAGGGGGTCGTGTGGAGTCAGGGAAGTGAATCCCAGGTCCATTGCCCTAGTGATGGGGGCAGGAAAGGAAAACGAAGTCAGTTAGCTAGTTCCTATGACAGGAAAGGGAACTCCCCAAGTAAGAGGACTGGGGAAATCGACTTAGGAAATTAGACAGGGCTTAATTTGTTAAATCATTGGAAGGATAAAGATACTGGGAAAGGGCTTCCAGGTACCTTGGGAGAGGGGATGGTGGGCGGCACATTCTCTGCAGGGAGAGATTCAGATAAATACACTTCTTCTGTTGTCTGTTTTTCAGGGGAAAGGAAAAACATACACACCCTCTCCTCCATAGTAAGAGGTTTGGTCTGTGCCTCTCTCTGACTTCCGCACAAACAACCACAGGGAGCAGACAGACTCCTCAGATTACTCTTGACCTTGGGAGTTGACCCTTATAAATGCATTCTACTTCAAGATCTGAAAAAAACAAAACAAAACAAAACCCAAAAATCTCTGTGGAAAATGGCTTATTTCTGTTGGGGCCCTGCTTCCCTTCTCTAATTCACTGCCGCTCCACAGTTAAGATCACTTTAATAACACACACACACACACACACACACACACACACACACACACACACCAGGCCATTCCTCTTCTAATTAAAGCACTTCACAGCTTCCCACTATCCTAGATTAAAATCCAAATGGCAAACTGTGGACAATAATGTCTCCCATGATCTGGCCCTTGCCCACCTCTCAGGCCTCATCCGCACCACTCTCTGGGTGTCCATTATTTCCGGTTACCCTGGTCTTGGTCTTCTTCCAGGCTTATTCCCACTTAGGGCCTTTGCACCAGCTGGTCTCTGTATCTTAAATGCTCTTCCCCCTGATTTTGTCATGGCTGACTCCTTCTTGCCTTTCACATCCCACTCAAATGTCACCTTCTCGAGAAGAACTTCCTGAACCACACAGTCCAAATCTGAATCCGTACACACTCCATCACTTGCCAGCACTTAATCACTTTCTGGCCTCTTTCTTGTGTACTTGCTCCTTGATTGTTGTTGTCACTCCTACAGGGACATAAACCCCATGATCACACGGCTTTAGCTTTCTTATTCATCATTATCCACAGAGTCTAGAGTCTTGTCTGACGTACAGCCGAGCTCAATACCTAATTATAAACCAGAAGAATAAAGCTCATACCTCCCTACACTTTCCCCCATTGCCATCTTTGATGACAACACCTGATTCCTTCTCATCTCCCACCTACACCACCCAGATACCAGAGCCTTATTTTGGCCTTCATCATCATACTCTGGGGCTCCTGTTCAACCATCACCAGCTTGGAACCCCTCTGATCGCTTTAAAATTCTACATCTTCCAAGTGCCCTTTACCCCACCTCCACCAAAGCAGGAATTCCAGCTGTTCAACCCTTCCCAAATCCCCAAGCCCATCAGCTTCCTTTCAACTTGACTCCCTGCACAGACTTTTGGCATCATGGCTAAAAACACAGGGTGGCGGCCACACCAGTGACTGGAGTTTGAGGTTTGTTGTGAGGATTAAATGAGCTCAGCACAATGCCCGGCAAATCCTAAGTGTTCAATCAACATTAGCCGGTCTTGTTACTACCAGTACCATAATTAAAGTTTCTTCTTTGCCTCTGCCTCCTACTGTTTCTTCTCCCCAACCCCTACTCCTACTTGGTTAGTTTTACTCTGTTTGGTTCATTTATGAGTTGAAGTTGGGACCCGGCCAGGTCTTCTTGGTGGTAGTGCATAGTTCTGACTGGATAGAACCAGCTCGGTGCAGGTTGGAGAAGAGCTAAGAGCTTTCCAGACTCCCTAGGAACCTTGTACACCAGCCTTTGGGCTTCAGGCTCTGGCTGTCGGGTGTCCACGGGTGGGCTTCTAAAGCTGTTGGAAGTGGGGAGCAGAGGCCCTCTGAGCAGGGTATGTTGGAAGGATGTTCACCCATGTTTTCACTTATTAGATGCTTAAGAAGCCAGCTTCACCGTTTGGAGTTATCAGCTCAGGGTTTATTACAACCCCTTCAGTTTTTTAGCCTTTCTTGTTCAAGGTCTCGGGCATCTGGAGAGGCAATCCTTGGAAACGATCACAAGTAATTCCTGGCCTGATTCCCTGTATGGGGTGGGGTGGAGTTGGTGCAAACAGGGGAAACTGCCCATGTCTTCTGGCTATAGTTCTATGACCCAGGCAAACTGAAATTATGAAACCCTTTCTTTGCCTCTCCTCAGATATGTCTCAGGCCTCAACTGTGGGGAATTTTTCATTTGAGGAAATCCAATTTATTTCAGGATGGTTAAAAGTGGTCACTTACCAGATTCTCAAATATTTGCAAGAAGGAATTCAGAAATGGATATGACTAGAGACCCTGCTGCTATGAGGGACTGGCAAGTCTGGAGTAACCAGGGTGACCTTATAAAATTAACTAAATTATTTCCACAAATGCCCTGAGCACATTGTATGTGCCAGATACTGTGCTAGATGCTGGAGATGCAGGGGTGAGCAAGGCAGGCCCAGTCCCTGCCCTCCTAGAGCTCAGAGTGTACGGACAAGGATTATATAGTGTGAGAGATGCTACTGCCAGAGGAGAGGTACAGGGTGACTTATCTGGGAGCACATGAGAAAGGATGCTTAACCCAGACTCGAAGCACTGGGCTCAGGGAGGGCTACTTGGAGGACAACACGATGCTCCAGGTGAGGCTTAAAGGATGAATGAGTCAGCCAGATGGCAGGAGGGGAGGCGAGGTTAAAGGGGAAGTGTTTCAGGCAAAGCCAAGAGCATGTGCAAAGGAAGACAAGAGAGGGCATGGTGCACTGCAGGAACCGAGAAGTAGTCGGGTAGGGCTCCACTGCCAGAGGTTCTGATTTATTTGGTCTTGGATTAAGCCCAGCCTTGGGTATTTTTAAAAGCTTCTCAGGTGACTTTCAGTGTAGCCAGGATTGAGAACTGCTGGACCGGAACATGGGATGGGATGGAGTGGTGAGAGGCGAGGCTGGAGACGTGAGCTCGGCCAGATCACACAGAACCAGGAAGACCATGTCAAGGGACTTGAGTTTTCTTCTCTGAGCGCTGGGAGGCTATTTAAACATTAAAGCAAGGGAACAAATGGCATGATCAGACTTGCAGACTTCAGAACATCCCTGTTGTGGAATAAGGATTAGAGGGGGCAGGAATAGAAGTAAGAAAACCAGTTGAGAGGCTCTTACAAGAATTGAAGCAGGGCTTTCCTGGTGGCACAGTGGTTAAGAATCCGCCTGCCAGTGCGGGGGACATGGGTTCGAGCCCTGGTCCAGGAAGATCCCACATGCCACGGAGCAACTAAGCCCAAGCGCCACAACTATCAAGCCTGCGCTCTAGAGCCCGTGAGCCACAACTACTGAGCCCGTGTGCCACAACTACTGAAGCCTGCGTGTCTAGAGCCCATGCTCCGCAACAAAGAGAAGCCACCGCAATGAGAAGCCTGCGCACCGCAATGAAGAGTAGCCTCCGCTCGCCACAACTAGAGAAAGCCCGCACGCAGCAACGAAGACCCAACACAGCCAAAAATAAATAAATAAAATAAATTTATTAAAAAAGTAAAGAATTGAAGCAAAATATAATCATAAGCTGAGCTAGGTGAGTGGCAGCAGGGATGGATGGAGGCAGATGAATTTCAGAGATTTAAGGAGTAGAACTACTAGGGCTTGATCAAAGATGGCCCGTGGGAGGGAGAAGTCAAGGGCCATCCCTTTGTTTGGACAGTCGGGTGGATGGAGTATCATCTCCTAGGATAGGGCTCGCCAGAGGGCAAGCACCAGGAGAGAAGAAGCTGATGTGTGGATGGGTGGGTGAGGACATCAGCCTGGGATCTGTTGAATTTGAGGTGCCAGTGGGACATGCAAGTGAGATAAGCAGTCAACAGATAGTAGTTTAGCCCTCAGGTAAAACACCTAGGTTGAAGACAGAAATGTAGAAGTCATCAGAAAAGGGTGGAAATGGATGAGATCCCCCGGTGGGGAGGGTGTGGAGTACAAAGAAGAAAATATGTTCACAGAATCCTGCAAGTTGTTTCCTTCCTCCAGGTAGACAGCCCTGAACCCATTAAGGTAATTAGGCTACGTGGTGAAGTGACTTGTCCTAGCTAGTGCTCCTTAAGTATGTGAGCTGGCTTACCCCAGCCAACATGAACCCTTGCCGCTGGCCTATATTCGGCCTGTCACTGTTAGTGCGATTGGATCAAGCTGATTGGCAATGAGGAGTGGCTGGCAGTTGTGTCTTGCACCTATGGAGCTTAGCTGCAGCAGGCAGTTCCAAATTCCATGGCTCTGCTTAGGGGTTTCTAAATGCAGTGGTAGTTATGTGTTAGACATCTGAGGCGTTTTAAAGAACATAAGCCTGAATCATCTGAGAATGGGAACATTTGACAACTAACTCAACAAGAAAGTCCTGGGAAGAATTTGCTGTGGAGAAGGGAAGGATGGGTAGGCAGCAAGCAACGCTTTTATTCTAGGCTCTGTGCCATTGTGATTCTATTTTACATTTAGTCCACCTTGATCTAAGTGCCCCAGGTGCCCTCAGATTCCAGAATCAGGGTTTTTGTTTTGTTTTTTTAACCCCTAACAACAAGCCTATAAATAAGGCAGGTGTTAGTCCCATTGTAAAGATGAGGGAACTGACACTGAAGCTAATGTATTAGCTTGCCCAAAGTTGCAGAAAATATAAATTGGGCTGTGGTTAAGAATCCGCCTGCCAATGCAGGGGACACGGGTTCAAGCCCTGGTCCGGGAAGATCCCAAATGCTGCGGAGCAACTAAGCCTGTGCGCCACAACTGCTGAGCCTGCACTCTAGAGCCCGCGAGCCACAAACACTGAGCCTGCATGCTGCAACTACTGAAGCCTGTGCTCCTAGAGCCCGTGCTCCGCAACTGCAATGAGAAGCTCGCGCACCGCAAGGAAGAGTAGACCCCCACTCGCCACAACTAGAGAAAGCCCGTGTGCAGCAAGGAAGACCCAAGGCAGCCCCCAAAAAAAACCCGATAAATTGGGCTGACAGTTTCTCACTCCAAATCCACTTCAACCTCTCAACTCTGGCTTTCACCTCTTTTAAAAGGGCCTTTTTAACCTGCTCCAGAGAAGAGCTACAAGAGAGGATGGGAAGATGTGGAAAGAAGCTTAACATTTACCTCCTGTGATTGCTGTGTTTGTGACTTTTTCCTTTGCTCTTAATCTCGTCCCAGCATAAATCACACACGCCTAATAGCAAAACGTTTGAAGTCTGGAGTGGGCAGAGGAATCGGGGAACCTGATTCCAGATGAATTATAGTCCCCTAGGACTGGAAGGAACCAATGGGTCATCTACTTTAGCCCCTAAATTTACAGATGGGAGAAAGTGAGAGGAACGTAACTCATGCATGCTCACCTAGCCAACTGTGGCCAAAGGAGCCCAGAACCTTAGCCTGCTGATGTACACCCAAATAACAGTGTGAAAACAACCACAGACCCACAGCACCGAAACAAACACAACACCCCCAAATATACAGGGGAATAAAGAACTGACCTAAAAGAAACAGTACACACTCTGCTATACATTCCCCTTTTCTTTTGGATACATTCTCACAGGGCTCTGATTGAGAAAGTTAATTAAGCAAATTATTATGGTGCTCTCTCTTGTCTTTTACTGAAGTCATGGAGGGAGGTTGGTAGAAGTGCCTAGAAGGTAGAGTGAGTGGAATTGGGAAATTGCTGTGTAAGATTCAGGTTGGTGACAATGGGATTGTTGATTCCACCAGTTTACTATTCACTAGGCACTAGAATTGAATGTAATAGTAGCTTGCATTTGTACAGTATATTCTAATTTACAAAGGGCTTTTATGACACTATCTCATTTGATCCCACTGATAACCCTTTAAGGTAGACAAGACAGGTATAATTATTCCACTTTATGGATGAGAAAACTGAGACTTGGAGAAATGAAACAACTTGGCCAAGCAAATTCGGTTACTAAACTACAGTCTGGACTAGAAAGTAGGTGTTCTTACTTAGAGAGCTTCAATTTTGCAAAGGTCACACAGCTAAGTAGGACTTGAATCCCAGTGAGGCCGCCTCCAGAGCTTATGATTTTTACCACCATGTTCTACTAGTCATGCAAAAGACATATGTTGAGTGACGCTTTTCTTAGTTCCCTACTCATTGTAAATATAACCCATGTGCTCCTGCTGAGACAGGGACTCATTAGTGAAGGCATTGGAAAAGGCTTCCAAAACCCTCTCCACACTTCAGCAAACACAAGTCTGTGTCCTAATTCCAGAGTCCCCACTAGCCCTAATTTCAGGGAAGATGAGCTAAGAGGAGCCTGGTGGGCAGCCCAGTGATGGCTGCAACCTTCAGGCTCTGGGCTCGTGAGAAGCTGGTGTGCCAACAGTTCCACCCTGGGTCCAGTCGGAAGTAAGGAAGCCAGATGAAGGCTCTTTTTTCCAGGAGTCTTCTCTGTTGCCCTCTCCTTTGCCCTGTTAGCATCTCTTCTGAAAAACTAGTAGCAGCTGCTAGCTAGTCTTGAAACTTGCCCAACCTGAGGGGAACGTGTCACAAAGTACACAGGGCCTCCTTGAGACTGGACCCCTGGGACAGGCGGCTCAGCCAAGCAGCTCCATAAATAGCACCATCATATGTGAAAGGGGAGGTAGGTCAGGAAAACATGCTGGCTCTCCTCGGTGACTGCAAACCAGTGAGTCTAAATGATGAGTCTCAGGCAAAAACCAATTCCTATTACACAGGTTTAATGCTGAGGAGTCCCTTTAAGGACTAATTCCTGTTATGAGTTGTTTAGGACTTTCTATTCCTCATTCCTTCACTCCCCTTTCTTCTGTCAGTTCCTGACTAACATGCCTTTTCCATCTTGTCTGTCAGATGATATTGTATAAGAAACCAGACAGAGTTTTTCTGACTATTTATAGAAGACAGTTGTGCTGCTTTAGCACAGGAACTAAAGTTTGGTTCCAGGTTATGTTACATGTAAAAAACTTACAGAAATGTGTTTGTTCTCAAATGTTCTCTCCCACTCCTGTCCCATCACATCAGAGAGGCCTCTCTGAGAAACATATCCCTTTCCCCTGTCCTTTTTGAATTAAAAAATTTTTTTTCTGATTGCAAAAGCAGTTCATGCCAGTTACAGGTTTCAAGGACTGTATAAATGTATAGCTAAAAATGTACAAGTGCCTCTTAGTCTCTAGCCCAGAGATAACCATAGTTAACAGTTGATGTCTCTTAGGATGAAGGCTTTTGCAGTGATGCATAGGAAAGGTCAAGAATAATGATAGTAGGTTTCTATAGGAGGGGACCATACAAAAAAGTTTCAAAGCAAAATCAAGGGGAGGTGGGAAAAGAGAAAAGTGAAGGAAATTAGCCCCAGTCTTTCAGCCTGGATGATTGGGAGGTAGGTGTTGCTAAGGGAAAGAACTAGGAAAGATGTTTAGTCTGTTAGGCCTGGGTGGTCATCCTGTGTCAATTATTATCATTGTTCTAGGAGCCACAGTCACAAATCCTTCAAAGCCTGCAGTTGGCCTCCCAGATGTGCTGTTTGGTATTCCAAACTGAGACCACTTCAGCATCTCAACAGGAATTAAAAGCTGAGAAGGATGGAGAAAGTTCAAATGCAGAAAAGACGGACTCACCTGTGTGAGGAACCTAAAGTTTTCAATCATCACCTCCAGGCAGCTGCTCGGAACATTTTAGAGCTGCCATCCACAATTTCTATAAACTTACCCATAACCTTCTCAAAGTCTAAACATTCTCTCATATTTCTTTTTTAATACATTTATTTATTTATTTTTGGTTGCGTTGGGTCTTCGTTGCTGTGCGCGGGCTTCCTCTAGTTGCAGCAAGATGGGGCTACTCTTCGTTGCGGTGCACGGGCTTCTCATTGTAGTGGCTTCTCTTGTTGCTGAGCACGGGCTCTAGGCACGTGGGCTTCAGTAGTTGGGGCTCGAGGGCTCTGGAGCACAGGCTCAGTAGTTGTGGCGCACGGGCTTAGTTGCTCCGCAGCATGTGGGATCTTCCTAGACCAGGGCTCGAACCCGTGTCCCCTGCCTTGGCAGGCAGATTCTTAACCACTGCGCCACCAGGGAAGCCCTAAACACTCTCTAATTAATGCAAAATCACCTTCAACAAAATGTAATTTGAGTCAAACAAACATCTTAAGGCTAGGGTAAGAGGTAGACTATTTCTAAGTTAGAAACATGAATTCTGTCCACCTGCTTTGGGGGTACATCATCTAATAATTAACAGCAGACCAAGAGTCAAGCTTTTGACCCCATCACTCTTGACACTATTAATGTCGCTGGTACTCATTGTTGTGCGTATAACCAGGCAAATTCCCATTTTAGGACCTTGACAAACAGGTCTCACTGGTCCTTCCCTTCTGAATCCAATATCCTCACAGAGAGCATGTGTTATTAAGGAGGCTGTACTAATGCCAGTTCCTATGCACCTTGAATGAGGCTGGTAGGATAAAGTCAGCCCTTGGCCCTGCTGACTTCAGAGTGGGAGGGTAATTGCTGCTGACTTGCAAATCTAGATCCTGGGAGGCTCCTACTCCCTGGATTGCTCTCAATGGGGGTGATGATTGCTGCATCTGTACTTCTCTTTCTTTTTAATTATCGCAAAAGAAAAATAGGAATGTAGAGATAATATCACTGTTGTCACTTGTTATTTAATTTTACTTTGCTATTTTAGGTCTTTACATTCATTGGCTTAACTAAACGAGAGCTTAAATTTTCTCAGCGTAGCCCCAAGGGATAGAACAAGGATCAAAGAGAAGAAACGGAAAAGGAGGCAAGCTTTAGCATTTCTAAAGGCACCAATCAAAGAGTGAAGAAGCAACCTCCCGAAAACGAAGTTCCCTCTCTCTAACAGAAGTCAAGTATAGGCAGTAGGATCTTTTGTTAGGATGTTGTTCTCATCTGAATGGAAAGACCTGGGGCAAGGTCAGATGTGACTTGGGCCACAAAGCTAGTTGACCAACTAGAGAGTTTACCAGATGGTGGCATTAATTAGGGATAGTCGCCAGATTTCCAGGAAGGATTATACTCTTTAAAGGCTCATAAATTGAATTACAAGTACACCAAGATATGATAGAAAGCTAAGAGACATATGTACGAAAATTAGTGTGCCATATACTCATTCCCTATGAGAAATTAACTACACAACGTATTGGATATGTCAACCAATTGACTGCATTATCAATTGTAAGAGTAAAAACACACACATTTAGACTCATCTACAGAATCCTGGGAATATACTGTCAAGACTGTGATAATTAGGGATTTTATCACACTCTTGGGTTCTCTAGGAATATAGAACCAGCCTCATAACATGTAAGACTATTGAGCAATTTTAGCACATTCACCTTTTGGAACGTGTTTCTAACTTTCGACCCCAGTTAGCTTTCAAGAATAGGCCTGCCTTTATGTGTTTAGTAGAAACATTTGTTTTGAAAGGGAAGGGTTCACAGACTCTCTCTTAGGTCATTTCCTCAGTTACTAAGCTTATGCCTTACATTTTGATTCTTACTAATGCTCTTCCCAGAGAGTTCTGAGTTGAGTCAATTGTGAGAAAAACTGGCAGCTCACCCCTCTACTGATTATAGGGTATTCAGTTATTGAATGGGAAGCTGTACTAGATGACCTTTATGGTCCTTCTCAATTCTATGGTTTTATGGTTTCATGAACCTATTCATAGGGGAATAGAGGAAGGGATAGGAAAAGTTACATAGTTGAGGCAGGGGAATAAGGAGAAGATTGAATCTGATTTAACTAACTAAAGAAACTATTTTTACTGAGGGCAGAGATATGGAATTGTGTACGTTGAATTTTCTCTACTTTCATTGTTCATAGGCACTTGCCACATTTGGCAGCTAAAATCCAAGGAGGCTCTCCTGTGAGACAAACTAGGCAGCAGCTCAGAATCGTGTCTATGCAGCAGCCCCACTGTGTAAGGGCCCACATATCTTGCACTGAATTACCGTAAACACTTTCTGATTCCACACAGAAATTGATTTGGCTGCAATTCCATTCAGCTAAGTACCTTGCTCTGTCTAGTCATTCATTTATTCAATCAACTTTTACTGAGCACTAAGCCAGATGAGGGCAGAGAGAAATAAGTAAGATACTGTCCATTCACAACCTAACAAACAAGTAAGATATAGAAGGAATGGTTTTAAAACAGGAAGTTTTGTGTTTTGCTAAAGGAACATGCAAAGTACTGGGATATTCATAGGATGGAAAGAGTACCTCCAAGAACTGCTTTAGTTGCATCTCACAACAAAAAGGTTGTATTTTTATTTATTTCTATGTACTTTTTATTCCTCTTGAGACTTCCTTTTTAACCCAGGGATTGTTTAAATGGATTTGTTTTGTTTATAAGTGCTTGGAGATTTTTCGGTAATCTTTCTTTTATTCTAATTTGATTTCATTGTGGTTAGAGAAAACACTCTGTATGATTTCAATTTTCTAAATTTTGTTGGTTTGTTTTATAGCAAACCTCATAGAATATGGTCTGTCTTTGTGTATGACCCATGGGCACTTGAACAGCATGTGTATTCTATTGTTGTGAGGTAGAGTATTCTATAAATGTTGATTAGATCCTGTTGGTTGATGGCGTTGTTCTCTTATGTCCTTGCTAATTTTTTGTCTAGGTGTACTATCAATTGTTGAGAGAAGTATATTAAAGTCTCTAACTATAATTGTGAATTTGTCTATTTCTCCTTTCAATTTTATAGGTTTTGCTTCACACATTTTGAAGCTCGGTTGTCTGGTGCATACATATTTAGGATTGCTATGTCTGTTTGGTATAGTGTCCCTTTTATCATTATTTTATTGTGCCTGTCTTTGGTAATTTTTTTGGTAATTTTTATTGGAGTTTACTTTTTCTGACATTAATATGGACAATCATGCTTTCTTTTGATTAATATTTACATGACGTATCGTTTTCTATCTTCTCCTTTCAACCTACCTATTTCATTATAATTGAAGTGAGTTTCTCATAGACAACATATTTGGATCATATTTTTAAATTTACTTTGCCAGTCTGTCATTTGATTGGTGTATTTAGGCCATTTACATGTAATTATTGATATGTGAGGGCTTAAGTTTGCCATTTTATTTTTATTTTCTATTTATTCTGTTCCATTTCTCTGTTTTCTTTTTTATGCCTTCCTGTGTATTACCTGAATATTTTTGAGAATTTCATTTCAATTTATCTGCAGTGTTTTGGAGTATATTTCTTTGCATAGCTTTTTTGATGATTGCTTAGGTATTATATATACATAAGTTATCTACTCGTAACATCACTTTACCAATTTGAATAATAAGAATGATTGAATTATAAGTGAAATTTTTTCCAAAGTCTGCAGCATTTAACTACAAGACATCACCTCAGGCACCTGAGAAGGTCTTGATGTCACTGAAATCCAGATTTCAGAACTTCCTCAAGTCTCCAGAGGTGCCTGCCTGTGAAATCCAGCTGTCACCACCACAGGAAAAAGAGGTGCACTGACATGTTTGGGAAGCTACCAATTGTCCACGTTTAAGAGCAAAGGGATAGATTAGATACTTAAAATCCAGATAGAACTTTCAAAATTCCAAATTTTAGCTGCATATACCAACTTGATAAACTTTAAAGAGGAAAGTTTAAAAACGGCAAAATTACATTATTCAAATTTTACCTGACGATTTAATTTTTTTGCTAGTATTTCATGTAAAGGGAAAAATGGGTCATAAATGACTCACACTGGATCATCAGACTGCAGGTACTTTGAGTGAGGCAACATAAATGTGCAGTTTGGCCATATGGAAGATGTCTAGTCTTGGATGTCAGATAGACGTGGGGTTGAATCCCATCTTTGCCATTTATAAGCTATGTGACATTAGATAAACTACTTAACTTTTTGGATACCTTGTTTATAATCTGTAAAGTGAGGTCAATCATTTTTCCTGTAAAAGTGAGGATTAAACAGCACATGACATATGTAAAAGGCTTAGCCTAGAGGAGATGAGCGACAAAAATGAATTTCCTTGCTATGTTTTTGTTGACTTTCACAGAGAGAAACCAAATATCTGTATTTAAAAGCAAATGGGGGGCCTCCCTGGTGGCGCAGTGGTTGAGAGTCCGCCTGCCGATGCAGGGGATACGGGTTCGTGCCCCGGTCTGGGAGGATCCCATGTGCCGCGGAGCGGCTGGGCCCGTGAGCCATGGCTGCTGAGCCTACGCGTCCGGAGCCTGTGCTCCACAACGGGAGAGGCCACAGCAGTGAGAGGCCCGCGTACCACAAAAAAAAAAAAAAAAAAGCAAATGGGTATTTCCAAACTAGGCCTCTCTCATCAACCAAGGTTTGTATTTCTTGATACCATCTTGACATATAAGCATGAGGTAGTTATCAGAGAGCAGAGAAGTGTGCTAGATATTTAATATTTTGGTAGCATTAAAGAAGTCCCTTCTTGGGACTTCCCTGGTGGCGCAGTGGTTAAGAATCTGCCTGCCAATGCAGGGGACACGGGTTCAAGCCCTGGTCCGGGAAGATCCCACATGCCGTGGAGCAACTAAGCCTGTGTGCCACAACTACTGAGCCTGTGCTCTAGAGCCCATGAGCCAGAACTACTGAGCCCACACGCCGCAACTACTAAAGTCCACGTGCAGCAACAAAGACCCAACACAGCCAAAAAAGAAAGAAAGAGAGAGAGAGAGAGAGAGAGAGAGAGAGGAAGGAAGAAAGGAAGGAAGGAAGGAAGAATAAAGAAGTTCCTTCTTAAAGGGTTTAAAAAACAAAACAAGATTTACTGATCACTATGTGATGAGCAGGGGAGGGGCACTTTGACATCTGACATCATGGCTTCCTTTCATTGCACCCACCTAGTCATCTCCAAGATCCAGAGAGATAAAGAGTCAGGCAAAAAGGGACCTGACCTGAAAATTAAGTCTGGGATCCAGATGAGAGTTGCCTAGGTAATTGTTTGACCTTGAAGAAGTTACTTAGTTTCTTTAAACCTTAGTTTCCTCATCTATTAAGTGGGACTAGACCTCCTTTGGGGAAGCTGTACGGGTGAATTGGGTCATGTCCATAAGACACTTGAGGTCTTTAAAAGAAAAGCTTTTACAAACCTATAAACAGCATAATTAACGTCATCATTGCCATTATTGTTGATGATGATGGGGAATAGTTTAGCACACATGCAAACTGCAGAATAGGGAATATTTGTTACAGAGGATATGAATATGAACACTTTTCTATGGAGTATATCTTACCTCACACTCTTTTTTGCTGGCTTAAAACATCCCACTCCTACAGAAGTACTTTTGTCCTTAGAATTGGCATTTTATTGCTAGCAATAAAATGTATGTGTAAAAAGTCCCAAAAGCCATCACCCCTATCTTTTTCAATGGTTAAGAGTCCCTCAGGAGTGTCTTATGTAGAACTAGAAAACTTTTCACCTTTCCTGTAATGCAATGCCTTCTTTAATAATCTAAACAGCTAATATTGATATGGCACCCAGAGTATTCCAGATACTGTGCTAAGATTTTATCAGCATTATCTCATTTAAATCTTACAACAGCCTAGAATACACTTTACTCTTTCACTTTCTTTAGTCTCTACTCAAAGGGCACCTACTTATGGGGTCTTTTCAGACCACCCTATATGAGAATAAACTGCTCCCTCACCCCCAGTACTGTTACTTGGCTTTGTTTTTTCCATAGTCACCACCTGACATAATTAAGTTTCTTGGTATAATCTTGTCTCCCATTAGAATGCAAGGTGTATAAGGATGGGATTTTGTTTTGTTAACTGTCTATCCTCAACATCTAATACAGTGCCTGGCAGGTAGCTGTTCAAAAAAATATTGGTTAGCAAATTAGTGACCCTATGAGTTAAGATTATACCATTTTACTGATGGTGAAATAGAGGCTTTGAGATTTGTCCATAGTCACAAAATAAATGGCCGAGCTGGTACTGGAAAGAAGTCCATCTGATTCTAGACTGGTCACTAACCATTGACCTCATGCCCCACTGCTTTCAAGGAAGATCACAAAGATGATACTTTATTGCTGTTTCGCTGTGGCACGTTTCTGTTAGAAGAGTCATGAAGGTAATAAAAATGAGATAAAGGCAAGGGATATGTCTAAAGTGACAGATAAACTGGGGAAAATAATTAGATTCTAGTAAATTGTCCTTTTCTCCCCTTCCAACACTTTTCATATCTAAAAAAGATATATCAGTCAATTTTCTCTTTGGGTCTAGCTAAGATGACCTATAAATATGGGGCCCCATGTTTCTCCTTTCCCTTGTCTACCTTCTATAACTTCTCCATCAGTGTGCTGGGGCCACAAGTTCCTATAAGGAGAAAAAATGAAATAAACATTTTAAACATTTAACGTGCATTGCCACTGCCCTAGACACACTACATTCTTTATCTCTACTGCACACCGATTTACAGGGAGTGGGTATTTTAAATCCACATTTTATAGATGAGAAAACTCAAGGAGGCTAAATACATACTTCAAGGTGTCTCAGGCTGCCTTCAAAGTATGCTCTTTATCTGTTTGGATTAGTGAAGACAGTCAAAGACCGGAGTAGACCCACTGGGATTTTTCTACTAGATATCATTTGATCTCCTAGGAAATTGGTGACAAATGCCAGTTCTTGAGTATAAGGAGTACTCAAAACTGAAGGGGGTGCAACACTAGAGCAAAATGACAAGATTGGTATCTCTGTACTTGGCTAAGATATGTCCTCATTGTCTCTACACTTGGTCCTCAGATGTTCTTCCATGTGGAAAAGACCAGGGTCTAGGACTGGGCATCTCTACCCTTGAGCCTTTACTCTCTTCTGGGAGGATGCCTATGCCTAAGGAAGAAGATCCCAATTAAAATAAGTTATCCTAGGAGTATGGTAGAGTCAGGTGAGAAAATGGATCTGACTCTGTAAGACAGAAGGAAGGAGTGTTGAGGAAAGGCAGCCCCAAGGAAGAAAAGGTGGTTAGGCTCCAGGGACAAGAGTTGGACCTAACACTTTACTCCCCTCTCTACTTTCTTCCCATTTCCTCTCCTAATCCCCTCCTCCCCATCCCCTGGACCACACCTATACACTGTCTGTAAACCCCCTCCACACACCACTCACTCACCCTCCCTACCGTGCATTCTGAAAGGACTCCCTCTGACAGAAACAGGCTCTGGGGGAAGTACAAACGCCTAATAAACATTAGAAAAGCTGCCAACCTCTCTGGAAACCTGGGAAGTGGAAATTTAAAACAAAGCTAACAATGCTTGGAAGAGTTTTTAAAGCAGAGGAGTGGTGTTGTCAGAATGCATGTACCTTTGTTTGACTTGGGATTTTAATGCACTGTGTAATTCTTTGGATACATCCCCCAAAACAAATGATTCAATTTCAGGTTTTAAAAAATATATACCAACAACTACCCTGGTGTTTTGGTGTTTAAAAATAGCATGGTATCCTTGTATATGGAAAACTAGTTATGCAATAACTAGCTACCTTTCTTTTTTCATATCTGAAGGATTTCTTTTACCTTGGGAACTTATAAAAGAAAAAACAAACAAATGATCAGTGATGAAAAAGCAAAGGGCAAGGCATATTCTAACATGCTCGATTTATAGTTTAAGTATTACCGAAACAGATTTAGATATACATAAATTCCATTTAATATGAAGACATACCTTTGGAGTGGGACTGGGGTTAACTGCATAACTTAAATCTTTAGAGAAGTTCTAAAAGCTGAAAGTTGGTGGTGTTTAGTTTGGTTTGGTTTAGTTTTGTAACTCATTCCTGGCAAGACATAATCTGATCTGAACTCATTTAGTGGCAAAAACCTGAACTAAGCTCATATGTTATGTGGCTATTTATAGTCTTTATTTCCCACTTAGTATGAATATTCATAAGTTTTTGTGCAGAAATAATGTTTGATTACAATTACGGGTCTGCTGTATATCCCACTAGAGTGTTACATAATATACTTTATATGCATATATTATCTTTCTTATATCTGAAAAATTCTGAATTCTGAAAACCTCTGGCAAAGGTTTTGGATAAGGAATTGAGGACTACCTTTCTTCACCCAGGTATTAATAGCTGCAAAACATTTTTATGTAAGGGGTTAGATGTTGGACATGATGATCTCTGAGATATCCTCCTGCATTAAGTACAACACTTCCCCCCTTTTAAAGGGTGAAAACTAGTGTTTACAGAGGAAGAGCCTCCAAACACACAAACAATAACTCATAAAGCTCAGGTCAGCATCACCAAGTCTTATCTCTGATTCCGGAGAAATTCAGCCAGGGAGTGGCACCTATGCTGTCCTGGCATGAATCATCTACTTTTACTGTCATGATGCTGAACCTGGCTTTTGTCTACCTTCTCTCAGAGGCTGAGAGAAGCCCAGGCCATGTGTGGTTTTTGAGAATCTTGGTATGTTTTTTAAAAATGCTAAAATAGAGTTATAAAAATTGTGGTCATGTTTACATTAAATGGTTTTTAGTAACAGTTTTGTTAATGTATGATAAAAAGCTATGCACAAAATAATTACAGAATTGTCTTATTAGGTTTATTAATTTTATTAAAAATATTACACATTACAGGTGGTATGGTCCAGCAATGAAACACTAGTTTAAAATTGCATATGAACATGACTCACTTTCAATTCTGTAAATATACCTCCAGGACAATCAAACATATAACCTCATTTGGAGATAACATCAAAAGTCTACACTGGAGGGCTTTGAACGCGAGCCCAGGCCCTGTGTCAGGCCTCCTGGACTGTCCCTGGATTGTTTGCTCTTCTATTTTAATGCTGATCTGCCAACTGCAAAGAACTCTCAGTCTCTGAAGCTGCCCAAAGTTGGGTCTTTCAAGCATGGAGTTTCCCTGCATTATGTATTTCTATTGCTAAATTTATATTATTCTTACATTTTGTTTCTGTACACAGTAGCGATAGAAGAAAACCACACATATCAGGAGCCATGACTCCCTCCAGTCAAAAATCCCTCCGAAGAGTAAGTCAGAAAGAGAAAAACAAATATTGTATATTAACGCATATATGCGGAACCTAGAGAAATGGTACAGATGAACCGGTTTTCAGGGCAGAAAGAGACACAGATGTAGAGCACAAACGTATGGATACCAAGGGGGGAAAGTGGCAGGGGGGTGGTGGTGGGATGAACTGGGAGACTGGGATTGACATATACACACTAATATGTATAAAAAGATAACTAGTAAGAACCTGCTGTATTTAAAAAAAAAAAAATCTCTCTGAAGGCTTTGGAATGTCAGGGACTCTTCTCAGACCTGTGGTGGAAGGACAGGCTGTTAGGGACCTCTGTGTCTAAAGTCTGTTGAAAAGAAGACTGTCAGGCTTCCCTGGTGGCACAGTGGTTAAGAATCCGCCTGCCATTGCAGGGGACACGGGTTTGAACCCTGGCCCGGGAAGATCCCACATGCCGCAGAGAAACTAAGTCCATGAGCCCCAACTACTGAGCCTGTGCTCTAGAGCCCGCGAGCTCCAACTACTGAGCCCGCGTGCCCCAACTACTGAAGCCTGTGCGACTACAGCCCGAGCTCCGCAACAAGAGAAGCCACTGCAATGAGAAGCCCACGCACCACAATGAAGAGCAGCCCCTGCTCGCCACAACTAGAGAAAGCCCGTGCACAGCAACGGAGACCCAATGCAGCCAAATAAATAAATAAAATCAATTAATTAATTAAGAAAAATAAAGAAAAGTTTAAAAAAAAAAAAGAAAAGAAGACTGCCTTCTGAGCCAAGCGCTGCCCAGAAGACTCTCCTCTTACTCAAAAGCCTTTTCCTCCTGGGTTGTTTCCTGCCTCTTGCTGTAACTGTCTCCCTGGCAGGGGAACCACCCGCTCTGGTTCTCCGGGGC
Source organism: Hyperoodon ampullatus (assembly GCF_949752795.1). Lineage (NCBI taxonomy): Eukaryota > Metazoa > Chordata > Mammalia > Artiodactyla > Ziphiidae > Hyperoodon > Hyperoodon ampullatus. Next base: position 59,079,261 of record NC_136915.1, on the reverse strand, counting down.
CAACTGACCTGGGGTTTTCTGTTTAACTACTCCATGCCTATCCCATGTGGGATATTACTCCCGCTCTGAAGGCAAGGAGACTTGAGGCCAAGAGGAATTATGTAACTTGTGCCAAATCTTACAACTAGCAAAGGGGAGAACAATGACATTAAAATCCAAGCTTTATTCCACTATGCTAGATAGGCCAGGTAGTCTATTCCTTCTGTCTTTTACAAAGCGTTTGTAGCCGATTGTTTAATCAGTTACAAATCACCTAACTCCACTATCCTGTGGCCCACATTTCTCTCTTTCCCTCAAGAAATTCATGAAATGCTTTGCTAAATGCCTTGAATTCTTTACGAAATGTGTGGTAACTCCATCAAAAAAAGAAATAAAATTAGTTCATACACCAAGTAGTTTTTGATGACCTGCTATGTGCCAAACAAAGCCCTGTGTCTACCATGATTTATTCCTAATGAATCAGTATGGGATCCTAGTGATCAGTTCTTCCTCTTTTAGTTATTCACAAACTATTCCTTAAACATGCTATTCCAGAATCTAGCCCAGGATGATCACTGAAGTATTAATAACTAAGCTGTAGTTTGCAGAATTCAACTTTTTCACTTTTTTAGAAAATCAAACTATTCATGCATCCCCTCCAAACATTTTTCATTCTCCCTGATACCTTAGAGAGATAACTAAAATGGTTTGGCTCCCTCATTTTTAACTTCTTTCCATTGCTGCAATAAATCTAATCGCAGAGTATACTTTATTCATGTTTTGACTTTTATTTTTAATGGTAATGCTATAAAATTCTTTCAGCTGTTTCTGAGGCAGCTATACTGCCTGCCTGTTTCTCCCAGAGTCTGCCCAAAGGAGAAAAATCTCTCTGACCCCAGGGAAGCCTTACTCCTGGATCTGGGATTTATGTGTTTTATTGTATACAATCAACCTTCTGTGTGATTTTTCAGCAGAGGATCCTTTCACAGACTTGCTATCTTTAGCATTTTTTGGTTAGGGCTAACTGCAGTTATTTTGTGGGAATGTTCGCATGATCTATTGCTGCATAACAAACCAACCCAAGACTTAGTGAATTGAAATAACAATTTATCATTGTTCTATGGGTTGACTGGGCTCAGCTGGGAAGTTCTCACTTAGCATCTCTCAACTGGTTGCAGTCAGAATCTACTAGCACCAGGGTGGGCTTCATGGCTGTGACCTGTGCAGTCACACAGGACCCCATTCTTAGAAGGGCCTCATGCTTGGTTCAATGTCCTGTTGTTGCCATCTTGATTCTCTAAATACATTTTGAACAGGGAGCCCAGAATTTTCATTTTGCACTGGGCCTTACAAATTATGGAGCTGGTCCTGGCTGAGGCTGCAGTCATCTGAAGACTTGACTAGACTGGATATCCCAGATGCCTCACTCACAAGGCTGCCAGCTGATGCTGGCTGTCGGCTGGGAGCTCCACTGAGGCTGTCACCTGAAATCCCCACACATGACTTCTCCGCGTGGCCTGAATTTCTCAGAGACAGTATCTCAAGAGTGAGGTGTCCAACAGATCCAGGCAGAAGCTGAAATACTTCTTGCGACTCAGCCTTGGAAAAACCAGAACATCACTTGCAACACACTCTGTTGGTCAAGCAAGTCATGAAGACCAGCCCAGACACAAGGGCAAGTGCATTGGACTCCACCTCTTGATGGGGAGTTGGAAGATCACATGGCAGGAGAGCACGTGGCATGAGACATTGTTTTGTTCATCTTTGGAAACTACACTCTGCCACAGGGCTATCTGGGGCCCCGCACCGCTTTGCCTTGAGTGCTCTGCCTCTTTCAGGCTTCCCTGAATGCACTCTGCCTTGCTGGCAGGCATTCATGACCAAGTGTGGCTAGACAAGACAGCTTTGGGGTATCTGCCCTGGTTTTTGGTATCTGTCTAATATGATTAAAATGGGACTTGCTCAAAATCTCTTCAAACCAAGTATGTGCTTGGGGGATGAGAGGTGTGCTTAAGGGGGGTTCTGATCTTGAGGTGGGGTAGGGGCTGCTAGGAGGAACTACTTTTTGAGGTTTTGCCACAGTTCACGTTGAGTAAAAATAACGAGCTTTTCTAGATTACATTGCTAAATCTTGCAGCTTTCAACTAAAAGGCCTTACAGTAGACATGAAAGAAAAGAAGGTGTAGTGTTTGATAATCCTTGGACAAATCCCAATTCCACTACCTATTAGGTAGGGAAAACTGAGAGCTTCAGTTTCTTTATTTATAAAGTAGGACTAATGATATTCCCTTAGGGGCTATTGTGATGATGAAGTAGGATAATATATTAGCTGCACACATAGTTACTGTTATTAATAAGTATATCACTTGTTTTTGATTTAGGTTATTACCTTTTAGGTTCCCTTTGCCAAACTCATGGTTGAGTTATTAGACCTACCTAGATCCTCTGGGGCGACTTACTGGTGTAGACATAATGAAAACACCCTAAGAGTAGCATGGTCCTGCAGCCTCTGTATTAGAAGTTGCTGGTTTTGGGCTTCCCTGGTGGCGCACTGGTTAAGAATCTGCCTGCCAATGCAAGGGACACAGGCTCGAGCCCTGGCCCGGGAAGATCCCACATGCCGCGGAGCAACTAAGCCCATGTGCCACAACTACTGAGCCTGAGCTCTAGAGCCCATGAGCCACAACTACTGAGCCCAAGTGCCACAACTACTGAAGCCTACGCACCTAGAGCCCGTGCTCCCCAACAAGAGAAGCCACGACAATAAGAAGCCCGCGCATTGCAACGAAGAGTAGCCCCCGCTCACCGCAGATAGAGAAAGCCCGCGCACAGCAACAAAGACCCAACACAGACAAAAATAAATCAATAAAATTAATTAATTAATTAATTAAAAAAAAAGAAGTTTCTGGTTTCTACCTTTCAATGTTGAGGGCTGACGTTTTTGTCAACTACTACTAGTAGTAGTGGGTAATTAACATTTACTGAGCAGGGTACTTAAATGTGTTAGGGGCTTTTGATTTAATTCTCACTCAATCCTCTGAGATGAGTACTGTTTTATTTCTGATATTATAGATGAAGGAACAGTAGGTTGGTGAGAATAAGCAATTTGTGCAAAATCATCCATGAGATAAATAGTGGCCCAGGATCCAAACAGAGATCACTCTAGCCCCAGGGCCTGTGTTTCACCATTGTGTTATATGGCCTCCCAGACAGATTAAAGCTTTCACATATTTGAATCCTTTGCATGTGACCTGAGATCTCAGGCTCTTTTTAGCAACTGATTTGGGAGCTTAAGACCCTAATATTTTACTATCAAGTCTGGTTGTGAGACCTTGTTGGAGAAGAGTTCCTAAAACCATCCCATTTTTAGACTGTTGGTATAAATTTCCCTGGAGGATTATCTTGTGGTAGGCCAATCCCTTGTGCTGTGGCTGGGTAGCTTTCAGCAAGGCCTCTCATCTGACATTTGGCATTTTTCCTGGCAGGCAGCCAAGGGGACTGAGTATTTCTCTGTTTTCTTTTACTTTCATTCTTAACCATTTCCTCTCAAAATAAACAAAAAAGAACTTGGGGATTTTACTAGTGGAAATGTATCTTAAAAAGCTGTTTCTGAGGGAAATTTTGCAGCTAGAGGGGAAAGGGGGGGAAAGGAGATTGAGGGAATGGAGGAAACAGAGCCCTTAAAATTACTAACAGAATTCAGAATTCCCTTGAGCTAGAAAGGCTCCATCTAATTTAAAAAGTTGTTTAAATTCCTCACAAGAGAGGCATTCTATAAGTATAAATATATGGTCAGGCACCTCTTAATGAGCTATGGAGAATCTCTAATGTGATTATTTGTGCTGTGTCCCCAACATTTCCCTTTAGCAAATGTTTACAATGACCTTCTCTTTCCTAACATTTAATTCCCAAACTTGATAAAAAGTAGAATTGGCTTAAGTTTGGATGCTTTCTCTTCCCTCTTCTACTCATTTAGAAAGGTGTTAGCAGCTATTCATAAACCACTTAAATGATTATTTGGCTTTAGTGAACCTCCCCAAGAAAAAACTTTTTCCTCCTCTTTTTTTTTTTTTTTTTTTTTTTTTTTTTTCTGTACACGGGCCTCTCACTGTTGTGGCCTCTCCCGTCGCGGAGCACAGGCTCCGGACGCACAGGCCCAGCGGCCATGGCTCACGGACCCAGCTGCTCTGCGGCATGTGGGATGTGGGATGTGGGATGTGGGATCTTCCCGGACCGGGGAACGAACCCATGTCCCCTGCATCAGCAGGCAGACTCTCAACCACTGCGCCACCAGGGAAACCCTTCCTCCTGTTTTTTTTTAAGCGCTTAACTACATGCCTTGCTTTGTTTTAAGTGTTTTACAAGTATTAACTCATTGAATCCTCACAATCCTAAGAGATCTCTAACAATTACATCCCTATTTAACAGAAAAGAAACCTGAGGCTTAGAGAGGTTAAGAACCAGGCCCCAGTTCAGTGAGGTGATGGTTTGATGTGAGGGCCTTTTTTCCACACAGTCCCAGGATCAAGACCAGGCTCTGCCACCTCCCAGCATGACTGGCCAACTCACAATTGCTTATACTGCCTGTAATATGCTTGAAGCTCTCACAGCATTTCAACCAGTCCCAGTGAAATCTGACATTATTTCCATGAGAAATTAAGTGCATTCCAGTTTCTAATGGACTTTCTATCTTCCCTCCTTAAATAGGCTAACAACTCCTTTTGCTCCTGTAGAGGTTGGAAAGGATTCTATTTATTCATTCCTTCACTTGACAGACACTCACACAGGCAGTATGGCATAGCGTCAGAGTGCAGACATTGGGACCAGACTACTTTGTCTGAATTGTGGCTTTGCCATTTACTTGCTCAAGGTCACACAGCTTGTTACTGAATCTTTCTGTGCCTCAGGTCTCTTACGTAAAATGGGTTAATGATTACACTGACCTCACACAATTATTATGAATTTAAAATGAGTTAATCTATATTAAATACTTAGTACTGTGCATGGCACAAGTAAATGCTCAATAAGCACAAAGTATCATTGAACAGCTACTTAGGAAATAGAAGTATGCCAGGCACTGCAAATAAAAGCACTTGAAATCTAGTGAGAAATATAGGGCACATTCCGTCAACAGATCCACTCATGTGCTAAGCACCAGGCATTGGGGGGCATAACAACTAAACACAACACCCCCACCGCAAATATTTACAAAATTCTAGAAGAGGTAAATAGACAAATAATGACAGTGCAATGTAATAAGTACTGCAAATAGAGTAGAAATGAGTTACATTAGAGCATAAGAGGGGGTAGGGGTGCATGACATTTGAAGGTCAGAGGAGGCTTCTTACAGGAAGTGAACTGAAGGTAAGACCTGATGGATGAGAAGGAATTTGCCACATATTACTAAAACAGGATGTGAATTGTAAGGGGTATAAAGAGCATGGAGCACGTGCATGGGATAGAGTAGTTTTACCTGGCTTAAGGAATTGGGTGCATGGGGCCGGAGGCAGGAAGAAGGTGAGGAGGCTGGAAAGAAGATACCACCAGATTATTAAAGGCCTTCAGGGCTTCGCTGAGGACTTTGGACTTTATCCTGTAAGTAACAGGGAGCCATGAAAAGCTGTCAAGTCTCGGAGTAATATGATCAGATAATCCAGACCTGATGAGATTTGAAGTCAGGGCCACAGTGATACTCCTAGAGAGATATGAAGGTCTGCATTGCAGTGCTGGTCATGGGGATGGAGAAGAAGAGATATTTGGGAGATAATACGAAGAATTGTTAGAGTGTGATGACTGATTAGAACAGAACGGAAGGGCAGAATATCCTACATTGCCCTCAAAAGTAATATCCTTTTAGCTATGATGGGTACTTAGTTGGAAAAGTTTGAGGAGTACAGGTGGCATAATGGAAAGAACATGAATTTTTGGAGCTGGATGCAACTGAATTCAAATCTAGTCTCTACCATTTGTTGGTTTCATGTTTAGTGTAGATAACAATCCTATCTCAAAGTCTGTTATATAATAACATAAGCATGTAAAACACCTAGTACAGTGCCGGGCACATAGTATGCATGATCATTGTATTCTGGGATTATAAAAGAAGACACAATCAGAGGTTCATGCCAGACAGCAGTGGTCCTTAGTCTTTTGAATGTCTTAGCTATTTATTAAAAAACAAAAAAACTTTACTGAGATACCATCACATACCATCAATTTACCCATTTAAAGTTTACAATTTAATGTTTTCTAGTATATTCAGAGTCGTACAACCATCACCACAAGCTAATTTTAGAACTTTTTTTTTTTTTGGCCACACCGAGTGTCCTGTGGGATCTCAGCTGTATGACCAGGGATTGAACCTGGGCCATGGCAGTGAAAGAGTTGAATCCTAACCACTAGACCACCCGGGAACTCCCAAATTTTTGAACATTTCAATCACCCCTAAGAGAAACTCCACACCCATTAGCAGTCACTGCCCATTCGTCCCCAAGCCCCTCCACGGGTGTAGGCTGCCACTACGAATCTGCTTTCTGTTTCTACATATTTGCTCTTATATTCTTCAAAAGATCTGATGAAAGCAAGGTCTATTCTGGGAATATGCAAAATTCTGTATGCAATTTCTAGGAAAGCAGAGGCCCCAGCTTAAATTTAAAAGGAATACCCTTAACAAACTCAAACCCAATCTCTACAAAGTTGGCACTAGAGGAAGAAAATCCCTGTGGTGACAGTGGGCAGCAAGGCCTTGTAGCCCTCACTCCTGTGTCTCTGCCTAACCTGAGATCTCTGCACACACACAACTTGCTCCAAAATTTCTACACATAATCTCCACATGTGAATGTCAGCCACAAGGATCCATCTCCTATATCCTCATCATTTGTTTCTTCTGGGAGCAGCAGAAACCTAAGAGATTCCAGCCAGCAATCAAGAGTAGTGTCTCTGGGCTTCCCTGGTGGTGCAGTGGTTGAGAGTCCGCCTGCCGATGCAGGGGACACGGGTTCGTGCCCCGGTCCGGGAAGATCCAACATGCCACGGAGCGGCTGGGCCCGTGAGCCATGGCCACTGAGCCTGCGCGTCCAGAGCCTGTACTCCGCAACGGGAGAAGCCACAACAGTGAGAGGCCCATGTACCGCAAAAAAAAAAAAAAAAAAAGAGTAGTGTCTCTGAAGATTGGTTTAAGCTACTGTGATAACGGCTCCTATTCATTCAGTGCTTATTATGTCTGAGCATTGCACTTGTAATTAACTCTTCTGATTTTTCAATTTTAGGGATACCACCTGCACATGTACTATTTCAGTTTTTTGGTAGCTCTTGGTAAATAATATGATATCACCATGAAGAAACCATCTGCCAACAATCTTTGTTTGGTACTGTTACCTCTAACCTACTTCACAGAAGCCAAGAACAGTCAGAGTATGGAGAGGGAACTTTTAGTGAAAAAAAAAGCAATGTTTGAGCTCCTATTGAATCAATAAGAATGTCTTTGCCCTCTCAATGCCTAAAGAATCAGGTTAAAACTTCATGAATGTGTTGACCTGGCTTCTTTCAGAATAACAAATGAGAATTTTGATTACAGAATATTTTTTAAAGATTTATTATTTATTTATTTATTTTTGGCTGCATCAGGAAGTTGCTGCACGCAGGATCTTCGCTGAGGCACGCAAGATCTTTCGTTGCGGCACGGGCTTCTCTCTAGTTGTGGAGTGTGGGTTTTCTCTTCTCTAGTTGTGGCACACTGGCTCCAGGGCATGTGGGCTCTGTAGCTGTGGCACGTGGGCTCTGCAGTTTGCGGCACGCAGCCTCTCCAGTTGAGGCGCACGAGCTCAGTAGTTATGGCACGTGGGCTTAGTTGCCCCACGGTATGTGGATCTTAGTTCCCTGACCAGGGATGGAACCCGTGTCCCCTGCAATGTAGGGCGGATTCTTTACCACTGGACCACCAGGGAAGTCCCAGAATATTTTATATTGTAAGCTTTATTACCATGTTAGTTTCTTCTTCTTTTTTTAAATTTATTTATTTTATTTATTTTTAATTTTGGCTGCGTTGGGTCTTTGTTGCTGCATGCATGTTTTCTCCAGTTGCGGCGAGCAGGGGCTATTCTTCGTTGCGGTGCGCAGGCTTCTCATTGTGGCTGCTTCTCTTGTTGCAGAGCACAGGCTCTAGGCGTGCGGGCTCAGTAGTTGTGGCTTACAGGCTCTAGAGCTCAGGCTCAGTAGTTGTGTGCGTGGGCTTAGTTGCTCCGCGGCATGTGGGATCTTCCCGGACCAGGGCTCAAACCTGTGTCCCCTGCATTGGCAGGCAGATTCTTAACCACTTCACCACCAGGGAAGCCCAAGGGATTCTTCTTGGCAGAGAAAATTGGAAGCAATTTGAAAGCACATACAGACTAAATTACCTTTGTATTCGCTGTAAGATCTGTCTTCCAATTCACCACTCCAACCTCATGCTCATCTGGCTACACACTCAGAGACTTTTGGTTTTGCCTTTGCTTTTTGTCTTGGAATCTACAAGCTCCTTCCTACTTCACGTTCTCTTGCTTGCTGTTTCCTCAGTTTTTTCTTAAAGTCTTTGTAAGGCTGGTTTCTTCTCATTGTTCAGGCCTTAGCTCAGAGGGCTTTCTGACCATACAATCCAAAACAGTTGTCCCTTCCTCACATTATGCTCTCATAGTAGGTACCATTCTCTGAAAATGATGTCAGTGACATATTTATTTACTTGTTTATTCTTTGCTTCTTTCCACCAGCATGTAAACTCCACGAAGACCAGGGCCTTGCCTGTTTTGTTCACCACAGAATCCTTAGGACTCAGAGCAGTGCTTGACACACAGGTGGATGTTCAATAAATAGCTGTTGAATTAAATGTTTATTATCAAAATGAATAAATAGTATTAAGTGTATAATATATATTCTGTTTTCAAAGGGGTTTATACAGATGTATTTGGAACTTCATTGGATGTATTTAAACCTAAAAACTTGCTATTTATTGTAATGTCCAAAATAAAATGTTTTTAAAATAGTAAATGAAAAATAACCACCTTTTTTTTCTTCTAAAATTTTCCTTTGGGTTTGACATATTCAAAATTAATTTAAATTAAAAGGAAGGGGAATACATGGAACAAAAAAATTAGTTTTAAATGGATTATAGGCCTAAATGTAAGAGCCAATACTATTTTAAAAATCTGTAAAACTTTTAGAAGAAAACATAGGAGTAAATCTTTGTGATTTTGGGTTAGGCAAAGGCTTGTTAGATATGACAACAAAAGCACAAGTGACCAAAGAAAAATAGATAAATTGGACTTCATCACAAAAGACCACATCAAATTAAAAAGGTTTTATGCTGCAAAGGATACCACCAAGAAAGTGAAAAGTCAGCCCACAGAACTGGGACAAAATATGTAAATCATATAACTGATAAGGCCCTTGATCTAGAATATATGAAGAACTCTTATAACTCAATAATTAAAAAATAAATATACTAGTTAGAAAATAGCAAAGATCTAAATAGACATTCTCCAAAGAAGATATACAAATGGCCAATAAGCATGTTAAAGATGCTCAACATCATTAGCCATTAGGGAAATACAAATCAAAACTACAATGAGATACCACTTCACGCTCACTAGGATGGCTATAATCAAGAGACAAACACACAGGATATGGAGAATTTGGAACCCTCATAATTGTTGGTGGGATTGTAAAATGGTGCACACTCTTTGGAAAACAGTCTGGCTCCTAAAACTGTTAAACAGAGTTACCATATGACCTAGCAATTCCATTCTTAGATATATGTCCAAAAGAAATGAAAGCATATGTCCATACAAGTTCTGCAAACAAATATTCAAAACAGCATTATTCATAATAGCCCAAAAGCAGAAGTAACCCAGATGTCTATTAACCGGTGAATGTATAAATAAAATGCAGTCTATCTATACAATGGAATATTATTTATTCACAAAAAGGAATGAAGTACTGATACATGCAACAACATGGATGAAGTTAGAAAATATTATGCTAAGTGAAAAGAAGCCAGTCACAAAAGACCACATGAATCCATTTCTATGAAATGTCCAGAATAATCAAATCTATGAGACAGTAAGTAGATTAGTGGTTGCCCAGGGCTGGGGGTAGAGGGAATGGGGGAGTGACAGTTAATGCGTATGGGTTTCTTTTGGGGGTGATAAAAATGTTCTAAAATTAGATAGTGGTAATAGCTGCACAACTCTGTGAATATCCTAAAAACTTTTGAATAGTACTCTTTAGATGGGTGAATTCTATGGTGTGTGAATTATGTTTCAATAAAGCTGTGTGTGTTTTTTTTTTTTTAAGAGTACAATGTAAGGGAAAAAAGGAAGGGAAGCTTAAAATCAAGAGTATCAACCTTCAAAGAAAGTTTGAGGTGACAAAATAGAGAGTGTAATATTTCTATTTTTAGCTTTGGTATCCTAACTTTAGCAAGAGCCTAGACTTGAATATTATATTTAGCATTCCATACTCAGACATGGCAGATTTGCCCTCTTCTTCATAAGAACCTTTATTGCTTTTGTTTTAAAAATGCATTATATAGAGTATACTAAAAATCAGATTCTCTTATTTACATTTATATGATACCTGTATCCAGTGTCCCCAAAGTGTTATAATAGAATAATAGTTTTCTTTTGCTACAGGTGGTAGCCATGAAAGACTTTGTTCTATCATGCCACCCACAAGTATAACAGGCTGTGGGATCAGACTGTTTGGACTCTTCTAGTCAATGTGAATTTGGGAGAGGCACTTAACCACAGTTTCCCCATGTGTAAAAGGGGAGCAGAGTAATATTATTTACTCCATAATGTTGTTCTGAGAATTAAAGGAAATGACTCATGCAAGGTATTCAGCACAGTGTCAAGTGCATAGCAAATGCTCAAACTGCAGTCCTTGTTAGTAATTACTATTATAATATAGCAACAGTTAGTAACAGAGACTTGAGATTATTTAGAAATGGGTAAAAAACACGTTGTAATGTGGTTGATAACTGAGCATTAGCATCCTAAAAACAAGTGAGGGCCGGAAGGAGGTATAATATTCCATTTCTCAGTTGCATTAACGTTAGGCAACTATATTGGATATTTAATCAAGGTAGTTGGATAGTTTTCAGCATTTACTGTTAGAAAACTCTAGAGAGCTTGCTATAGATAAGGCTGTGAAGTTGCACAAGTATTTTTCAGAGAACAATATGTGATTCAAGCATCGCTACAGAGAGCTGATATTTTAGGCTACATTTCTAAGCAGTGATATCTTATACCTTGTCACCTTACAACTCCTGCCATTCATTTGAATAACAGTCTGCAAGAAGTCTCCTTTTCCTTCTCTCTTGAGGTTTATTTGGCCAATATTTTTTCTATTGAGAGTAGCAGGAACTTTTAAATATTTTTAAAGACTATTTTAACTTCTCAGAAGAAAGGAAACATTTGCAAAAATAATTACATATAAAATAAAATTGATTGTGAGATGTAAAAGAATTAGCATTTGGAGCTTTATTTGTATACTTTAAAAATGGGCTTTAAGGGCTCCCCTGGTGGCGCAGTGGTTGAGAGTCCGCCTGCCGATGCAGGGGACACGGCTTCGTGACCCGGTCCGGGAAGATACCACATGCCGCGGAGCGGCTGGGCCCGTGAGCCATGGCCGCTGAGCCTGTGCATCCGGAGCCTGTGCTCCGCAACGGGAGAGGCCACAACAGTGAGAGGCCCACGTACCGCAAAAAAAAAAAAAAAAAAATCTTGGCGGAGGGATGGATTGAGAGTTTGGGGTTAGCAGATGCAAACCATTACATATAGGATGGATAAACAATGAGGTCCTATGGTATAGCACAGGGAACTATATTCAATATCCTGTGATACAATGTTCATTGCAGCACTATTTACAATAGCCAGGACATGGAAGCAACCTAAGTGTCCATCGACAGATGAATGGATAAAGAAGATGTAGCACATATATACGATGGAATATTACTCAGCCATAAAAAGGAACGAAATTGAGTTATTTGTAGTGAGGTGGATGGACCTAGGGTCTGTCATACAGAGTGAAGTAAGTCAGAAAGAGAAAAACAAATACCGTATGCTAACACATATATATGGAATCTAAAAAAAAAAAAAAAAAAAAAAAAAAAAGGGCTTTAAAACGTTCCTGGATTAACCAAAATTCCAGGAGAGACAAAAGGGAGAGAAGGAAGTTGAAAGTGCTTACAAATTTTTCCCGTTTTCCCCAAACGTTTATTCATATTTTTACGTTATATTAATAGATAAAGTCCCTGAGGAGCATGACTGAAACTCAAAAATTCATAGCCATAGAATTTCCCTACGAGTAGCATATCTTTAAGTATTCTTGTTGTAAGAGTGCTTGGTGGTCATAAAGATCTGTCTGAGGAAATCAGAGACCTGTACATAGGATAAAAAACAAGTAAGGACAGGCCTGCCCCACCCCCCAGACTGTGGTAGGAGTGGGTAAGTTACTTAGTCCCTTTGTGCTTCATTTTCCTCACTTTAAAAAGGCAGTAATAATACCTTTCTCATAGAGTTAACGTGAGGCTTAAATGAGATCACACATGTAAAGTGCACCAAGTACCTAATAAAATATCAAGTTTTAGCTCCTGACATTGTTGTGGCAGTGGTCAGAAAGGGGTAAGAGGAGGAGGTGTAGCAGATGTCTCAAAGATGCAGATATTAACAGCCCTTGGTAAAGAGAGAGAGGTCGTTAAAGCAGGGAGATCTTCCAAATGGCACTTGCGCTATTTTCAAAGGGGCATGAAGAGTATAGTCAAACACTCCTTGTCCTTTGTCTTGGTAGGAGCTACAAGAGCCAGAGCTCGTGGAAGGAGGTGGAGTCTCTGTGTGAGATGGGAGTGTGTGTGGCAGGGACTGAGGCGACAGAGAAATAGGTGACTTTGAGGAATGGGGGCTGGATTTAGAAGTAAGAAAACCACTAGGCTTGCTGCCACATGCTTGTAACACGACTCTTTTATTTTCCCTGTTAAGGAACTGATTTAAATTCTGCTCAGAAATCGGTAAGATTCCATTTGGCCATGTGACATACCCTGCCTGACATGCAACAATATTTAAATCTTATTAAATACTGTAAATTAACTTATATTGACTGACTTCTATCAGAAACCAGAGTCTGGATTAAAGAGCTGATGTCAAGAGTCTCACAGTGGAGTTAGAAGACTGGGTTAACTCCTGGCACTAGCACTTACAAAGATAACGTGGTAAGTCATTTCACCTCTGAAATGGTTTCATCTGTGAAATGGGAAAACCACTTACCTAACAAGTTGTTGTCGACATTAAGGTTATTCATAGCACCTGGAACATAGAGATGCATTTTTCTATATTTTGTGTTAATGGAAAAAGGTTTTAAAATTATGGTAATACATTTACACTTACAGCGTTACCAAATATGCCTGAATACGCATTGACACTCTATTACATTAATGGACTTTAATATTCTCAATTAATATCAATGCTTTTAGTAATGACAGGTAATTCGCTGATATTATTTTCCTCCCCTCACTGCACCTCTCACCACACCACACATTCAGATGCTCTAAAATGTTATTTCTTGAGCACTTTTTACTGACACCCAATCCTTGGCTTGCCGGACACTAAAGGACAACTGGATTGACTCTAGAAAGTGTTTCTACAAACAGTGCCTTTTCGAGGCTTGCCCAACGTCTGGCTAGTGTTGCAGTGTCAGGAGTTTACTTCAATTAAAGCACTAGTGGCAACACGGCATTCCTCACACAAGAAAAGAGCGCAACACTCACATATGATAGTTCAACTTGTCTTTGGGGTTGATTCTGCTGCTCGAGTTCAGTTCCCGCGAGAGGAAGCGTATTCCGCCTCATATTAAACAGAAGAGCCTCAATTCATTATTGGGGCTGCAGGAGGGCGACTCCAGCAACTGATCAGCTAGGGACTTGACACAGAGCGGGTCCTGCGTTCGTGAGGCAAGTGCGGCACCTCAGCAACCCGCCAGCCCTGGAAGTTTGTGAGTCTCCACTTGTAAGACTGGTAGTCACCTTGACCTCCCGGACAGGTGGGGAAAGTTAGCCCTGGGCCAGAGGCGGGACGTAAAAGCGAAGGCTCAGAACTTTCCCGAGCAAAACACGCCGTCACGTTTTCCTGTTTTCAGCGCAGCTCGAGAGCCGGAGAGTTTAAGGGTGGCGAGAGCAGGTGGCAGGACTCCGCCCACCACCGCTCTTCTCCTCCCTCTGCTTGCTGCTCCACTCCCTCGGTGAGGTCCCGCCTCTGAGGCGCGCGCGAAGAGTTGTCGCGCCGTGTGTTCTGGGAATTGTAGTCCTAACGCTGGGAGCCGCCTCGGGAGAGGCGACTGCGGCCTACACACCCCATGGTGCCGCGCGGCGCTGGCCGCTCCCGGATGTGTGCCTGGCGCCGGAAGAGAAGGCGGCCCCCCTCTCTCGGCCCGGCCATCTTGTGGGAAGAGCTGAAGCAGGCGCTCTTGGCTCGGCGCGGCCCGCTGCAATCCGAGGAGGAACGCGCCGCCGAGCCACCATCATGCCTGGGCACTTACAGGAGGGCTTCGGCTGCGTGGTCACTAACCGATTCGACCAGTTATTTGACGACGAATCGGACCCCTTCGAGGTGTTGAAGGCAGCAGAGAACAAGAAAAAAGAAGCCGGCGGGGGCGGCGTTGGGGGCCCTGGGGCCAAGAGCGCAGCTCAGGCCGCAGCCCAGACAAACTCCAACGCGGCGGGCAAACAGCTGCGTAAAGAATCCCAGAAAGACCGCAAGAACCCGCTGCCCCCCAACGTCGGCGTGGTTGACAAGAAGGAGGAGACGCAGCCGCCCGTGGCGCTTAAGAAAGAAGGTAAAGCTGTGGTGGAAGGTGGGGGAGACCCGGGATGGAGGGAAGGAGCGAGGGGACTGGCGGCTACCACTGGCTTCTGGGGCTCCGAGGGTCCGCGGGAGACTTGGCCGCCGATTTCTTCGCGTTTCCCCCCGCTTGGCAAAAGCCAGGTCCTGCGAAGGTGCTGGGAGCGTGGTAGCCCCAAGTTCAAACCGCCACCTGCAAGGATCCTGGAGCCACCTCTTCCCGCCTCAGGTTCTGAGCGGAGGAGCGTGGTCGGGATCCTGGGAGGCTGTTGTCTTCCCGCCGGATTCCTTGGCGGGCGAGCGCATGGGCCGAGGTTCGGGAAAGGGAGCTCCTTCTCGGAGCGTTTGTTGTTAACGGGATGGCGGGGCCTCCGCGGCTTCTTCCTGCTCAGAGCTTTCTTTCAGCCCGCTGCTCTGAGGTGCGGTTGTGTCTTTTAGGTTCCTGCCCTGCCGTCTTGTGCCAGTGTGGCGTGGGGTACCCCCGAGAAAAGCTGGGGGTCGGAGTTTCCACCTACGCCCCCCGTACGTTCGAGCCTATCGGATGTTGTGGAGCGAGGTGCTCTTTTAGGTGCCCCCTGTGCTTTATCGTTACCCCCTCGCCCGCACAACTATTGCAAACTTAATAACTTGCTGGAGTGCGTCAGGCTGTTGGGAGGGAGAGAAATTTGGCCACCCTGGATTGAGCAGAAGCGGGAATTCTGAATGAAGATTGGTGATGGCAGGAAATCCTGAAGCTCGTCCTCGGGTCACGATCTTTTTCCCTGGCCGGACCCCCCGCACGCAGTGTTTCATGTGGCGTGGCCTGGCCTGGGCCTCGTGGTGCAAAGAGTGCCGAGGCTGTCACAGCGTTAGCCGCTGCAGAGCCCTTTGGAGTGCAGCTTTTTCTCCCCATGTGCGTGAAGCATGGTCAGGATTTCATTGGCGGGTAGTAGTTGCTTCCAGGTCACTGTAAACTTCGCAGGATTGTCTTGAACTTGGTTTTTGCACTCTCACTCGTTACTGGTTTGTCTTTTGTGATGAATGAAAAAGCAAAACAGTGGGGGATTAGAAAAAGTGTACGTGATCCGTAGTATGTAGGTGTAGGACTTAAGCTTTGAAGCTTAAAGGTTTCCTTTATGAGTTGAAAATTGAAATTTTGCCACGTGCTTCTGAAAAGAGTACTCATTAGCTTTCGTCGAATTTGATAACATTCAACTAATTTAAATTTAAAAAATCAAAACAATTGTGTTAGGTTTTGGTTTAGAATTTTTAGAAAATACAGAGAGAGCTTTGTGAGGCTTCGGGTGAAGAACCTAGGTGGTAAATAAAACAGTTGTATTAAAATTACAGGTTGGGGAGGGAAGCACAAGTTGGGAGTATTAGAAAGCATGTATATATATACATCGTTTAGGCTAAATACTCATTCAGCTAAATTTTATAGCAATCTGTAGCACAATGTAATAAATCTAATTTCTATGTTAAGGAATACTGGCTTGTGTATTTATTTAAACTGCACAAGTTTACCTCCTTCATCACACTAATCCAAAGAAGGTACATGAAAAAATGGGGTCTGAAGTGTGCACCCCTTTTGAATGTTCGAAACATAAAGCATGGTTTAAACCCGTCATATGTTTTGATCATAAAGCCCATTTTTGAAATAAGCTCTTACCGGGATCCTAGTATTTTAAATTACAAAGTTAAAAATTTATTTCATAAATTTATGACCAGGACCGAGTTCAACATTCAGTAGTCTTTCCTTGGGAAAACTTCCATTATTAGCTATCAACATTTTCCTTAGGTCAGCATTTCAGAGCACACTTAACCTTAAATTGCATAAAACACAAGCTTATAAAAATATTGAATGAAAAAAAATCGTTTTGAGGCCTTACTACTTAGCAGTCAATTCTGGGCATTGGGGAAGGATAGACCTGTAAACAAAGTCCCTGCCTCTTGTAGTGGGATGGATTGTTAACCTGATCATGTGTTCCTTGTCTTTGAATAGAGGTCCTGACACAATCCTAGACGTGCTTTAGATGTGTGTTTGATGTTTATATTCTTTGAATTTTGTAGTTTGTCTTTTGCCGGTTTGGGGAACTTGAGAATTGACACCATCTACTCGTTTGTTTTTTTAATGTTAGAAGCCTGGAATCTAGTGAAAATCAAGAGACGCTTGCATTTTTAAATGTCAGTCATTGGGTGGATTTATTTGTAAGTGTTGTAGATTCTGTAAGCCCGATACTGGATATTGGGGTGGGGAAGCAAGCCATTGTTCAGTTGGGTGTGTGGCTTGGATATTATAAGGACTGGTTCCATAGCTCCACCCTAATACACTACCTCTGATGAAATTTATTTAAAATGCCTTGGTGTAAGATCTAAGATTTCTGGTCTGTTCTGAGAGTATATGGAATGGACCTTAAAATTTCACTGAAGAGTTTGACATTTACCGTTTGACTTTGGCTACAAGCAGCTGAACAATTGGGGGCATCCTGGAGGTGTTACACTTTCTCAGAAAGAACCAGAGTGAACCAACTTAATTTCTTGTGAAACCGATTCCTCAGGTGCTTTTTGACTTTGTCAGAAATTGTGGTTTGGGAATTAGAACATACCTAAAATACTAGTCATGAATTTAACCATCAATCTACTTATTATCTTTAAGGCTACCAGTAATGCATATTGGTTGCCTTTTTGGTCTCTGACACTAACAGGAAAAAAGTAATGAATGAAGGGGGAAATCAGTAAATGCTTCAGTCATCACTTAGTGTCACAAGTTTCTATTTCTGTGTCTTGCTTAAAAGGGGTCCTTTTGTGTATGTGATTTTTAAAGATTCTTTGGAAAGGAAGATACTTGAAAGGGCAAACCAAAAAATCTCCATAATAATAAAATAAGTGGACTATTTCCTGTTGGTTGCATAACAGTATGTTTTAAAAGTTAGGTGTGGTATGTATGTATATGTATACATATATATGTATGTAGACTGCAACAGGAGAGGAATATGGTACTTTTTTCCTGTTAAATAGCTATTTTCAACTATAGAGAAAAATTTTTTTTAATTTTTTATTGAAGTATAGTTGATTCACAATGTTGTATCAATTTCTGCTGTACAGTGAAATGATTCATCGATTATACATATATACATTCTTTTTTCTAATGTATTCTTTTCCATTATGGTTTATCACAGGATATTGAATATATCAATAGTTCCCCGTGTTCTACAGTAAGACCTTGTTATCCACCAGAGATATAATCTTAAATGCCATTTGTTTTCCTTTCAGTTTTGTAATTTCATAGAATCATCAGTCTTTTTACTCTGTTCTTTTTTTCCCCCTCCAGATTATGTAAAATAAAATAATGTCTTCACTGGGTTTTTTTTGAGGGTCTTTACCTGGTGATTGTGTTGGTTTGCTTGGTTATTATTTATGAATGGCTAATGGTGTTATCTTTGGTATCTTTAAAACCAAAATGTATCATTTGCTTAAAATTTCTTTAAATTTAGAATTTTAAATTAAGAGACTGGCATCTTGAAAAGTGAGAGAAATAATGGCTACCCAAATGACTTCCAGGTCAGTTATAGTGAATGCTTTAGGGGAAAAAATGATTTGGCAAACTGAATGGAAGTTTGAAACAAGTTTATTCAAATAGGAATTTTTCTGAAGTACTTTGTTACACTTTGGAGATGCCCAGTGTTAGCCTTTTTTCAGTGGAAAGTGCTAGTTAGTGGACTTAAAGAGTAAATTTTTTTTCTTTTAACAGCCTAGGCCTAATTTTTTGTGTTGCAAAAAATAATTTGCTTTCGTGGGGTTTTTTAAATCATTTTAGGAATAAGACGCGTTGGAAGAAGACCTGATCAGCAACTTCAGGGTGAAGGGAAGATAATTGATAGGAGACCAGAAAGGCGACCACCTCGTGAAAGACGATTTGAAAAGCCACTTGAAGAAAAGGGTGAAGGAGGAGAATTTTCAGTTGATAGGCAAGATTGTTTCTTAATCTCTTCATGTTTTGTCAGTTTATAGAGTCACATCTTAACACAGATAAATTGAGCATAATTGCGAGGAAGCAGTGTGCTAGTTAATTTTATCAGTTTTTCTAGCGAAATGTCTAAGTATGTGTGTTATTCTTAGGACATTTTGGTAACGGCTTTTAGTATTGAAACTTAGATTTCTCGTAATGAAACACTTCAGTTATGAAGGTTACATGTGTTTATTTTAATTTTTATGTATATTGGTGAATAGCAGTTTTACTAGATTATAATGTGAAATGAGTAACAATGAAGAAGTATATGCATTAGTAGTAAAGTTTTAGAGAATGTCAAAGTAATTTTCTTACGTTGGGGAGTTTCCTAGTTTTGATTTCCTTTGGGATATGAGCCAGTAAATATGTTCCTGCATCTTTGAGCCTTTGAATTTCCCTTCTTCCTTTTACCAGAAACCTTAAAGTATATATTTTTTTATTTGTTACAGACCGATTATTGACCGGCCTATCCGAGGCCGTGGTGGTCTTGGAAGAGGTCGAGGAGGTCGTGGACGAGGAATGGGCCGGGGAGATGGCTTTGATTCTCGTGGCAAACGTGAATTTGATAGGCATAGTGGAAGTGATAGATCGTAAGTCTTATATTGGTTTTTATTATACTTTTATATTTGAAGCTACTTCTTTAATAAAACAAAATTTGAATTTCTAGAACTAAAGAGTATTATGTTAACTCAGTTTTGTTAGTTCTTTTTCACATTACAGTGGCCTGAAGCATGAGGACAAGCGTGGAGGTAGCGGATCTCACAACTGGGGAACTGTCAAAGATGAATTAACGTTGGTATTCTGGTTTTTTTAAATAAATACTTCTAATAAAATTGATCTTATACCTTACTAGAGGTTTGCCCATTAAATTTTTACTTGTCCCTGGGACAAGGATGGATGCTCTTATCTCAGAGCTACTTCCTTACAAGATAATGAATACTTTTTTGGATATGTTTGGATTATAATGTGTCAAATGACCAGTTTTTCTACGTTTCAAAAATATGTGGTATTTTTCTTTTCATATGGATACATAGCTTTTATTGAAATCCTATTTTGAGGTTATTTGGATATTATGTTATTGTATGTTTCTTATTTAATAGTTCTTATTCTAGCTATTGACCCCTTTGGTGATGACAGAAATTTGAAAAGCCAGTAAGGCTTTATTTTAGAACTAACTGCTGTCATACTACTTTTTGAGTAAAGTACTTGAGCTATAACTTGGATCAGTATACATTTTTAAATTATTTTCTCTTAGTGGTCTGCTGGGGAGTAAATTTAGTAGGAAAAGACATTGGGAACGTGAGAATTTTAAAATATTTATGTGAAGACTTTCAGCTACATGTAAATGGACCTAGATGCCTTTTTTTTCTTTCTTTCCTTAGAGAGTCTCCCAAATACATTCAGAAACCAATATCTTATAATTGCAGTGACTTGGAGCAATCAAATGTGACTGAGGAAACACCTGAAGGTGAAGAACATCCAGTTGCGGACACTGAAAATAAGTAAGTGATTTGTGTGTATGGTAGCGGTAATGCTCGAGCATTGAAATGTTTGGGGTTTAACAAGAAAACAACCTGTAGGCTTAATGCTGTTATTTATTTGCTTTTTAAAAGGAGAGACTTTATTGTACTCCATTCCCTCAAATAGTGTTTAGAGGGGTGGTTTACAAATGTATATGTTGGGCTCTAATGGTTTGACAAATAGAAGTGGTTATTTCTATTTGAAGTTACCATTGTCATCTTAAAAAGATACGGAAGATACGTATTTTAGTACATCCTGTTAACCCTAAGCACAAAAATAGCCATTTTAACCTGAGAAATACTTGGAACTCATAGTTCAAAGTACTTTGGACTCTATGTAACTATACAGATTTTATTCTAATACAGTTTAAAACAAGAAAACATGGCCATTTTAAAATTAGTTCCTCCATCTCCTTGAAGTTTTTTTTTTCCATCAACATAGGATTTGGAACATAGCATTATTTATTGGCTTGTTTTAAAATGTGTGAGGAGAGCAAGCACCAGAATATGTTGTCAGTTCACTAGAAGACGGTTTTGAAATTGTTCAAGGGTGTGGGAGAGTTTTAAAGACTCAAGTTATGCTAGTAGAAATAATTTAATGCCTTCCTCTGGTTTCCATCAATACAAGCAGAAGTTATATGCCAGGCATGTCTTTCAGTATGTGGTTTAAAGCCTTGCATTACAGATTATCTAGGTCAGTAATTCTTAATCAGGGCATAATCAAATCATTTAGGGAGGCGATGCTTTTCTAAACTTTTCTTTTTCTCCAGAAAGAATTGTTCTTACAGTGAACCACTATTAATGATTGGAAAATCATATTTTGTGGATTTGTTTGAATATTGTGGATTTGTTTGAATAAGGAATAATAATCAATTTACTATTGGAGAGAGTAGATAAAAATACATGGTGTTAAGTGATGTGTAGAACTTGGTAATATAAATTCATTTATACAAAACTATGGAGTCTTAATTTTGTGTGGTAAACAATGAAATTGTGATAGGTGAGATAGATGAACCTTACGTAACATTAAGTACTTTACAAAGCTCAACATAAATGTTCCCTTAATGAAGAGTTCATGTTTAACTCACTTTAAGAGTAATCTGACAAGATTATAACTGTTTACCAGAAGGAAAGGATGTTATTGATAGGGTATTGGAAGCAAATCCTTAGCTCAGTTCCCAGGACTAAAATTGGGGGTATTGGGTCTAAAGACCATGATGACATTAGAGCAGCCTCTAGTCTTACTACAGAATAGGGGAGAATCTGAACATAGTATTATGTCTTGCATGTGCACGTGTAAATTTAAGAAACAGCTTTGGCTGAATTTGATTAGCTTCCTTATGTATAGTTCTAGAGCTTCTGTTTTGTCTCATTTGATCCTTACAACAACCCTTGACGGTAGGTGTCATGGTTTCATGATATGATAAAGGTATGCCGAGTTCTTTTCTTGGCTGTGGTACAACTTACACGTAGCCTAGGACCTTTTTTCAGTCTTTAGTTTCTGATCTGTAAACTGACAGGGTTGGACTTTACAGTCTAGATCCCATCAATTCAGTGTAAGCTTGGTGTGGGAAGTTTTAAGATGGGATTTGTCAAACAGTAAAGAGTAGCACAGACAGGAGATATTTGAGCAAGGCTAACTGCATCACCTGCTATCTTTGGAAAGCAGTGCTCCCAAAATAGCAAACAACTTGTTTGGTGACAATTGGAAATTGAGATTAAATAGTGGATTCCTAGGCCCATGCTTTGTTTCTGTAAAAAGGGAAAGGGATAATATGTAATAGTTATAGCCTGAGAATTATATTTAGAAATAACTAATTTGGTGTTAAGCATTGAAACCAGTATTTTGTAGAAACTTCTATTATTAGTGAAACTGTAGTCTCCTTTTCATACACGGATTGGTTTGAAAGTTGGAGTATATAAAGTTAGGATTTGTAGAAATTAAAGATTTGCCTTAAGTGTTAAATAAAGGATAGGGGAACAGTTCTTTTATATTCTAGAATATGAAACTTGTTGCTCATGGATATCCTAGATGATTACCTTCATATATGTTATAAGTTATGTATTGTGGAAAATTATGGAAATTAAAAAATGTGTTTTAGGAGAAGTTAGGTCAACAATTTTAATCACATAGTGTAAGTTTTAAAAACAGTAGTATGGTTTTAAAAAATGTGTTCTAGGTTTGATACAGCCAATTCAAGATTGTGTTACTGATAGATGATCATTTAAGAGTTTATGAAGATGAATTGTATGTTCCTTAGTTATCCACGCTTTTACTAATTCAACAAACATTGGATTCCTGGTCTCTGCCAAGTCACATGTTAGCCACTGGGTTACAAAGAAAACTGTGATTCTCCTGTCCTTGGGTAATGTAGAAGATTACCAACCAGCCAAGGTTAACTTCCTTACTTATAATTGTAAGTTATATGATTTTATAAGCCCCCTTACCACATGTAAGACTTAAAACATTTTCACACAGGGAGAATGAAGTTGAAGAAGTAAAGGAAGAAGGCCCAAAAGAAATGACTTTGGATGAGTGGAAGGCTATTCAAAATAAGGACCGGGCAAAAGTAGAATTTAATATCCGAAAACCAAATGAAGGTGCTGATGGGCAGTGGAAGAAGGGATTTGTTCTTCATAAGTCAAAGAGTGAAGAGGTAAAATGAAGTTTTGTGATGTTTGAAAATGTTCAGATGTCTTGAATTGCATTTACAATTTTTGTGTTAAAATTTCACGTGGGTAATCTGTTTATAAAAAAGAAAAGTTTTACATAGGATTATTTGAGGCAGATAAATTGCCCCAAGAGGAAAATAAACTGCATTATCATATAGTCTAAGAAATTATTCTTTCAAATTTGTGTAATATTTTAAAAAATCTCACCTAACTGGGAGTCATTAAGACTTGTATTAGGTTAGGCGGTTGGCATTTTTATTTGGGAAACTGTGTATGCCATATATAATATCCAGGAATCTTTAGTAAAATGGTATTATCCTTCTTTACTGAGGAGTGATGTAAAGACCAGAGAATCAATTTATGAGTTTCCTTTCCTTACGAAACTAATGAAAATATTTGAGAAAAACGTGTGTGACTTTTGATTTGGTAGCTTCTATTTAAGCCTTGGGGCACATTCTTAGAGGAAAATCCCACTGCTGCATCCTTTTAGGGTTTGTGTAAGTATGAGATTTTAGTCACAAAGTTAAATGGAAATGTTATGAAGGCAACCTGTAATAAAAAAGATTCAATAAAATCCACATTTTAATTTTCTAAACAAAAAAATAGCTCTGAAACAAACTTGGAAATATTTTTAAATAAAATAGAGGTTTGGAGATGATTTTTTCAACATTGACTTCATGAAGGTAGTATAAATGAGGATATTAAGTGTAGGGAAGAAAAAACATCTTCCTTCATTAGAATGCTTTTGGGTTTTTTTTTTGTAGTTCTTGCAGACAAAGTTGTTTTATCTGTGTAAAACAAAGAGAATTCTTTATTTAAAGAACCATGAAAGTTCACTTTGGGGAGATTGTTCATTTGAACTAATAAATTGTTTAGGTTAATGTCAAAGAGATTTACTTTGGCACCTTGGAGACAATTATTCATGACCTTTTGGGGTCCCGATGGAACTTTTCTCCAGAATAGGACACATAGATATAAAATGTTCTGATATATTGTATCATTATTATCATTAATACCCTGAAGCCTCTTCATGCATTTTTTTAGACATCAGGTTAGGTGTCCCAGCTTTAAGTATTATTTTACATTGAGCTTTTAAGAAATAACTATTACACAAGGTGATGTATATAATTAGAAAGTTTAGAAAATTATGTGAAATTGGTGATGAATAACCTTGAAATCAGGACATTTTCATTATCAAGCCACTTTTGTATGTTTGGACCCTTATAGTTATGATGCCTTTGTGATGTATGTACATGAAATCCAGCCTTACTGGCATATATGGCCTCATCATTTGAATATAGATTGACCCCCAACTTAGAACTTTTTGGTTTTTTGATTTTAAAATGGTGTGAAAACAATACACATACAGTAGAAACCATAGTTCAAATTTTGAATTTTGATCTCCCAGGCTGAATATGCAGTACTCGCTACTCTTTTGTGATGCTGGGCAGCGGCAGCGAGCTGCAGTTCCCAGTCAGCCTCCTGATCATGAGGGTAAACAACTGATCCACTTAAAACGATTCTGTTTTTCACTTTCAATACTGCATTTAATAAATTATGTGAGATATTTAACCATTTATTATAAAATAGGCTTTGTGGTTTTGTGTTAGATGATTTTGCTCAACTATAGGCTAATGTAAATGTCCTGAGCACACTTAAGGTAGGCTAGGCCAAGCTGTGATGTTTGGTAAGTTAGGTGTATTAAATGTATTTTGGACTTAAAGACATTCAGGCTTTATCAGGATGCAACACCATTGTAATTTGAGGAAGATCGGTATGATAGGTCTTCAAGTTTGTTGTATACAATGCTTTAAGTACTCTTTCTCTTTTACTTATCTTCATCTTCACAACAAATATGAAGTAGTTAGGGAAAGAAAGAAACTTTGAGAAATGGAGAACTGAATTATTGACAGCTGAGACCAGAGCTCTTATTTCCTCATTGTCATACAGTGCTCTAGAAAAAAAAACTTTGTAAATTTATCCTGCTAGTTAACTTGAAGGTTGGGGATGTAACCTGAACATCCAGACTTCCTCTTTATTATTATAGTAAAACCTTCAAGATGTTTTCAGTAGTATATCAACTTAAGTTGTTTTGCTTCTGTGCTCTGGAAATCTATAAATGCTTTTAATTGATAAATTGATATCATTGCAATAACTAACGTTTAAAATCAGAGACTTAGTATATATCATTGACTTTAATTTGCTAGTGATTTTGTGGTTTTGCATTTGTGTTTTATGCTCCTTTATAATTAATATTTTTTTTTTTTTTTTTTATAATTAATATTTTAAAAAGAATCTTCTATTGCCTTTAAATTAACCTAAAGGAAGACATAAAGGGATGACATTTAATTTGGGTATTCGACGATTAAAGGAATGAAAATCTGTGTACAAATACAAAATTTATTTGTACTTAATAGGTAATTATTAACAGTTGTAATATTACAAGCTATTTAGAAAGAGTGAAATATCCCTTCAGAAAAGAGGATTATATGTGTATTTAGAAAAATTAAAACATACTTTAAATTAGTATGAGAAGTTTGTAACTAGAAGATTAAAACCCATTCACCCCCAAGCATACAAAAGAGATCAGACATTAAGCAGTGTAAAATTCTCTGGCCTTTTTTTGCAGAGTCCATTATGTAGCTTAGGATCTGGGTTTCACAAATATGATGATTTTATTTTTAAGAAGGTTCCTGTGGTAAATTGAAGGCATGGTTTTATTTGTGCACAGTTTTTCAAGGTTCCTTTCTTATGTAACGTTGTGTTTCACTTGAATTTGTAGTTCTCCAATTTATATGGAAGAACACATAGTTAAATATGGACAGAAAAGCATTTTGAGAAGTTTATATATAATTTCTTTCCCAAGTCATAGTTGGAAGAGTATAGAGCAAAAGTTCTCTTTAAAACTTATATATTCAGTAATATCTCTAATAGAGATATATACCATCTATCCAAGTCTTCCTCAGAGGTTCACATTGGAATGCTAATCTGAAGGGCATATTTTAAATGTACTTATTCATACTTCACTGCTAAAGATGATGATTCAATAGGTTTGAGATGGGGCCCAGCCACTTGAATAGTTGTGATTATATCTCTAATCAAGACTTGCTAATATCATCTATAATTTAAAGTTAAGGGAATATGAAATAGAGAAAAGTGAAAGGAATTATTCCTCCTAGATTACTGTAGCTGATCCCAAAGCTTACTTATTATCTGTAGAGGTTTCTATATTTTTTCACACAAAGCGCAGGTTAGATTTTTGGTCTTTTTAGGAGAAAACTCATTATTTAGAAGTGTGCAACATTACTTTCCTATTAATCACCCTATTAATTTAAGTGGCCTTCACTTAAATTTTTAGGCTCATGCTGAAGACTCGGTTATGGATCATCATTTCCGGAAGCCAGCAAATGATATAACGTCTCAGCTGGAGATCAATTTTGGAGACCTTGGCCGCCCAGGACGTGGTGGCAGGGGAGGACGAGGTGGCCGTGGGCGTGGTGGACGTCCAAACCGTGGCATCAGGACTGACAAGGTAATTTTAAGGCTTCTTTTACCCTTTTAAGTAATTCGAGGACCTCTTTCCATAAATCACTGCCCTAGGTCCTTTTGGGGACATAAGTCGAAGAAGAAAAAGGTTGACATGCATGCCTTTAAGAAACTGCATTTTAGGTGATATTTTTTGTTTAAAGCACTTACATGACTGAATAGTGCTGCCAGTAGTTAAGTCTACCACCCTTCATCGAGTACTTACCTGGTGCCAGTTATGGTACTGTGCTAAAAAAAACAAAAACAAACAAAAACCCCACCAAACAAAAACAAACAAAAACCCCACCATTTTACAGAAGATGAAATTCAGGTGAAGGGAACCAAGGTAATTCTTGGCCTTTGGTAAGGTCTGCCTGAAATGCCAAATACTTACTTTGCCTTGACAAATCTTCACTGCTTTTTAGGGCTCAGCTTAATAAAACCTTTGTGTCCTTTGTATAATTTTGTGGCATTGACTGATTGTTTTTTGTTCATGAGAGCTGTTCTGTAAGTTGGGATTCATTTGTGTCCTATTTTCTGTAATCTCCATTGCCTTGCACTAAGTGTGACAAAAAACAAATTCTTCTGAAATATTTTGATAGAAGCCCTAGTAATTGGTAGATTTGAAATGACCTGTCAGATGCCAAAGTCCATGGTTTTAATGACTAGATATTACTAAAGTATTAGAGATAACTTGGGTTAGTTTATCGTCTCTTGTGGTCTACCTAGGAAACAACCATAATGTCCTCCTGAATTCTCAACACCTGATATGCAAATTGGGGGACCCATCTGCTTGATTGAGTCTGCCAATGTTTGATTATAGTGGTAACTTAATATCCTAGATTTTATGGTCACCCATAACAATGTAGTGATATTTTGTTTTTATTTCTTTCTCTGTGACATGGGTTCTTTTTAAAGGCATTGTGTATATGGATCTTTTTAATACTCTTGTTTTGTAAAAATTTGTATTTTGACTGTAAATAGCCATGAATGTGCTGCTTAAATAACTGTAATTGGTTTCTTAGCCTGCTTTCACATTGATGCCATTCTTACTTAGCAAGTGGGGAAAATAAAAGGATACTGAACAACAGAGTAAGAATCCACATACATACCTTGTGTGAATCTACTTGTGTGATTTATTAGAAAAATAACCCATGCTGTTACTAGGGAATTTTCTGAGATCTTGATAGAAATTCAGGACAAGGCTCATTGCAAATATTTGTAGTCCTATTCTTTTTTTTTTTTTTTAACTGGAGTATAGTTGGTTTACAGTGTTGTGTTAGTTTCTGGTGTACAGCAAAGTGAATCAGTTATACATATATCCACTCATTTGTAGATTCTTTTCCCATATAGGTCATTACAGAGTATTGAGTAGAGTTTCCTGTGCTATACAGTAGGTCCTTATTAGTTATCTATTTTATATATAGTAGTGTATATATGTCAATCCCAATCTCTCCCCCACTGTAGTCCTATTCTGATCCATAATTTTGCCTTTCAAAAGTAAAAGCTTTGACATATTTTACTCATTGTAATAAAACTAAGTTTTTTTTAGAATTCTGTGTCTAAATGTAGACACTGGAAATATATTAATAAGATTTGAAAATCTTTAATTTTGCTTCTGTTTCTTTTTCAGTCAAGTGCTTCTGCTCCTGATGTGGATGACCCAGAGGCATTCCCAGCTCTGGCTTAACTGGATGCCATAAGACAACCCTGGTTCCTTGTGGACCCTCCTCTTTGAGGCTTGCATGCTTAAGGATCCCAAACGACTAAGAAATTTAAAAAAAAAAAAAAAAAAAAAGACTGTCATTCATACCATTCACACCTAAAGACTGAATTTTATCTGTTTTGAAAATGAACTTCTCCTGCTACACAGAAGTAACAATATGGTAGTCAGTTTTGTATTTAGGAAATGTATTGGTAGCGGGGATGTTTTCATAATTTTCAGAGATTATGCATTCTTCATGAATACTTTTGTATTGCTGCTTGCAAATATGCATTTCCAAACTTGAAATATAGGTGTGAACAGTGTGTACCAGTTTAAAGCTTTCACTTCATTTGTGTTTTTTAATTAAGGATTTAGATGTTCCCCCTATTACAAACTGGTTTTAAATATTGGACATAATAGCAGTTTTAATACCTGCTTTGCATTTTCACACATGGTCAACTGGGACATGTAAACTTTGATTGTCAAATTTTATGCTCTGTGGAATACTAACTACTTTATGTATTTTAACTTAGTTTTAATATTTTCATTTCTGGGGATAAGGTCTTTTTTCACTTCTCATGATAGCTGTTATATATGCTAAATCTTTATATACAGAAATATCAGTACTTGAACAAATTCAAAGCACATTGGTTTATTAACCCTTGCTCCTGCATGGTTCATTAGGTTCAATTTATAATTGATTCACAATTTCAATTACATTTACTTTTTAAATATGTCACTTTCCTGTTTTAAAAACCAATCTAGACACCTTACTGGTGAAAGTTGTTTAAGCTACTTATTGTTGATAGACACATACTGTCAAGTGAAGTAGTTTTATGGGTGTTGAGTTTTTCCTCCTCCAGTAGGGTGGGTGGAAGAAGTTAATTTGGCTAATGCGTAATATTTAAACTGCTCTGTAAAGTAAGTGGCCGCTCAGTATGATTTGTATGTGTGAAAGGTCCCAAATCAAAATTGTACATCCATAATCAACCCTTCAACCCTTGTTCTAAAGAAACCAAAGGGCACTGGTTAGTATGGTAAGGGGGGGGTATGTTAATTTTTGGAATTTGGAAAGCAGACAGCTTTACTTTATAAGGTTGGAACAGCAGCACCATCCATGAAATACAAGCCAAAAATTTTACTGTTTCAGAATTTCCTATATTGCTATTCATTTTGGTCTTAAGTTGATAGATTCCACAGAAAGTGATAAGTATCTTTTACCTCTTCCTCCATTAGAAAATTAGGTTAATAATGGATTTCTTGATCGAGAGCATCACCACTGACTAAAACGTACATGGAGAGAATAATCAATAAACAGGCTTTCTAGGATCTTTTTTTTTAAGTCTTCTGCAACATTTATTGATAAACAGGAAAGGGGTTTTATTTACAGTTTTGAAGGTCTTTTTATCACTATTATTAGTAATTTTCTATCTATGTATGGTAATGTCCAGTTTTTAAAATACTTTATGATTTAAGACTTTAAATCATAAAATGTCTGTTTAGCTGATTAGTTCTCCCCTATACTTCTAAATGAGAAATTGTACAGTACAAGAGTTGTTCATTGGGATTAGATTTATTAACCTAGTTACCTACTAGTTTGACATCTTAGGAAGGAGGTAATTGGTTTTTTTTAATGATGGATAAACTTGTGCTGGTGTTTTGGATCTTATGATGCTGAGCATGTTCTGCACTGGTGCTAATGTTTAACATAATTTTATATTTACAAACATACCTGCTACCCAGAGGCAAGTATTAATTTAGTCCTTATGGACTATTACCCCTCTTGAGATTGCAACATACACACTCCTAAACACACTCATAAGTGTGTTTAGACTTAGAAGTATCTTAACTCATTTCTGGACATGAATGTGTTATAAACCTCCTGATTTCTAGCAACATATAAAAAAACACTGCTATTAAAAACCCATCACAAGTTCTACTCATTGTCAGCCATTGCTGGCATTCTGTCACTAGAGAATACACAGCAATATCTGGTATGTTGCAAGCTTTCAAGATAGCCTGGATTTTAAAAGTTGGTCCATTAGTTGTATCTGATGGATGTAAATTTGCCTCCTAGTTCACTTTGTGTCAAGAGCTAAAACTGTGAACCTAACTTTCTCTTATTGGTGGGTAATAACTGAAAATAAAGATTTTATTTTCATGCTCACTTCTTAAAAGTCATAAAAACAATCAAATAGGAGCCCATTTATCGTCATGTGTTTTCTGACCTATGTGTGCACCCCCAAGGGTAATGCTCATATTTCTTTTTTTCTCCTTAAACTTAGGTTTTGTTTATGTGGGGTGTTTATTAAACTAGGCTGTCAACATTTGGGAGGGATACCTATTTTAATTATTATAAAAAGAAAGTTCTTGTAAAATGAATTTCAAGGACTGACAAGACAATTGGCATTTCTTTTTAGCAAACCATGTTTTTGAGTGTGAATTTGAGTGTGAAGGTTAACCATACTGAATGTCGGGGGGTCGTTTGTTTTTTGGTGGCTGATAGAATGTTCTAATGAACTTTTATCTTGATGCTTTTAAATGGAAATAATGCCAGAGCTTATATTTTTTATTAACGTGTTTCCAGTTTGCATTGATGATTGGGATAAGGTCTCTTTTTTTTATAATTAAATGTTTTGAGACCTGTGCGGAGTTGTGAAAGATTTTAAAGTGTGTCGCTAGGCACTATACGTCTAAGTTTACTCAGTTTTATTTAAAAAGTGGAGGCAGGACATATCTCGAGTTGTAAATACATTTGGGGTTTGTTGGTGTGGGTGTGGAGGGAGAATATTAAGTATTCATTTTGATTGTGTTATTTTTCGAATTGCTATAGATGGTTGTCCTGAAATAGAAAAATTTTGTTATGCCGTTAGGGAGTTGCATAGAAAGTCTGAATACGGTATATTGGATTTTTAAAATATATTTTTAAGAGCACTAGCATTATATGGAAAGAACCAACAAATAGTAAAGGGCTAAAAAAAAACTTAGAAATGTGGAGCTACTAGAACTGGAATGATTTTGACTTTAAGATCATATCAGGTATACTAATGGACATCTGTATCCCAACGTTG
This sequence comes from Hyperoodon ampullatus, assembly GCF_949752795.1. Lineage (NCBI taxonomy): Eukaryota > Metazoa > Chordata > Mammalia > Artiodactyla > Ziphiidae > Hyperoodon > Hyperoodon ampullatus. The sequence goes on along the minus strand of NC_136915.1, from coordinate 59,047,939 downwards.
AAGTAATCGGTAAAGCAAATTCTCAGGCTCTCAGATGACTGTAGTTCTACTTTGTAAAGAAAATAAATAAATGCTTAGAAAATAGATTCTAACGCAGGCATTTGTAATTCTGCTGAGATTAACGTGTAAATAAATGTTCAGGGAGTCGGAACACTTACAAGCCACATCTCCAGGTTCACTGGAGAAAGCCCAGAACGTGCTGACTAGAATGCTTTACAGTAGTAACAAGGCAGTAAAATCCCTAGTCAAAATTTCAGATCTAGTAATTAGTGAGATAATCTATAAACATTGTGAAACTATCAGGTTTTAACATTGAGCTGTATGTTAAGTAGCAGCTTCCAGAAATTTGGGCTCAGTGATTTTTTGCTCAGCCTGGGTTTACCTATGACATGTTCTCTCAGCTTCAGAATCTTACTTGATCTAAGTTAGACAAATACGGAGAAGTGATTGAAATAAGTCAAGCTGAGAGAAATTCATTAGATCAGTAATATAGGGAAAGGTTGTAACCTAAAGGATAAGCTTAATTTCAGAAAGTGATTAGGATATAAATTATTGAAATCATTACTAACATTGGAAATGAGTATCATTTAAATAAGTGCTATGTCTAAGCCAGGGGTCAACAGATTTCAGCCTGTGGCCTGTTTTTGTATGGCTCCTGAGCTAAGAATGGCTTCTACATTTTAAAAGGATTAAAATTTATTCTATAAAGATGTGTGTAGCCCACAAAGCTTAAAACATCTGGTCCTTTACAGAAAATGTTTGCTGACCCCTGATCTAAGCCATCACTCTCAGGTCAACATATAAGTTCTTAAAAAAAAAAAAGTTTGCTTCCAGGTACAGATTAAATCACCCTACCTCCTGGGAAGTTGTGAAATTAGAAGTATTAAAAAAAAATTTTTTTTACCCCTTACCTCTAATCAGAATAAGGGCAAGATACTTGATAGCTTCTTAGTAAAGAAGATCTTGTTATTTAAAAAATTGTTTAGCTTGCAAATTCTGAAAGCTGTTAGGAAAGTATAAATTTGCTAAAATAGTATATTTAGTACCTGATTATAGTTTTTCACATTTAGTGGCACTTACCACTTAGTGCTAAGATCCTTGTGTTGTGCTAATTTTGACTTTTCCATAAGATGAGAATTATGAATATTTTGTATGGGTAAGAAAACCAATGTCTCTAACTCCATAGGTTGACTGGGGCGGGAATTAATGGCTTCTGAGGACTGCATTTCTCAGCTTAATCAGGAGGTTATCTGGGCAGAATCTAGCTTTTGTGCCACTACTTCTGTCTTAAATAACGGAGTCAGTTGTTCGCTTCTGTCTTACAAAATAACTGGAAGTCCGTTGTTTGCTTTGAAATGGAAGGAAAGAAAAGGTGAGAAACGGCCTGTTCAAGTTAGAAAATAATTTACCAAATTATATTTTTATTGGAGATGTTAATTACATAGGTAGTGTTAAATCAGTAACATTTGTCCCTTTTGTTGCCCATTGGGGAGGGTATGACAGTTCTGTTGCACTTGAATGTGTATTCTGGCACTTGAATGTGTATTCTAAGTCTTGTGCTTGGAAAACATAAAAGATACTTGCTGATAACTAATCTGACAATTCTGGTTCATTATGGATTTTTAAAAACTATTTACAGACAGTACCTAAAGTGATGAGAATTGCTCTGAACTGATCTTGCTGTGGCTTTATTCCTTAAATAGCTGCTTTAGTGTTACTGGTATGGAAATGTGAAAAGCAAAGGGCTAGTGAATATTTAGGATTTTGTTATTTGGAGAACTGAGAAGTTATTTGGGAAGTAGTTTGGACAGTATTTACACTATATACAATACATAGTATAATATACACTGTATCTAGTTTACACTGTCACCTTAATTGCAATTGTAGTTGATTTCTCTTACAGATTTTAAGACCTAGAAAGAGCTTCAATTTGAAGAAATGGCACAGGTTTTCATCTACCTAGAATGGAGATTTTGTGTAAAGTGATGCAGTTGAACTTGGTTCTTGACATTGCCCAGAATTTTGTCAGATTGGATCTCAAGTTTTTTATTAGCTGATGAATAATGTCAGAAATTATGGGAACTTTTACATGTTGAATTCGTTGTTTCACACCTTGGGTGTAATAATCTATAGTGAAATGTTCCTTTGTTTGGCAACCATACTGACAAAAGTTAGATGAGCACATGTTTAGACATTTTGTCAAAGTGCTCAGGCTGCCAGGGGTTGACTAAACACATCAACGAAGATGGTAGATTCCTCCCCACCCCCCAACACTATTTCATAGCTGAAAATGTGTAGGCTTACATGACTGGCGAAATGAACTAAACACAGAAAACCTTTCTGTTTAGAGATACAGTGGTTTGTCTTTTCTCTGGAAATTCTGAATTTCCAGTGAAGCTTCCACATTTTTTTCCCCAGTAAAAGAGGAAGACCTTTTTCCTAAAAACTACAGATAATTTGGTTTCAGCTTGATCTTGTATACTTGTTTATCAAGGCTTCACGTAGGTGCTACAGTTGTAGTAGCTTCTTAAATATGCCATGGAAGACTGGATTGGATAAAACTACTTTTCATGCAGGTGTTCATTGGTCACTAATCATACGAAGAAAATCGGCATACCCAGCCACGTATATTGCGTGTGCTTCAGACCACTGTGTTTTGTTCATAACAGTATCCCTTGAAGACTGAGTGGCACTTTGTCACTGTATCGACAAAATCCAGTAGATGAAAGTGTTTAACATTGAACAGTTGGATTGGCCCACCCCCACTCAGCCCCGCATTTTGAGTCAAATGGTAGAGCTGGATGTCACGTTGACAGAAATAGAGAAGTGCTTTGGAGGCTGTATAATACCAGGTGAAAATATTTGCTTGAAGAACTTCAATAACCAGCACCTTCATTACAGCAAAGCATGGATGTTCCCCCCACCTTTTTTTCAGGATCATCAATTTCTTTCTACTTAAGGGTTACTAAACTTTAAAAATAACTGCAGATTTTTAGAGGAAAAAGTTTGAAGAGTATCTGTAGCTGGAGAAATTACTGACTTAATTATCCTTTCTAGTTATTTTATCTATTTTAAGCATGTCAAAAGTGGGTTTTTTTTTTCTTTTAAAAACCATCTATACAACTGCTCTGAAAGCTATCCTGCCATAGACCAGAGGGAGTCTAAAGGGAGTGTTCATGGGTATGCAAAGGAATCCAGTCATATGCAGTTGTTGAAGTGAAAGGAGAGAAAACTTAGAAAACCAGTATTTTCTACAGTATTGTGAAAAGGCAAATGGTCTTTTAACCCCCTTTGTGATGGGGTAAAGTAAGATTTCTGCTTCTAAGTGAACTCTCGTGACATCCTGTTTTCACCTTGAGAGATTTTTTTTGGCTAGGGATGAGGGTCTCCAGGCTCTTTGCTTTGGACAGCACAGGAAAAACCCTCTAAGTTAACACAGGCTACATTCTCAGCTAATGTGCAGGGAGATACATAGTTGACGTTTTAGTAAGTGAATTAGATTTTGTTTCCTAAAGGAACAAGTGTATTTTGTTACTAATAATTTTTATCCAATTTCAGAAGAATGTTTTTGCAGTTTTCTGAACTTGTGAAAATGTTTTCGGCTTGTGGGTGTTCTACCTTTCTGGTGAAAACCCAGAGCCTTTGAAAACAACTTAGTCCCTGAGAATCTCATAACAGCTTTTATAGTATTTCATTGGGTCCAATTACCTATGGGTAGCAAAGTATCTGAAATTGGAAAAGGAAAGGTATTATGGGCCTCACCTGACATTCTCTTGCCTAGGCAAGGCCCAGGTCTCCTGTGGAATAATTCCTTACAGTTGTGGAAATTGAAAAGTGGCCAGAATTGATGTAAAGGAACCCCAAGGTAGCACATAATAGGTTTGTATGTTTCTTGGAGATACGATTGAAATCTCGGAGCCAAATTAAGAATGGTTTTGCCACTTGTAAATAAAAGAAAGGACGATTAACAAAATGTGGAGCTAATTACCCTAGAATGAAGGAAAGGCGTTTATGTTTCAACAGTTCATACAAGCAACACAATTGAGTCAAATGCAGCCCTACTTTTTACTTAAGAAATAGCCATGTTTGGAAAAAATCAGGTAAGTTGGATGGGGTTATAGTTATTTTAATTAAAGAGAGAACACACTGCTCTGGTTAATTTTCTGTTTGAAAGGCATAATGTTTTTATTCATAGTTTTAAATACTTACCAATTTCCTTAAAATAATGGACTTTCTCTGGAGTGTTATTTCCCTTCTGTGGCCTACACAGTGTGCCTTGTAGGATTTAGATTAGCTGGGTAGATAACAAATTCAGGAGTGCCAGATTTGTCCTGGTGTCATGCTTTTTGGGTAGATTTCTCAACCAAGAAGGCTCTAGAACTTTAGAAGTACAGAGATGCCAGTTTTTGGTTACCTAGTAATAATAGCTTCAAAGATTTTTATGGAATCACAGTTACAATCAACTACAGTCGGAACCCCAATTGATATAAATTTGTTGTGCAGTCGCACAGAAAAGAATTAAAGTAGTTGAAAATTATGCTCTAAAACCAGACTGGTATCAGGGACTAATTGTGTGACTTTGGTTAAGTTACTTGTATCACAGTTTCCTCATCTCTAAAGTGGAGATAACACCTACCTTAAACCAGTCATGGTGAGAACCGCCTTACACCCCTTAAAAACTGCATGTATTAAGTACTGTGTTAGAGGTCATTGATCATTATTAACAATTGCTGTTAGAATGGGAATAAGGCAAAATTTGGCTTTTTACATAAACTTTGATCCATTGCTTCAGTTATTACTCTAACATCCCCACCCCCCACCCCCCCACCTAGTGTGGAAGCTGCTTTGTCTTTTCTACCCTCTGACAGGAGTATTAAGGGTGGAAGTGCCAGACAGAGGAGGTGGAGGATGAAAGACATGGGCCATAAAAGAAAGCGGTTAGTGTCTGACTTTAGGACCCACTGTCTCAGGTCTTTGGAAAGAAATTGGTAATATTTTATATTTCATTGACTCTCCACTTCTAAGAGTAATGAGCCCTTGTGATGAAAGGAATGCAAAAGTGTAATTTAAAAACCTGTGGCTGGATGTAGTCACTTAGCATTTTGGTGTATATTTAGATTTTTTTTGTATTGCTTTATAAAAGATGATTGTATTCAGCCGTTTTAACCACTTCCATGTCAAACGTTATGTTTTTTTAAAGGCTGCATAGTATGCTTTGCATCAATTCTAAGATGCATCCCAATTTCAGGCATGTTAAAATTATGTGGAGGGGGCGGGGAAGTGTGCACCATAGCAATCAATGGCATATTACAGTTTAATTTGCATTTTTTCCCCATTCATAGCAAAGTAATGAGGTGTCCCCTAAAATTGGTGGCGTCTTAGACTCCATGAAATTCAGTGTTTCATTGTATGCGTGATTTAACCAGGACCCTACTGAAGGGCATTTATGTTCCTCTCCCCATTATAATCAATGCTGTGATAAATCTTTTATAGACTTTATGATATTTGTACTGTTCTTTAGTCTACATTGCTAGTCAAATTTTATTGAATATTGCCCAGGTGCCTCCAGAAAAGAGCCAACTAACATTCCTGTAGCCAACCGCAGTTCTCTAATTAATAGTGGCTAATTTTTTCATTACTGTTGCTAATTTGGTAAGGGAAAAATGGTACTCAATTTTTATTTCTTTGATTACAGCTGGGTTTTTTTTCATGCTTATTTCATGCTTAATACATTTTATATGTATTTTATGAGTTGCTCATTCCATTTTTTTTTGAAGTGTTGGCTTTTTTCATATCGATCCGTAAGAGTGCCTTATTAAGTAAATTATCTTGGCATATCTTGCAAATACTTTTATCTAACTTGGTGTGTGTGTTTTGCAAAGTTTTAATTGGAAATTTATTCCCATGTAGGCTGTGATGTAAAAATATGACTTGTTTCTTTCCATCATCAGTTGGCCAATTGATTAAATTGCTTATCTTTTTTTTTTTTTTTTCTTTTAGGGTGAAGAAGAGGCCTTTCTGATTTCCTTTATTCTAGAGAGTGATTAATTTGAGGGTTCGCCTATTAGCCTTTCATAAGGGTGGATAATGTGAATGTCTTTGTGTCCTGCAGGCTAGGAAGAGAAAAACAGGGCTCCTTTGGAGGGCCTGAGCAGTGATACTGGGACAGATGACAACTATGTCAGGTGAAAGAAAAAGAGCTTGATGGAGAAAACCAAGAATCAAACAGGGGGTATTGACTAGAATAGAATGTGCCTAGTTTGGCATTTCTTTCACTGGCCTCTGGGAATTGGAGAGTTGCAGCTGTAGGCTATTAATGGAAACTGAGAAATTGGGACAGGGTGGAGGGGAAAAGGCGCTAAAGGGAAAGAACTAGATGACACCAGTTTGGCTTTCCTATTGCCTATAAGGAAAACAGAGGCCCAGGAAATAGAATTTCTGGCTTCTGGAAAAGAGGGCCCTGTTAATTCAGGGTAATGATCTGTACACAGGAATTGGTAGAGATTCCCGTGAATTCATTGAGAATGAACTTGGACTCTATTAGTAGTATTTAGGTCCCAGAGAATTAAGGAATTTGATGTTTTTCAATAGAGCAGAGATTTCTGGGTTGGCTTCTGGATATAAGGAGAGTGGATTTAAAGAGTTGCTAATTTTCCAGAGGAATGAAACCTGGCTATATGAATATTAGTGAGCTCTACCTAGTCCTGGTAAACTAGGCAATCTGATTTGGGATTTTGACTGTGTGTGGGCAGGAAGGGAGATTATAAAAACTCTTTGGGGCAAGGGCAGAATGAGGTTATCTATCCTGTCATTCACAGAAAGAGGACATTTTATCTGGCAGAGTGAGCAGCCAAAGGCATGTTCAAATATGTTTTTAATATAAGAAACTGCTACATGTATTACAGTAGTGCTGTCAATAAACGGTAGGATAGAATGGGGGTTGGGAATGAAGAGATTACAAGCAAATGCATTGTCTCAGTAAAGAGGAAGCAGGCACAGCTGGACTGGCTTCTGAATAGAAGAAACAAGGTGGAAGTGGTGGCAGAAGACATCTTTTACTTTTTATTGATAGCCTGCTATGGACCAGGCATGGTGCTGGAGATTGCCATGGTTCCTGCTTTCCAGCTATTTACAGTCCACTAGAGGAAGTAAGTGCATCATGCTAGGGGAGCACTGAGGAGGCCTCTGCATCCTTGGAGCCTTTAGGGGTCAAGGAACTCTCCCTTTAAAAAGAATTTTTTTTCACCTTTTAGGAAAGCAAGTGACTGCAGTACCACCTGGAGCTTTAAGGGAGGGGAAAAGGTGTGGAGGGTAAAAGGGAGACTGGGACCTGTGTGTTGAGGCCAAAAGGGTGGGGCAGCGGTCCCCAACCTTTTTGGCACCAGGGACTGGTTTCGTGGAAGACAGTTTTTCCATGGACGGGGGTAGGGTGGGGGGAGGGGGGATGGTTTCGGGATGATTGAAGCGCATTACATTTATTGTGCACTTTATTTCCATGATTATTACATTGTGATATATAATGAAATAATTATACAACTCACCATAATGCAGAATCAGTGGGAGCCCTGAGCTTGTTTTCACTTGCCGCTCACTGATGGGGTTTTGATATGAGTCTGCAAGCAGTTGATTTATTATGGTCTCTGTGCAGTCAAATCTCTCTGCTAATGATAATCTGTATTTGCAGACGCTCCCCAGAGCTAGCATCACTGCCTCAGCTCCACCTCAGATCATCAGGCATTAGATTCTCATAAGGAGCGCGCAACCTAGATCTCTCGCACGCTCAGTTCACAGTAGGATTTGCGCTCCAATGAGAATCTAATGCCGCCACTGATCTAACAGGAGGCGGAGCTCTGGCGGTAATGCCAGCGATGGGGAGCGGCTGTAAATACAGATGAAGCTTTGCTCGCTCGCCCACTGCTCACCTCCTGCTGTGCGACCCGGTTCCTAAGAGGCCATGGGCCGGTAGCGGTCCATGGCCTGGGGGTTGGGGACCCCCGGGGTAGGGGAAGAGTGACTAAGATGGCTATCAGGTAATCAAAAGGAAAGTAAATATAGGAAAAGCAGGTATTGCAAGAAAGAAAAGTTAGCTCTTTTTGTCAAGAGGTGATCCGTTGGCCTGCTTCTGAGGTGGCAGATTTGTCATGGCCCATTGCAAACAGTCAAGGGGCTCCCCATACTGGGTGCAGACAAGCCAGTACTGAAGCTGCTGAGATGCAGGGAACCATGGTATGGGGGTGCTACACAGCAGCTAAATAGAGTAGAATGGAGATGTAAGGAAGAAGCTTAAGCTTTTCAAATAAAGCCTGGAAGAACTAAACGTGTTAGTCTGGAATAGCAGGAGGTATGGATGAAGTGTTAAACATGAACAAACAGAGCAAATGCTCATTTCAATTTCTAGAGCTCTGAGGGACATCTGGTAAACCAAAGCCACCTCAGCTCCAGTGTTTGGGTGGGATGGTGGTAGGGTGTAGGACCCAGGCTTGACAGGGATTTAAGAAAAAGGTTCCTGGACCTTTCAATCCCATTCGTTTGCAAAGAGTACTATTAGCATTTAGACAAAGATTCTTCTCTATCAGCTTAGCAGAAATGCCTATAGTTAAGGGATAGAGGCAGTGATGGGTGAAGGGAGGATGATAAGCCAGAGGGCACATCTTTAAAGTTTTCCAAGTTCATGCTGGGGAAAAGAGAATTATCTTCCGTGCTCAACTTGAACTGTCTGAGGACCAGCTCAAGACTTTTCCTGAGGAAGGAAAGCAGGATGCCTTCAGAAGGGACAACTTATGAGTGCAATCTAGGCAGTTTGGTCTTAGACCCTGAGGTAGCCCTGGTCCTAAAGGCAGTATCAGCTGCAGCAGAAAGAAGAGGAAACACAAGGGGTCAGAGAAGCTTTGGCCCACTCTTTTACAAGACATTGGATTTCAGAGAGGGGAGGCTGCTTGCCCAGGGTTCTACAGTGGGTTTAGCAGTAGCTTTCCACCGTCAAGCTGCTTTCACTGAAAAAGGGTGAAGGCAAAAGAAAACAAATAAGCAAAACTAAGGAAAAGGTACATTCTTAGGCTTCTACAAATAAGGACAACCATGACCATCTTGGGAGCCCTTTTATATTGGTGTTCACTGGGGTCTTTTATGCCTGCATATGTAAAACTAGGTCGATCTGTTTTGAAGGTACCCAGTAATTGTCACTAATATGTCCATTATTTAGGGTTGTGCTCTCCAATACAGTGGCCAAGTGTCATATGTGACTATTTTAATTACAGTAAAAAGTCAGTTCCTCAGTCATACTAGAGATACATCCCTAAGTAATCAATGGCCAATGTGGTTAGTATCTGTTGGATCAAACAGGGCAGCTATACATAGAACATTTCTATCTCAGGCCTATTGGACGGTACTGATTTAGACATAAGACCTGGTTTGTACTAGCTGCTTTATAAGTTGACCCTTAAACAATGTGGGGGTTGGGGTGCCGACTCCCCCATGCAGTTGAGAATCTGCATATAACTTTTAGCTGGCCTTCCTCATCTGTGGTTCTGCATCCATGGGCTCATCCGGCAATGGATCATGTAGTACTGTAGAATTTATTATTTTTAAAAAATCTGCATATAGGTGGACCCATGCAGCTCAAACACATATTATTCAGGGTCAACAGTAAATAGTTGTTGAATGAATGGTCCTCTGGACTGTCTGCCATTGCTAGTAAGAGTTTTGGTTTCCACTCTTGCCTTTCTCCTTTCTGGCCAACATAGCCAAGAAAGTTGCAGGAACCCAGATTGGAGTCTCTAGGTCCACACAGCAGAGGATGTGATCTTAAGGCTCTGGAGAAGGCAAGATGAGGTATCTTGAGATGAGATTCACCCTGAGTTGGCTTGCCTGCCCTCTAGCTGCAACCAGACCTGATGGTAGCACCCAGACGTAACGACCACTGGAGCAGGTGGCTGGGGAGATGGGGCACGCTGTGCCACTTGGAGGCACATCGACTTTCCAAACTTCAAGCTTTGCCACTCAGAGCATGAGGGAGCCACACCCCATCTTTAACTGATCCAGAGTCAACTTCTTACCACAGGAGAAGGTGAGTGGGTGAAGGGAACTCGAGGGGAAAATGGAAAGAGAGATGTGCTGAGGCAGTTCTTCCTGAGGGTCAGTTATGGGAGGCTCATGTGAAGGGAGATAATCTATGTTGGAGGGTAAGTAGCCCTCATGGGCAGGAAGGTAGTCCACTGGGAGGACTGTCGAGGGGCTGGCTGGGTTTCCCGGCGTTGAGTCGGGGCCCTTGCTCCCCAGCACCTTGTACAGATCCACCCCTTGTCCTGTCTCTGCTGTGAGAGCTCTCGGAGGTGGGGGGCTCGAGGCACTGTATCCTGTGTCTTCCTCAGAGGTATAGTGACCTTGGACTCCTTGTCCCTTTTCTGGCCAGTTGGGGTGATGGGAACGTCTGAAGGTTGGGGTCACTTGGTGAAGGACTTTCTTGATGACCAGGGGCTCAGGTTCCTCGGGAGTGGACCCGTCTGTCAGGAGCCTATCCAAGGTCAGCTGCGTATTCTCCTGAGAAAGGGGAGGAAGAAGCTCATGTGGCTATGTTGAGTAAGTAGCCGTGACGACCGACTGCTGCAGGGTTCCAAAAGGCCTGGCAGCCTGCACTGCCTAGTCAGCTCGAGGCGAAACACTGTGGGCCTTTACTTTGTGAGGTAAGAGAAGCAGTTAACATTGCTGGGGAGGCAGACAGGCAGGAGCCGTGGACTCCTCTCAACCCCAGCCAGTGAGCGATTCGCTACCCTGCTCAACCTTCAACTAGACTTGTTTCTGGTGAGTCAAACTGCACCAGCTGCTTTTCCTCTAGCAGAGAGGGTACGGGGGTTGCAAAGGAAGGGCTGAGCTTGCATCTGTCTGGGGATGAGGCACAGAAGACTTTAAAAGGGTCACACTAGAGCTGAATCCTGAGAGATGTATAGTATTTTCCAGGTAAGGAGGTGGTGGGCAAGGAGAATTGGTCTATTCTGGAACCTGCTAGTTCTTTCCTAGGACAGGCACACTGAGGCTTCAGAAATAGAAGGAGGTCACATGTTGAAGGGACTTTTATGGGATGCTAAAGAGTTTGGGCTTTGATACAACTACTAAAGGTTTTTTGGCAGGGTAATATCCTTGTCAGTTATGCTCTTAAGAAAGACCCCTCTGGAATAACTTTTTTGGAAATGATGTTCATCCTTTCTTCCCTACAGCTAATTTCAGTTGTTACTTTTCTTGCTTTGTGTTTCTCAACATCTAATTGGTTACCAGCTCTTCAGTGTCATATCTTTCCTTTCCAGACTTATTACTGATTCCTGAGTCAAGTTCAAGCACTTTATTAACATTTCTTTTTACAGGCTTTATTGGGCTCTCTTTACGTCCTTGAAACTATGTTTTATGCTGACTGCTTGATCTTTCTGAAGCAGATCTCCAAAGCCTGCTTTCATGAAGCCCCTAGTGACTGTTCCCTCCACTGGATTCCTACAGCAGCAAAGAAGCCACCTGTTAGGTTCTTAGCACAAGAAGCTTTATGCTGTCACTTTTTTTTTTTTTTTTTAACATGTCTGTAAGCTATCTGCAAGTAGGGACCATGCCTTAAGGGAGAAGGAGGATAACAAAAAATAGCATTAGGACAGGGCAAACCCTGAGGACTAGTCCCAACTCTGAGACTCTACGTCTTGGGAAAACTCAGTCTACCTGTCTGGCCTTTGGATCCCTCATCTGTCAGATGCCAAGTTGTGCAAGAATGGTTTGGTCTGGACTGGCCTCTGATGTCCCCACCCTTGCCTTGAGCATGGCAATTGTCCCCAAAGTGAATGACGATGCTGTCTTAGGGTAGACTTCTGCAAAGGGCCCTGTGCAGCCAAAAGGGTACATGTGTACTTTTCTTTCGGGAGCCTGCTCTTTTCCTATCGCTATGCAAAATGGCCCTGGCACATTGGTCTGGCTTGGAACGTGACTGGCAGCTGCCAAAGTGCTGAGACCACTGCTATGGAAGAGATCTCACTGGATGAGGATCACCTTGTTGTTTTCACAGTGCGAGGCTCTGCCTTCTTGAAAGCTCTGGCCGTATCAATAGAGGCTGTTCCTCAGAGCTTTTACAAAGCAGCGCCCCTGGCTGACAAGCCCTGGGGCAAGGCGTCTTGGACCACTAATAACTCAGGTACATCATGGAAACTATTTTAAGCTTTTACAAGCTCAAAATAGGTAACATCCCAGTGATCCCCTTTATGATTGGGCCTTTTCCTCTAGAGCTTTAAGACCCATGGCTTTTTAGCCACATTTTAAGAAATGGTAGGGGGATGTAAAGTCTGAGAACTTAAAGCACATTTTGTTGGAGGTGAAAGACTATTGTGTTTCTGATGTCTGCCCCAGCCTGTCACCAGGAGAGAAGTTTGGGTCTTTAAAAACAGTCTACCCCTTCAAGGGTCAAATGACATGGGGTTCTGAGGCTGCCACAAGGCCATCATAGATGACATGTTTAATTTTTTTAAATTTTCTAATTTACTGGTTATTTTTGCAAAAGAAATATATGCACATAGTTTTGTAAAAAAAATTTTTTAAGTTCAAAGGGAATTTGTAATAAAAATTAAGTGGGCTTCATTGCCTACAGCTGCCTCCCCAAAGGCAACCACCATTATCAGTTTCATATTTAGGCTTCCAGAAATATCCTGTGCACATGTTGGAGACTGTGTGTGTGTGTATAAAATAATCTTTTTATACAAATGAGAACCCACTTTAGACAATTAGTACAAACTTTGCTTTCTTTCACTTTTAAATATATTAGAGATGTTAGACACATATAGATCTCATATTTTTTTAGTAGTTGCATAACATCCTGTTGTACAGGTATACCCAAATGTTTAACCTAGCCCCCTGGTGGCAGGTTACGCGTTATGGCTTCTATTTATAATGCTGCAATGAACATACTCATACTGTACAACTTTAGGCATGTGTATGGCAATTTCTGTTATTTTTTCCATGTGTTACTTTCTCTAACTCTTTGTCTTTCTCAGCATCTCTTCTAGGCTTTTATGAGCTCTTCAGTGGCTCTGCATGCCTCTGTATCCCCTCATGCCCAGGCAGTGGCAAATAGAGGCCATGATGCCACAGCTACCAGCTTGGGAGCCAGGTGTCCACGACTGACCCAGAGCTGCTTCTCACTGTGCTATTTCAGGCTTTTAGGACATGGGACTGTGGAATCTCAGCATTGGAAGAGAGAGATCTTAGAGCTCAGTGGATTCAATTCCTGGTACCTGAATCCCCTCTAATACTAGCGGTGGCATCCTTATTGAGTGCCTTCCCATAGGTCATCACAATATTGCCACCAAGTGAGGGCCCAGTGTGTGAACACCTCTTGAGTTAGTCTGTTCAGCTCAGAGGTTTTGACTGCTGGAAATACCCCCCTCACCCCGTGCTTAAGGTCTTTTAGAACGTATAGTATAATGGAGGACAGCACATCCTGCTTGTATGTAGACCCAGGGTCTACCTACTAGCTGACTAACATTGGGCAAGTTACTGAGTCCTCTGTCCCTCACTTTCCTCACCTGAAAAATGGGGATAATAATATTACAATCTCATAAAGCTGTTGTACAGATTAGGTGTTAATGCATGAAAAAAATTTTTAAAGTGCCTGGCATATAGAAAGTAAGGTATGTTATGTGTATATATAAACATAAATATATTATTACGTAATACTGTTGTATATCATAATTATATGTCATGTATAATCAAATATATATCAAACGTCTATCATATATATGACATACACACGCACATACATATACTGTTATTATTATACTGTTCTTGCTACTGTAACTTAACAGTGACAAAACTCCTCAATAGAGAGAGGAGACTTCAAGTATAAATCTTCCTGGGAAGAAAATGAATGATCTTTGCCTTGTATGACCCATGTGCTTTACATGGCATCTTACTTAGTCTTCACAACAATATATATGAGAGAGATTGTCAATTCCTATTTTACGGAGGATGAAACTAAGGCTCATGTCATCGGGCAAGCGCTCAAGGGTCATTGACATAGTAAGTGGCAGAGGTGGCCTTATTTCAAAGGCATTAAACTGCGGTGACTTAACTTCCTATGGAGGCAGACATGGCTGGGACCAGCTCTTTCTCTGAGAGGCGGCTGGTACCACTGGCTTCTGGATGATGCAGGGGTGGCTGAAGAGAAGAATCTTGGAGGAGGAGGGCTATATGACATGAGAGTGCGGGGCTGCCGAGGCACCGGGTGATGGGAAGAATGTGGGCACCCCTCTCCTCCCCTTTGCTCCCCTTCAGTGCACAGTCTTGCTCCACGTTCAGATGCCTTCAACTTCAAGACCCTCCATCAGAGACAGACCCTGCTGCCCGCTGTGAGCTGCTCTTCCCTCCTAGGACTGTGTGGCAGCCGCTCCCTGCGTGTCCTTTACTCCCAGCACTCTCATCTGCCAGCTGAGCAACCTCTCCTGCCTTAAAACCTTTTCCTTACACAACGGAATGACTTACTGGCTTCCTGCCAAGGCCAAAATAGTCTGGGCTCTATTTGTCTGTTCTGTGCTCACACAGGACGGGGAACATCACAGTAAAGCTTCAGTGCTCTTGAATTTGGATGAGCCAATGCTCAGGCTAGTGCTTGGCAAATATATTTGCTTTTTAAATTTCTTTTGAAGTGAGCTGAGGTGAGGAGAGGAACAGAAGGCATAGAGAGGAATGAAAAGTTACTTAGGGGTCTTTTAGTCTTGGTCACAAGCTTCAGAAAATTTCTGTGCATGGGAGTGATGACTCAGATGGTAACCTAGCACTCGTGATAAGCAGCTTATCCATAGGATCTAAACACCGAGGTTTCCCTGTAACTACAATGAAAGATTTAGATGTACTGATCACCAGAACCCCATCAACTGACCACTAAGGCTTTATACCTTACCTCCACAATGGGATATTTCTTGGCCCAAGTGCTATTCGCTGGGTCTGGAATTTCTTTGCTACACCACTGAGGTCTGAGGGCCAAAAGAAGAACAAATACCCTGCAGGTAAAGAAAACAGTGACATTGGTTAAGTGGGCACACAGTGGCATGGAAGCACAGGTTCTTAGTGCAGTGACTTCAGTGTAGGGGTATGCAAATGAGTAAAATGTAAACACTGCAGGAGAAAGATGATGTATCATCCAAGTCTGGACTAGTTTTCTGTGAAGTTTGGATAGATGGTAAAGACTCATGGTGCAACCATGTAGGGTTTGCTAAATAAACTATGGAACTTTTGCTCGGTGTAATGTTTAGCTATCACTAAGCAGCCAAGTACTCAACAAATGTTGATTGAATCCTTAATGTATGACCAGCACAGTGCCACATGCTGGGGATAAAACAGCAAACAAGAGGACATGGTCAATACCCTTGGGGAGATTACTATTTATATTTAGTAAATTAGAATGTTTATAAAGAGCTTGTAATGAAAACAGAGTAAAATGGGATACAGGTGGTATAAGCAGCTTGGACATAACCAAGTAAAAAAAAAAAAGCCAAGGAAAAAATACCAATATGGAAATATCTAAACTATTAAAGTAGTTGTATTCGGTGATCAGAGGGTCTTTTTATTTCTTCTTACCACACCTCTGGGTTTTTGAAAATATTTTAAAATGAGTTTATGTGGAAGAAAAAATCCTAAAAATGTTTCTCATATGCATATGACTTAACTATTTTGACTATTTTTTAAAAAAATTCAAGACCAATATGAAGCATTTTTAAAGACTTGGCTTTAACACACTTTGTTTAATAAGAAAAGTAAGCTTCTGGGACATGTTCAAACCTTTGAAACAAGAGATGAGGCCATGTGACTAGGTTTTTTCCAAAGAAATGTGAGCAGAGGTACCTGTGACCTAGTATAGATCATGCAGATGAGGAAAGTACCCAAGGGATGGTGGGCCAATAAAGTGGAAGACAATTGGATCCCTAAATGACAGTGTGGAGCAGAGCTGCCAACCAATCTGGATGACACACCTTAGAGCTATTATATGGGAGAAGAATGAGCTATTTTGTTAAAGCCACTATATTTGGGGGCTCTTTTTTTTTCTTTAACAGCAGAAGCCTCCACCCTAACTGATACTATTTCCCTGAAGAGAGGATGCATGTGATCCTAGTTGACTCTTTGAGTTCAACTTTTTCTAAGTCTACCTAAAGAGAGCTCTGCTTTGAAGTATCTATCACATATGGGAGAGCTTCAATAAATGGAAAACCTTTCAGACAGTTTCAATGACTAGTAGAATGACTTTGAGCTAGTTTTATTTTGACCTCTTCTCCTACATTACACAACATCTGAAGAAAACTATTGAATAACTAACTCATTTAAAAAATTCTCATTACCAAATAATACATGTTTAAAGAAGTTTTAGGAAATACAGTTAAATAGAACTAAAAGCGCTATGATTCTATCCCCTGTCATAACCACCATTAATATTTTAGTGTATGTCCTTGGAGCAGAGAGTATTAACTGCCGTCCAATACCCATTTTCCCCTCTTTCTTAGAAAGGGGACACTGATTTACTGGGACAACAATGAGCCCAGCTAAAAGGCCACAGTTTTAAGCCTCCCTTGCCTCACCAAATTCTGGCCAATGAGAGGTAACCTAAAGTGCCATGTGTGACTTCTTCATGTGTCTTGAAAAGGTGGGTGTGGGCACCTCCCTTCTCCCTGTAGTTGTAGAATGCAGGCGTGATGGCCATAGTTCCTGCAGCCATTGGACCATGAGGTGAACTTGATGATGAAAGCCAATGTCGGGACAGTGAAGCAGAAAAAGAAGGAGCCTAGGTCTCTGATGACTGGGGACCTCCTACACCAGCCACTACCTGAGTTTACTTACTTTACCTGGGTGAGAAACTTAGCTCATTTGTCATATTATTTTTATGTTACACACAACCAAATTTAATGCTAACTAATATATCTTGTGTGTCTGTGGGCACGTGTGTATGCACTATTTTTAAAAAATGAATGTACATGTTTTGCAACCTGCTTTTTAAAATGTAATATAGCAAATATTCATACCATTTAATTTTCTTCTACATCTTTAATGAATGCATAGTATGCTGTATAGCATGAAATATACTGTGATTTATTTAACCAATCCCACATCGTTAGGCATTTAGGTTGCTTCAAATTGTTTTCCTTCTATGAACGACACTTCAGTGAACATAGTTGCCACTAAATATCTGTGTATACCTATGATGTACTTAGATGGGAATTGCTAGGTGAAATGTTTAATATTTTAAAAAACTAAACATACACTGTCACCCCAAAAAGGTGAATATATTTAGTGTGCTACCAATGATGTAGGAGAGTAACCATTTTTTTGACCCATAGCAGCAACAGCTATTATATGAAAAAAAAAATTTTACCAAAGTTGGCAGGCGTAATGAACTTACTTTTGCCGGAAGCAACGCACTGAGAGAACGCCCACCATGATGACACCCATGCAAATGCTTGGTGCCACAAATGTGCTCCAATTGGCTTTACCTGAAACGAAAAGTTAGCAAACCCTGTGACTGAGTTATCATCAATGAACATTTCTAAATGCTGACTGTTGTGTGAACCCGCTGGGCTTTACCCACAGCTCCTGGATAGCTAGACTCAGGAACAAGGCCAACTCTCTTTTGCCCATCAAGGAAGGAAGACAGGGCCCAAAGGGGCCAATACTACGGTTCCAAGGAAGGAGCTCCAGCCCTACAAGGGATTCTTCCTCTAATAGATGCAGAAAGAAAGGGAGTGTGGTATACAAAGCACTGGTTGTGAACTGGGAGCCCTGGATTCTAGTCCTATCTCTGCCACTGACTGATGTGTGGACCTCAGATTCTTGATCTATAAAAGGTGAACGATGACATCTACCTTGCAGGTTGTTGTGAACATTAGAGATGGTGTATTTAAAGGGCACAGCCATGTATCTGAACAGAGGAGGCCTCAAGAAATGGTAGCTATTAATTTTACCAAACCATTGGATAAGCCCTCTGTCTACCTAGGGTCTTTGAAATTGTTATGATTCCTTCCTATAGACATGTAAATATTTCACTATGTGTTGGAATTTTTCATTAATTCATCCAACATTTATTGAGTGTAAACCATGGAACAGGCCAGGTTAGGTGCTGTAATACACAGATGAATGGGACATGGGCTCTGAAGATAGTCCAGGAGACAGATGTGTAAACATGTAAACAGTAAACCATGATGCCACGGGGTACATGTAAAAACAGTATGTACAAAGCAGTGTCGCAGAGAACAGCATGGGAAATGGCTTCACGAACAGCTCAGGAAGGTTTCCCAAAAGGCAGGATGTCAAAAGTTTGGAGTCGGATGGCTAGGAGTTGGCTAAGTGGACAAGTTAGGGAAGTGCAGACTAGACAGACAGCAAGCATGGACGGAGGAAAGAGCGAGTGCTTCAGCAACCACAAATAGCCTGGTCTTGCTTTCCAGTATGAATGATGAGTTTGCGGCAGACAACAAAGCTAGATGGATGAACAGGACCAGGTCGTGCAGGGCTTGGTAACAAAGCAGTTTAAATTCTATCTTGACAGCCAGTGGGGAACCACTGATGGGTTGCAACAGGAGGTAGAATGTCAGCAACAGGGATCTTGTAGAAAGATTCTTCTTCTGATAGAGTGAAGAACAGGGTAGGAGGGAGGGTGACCAGGGGCCACTAGCGGCCAGAGACCTGCTAGCCCCTGTGAGAGGGGCTTTTCCCAGGGCTGAACAGGGGAGTTAATGCAGGAAACCTTGTTACCACCCCACACAATCGGCACAATCTGACATTTCGTTAGCATCTGCCTTTCTTTCTGGGCAGATGGGACAAGTCTGGAGTACCAGGAGTAGAAAGATGCTGAGTCCTTAGTCCAATTAATTGCTCACAAGTTAACTTTCATGGGAGTGCTTGAGAAGAGGGCTTGTCACTTTTCCCAGTGGAGGAGTATCTGGCATAGAACAACAAAGTCCTGAATGATTAACTTGATACTCCATGTCACAAAGCAAGAACAGCTTGTTTTATGCTTAGAGCAGATGCAAACGGGCGCTGCCAGAGAGAACAGCATAATTTAGCCAGTGGAGAGAAACCCATGTTAACTGGGTCACTTCTTCACATACTCAAATTTAACTTAAGAAACTCAAATCTGTGTCTGATTTGTAGTTCTGCCACTTGCCACCTCTAAGACCTTGGGTAATCTTTTTGTACCTCACACCTGTAAAAAGGCATCATAATCTCTCATTCTTTTATTCATTTCATATTGAGTGCCTGGTAGTATGGCCAGGTACAGGCGTGTAAAGCAGGCACATTACATGGTTGTGGTCAGGATTAAACGAGTAAACGTATGTGTTACATGTGTTGAATTGTGTCCTCCCACCCCCAAAATTCATATATTGAAGTTCTAACTTCCAGTACCTCAGAAAGTGACCTTATTTGTAAATAGGGTCATTGCAGAGGTAATTAGTTAAGACAGGTTAGGCTGGAGTAGGGTGGTCCCTAGTCTGATATGACTGGTATCCTTGTAAAAAGGGGAATTTTGAACAAAGAGAAACACACAAGGAAAACTCTAAGTGAGATGAAGGTAGAGATCTAGAAACCAAGGAATGCCAAAGATTGCCCCCAGTCGCGAGGTGAGAGGCGTGGAACAGATTCTCTCACAGCCCTTGGAGGAAGCCAACTCTGTTGACACCTTGATCTCAGACTTCCAGCTTCCAGAACTGCGAGGAAATGAATTTCTGTTGTTTAAGTCACTCAGTTTGTGGTACTTCGTTACAAGAGCCCCACCAAACTAATACAGTATTCAAAGAGCTTAACACAGTGCCTGGCACATAACTATCTGATATGCAGTAGCTGTATTATTTTGGGGATTATTCTCATCATTCATTGAACAGGTATTTATTTAACAAGTACTATGTGCTGGGTGCCATTCTAGACCTTGATGATAGAGATTAAACAGATACTAGTCCCTGCCTATTGGATTCAGAGTTTTGAATAGGGGTCAAGTATAGCGCATTATGAAGGAAATATGGATGTGCATTTGGGAAGGCTTTCTGGAGGGGGCAACATTTTTGCTGAGTTTAGAAAAATGAGTAGACACTGTCTCCAAGCAGACAATGTAATGGTAGGGCACTCTGGTTAGAGGAAATAGCAAGTGCAAAGGTATAGCAGCAAGAAAGTAATTAGTGAATTACAGAAAATCTGATAATCTCCATATCAAGTAGTGGGAGTATACTCCTATATAGGAATTCACAGTGGACTTGCCCTCTCTAAGGGTGGTTCTTACCTTGAAGACAAAATTCTCTTTCATTTCCTTGGGGGCTTTCACCAGAAGCTGTCAGAGCTGTCATCCATAGAATGTATGTCACTCTGGGCCGCAGGCTGTCTATGGGATGAGAATTTGGGGAGACCCTATAGGGAATTTCTGAAAGGAAGATAAATATAAAGGTTAAGGCACAAATTAAAGGAAATATCTGAATGTGGGCTCTTACTCATTTTTACTTGTTAATGCTTCATTTAATTTGAAAGAGAAAAGCACATTTCTGCTTTGAAGTAGTCCTAATTCATTAATACCTAATACTTTAAAAGGCCCTAGGCACTGTCATTTATGAAGGCACCACTTCACAGCATATCAGAAGAATTACATTTTTTTCTGTGGTAAAATCTTTTCAAAGAATTTTTATTATTTTGCTTTTGAAACTATTTAGCTGTAGTAACCTCTTTTATTTCCTATGACTATAATGTTTCCAACATTTATCAGGTATATTTGAGAACTCCTGGGGAGGAAATTAAATGTACAAATTATTTTCAATGGAATTTTTAAGCAAGCTAAGTTTAGCAATTAATGAAATAGACATTTAATAACATTTATTAAACCTGACTTCCTCTTTTATTTTTTGGTAAGTTCTGGGTACTGGTCTTAGTGAGTTTAATCATTGATCTGCTTCAATTTGACATAAAATCTAAAAAATAAGAGCAATGGTACTTAGATTTATTTTGGTAGTTTAAGGCTAGACTGTCAGTTCTTTATGCTTTAACACCCCTGCAGGTTCTCAGCAAGTAAGATTTTGGTTTTTGAGCAATGTGTTTATGCTGTTTTTTTCCTCCAAGAGACATGAATATCGGTAGCCTTTAGTAAATAGGCAGTCTCCTCCTCCAGGGATCTGCTGGGTGTGAGTTTTGGAGTGACCTCTCAAAAACTGAGGGGGGCTGTAAAATCGAGGCAAGAACTTTGACAGGTGTAGCCTACTGGTTTGCTCAGCAGACTTGTGTGTGTGCTGGTGATCAAAGTGGAAACTAGAAGAACTCAGCACTTTGTGCCTCAACATTATTTACTGTCTCACAAACCCCAGGGCAAGTCAGATTTTGACCCTGTTTGCTGAATTTATTTCAACAGTCACACATATTTATTGAGTGTCTGCCCTGGACAAGGCACCAAGGCACAGAATCTGCCTCAAAGACTTCACCATCTAGTAGGGAAAACAGACCCCTTACACTCACTCACCCCTACTTACTATGTGTGACCAGCAAGATGGAACCCTGTATTATTGCATCCACTCCACCCAAAGGAGCTGAGGCCTGAGCAGATCATTTAACAGCTGTGACTATCAGAGCAATTTCTATATTTTACATCCTTTTGAGAAAAAGTACCATGTGGAAAATTCCCAAGCCTACTTTAACCTGATGAAATTGCTTGCACAGACTTCAGCTATATGATTACACTAAAATGTCTCTTATTCCCAAGGCAGGGGACTAAAAAAATAATTTGGGAGAGACTTTCTGCTCATCTTGCTGCAGCAAAGCATAGGCGAGCATCAGGGAGTCAGTCATCCAACTGTGTTAGGGCATCCTTAACTCCAGGAGTGAATGAGCCGTTGGAACACAAGGGAAGGAGTTTGAATGATTTGCTGGGCCAAAAAAGTTTACACGCAAACACAGATACATGCACATGTGTATATGTGAAGAATAAAAATAGAAACTATGGGGGAAGCCAAGAGGAGGGTGATAGTGTCAGCAGTTTGGTTGGCAAATAGGTTGAGTTGAGTAAAGGAAGAAAGAAGTCATGCAGGAAATACTGGTTCTGCTGCCTTGTCTGGGCTGTGATCTCTGGCAGAGATAAAGGAGGCCATTCAGTTCTTGGATCTGAAACTTTAGGTTTAAGGTGGTTTAATGACAAAGGCACCAGTTTAGGGAGATGTGATGGTTGCCAATCATCTGAAAGGTCACCAGTAAGAAGGTCAAGTGGTACCAAGCAAAACAGCTGCATGGCTCCTGGAAATCAGCTTTTATCTAAACATCTGCATTGGTTTGACAAAGCCCAGGGCAGTATTCACCCATTTGTTATTCAAAAAATACTATTTTTATTAAGCACCTACTGGGTGCTTGGCTGTATTATAGGTAAGGGGGAGACAATGGTGAGCTAACTGCCATGGCTTCTGCCCTCATGTTGGCAAAAACAGCCAAGTGATAAGTAGAATGTGTGTGCCCGTAGAGCAGTGCACATGGCAGTATCAACAAACTTCCAGAGGAGTGGCTGTATACCCAAATCACCTGGGGAACGCAGATGCCCCGCCCCAGGGCTACCCCGTTCGCCTGCCCAGGCAGGCAAAGTGTTCCTACTGCACCCTGCTTGTGCTGTTAGGGGCCGTGACAGAAGACGTCTCGGAACTCCATCCTCCTTTTGCTGATGTGGAGCCTCTCTGCTTTCTTTTTCCCTCCTCCTCAACCTACTGCCCTCTACCACTCTCTAGAAATGGCACTTGTGGATTTGCCAATGATTTCTGGTTGCCCAATGCAATAGTAGGTGTCAGTCCTTGATTATAGCACTTACATATCACTTTTGTGTACTTTTCCGTCTCCGTGGGTGCACTGTGAGCTCTCTGAAGATAGGGAACAGGTCTTTGTTCATCTATAAGTGCTAAAAGGGAAACCATCTAAACTGGTACAAAACAGGGCTTTGAATCTGCGCCTTCTCCCCTTTAAACGTATTTTAAAATACCCTTACACAGACTTTAGATTCATCAGATTTGGTGCAAAAAATGTAGGTAATTTCTACAACATCTACAAGAGCAGATTTAAGAACCATCTAACCATGTTGATCTTGTTGTAAATAAGCATCTTGGTTTAAATTCTATCAAAATGAAAAAGTTGGGGGGGAGTAAATTTCATATGAAGTATTCCAAATGGCTCATGATGAGATCAATTGATTCATCACCTTTGGGGGTGCATTTCAGAACTGCCTTACCCCGACAGTGGGGAGCGGTTCTGTTCAGTGATCCGCTGTATTTAACAATGGTGGATTATTAAGCTGATTATTTTAAGATCTTACAGTGGAATACTATAAAGCTGTTAAAAAAAGAATGAGACAAGTGCACATAGATTGATATGGAAAGATCTCAGTATGTATTATTGAGAGGAAAAAGTAAGGTGCAGATCAGAATATAGATGGTTATCCCAAATGTATGCTAGTGTATGCATTAAGTTTTTTTCTGGACGAACACACGAAGAACTGCTAACAGCCTAAGTATGGAGGAAGGGATAATTTCCACTTTATATCTTTTTGAACTATTTGAATGCTTTTACTATATACAAATATTATTTATATAATAAGAAATTAATTAGCTTTAAAAGTCATAACTTTTAGAAAAGCAGTACTGCAGATCTAAGGTCAAGAGAGAGGACCAATTCCTCAAGTTTCCCAGGTAAAAATCACTCTGCAGGCAGCCCTCTGACACCTACATCTCAGGCTGGCTTTGTTACATTCTTCTTGGACCTAATAGTTCTCATGAAGGAATAAAATGGTTGCTTCTTTATGATAAATGCTCCTGAAAGAAAGCCAGCTGCCTATGAAATACTAAAGGGAAGCTCAAGCCAGGAAAAACAAAACAAAACTGAGTAAATCAAAAGATTAGAACATTAAATCTGGCAAGTGACTTGGAACTGCTCGGTGAACGAGTGATGAAATCATTTGAGATAATGCTCCAGCCAGAATTTAATTGCTTTAGTCTTAACAGCATAATTACGGGTCATAAGGAGTTACTTAAATTGTATTTTATCCATTTAAGGAGAAAATAATATGCTATGATGGTATTTGCAAGTGTGGTGATTCGAAGATTCTCCAAATGCATTTCCTGCAAGCCTCAAGGGTCTATATAATAGTATCAAAGTACGCTTATTGCTTTTTGAAATGCTGTCTCCCCATATGAGTAAACTCCTTGAGAGCCTCGTCCATTAACTTCATTTCTTCAATTTGCTTGGCACGTAACACATATTCAGTAACTTTGTGTTTGTGAGTGTGTGTGTGTGTTTAGATGTCTATTTTTCTTCATTCAATTAATTTCACATATATTTATGGAGCACCTACTAAGTGCCAGGTATGGTGCTAGCACTTGGACACGCTTGTGTTTTCCCAACATCTAAACAAGAAAGACCCTGCTGCCTTTGTTTCTCACACATACCACAAAGCTGAGGCTGGGAATCGGAGTCCCGTTCTTTCCAATATATCCTGTAATGGAGGATGCAGCCCATTTGCTCCTGGGCTGGAATTTCATTCCATGAAATTAAAATGCTCCCTTTTTCCTCTGAGATGGCATTAATGTGGGGGCCACTCAGTGGTGCTGTGAAGTAGAACACAGGAGGCTTTTGTCACCCTCCAAATCCAAACCATTAAACTACAGCAAAATTGGGCAAAAGGTCCCAAGACTTACCTTTGTGCTTAGAGTTACCCCGGATGGAGCTGCATCCTCCCTGGTCCCCTGAAAGTGCATGCACGCGGATTTCATAACAGATGTAGGGTTTTATGTTTTCTGCAAGACATAAAGACAGACACTACTCCGGGTGAAACAAGGATTTAAAGAAAACCACACAGACAGCTTTTGAAACAAAACTCACCTTCAAGGAAAAACTTTGACTTTTACAAATAAATTATTTGCTGTTTACAGAAAAGTAAGGGTGGTGTTTTGCAGGCATAGCACCTGAACGGCTCTTCTAATTCCCTAGATGCTTATCAGGCTCTGACAGGGCAGCATGGGATGACACATTCAGGCGTGACTAATCAGGGGCGCTCAGTGCAATCTACCCCCTTGTTCCCCACCTCCTCGCACCATGTTCCACTCAGATCTCAGTTGCTTCACAGCTTGGAAGATTAGGAAGATACCTGGGAATGTTAATACTCCTTCCTAGCTTTTTTTTTTTTTTTTTTGCGGTACGCAGGCTTCTCACTGTTGTGGCCTCACCCGTTGCGGAGCACAGGCTCCGGAAGCGCAGGCTCAGCGGCCATGGCTCATGGGCCCAGCCGCTCCGCAGCATGTGGGATCTTCCCGGACCATGGCATGAACCCGTGTCCGCTGCATCGGCAGGCGGACTCTCAACCACTGCGCCACCAGGGAAGCCCTCTTTCCTAGCTTTTAAAGTGCCACACTTGGCAGTTTTCTGTCAGTCATGAAGTTTATTGGCAAGTCACTCTTCCCTACCCAAACTCCCTATTTCCATGAATCTCAGATTTCTACTTCCTGTAAAGAAAAGCCCCCTCTCATAGATATTGCCCATGACATATCTTTAAACTCCCAATGAAAGTTTAAAGGAAAAAGATTATTTCTGTTAGGTACCTAACTGTAGTCTCATGTGGTCAGGGTAAGGACACTCTCCCAGATTGTTCAATGCCCTGCCATAGGTAACTCTGGTCCCCTACACTGACAATTGATTAGGGTTTAACATTTTCTTTTTTGGGAAGAAGAATTTTACATCACAAAATAATTTACTAGTGTGTGTGTTATATAAAAATCCATTGTCCCTTAAATATTCCAGCAAGTAGGTAGTATATGAAGCTCAAGACGTGCAACCAGTGCTGTCAGAAGGGACCATGAAGAAATCAGAACTCACGCCATGGGTGAGTTCCAACTTGTATTCATGAACCGAGTGAAATGGAGCGAGGCTGCAATCAGCTTAGTCCTGTAATCCAAAGATACTTTGTGGGTAGCCTCCAGACCCAGAAGCTCAGAGGGCAACACGGAATATGGAATCATTTCATTTGGGAGGGGCTGGTGCCTGGCTGCTCTGTCGCTAGTTCTGGAAGGGACCCACCAACCACCATGCCATGTGGGAGTTCCAGATGAGCTCATTAGGCAAATGGTTTCGTTGCATTTTGCCATGCAAAGTGTGAGTTCAGGGCAGAGGCCTTGGGGAACTGCTGCATCAGAAGCTGTGGGTTCCTTCTTATGAACAGCCTACCCTTAGTGGAGGAGGGAGGAAAATGTGGCTCCATAACTTAGCTGACATTTTCCTTTCTATGAAGAGCAGAGCCCTAGCAAGCTTGTTCCCCAGTTCTGACCTTAAGAACTCCTGTTTTACTGACTAATTCTTACATGAACACCCCCTAATCATTGTCTGCTCCCTACCTCAAAAATTCCTTAGCCTTTGCTGCTGGTGGATGAAGCCCATACTCTTTTTGTTTGTTTGTTTTTGTTTTTGCAGTACACAGGCCTCTCACTGTTGTGGCCTCTCCCGTTGTGGAGCACAGGCTCCGGACGCGCAGGCTCAGCGGCCATGGCTCACGGGCCCAGCCAGTCTGCGGCATGTGGGATCTTCCCGGACCGGGGCACGAACCCGTGTCCCCTGCATCAGCAGGCGGACTCTCGACCACTGCGCCACCAGGGAGGCCTGAAGCCCATACTCTTAACATTTTCATTTCTTTCTACAGTCTGGCCCCAACTTCCAGGCTTATATCTTGAAACCCCCATGCATACACATAGACCTGGCACCCTTGGGCAAAGGCTCTGTCTTCACATTTATAAACCACCTCTTAGGTGGTTTTTCTGCAGAAAGCTAAATTCACCTATTAAGTCTGGGAGAAGGCAAATATTAAATGATCAGCAATGAGGAGTAATCACAGAGGAAGTATGATGGGACCATACGGAAGAGGGGCCCAAATAGCTAGGCATCAGGGAAGGTTTTCTAGACACTGTGATGTCTACATATTTGTAAAAGGAGTATCTCTATAGGGTCAGAACTGTTTTCAGCAAGACAAGACAGGACTGACAGTTTCTAGCCTAGGCCACACCAACTTATAATCCAGGAGGTGGACTTTATTGTAGTCCGCTCCAAAACACCCAACTTGGCCCCAGCCAGATGCTGGGAAAAGACTGGTAAGGATCAAATGACAATGAGTCATCTTACTTATTGGAGAGGGTTACTTTGAATTCATGATAAGTATGAGTTAAGTTTTAACTGTTTATTTCCAGAACATAACATCAACACAGACTCATAGTTGATCAAGTGTTTTCAAGTGGGAGAACAACTTGAATTAATAGTTATCTTACCCAGTATTATTCATTTTATTCAAATGAATATGTCATACTTAGGAAACATTTTAACTTCCTAAGTATGGAAAACATTCTCTCTTGTCACCTGTTTTATGCATTGTGTGTAGAATATAGAATTTCTAAAAGGAAAGAACTGTAGGGACTATATAGTTCAAAGTATCCCAAAGGGCTAAATCCTAATACAGTTTATAATAAGCGTTTACAATTATATAGCAGTTTAGAGTTCAGTAAATGCCTTTTCTATCCACTGTTTCATCTGATTTGATGGGCATAACAGCCCTAAAGGAAAAATGGTTCTACTGCAACAACTCTAGGGACAGAGAACACACTGCCTTGAGGGGCAATCAACTGTCCTATTAGAGACCATCAAGTATAAAGAAAGTTCTTTCTCAAAATTGAGCTGACATCTGTCTTCTTATAATTTTTATGCAGAGGGCCTTCGTTATGCTCTCCAAAACAGCAAAGGACACATACTCTTTCTTACATACATGTCAAAGCCAGTAACAGCCATCAACCACCCCCCACTACCCCAATCCAGAATTCTCTTCTATGGGCTAAGTGGTTTCCACATTAAAAGTTCCAGACCCCTAATGGCTTACTCACTTTCCTCTGATGTTCACTGGATTATCCAGGCAGCACTCTTTTTAAGTACAGTGATTAAAACTGAATACAACCCACTAGAAGTCTGAGTAGCTAGACTCTAAAAGAGGCACACAGTTAAGGACTGGCTCGTGTATTATCATGCAGTGCTCTCTGTTTATTTCATTTGTGGAAGTCTTGTCTCCTTAGGCAGGGTGTGTGTATCCTCTGGTCAGGTGTAATAGCTGTCATGGTGTAATGAAAATATGGGATTTAGACCTTGAAAACCTATTAAAATCATAGCTCCATCACATATAATAATAATGATGATGATAGCTAAATTATTAAGCACTTAAAATTTGCTAGGTACTGTTCAAAACGTTTCCTCTTTCAGTTAGTCTTCACAATAAGCCAGGGAGGTAGGTGATACTACCCCCATTTTACAGATTAGGAAACCAAGGCACAGAGAGGTTCAGCAATTTGCCCTGGATCATACAGTTTAGTAAGTGACAGAGCCAGGACTCAAACCCAGATAGTCTGGAGGCAAAACTTTTAAACTCTATGCTGAACTTATACTTTAAAAATCACATTGACATTTTTAACACATTAAATTAACACATCCATTGCCATACAGAAGATACATTTATCAACATTTTAATTTGGGGTGATACTGCTGATTAGCGTTAATTATCTTATGATGATTTTGAATTATTATAGAACAACAATTAGGAGAAAAATAGGAGCACAATACTGTAGTTTCGGCTTCTGAATGTTCTGAATGGTTCAGCACACACACACACATGCACACACGTCACATGCCTTGTTCATTGAAATTCATCCTGGAAGAAGATTTTCAAGCAACTGACCATCTAACTAACCTAACTTTTTTTTTTTTTCCTGCGGTACACGGGCCTCTCACTGTTGTGGCCTCTCCTGTTGCGGAGCACAGGCTCCGGACGTGCAGGCTCAGCGGCCATGGCTCACGGGCCCAGCCGCTCCGCGGCATGTGGGATCTTCCCGGACCGGGGCACAAACCCGTGTCCCCTGCATTGGCAGGCGGACTCTCAACCACTGTGCCACCAGGGAAGCCCTAACTAACCTAACTTTGATATGCAAATAATACCATTTCTCTTTGGGAAGATTAAAATAAGAAGAATTTCACTAATAGGTTTTTGGTAACATATTCATCGGTAAGTAAGGGAGGCCTCTGAGTACTTTAAACACAAAACAATCTTAGAAGCTGCCTGTGGGGCTTCCCTGGTGGTGCAGTGGTTAAGAATCCGCCTGTCAATGCAGGGGACACGGGTTCGAGCCCTGGTCCGGGAAGATCCCACATGCCACAGAGCAACTAAGCCTGTGCGCCACAACTACTGAGCCTGCACTCTAGAGCTCACGAGTCACAACTACTGAGCCCCACTGCTGCAACTACTGAAGCCCACATGCCTAGAGCCCGTGCTCCGCAACAAAAGAAGCCACCACAATGAGGAGCCCACGCACCGCAACGAAGAGTAGCCCCCACTCGCCGCAACTAGAGAAAGACTGCGTGCAGCAACAAAGACCCAACACAGCCAAAAATAAAAATTAAAAAAATTAAAAAAAAAAAAGAAGAAGCTGGCTGTGGCTAACAGACAGAGTAAGACTTCAGAGTTTGTGAATTAAGAACTTTGAAAAAAAAAAAGCTGAGACCTTGCCCTTTAATGCTTCTTTGGCAAATGTCAACTGCCTGCAGTGTGACTAGGACTAGATCTCTCCTCTGAGAGAAGAGGTTAAGGATTCTTTTCACTGGTCAGGAATGGCAAGCTCCATTTAGGGATTGCTATGATGAAAGCTAAAGGGCAAGTGTCAGACTCTCATGGGAGGAAGATGTGCACCACAGCAATCATTTATAAAAATGATTAAATGAGCCTTTGGCTACCTTGTTTTCCAATTGTCCAGTGTTGTTTATGCTCAGGATTGAATGGTTGACTATTTGTGAGATTTCTTTTTAGTTTAAATTCGTATTGTATGATACAGAAATTTAGGATGTGCTCCAAGGGTAAAATGAGATTATAAAAAAAAAAAGAAAAGACATTGATTAACTTCTGTCCAGTTATTTGAATATATTTTCAGACACTTTCTATCACTTGATTTTAACCACTGACAGATTCAGAATTTGAGGACTAGAGACACCAATTATCATATAGATAATTCTGGATTTGTTATCACACAACTAGTAAGTAGCAGAATTGGAAATGAAAGATCTTCTGGTTTCCTCATCTGTACAATGGGTATAATAAGTCTTGCTGCACATGACTGTTCTCAAAATTAAATGAACTCCCAAATGCAAGGTGTCCATCACACTGACTGGCTACTACTTAGCTCTCAGCCATGCTTGTTGGGTTCATTATTCAGTCATCTTATATGGCACTGTATCAGGCACATGAGTTTTCCATAAATTCTAGAGTTTTTAGTTAATCAGTGAGTCTTCTATGGCTGCAGTGGTGCATCCTGATGGACTCTAGGTCATCACTATCCTTCTTCTCATGCAGCTGCCTGTAACTGCAGGCATGACTCTGGGTTCCCACCTGCAATTTCATCAAAAAACGTGAACTTACAAACCCTCTAGAAGGAAGGTGAATAATTAAGTACCTGAAATCAGAGCAGACAGGTTGTAGGGGGGACTCCACAACCAGCCTAGAGGGGGCTGCATGCTGGCCCCTGGATGGAGTTCCCTCCATTCCACCACATACTCCTGCACAGCAGTGGCAGCTTTCCCCGGAGGTGTCCATGTCACCACGAGGTTGTCCATGCCCTCTGAGTTTGCTGAGACCTGTTGAGGAGCCAACAACCCTTTATGGGGAAAGAGGGGGAGGGATAAAAATAAAATCACGGTGGATAAAGACATAAAAACCAACTCAACCCAGCAAAGTTGTAGCAAGAAACGATTTCTTTTAAAGAACTTCAGGTTCACAGATTTTGTTCATCCAGCTTCTCAGATCAGTGCCAGGACCCTATGTAGTGTTATTTATGAAATTATTTTCCCTTTCACCTTCCATTTCACTTCCCATTTCTGTGTCCCCAAAGGTACCTGCTCTAGTGAATATAATATGCATCCTTCTAATCCACCACCCATATGTTTATTTACATATATATGTGTCCTTGAGAATTAGTATTGCTTTATGCTGGTGTGTTGGATTTTCATGAAACATTTTGGAGTAAATCTGATGCATTTCCTAACTTTTTATTTCACTCAACATTATGTTTCCAGGATACATCCATCCTGCTGCTATGTGAAAATCCAGCTCGTTCCTTCAGACGGCTGCCTCAACCCTGTCTTTGTCCAGTCTCCAAGTGACAAGCAGTAGCTTCCTTCCAACTTTTTGCCAACACAAACAAGGATGCAATTAACATTCTCTAGCATGTCCTCGTGTGTGCCTGTGCAAAAGTGTCTCTCTCACCCTCCTACACTGTTGGTGGGAATGTAAATTGATAAAGCCACTATGGAGAACAGTATGTAGGTTCGTTAACAAACTAAAAATAGAGCTATCATATGACCCAGCAATTCCACTCCTGGGCCTATATCCAGAGAAAACCATGATTTGCAAGGATGCATGCACCCCGAAATTCATTGCAGCACTGTTTACAATAGCTAGGACATGGAAGCAACCTAAATGTCCATCGACAGAGGAATGGATAAAGAAGATGTGGTACATATATATTCATACAATGGAATATTACTCAGCCATAAAGAGGAATGAAATAATGCCATTTGCAGCAACATGGATGGACCTAGAGATTGTCATATAGAGTGAAGTAAGTCAGAAAGAGAAAGACAAACGTCATTTATCATTTATATATGGAATCTAGAAAAATGGTTCAGATGAATTTATCTGCAAGGCAAAAACTGAGTCACAGATTAGAAAACAAACTTATGGTTATCAAGGAGGGAAGGGGTGGGTGGGATGAACAGGAAGATTGGGATTGACATATATACACTACTATATATAAAACAGATAACTAATGAGAATCTGCTGTATAGCACAGGGACCTCTACTCAGTGCTCTGTGGTGACGTAAACGGGAAGGAAATCTAAAAAAGAGTGCATATATGTATATGTATAACTGATTCACTTTGCTGTACAGCAGAAACTAACACAATATTGTAAAGCAACTATACTCCAATTTATTAAAAAATTTTTTAAATACCTTTATTGGAGTATAATTGCTTTACAATGTTGCATTAGTTTCTGTTGTACAACAAAGTGAATCAGCTATAAGTATACATATATCCCCATATCCCCTCCCTCTTAAGCCTCCCTCCCATGCTCCCTATCCCACCCCTCTAGGTCGTCACAAAGCATTGAGCTGATCTCCCTGTGCTATGCAGCAGCTTCCCACTAGCTATCCATTTTACATTTGGTAGAGTATAGATGTCAGTGCTATTCTCTCACTTCGTCCCACCTTCCCCTTCCCCCCCGTGTCCTCAAGTCCGTTCTCTATGTCTGCGTCTTTATTCCTGCCCTGCCACTAGGTTCATCAGTACCATTTTTTTAGATTCCATATATGTGCGTTAGCGTACGGTATTTGTTTTTCTCTTTCTGACTTCACTCTGTATGACAGACTCTAGGTCCATCCACCTCACTACAAATAACTCAATTTCGTTTCTTTTTATGGCTGAGTAATATTCCATTGTACATATGTGCCACATGTTCTTTATCCATTCATCTGTTGATGGACACTTAGGTTGCTTCCAAGTCCTTGTTATTGTAAATAGTGCTGCAATGAACATTGTGGTACATGACTCTTTTTGAATTATGGTTTTCTCAGGGTATATGCCCAGTAGTGGGATTGCTGGGTCATATAATAGTTCTATTTTTAGTTTTTTAAGGAACATCCCTACTGTTCTCCATAGTGGCTGTATCAATTTATATTCTCACCAACAGTGCAGGAGGGTTCCCTTTTCTCTACACCCTCTCCAGCATTTATTGTTTGTAGATTTTTTGATGATGGCCATTCTGACTGGTATGAGGTGATACCTCATTGTGGTTTTGATTTGCATTTCTCTAATGATTAGTGATGTTGAGCATCTTTTCACGTGTTGGTTGGCAATCTGTATGTCTTCTTTGGAGAAACATCTATTTAGGTCTTCTGTCCATTTTTAGATTGGGTTGTTTGTTGCTTTGATATTGAGCTGCATGAGCTGCTTGTATATTTCGGAGATTAATCCTTTGTCAGTTGCTTCGTTTGCAAATATTTTCTCCCATTCTGAGGGTTGTCTTTTCGTCTTGTTTATGGTTTCCTTTGCTGTGCAAAAGCTTTTAAGTTTCATTAGGTCCCACTTGTTTATTTTTCATTTTATTTCCATTACCCTAGGAGGTGGGTCAAAAATATCTTGCTGTGATTTATGTCAAAGAGTGTTCTGCCTATGTTTTCCTCGAAGAGTTTTATAGTGTCTGGCCTTACATTTAGGTCTTTAATCTATTTTGAGTTTATTTTTGTGTATGGTGTTAGGGAGTGTTCTAATTTCATTCTTTAACATGTAGCTGTCCAGTTTTCCCAGCTCCACTTATTGAAGAGGCTGTCTTTTCTCCATTGTATATTCTTGCCTCCTTTGTCAAAAATAAGGTGACCATAAGTGCGTGGGTTTATCTCTGGGCTCTCTATCCTGTTCCATTGATCTATATTTCTGTTTTTGTGCCAGTACCATACTGTCTTGATTACTGTAGCATTGTAGTAGAGTCTGAAGTCCCGGAGCCTGCTTCCTCCAGCTCCGTTTTTCTTCCTCAAGATTGCTTTGTCTATTCGGGGTCTTTTGTGTTTTCATACAAATTGTGAAACGTTTTTGTTCTAGTTCTGTGAAAAATGCCACTGGTAGTTTTATAGGGATTGCATTGAATCTGTAGATTGCTTTGGGTTGTAGAGTCATTTTCACAATGTTGATTTTTCCAATCCAAGAACATGGTATATCTCCCCATCTGTTTCTATCATCTTTAATTTCTTTCATCAGTGTCTTATAGTTTTCTGCAAACAGGCCTTTTGTCTCCTTAGGTAGGTTTATTCCTAGGTATTTTATTCATTTTGTTGCAATGGTCAATGGGAGTGTTTCCTTAACTTCTCTTTAAGATTTTTCATCATTAGTGTATAAGAATGCAAGAGATTTCTGTGCATTAACTTTGTATCCTGCTACTTTACCAAATTCATCGATTAGCTCTAGAAGTTTTCTGGTAGCATCTTTAGGGTTCTCTATGTATAGTATCATGTCATCTGCAAACAGTGACAGCTTTACTTCTTCTTTTCTGATTTGGATTCCTTTTATTTCTTTTTCTTTTCTGATTGCTGTGGCTAGGACTTCCAAAACTATGTTGAATAATAGTGGTGAGAGTGGGCAAGCTTGTCTTGTTCCTGATCTTAGTGGAAGTGGTTTCAGTATTTCACCATTGAGGACGATGTTGGCTGTGGGTTTGTCATATATGGCCTTTATTATGTTGAGGTAAGTTCCCTCTATGCCCACTTTCTGGAGAGTTTTTATCATAAATGGCTGTTGAATTTTGTGAAAAGCTTTTTCTGCATCTATTGAGATTATCATATGGTTTCTATCCTTCAGTTTGTTAATATGGTGTATCACATTGTTGTGATACTGAAGAATTCTTGCATTCCTGGAATAAACCCCACTTGATCATGGTGTATGACCCTTTTAATGTGCTCTTGGATTCTGTTTGCTAGTATTTTGTTGAGGATTTTTGCATCTATGTTCATCAGTGATATTGGCCTGTAGTTTTCTTTATTTGTGACATCTTTGTCTGGTTTTGGTATCAAGGTGATGGTGGCCTCGTAGAATGAGTTTGGGAGTGTTCCTCCCTCTGCTATATTTTGGAAGAGTTTGAGAAGGATAGGTGTTAGCTCTTCTCTAAATGTTTGATAGAATTCGCCTGTGAAGCCATCTGGTCCTGGGCTTTTGTTTGTTGGAAGATTTTTAATCACAGTTTCAATTTCAGTGCTTGTGATTGGTCTGTTTATATTTTCTATTTCTTCCTGGTTTGGTCTCAGAAGGTTGTGGTTTTCTAAGAATTTGTCCATTTCTTCTAGGTTGTCCATTTTATTGGCATTTACTTGTTTGTAGTAATCTCTCATGATCCTTTGTACTTCTGCAGTGTCAGTTGTTACTTCTCCTTTTTCATTTCTAATTCTGTCGATTTGAGTCTTTTCCCTTTTTCTCTTAATGAGTCTGGCTAATGGCTTATCAATTTTGTTCATCTTCTCAAAGAACCAGCTTTTAGTTTTATTGACCTTTGCTATTGTTTCCTTCATTTGTTTTTCATTTATTTCTGATCTGATCTTTATGATTTCTTTCCTTCTACTAATTTTGGGGGTATTTTGTTGTTGTTCATCTTTCTCTAATTGCTTTAGGTATAAGGTTAGGTTGTTTATTTGAGATTTTTCTTGTTTCTTTAGGTAGGATTGTATTGCTATAAAGTTCCCTCTTAGTACTACTTTTGCTGCATTCCATAGGTTTTGTGTCGTCGTGTTTTCGTTGACACTTGGTTCTCAGTATTGTTTGATTTCCTCTTTGATTTCTTCAGTGATCTCTTGGTTGTTTAGTAGCGTATTGTTTAGCCTCCATGTGTGTGCATTTTTAAAGTTTTTATTCCTGTAATTGATATCTAGTCTCATAGCGTTGTGGTTGGAAACGATGCTTGATACAATTTCAATTTTCTTAAATTTACCAAGGTTTGATTTGTGACACAAGATGTGATCTATCCTGCAGAATGCTCTGTGTGCACTTGAGAAGAAAGTGTATTCTGTTGTTTTTGAGTGGAATGTCCTGTAAATATCAATTAAGTCCATCTGGTATAATGCATCATTTAAAGCTTGTGTTTCCTTATTTATTTCTACTTGGATCATCTGTCCATTGGTGCAAGTGGGGTGTTAAAGTCCCCTACTATGATTGTGTTACTGTTGATTTCCCCTTTTATGGCTGTTAGCATTTGCCTTATATATTGAGGTGCTCCTATGTTGGATGCATAGGTATTTACAATTATATCTTTGTCTTGGATTGATCCGTTGATCATTATATATTGTCCTTCCTTGTCTCTTGTAATAGTCTTTATTTTAAAGTCTATTTTGTCTGGTATGAGAATTGCTACTCCAGCTTTCTTTTGATTTCCATTTGCATGGAATATCTTTTTCCATCCCCTCACTTTCAGTCTGTATGTGTCCCTAGGTCTGAAGTGGGTCTCTTGTAGACAGCACATATACGGGTCTTGTTTTTGTATCCATTCAGCCAGTCTGTATCTTTTGTTTGTGGCATTTAATCCATTTACACTTAAGGTAACTATTGATATGTATGTTACTATTACCATTTTCTTGTTCTGGGTTTGTTTTTGCAAGTCTTTTCCTTTTCTTGTGTTTCCTGCCTAGAGAAGTTCTTTTAGCATTTGTTGTAAAGTTGGTTTGGTGGTGCTGAATTCTCTTAACTTTTGCTTGTCTGTAAAGCTTTTGATTTCTCTGTCGAATCTGAATGACATCCTTGCTGGGTAGAGTAATCTTGGTTGTAGGTTTTTCCCTTTCATCACTTTAAACATATTTTGCCACTCTCTTCTGGCCTGTAGAACTTCTGTTGAAAGATCAGCTCTTAACCTTATGGGGATTCCCTTGTATGTTATTTGTTGCTTTTCCCTTGCTGCTTTTAATATTTTTTCCTTGTGTTTAATTTTTGTTAGTTTGATTATGTGTCTTGGCATGTTTCTCCCCGGGTTTATCCTGTATGGGACTCTCTGTGCTTCCTGGACTTGATGGACTACTTCCTTTCCCATGTTGGGGAAGTTTTCAACTATAATCTCTTCAAGTATTTCCTCAGACCTTTTCTTTTTTCCTTTGCCTTCTGGGATGCCTATAATTTGAATATTGGTGTGCTTAGTATTTCCCCAGAGGTCTCTGTGACTGTCCTCCGTTCTTTTCATTGTTTTTTCTTTATTCTACTCTGTGGCAGTTATTTCCACCATTCTATCTTCCAGCTCACTTATCCGTTCTTCTCAGTTATTCTGCTATTGATTCCTTCTAGAGTATTTTTAATTTCAGTTATTGTGTTGTTTATTACTGTTTGTTTGCTCTTTAGTTCTTCTAGGTCCTTGTTAAATGTTTCTTGTATTTTCTCTATTATATTTCCAAGACTTTGGATCATCTTTACTATCATTACTCTGAATTCTTTTTCAGGTAGTTTGCCTATTTCCTCTGCATTTGTTTTATACTCCAATTAAAAAAAAAAAAAAAGAGTGACTCTCTCTCTCTCTCTAAATGCACTGAATTTCTTGATTATAGACTAAATTCACCTATTTCCCTAAATACAGCCAGGTTGATCTCTAAAATAGTCAGTCAGTTGACACTCCAACAAGAAAAGCATAAGAAGTTCTCATTTCCCCACCAGCACTTGGTATTTTCTGACTTTCTCATTTTGCCAATCTGGTACATGTAAGGTGGTATTTAATTGTAGTTTTATTTTCATTTTCTGATTTCTTATGAGGCTGAGCTTCTCTTCCCATATTACTAGCTGTGTGATTTTCCCCTTCTCATACTTCACTCATTTTTTCTGTTGTGTTTCCCATCTTCTTCCTGACTTGCAGAAATAGCTTTTATATTTTAGATATTAATCACTTGTTAGTTTTCAACACCAAATATACCTCATTCCAGTCTTTCAATCTCTGAAAACTTTATGATGTGTTTGTTGCACAAACATACTTTGATGTGGGTAAATTTATCCACAGTTTGTGTATTTTGAGTCTTGTTTATGAAATCCTTCCATTCTGGGGTCACAAAGATACTAAACTACATTTCCACCCATTGGCTTTTGGTTTTACCTTTCACATTTAGGTTTTTGATCCAAATCTAGCTAAAGCATATTTTTTAAGGGAATAAACTTTATTATTTTTTCTACACAGTGAGTCAATTTTTCCAAATGTGGTTTCATCCCTGTCCCACACCAAGTTCCACACATTCATGGGTTTGTGTCTAGGTCAGCTTCATCACCAGAACACACTGGTTACATTACGAGGCTCTGTG
Organism: Hyperoodon ampullatus; assembly: GCF_949752795.1. NCBI lineage: Eukaryota > Metazoa > Chordata > Mammalia > Artiodactyla > Ziphiidae > Hyperoodon > Hyperoodon ampullatus. Next base: position 59,010,018 of record NC_136915.1, on the reverse strand, counting down.
ACACCTGACTATTTGGTGGTTAAAGTCCCTCCTCATTTTGCTCTTCTTTTTTCAAAGTGGTCTTGGGTATTCGAGAAACTTTATTCTTCCATATAGCTTTTAGAATCAGTTTATCAGAGTCCTCAAAAATTTCAGCTAGTACTTTTATTGGAATTATATTAAATTTATAGCTCAATTTAGACAATGTTAAATTGTCCCATTTATAAAGATGCTGTCTATTTGAAATTATTTAGGTCTCCTTTTATATCTTTTAATGGAGTTTCAAAAATTCCTCCTTAAAGTTTTAATGCATTCTTTTTTAGGTTAATTCCTAGATACTTTATACTATTAGTTTGCAATTTAAATGGCATCTTATTTTCTACTGCTTTTTCCAGTATTAATTTGTGTGTGTTATTCTTATTCTGGCAGACCTGCTAAACTCTCTAATTAGTTCTAATAATTTGTCTATTGCCCTTGTTAAAATTTCCATGTAATAATCTTACTAGCTGTACACTTAAAATATCTTCTCTTTTCAATCTTTGAATTAAATCTTATGCCTTTTTTTTTCTTGCTTTTATCTTGTAATTTTAAAGAGAATGTTCCTACATATCTTTATTACGATGATGCTTGCTGCATGTTTTTGGTAGAAAGTCTTAGCAAAGCTAAAATGTTTTCTTTTATTCATAGCTTTCAAATAGATTTTATTTTTATAAAATACTATTTATTTGGGCTTCCCTGGTGGTGCAGTGGTTGAGAGTCCACCTGCGTATGCAGGGGACACGGGTTCATGCCCCGGTCCGGGAAGATCCCACATGCCGTGGAGCGGCTAGGCCCGTGAGCCATGGCCGCTGAGCCTGCACGTCCGGAGCCTGTGCTCTGCAATGGGAGAGGCCACAACAGTGAGAGGCCCGCGTACCGCAAAAAAACAAAAACAAAAACAAAAACAAACTATTTATTTACTACAAACTTTGTTTTACTGAATACTTTTCTACATCTGTTAAGAAAATATCCTTTTTTTTCTCTTTCAGTGTTAAAGTAATGAATTACAATGATGCATTTTTCTGATACTGATCCATCTTTGTATTTTTGGGAGCAACACCTGCTTGATCATTCTGCACTCATATTCTTTTCTTTTCTTCTTTCTTTCTTTTTTAATAGACTTTATTTTTTAAAGCTGTTTTAAGTTCATGGCAAAATTGAGTGGGAGGCACAGAGATTTTCCACACACCCCTGCCCCCATACACACATAGCCTCCCCCACTATTGACATCTTGCATCAGAGTAGTACATTCTATAAGATTCCTGATAAATATTTTAGAGTACTTTTTCCCTTTCATTTACTTTTTTTCTCTTATTGGGACTCCTTTTAGGTGGTTGTCATTACTTCTCTTTTTATTCTTTCAGTGTTTTAAGTCTTCTCATTTTTCAAATTCTTTTCCCCTTTTGATGACTTTTCAAAGAGTTTCTCATCCAATCTTCCATGTACTCTTTCAATCTTCAGATGAGTCCTTTCTGCAATCCAACCCATTGAGTGAGTTCATTATTTCAACAACTGAACTTTCCATATTGAATCTCTTTATTTGGGCCTTTTCCACAACCACCTATTTCTGATTTATGTTCCTAACATCCTCTCTTATCTTTCTAAGGATACTTATTATGCTTATTCTAAACTCTTGCTCTTTCTGTTGTGCTGGTTATACTTCCTACCATACAGGTAGTCCCATTTGCTGCCTTTCTTTCTCAGAATTTGTGCCCCTCAGATTTCTACTAATTTTCTCCTTTGGGATCATGTTTTATTTTCTTGGATTGATCAGCAACCTTGGCCTTTATTTTTCTGTGGGGGGAGGAGTGAAAGTTTAGCCAGAGCTCATGCTCCTCCAGGTAAGTTTAGGTGGGGTGGAGGAGCTTTTCAGAGAGGAAAGCCAGGGAGCTTGTAGTGATTCACTCTAAGTTCTGCCTGTCTCTTGTTCCCTGTAGGTGTAGCTGGCAGCTCCAGAACCTACCCATGTCTCTGTGGATGGCACTGCTCTTCATGGGGGAGTGGGGCTGTTATTCTCTTTTTATAATTGCCAGGCCATGGGGTGGGTGGCAGAAGAAAATCTCAGGCACTCTTTGCCAGGTTCCAGGGCTTCCTTGAAGTTACTCTGCCCTGCCCTCCAGACTTTCCTGCCCATAGTAAAAATGCCCAGGCGATGGACATCTCAGGGCAACAAGGGGAAGAAAAAGGAGTGCAACTAGCAAGTGCTACCTGAGCCCTCCCCCTTCATCACTATTACCCATCCACAGGCACTCAGCCATCCTGTTCTGTCTCTCCTGTGGTAACTTCAGGGCAGGTTTGGTGGTGAGAGCCTGGAACCTGTGTGTTGGCTACCTTGCCAGGAACTGGAATTCCCCAGCCCTGGTTCTTTATCTTCATTTGCCTTGGTATCTTATTTTCTGGCTATGTCACAAGTTTGCTTTTGTTTTGGAGAATAAAATGTGTTCATTCAGTAATATGTATTGAGTACCTAGCTTTTGCCAGATGATGGGCTAAAATAGCCAAAGAGCCTTTCTAACCACTGCTCTCTTTTCAGTTAGCTAAGTAAATCAACCTGGCATTGCCCAGCCTCTGAGTCACCACACTTGCCAGGAACCAGCCTGAATTTCCTCCCCATCATGTTTGCCAGGGCATGCTCTCTCCTTTAGAACTCTGCTAACAACTCACCTCTCTGACACCCTTCAAAATTATTCCTTTAGCCTCTATCATTCGACTTCCCATCTCCATTTTCACTGAGAACTTATAAATAGAGTTATGAAGTCATAAGGTATTTGGAAAAAAGTGCCCATCTAAGAGACAGGTGGCTTGGTTTTTCAGTCCAGCTCTGCCACTAATTGTGTATATGATCTTGGCCAAGTTGTGTCACCTCCTGGGGCCTCAGCCTCTGATATCTGTGTGGGCCTCTATTTATGGCTGTACTGCTTTCTGTTTCTTGCCATAGTTTCAAGAATTCTTGAGCACAGGACTGGTATGAAATATTAAATATGTTTTACTTGTTGACTGGTGGGTTTAGCACACATTCAATTTTCATCATAAACCAACAAAATCATTCTGGTGCTTCTTGATATGCAATGCTGTGGCATATACCTTTTACAACAAAGTTGTCCCTACTTTCTCAAAATCAACATAATTCTGCCTCTTGGGGCATTATTTTTCTCTTCCTAGAAGGAAAGCCATTTATGTGAGTAGTGTGAACATATATTGAAAGAGAGAGAGACAAAAATCATGGTATGCTATTCTTACAGATCATGCAGAATTTGCATAAGACAAGAGGGCTCCAGGACGGGACCATGTGGTTTGCAAATCTGTCCTCCAGGTCTCGCTGGGGTGCACAACTACTCTTATTGGAAGGTTTAGGTGTGGCATTAGGAGAGACAATAGGCTCTTGAGATTTCTGGGAGTAGGACCCTCTTAGCCACAGCTCGGTTCTAGAGAACTGTTTCAATATCCTACCTTACCACCCCTCCACGTTCCTCCTTATTGAGCCTCACCCTTATTTAACACCTTCCATTATGAGAGGAAGAAGTGTGTCTCTTACATATTTTTTGCTGTTGGATCCCATCATCTTTCAGCTCCCCAGCAACTTCATTCCATTAATGATCCCCTTTCCCCTTTCCCTTCAACTCTTTCCCACCCCACTTCTCCTTTCCAACTTATATGCCGGCTCAGATCTCACTTTAAAGCAAACCCTCATGCTCTCACACCTGCACTACTTTGCCTGGCTAACACCATCTTGTCTCTCCATTTCTGTTCACATGTAGCCTCCTCTCCAAGCCCATGCTTCAGCTTTTCTCTGCTCCTAGAGTGCCCTGTGCACACCTCTAATATTACACTTATCATGTACTGCAGTTTATTTGTTTAAATGTCTACCCCTCCCACTGGACAAAATATAACTGTAGGACCTTGACTGTAGTTTTTACCTCTTGCTGAATTCCAGTTACCTTATATAGTAATCTCAATAAATTTTTGTTGAATCAATAATGTAGAGGCCAACTCTAAAATAATGAATGTGTCATTTTGAGAAGCTGTTTCGAAATCTAAATAAAGAAGCTGGAATGGGCCCAGAAAATTCAAGAGGCTTATATCCTCAAGACCCATCTGCAGTGAGGTTTAAAGAAGTAATGTATTTTGACATACTACATCTTAACAAGAGCAGGATACTAAACAGTGGTAAGATCTCAATTTCCCCCCAACAGAATTCCCTTTAAAACTTATATACATAGTACTTATTCATTGAAGAAAAAAATTTTAAATATAAAAATCACCTGTAATACCATATTGTAGATATGATTTCTGTTAATATTTCCATGTACATTCTTCTAGTTTTTTTTTACTATGCTAAAATGTGTATTTGTGTAAATATATATTTTTAAATGACATCATATTATGTATACTTTTGAAAGCTTACTTTTTCACTTATTATGTGCATCTTTCCATGCTAATAAAAACATAGCTACAATATCACTTTAATACTGGAGTGGGATTAAGGTGGGTGAGGGTCATGATATATTTAACCAATCCATCCTCTACTATTAAATATTTAGGCTTTGAGGTGTTTCATTATTGAGGTATTTAATTATCTCAAAAACATTTCAACGAACATTTTTGTGCTTACATTTTTTTTAAGCTCATGCCTTATTATTTGCTAGGATACATTTCTTTTTTATTGTTGTTGTTGTATTGGGTTTTTGTTGCTGTGCACGGGCTTTCTCTAGTTGCATTGAGCGGGGGCTACTCTTCATTGATGTGCGCGGTCTTCTCATTGCGGTGGCTTCTCTTGTTGCAGAGCACAGGCTCTAGGCACGTGGGCTTCAGTAGTTGTGGCACGCAGGCTCAGTAGTTGTGGCTCAAGGGCTCTAGAACTCAGGCTCAGTAGTTGTGGTGCACAGGCTTGGTTGCTCCACAGCATGTGGGATCTTGCTGGACCAGGGCTCAAACCCGTGTCCCCTGCATTGGCGGGTGGATTCTTAACCACTGTGCCACCAGGGAAGTCCCGAGGACACATTTCTAATGGCAAAATTTCTTGATCAAAAGATATGTTCATATTTAAAGTTTGTTAGTGTTACCAATTGCCAACTTTCTCTTAAGAAAGTTGTACCAATTTACACACCTGCCAGCAGTATACAAGGGTATCTTTTCCCCACACTCTCACCAATATAGGTGATGCTAATTCTACTTACTCTTTCTCCGTCTGGTTTGATTTCTCATGTTTTTTCAAAATTTGCATCTCATTGATTGCTAACTAGGCTAAACATTTTCATCTTTATTATTACTTTTATTTTATATTTATGTTTTGAGTAGCCTGTTCATATTCCATGATCTCTTATTATTTGAAAACTTATATATATAGATAATCAATACTCTTTTTTTTTTGCGGTACGCGGGCCTCTCACTGTTGTGGCCTCTCCCGTTGCGGAGCACAGGCTCCGGACGCACAGGCTCAGCGGCCATGGCTCACAGGCCTAGCCACTCCATGGCATGTGGGATCTTCCCGGACCGGGGCACGAACCCGTGTCCCCTACATCGGCAGGCAGACTCTCAACCACTGCGCCACCAGGGAAGTCCCAATCCTCTTTTTGCCAAAAATGGAGCATACATTTTTCTTAAATTGCTCTTTGCATCTTAAAGCCTTATTTATGGTGTTTTTAAATTTTTTACTTTACTATGCATAAAATTTACGTGTTTTTTTTCCCCATAGTTAATCCATCTTTTCCTTCAGGTTTCATGCCTTCCCCAGATGAGGCAGAGATTACCAGTTACCTACCAAATACCCTCTCCTCATCTTCTTTAGCAAAGGAACAGTGTATTTCTGAGCCTCCTTTGCAGTTGGGTGTGATCAGGTGACCAGTTAGGGTCAATGACTGCAAGGGTTGTTGTGTGACCTGGGGCAAAACTCCTCAAGAGTGAGAGTTGAGGCTTCTCCCTTCTTCTTTTCTGTTGCCTAGAAGGAAACAGCTAGAGCTCCAGCAGCCATCCTGGACCACTTCCATCTTGTGGATGGAAGTCAACTTGGCAGTGGGTACAGAAGGAAGGAGCCTGGAGTCCTCACAATGTTATGAAGCTGTCACACTAGCCCTGGGCTGTCCACCTCCAAATTTCTTTTATACAAGAGAATAAATAAGTCACTGTAGTCAGGCCTTTGGTAAGAGCAACTCTTACTCCTAAGAGTGATTCCTAACTCATATGCCAACCCAAGGTTATATCAATATTTATTTGTATTTTTATCTACTATATTACCTCTACATTTACAGATGTATGGCTGAAATGACATATAACCAAGGTTCGACAGTGTCTATAAGATAATCATTTTTGGTGGAAGCTTCTTCAAAATGATAATTGCTAGACCCCCATGTGGATAAACTGTTACACTGAACTTTAAGGAAGGATCTAATTATAGAGTTTTATTCTATCAGGCATTTTTTGAAAAAGTTAGGCCAACGATCTTGACTTGAAATACTTTTATTATACAGATCTTGAGAAATAGATTTAATATCTTTTTTTTCTTTGATGAATTACGGGCTTACATCCTAAGTTAGTTTTCAGGGGATGCAACTATAAAATGTGTATAGCTAGTTGGGAGGTTTTCAGTGTAGATAATTGGATACATATCTAAATTTGTGTAATAAAGAGCTGTATTATAGCAAAATTGTACCATAGTTCCATAACAGCCAGAATTTCATTTTAATACAATTGGTTTTAAAACATATTTTGACTATAGGTATGCTTTTTCTAGAACTTGACAACACATATTATTCTTGCTTCTGGAAAAATTAGCCAGATATTAGCGTTCAATTTAATGTAATGAATATTTCCTTAACTAGTATTTATTAAGCACCTGCTATGTATTAGTCTCTGTATTTAATCTCACAATGACCTGTAATTCAGGTAATAAAACCCCTAGTTTAGAGAGGGGGAAATTGAAGCTCAGAGGTGTTAATTCACTTGTCAAAGGACACTCACTGGCTAAATGGAAATTTCAGATGGCCTCTGAAGGCTGTTGACTCCAAATTCTAAACTCCTGTGTTACTTATACCAGGCCCTGAGCTGGACCTGAGGGAGATAAGAGATTAGTAAAACAATTTCCTACAAGTAATATTAAAGAAAATTTGGTACTTACCTTCCCCACACAGGTCCGTTATGTTAATATGAGTGGGCAAGGAACTGCCTTTCGAGTTAGCTGCAGACACGGACACAGCCCAGTTCCCAGTTCTGGGAATGACCCAGGTCCAGGAGGTGTGTTCTGTGATGTTCTGTAGTGTGGCTTTCCCTCCAGCTACCTCCTGCAAGGTCACTCGATAGTGGAGGATTTTTCCTTTTGCCTCTGATAGACTCAGATTCTGCAACAAAACACATCTACTTACTATGTACTCTCAGACAAGGTCACTGGATGCTCTATGCTAGGACCTCATGACTGCCAGCAGCAGGTGGCTACGTTGGAGTGACCTTTTTATTTACATCTTCTCATCTCCTCCACTGCACACTTTCATGTCTCCACCCAGCCCCGCCACTTAGAAAAAAAAATCAGTTAACATTTCTTAAAGCTAATTCTTAAAAACATATTGATTTTCCTTTCTTGCTTCAAAGTGACACTTCCTAATAGGAGAAAACTCAATTACATTCAATGGAACAAGTGAGGGATCTGAACTCAGAAGATCTGGGTTTGAGTTCCAGCTCTACCAATCACCAGCTGTGTGACCCTGGGCAAGGCATTCAGACCCTCTGAGTCTCCATTTCCAAATTTGTGAAACACACACACGTATATATTTTTATATAGAAAGTGCAATGCTGCTCCTGAAATCAAAAACAAGCTTTTTAAGAGCTAAACTAGTAAAATCCATACTTAGTGAATTGGATTAGCCATCTGTGCTAGGAAACTAAGACACTGTTTATAAATGTGTGACTAACAAGTTTTGGAACTGCAAGAATTCCAATTGAGATGGCTTGGGAACAATCCCAGAAAGTAAGCAGAAAACTAATTATTTGTACTGTAACCCTGTTTGGACAAGGACCATGGGAAACAGAAGCATTGGAAATGGGGAGTTGCCAAGGCCTGTGTTGGCAGTGCCTGTCCATGCCTAGTGCAGGGAGAGAAAGGCATTGCTCACCAGACTTAAGCATCACAGTTTTCTTGACAAGGCTCTTCCTTCCATGGGGTGTGGGGTGGCCTCAAGCCGCTGAAAGACACACCTTAGGATTGGCAAATGCCCCTTTCTCTGGTTCCCAGCTCCCTAAGCAATCTTTTAATAATTTGGTTTCCTATGTCATTTATCGTCATTTATCTGTCAGGAGAGGCTGGGCTAACATGAACATCTGGTTCACTTAAAATTTGTATCTTTCACCTAAAGTGAAAAAATTGGCCTTCTGATTATAATTTGGCTTCTGAAATAATTAGCATGCTGGGAGAAGATGTTCCTATCTGCTGACTCAAGCCTTCTGGTTGGCCCAACAGCTGCAATTCTCAGTATAAATTAATGCATGAACATCCATCTTTTTATATTTCAGGCTCTAGGGGCTTGAATAATGCAAATCATGTCCTAGGTACCCTTCTGGATCCACAAGACCCAAGCCTGGATCATAAACCATGGTCAACACACTGGGTGAATGCCATGTTGTTGGGGGCATTTTTGGGTGCACGTTCAGCCATTCCCTAGAAGACATCCTGTGTCCTGGCAAGAACCAAGAAAGTTAGCACTGCAAATGTCCATCACAGCTGATCTCATAGGCCCATTGTGTGGATTAAAACAAGTGAGTGCTTTTGACATTGTGATGTTCTGAACTGTTATTAATAAACATGCTCTTTGTCATAGGAGAAAAAACAAGATAAATTAAAGCAAAAGCTAGCTAGGGAAGACCATTCCCTCAGCTCTCTCTCACTCCATTCTTCCCTCCCTGTCCCCTGTGCAGCTCCAGAGGGAGGACTGGTGCCCATCCCAGGCACCCCACCCAAAGGCACTCCCCAAGAGTTAACTGGGCTCACAAAGCTCCCCATTCTTGCCAGGAACCCAAGGGGCAATAGGGAAACAGCCTGTATTACCACACGCTCATTGTCCTTCACAGACACCTCAGCAACCTCATGCAATCCAATGGTAGAGTGCTGACAGAAGGGAGGAAACGTCAAGTCCTCTTGGATCCAATGAACCTACCTAGAGACTGCTGTGGAAATCCAGCTGATCCCAGTGATCTAGTAAACAGAGGTGTGGGTTGGAAAGATGAGTAAATGTTCCCAGAGGGCAGGGAAGGGCTTGGACCCACCTTGCATTATTGTTGAGTTGCAAATATCAGTGAGAAGGTGAGGATGGGGCCGAGTTAGACAAATAAATATGGTACCTCTTGACTTATGCTTGTATAAAATGTCAAGCTCCAGTTTGGCGATAAAGGTTAACATCTCTCAGATAACTGGTCTCTTTAACCAAACTGGAAAATGGGTCTAACTTGTCCAGCAGGGTCCATAGAATAAAAGATTCAATGAGTTCAATGAGCCAGTGGGAAAACAGGTATTTAGCTGGAGGGGCACTCAGTCTCCTGAAGCAACTAAAAAGAGTGTGATTAGGTTGGTTAAAAAAAACCAGTAACATCAAATTTGCAAATCATGTATACAATGCATTACCCCTCGATGACACCTGGCCCTGACGGAATGGAATATCATCCCAGAACAACAGAACAGAAGGGATTCTACAGATTAACAATTAATTCAGTGTTTCATTTTATCAATGGGGAAACTAAGCCCTGGGGACAAGAGATGACTTGCTTAAGGCCACTCAAGGGACAGATAGAGGGGCTGAGAGTGGAATCCAGGGCTCCTGACTTCTGGATTCATGACCCCTCCACTCTGACTCACTGCTCCCTCTATCGGCAAGCCTGAGACAATGAACTGGTGAGTACAAGTGCCATGTTGCATAGTTGGATCCCCATTCACCCTTCTGGCCCAGAGTTGCAAGGCACCTGGAACATCAACAGTGGGCATGAGGTCAGCAATTTGGGGAGAGTGGAGATCCAGAATTCTTTTTTTCCAGAGCCAACGAGCCCTGAGTCAGAAGGAGAGAAGCTCTGAACTGAGAAAAACCTTGGCCTGAGGAGCCAGCTGGGTCTTCTTGGATAAATTTATTTTTACTCTAGTGTTTGTTTATTTGGGTGGGTGAGAAGGGGGAATCTATCATTTATTGGGCCATACCATGAGTCAGAAGCTCTACATCTATTGTCATATTTATTCCTTATAACTCCCCATTCTGATGAGGGTGCTAATGCTTAGAGAGGTTAAGAAACTGACTCAAGAAGTCCCTACAAATTAAAAAAAAAAAAAAAAAGGTCCTGAAGAACCTAGGGGCAGGACAGGAATAAAGACGCAGACTTAGGGCTTCCCTGGTGGCGCAGTGGTTGAGAATCTGCCTGCTAATGCAGGGGACACGGGTTCGAGCCCTGGTCTGGGAGGTCCACATGCCGCGGAGCAACTAGGCCCGTTAGCCACAACTACTGAGCCTGCACTCCGCAACAAGAGAGGCCGTGATAGTGAGAGGCCCGTGCACCGCGATGAAGAGTGGCCCCCACGTGCCACAACTAGAGAAAGCTCTCGCACAGAAACGAAGACCCAACACAGCAAAAAAATTAAAAAAAAAAAAAGACGCTGACTTAGAGAATGGACTTGAGGACACGGAGAGGGGAACAGTAAGCTGGGACGAAGTGAGAGAGTGGCATGGACATATATACACTACCAAACATAAAATAGATAGCTAGTGGGAAGCAGCCGCATAGCACAGGGAGATCAGCTCCATGCTTTGTGACCACCTAGAGGGGTAGGATAGGGAGGGTGGGAGGGAGGGAGATGCAAGAGGGAAGAGATATGGGAACATATGTATAGCTGATTCACTTTGTTATAAAGCAGAAACTAACACACCATTGTAAAGCAATTATACTCCAATAAAGATGTTAAAAAATATAAATTAAAAAAAAAAGTCCCTACAGAAAAGTAATGTGAGATTTTAGTGCTCCCCTTGGTGGATATGAGAGAGGAGGGTGATATCCAGACGGAGTCTCGGGTCCCTGGGAGCATCTCAAAGACAGGGTACTTCTTGTCCCTTCTTGGGCAGTGCTGAGAGTGGGTTTCAAGCCAGTGGTCCTACTGTTGTTGTCACCCTCTCCTACTGGTAAGAATACACTAAAAAGGAAAAGCTGTCCACTGCCTCTCTCCCTTTGGTCTTCTTTCTGCTCTGTCCTGTGGAAAATGATCTAAACTTAATGAACGTGGCCTTTCTGACTTCGCTTTGTCTGAGAAGCAAAGAGTGAACAGCTCCCTCATAAACCATTATAAGAATTCTGCTGCCTGAAAAGGCTTTCAGCATCAAAAATAACTTGGTGAATGTAATCCAAGAAAGGACAGAGTCTGATGCATTTGTGAATGCGTGCCCCGTTTGTGTTTTGAAGTATATTATAGGAAAGGTGTTTCTGTGAATTGATAAATCATTTCCTCTTAAGACTTCAAAAAAACTACTGTACTTATAATAAAGTAATATTTTACTTCTGAACTTCCCCTGATGCAAATAATAACTTTTAAAAAACTGTTAGAGCTTAGCCTGTATCAGAGAAGAGAGTCTGTAATCAACACCCCTTGGAAAGCTGGGCAGTTTGAACACTTATTAGTCACAGCTTTATCTGTGAAGATTTTTTTGTTTTTTGTTTTGGTTTTGGAACACTGCTGACTTGGTTCTTGTTATTCGGGAAGATCTTTTGCTTTTCTGCTCCACCACCTAGCAGCCACATGACCTTGGGCAAGTTATTTCACCTCTCTGAGCCTCAATTTCCTCATCTGTAAAATGAGGATAATTCTATAGGCAGCATAGGCTTATTGGAGGATTCAATGAGCTAAGGGAAGTAAACTGTTTCAAGAGTGTTTGGTGCATGACAGATATGAAGACACTTGGTGGGTACTCTTCTCTCACTTAACTCTAATATAAAAATCATCAGAATTGGCACTTTTCCCATCATACTTATATGGCTCTTCTATTAATCTTGACCTGGCTTATACCACAGTTTTCTATGGAAGTTTCACCAATGTCATACAGTTGATTACAAAGTATATGCAATTTGTGGGTTTAAGTCTGGGTACCTTGACTTCAGAACTTATGACTGCCTTCAGCAACCCCGGTCCAAAGTGAAGACAATCCTCACCTGGAAGTTTTAAAAATCATTGTACTGGAAATTTCCATCTGTGGATCTATCTCCCCACTAGCCTGTCAGTTCATCTTTGCATCCTCAGTGTCATGACCAGTGTTTGCCTCCTAAGAATGACCTGGCAAACACTTTTCACAATTCTCATTTTCATACCAACATCATGTTATATATGCTTTTATTATCTGCACTGTACTCATGAGGCAAGTAAGGCACAGAGAGTTTAAGCACCTTGCTCAAGAACACAAAGTAAGTGGTAAAGCTGGAACTTGAACCCAGCTAGCACAGCTGCTCTATCTGGAGGATGAAGTCTTAACTGCTGTCATGCTGGCACTTAGTAGGCATTCCCCAGGTGTTCTGCTACTCTGGACTGATTTAATTGATAGTCATACCTCCTGGTCGTTACCCGGGCATAATGATGTCTATCTTGTTTTACAGCTAGAAAACAGCAAAATAATGGAAACTTTTTAAGAGCAAAGCTTTAACTCCCCTTCCATCTCTGTTTTCTATCTTCTGTTAATTCTCTGCTACTTACTCTTATCTTCGTCACTGACCACATTCTGCTATCCAACCCAAATTCCCTGCATTGCATCTGGTACAGTACGTGTGACTAGTAAGCAAGGGAAAGCAACCTGTTCTGTCTGAAAATATCCCCAGAAATGCTGTGCCAGCCTGTGATGAGACAGGGTTGGGAAAGGGAAGGAGAGAGAGTTGAATACTGCAGCAAAACTAATCTTCCCATCTGCTGCTTTTGTATTTAAACATTGATTCTGAGGTTGGATACCTCCTATAATTATATAAGGGCCTCAGGCTCCTGGCAGCCAATCTTCCCTGGGGATTTACAATAGACCTTTGTCCTCCATCAATATAAACCAGGTTACAAATAATACTTTCTACTTTTACTGAATCCCTTTCATATGAGGAGGCCAAAGAATTCAGCCCTTCAGTGCAATGTGATACAGGTTGCAATATTCTTCTTTCACCAAAGACAAAGACAGGGAGAAAGAGACCAAGTGAATATACTGAATAAGCCGCTCCTGGTCTCAACAGTCTGAGGCTGTGCTGTAAACTGGTGTATGGGGCTGGCTCTTTTCTCTTTCTTCTTGACTTCTATGGTTTGAGGGTAGCTGTTTATCCAAATGAATTACTTCATTGAACAAGTGAATATAAAACACCCAGTCTTTTCCCCACCTTTGGAACCAAAAGATTCCCTAGCTCTCTTCTGTCTTGCTTGTTAAGGCTCAGGAGACTGGTTGTCGTCCACTGCAGGAGGGAGCTCTGCAGCCTTCAAAATGGGGCTCTCCTGACCCGAGATGGGCTGCTATCTGGAGGGTGAGCCCCTGGCCACTGTGCCATACTGGCACTTAGTAGACACACCAGTTGTCAAAGACATAGTAGGAAAAAAAGAATGTAAAATAGCTCATTAATATTTTTTAAATCAATTACATGTTGAAATGATAACATTCCAAATATATCTGTAAGTAAAATGTATTATTAAAATTGTCCACCTATAAACAAGACCAAAAGACAACCCTCAGAATGGGAGAAAATATTTGCAAATGAAGCAACTGACAAAGGATTAATCTCCAAAATATACAAGCAGCTCATGCAGCTCAATAACAAAAAAAATGAACAACCCAATCCAAAAATGGGCAGAAGACCTAAATAGACATTTCTCCAAAGAAGATAAACAGATTGCCAACAAACACATGAAAGAATGCTCAACATCATTAATCATTAGAGAAATGCAAATCAAAACTACAATGAGATATCATCTCACACCAGTCAGAATGGCCATCATCAAAAAATCTAGAAACAATAAATGCTGGAGAGGGTGTGGAGAAAAGGGAACACTCTTGCACTGCTGGTGGGAATGTGAATTGGTACAGCCACTATGGAGAACAGTATGGAGGTTCCTTAAAAAACTACAAATAGAGCTACCATATGACCCAGCAATCCCACTACTGTGCATATACCCTGAGAAAACCATAATTCAAAAAGAGTCATGTACCAAAATGTTCATTGCAGCTCTATTTACAATAGCCAGGAGCTGGAAACAACCTAAGTGTCCATCATCGGATGAATGGATAAAGAAGATGTGGCACATATATACAATGGAATATTACTCAGCCATAAAAAGAAATGAAATTGAGCTATTTGTAATGAGGTGGATGGATGTAGAGTCTGTCATACAGAGTGAAGTAAGTCAGAAAGAGAAAGACAAATACCATATGCTAACATATATATGGAATTTAAGAAAAAAAAATGTCATGAAGAACCTAGGGGTAAGACAGGAATAAAGACACAGACCTACTAGAGCATGGACTTGAGGATATGGGGAGGGGGAATGGTAAGCTGTGACAAAGTGAGAGAGAGGCATGGACGTATATACACTACCAAACGTAAAATAGATAGCTAGTAGGAAGCAGCCGCATAGCACAGGGAGATCAGCTCGGTGCTTTGTGACCACCTAGAGGGTGGGATAGGGAGGGTGGGAGGGAGGGAGACGCAAGAGGGAAGAGATATGGGAACATATGTATATGTATAACTGATTCACTTTGTTATAAAGCAGAAACTAACACACCATTGTACAGCAATTATACTCCAATAAAGATGTAAAAAAAAAAATTGTCCACCTGTTTCTTTTTATTTTCTAAAATGTTGCTACAAGAAAGTTTTAAGGTACGCATGTGGCTTGCATCCATGGCCTGCTTTATATTTCTATGGGATAGCACTTCACTAACGTGATCCTTCAAGCCAAAGTCGTGTCCCCAGGGGGTCTCCTGTCAAATGTTCTCTCACCCTTGTCCTGACTAACTTGTTCTTCTGGGGAGCTCCAGTATTAACTTCTTCTTTTTTTTTTTTTTTAGGGTCAGAAAACTTTAATAACACCTGGACAGAATCAATACTAACAATTTAAGGGGAAGTTTATACATGATATTTTCTAAAGATTTAAAATATTCCAAAACATTTTATCCTTAAAATTCAGTTTAAACAAACAAGCAAACAAACAAAAACTTCACCCTATTTAACCCTCAGCAACTCGACTGTGGATTCCCTTTACCCACACCTCGAAATCCTTCCAACCAATAAAGAAACTAAAAAGCAGAAACTCATGTGGGATTCTGACTGCCAGGCCTATCTTTCGATGTGTAGACTCTCTTATGCCTTTGTCCTTCTGATGCTCCATCTCCTTTTTTTTTTATTTTTTTGCGGTACGCGGGCCTCTCACTGTTGTGGCCTCTTCTGTTGCGGAGCGCAGGCTCTGGACGCGCAGGCTCAGCGGTCATGGCTCACGGGCCCAGCCGCCCCGCGGCACGTGGGATATTCCCGGATCGGGGCACGAACCCGTGTCCCCTGCATCGGCAGGCAGACTCTCAACCACTGCGCCACCAGGGAAGCCCTGATGCTCCGTGTCTTAACTGCAGTGACTTGCACGTTGCCTGAGCTCCACTTTGTTCTATGGTTCACAAAGTTTGTCAGCTGCATAGAGAATGGAAGATGCTGAAATCTGCAGTATTACATTCTGAAAGGTCTCTCTGACTCCTCACCCGTTCCCCTGCCTGGCCATCATCCCCCCAGCCGAACCTTGAACCCCTCCTTAACACCTGAGGGCCCTCACCATCTCCTTGCTATTTCTGTCCTCCTGCTGGACTGTGAGCTCAAGAACATGGAGCCTGGACCTGGCTTGTTCACTTCCATATCCCCACATGCAGCATGGGCTCTAGGCCTAAAGAGGGGTTTTCATGTATTTGTTTGCTTGAATGAATAAATGAATGAGTGAGTGAATGAAGGAGTGAATTCAGCTCCATCTGCACACAGGTATTTCTCTTCCAGACCCATGGCCCAAACCACCATTTCAGAAAGTTTGTGACTTGCTATGATCGAGACAGTGAGAGGACACTGAAGAAATTTACAGAGGAAATTGGAAAGGTTAATGTGGCTTTAACCCATCATCATATCTTTACATACATCATCCCCATATATATTCGAGATGACTTTCTTCTTAAAGGATAGAAGCTGTTTTAACTGAAGGAAAAGTGTGCTGGAATCATGGATTGAAATGCTTTGTCAAAGCAAAGGAAACGGTATGAAAGTTTGTGCAGAAGGAGATGATAGAGGGAATCTGAGGGAAAGAATCGGTGACACTCCTCCCCCCCCCTTAAAGGGCTCTAACCCAACACTGGGGCTGTTGGTAACACAGCAACAGTTTCTACCTGTTATTGCATTTACTGTTTTAAAAACACCCAGGTGTTTTTGCTTGATTCATAGATTAGGTTCTACTTTTTGGCTTCAACATAGAAAGTATTTTTTCTCTTAAAAGCAACTATGGGGACCTCCCTGGTGGTCCAGTGGTTAGGACTCTGGCTTGCACTGCCACGGGCATGGGTTTGATCCCTGGTTGGGGAACTAAGATCCTGCAAGCTACATGGTATGGCCAAAAATTTAAAAATAAAAAATTGTTAAAAAGAAACTATGGCAAAAAATAGTACAGGATATTTTTGAGGAAATGGAGTTTTTTGGAGAAACCAAGGTGTGGGAAAACGAGTAACTACGTGGGAACCAGAACATCAAAGATCTCCTTTACCCTCAACATATTCGCACACCCACCTGCATAAATACACACGCATATAGATACATTCATACACATTCACACTCACACACTCATACATATACACCCACACTCATACCCACATGTATCCCACACACTCACACCTTCACACTCACTCACAACAGAGGGTGATTCACATGTTGGAATTTAACACCTAATGTGATGGTGTCAGGAGGTGGGGCCTCTGCAAGTTGATTAGGTCCTGAGGGTGGAGCCCCCATGGGTGGGATTAGCACTCTCTAAGAGACCCTAGAATGCCGTCTAGCCCCTTCCACCACATGAGGATACAACAGAAGTCTGCGACACAGAAGAGGGCCCTCACCCAACCATGCTGGCAGCTGGATCTCAGACTTCCAGCCTCCAGAACTGTGAGAAATTGATCTCTGCTATTTATAAGCCCCTAGTCTATGGTATTTTATTATACTAAGACACATACATGCACAACATACATGCCCGCGCACTCACACACGTACTCACATATACACACCCACACACTCACATCCCTCCCACGCATACAAAACTCACACGCATTCACACACGTGCACTCACTCACATATACAACACACATGCACACACACCACTCCAGACACGCACATTCACACATCCTCAACTTCCCCCACACACACCGGGGCTGTACCCATTCAGCACCAAGCTGTTCTCCCCTAGTGTAAACATCCTACAAAAACGAAAGGTCTCACTTTTCCCTATCTGCAAGAGAAACGTGTTCTCTGTGTTCACAGGCTGATGGGGTCTTACCTGGGGCTTCCTTTGGTGCCAAAGCCCCAAATTCCCCTTTGCAGTGGCGGGGTGTCCCCCTTATCTCATTTCCCAGTATTGATCAAAGTGAAAAAAGAAAAATCAGCCACCACACACGTCTGCTTCCTTTCCCCAGCGTGGTCTGACTGAGGCCCCACCACTTGATACGGCTACAGTGTTTCTTTCTAGCCTGAGGTTTAGATGAGTTCCTTGTGTCACAGCACAGTCCTGTGCGTGAGACTCCCAAGCCTGCCTAAGGGGGGCAAGAGGAATCCCCAGGCGGATGAGTGGGAGAGGGGTGGTTCCAGAGGGCAGTACTTCCGCCCAGGAAAGGCTTCCAGCACAAGCATCACATCATGGAATCCTCTCATGGGAAATCACTTCCCCTCCCTAGACCTCAGTTTCCGTGTTTGTAAAACCAGTGTTGGAACTGCATGCTGCTTAAATGCCCTTTGGCTCTAGAGGTCTGGGATTCGTGGTTCTGGGGTCCAGAGCAGGACTGCTCATCTCAGCAACTCCAGTCGGGGTTTAATTGCCTCTCCCAGGTGGGTGGAGAGGCAACTGAAGATGCCCAGGATTCGACAGAGAAGGACTAAATCCTGTAATGACCCTATAAAACTGAAGACTGAGTCCAACTTTCCTTTCTCAGGCTGGGCAATCACTGAAGGTTTTGAAGGTCCCGTCACGACTACCATCTGGCACAAGGTTATAGAAGCTTCTAGTATTTACATTTCTGGTTTCTTATTCAAAATCGATTCCAGTCCAAAGCATCCTTCTTGGGCTCACATTTCTGGATCCACTAAAGGAAAGATTTTCTAACTTATCTATAAGAGATGCCATCAAGGCATGGGCTTCCTCCAAAGCGATTCTCCCTGTCCCAGAAGGTCCCAGATATCTGTCTGTCCTGGCTGGGCTGGGAGCAATGTTTATGAGAGAAAGGGTGGGCTAGAAGAGCTTTAAAGCCTCTTTGAATTTCAAGACTTCATTTTAGAATCTAAACTTCGTGAGGAATAGGGACAGGATCAAGATGCGCAGCAGAGAGGAATTTGCATATGCAAGCTTGCTAAGCATTATCTGTTGGCTAACAAATAGTTATTTTGACTTTGCTCTGACATTGGTTTCAGGGCACTCTGCTCATGCCTGTTCTAAATTCTCTTTGTGACAGTACACACAGATACAGCACCAGGCATGTTGCTTACCCTGTTAGGATAAAAATCATGATGCAGTATCATTTAATTTTTCCTTGGTGGCCCCCGTGATTTTTCTGCGTTTGTGTCTTCTCATTTACTGGGCCCTACGATGGCCTTGTCAGCTCTGCAGGTACCAGGATCATTACCCTCATTCTACCGAGAGAAACCCTAGAGTAGAGAGGAGTGAAACGGGACCAGAATAGAGTATCTTTTCAGGTAACTGTAAAGTACATTTTGGGACGAGGGATCTTTATGGGAGGAAGAATATTCATTTTAACCAGTTGCTTACTTCTGAAAACGAAAACCAATAGCCAGGAATTGAGCTGGGTTCTTCTATACTATTTACAAATTATGGCTGCTCTAAATGCCTTGCTTTAGGAATAATCTTGCTTTATTTGAACAATGCTTTATTTTAAGATAAATTTTAAGCTGCAGTTTTAGTTTCAAAGTGAAGAACTTGATTATGACTCACCAAGCTATTTATAGTAGACTCCTCTTATGCCAGACATTTTGTGTGTGTGTGTGAGAGAGAGAAAGAAAGGGAAGGAGGGAGAAAGAGCTCATTTCTTAAAACTGAAGAAGATTGCAATTATCAAAATCTATCAAGCTAACCCCATCAGAAGTCTTTATTACTCTGACTTCTGGTTTCCTGCTCATCAGCTTCATAATTCCAAAACTGTTTATTTACCCTTAACTAGAAGAACTGTCGTAAAAGGGATGTAAGTTTTGGGAAATAAAACCTCTTCTTACGAACATGCCAATCAGTAGCTCAATTCAAATAGTATTTTTTTGGACAAAGATGAGTCATGCTGTAGCAGAAAGGGCTCTGGATGGGTTTCAGTCCCAGCTCTGCACTTAGTAGGTGGGTGACTTTGAGAAGAACCTCCTTTCTTTGACTCTCAGTTTTTTCATGTGTTAGTGGGGATACTAGTATGTACCTCTTAGAGTTTTTGTAAGGATTAAGTGAAATGATAATGCCAGCTTTCAGTACTCTGTAAAACTTTTACATTTTGTAATAACATTAGGCCTCATTGTTTTCTGGAAGGTTGTTCAGTTTACTACTGTTTTACTACTATTCGTAAGGGCTGCTTTCTTTGACTATTCCTATTATTTTCTACTATTATTAGTATTCCTGAAGTAGAGCAGCTTTTTTTCCATCCTTTCCCTTTTCAATGACCATAGAAAACATACTGTTTTCCATTTGATATTTTTTTAACATCGTTATTGGAGTATAATTCTTTACAATGGTGTGTTAGTTTCTGCTTCATAACAAAGGGAATCAGCTATACATATACATATATCCCCATATCTCCTCCCTCTTGCATCTCCCCCCCCACCCTCCCTATCCCACCTCTCTAGGCGGTCACAAAGCACCGAGCTGATCTCCTTGTGCTATGCGGCTGCTTCCCACTAGCTATCTGTTTTACATTTGGTAGTGTATATATGTCCATGCCACTTTCTCACTTCATCCCAGCTTACCCTTCCCTCTCCTCGTGTCCTCAAGTCCATTCTCTACATCTGCGTCTTTATTCCTGTCCTGCCACTAGGTTCTTCAGAACTTTTTTTTTAGATTCCATATATATGTGTTAGCATACGGTATTTGTTTTTCTCTTTCTGACTTACTTCACTCTGTATGACAGACTCTAGGTCCATCCACCTCACTACAAATAACTCAATTTCATTTCTTTTTATGGCTGAGTAATATTCCATTATATATATGTACCACATCTTCTTTATCCATTCATCTGTCAATGGACACTTAGGTTGCTTCCATGTCCTGGCTATTGTAAATAGAGCTGCAATGAACATTATGGTACATGACTCTTTTGAATTATGGTTTTCTCAGGGTATATGCACAGTAGTGGGATTGCTGGGTCATATGGTAGTTCTATTTTTAGTTTTTTAAGGAACCTCCATACTGTTCTCCATAGTGGCTGTATTAATTTACATTCCCACCAACAGTGCAAGATTGTTCCCTTTTTTCCACACCCTCTCCAGCATTTATTGTTTGTAGATTTTTTGATGATGGCCATTCTGACTGGTGTGAGGTGATACCTCATTGTAGTTTTGATTTGCAAGAAACCATATTCTTAAACATCCACAGCTTTAATTTCCCCCCAAATGAATAAGTGAGGTTGCATGGTCACTGTTGGGCATATTGTATGAATCAGAAGAGAAGGTGTAGTGAGTGGGGTCAAAGGGTGGACATGCTCGGGGATGGGAGGGAACACTGATCCGACTGGAAGTGGGTGAGGGAAAGATGTAATTGTGTGGAGGCAGGAAGTCAGAGTTTTCACCCTTGTTTGGGAAAAATAAATGACACAGAATCAAGTACCATGAGGACGTGGCTGAGAAAATGAGCTCCAATACAGACTCTGAAGGCTCATACCAAAGCCACTATGGAAACAGAAAGTCTTTTTCTGGCCTTGAAACTTATCATTCAAATATGTAATTCTCTTCATATGTCAATTATATCTCAATAAAAACAAAACAAAACACCCAAATCTATAATTCTCCTGAATTTTAAGTGGACACTGCAAACTTACCTTCCAGAAAAGAGAAATCTGTTGTCTATTGCAGTCAATGTGCTGTCTCATGTACCAGACATCTAATGTTCCAGTAGGCTCTGTTTGGAAGGGGAAAAAAACAGTTTCATATATACATATATATCTATACAATATGAATACTTTGGAAGTCAATTGGTTATTCATTAAATAATTCAGGGGGAGTAGGATTATAGGATAATTTCAATTTTCTTTGTGTCCCAGTATCTTCCTTTTTCTGTTGTTACACAATGAACATGTATATATCTTTGACTACAGAAGTCAGAAAAAACAAGGTTAACTTGAAGGCAAATTTTAAAAAATGACGAGGAAATTAGCTTCTTAACTTACTCTTAAAATGTGTATTAGTAAAACAACTCAAAGAAAGTACGTGTGGTTAATTCTTTTTTATTGGAATGCAGAAAGAAGTCTCAACAGAAAAATAAACATAAATCATAAGGGAAACATTTTTTTGATCCTGTAAAAATACAAGATACAAATGATGAACTTTGTGTTCATCTCCGTTCCTGAACTTATGCTGGAGTATAATTATTTGGTTTTATGATCATTAGACAATAATCTATTTGTAAGGAAGCCTATCTCATTCATATTAATACTCCTCATACTTAGCACAGTGCTTAGAATGTAACAGACTCCCAGTTACTCTTTGTTAAATGATGAATAAGCAAATAAACAAACCAGGCAATATTATCTACTTGATGCTGAAACACAGGCTGAACTCATAGAAGAAATAACCACCAATCCATAAGACGATGGTCAAATATTACCTTATTTAATTTGAGAAAGTCAATCAAACATACTTGAAAAGAAACTGAATAATCAACTCCTGTGTCTAAGAGTGTGTGTGTGTGTGTGTGTGTGTGTGTGTGTGTGTGTGCATGTATGAATGGGTGAAGTAGTTTTATTTCTCCCACTGTCAGATTTGTTTTGATTTACAGCCAGGGGTGGAATCAGCAGAAGCAATCCCTGAAAACAGGCTTCAATTGCACCAACCTTACTTGTGTAACAGTGACATTCAGAGTATATTAGGGTGAGGCTATCTTGGGGTTCCTTTTGGAGCAGCAAGTTCCATTTAACCAGATGGAAATTTCCAGAAACTAAGTCCCATCTGGAAAGCAGAAGACAAACAGCCAGAGAGGGGAGAAGAGAAAGAAGGACAGGGAGGGAGCACATGTCCCAGCACATACTATGGGCAGGCCCTTTGTGGGCCCATTCAATTACATCTCCCGTCCTCCTCAGCCCTGTGATGCACTAGCTTCAGTGCAGTGGTTAAAGTGTGAGCTCCAGAGCCAGACCATCTATGGGCAAATCCCAGCTCTGTGATCTTGAGCAAATGTTTACCATGTCCTCAAGCCAAGTTCCTCATCTGTCAAATGAGGACATTAATTCTACACATCAGATGGGGCTGTTGTGAGAATGTAAATTAACGGAAGAGTGCTGACACATGGTAAATACTCAGTAAATTTTGCTGCTGTGTTTTCTTCCTTTGAGAACTGAAGTACTGAGAAGTTAAGGAACTTGATCAAGGTTCCAGAAGTAATCATCGGAGAAGCCAGGCTTTGAACACAGCTCTGTTTTGTCACGTAGCCTGTGCTCTTTGCTCTGCATCATGTGGTTGCCTGGCTCTGTGAAGGGTTATGATTTCTCTATAAAACTTACATCCTCCATCAGGTACACCTTTCTATTCTCTTCCTTTGTCACTTCCTCTTCCTGTCTCCTTTTTTTATTTCTAAACATTCACTTCTTTTCTTCCCATTCTCTTCCCACCAGTGCTAGTATTTACCCTCGCAGCCAGGAATTAGAAGTAAGAAATGAGTACAGAAGACATTCTGAAAGTGCTCTCAATCGTTCAGGATTACAGGGACCCAGGAGTCAAGCTCAGAACATTTTTTTTGCTAGTCCAGGTGCATAAAAGGAAAAAAGCACAGGCAACAGAAGGAAAGGGGGCCTGACATTTATTAACCACCTACCGTGTGCCAGGTAATCTTTGGACACTTTATATACACGATCTCACTTAATCCTCACACAAGGCAGAGGGTACATGTGATTATACCTGTTTTGCAGCTGAGGACAAGGAAGTTGACAAATGCTAAGTGATTTACAAAAACCGTGGAGCTGGTAATGGCAAAGCTAAGAGCCGAGCCCAGGTCTCACTGTCTCCAAAGACCCCGCTCGTCCATTACAGTCCACCGTGTTGAGAAAAGATCTGAACACTCCACAAACTAGATAATCCAGACATTGACTACATAATCAGGATTTGGAAACTTGGGTGTGCTCCGTGTCAAAGCCAGTGGACGTGTTCCATGGTGCTAAATGTCTTCAGTAAATTACATATTGGTAAGAAATTTAAAGGGAACACTCATTGCCTCTCATTGTCACTCATTGCCTCTACAACCTACCAGATTATTACAGAGCTAAGAATCAAATTCTAGAGTCATATTTTGTTCAAAGGATAAATTGCAAGTGAAGCTGAAATTTTAATGGTGCCCACTTGCAGCGTAAGCCTCTATGGGAGAGAAATCACTAGCCAACTCTGTATGAGTGTCAAGTGTAAAATTTCATGACCAGGAATGTCAAACCATTGCTGCTTAGAGCAACTTAAGGGATAATATTAGAGACAATCTTTGACATTCAACTGTCATAAAATCACTTAAAGTCCTAACCTCAGTGTTATCTAACAAAAGACAGATAAAACTATTATGGGTAGATGAGAAAAGGAAAGTCAAAGGCCCATATGTCCAAATGACAAAAAAAGATGGGTACAAATGATTAAAAATATGAATATTGAGAAATGGAAGTCAGTTCTCCTGAGATGAATGTACCTTCAAGGTAAAGGAAAAAACCATTGGGTTAAAGAGGAGGGAATCACCAATATGAAAAAAGAGGACATCCTAAATTAAGCAGAAGATCAGCTTAACTGACCTAACTGACCTCGAGGGTTCTTTCAACTCTAAATCCCAAGATTCTAGGATTCTATGAAACAGTACATGTGGTAAATAAATCAGGGCCAAGCCATGTGCTGCTTCTGAGGTTAGCATCCGTCTCTGAAGCCAAGGCAAGTGCAAGGGTGTGAACAAGAGCAATTGAATTGCAAGTGGAAAGCAATCCCTCCACAGAGATTTTAGCAGGCAGTGGAGTGGAGTAGAAAGATCTCTAAGAGCAGTGAAAATGGAGAATTTAACACAAAGTAAATACGAAAAAGGAATATCTTGGGAGAGTTCAAGTAGTGGGCTAAATTGAACCCATGAGAATATTTTGGTCCAAACCATGCTCCAAGCAGGACAAGATAGAGATAAGTCATTTGCCATCTTGGTTCCTCCATGTCCACTCTTTGGGCTGTGATACGTTTCTCTAAAATCTAGTTTCAAATAACTCAAACAGATTTACAAACACCCATTTGCTTAAACAATTTTTTAGTGGTATACTCTTGCCTTTTTACGTTACCACCTGCTATGTCTCCATGGGAAGCCCTACACAGATGCCCCCACCCTTCCTCCTCTTTGATAACTTTCAACACTTGGTTCACTCTCTCTTTCCACTCCTTTCTGTCACTAGTTTTGCTGGTTCATCATCCACCCTGGTGTTCCTTCCCAATGGCTGGTACTGTCCCTCCCTCCACCTGCTCACTTCCAATGATTTGATTCTCTCAACTTCTTCACTGAGCAAAAGGAAGCAATCAGACAGGGATTCCCTAATCTTTCCACCCTGGAAACTTTCGAACTTCCCCATCAATTCCCTAACACAGCACCCCTACTGATTTTACTGTGGATGAAGCATCCCCACTTCCATCAAAGACCAACATCTTGAGTTCTGGATCCCATCCTCTTGCTTCATCAAGGAACTCTCTCCCACCATTATCCTACTTCCTGTATCACTAATTTCTCCCTCTCTGCTGGGCCCTTATCATCACCTTGCAAATGTATTGTATTATCTCTGATCCTAAAAGCAAAAACAAATAGGGAATTTCTTAATACCACATCCTGCTCCAGCTACTGCCCAACTTCTCCGCTCTCCTTCACAGAACTTCTTGAAGAGTTGTGAATGGTCACTGTCTTTATTCCCTCACCTAACATTCACTCTCAAGAAATGCCAATTTATTCTGTCCCCATCACACTACTGATGCTGCTCCTGGTCGGCAATGAATGCTATTTTGCCAAATCTAATGATCACCTCTCTATTTTCATTTCATTGGATTTATTGGCAGCATTTGACATAGCTGAATACTCCACCATCTTTTTTTTTTTTTTTAAAAGAAACATAACCTTTCAACATCCAGATCACAAGTGAAGAGCTTGTTTCTTAATAGAAGCAGAAATGTTTCATCCATACTAAAGTCAATGGAGGCCTCATGTTAGAGTGCCAAGGGAAAATAAGTGAGTTGCAAAAGATTACATACACATATAATTTTTTTTAAGCTCAAAAATAAGCAAAACGAATCACTGTTTAGAAATACATACAGTTCTGAAAGCTATGAGAAAAAGTATGAGGATGATATAAACACACAGTCCAGAATAGTGGTTACATATAGTGAAGCATGACACGGTAAGAATATATTGGTAATTTTATAGCATTTAAGCTGAATGGTGGGTTTCTAAGTGTTCATTTTATTGTTATGCTTTGTAATGAGAAAGTAGCTTAAACTAGGATAGTCAGAGTAGCAATGGAAAGAATGAATGCATTTTGAATATGTTTTAGAAGAGTCGACTGCTGGTATGAGGGGATAGGAGAAAAGGAGAAGTTAAGGATGATTTCTGCATTTTTGACTTGAGTAGCTAGGAAGATGGTAGTGTCAATTACCATGACAGGAAAGATTGAAACAGAGGCATTTTGGAAACATTTTGCTTTGGAGAAAAAAATAAAAGTGTCTGTTTAGGCTATGTGAGGTTTAGAATGTCTGCTGACATCTAAGTGAAGATATGGAATAGGTGATTGGAACACACACCTGAAGTTCCGGAAAGAGTCCAGGACAGAAACTATATTCTGTCTTTCTCTCTCTCTCTTTACCTACCTATCTCGTTTTAGAGCCATGAGACTGAATGAGGTCAGCTGGGAAAAGAAGGGGGTCCAATATAAAGCCCTACAGATTGAGATTAAAAAGAGAAAGAAGGCCAGCAAAAGAGACAAAGAAGAACTAACCAACATGGTAGAGTAAAAACCAGGAACAAGGGATTTCACAGAATTCAAGAGAATCAAGTACTTCCAGGAGGAAATAGCTCTTTTCTTCTACTGCAATAACCTCGGAGACCACATGTTCCAGATGGAGGAAGGTCACAAGATTCCCTTTGGACTTTGCAGGTTTTTCTTGGTGTCATCTCTTCCAGGAATCTTTCCCTGATGTTCCAAGATAGACTATAAGCTCTTGAGTCTGAGGATCTGACTGGTTATCATTATGTCTGAGCACCTGGCATAGTTCCTGATATACATACATTCCTCACAGATCATCCAGAGAAGTATTTTTTCTCCCCAGTGGCTTCTTTTGGAGGGCTTCATGGAAAACATTTCTTCCCATTTGGGTGATCACTACCTTGTCAAATAGTTAAGCTCAGGCATTTACTTCTTCCAGGATACGTGTTGGGCTTAGAAGAGACCACAAGAAGAAGAAAAAAGGGTAGGGACACTCACTGGATCTAAAACATAACATTTTCCCTCTAATGAAAATGTTTGTAGGTAAATCCCTTTAAGAAGGTAAAGAATTATTCATTCTCATTTCCTGAAGCCTTAGGCAAAAAGATGCAAGTATAATAGTTTCAAGTTTAGCTAGTTTAGGAGTCAGCAAACTATGGCCCATGGACTAAATCTGGCTGATTCCTTATTCCCTGTTTTGGTATAGCCAGTGAACTAATAATAATGGTTTTCACATTTTTAAATGGTTGAAAATAAGTCAAAAGAAGAATCATTTTTAGTGACATGAAAATTTTATAAAATTCAATTTTCAGTGTGCAGAAATAAAATTTTGGACACAGCTTTGTCTATGTATTTGTATACTGTCAATGGCTGCTTGCCTGTGATAACAGTAGATTTTAGTAGTTGTGACAAAAGTCATATGGTCTGCAAAGCTGAAAATATTTACTATATGGACCTTTATAGCAAAAGTTTGCTGACTCCTAAGCTAGACTTATCATCTTGTTTGCTAATTAAGATGGTAAAATAACCTCTAGTATTTAATTGTTCACACCTAATCTATCCTAGCAATAGTTCAAAATCACAAATGAATGAATTGTCTAGCTTCTTAACGTGAACATGGGTGGCTGCAGCTGGTAGCCTTGCATTTTCTCCCTCTTTGGGATCTCTCACCAATCACCTATGCCATCACCACAGTGGGGGAGGGCTCCTCCTTTGCTGCTCTGGCACTAGTATGAGCATTTAACACTTCCTTTATTAATTGTCCACAGTCACATTTAGCAAGACCAAACATATAAATAAGACTGAAAAATGGTGAATGAACAGACAGAAACACCTAATTGATAGATAATGCAGCTCTAAGGAATGGCTCATTCATCTTTATTTTGGAGTCTCCTCCTGGGCATTCAAAATGATGAGGGAGTGCCTTTCCCCCAACATCTGGGCATATTCTCAGGCAAGTTTGGACACAATGCAGCCCAAATTCAGACTGTTTTCCCACTAGAAGTAAAATATGATTGCTTGTTTCCCAGTATCAGGCCCACTGATGGTTACTGATTGCTGGACTGTCCTCCTAAACATAAGAAAATTATCTCTTTCCTACCACCCCTTACTTAGTGGTCATTTTAAAAATGTTTTTCATGGAGGACCATGAAAAGAGTCGAATTTAATGACATGGGAAAGGGCCATATGGAGTGAATAATACCCTCATTCTCTGCTGGAGTGCTATAAATAACTGTGCCCAATCCACCAGGAGATAACATATTGCTCTGTTTTGAGTAGCCAAGGCTGCAAAGAAAAAGCTCTATCATAAGATCATTCAGTTTTAGACAGTAACTAAAAAAAAAAAAGAAAAAAGCTTACTAGTATTTTTTTTTAAATGCCAAGTTATATATGCGTACACATCTCAGGGGTTAAAAGGAAGAAGTGTTAAAAAAAATTCACACCTTTTAGGTTTACATCAGTTGGTGTTTCATACAGAAACTGATGACAGGAACAGCGGTAAGAGGTGAAACCGTGAAGCTTAGAGTAAGAGAAAAGAGATCCTACAACAACCGCAGAAAGATCAAACACAAAAAAGGGAGATTCAGACACTGAAAGGAAACCAGCAGAGCTTGGTAGCGTGGTGTATCTCAGAGAATGGGTTTCTCTCTTTATGAATGTTTGCAATTACTCTGAATAAGCCAGCTTCCTTGGTTCAATTCATAACCATCTACAAGTTCATAACCGTAACAAGTTGCTGCACTCATTGTTATGATAGTGGTTTATTTTATAGGATATGAGAAAGCTACCATCCTGCCTTGATGGGTTTTTAATGCAACAGATAAACACTTGAAAAAAAAAAAGAAAGAAAGAAAAACCTTTTCACACATCTCTAAATGGGTCATTATCAAGTGTGAGTAAAAATGACAAGAATTTACAAGCCCAGAGTTTCCCTAGTTTATACTTTAGCTTAATGCGATATAACTTAAAAATTTTCAGCCTATTTACTACCTTGGACTTGGACATAAAATATGGCCCATTTCCAAGAATTTTATCTGTACTATGTATAAATAAAGTCTAAAAATCCATGAGGTATTTTTTAAATGCATTACTTTGACATTGTAATAAAAGGATAATAAGAGTAAGCTCCGGATTATAAAAATGACACACATTTAAATGAGAAAAAGTGGTTCAACATTAATTTAAGAGATTTTTATCATAAAATGAGAGGAATAAATTATAATTTGCTGAATGAATTCATTTAAAAATATTTTTTTAAATAGTGAAATGCAATTATTGTCAGAAGAAAGGAGGAGTATACAATTATTCTACAATTTATATATTATTTATTTTATTAATAGTTTACATCCTTGAAAGTCACTGGAGTATCACTGATAAGTGTCATCAGCTACCAAAAATAACTAGTAGCTCACAGAAAATGAATGTAACTTAATCATTAGGTTAGTTTACATGCACACTTATCTATACGTTTCACAAATAAGGATTTAGCTTTTCTGACATTAATGCTTCAAAATCTCCAGATAATAAAGCAACGGATTATATGTCAATTATTTTTCCTCTGAAACAAATTTTCATAAATTATGAAGCTGTATACTGTATCACTAACTGAGTGCTTTTGAAAACTAATATTCAGATGGCTATTTCTTATGTCTCCAAAGATTTAGTATTGTCATAAAGTTCATATAAGCATTTTTGCTTTTTCGATTATACTTCAATAAAATTGTCTTCCCAATAATTACCAAAAAGAAAAGTCCATCAGACTTAAAAATATATTTGATCTCCTCTTTATAGCTATGGGCAGTCTAGTGGTACTCATGTGAGCCGTGAGTATCAAAGGTTTGAAGAAGTGCAGTGCTGGAACATTTGGAGGAGAGAAGATTGCCAGATGTTAAACTTTATTTTAAAATGTTGTCTCCAGAGTCTACTTTTTTTCAAGCTTTTAGTATGGCTTATAAAGCCATATTAATTTTCACAGAATCCAAAGGGTAAAATGTATCAAGGTTTAATGATAAAGGAATGAAATTAATTACTGGTTGCAGCTTTGTGGAATAAGAGAAAGTAACTGAGAAAGTAAGTGAAATAGAAATAAGAGATATAATCAAACATTACTGAGGCATAAACTTGTAACCAGCATGATAACGTGTGGCAAACAGGAGTAGGACTTACCTAATGTTAAAAATTTTTTAGCAATATAAACATATCTCCCTGGACAGCTTCAATACTTAAGTCAATGTCAAAATGAGCTTGTTAATTAATGCACTCATACTTTTTGATTCAGTATCAGTACTTTAGAGATTCTATTCCAAGGAAATCATTATATCTTCCTCTCTCTCTCCTGTCTTTCCTCTGCTCTATCCACCTCCCTCCCCTCCATTTTTTTTTTAGACACATACCTTCTTCTGGTGTTTGTGCTCTCAATGATTCACTCCAGTCACTCCAACTACCTTTATAAAGATGTAACTTAGAGGAAATCTGAAATTCATATTCTGTAAAGGGTTTCAGATCCAGCAAATCATGTCTTCCTTTGGCATTTGTGGCATTAACCTTGAATCCAACAAGATTTTTAAAAGTGCCTGTTAATATTAAATTAATTTAAATAAAGGTAGGAAAATCAGACCAGATAACGCTTTTTACTTTTCAAATCTGTCATTCAATAAGAAGAAATATCAATGACTGGGTTACTGAATACACGTGATGTTAATCTGAAACAATACCTTCTCATTAATAAAACAAAAAACTCCTGGGTCGAAGAATCATCTATATGGATTCCAAGGGGGATCCTGAAACCAGCTGAAAAACAAGATTGAAAACTACCAGTTTTCAAAAGGGCCTTGAAGAAGCTTGTTTCTACACTAGAGATTATTCTTTATTTGGTTACAACTAGGATGTGATGAATGTTTTAACATAGACATAAAACTGGTTCCAAACAGAAAAATTTAATTATATAAGAAAATTATATAGGAAAAATTATAGGTGAAAAATTTAATTATTATACCTCTCTGCATGTGGAACTGATCCTTTGTTATTATTATAAGCCATTATATTTTACAAAAATACTGGAAGGAATTATAATCTTACATTTTTTATTGTAAAAAATTTAATGTTTAGGGAAATTCCTGGTGGTTCAGTGGTTAGGGCTCTGTGCTTTCACTGCTGAGGGCCTGGGCTTAATCCCTGGTGGGGGAACTAAGATCCCACAAGCCATGTGGCATGGCAAAAAATAAATAAATAAATAATAATAATAATGTTTACTATTACACCAAAGTGTGAAGCTTTTTCTTTGGAATATTCAATTCAGATAAGCCCCTCTTTGAACATTCCCTAATATTTCTCTTTCCAATATGTTAAAAAAATTACTAAAAAGTAATAATGGAAGTAATAATGGGGTAGGGGGTAAAATAACAAGGAAAATGACTCACTAGAAATAAATTGTAGAAAATTAATGTGGATTTACAGAAGCCTGTGGCTTAAAAAATTTCGGAATCAGTGATCAAATTTTAAGATATTTCTTAATAAACAGAAGTGTAAGTGACTGGCATGTCTCAAATGAGTATGTGTACTTTTGGGCTAAATATTCTTAAACTCCATATTTTGCTGGTATGAAAAGAGAGATCTGGGCATTGTTACTAAGAACCCCTCCCTGGTTTCCCCTTCACTCTAGAGACCATTACCATATTCCAGGACCTGCTGTTAACGGGCCGATATCTGAGTCGATTAAGCAGCACCAGCCCCTCATCTCTCCACTGAAGGGTACACCTGCTCACGGAAGCGTTTACAAATTTGATTCTGATGTCCCACGGAGGAAGAGGCCTCACTGGTAACCAGGACAAAAAAAAAGTGTGATTCAGGCTCCATAATTGGAAATTGTCTTATGTATTGACATGGGCTTATAAAGAGTTGAACAAATCTCATTTCTAAGATGCATGGCCACTAAACTTGGTGAAATAGACAAGAGAGTAGCCCCTGGCTTTTAGAAAGAAGAAAAAGTTGGATTCATTTCTAAATCATTAAAGTAATTCCCTTTAATCTACCCTCATTTTTACTAGATAAACTATGATGAACATCAGTAATAATTTTGATTCCATTTAATTCAATGATTTAAAGAAAACCAATGTGCCAAAACCCAGGAGTTCCAGTGGCTGAGAAGGTAGAGGTGTGGTTAGTGGTGATCACCTCAGAAGGAGAAGAAATATTGGTAGGAAAAGCCATAGGAAAGAGAGCAACAGAGGAATAGAAGAGAAGAATAAGAGGGAAAGAAGGTGGCTAGAGATGATCAATGTAAAGAGATGGAAGGTAGAACGGGCAGAACTTTGATAGGAAAATGTAGAGTAGATACCGAAGTTCAGACTCACAGTTAGCAGTATGTGTGCAAAGAGGTGCTTTGGGAAGAGAGAAGAGAGACACATAGGACTTCAGGCCTGAAGCCCAGTCCTACATGGGATGTTCAGACCTTGGGAATGCCTGGGATTGGCCTCTGATTCAACTGGGCCAGCCAATTACATTTGCTCAGAAATGTGCTGGGACTGGCTCACTCCAGCTCCCAAGCTGATGAAAGGGGTGGAGGTAGGTATTCTCTGAGGAAGATGGATTGGTACAATGATACACTTTCTTTATAGGTGGCACCTGGCTGCTCTAGCCCTGCAGGCCCACATGCAGCCTATCTCAGAACAATGGAGTAGCCATGGGGGTGAAAAGACACCTGAATAACCTCACATGACCCTTGCCTCAGTCAGATGATATCACTGGCAGCCAGTGCCTTCATGGGATTTGAGGCCAGGGGGCTCTTATTTCTCCAACAGAGAGAATAATGTTCAACATCCCATTTTGAACATCTCTCTATAGCTCTAGAGACATACATCCTTTTGCTTGCATCAAAGAAACATCTATCCTTTGCCTATGCCTACTGGCCACTTTCGATGAACCACTGTCCCTTTTGAAACAATCACACATAGAACATTCAAGTGATTTTAAAAATAATATTCACGTGCTAAAGATCGACACCTACAAAAAGTGAAATAATATATACCTATGTCCAACAATGTGAATGAGGATGGAAATGAAGAAGCACTCCCAAGACTATTGATAGCAGTAACCTTGGCTGTGTAACTAGATTCAGGTGATTCAGGGGGTAGGTTAATTCCAAGGTCCAAATGATCACAATAGGGATCATTACATTGTTTCTGCCAAGTTAAATTTTTTGGTCCATTTAACCTGTAAATGAAAGACGATTGTGTTTAGCAAGATACTTTATGTGCTGTTGCCTTCTTAGCACAAAGCAACAAAATGTTCATATATTTAAAATTCCTCAGATTTTTAAGGTCAGTTTTACTACTAGGGGATACACAATGGGAATATTTGTATTCTGTGGTCATAAATAGGAACATACTTCACCCCTCTCTTTTTTTGGTAGGACTGAGACTTTTTGACATTCGTATGGATGAGTAATCATCTCCACACTCTCTGAATTCCCAAAACCCTGGCTGACACCTTAGCTCCTTAGGACAGATCCAATCATCCAAAGGATCCATGGCCACATTGGCATTTACTGCACAGAAATGCCAGATGCTAGTACAGACCAGAACCCTGAGCCCCACTGCCTTTTCCTTATCTACTACTCACTTAGGCATAGTGCTATGAGCAGGATCTTTGGAGAGGATTACAGAATCAACTCCAAGGAAAAGAATCTCCCAGACTCTTTCTTTTTGTGAACTCTCAGGTCAGGTAAAGGTGCTTTAAAAAGAAACTCCTCCAAGGCTAATGGAAAGCTACCACAAAAAAAAGCATCTATTTATAGACTCTAAGAGTCTATACCATGACCCTAAGAGTCCACAACTGCAGAAAAGGGAAGGGATATAATGCAGCCAGTTTAATCCTATAGAGCAGGGAAGAACGTCTACAACGTGGGCCTTGGATGCCCTGAAGAGAATTCTGAGTTAGTCACACTTTAGATGAATAAACCAGTTTTACTTGATGAACATTAGAATTTTTTTTAAAGTATCTGATTATCTAGAGGTGTTTATTGCTTCTTCTCTCTGGTGAAACTAGAACTGTTCGATACTTCCAAACGTCATCTAAACGAAGACCTACCAAAAAAGCTGCAAAAATAAAGTCTCACTCACTGTAAAGTATAGGCAGTATACAGGTGGGTGTCTTGTCCTCTATCCCAGGTGCAGCCGACGGTCCCACGTTCTCCCTTCTGTATACAAGATAAGTTTTGAGGCTGTTCTGGAACAACTTTAAAAATAAATAACAAAACAACCTATTTTAAATAGCACACAGGTGATACTTCAGTTACATTGTTATTATTTGCCAACAAGATAACAATACTTCCCCTATGTCTCCTATACCCAGAGGAGCTGGGAGCTATTTCAGATCCCATGAAGTTCAAATTTGCCTCCTAGGCATGAATTTCTTCTAATAACAATGGCAATAATAGTGAATATGGATCAAACAATTATTATATGCCAAGTCCTATGCTCAGTGTTTTACGTGTGGTTTTTCTCAATTGGAAATCATAGCAGCTACATCAAGTACCTACTATTATTATCCTCATTTTATCAAAGAAGAAACTAAGACTTAGAGATGAAGTATCTTGCCCAAGATTACAAAACGATGAAGTGGCAGAATCAGGTCTCCAGCCCAGGAGTGGCTGACTTGAATCCAAGCCTTTCACCACCATATTTTACTGTTCACCCTGACAGGTGAACATCCAGTGCTAGCTCCATTACCCCAGGTGATGATGAGTTTACTTTTTTAGAATGAAGCCCATTCAAATATTAGAAACGTTTAAAACTGAGGGGCTTTCTTTCTCCATCGACCTGAGATTTGTTGCCAAGGCACTTTTACCCACTGGCCCTTAGTCATGTCTTCCTGGGCTGTACCACATAAATCTAATTTCTGCAGCATCATTTGGAGCACTTAATGAACATGTATAAATTAATTCTTTATGTACACAGACATTGAGAACCTTCCATGGGCTAGGCAGTGTTAGCTGTGGAAATGCAAAGGTGAACAAGGCAGGCATGGTCCCTTCTATCATAAGGTGTGTATTTTTAAATGAAGCCATTTTATAGTCAAAGACAGAACTCAAAGCTAGGAGTTTCTCAGATTTAATGGAGATAAGAGAAAATACTCTGTTACTGGGTCATCTCATTCTACCCTAATACTGAGACCCAGATGTAGACAGAGGCTTCCTTTGGGTGAGATAAAACAAGGGTACCACCAAAGCCCTAGACACTGTCTGCTCAGAAAAAAAAAAAGCTGTAATTGATGGAATAAAAGCTTTTTTTGTCCTTAGCACACACCATAGATCTGGGGACAGTAACTACCCACTGTGTGATCTTGCCCAGATGAGCTTCTCAGAGCTTCAGTTTCTTCATCTATAAAGTGAGTATAACAATATGTAGCTCATAGAGTTTTGTTTAATGGAATAATAAACTCTTTCTTTTCCTCGGATAATAGACTCATATGTGTATATATATATACATATATACATGTATACATTTATATGTATACTTTATACATCTGTATATACGACCACTTATGACTAATGCTATGTTAACTTTTCTTTTTTTTTTTTTTTGCGGTACGCGGGCCTCTCACTGTTGTGGCCTCTCCCGTTGCAGAGCACAGGCTCCGGACGCGCAGGCTCAGCAGCCATGGCTCATGGGCCCAGCCGCTCCACGGCATGTGGGATCTTCCCGGACCGGGTCACGAACCCGTGTCCCCTGCATCGGCAGGTGGACTCTCAACCACTGCGCCATCAGGGAAGCCCCTGTGTTAACTTTTCATTTTATGTACAACTTCTTGTTTATCTTGGAGGTAGTCATTTTCTTGTTTTTCCATTTGTTTAGTTTCCTTATTATTAATATAATTCCAAACTTTCAAGTCAATTATCTGAATCACTGTTCAACATACTCAGAAGCACTGAGAATTCTACTAGTTTCATCTGCTTGGAGACCAGTTTCCTGGAGCCTTGTGAACTTTCCAGTAAGATGGGTTTGCCTCTATGCCTGTACACAGCTATCTTTGTGGAACTTCCAGCTCTCAGTGTCCTGGAAATTCCTTCTCTTTTTTTCCCTGTGTTGGATCTCCTGTTTCTTAGATCCAATGCTTTCTTCTTTCTTGATTTAATTACTTGTGTTGGTGGAGTATATCCTCCAGTAGTTCCCTGGGAAAGGTTGCAGGAGAGGAAATACTTTGAACATGGCTAAAAATGTCATTATTCTACCCTCACACTTGACTGATACTTTGGCTGAGTATAGTCTGTGCTTAATGGGGTCTCTTTTCTTTCATTCTTATGGATTCTCAAAGAGTTCATAACTTCTGGGAACTTGTAGTTTTTATTTTGGGAAACATTTTAGAATTATTTCTCTGATAATTCTTATCCGTTTTTTCTGTCTAAAAATCCCTAGTTTCATAGGTTGGACTTTCTTCTCTAATTTTGTATTTTATCTCCTATATTTTAAAACTCTTGATCCTTTTGCTCTAATATGAGGAAAAAAACCTCCTCAGTTTACATTTCTTCCCTCCTATTGAGTTTTTCATTTGCACTTATTTTTTGGGGGGGGATGTTTTTTATTCTCTGAATATTTCCTTTTTATAGCATCCTATTTTTGTTCTACATGCAATATTTGCTGTTAATTCCTAAGTGTATCAAGGTTAGATTTTGTTTCTTAACATTTCTTCTCCCTGAATACATCTGTTTCTTCCACTTTGCTTCGATGCTTTGTTCCACGTTTGTTTTGGTTTCTGTTCTCCATGTTAGGCATTTTCCTCAGATTCTTGTTTTTGTTTTGTTTTGTTTTACTTTTTTTTTTTTTTTTTTTTTGGCCACCCTGTGTGGCTTGTGGGATCTTAGTTCCCCAACCAGGGACTGAACCCAGGCCCTTGGCAGTGAAAGCGCTGAGTCCTAACCACTGGGCCACCAGGGAATTCCCAGATCCTTGTATTTTTACTCATATATAGGAGGGGGAACGCTACATTATAGATTGGAGCTCTGCGGGTATGTCAGTTGAGGGACATTTGTTGACTCTGGGTGTCACTCCAGGGTGATCTGACTAGGGTTTCTTAGGAACCTCTATTGCAAATAATTTTAGACATTTCCTCTTAGCCTGGTCTGATTTCCAGAAAAGGATTTTCTAATCTGCCAGGAGGAGGGTACAGGTCTGAAGGGAGCTATATGCCAACGTCCTTTTCATCCTTCTGTTTTTCAGCGTGTACTACCAATCTCAACTGAATGGGCTGAAACTAGCTCAGTGGCCCTCTGATACCAGGCCTCCAGGGCTATGCCAGTGTAGAAAAGCAGCAAGTAACTGGGTACATGAAATTGGGAAGGGAATCTGAGAATCTGTTTTTTAAATAGATTTTTCAATTAAAGTCTCCCATTTTTATCCCCACTGCTACCCTCACTCCCAGCAGTATATGGTATCACCAATTTCTGTCTGTCTGGGGTGGGAGCTTCTGCATTAAATCAGGTTGCATCTTGAAGTTTCTCACTGCCAGCTGTAGGCTAAGCCAGTTATCACTGGCCCACCTGTTTTCCAGCTTCCAAAACTTTGTTGCTGTGTCTCCCCTCCCATTTCTTTTGTCCTTTAGGGTTTGTGCCTCTAGAAAACTTTTTTTTTTTTTTTTTACTGCATTTTGGCTTTATTTCACAAGGAATGAAAGTAAATGCATGTGTTCAAACCAGCATCATTACCCTAACCTTCATACAGTCTTTTGATGACCAAATGAGATAAAGTACCTGGCACTTTTGCTTAATGAAAAAGTTACTCACCCTCACCTTTACTCCTAAAAGTTTGCAGAGCATCTCACTTTAAAGACCACAGCTCTTACCCACAAATCAAGTCAACTTTCTCCGTGTGAGTTCCCTGGACCATGAAATCAAGGTGTCTACTTCAGCCCAGGACTTGGTTTGGGCAGAGACTGTCTGTCCCAGGAGAAACCAGAAGTGATTCTCTTCAATACAAATATATAATAGCCGATGCTAAGGAAAGGTCAGAAATCAAAGTCTCTGAAAATTAAAATGGTTTACCATGTAATGAATTGTTATGCATATTATGCTTATTATTTTTAAAAGCCCTACTTACTATGTGAAATAAAAGGTCTTAGAAAAACAGCTTTCAGAAATATCAACAGCTAAACATATATTGAAAACAACTAAGCAAGGATCTATTGTCTTTCATTTATTTCCTTGATTGTCCAAATAGTTTGTGGCCCAATCCTCTGAGGTTAGGTAGAGCACTGGTTGTTTAGTTGCCGCACAATTTGGATGAGCTCCGGGCAGCAGAGCAGCACAAGCCTAGGAAGGGGCCAGAAAGAGAAGGCTTAAAGGCCATTTACCCATTCCCAGTTCTGAAGAACCAGTCAACTTTATGACAGGCCCACTCAGAGTATGTAATGGCACTATGGGCTACTGCTTATCACAAAAAAGAAAATGGGCTGCTCACTCCCTCACTAGATAGGTTTAAGCTTACTACACTGGGTGTAACCAACATTCATTGTATCTTTTCTTGGAATGACTAGCCATACTCAGAAAAAGGTGTTACTTCCAGTCAGTTCTTCACCTCAAAGGTGCTAAACTTGTTCAAAGAGCAGCCATTTGATAGTGTGGTTACCACCTGAGCACGTTGCACAAGCAACATTCCAGCAGCGTTGCCCAACTGAGCTGCACTGGGGCAGATACTCCTCACCATCTCCCTAGATCTCCTGATGCTGCAAACTGTCACAGATGCATCCACAACCTCTGGATGGAAAAGTAAACAGATGAAAAGGGGTTGCATCACTCTCATGCACCTGAGCAAAGATAGGAAATGGAATGGAATGGCTTAAGGACATCTGCAAAGATACTGACTTTCAAGGCCATTGTTAGCCCCCTAAAAAAGAAGAAAACACCTGCAGCACTGTGGACACCTGGAACTGACATCACAGGGCTGAGAATGTCTGATACCAATATGGTATGTTGGTCTGTAAGATGGTGAATTACCTGGATGAAATATTCAGGTGTTCTGAGGACAAGGGAGGTGAGGACTAATGGTGTTTTAAGAAAAAAATTTCATTTTGTCTATAACCAATGCTTATACTTCCTTTCAAGCGAAACATGCTCAGCACTCAGCATGCTGCACACACGAAGAAAAGAGTAAAACCAATGGAACTGCAACCCTAGCGCTTATCACTTAAGTGCCTCCTATGTGACCGGTACTAGATTAAGCACTTTGCATACAAGGTGTCATCTAATCACTACAACCATCTTATGAGGTAGGTGTTAGTATCTTCATCACACAGATGGAGAAACTGAGGATCAGAGAATTGAAAATGTCTAAGAGTCCACTGCTAGTGGCAGTGTTGAGACTCAAAGCCCAGGCATCTTTTCCTACACCACAAGCTATCAGAGCTGAGAGTACATGACCCATAAGTGGTGTGAACAGGAGCCCCTGATCTGGAAGAGGAGCACAGGACCTAGTTTATGCCTCCGTACCCACAGCTGATTTGTTTTGACGTTTGCTTGGTGTCCTGCTCAATGCTTGTGGTTGACCTCCAGGAAGACCTCCTGGTACCGACCACCTCCTTATAGGTCACAGAGAAGAGGATGGAAGCCTCTTCCCTAGAAGAGGGAAAGAGACTCTTTCTATCCTGAAGAGTCTCATTGAGCTCTATATCACTCTTTTTATGAGAGGGACCCTGTCCTTGCATCTTGGTCAGTCAGCCTACTGCAGCAATTCCTCCCACTCTTCTTATGCCTCCCACCCACCCCTTCGGAGCTTCCCTGCATCCACAGAGGCACAGAGTGCCGTGGGATCGCTCAGGGCCTATGTATGCTCACTGGCTTGTTGGGCTGGGCCTTTAAGGCTGCAGGCTGCAGGCTGCAGGAAGGTGTGCTGTTGGCTCACCCTGTGCACTGTGGCTCAGGCTGCAGACGCCAACTCTGACACTTAGTTCTTACTCCCCATGGCTGCGTGGAGGGACCCACAGTGCAAGCCAGCAGTGGGGGTGGGGGGAGTTGGTGCTCTGTGGGTGAACTTTGACCGATGGCAGACTGCTAATTCTTTCACGTGTCACTCTATTTCTATAGGTTCTTTCTGGGGATGTCGCTAGTGACCAAGAAACCAGCTGTATCTTCTGTTGATGCCAAGGCCAGCTCAGTAACTTAACCACCTCGTGTTTGCGCTGCTCCTTTCCTAGTTCACTCCCTCACTCTTGCTTCTCTAGAACTGTACAACTCCTCTCCCCCCATGAAGTCTTAGCACGTCAGTTTTGTCTCAGGCAGTTTTCTAGAAAACCCAGGAAAAGATACTAAGTATGATGATAGTTCTCTCTTAACTTCTGCTAAGTCTGATAACCAGTGGTCAGGAGTGAGGTGGATGGAAGAACGATTTTTTGTGCATTAAGTCAGAGAGAGGAAAAGTGCTCAGCCTTGGGTATCAGTCTGGGCTGCATAAGTCAAAAGAGACATCTCTCTTCTTTTTAGGGGGCAGTGGCTTTGAACAATTCTCATAAGTAAGGAGGCATGAAGACTCAGCTGTGGAGAGCCATTTTCCTGCCATTGGAGCCCAAGGGCAATAGGTAAATGGTCTTAATGGCCAAAAAGAGGAGAGAAAGAGAGAGGGGAGGAGAGGGGTGGAAAAGAGGAGAAGGAAGAGGAGACTTACTAAATGTGATTCCAGTTCTATTGATTTCTGGACTTCTTACATTGAGGTGCTCATGTTACTATCAAGATTAAACATATCTGGGACTTCCCTGGTGGCACAGTGGTTAAGAATCTGCCTGCCAATGCAGGGGACACAGTTTTGAGCCCTGGTCCGGGAAGATCCCACATGCCGTGGAGCAACTAAGCCCGTGTGCCACAACTACTGAGCCCATGTGCCACAATTACTGAAGCCCACGTGCCTAGAGCCTGTGCTCCACAACAAGAGTAGCCACCGCAATGAGAAGCTCACACATCACAACAAAGAGTAGCCCCCGCTCGCCACAACTAGACAAAACCTGCACGCAGCAACAAAGACCCAATGCAGCCATAAATAAATACATTTATATTAAAAAAAGATTAAATATATCCTTGTGGTGGGAGAAGAAAGAACACTGTCTTCTACTAGGATTTCTGCTTAATCATGACAAATACCAGAAGATCACCAATTTTTAGGAACTCAGGATGGAATGCTCACCACCAACGGAGATCTCTGCCCCACATATTCGAATCTCGTCATTACTGCTACAGGCCAGTTTGCAGACAAACAGGGTTGTACCCAGGGGAAGACCTGTGACTTGCGAGCTGAGGGAGTGACCATGCTGAAAATAGATTCTTCTGTCAAACTTGTAGAGGATTAACTTGTTAAAACTGGAGAATTGCAAGCAGCCTTGTTTGGTCTTCAAAGAGCACGAAATGTTGACAGCTGACCCAAGTGAAATTACATGGGAAGGCTGCACAGTCACATCCCCTCTCTTGCACACATCTGCAATAAGACACAAATGCAAAAGACATAAGATGGCATATAAGAAACCCACTGCAAGATGGAGGGTTTGTGTAATTCCCCAAAGCTGGATAAAACTAACCCTGTCAAATGATGGAAATATACCTAAGTTTCATTGCTCTGGCTGTATTGGTGAAGCACAATGAGGAGAGAAGGCAACCGTATTAAAGTCTAACTGTATTTGAATTAAAATATACATCCTTGGGCTTCCCTGGTGGCGCAGTGGTTGAGAGTCTGCCTGCCGATGCAGGGGACACAGGTTCATGCCCCGGTCCGGGAGGATCTCACATGCTGCGGAGCGGCTGGGCCCGTGAACCATGGCCGCTGAGCCTGTGCATCCGGAGCCTGTGCTCCGCAACGGGAGAGGCCACAACAGTGAGAGGCCCGCGTACTGCAAAAACAAAAAATAAAAAACAAAAAAAAATCCTTCTCAAAACAGTAATACTATAACCAGAACTATAAATAGGAAAGTGGTGAGAAAATAGTGTTGGAAGAACATTCAGGACCACAGTTCTAGGAAAAACCAATCTCTCTTATATGCAAATTATTCACCAGACTACTAAAAATTACTTCCCAGAATAAATCACATTTGTTTCCATCCCCATTTATGATTTATAACACTTACTTCAATACTCATACCAAAATGATTAACAAGCTATTAGAAATGTTTAAAAGGCTATTACAAATGTTAAAGGGCAGATTTGGGAATAATTCCCTCTCTTGCTATATTAGAGGTATAAAGTATGTGTAATCTATTATTTTATAACAAAGAGAAAATATTTAGAGGCTCTGTATGTGTAGTTTGCATCAAGGATGGAAATTAGGTCTTACCATGATATTCCTTCAAGATGTAAGACCCTAGGTAGCATGAACCATTGTCCAATACAGCTAATACAAAATCACATGAATGTGTTCTTCTTTTAAAAAGAGTTCTCCATATTATTTTCTATATGCCAGGTCCCACAATAAACTCTTAAAGAGAGGTCACTCTTACTCTCCAGGAGGTTTTGTATATGTAAATACGACAACTAATCAGAAATTAGCAGTTTTGGGTAGTACTCAGTACTGCTGATGAAAAAAAAAAAACCTCAGAATTATAGACTCACCTTGAATTTTTAGATGTGATATAAAGCCTCCACTGAAAGCCTTTTTTGGTAATTATCAGATTGCTTGGATCAACTACCATAAACAAATTGGTAAAAAAGTTATTCAAATCAAATAAAGGAAATACTGAATTCTGAAAAGTTTCCATTTTTATTTTCAGAACTAAGTCTCTTTCTCTCTCTTATCTTACTTATATTTTTGTTTTCTGTTTCTTTGATCCTAATGGGCCATAAAGTAAAAAATAAGATGCCAATAAAAACAGAGAAGAAAATGCCAGCCATTATTTTTTTAGCAGAGCTGAATCCATCCATGAATACCCTCTGTTAAAATGCACTATAATGTAAAACATTCATTCATGATGCCTAGCTTGATACCTAGTCATTTTGTTAAGAGGAAAAGATATCATTGGACCCTTAATCATTAGTATTAATGAAATAAAATACATATTAGTAACAGACATAGAACCAGACTTATCCACTTAAACTTGACAGAAGATTGACTACAAAAGACCAACTACCAGAACATTTACCACAAAGGCATATTTCATCTATAACTGAGAATTTAAACCAAACATCCCTCCACAGATTAGATTGCAGAAATATCTTACCTATTTTTGCTTTAACTAACAGCCACATGATCATAAAAATAAGTGCCAATGAGCACCCGTTAACTGTATGTGCCATGAACAGTCAACTCTGGAATACACCTCTGTATTTTTCCTTGTAAAAGAAGACAAATTCATTCATGTTAAATACATTCAGAAAATACCAGAACCAATACTATTCAGAGGGCTTAAAATGCCCTTTTAATTTTCTTCACATTGTTAAGATTTTTTTTTTAAATGAAGTTTACCTTTAAAACTAGTAAACTGAAAATCTTAGCCACCTCTAACCCCCGTGTCATTTAAGCTTCTTGGGGTCAGCAAAGGGTGGGGGAAGAGATCTGGCCTCTGGAGTCCTTTAGAACTGGTTTAAATACTTTGAGACTATTGGGCAAGTTACTTAACCTTCTGAGCTTCAGTCTCACACAAAACTTTTTTCTTCCAAACAGGGCTGCATCATCATAGTCAAACGCAGTAGTATTAAATTCCAAGAGTAGTGAGAATTTCTTTCTTTCTTTTTAATTTTTAAAATTTAAAGTCTTTTACTGAATTTGTTACAATATTGCTTCTGTTTTATGTTTTGGTTTCTTGGCCGCAAGGCATGTGAGATCTTAGCTCCCTGACCAGAGATGGAACCCACACCCCCTGCTTTGGAAGGCGAAGTCTTAGCCACTGGGCCGCCAGGGAAGCGCCAGTAGTGAGAATTTCTGATCTAGTTATGTGCTTCTGGAAGTAACAGGAGATTAAGAAGTGGCTCATAACCACACACACCCCGCCCCCCCACACCAAGAATTTAGTAAAAGATTGATCTCTTTGGCAGTAAGAAAAGAATTCCAAGGGTTCTTAAGGGGCTGTTTGGGTTTCCTATAGAAGTTCAATTTGGTTTGTTTGCTTGTTTATTCATTATTTATTT
Source organism: Hyperoodon ampullatus (assembly GCF_949752795.1). Taxonomy (NCBI): domain Eukaryota; kingdom Metazoa; phylum Chordata; class Mammalia; order Artiodactyla; family Ziphiidae; genus Hyperoodon; species Hyperoodon ampullatus. Next base: position 58,966,008 of record NC_136915.1, on the reverse strand, counting down.
ATTTTACTGAGTATTTTTATCTTGAATGATTTGAAAAATACAAGCTGGTGATTTCTGTTTGTTTCCAAGTTTAAACTTAAGGAATGGCTTTAGCAAATCCCTAAATTCTATTAAAGGTGGGCCAGAAATTCATGAAGCAGGCTGAAAAGCTGTGTGATGTTGGGCCACTGGCAACCAGCCAATGCAAATGTTCACCTCGTATTCCCATACCTAGAAATGGGCCAGAACATGCTGGAGAGCCTCAGAAAAAATCACTTATTCATTCAACAGTGATGGCTACCTTTCATCTGCCAGGCACCGTGTTAAGTGCTAGAGATACAACAGTCCTGCCCTAGTGGGCTTCTAGAAAGTGTCCACTTGCTCTTTTTTTTTTTTTTTTTTGCGGTACGCGGGCCTCTCACTGTTGTGGCCTCTCCCGTTGCGGAGCCCAGGCTCCGGACGCGCAGGCTCAGCGGCCATGGCTCACGGGCCCAGCCACTCCATGGCATGTGGGATCTTCCCGGACCGGGGCAGGAACCCGTGTCCCCTGCATCGGCAGGCGGACGCTCAACCACTGCGCCACCAGGGAAGCCCCACTTGCTCTTTTGACTCCTCTGCTCTAACCCAATCATCACTCAGGGAAGCCCCCAGATAATATCAGCATCTTTTCAATAGTCTTTGCTGGTGGCTCTTCCTCCTCCTCCTGACTGTTAAGTCTTAGAGGACCTCAGCGTACTCAAGACGTTTTTGTCTCTATTTCTACTCTCTCCCGAGGGATCTTCTCTGGTCACCTGGCTCTAGATGCCATCTGTATGCTAAAGACTCTCCGATGCTTATCTTCAACTCAGACATTGCTCTGAGCTCTAGTCTCCTACGTATGTCTCCTTGGCATCACTTCTTGGACATCTAAGAGGATGCTCAATAGTAACATGTTCAAGTTGAATTTTTGGTCTCCCTTCTCCAAACTGGTTCTTCCTCCAGCCTTTTCTACCTCTGTGAATAACATTTTTGCTAAAAATTGCTCAAAAACCTAGACGTCATCCTCGATTCCACCCTCTCTCTCATGCCCCACAGCCAAACCATCACTAAGTCCTGTCAATTTTATCTCCTGAATACATCACAGATCAGTCCCCTTCTCTCCATTTCTACCATCCTCACCCCAGTCCAAACCACTGTCCTCTCTCCCCTAGATGACTGCAGTAGCTCCTTAATGTGCCTCTCCATCCATCTTTGCCCCTTTCTAAGTCATTTTCACATAGCTGACTACCTTTTAAAAACATAAATCAGGGCTTCCCTGGTGGCGCAGTGGTTGAGAGTCCGCCTGCCGATGCAGGGGACACGGGTTCATGCCCCGGTCCGGGAAGATCCCACATGCCGTGGGGCGGCTGAGCCCATGAGCCATGGCCACTGAGCCTGCGCGTCCGGAGCCTGTGCTCCACAACGGGAGAGGCCACAACAGTGAGAGGCCCGTGTACCACAAAAAAACCCAAAAACAAAACATAAATCGGATTATGTTACCTGCTTCATATCACCTCTGTTTAAAACCCATCAACAGGTCCCCATTGCTGTTAGAAAAAAAATCCCAAGTCCTTACCATACATGAATCTCTCAGCCACTGCATGGCTTCATGTCTCCTATCTTGCCACCATCATTTGCTCTACGTTTTTGCCTTGCCAGCTCTGCTTCATTCACACTGGCCTTCAGACTGTTCCTTGAACAAGACATGCCCCTTGCTGCTCCGGGGACTCTGCGCTTTTCATTTCCTCTGCTAGAATCCTCTTCCCCTGGCTCTTAGTGGCTGACTAGCTTACATCTTTCAGACCTCAGATCATGTGTCACTTCCTCAGAGAGCCCCTCCCTGACCACTCAGCCAAAGTGGTCTTGGCCATCTCCTTTCTACTCATCACCTTATTTACTTCACGATACAATCTGTAACTATCTTGTTTACTTATTTGATTGTCTTATTTGTCATCTATCTTTGTGCTAGAATTTAAGCCACCATGAGAGCAGAAACATTGACTGTCTTGCTCACTGCCGTATGCGAGCACTTGGCATTGGGAAAGAGTACTCAATAAGTCTTTATTGAACGAGAGAAGGGAAGGAGGGATGGAGGGGCTATAGAAAATTCCCTATAAACATCCCTGTGGTAGGCAGCATGATGGCCCACCAAAGATGTCCATGCCCTAATCCCCAGAACCTGTGAATATATTATGTTGCACGACAAAGGGACTTTGGAGATGTGACTAAATTTAGGGACCTTGAGGAGAGGCGATTATCCTGGACACCCAGATGGGCCCGATCTAATTATGCGAGTCCCTAAAAGTGGGTGAGGGAGGCAGAAGGGTCGGTCAGACAGCTGTAGAGCGAGGACTGTGCTGCTGCCTTTTAAGATGGAGGGAGGGGGTTATGGGCTAAAAAATGTGGTGCCTCTGAAATCTGGAGATGATCCTCAGCTCACAGATATTGTAAAATGTATTCTCTAGGTCTTGGTTTAAAATGCTTGAGAAACAGTGATCTAAATAGAAATCCGACAGTTTCGCTCTCTCTAAATCATGAAGGCCCAGGTCATGGCACACAATGGCTTCTGTGAGCTAATTCCTGTCTTCATTACCAGCCACATCCACCACTGTTGACACTATTGTCTAGTAACACTGAGCTGCACATCCCATGTCAGTACATGCTTCTGTGTCTTTGTTCATGCTATTCTCTTACCTTTCCACTGTTCTTAGACAGGCTAAGTCTTTTTTTTTTTTTTTTAAGTGAATTTTTTTTTTTTTAATTTATTTTTGGCTGTGTTGGGTCTTTGTTGCTGCACCTGGGCTTTTCTCTAGTTGAGGCGAGCAGGGACTACTCTTTGCTCTGGTGCGCGGGCTTCTCACTGCGGTGGCTTCTCCTTCTGCAGAGCACGGGCTCTAGGTACGCGGGCTCTAGAGCGCAGGCTCAGTAGTTGTGGCGCACAGGCTTAGTTGCTCCGTGGCATGTGGGATCTTCCCGGACCAGGGCTTGAACCCGTGTCCCCTGAACTGGCAGGTGGATTCTTAACCACTGTGCCACCAGGGAAGCCCCAGATTGGCTAAGTCTTACTCATCCATCCCAACTCAGCTCAGGCACCTTCTATTCAGTCATTTATTCAACAAATATGTATTTAGCCATTGCTATGTGCCAAGGACTTGGGAGAGAGTGGAGAAAAAGACAGACAAGGTTTTAGGTCTCATGGAACCAACATTCTGGAGAAGGTAGACAAAAGACAAATAAATAACAAACAGATACCTTCAGATAATGACGAAAGAATAAGAGAGGCTAAGGGGAGAGAGAACCCGGGGAGGAGAGAAGCCAGTCAATAAAGGTGTTTCTAGGAGGTGAAACTTGAGCTGAGATTGGCACAGGCCAGACGAAGACTCAAAAAGACTTTTCTTGATAGAATAAATGTTGAGTGCAAAGCCTGGAGGCAAAGGAAAAAGCTTGCTGTGGTTGAGGCATAGAAATAAGGTCAGGGTAGCTGGGGAAAGTCACTCTGGGGAGAATGGTATGAAATGAAATTTGAGAAGAAGGTAGGAGCCAGATCTACCATGGGCTTGTTTGCCATGGAAGGGAGCCTGGATTTTACTCTCCAATCTATGGGAAGCCATTGGTATATCATTAGAGGTTTTATTTATTTATTTAACTGGGTTTTAACTAGGGTATCACAAGATATGAATTACATTAAACACACACACAAATACAAAAGCAAACAAACAGAAAAACTAGTCTTGGTTCTGTGTACGGAGGCTGGAGTAGAAGCAAGCAGACCAGTTAGGAAGCAACTGGGGAGGCCCAGGTAGGAAATGATGGTGATGTGGACCACAGTGATAGCAGTAGAGGTGGAAAGAAGTAGCCAGATCTTAGCCTATTTGATGTCTTCAGGTAGATTGAAGCCTCCTACTAGTATCTTCATAGCATCCTGGCATCCTCCTATCTTAGCACCTGCTGTATTAAATAGGACTAATTTCTTTCGGTACCTGCTTGTCTCCTCCATTAGCCTGCAAGTACCTCATAGGCAGAGGCCACAATCTGTGGCACATAAAAGGCATGTGCTGAACTGAATGAAACTTAAATGTTTTTTCTGTTTTTTACTTCTGGTTTAGTTTAATATAACTACACTACATTAAAAGTACATTAAATCTCATTCTGCTACATGGTGTTCCACATCATTAATAAGTCTTTTTTTAATTGTAGCTATCTTAGTTTAGTTTAAAATTCATTAGTTTTCATTAAGCCTTGGAATATTCTGGCATAAAGGAAATTATGGATTGAATTAGAAGATAACTGAATGAACAGATATATAGGGATTAAATAGGTTTCTGCTTCTTAACTGCAAAGGGTATCTACGGGGTACCTTTCAATGTGCCTTGCAACTTATGAAGTGATAACATTCTCCAAATAGTAACATATTCAATAGTAAAACATTACTTGGTTATTATAAGAATTAAAAAATGTATATATGTGAAATATGTATATATGATAGATATATATACACACACCTATATATGAAATAGACAAAATAGAGGATAAATTTGAGTTTATATAGTACATTGATTCAAACACAAACATGCTCAGTTTCTCTGAATGACCAGGTAAAATAGCTGCTTCATTTATAAGAAACTCAGAACTCCAAAGACCTTCAAGTAAATGAGGTATCTTCCAATAAAATGAAACCTCCTATCAACTGTAAACATCCTTCATACAGCCTGCCTGGAGGGTCAATATTAAAACTACAACTCTGTCTTGAATCAGAAAATCAAAGAGTGTGCTATGTCACTGACTCATCACTCAAGTGGTGACAATTTCCAGGCAGTGAAAACAACATCTCAATGAGGGGGGCGGGGACCAGCCAGAAATAAAGCAACTGGCAGGAGGGCAGAGACAATTCCCCCTCAGTGAGCCTCTCTTTCCCCACTGCTCCAAGAAGCACAAAATAAGCAGCTAAAATCATATTTGACTAGGCTAGGAAAAACCCTTACCACAGGTGGTAATTTCATGTAGGCTAGAACTCTTCCTACTTCCACATCACTTTTCTTCTGTAGCACCATAGTAAGCTCAAGGGGCAGCATGGTATTGTGGAAAAGAAAAAGGCTAGTGAATCTCAGTTCTACTGTGTGCTGTTAACAGTCAGGGTGCCGTTCCCTCATTCATGCAATGAGTACAGGAATACCTACCTAGACAAAGTTACTGGGAGGATGAATATGCCAGTGTCATGGACCCATGAGAATACCTAGCACAGGGTAGGCACTCCACTGAGGCTAGCTCCCATTTTCCCTTCTGGGTCCAGCTTTTGTATCTCTTTTCTAAATCGTTTACGACTTTCAAAATATTGGAATTGTATGTTTTGTTAGACTAGGTAAAATGTCATATGTTAGGCAGTCTTAACCCTGGCTATCAAAGAATTTAATAACTCAGAGGAGGAAGGAACCTCAAAGGTTAGCCAATAATTACCATGCCCTATTGCTCCTTTCCCCTCCCAAAAGCTGACATTTGAGTCTGGGCCACCAGAGAACAACCAAGTGATTGTTCTGAATGTGCATTAAGGCTGTCTGCCTTATAAATACATGCTGTTAATTACCCAGTTGACTCAATGAGGCAGGGTACAAAATCATTCTCTTCTGCCAGCAAAGCTACTGACAGACATATCTTACTGGTGGCAGATCAGTATAGACACAACACTTTGGAGGTCATGTATTCTACATTCCTCATTTTATAGACAAACTGAGCCCTAGAGAAAACAAGGGACTTGCCAAAGGTCCAAAGGTCACATTAATAGCAGAATCCAGATCAGAATGGAGGTGTCCCAATTTCTAATCCAAGATTACTTCTAGCAGGTAGGATTGCTTCTGATCAGTTGCAACAGTAGCAGCATAAAACTAGAAATAACGCTAATATTAACACCTTAATACTAATGCTACAGTTTGTTGATCTTTTATTATGTTTGATGTACATTACATACAATCTTTATGATACCCATCTAGTAAAGCACTTACAATGACTAATGCTTTAGTTTTCAGAAGGTTGAATCACCCACCTCCCTCAAAAGAAGGTCAAACAATAAAACCCAGTGTACATACAATATGTAACCATCTCTAATGATCTATTCCACTCTGAGGATGGAAGAGGAAAATCAAGTCCACCAAGTAGCTAACTTGCAACTCAGCCACTGGAGCCAACCTTCTCTTCCCTATACCTTTCCATGGGCTATGTCATGAAAAAGAAGAGTTTCCTGACCAAAGCATCATCTCCTTTTTACTTCTGAGTCTACCATTTTTTGAAAAATCTAACAAGCCATAACATGGACAAACCCTGGCCTGCCAGCCTCAGATCATTAAATCACCCCCTTCATAATGTCATGTCAGATGGCTTAAAGGGGAAGGAAAGTAATCACATCAACCCCTTCTGCTTTTTCTTCTTTCTAGCCAACAGTTCCAACCCCCATTACATAAGCTGAATTGGACGCACCTGTTTTCCTTTCTTATGCAGCTGCTGAGGCTCTCTTGAACCTTGTCTCATCTCACTGGTTAGCATTTGTAGTCCTAATTTTACCCATTTACAGGAACTTTCTTCTCTTGCTTGAATTCAGGAGACTTCTGAAGTTTGGGTCCCTCTCTCTCTTTTTTTTAATTTTAGGGTGTTTTCTCCTTTCCCGCTTTATGACTTCTTTATCATTTTTCTTAACAAAGATCCCCTTATGCTTTTTCCCCTTCTTTCCTGTTTTTCTGGAATGTTCTGTCAGACCTATTCGTCTCTATTTCCAATTCAGATATATCACCCTGGACATAATATACGGGCTCCTGAAATGTTGTGTGTAAACAAATTACATTTAAAATGCATTAGGGAATCTTATCAGGCCCCAACCCCAGAATCATGTGTACTGTGAACTGTCTTATAAATTGAACAAGCATTCCTACAATAGAGCAATAAACAGGAAATAAAGAAAGAAGAAATAAGATGTGGATGGAGTCTTGAAGAAACAAGGTACTTTCAGATCAGTTGGTGTTATTTGCTATGTCTTTTCTTTCTTCGATTACCTTCGCAAGGCTACAATTTTCATGGCACTTGTTCAATTAAGTTTCAACAATCCAATCTTCTCTATTTTCACTCTCTGTATCCTTCAATAGCTATAAATAAAATAAGCCATCTTTTACTGAAAAGGATGATATACTGGAAAGAGCCTGGTATTTAGGGCCAGAGGATCATCCTGGGGCCAGGTGTCATCCTGGTTTCTCCACTTCTACCTGTGTCATCATCACAAGTAACTCTGAAAAATGGCAACCCAGGGCTTCCCTGGTGGCACAGTGGTTGAGAGTCCGCCTGCTGATGCAGGGGACACGGGTTCATGCCCTGGTCTGGGAAGATCCCACATGCCGCGGAGCGGCTGGGCCCATGAGCCATGGCCGCTGAGCCTGCGCATCCGGAGCCTGTGCTCCGCAACGGGAGAGGCCACAACAATGAGAGGCCCGCGTACTGCAAAAAAAAAAAAAAAAAAAAAAAAAAAAAATGGCAATCCAGATTTATTGAGAAAATTAGATCTCTTTCACTAACTTTTCTTCCTTAGTTTATTGGAAAGGTCTCTCCTTTGACACATTTAACCTTGAAGTCTCTATTTGTGGACAATGGCATGGGAGTGGCAGGTTTATCCTTGAGTCTTGAGTATTGTAAAATCCTGGCAAGTTTTGTAGCTTCAACCCCTGAGTCTTTTCTTAGTGCTATAAGGCATTAAAAATATTAAAGCACATTACAATTACTTTGTTTTAAGAGTTTTCTCGGAATTTCACAGCTATCTTAATATAAATGGAGGCACCCTTGGTCTAGGGGGGCGGACAAAGACTAGTGATCACCATGTTACAATATTCCTCAAGGTTTCTTCTATAAACTAAAAATTCAACTGAAATCTCGACACTAATAATCCCATGTCTCAGCACCTCTGCCTGATGTTTTACTTAATATTTTCCTTTTCTTCTGCATATTACTGCAAAAGGGATGTAAATTAAGATTCTAATCTTAATAATCTTTTATAGGCATTTACTTAGCAATTTATCACAATGCAGAGCATGTTGACTGAGTTGTTAACATTTGGTCTTCTACTAAATAAAGTAACTATTGGTATCTCTATTCTGCAGGTGGAGAGATCTGCAAGTTGATCACGATAATACAGAAAAACCAGAAGCAAATTCAGAATTAGATAAATTAGAACTACCTTCCATGCTTGAGTTTCCTCAACTGTAAAATAAAAATAAAAATAGCACCAAACTCACGGGATTATTGTGGGAGTTAAATGAGAAGCTCTTAGCAAAGTGCCTGGTATATAGAAAGAGCTCAATAAATACTATCATCCATTATTATTATTAAAAGAAAAAAGATAATATCATTTACTTATCAAGGACATTGTTAGAATTAAGCTAGACAGCCTTGCTTTTTGACCTCTCTCTTGGCCCATTCATCTGACTCATCATTGAAGAATTAATTTGATTAAAACTAGATCCCATACCTCCTTCATAAAAGGTGACTTCATGCCGCTTATAATTTATGACATACTAAGTGTTCTCATAATTATTGTCTCCCTAAACAGTTTTAACTTTTTTGAGGACAGGAACTGAGACTTACGTTTCTTTATATTGCAATGACCAGCACAATGTCTTGAACATAACAGATGTTCAATACATATTTATACTTTAAAAACACATTGTTACCATTAGCAAAGAGCACCACAATGTTCCAAGAACAAAGGAAATTGGACAAAGCTTCTTTGGGATTTGGCTTTCTTTCCAGATTAGCCTGCACAAATGTACATGCAGAAGTTGAGAGCAGTGCTGTGAGTGTAATTGCAAAGATGACAAATAATTGGCCAAAGAACAAAGCAGGTACAATTTAAAAAAAAAGTCCACAATTAAGAAATGACGTACAGGGGCTTCCCTGGTGGCGCAGTGGTTAAGAATCTGCCTGCCAATGCAGGGGACACGGGTTCGAGCCCTGGTCTGGGAAGATCCCACATGCCGCGGAGCAACTAAGCCCGTGAGCCACAACTACTGAGCCTGCGCATCTGGAGCCTGTGCTCCGCAACATGAGAGGCCGTGACAGTGAGAGGCCCGCGCACCGCGATGAAGAGTGGGCCCCGCTCACCGCAACTGGAGAAAGCCCTCGCACAGAAATGAAGACCCAACACAGCCAATAAATAAATAAATAAATAAATAAAAATAATTTAAAAAAAAATGATGTACAACATCTACTGTACTTATAGGATTCTTCTCCCATAAAAATCTCACATCTGCTTTAGAATTTTTTCCACACTAGAACTCATTCTAATGTAAGAAAGATTCAAAGCTTGCCAAAATTAGGGAATTTATGTAAACATCATGACAGTCAAGAAACATGAAATATGATAAAAGAATGCTGCAAACTCTTTTAGAGCCTTTTGTGCCCAAGAAAGTGACAGTAATGCATTGAGAATTTCACATTAAAATGGAGGGAAAGAGTATCAGCTCTCAGCCACTAAGGTCCTTTCAGTTATATGCTGGACAGAGAAACAGGGCACTGTACCATTCCTTGTTAATGGGAACCAGAATCTAATGTTTGTTTGCCCAAGTGGAGGTGGATATAATGTTTTGAGTCAGAGGTGCAAAGGCAAGGAGCACAGAGTCTGGAGCCAAAAACCTGTAACTCACTATCTCTGTGAAAGTGTGAAAGTTTCCACATCTGTAAAACGGGAATACTTATAACCAGTTCACTGGGTTTTTAAAGAATTATAGAGGATAACAGTGATACCCAAGGGCCAAGTCCATAGTAGGTGCTCAACGAAGACTTTTATCCACACAGGATATACTCGTAGGGGATTGTAACAGACATTCGGAGTTTTGCCTTGTTCTTTAGAGATACCAGGAAAAAACTTTTTGTATGCATTTGGATTGCTATTCGTAAAACCTGGATCTAATCGCAGGGATACTTAATCTCCTCCAATGTTTGTATTTACTGCCCCTCAACCAGATGAAAAGAGCCTCTCTAAAGAGACATTTCACAGATGAGAAGAGAGACTGGCCAGGCGGCTCGCCCCAGAACATTCTGCCAGTGACTAGATAGGTGGGGACTCTGCGTTTACAGAGGCCCCAGGAAAGTGCTGCGGAGAAAGGGACAATTCACCCCCATGCAAGACTAAGTAAGACTCCTCCATATCTTATTCACAAAAGATCCACTTCCGAGCCGCGAGTCACGCCCGTGGGCCTGGACCCAGGCTGGCCCCTGATGGGTGCCCGCTGCCGTTTCCAGACGCCAGCCCTCCCCTCCTCACGTTCCCACCGTTCTGCGAGCGCCTTGGAAGCTCAGTCCGAGCGCCCCTCCGCTCCATCTGGCCAAGCGCGACCCGGCAGCCTCAAGCGAACGTCCCGCCCACAGTGAGGGCCCAGATGAGCAGAGGCCGCCCCTAAACCCCCCTCCCCGGGAGAAGCAAGGCACGAAAGCCGGGGGTCCCAAGCGTCCGCGCCCCACCTATCCCCTGGCCACTCACCGCGCGTCTCCAGCCCGCAGGCCCGCTGCGGGGCGGCGCGGAGCCGATGGACCGGGCGCTGCGGGACGCACGTGCCGCGCAGGCAGTGTGCGCTCCGGGCGTCCCGGTGCTCGTGCCCGCCCCGCCGGTGGCCCCGTGGTGGGCGCTCCGGCGGCGCCGGGGCGCGCGCGGACGTGCGTCGGGCGGCGCCCGGGCCGAGGAGGTAGTCGTGGCCGTGGCCGTCGGCGGAGGGAAAGCGGCTGCACTGTCAGCTGTCGAAGCGGGCCGGCCAGGGTCCGGTTCCGCCGCTGGCGGGCTGTGCCCGTGCCGCCCGGAGCAAGGTAATTACCGCGGCACCCGTCGGGTTCCCCTTCTATACAAGGCGGGTAGGAAAGCCTCGCTCCTCAGCCAGGGTGGTGAGGTGAATTAAGCACCAGGGTATGAAAAGCACGGCCGAATCATGTTCTCGCCTTTCACGGCCACGGGGAAGCGGCACTTCGTTGACACTCTGTAGAGAAATTTCCTCAGAGATGTTCTTCCTCTGTGCTTGCCCAGCACTTACCACACCCTAGTGCTGCGGTCACCAAAGCGGGCTGTGTGTAAGACTGGGTGTGAGAAGAAAATACTAGAACTTTCATTTGTGTTTGTAACTAAAAGTAAGAAAGAATTCACATTTAATAGGTGGCATGACCCTGACTCTAAATGGTCCCATGTTCCATGTGTTATAAGTGGGATTCTGAGGGAAGAGGGAAAACTGTCCAAAATGCAGAGGGGATGACAGCGGTGCTTTTACTTATGACAATATTTCATTGACGCTAGGAATTCAACTCTAAGACGTACTATTTTTTTTTTTTTTTTTTTTTTTTTTTTTGCGGTACGCGGGCCTCTCACTGTTGTGGCGTCTCCCGTTGCAGAGCACAGGCTCCGGACGCGCAGGCCCAGTGGCCATGGCTCACGGGCCCAGCCACTCCGCAGCATGTGGGATCTTCCCGGACCGGGGCACGAACCCGCATCCCCTGCATCGGCAGGTGGACTCTCAACCACTGCGCCACCAGGGAAGCCCCGTACTATTTTTTATACACTAGTGAGAAATAAAAAGAGCTGTCTTATAAACTTATGACATAATGCTTTCTTGTCACTTAGAATATTTTTAATTGAAATTTTTATTTATTTTTCTAAAATTTATTTATTTATTTTATTATTTTATTTTATTTATTTATTTTGGCTGCGTTGGGTATTCGTAGCTGCGTGAAGGCTTTTCTCTGGTTGCCGCGAGCGGGGGCTACTCTTCGTTGCGGTGCGTGGGCTTAACATTGCGGTAGCTTCTCTTGTTGAGGAGCACCGGCTCTAGGCACGCGGGCTTCAGTGGTTGTGGCACATGAGCTTCAGTAGTTGTGGCCCACAGGCTCTAGAGCACAGGCTCAGTAGTTGTGGCGCATGGGCCCAGCTACTCCACGGCATGTGGGATCTTCCCGGACCAGGGCTCGAACCCATGTTCCCTGCACTGGCAGGCAGATTCTTAACCACTGCACCACCAGGGAAGCCCCTAAAATTTTTATGTTTTAAAAAATATCCCTTTTAGATTTATTAGACATATGTGTTTACTATCAGTCTTGTTTATTCGAAAAGAAAAAGGAAAATAGAAGCAAAATAAATTTGGTTAAAATATTCTTTAGATACATTCGCGTTCACTCTGCAACATTCCTGATCACTTTTTTGTTTCACTCAATATCATCTTCAGTGATATGAGTATTAATAAAGCCACATTTCTTAAAAGAATGTCCCACTGTTACCTCTGGGATGTTCTTCCCTTCCACTGAAACCAGTCCAGGCTTGCTGAGTATGTGCAGAGCCAACTCCATCACCATACTGTTTGGGCAGTAAGCATAAGACACCTCCCAATTTTTTTTTAATAGATCGTTATTGGAGTATAATTGCTTCACAATACTGTGTTAGTTTCTATTGTACACCAAAGTGAATCAGCCATATCTATACGTATGTCCCCATATCCCCTCCCTCTTGAGCCTCCCTCCCATCCTCCCTATCCCACCTTCTAGGTCATCTCAAAGCACGGAGCTGATCTCCCTGTGCTATGCTGCCGCTTCCCACTAGCTAACTATTTTACATTTGGTAGTGTATATATGTCCATGCTACTCTCATTTTGCCAAGGCTTCCCATTCCCACCCCATGTCCTCAAGTCCATTCTCTGTGTCTACATCTTTATTCCTCCCCTGCAACTAGGTTCATTAGTACAATTTTTTTTTAGATTCCATATATATGCGTTAGCAAATGGTATTTGTTTTTCTCTTTCTGACTTACTTCACTCTGCATGACAGACTCCAGGTCCATCCACCTCACTACAAATAACTCAATTTTGTTTCTTTTTATGGCTGAGTAATATTCCATTGTATGTATGTGCCACATCTTCTTTATCCATTCATCTGTCGATGGACACTTAGGTTGCTTCCATATCCTGGCTATTGTAAATAGTGCTGCAGTGAACATTGTGGTACATGTCTCTTTTTGGATTGTGGTTTTCTCAGGGTATATACCCAGTAGTGGGATTACTGGGTCATATGGTAGTTCTACTTTTTGTTTTTTAAGGAACCTCCATACTGTTTTCCATAGTGGTTGTATCAATTTACATTTGCACCAACAGTGCAGGAGGGTTCCCTTTTCACAACACCCTTTCCAACATTTATTGATTCTAGATTTTTTTATAATGGCCATTCTGACTGGCGTGAAGTGATGCCTCATTGTAGTTTTGATTTGCATTTCCCTAATAATTAGTCATGTTGAGCATCTTTTCATGTGCCTCTTGGCCATCTGTATGTCTTCCTTGGTAAAGTGTCTATTTAGGTTTTCTGCCCATTTTTTAATTGGATTGTTTGTTTTTTGATATTGAGCTCCATGAGCTGTTTGTATATTTTGGAGATTAATCCTTTGTCCGTTGTTTCATTTGCAAATAGTTTCTCCCATTGTGAGCGTTCTCTTTTCATCTTGTTTATGGTTTTTGCCATGCAACAGCTTTTAAGTCCCATTTGTTTATTTTTGTTTTTATTTCTGTTACTCTAGGAGGTGGGTCAAAACAGATCTTGCTGTGGTTTATGTCAAAGATGTTTTTCCTGTGTTTTCCTCTAAGAGTTTTATAGTGTCTAGTCTTACATTTAGGTCTTTAATCCATTTTGAGTTTATTTTTGTGTATGGTGTTAGGTAGTGTTCTAATTTCATTCTTTTACATGTAGCTGTCCAGTTTTTCCAGCACCACTTATTGAAGAAGTGTCTTTTCTCTGTTGTATATTCTTGCCTCCTTTGTCATAAATTAGGTGACCATATGTGCATGGGTTTATCTCTGGGCATTCTATCCTGTACCATTGATCTATATTTCTGTTTTTGTGCCAGTACCATACTGTCTTGATTACTGTAGCTTTGTGGTATAGTTTGAAGTCAGGGAGCCTGATTCTTCCAGCTCCATTTTTCTTTCTCAAGATTGCTTTGGCTTTCGGGGCCTTTTGTGTTTCCAAACGAATTGCACAATTTTTTGTTCTAATTCAGTGAAGAATGCCATTGGTAGTTTGAGAGGGATTGCATTGAATCTGTAGATTGCTTTGGGTAGTAGAGTCATTTTCACAATATTGATTCTTCCAATCCAGGAACATGGTGTATTTCTCCATCTGTTTATGACATCTTTGATTTCTTTCATGAGTGTTTTATAGTTTTCTGAGTACAAGCCTTTCTCCTCCTTAGGCAGGTTTATTCCTAGGTATTTCATTCTTTTTGTTGCGATGGTAAATGGGATTGTTTCCTTAATTTCTCTTTCTGATTTTTTGTTGTTGGTGTATAGGAATGCCAGAGATTTCTATGCATTAATTTTGTATCCTGCAACCTTACCAAATTCATTGATTAGTTCTAGTAGTTTTCTGGTGGCATCTTTAGGATTCTCTATGTATAGTATCATGTCATCTGCAAACAGTGACAGGTTCACTTCTTGTTTTCCAATTTGTATTCCTTCTATTTCTTTTTCTTCTCTGATTGACATGGCTAGGACTTCCAAAACTATGTTGAATAAGAGTGGCGAGAGTGGATATCCTTGTCTTGTTCCTGATCTTAGTGGAAATGCTTTCAGTTTTTCACCATTGAGTATGATGCTTGCTGTTGGTTTGTCATATATGGCCTTTATTATGTTGAGGTAGGTCCCCTCTATGCCACTCCATTTTCTGGAGGGGTTTTATCATAAATCGGTGTTGAATTTTGTCAAAAGCTTTTTCTGCATCTATTGAGATGATCATATGGTTTTTATTCCTTAATTTGTTAATGTGATGTATCACATTGATTGATTTGCATATATTGAAGAATCCTGGCATCCCTGGGATAAATCCCACTTGATCATGGTGTATGATCCTTTTAATATGCTGTTGGATTCTGTTCGCTAGTATTTTGTTCAGGATTTTTGCATCTATGTTTATCAGTGATATTCTATAATTTTCTTTTTTTGTGATATCTTTTTCTGATTTTGGTATCAGGGTGATGGTGGCTTCATAGAATGAATTTGGAAGTGTTTCTCCCTCTACAATTTTTTGGAAGAGTTTGAGATGGATCCATGTTAGCTCTTCTCTAAATGTTTGATAGAATTCGCCTGTGAAACCATCTGGTCCTGGACTGTTGTTTGTTGGCAGATTTTTAATTACAGTTTCAATTTCATTACTTTAATAGGTCTGTTTATATTTTCTAATTCTTCCTGGCTCAGTCTTAGAAAATTGTACCTTCCCAAGAATTTGCCCATTTCTTTGTGGTTGTCTATTTTATTGGCATATAGTTGTTTGTAGTAGTCTCTTATAATCCTGTGTATTTCTGCGGTGTCAGTTGTGATTTCTCCTTTTTCATTTTAAATTTTATTGATTTGCGTCCTCTCCCTTTTTTTTTTCTTGATGAGTCTGGCTAAGGGTTTATCAATTTTGCTTATCTTCTCAAAGAACCAGCTTTTAGTTTTATTGATCTTTGCTATTGTTTTCTTCATTTCTATTTCATTTATTTCAGCTCTGATCCTTATGATTTCTTTCCTTCTACTGACTTTGGGTTTTCTTTCTTTTTCTTTCTCTAGTTGTTTTAAGTGTAGGGTTAGATTGTTTATTTGAGATTTTTCTTGTTTCTTGAGGTGAGATTGAATTGCTATAAACTTCCCTCTTTAGAACTGCTTTTGCTGTGTCCCATAGGTTTTGGGTCATTGTGTTTTTGTTGTCATTTGTTTCTGTGTATATATTTTTTTCTTTTTTGATTTCTTCAGTGATCTCTTGGTTATTTAGTAGCACACTATTTAGCCTCCATGTATTTGTGCCTTTTACAGTTTTTTTTCCTGTAATTGATTTCCAATCTCATAGCGTTATGGTCAGAAAAGATGCTTGATATGATTTCAGTTTTCTTAAATTTTCTGAGGCTTGATTTGTGATGCAAGATGTGATCTATCCTGGAGAATGTTCTGTGTACACTTGAGAAGAAAGGGTATTCTTCCACTTTTGGGTGGAAGGTTCTATAAATATCAATTAAATCTATCTGGTCTATTGTGTCATTTAAAGCTTTTGTTTACTTATCTATTTTCTGTTTGGATGTCTGTCCATTGGTGTAAGTGGGGTGTTAAAGTCCCTTACTATTATTGTGTTACTGTCGGTTTCTCCTTTCATGGTTGTTAGCATTTGCCTTATGTATTGAGGTGCTCCTATGCTGGGTGCATAAACACTTATAATTGTTATATCTTCTTCTTGGATTGATCCCTTGATCATTATATAGAGACATCTCCCAGTTTTGAAGATGTTAAATATGAAAAATGTATGTCTTAGACATGACAAAGTACAGTGGATTGCTTTTATGAGTCTGTGACATGTTGTAGTTTACATACTTCAGCAATTTATCTACGTGAATAATTTGATAAAAACAAATCCTTAAAGTATAGAATCTTAACATCATGCCTAGTGAGCTGGTGAGTGACTGTGAAAATTATTTGCAACAAAGTTAAAAGAATCTAGTTAAAAGTGAGCTATTTTTTTTTTTTTTACCAAAGAAGGCAAATATTTTAAACTCACTGATCTTTTCCTGTAATGATGTGTCTCTTAGTAGTATGTTACCTAATAGTTTTTTTGGAAAAAAATAAAAAACAAGGCTTGTTTATCCCTTCAAGTAAAGATAACATTTCAACACTGAGTGAGAAAGTGCTATAAAGAGAACATTTGAAAACAAATATTTCAAAACGTTACCACTATTGTGGGCTTTTTTTTCCCCTAAAATATGTAACTTTGTCACCTACAAAAAATGCTTAAAAAACTTGGAAACAATTTACTATCTTTTTCAGTCTTTCAGTTGAGTAATTGAGTGAATTTTCAACCCATATATTAAAAAATATGAAAATGCAGCAGCTTCTGCTCAGTTTGAAAGGACGACTAATCAATATCAGGAGTAATAAAATTATGTAACCAAATGTTAATAATAAGCTTATATAATTCATAGATTAGTTTATTTTTCTATAATTTTTAGTGAGAAGAAAGGCTTCTTATTTTGTTAATAAATTATTCAAAAAATGAATTTTACTCTCATTTTAAAATTAATTTCTATTTTTGTGTACATTTCACAATATATTTGTTGGAAATTTATATTTAAAATATATACTTATGTATATATAAAAATTCTAAGTAAATTTTTTAAAAAGCTGACAACATATTGGGGATGTATTCTTAAGTCCCTTTTTTCTTAAGGCATGCACAATCTAAAATGTTTAAAAACCACTAGTCTGTTAACTTCTAACTGCAGCATGTTATAAAATTGCTAAATCAGACACAAGATGGTATTCCAGTACATCTGAGCCATTTTCTGTAGGGGAACAGATGAGAGGTATTGGAGAAAGGACTTGAATCAGTTAAGCAAGCAAAACAAATTATGAGAAAGCTATAAGATGCAGGCAACAATGACAGCCTTCATTATTCTCTTCTTTTCCCTGCATGCAAATAAATCAGAAGATGACTAATCTTCCATAAGCATTATTAGAGAAATTATCTTCTTCTAAGTTCATCTGTAGATCATTCAGTTTAGGGTTAAATATTGAGGGAAAGCTTGTCCTAATAGTTATTGATAACAGGGGTTCTCCCATCCTCCCTGCATCCTTCCTGTTATTGTAAGCTCCAGGATTGCAAGGAGTCCTGTCTTGTTTGCCCCCTTAGCTCCAGCACCTGGCACAGTGAGTGGCACAGAACAGGGGCTCAACAAATACTTGTTGAGTTGAATTGACTTGCTCTGGAGAGATCTCATTCTCTCTGGTCAACCAAAGTTATAAGTGGTATTGAATCTTCAAACTTTCAACAGAGTTAAAAAAGAATAGTTGGAAAATTATATATAGTTTTGCTTAGCATGTCAATGACCCTTCCATATGGAATTTAACCATCTGTAGAGGTCTTTCTGTTTTCTTTTTTCCTTTCTCTTCCTTTCCTTCCTCCTCTTCTTTGAATATCTGGGGAGTTTCCCTAGTAGATACATGGTGGTTGTCAGTGGTTACCTCTCTAGTTAGAGAAAAAAAATCTTGCTTCTGTATTTTCTGAGAACAAGCCCTAGACAGTTGAGAAAGGCTGGTGAAGCAAGAGCCTAACACACAAACCAAACTATCAACCTATGATGGTTAGGATGATTATTTTTAAGTCTATGGATATGAGATGGTCATCTGTGTAGCTATAGCACCTGCAAATGAAAAGCTCAATTAAGTGAATAACCACAGTGACAGTGACAAAGACTTTTCTAGGAAATACTAGTTCAGTTTCCATTTCTGGTATTTTTCCATTCCTTTAAATGTCTATTTTGGTTCATTGTTGATACCAGAAGTCCTGAAAATACTTAATCATACTGTGCTATGAACAACTGAGTGTCATTTGTCAGAATAAATATTAAGAGATGGTTTCCAACATAGTGATTTAGTGCATCAGACAAATGCTGGCACCAGTTAAGCTTGGTAAGAAGTTTTGACATACATTTTAACCTTTTACTTTAATAAGATTAGAATCTAAGATTAATTATTCATTCTTACTGCTTCACTTTGCAAAAGTTCCATTTCTGAAAGGTTTTGCTTAATTATCAATTTTACTCATCTGTCCAAAGTGTTACACTGATAGGACACCAATGTAACTCCTAAATATACTTGTAGTATCATATGTTGAAAATATAAAATATTGTAGTGCAAGACTCTTAGATTATTTGTGATCCCCAAAGATTCTTAAAATGCAGAATTGTAACTTTTCCACAACTGACATTCAGCAAGCGCAGATGTTGTTTATAGATGAACAAACCACATGGAAAATGACGTGTCTTAGATAGGAACAATGCATTGACAAGAGTTTTTAGGTTGCCAGAAGCCTTATTAAATGAAAGTAAAGCTTAAAGAGTAAAATGAGACAGGAGGCAAATTTAAAACACTGACAGCCACAGGCCCCGCACAACATAAGTTTGATTTGCAGTCTTGCTTGGCTCTTCTCAACAGCTAAATCTAAGAGACATATGACATACAGGATTCACAGATCCCATCATATAATGGCTTGTAACCTGGGCATCAGAAGCAGAACTTGCGGTGGCCCAAGAGAAAGTTCTTAGGTTCTTCTAAAGAGGAGAGTGGTTCACATAAAAGACAAATTCCTCACAAACATTCCTACATAAAATCACACAGTAGATTCTTATTTATTTATTTAATTAGTTAGTTATAGATTTGCTCAATGAAAATCTAATGAAGGGCACTCTGGAACATAGATGCTTGGTGAGCATTAACATTCTTTTCTATGTATCAGTCTTTTAGGCCCCAAATATCTCTTTGCTCCATGCTTTCCATACATAAAAAAATATTCTCTGGAATGGACTTGAGGACACAGGGAGGGGGAAGGGTAAACTGGGACGAAGTGAGAGAGTGGCATGGACATATATACACTACCAAATGTAAAATAGATAGCTAGTGGGAAGCAGCTGCATAGCACAGGGAGATCATCTTGGAGCTTTGTGACCACCTAGAGGAGTGGGGTAGGGAGGGTGGCAGGGAGACGCAAGAGGGAGGAGAAATGGGGATGTATGTATATGTATAGCTGATTCACTTTGTTATACAGCAGAAACTAACACACCATTGTAAAGCAATTATACTCCAATAAAGATGTTAAAAAAAAATACTCTCTGATTTCTGTAGTGAGATAACCTCTAATCCTGTCCCGTCAGTGTATCCAGCTTAGAGCCAAGCTTTCTGGGTAGTGAGCAGCAGTGGCTGCCTAGTGGGCTATGACTCCTCTGGTCCACTGCCTATAACCCCCAGAAACACATTACCTGCACCCCACTCCCTCACCCATGATGTAAAGTGGTGGAACAAGAACAATGAATGCTCCCCTTCGGAAGGGAGAAAAATGTGAGACACCAGAAGTCATTGGTCTGAAGCACTGCTATCTGCTGGGTGATGTATTAGTGTTTTTGATTTTAGTCTACAGGACCTCTGTTAAAACTGAGACAGAAAGAATCTCAATTAAGTATCCTTTGCTACAAGTCAAACACAACAGAGTAATAATAGGGTAAATTAATAATTTGGCCTTTCTTTCTAGTCCCTCCCTCCAAAGTAATAGTTTTTGTTTGTTTGTTTGTTTTGCGGTACGCGGGCCTCTCACTGTTGTGGCCTCTCCCGTTCCGGAGCACAGGCTCCGGACGCGCAGGCTCAGCGGCCACGGCTCACGGGCCTAGCCACTCTGTGGCATGTGGGATCTTCCCGGACCAGGGCACGAACCCGTGTCCCCTGCATCGGCAGGTGGACTCTCAACCACTGCGCCACCAGGGAAGCCCCTAAAGTAATAGTTTTGTGAGAATCTTTCCACATTTTTCTTCATGCCTTTATAGAGGTATAAAAGCATGATAGGGTTTTATTTTTTCTGCTTTAAACAAAAATTGAGTCATTCTATCTATCTATCTATCTTTTGTTTTTCTTTACCACTTGGCATAAACTTCATTCCACAACATACAAAATAGATCTAATTCATTTTTTCAATAGCTACAAGTATTCTATACTATGTATACACTAAGATTTAGTTGACCCTTCTCTTACTTATAGGTCTTCAGTTTTTGTCCTATTTTCCTCCAAACAAAAATATAACATACTCACCAAAAGAAAAATATTCTTAAACATAAACATATACAAATGTATAGTGTGTAGTAGAATCTCACATGTAGCTTGTTGAATCAGAAGGTTTGAGCTTTTTCACTTTAATGTATTATGCCGGATTATTATCCAAACTGTAGTAATTCACACTCTTACTAGCATACCACATCATCACTAACAATGAATGCTATCCATCTTCTGTAATTTTTATCAATATAACAGGTGAGAAATGGTATCTCATTGCTTTAAACTATATATCCTTGACTACGATCATCTTTTCATATGTCTGATAGTTTTTACAAATAAGTATTATTAATTTATCTCAGCCTACCTTCAAATAATGTATAATGCACGAACTTTACAACAGTAGGCTTCTATCTTCATATCTTCTGTGCTATTCCATTGCACATTTTACCTTCATACATATTACAAGCCACACAATACATTATTACTACTTTTGCTTTAACTATCTTTTAAAGAAATTTTAAAAAAGAAGACAAAAATTTCTGTATTTCCCACATATTTTTCATTGCCAGCACCCTTTATTCCTTTGTAGAGATCAAAGTTTCCACTGGGTATCATTTCACTTCTGTCTAAAGAAATTCCTTTAACATTTCCTATAGTGCAGGTGTGCTAGTGACAAATTTTCTCAGCTTTTATTTGTCTAAAAATGTCTATTTCACCTTCATTTTGGAGTATTTTTCGTGTTGTATATAAAGTGACAGGTTTTTTTCTCCATAGCATATTAAAGATATTATTCCATGGTCTTTGGGGTTGCTTGTTTCTGATGAGAGTCAGTGGATTTCTTATCTTGTTCTCCTATATGTAATGTCCGGTTTTCCCCCTTGATGTCTTCAAGATTTTTCTCCTTATCACTGATACTCATATTATATTATGATGTGCTTTGGTGTGATTTCCTTGGTGTTTATTCTGCTTAGTGTTTGTTGAACTTGGTAGATCTGTGGGGTTTTTTTGTTTTTGCCCAAACTGGAAAAATATTCAGACATTGTTCTTGTAAATCTTTTCTTTTTCAGTTTTTTTTTTTCTCTTTTTGCTTCAGCTTGGATAGTTTCTATTGCTGTGTCTTCAAGTTTATTGCTCTTTCTGCTGCAGTGTCAAATCTATCCAGTTTTATTTATTTATTTATTTATTTTTGGCTGCATTGGATCTTCATTGCTGTGTGCAGGCTTTCTCTAGTTGCGGCGAGCAGGGGCTACTCTTTGTTGCGGTGCACGGGCTTCTCATCGTCGTGGGTTCTCTTGTTGCAGAGCATGGGCTCTAGGCACGCAGGCTTCAATAGTTGCGGTGTGCGGGCTCAGTAGTTGTGGCTCGCAGGCTCTAGAGCGCAGGCTTAGTAGTTGTGGCACACAGGCCTAGTTGCTTTGTGGCATCTGGGATCTCCCTGGGTCAGGTCTCGAACCCATGTCCCCTGCATTGGCAGGTCGATTCTTAACCGCTGCACCACTAGGGAAACCCCCTATCCAGTTAGTTTTACATAAGATTTTAAAATGTTTATCATCTTTAGAAGTTCCATTTGCTTATTTTTTAGTAGTTTCCTTTTCACTTGTTACCAGTTTTTCCTTTTAATCCTTGAGTGTATTTATAATAGTTGTAGTAAAGTCCTTGTCTGTTATTTATTTCATCTTTGTTATTTCTGATTTTATTTCTATTGCCTGCTTATGAGTCACATTAATTGTGCTTCTTTGCCCATGTAGTAATTTTTTACTGAATCCTAGATATTGTAAATGTTACAGGATCTATAGAGGCTAAAATATTTGTTACCTGGTCCTATACAGAAAATAAATTTGCTAACCTTGCCCTAGATGTATAGAATCGTGTTGAGTATAACTGTGAGTACATGGAGTACACAGCATGCAGTTGTCTTTTAAAATCCTACCCCACCCCTGCCTTTCTTCTTTCTTTCTTTCTTTTTTTGCAGTTAATACATCAGTACATTTTTTTTTAAATTAGGCAACAGTCGAGAAAATAAGAGTGGAGAGCAAAATAAACAATGCCCTTTGTTCCCCACCCTCATCACAAACTCAACAACTATCAAATTTAGTTTAGAGAGATTTTGGTCCTCTTATAATATGTATCAGTCCATCCACACCATACTTTGATAGTGACACTTTCTGTTGTTTGAATTTATGCAAAATCCCAAGCAAACACAACTTTTAGCTGGGTCTAGTGTTAACAGTTTCTAACCTCTACACCCACTTTCTATTCATTGTATTCACAAACATATGCCTTTCTTTGTGTGGGTACATTTGGGACCATGGTATACATATTGGTCTTTTCTATCATTGTTCATCTTTGAGTTCTTTCCATTTCAAAGTGTGTAAGCCTATCTCATTTTTTTCTTAAACAACTTCATCACATCTATAACACAAATAGGCCACAATTCATGAACTAGTTTCATTTTAATGGACATTTTTATTTGTAATTTTCCATTGTCACACATGATATTGCAAGAAACATACTTTACATAGTTTATATACTCATTTCTGAACATTTGTGGCTATTTCGTGGGATAAATTTTGGAAGTAGAATTTAAGCATCAGAAAAAGTGCATGTTTACAAT
The DNA here is from genome assembly GCF_949752795.1 of Hyperoodon ampullatus. Lineage (NCBI taxonomy): Eukaryota > Metazoa > Chordata > Mammalia > Artiodactyla > Ziphiidae > Hyperoodon > Hyperoodon ampullatus. The sequence continues at coordinate 58,942,797 of NC_136915.1, read as the reverse complement.
ATTTATTGAGATATAATTGACATATAACATTATATTTGTTTCAGGTGTACAACATAATTATTTGATATATGTGTATATTGTGAAATAATCATCACAGTGTCTAATTAATGTCCATCATTCCACAGAGTTACGATTTTATTCCTTGTGATGAGAACTATTAAGATTTTCTTAGCAACTTTTGAATATGTAATACAGTATTATTAACTATAGTCACCATGCTGTATACATCCCCAGGACTTATTTATTTTATTTTATAACTGGAAGTTTGTACCTTTTGACCACCTTCACCAATTTCACCCACTCTCCATCCTCTGCCTTCAACAAACACCCATCTGTTCTCTGTATTCATCAGTTTGGTGTTTGTTTGCTTGCTTTTTAGATTCCATGTATAAGTGAGATCATACAGCATTGTTTTTCCCTATCTGACTTATTTTACTTAGCATAATGCCCTCAAGGTCCATACATGTTGCTGCAAATGGCAGTAATTCCTTCATTTTTATGGCTGAATAGTATTCCATCATATATATACATATATATCTCACAACTGATCCATTTGTCCATCAATGGACATTTAGTGTGTTTCCATATCTTGGCTATTATAAATAGTGCTGCAATGAATTTGGGGGTGTGGATACCTTTTCAAATCATTGTCTTTGTTTTCTTCCCTGAAGTAGAATTGCTGGATCATATGGTAGCTCTAGTTTTAATTTTTTTGAAGAGGCTCCATACTGTTTTCCATAGTTACTGCACCAATTTACATTTTCGCCAACAGTGCACAAGGGTTCCCTTTTCTCCGCATCCTCTCCAACACTTGTTATGATAGTACTGTAACAGATGTGAGGTGATATCTCATTATGGTTTTGATTTGCATTTCCCTTTTAATTAGTGATATGGAGCACCTTTTCATGTGCTTGTTGGCCATCTCTATATTATCTCTGGAAAAATGCCTATTCAGAACTTCTGTCCATTTTTTTAATTGAGTTGTTTGCTTTTTTGCTATTGAGTTGTATGGGTTCTTTATATATTTTGGATATTAACCCCTTTCCGATATATGACTTGCACATTTTTTCTCCCATTCAGTAGGTTGCCTTTTCATTTTGTTGACAGTTTCCTTTGCTGTGCGGAAGTTTTTTAGTTTGACATAGTCCCACCTGTTTACTTTTGCTTTTGTTGCCTTTGCTTTTGGTGTCAAAGCTAAAAAATCATTGCCAAGACCAATGTCAAAAGTTTACTGCCTATATTTTCTTTTAGGAGTTTTATGGTTTCAGGTCTGATGTTCAAGCTTTAATCTGTTTTAAGTTAATTTTTGTGTAAGGTGTAAGAGAGTGGTCTAGTTTCATTCTTTGCTTGTGTCTGTTCAGTTTTTCCTGCACTATTTATCAGAGAGACTGCTTTTTCCCCCTTGTATATTCTCGGCTTCTTTGTCATAAACCTGCATATGTGTGGGCTTATTTCTGGGCTATCTATTCCGTTCCGTTGATCTGTGTCTGTTTTTATGCCAATATCATACTCTTTGATTATGATAGCTTTGTAATATACTTTGAAATCAGGATGCATGATGGCTCTAGCTTTTTATTCTTTCTCAAGATTGTTTGGGTATTAAGGGTCTTTTGTGGTTCCATACAAATTTTAGTATTGTATGTTCTATTTTTGTGAAAGAATGCCATTGGAATTTTGATAGCAATTGCATTGACTCTGTAGATTCTTTGGGTAGTATAGACATTTTAACAATATTAATTCTTCCAATCTATGAGCATGGACTATATTTCAATTTGTGACTTCTTCAGCTTCTTTCATCAATGTCTTATAGTTTTCAGTATACAGGTCTTTCACCTCCTTGGTTAAATTTATTCCCAAGTATTTTATTCTTTTTGATGCAACTGTAAATGGGATTGCTTTCTTATTTTCTCTTTCTAATAGTTTATTATTAGTGTATAGATACCTCACTGATTTTTGTATATTGATTTTGTATTCTGAAACTTTACTAAATTTGTTTATACTTTACTAAATTTGTTTATTACTTATAAGTTTCTTTGCTTTTTTTTTTTTTTTTTTTGGTTGAGCCCTTAGGGTTTTCTCTAATAGTATCATATCATCTGCAAATAATGATAGTTTTACTTCTTCCTTTCCAGTTGGATGCATTTTATTTCTGTTTCTTGCTTAATTGCTCTAGCTAGGACTTCCAGTACTAGGCTGAATAAAAATGGCAAGAGTAGGCATCCCTGTCTAGTTCCTGATCTTAGGGGTAATACTTTCAGCTTTTCTCCACCAAATATTATGTTAGCTGTGGACTTGTCATGTATAGCCTTTATTATGTTGAGGTCTATTCCCTCTGTTTCCACTTTGTTGAGAGTTTTTATCATAAATGGATGTTGAATTTTGTCAGATAAGTTTTCTGTGTCTATTGATATGATCATATGATTTTCATCCTTCTTTTTGTCAATATGGTGTAACACTTTGATTGATTTGCGGATGTTGAACCATCTTTGCACCCCTGGAATAAATCCCATTTGATTATGGTATATAATTCTTTTAAGGTATTGTTGGATTTGGTTTGCTAATATTTTGTTGAGTATTTGTACATCTATGTTCATCAGGAATATCGGCCTGTAATTTTCTTTTCTTGTAGTGGCCTTTTCTGGTTTTGATAGTGAGGTAATGCTGGCCTTGTAAAATGAGTTTGGAAGGGTTCCCTTCTCTTCTATTTCTTAGGAAGATTTTGAGAAGGCATGATATTAGTTCTTCTTTAAGTGTTTCTTAGAATTCACCAGTGAAGCCATCGGGTCCTGGACTTTTATTGGTTGGGAAGATTTTGATTACTGATTCAATCTCCTTACTAGTAATAAGTCTGTTCAGGTTTTCTATTTCTTCATGATTCAGTCTTGGTAATTTGTATGTTTCTAGGAAATTATCCATTTCTTTTAGACTGTCCAATTTTTTGCATATAATTATTCATGGTAGTCTCTTATGACCCTTTGTATTTCTGTGGTATCAGTTGTAATGTCTCCTCTTTCATTTCTGATTTTATTTATTTGAGTTATCTCTTTTTTTTGGTGAGTCTAGTTCATACCCCCTTTAAACTTTTTGTTTTGTTTACTTTTATTTTTCCTTTCTAATTGTCTATCTCCAGTCTTATTTCTTCCCAACCCACTGACACTCTCATTTATATAATGTATCTTTCCAATTTGCATTCTGTGTGTTTATTCACATACTTATGAATTTATGATAAATATCTAATATTATTATGTTTAAAAAAATTTAAATGAATGGTATTGCTTTATAAATTTAATACTGTTTTCACTTTTGTTTCCCTCTCAACATTGTGTTTTTATGATCGATTCATGTTGTTACAAATAGCTTTGGTTCATTGTTTCAGCCTGTTGCATAACATTCCTTCAAAAGCATAATCCACATTTCCACATTCATACTCATATTGATGGGCTTCTCAGTTGCCTCGAACTCCTTGCTGCCACAAACAATACCTTGAACATCCTCGTGTGTGTCTCTTGTGCATGTATGTGGATGTTTCTCTAAGGTGTGCACCCAGAAATAGAAGTGCTGAATCATAAGTGATGCACACACTCAATTGAACTAAGTACTACAAGATTGCTCTTTAAAATTGGCTGCACCAGTTGGCAGTCACATGAGTGGCATGTGAGGATATCCATTTCTCCTCATCTTTTTCAGAATCTTGTACTATCCAATTGTATTAGTTTCCTAATGCTTCTGCAATAAATTACTACAAGCTTGGTGGCTTAAAATAACACAAATTTTTACATTCTTAAGGTCAGAAGTCCAAAGCGGGTCATATTGAGCTAAAATCAGTTTGTTGGCAACATTGCACTCTTTTCTAGAGACCCTAAGGGAGAATCCATTTTCTTGCCTTTCTCAGCTTCTAGAATCTACTCACATTCCTTGATTCACGGCTCCCTTCATCTTCAAAGATAACAATGGTCAGTCAAGTGTTTTTCACATCATATCACCCTAACTCTCCCTTTCCTGCCTTCCTCTTTTACATTTAAGGACCCCTGTGATTACATTATGCTCGCTTGGATAATCTCCCTCTTTCAAAGTCCACTGATTAACAACTTTAATTCTACCTTCAACCTTAATTCTCTTTTGCCCTGTAACCTAATATATTCACAGGTTCTGGGGATTAAAATGTCAGGATCTTTTGCGGGGGGGGGGGCGCATTTTTCTGCCTACCACACCAACTTTATAGTTTTTGCCAATTTGTAAAGCATCTCATTGTAGCTAAAATGTACAAAAAAATCTTATAAATTGATAAGAAAAAAATGAATAGAAAATGAGTAATGGATATAAATAGACAAGTCACAAAAGGAAAAACCTGAAGTGTTAATAAATATATGGAGAGATGCTCAACTTCACTCTTAATAATAGGAATGCAAGTTAAAACTATACTGAAACCACTTTTTTGTAACAATTTGAGATATTTTTGGTAACAGTTTGAGATATATTGAGATATAGTTATTATACCATATAACTCATCCATGTAAAGTGTAGAAGTCAATGGTTTTAGTATATTCATAGAGTTGTGTAACCATCACTATAATCAATTTCAGACTGTTTTCATCACCTCCCAAAGAAACACTGTAAACTTTAGCTATCACCTCCAACACTTCCAACCCTCCTGACCTGAGGCAACCACTAATCTATTTTCTGTGTCTGTAGATTTGCCTATTCTGGACATTTCATATTAATGAAATGATATAATATACGGTCTTTGGCAACTGGCCTCTTTCACTTAGCATGTTTTCAAGGTTCATCTGTGTTGTAGCATGTATCACTAACTTTATTCCTTTTTCTGGTTAAATAATATTATTCCATTTTACTGATATACTTCATTTTGTTTATCCATTCATCAATTGATGGACATTTTGGTTGTTTCTATCTTTTGGTGGAATGATGCTGCTATAAGCTTTCATGTACAAATTTATGTGTGGACATATGTTTTCATTTCCCTTGGGTATATTCCTAAGAGTGAAATTTCTTGGTCTAATATAGCAACTCTATGTTTAAGTTTTTGAGAAATGTTCAGTCTGTTTTCCAAGGTGGCTGCATCATTTAAAATTCCTACCATCATCAGTGTATACAGGTTCTTCACCAAAACTTGATATCTGTCTTTTTATTATAGTCGTCCCACTGTGTGTGAAGTGGTATCTCTTTGTGGTTTTCACTTGCATGAGGCTATTTTTTACCTGTCATATTAGCAAAGATCAAATTTTGAAAAAACACTGAGATGGAGAGTATATTGGGAGAAAACAGGCACTAACCAACATTGCTGGTGAGAATGTGAATTAGTGCAACCTCTAGGGAGGTTTTTTGGCTATTTGTCTTATTTATCAGTATCTTAAATGCACATAACCTTTGACTTAACAATTCCTCTTCTAGCAATTTGAACTTGAGATACTTTTGCATATGGAAATGTGGAAAGTGATTTATGTACAGGGCTTTTCACAATAGCATTGTTTGTACCAATATTAATTAGTATGGGACTAGTTATGTAAATGGAATGCAGTGCTATACTTTAAAAGAATGAGGCAATTTCATATGTACTATTATGAATTTATCCCCAAGATATATTGATATGTGAAGAAAGATGGGGTGCTGAGCAATGTTCCACTATGTTGTCATTTTATAAAAGAAAGAAAAATATATATTTGCCTGTGTATCCCTAGGATATCTCTGAAAGAATGCATAAGAAACCAAGAGTGATTTCCCCTGGAGAAGGGAATTAAGTGGCTGAGAAAGGGTGGGAGGTCATTTTTAAATAATATTTCTTTCTTTTTGTATTTTAGATTTTCAAACTATATGTATGCTGTAGTTATTTTATGAATAATTTTTACTTAAAAATTTCTGCATAAAGGTCTGGCATTACTTATTATGTTAATTCCAACTTTATTTTTTGTTATAAAAGAAATCTTTTTATTATGTTTTTTAATTGGAAAAAAAAGCATTTTATTATGTTTTCTAATTGGATATTGCTGGAACCAGGGGGCACTAATGATTTTTATATACAGATCTTGTTCTGATAAATTATTATAACACTCTTTTATAATAGTTTATCTTATTGGTTATCGTAGTTTATCTTTTTTTAATGTAAATGATTGTATCACCTAAAAATATGAAACCTTTGTCACTTCTAATTCTTATACTTCTTATTTTTTTAATTGTCTTATTGTGTTGGTTTGGTGGAGTTTTCCTTGACCCATTTTCACTAACAGGTCAACCTTGAGTGGTTCACAGAATTATTCAAGCTTTCCATCAAACCTGGGTCTGAGGCTATGTGCTTCTTCTTCTCACAAGTAGTGAACTCCAGTCCCAAAATTATGTAATTATTCCCTTCACCCCTGTGAATTCTGCTTTAGCTCCTACTCAGTGCTTTTACTTTGGGCCTCTCTTCATTTCTGGCAAATGGGGTAGTTCTTTCTTGCTTTTGGCTTGGCTGTGTATTTTAAACAAATATTTTTAAAAATTCAGAATTTCAATGTATTTGGAGTTAGAGACAGCTTCTTATATCAGCTGCTATATTATTATCAGGAAGTCTCCATCTGCTTTGGACAGAATGTTTGTGTTCCCCCCCAAATTCATATGTTGATGCCTTAATCTCCATTGTGATGGTATTTGGAGGTAGGCCTTTGGGAAGTAATAGGTTTGGATGAGGTCATGTGTGTAGAGCTCCCATGACGGGATTGGTGCCCTCATAAGGAGTTAAAGAAATCTAAGCTCTCTCTTCACATTATGAGGAAACCAAGAAGAGAGCTCTCACAGGAACCTGACCATGCTTTCACCCTGATCTCAAACTTCCAGCCTCCAGAACTGTGAGAACTAAATATTGTTATTTAAGCCACCCAGTCTCTAGAATTCTTGTTATAGCAGCCCAAACTAACTAAGATACCATCTGACCACCACCCCCTTTTAATACCCATTTTTGTCCCTATTTATTTTCCCAATCATTCAAATATGGATATATCAGTATTTGTCAGAAATTTTGACCCTCTTTTGTTCTCTTCATATTCTTTTTCCATTGGTGTATTAGTATTCTACTGCTGCATCGCAAATTGCCACATAGGTAACAGTTTAAAACAATATATATTTATTACCTCAGAGTTTTGGTGGGTCAGGAGTCCGGGCATGGCTCAGCTGGGCTCTCTGCTCATAAAGCGTCTCACAAGGCTGCACTCATGGTGTTGACCAGGGCTGTGACATTATCTGAAGCATGCTATCCTCTTCCAAGCTCACAGGGTTGTTGGCAGAATTCATTTCCATGCAACTATAGAACTCTTGGTGGCTTGTTCCTTCAAGCCAGCAGAAGAATCTCTTTGAACGTGGGGAAGGCCTCAGTCCCTCTTTTAGAGGGCTCATCTGATAATCTCCCTTTTAACTGACTCAACACTAACTGATTTGGGACCTCAATTACACCCACAAAATACCTTCACCTTTGCCATATAAGGTAGCATAATTACAGGAGTGATATCCTACCACCACTACCATTTTCTGTTGGTTAGAAACAGGTCACAGGTTCCACACTCAGGAAGGGAGGATTATACAAAGGTATGAATACAAGAGAGTGAGAATCATGGGACTATCTTAGAAGTCTGCCTATCACACTCGGTAATCTTATACTTGAATACTATTTGAAATTCACTCTTTAGCAGGAATGAATCTCAAGTCTGTACCTTAACTTCAGTTTCTTTTTCAATAACCATTTCAACCATCTAATGAGCATCTCTGCTTCTGTGGCCCATGAGCATTTAAAACTCGATACAGTAAACCTTGATCAATGAGGTATCTAATTCTCACATAAGGAGATGATTGTCTGAGTTCATAATTTAAACTTAGCCTTTAAAGTCATGAGTTTCCTCTGCACATACCCATTCCACAAGCTGATCTTTTTCACTTTGTTAGGGCTAGTGCATTAAAAGCTGAGTTTCATTGGCTAGGCACTCAGCTGGGCTAACTACTAAGTCACTTGCTGTTATAGAGCACTGCCTCAGGCTTCAGCATCCTTAGAAATTACACATGTCATGCTTCTCAAGGGTCTCTCTAGAGTAGTCAAAACCACGCACACTATAAGGTGTTTGTTCTGTATTTTTAAAACTCGACTTCCCTCTCCTCCTCTAAACCAACTATTTTTCAAGTTGTTCATAGGTTGCTTAACGCTATCACCATCCTCCAAACCATCCAGTCTTTTTTTTTTTTACATCTTTATTAGAGTATAATTGCTTTACAGTGGTGTGTTAGTTTCTGCTTTATAACAAAGTGAATCAGTTATACATATACATATGTTCCCATCTCTCTTCCCTCTTGCATCTCCCTCCCTCCCACCCTCCCTATCCATCCAGTCTTACAACTCTAAAGTAGTGGTGTGTGAACTTAAGTGGTGATATTTAAGAAAGGAAGGAATCTCCTGATTTATTATGCAAAGAAGCTTTTGCATATGAGCATATGTGCATTTTTTTTTCCAGGAATGATATCCTTAGCTTTCTTTAGATTTTCAAAGGCGTGCATAACTGAATAAAACTGACTTAGAGTTAATTTTGTTTTTTCTCTCTCTTTTTTAACTTTGGCTGGGTTGTCAACTTCTTTTAACATTGCCACCTTGATATGGGTTGTCAACTTCTTTTAACATTGCCACCTTGATATTCTTAGTATTTCTATCATCACTACCAGCATCCTAGTTCAGGTGTTCAGCCTTTGTATTATATTCCTAATTACTCTTTCGCCAATTTAATCTTCCTAAAGCCCAAATTTGAACATGTGTTTACAGTCAACCATTCATTCAGTTTACAGTGCCAATTGCTGAGAATACCAAGATGGGTAGATATTTCATATCCTCAATCTTTTCCCATTTTGGTTAAAAAAACAGATATAAAGATATTTTTAAACAACAGCATATGTGCAAGAGTAAGTTTTACTATGTGTATACTGCTATGGGAATAATCAGAAGAGTATCTAACTCATCCTGAGGGAATAAAAAACAGAGTCACAGGATGTGACACTCAAGGTGGGTCTGGAAGGATGAATAGGAACTTTGCATGTCCAAAGCAGCGTGGAAAGATCATCGATGGAGATGGATTGTATGGTTAGATGTAAGGAGTCAAAGTGTACGTTGAGCTTGGGAAGGTTTGAATAATTTCTATGAATCACAAAGATGCACGGGGTGGAGTGTGGGAAATGAGCTGACATGTAGCATTGGTCACATTGGAAGATTCTCATTTGTCTTTCGTGAGGACCCATGAAAGATTCAACCGTCCATTCCATTAGTGGCAATTTGTTAAATGCCTGGTATGGGTTGGCCATTATGATAGGCCCCACAGGAAAGAGGTGATAAGAGACACAAATTGAAATTTGCTAAAAGAGTAGAACTTAAATGTTCTCACCAAAAAAAAAAATAAAAGGTAAATATGTGAGGTGATAGATGTGTTAATTAACTTGATGCAGGGAGAATCCTTTCACAATGTATGTATATATCAAATCATCATGTTGTACACTTTAAATATCTTACAATTTTATTTCTCATCTATACCTCACTAAAGCTGAGGGAAAAAAAGAGATGCGTAGATAAGTAATCATAATAGAGTTTGATGAATTCTGTGAAAGTGGCCATCTTGTGAAATGGGGAGGCAGATCAGGGAAGCTTTTTGAAGGAAGCTATATGAGCCCAGGGACTTCCCTGGTGGCGCAGTGGTTAAGACTCCACATTCCCAGTGCAGGGGCCAGGATTCAATCCCTGGGCAGGGAACTAGATCCCGCAAGCATTCCGCAACTAAGAGTTCACATGCCACAACTAAGACCAGGAGCAACCAAATAAATAAATATTTTTTTAAAAAAGGAGTGTTATTAACAACTGCAATGTATAATAATTCTACTTAAAAAAAAAGATATATGAGCCCAGTGTTTTGCACATAGAAGGCACACATTAAAGTTCCTTGCATGATTATATGGACAAGAGACTGGCTGGCTGATATGACAGGTAGGGGTCTTCCAAGTAGAGGACAAAGGAATAAGCATGTTATGTTTAGGGAGAGAGAATTATCCTGAAGTATATAGAGAACTGTTGAAGCACTAAAAACATTGACCTAATTCTCTTTTTAAGTCTAGAAATAGAGAGGAGAGTGACCTGGAGGAAGGAGAGACTGGGTACTCTGTGAGTGGGGCAGAGATGCAGAGGAGAATATGGAATTAAGAGACATTTAGGAACAGATTCCAAAATAGGACTCAACCAGATTATGGAATGTCACATAGAGGAGGATTGTGAGTTCAGCTTTGGACAGGCTGAGTTTGAGGCAGTTTGGGGTTATGACGGAGGATGTCTAGTAGGCAACTGGCTATATAAGCCTGGTACTTTGAAGAGAGATCTAGCCAAGACATATAGAAGGCATCAGCATGAAGGTGGTAATTGAAAACATGAAAGTACATGAGATCATCCAGGGAGATTTTATAAAGTCCTTGGGAACCTTAGAAACACTAATCTTGAAAGAATGTGAGAAAAAAAGGGATAGACAAGAAACAGTAAGAGGCTGGGGAAAAATCAGGAAGAGAAAGAGACTATGGAAACTGAGGGAGGAACTAACTTAAAAAGGCAAGGAACTGTCCAAAATGATAAGTTCTGCTTCAGAGGAGTACTTTTAGTCATTAAATTCATTTGTAAAATATTTATTGGGAACCTAGTCTGTGTCAGGTTCTAACCATTAAGAATAGAAGCAATTCTAAATATTAAGGATAGAAATTCAGAGTTTGGTGGCTTACATTTTGGTAGAGGAGTATTTATATAAGCAAATATGTACAATGATATATTTAAGGTGTTTGATCAAAATTTCCGTAAGGTATACCAAAAACCACCAATGCAAGAGAGACCAGTTCTGCCTGTGGAGGGCAGGGGAAATGGAAAGGATTCATATAGAAGGTGACATATGTGAAAGTATTAATTGGATTTGGCAATTACCTGCATAAGAGGAATTCTTTAGAGGTAAGGAAAAAGGTCAAATTGTAGTTGGTAAGGAGTAAATGAGAAATAAATAAATAAGAAATGTAAGTTATCCTTTCAAGAAATTTAGCCCTGAATACAAAGGGGTAATTTCAGGTTCTGTCTCCTTCTCTCTCAGCTTCTCTCTACTGTTTCTGCTTCTGGTGACTTCTCTCTGTATGTCTGTATTGATCACGTTTTTATTTATATATATATTTATTAATTATTGAATTATAGTTGATTTACAGTATTGTGTTAGTTACAGGTGTAGAGCAAAGTGATTCAGATATATATATATATATATATTTATGTATATACATACATATCATACCATTCTTTATTTTTTCATACCATATCTTTATCCATTCATCTGTTGATGGACACTTAGATTGCGTCCATGTCTCGGCTGTTGTAAATAGTGCTGCTGTGGACATTGGGGTGCATATCTTTTCGAATTAGAGTTTTTGTCTTTTCCAAATATATGCCCAGGAGTGAGATTGCTGGATCATATGGTAATTCTATTTTTAGTTTTTTAAGGAAACTTCATACTGTTTTCCATAGTGGCTGCACCAATTTACATTCCCACTAACAGTGCAGGAGGGTTCCCTTCTCTCCACACCCTCTCCAGCATTTATTATTTGTAAACTTTTTGAAGATAGTCATTCTGACCAGTGTGAGGTGATGCCTCATTGTAGTTTTGTTTTGCATTTCTCTAATAATTAGCGATGTTGCGCATCTTTTCATGTGCCTGTCGGCCATCTGTATGTCTTCTTTGGGGAAATGTCTATTTAGGTCTTCTGGTTTTGTTTTGTTTTGTTTTGTTTTTTTGCGGTACGCGGGCCTCTCACTGTTGTGGCCTCTCCTGTTGCAGAACACAGGCTCCGGACGCGCAGGCTCAGCAGCCATGGCTCACGGGCCTAGCCGCTCCGCGGCATGTGGGATCCTCCGGGACCGAGGCAGGAACCCGTGTCCCCTGCATCGGCAGGCGGACTCTCAACCACTGCGCCACCAGGGAAGCCCTTCTGCTCATTTTCTGATTGAGGTTTTTTGTTTTTTTTTTTTTTTTGCGGTATGCGGGCCTCTCACTGTTGTGGCCTCTCCCGTTGCGGAGCACAGGCTCCAGAGGCGCAGGCTCAGCGGCCATGACTCATGGGCCCAGCCGCTCCGCGGCATGTGGGATCTTCCCGTACCGGGGCACGAACCCGTGTCCCCTGCATCGGCAGGCGGACTCTCAACCACTGCGCCACCAGGGAAGCCCGAGTTGTTTGTTTTTTTGATATTGATTTGATATTTTGGAAATTAAGCCCTTTTTGGTTGCATTATTTGCAAAAGTTTTCTCCCAGTCCGTAGTTTGTCTTTTCATTTTGTTTATGGTTTCCTTTGCTGTGCAAAAGCTTATAAGTTTGACGATCATGTTTTTTACCTTCTGTGTTTTATGATGCTTTGACATTTTGGGGCCTTGCAGACCTGGGGAGAGACCTCCCCTCCCAGGACTAGCTAATTCCTAAGATAGTAAGCAATTTGCCTTCAAGCACTCTTCGTATACAGACCAACTGTCTTAGTCAGCTCCAGTTGCTATAACAAAGTGCCATAAACTGGATGACTTAAACAACAGACATCTACTTCTCAGAGTTCTGGAGACTGGGAAGGTCAAAGTCAAGGTGCCAGCAGATTTGTTCCTGGTGAGAGATCTCTTCCCAGCTTGCGTATGGCTGCCTTCTTGCTGTGTGCTCACGTGGCCTTTCCTCCGTGCACACTCATGGAGAGAGATTTCTCACTCTCTTCCTCTTCTTACAAGGACACTAATCCCATCAGGAGGGTCCTACCCTCATGACTTAATCTAAGCATAATTACTTCCCCAAATCCTCACCTCCAAATACTATCACACTGGGGACTGGGGCTTCAACATACGAATTTTGGGGGGACACAAACATTCAGTCCATAACACCAACTAACCTAAAGTCCATATCCCTGAACACCTCCTTTATACAATTTCCATGCATCAAGTCAGTATTTCCCCTTCCTCAAACCACCCCACGTCCGAGTACCAGACGACTAAAGACTACCTCTGTAGTCCAGAGTTCACTGGGATTATTCAAACTACCCAATCCTAAACTTGCTCAAACTTGCCTCCTCTGCCCCGCTCATCCCTTCCCATGAAAACCCCCCAAAAGGCTGTAGGACATGTTCTCCCCTCACTCTTTCTGCCTCCTGACCAATCCTGGAACTTCCCTATGTGGCCCTGCACAGTGTGGTGTGCCCCCTTCTCTTGGGAACTGTGAGTAATAAAGCTCACAGTTTCTACAGTGAGGTATCACCTCACACCGGTCAGAATGGCCATCATCAGAAAATCTACAAACAACAAATGCTGGAGAGGGTGTGGAGAAAAGGGAACCCTCTTGCACTATTGGTGGGAATGCAAATTGATACAGCCACTATGGAGAACAGTATGGAGGTTCCTTAAAAAACTATAAATAGAACTACCATACGACCCAGCAATCCCACTACTGGGCATATACCCTGAGAAGACCATAATTCAAAAAGAGTCATGTACCACAATGTCCATTGCAGCTGTATTTACAATAGTCAGGACATGGAAGCAACCTAAGTGTCCATCGACAGATGAATGGATAAAGAAGATGTGGCACATATATACAATGGAATATTACTCAGCCATAAAAAGAAACAAAATTGAGTTATTTGTAGTGAGGTGGATGGACCTAGAGTCTGTCATACAGAGTGAAATAAGTCAGAAAGAGAAAGACAAATACCGTGTGCTAACACATATATATGGAATCTAAAAAAAAAAATGGTTCTGAACCTAGGGGCAGGACAGGCAGGAATAAAGACACACACATAGAGAATGGACTTCAGGACACGGGAAGGGGGAAGGGTAAGCTGGGATGAAGTGAGAGAGCGGCATGGACATATATACACTACCAAAGGTAAAACAGATAGCTAGTGGGAAGCAGCCGCATAGCACAGGGAGATCAGCTCGGTGGTTTGTGACCACCTAGAGGGGTGGGATAGGGAGGGTGGGAGGGAGACGCAAGAGGGAGGAGATATGGGGATGTATGTATATGTATAGCTGATTCACTTTGTTATAAAGCAGAAACTAATACACCATTGTAAAGTAATTATACTCCAATAAAGATGTTTTAAAAAAAAACAAACCTCACAGTTTCCTCTCCATATCATCACTCAGTCACCTCTATAAAATAAATCCCAAGTACAATCAAGACAATGTCTCTGATTTAATATTACTAATGGGAGAAGTTGTGATTAAATTTGTTTGTCACTGTATTATTAGTTCCTTAAGGCAGCTATAAAGAATTACCACAAACTAGGTGACCTAAACAACAGAAATTTATTCTCTCACAGTTCTGGAGGCAAGAAGTCTGAAATCAAGGTGGACCATGCTCCCTCTGAAGGCTTTAGGGAAGAATCCTTCTTTGCCTCCTGCTGGGAGCTTCTGGTGGCTTCCAGCAGTCCTTGGAATTCCATGGCTGCAGTAGCATCCAATCTCTGCCTATTTCTTCACATGATGTGTTCTTATGAGGACACCAGTCATTAGATTTAGTGCCCACCCTAATCCGGTATGACTTTATCTTAACTTAGTTAATTATATCTGCAGAGACCTTTTCCCCAAATAAAGTCATATTCTGAGGTTCTGGATAGACATAATTTTGGAGACATTATTGAATCTAGCACAGTCACTCTCCAAACTGGTATGAGGCAGAGTTCTCACATTAGACTGCTCACATAGAGAGCTTATGCTGCTGGCTGTGCTTACATGCAACAACCCAGCTTCAAGATGGAGTTTCCTATCTAATTGAAACATACAAAGATTCAGAGGAGGAATTGTTGAAAATAAATGCCTTCAAAACAATGATTCTCGGGACTTCCCTGGTGGTCCAGTGGTTAAGACTCCACGCTTCCAATGCAGGGGGCATGGGTTCAATCCCTGGTCAGGGAACTAAGATCCCACATGCCAAAAAAATAAATTAAAAAAAATGATTCTCTAGAGAACATATTTTTAAGGCTTACTTGTTCCCAGGTGTACATTCCTGCCTGTGGGAGAAAGTTAAGATTGGTGATGGGGCTCCTTGTTGAAGAGGCAGTACTACTGGTTCCAAGAGACACCTGAGCACAGCTCAGTGGACCAGCCAGTGTGTCCCAACAGTGGGACCCTCTGAGAAAGTCAGCTTCTGAAAAGCTGATTCTGGTTACCTCTTCCCATCCAAACCTGGCTGGCAAGAGGCCAGGGAAGACCATGAGAGTTTGCAGGAGCAAGACCTGGAAGTATAGTCTAGGTGTATGAGCTTGGCATTTGGACTCTTTCCCTTTAAAGATGCCAGACAAATGTGTGACTGAGAAGCTCCCTGAGAGTCCCAGGAGTTGTAGGGACAAAACAATGGAGCTCAGAAAATGTTCCCTGGTAAACTCTCCAGGCATTCAGTTGGGATCCTGAAGGGCTTCAGCCTATGAGTCAATGGGAGTGGGAAATAGGCTTCACAAGAACTCCAGCCTAGCTTTGCATTATTTTAATACCAGATTGCATTAAGATGATCTACCTCTCGCCAAACTTCCTGCCAAAAGTAAAAGTCAACCCAGGGCCCCAAATTGCCTTCCTATTTCTTCATGTACAATGTCTAGAATTCAATAAAAAAGAATGAAGCCTACCAAAATAATAATTAACCTAAACCAGAAAGAAAATATGAACAGAGCCACAGGAGATACAAATGTTGGAGTTTTTAGACATGATTTTAAAATAACTATGAGAATGTGTTTAAGAAATTAAAGAACAAGATGAATAATTTTGTCAGAGAACTGAAAACTATAAAAATGAATCAAATGGAAGTTCTAGAACTGAAAAATAAAAAGTAAGCACTGAATAGATTGATTTAATAGTAGATTCGATGCAGCTAAAGAGAAAATAAAATTGGATATATGTCAGAGTAAAATATCCAGACTGAAGCAGGGAGAGACAAGAGAGGTAAGAGACATGTGGAACACAGTAAAAAGGTCTAACATACATGGAGCTGGAGTCCATTGAGAGAGAAGAAGGCAAAGAGGACAGAATCCAGGCTATATAAAGAGCTTCTAGGCAGCAGACAACTCAAAAGAAAGATGGGCAAGAGACTTGAAGGCACTTCTACAGAAGAGGGGTTATGGGCTGAATTATGCACCCCCTCCCCCAATTCATATGTTGAAGTCTTAACCCCTAGTACCACAGAATGTGACTGTATTTGGAGATAGACTCTTTAAAGGAGGAATTAAGTTAAAATGAGGTCATTAAGATGGACCCTAATCCTTGACTAGTGTCCTTATAAGAAGAAGAAATTAGGACACAGACATACACAGAGGGATGACCACGTGAAGACAGGAAGAACATAGCCATCTACAAGTCAAAGAGAGAGGCCTCAGAAGAAAGCAACCCTGCTAACACTTTGATCTCAAACTTCTAGCCTCCGAAATTGTGAGAAAATAAGTTTCTGTTGTTTAAGCCGCCTAGTCTGTGATACTTTGTTATGGCAGCCCCAGCCAGCTGATGCAGAAAGTATTCATAAGGCCAGTTAATACACGAAAAGGTGTTCAACCTCACTAATCATCAGAGAAATGCAGATTAAAAACACTAGGATACCACCACACCCACCTGAATGGCTAAAATGTAAATGTCTGACAGTGCCCAAAGTGTTAACTATTGCTATAATTGTCGACTCAGTTTACAGATATTTGTAAAACATTGTCCCAGGCACTGTACTAGAGAAAGGGACTCTAGACAAGGTAGACACTTTCCCTACCCTCCTTGAACTTGTGGTCTGGGAGGGAAGACAGCTAAATTAGTTAACAAATAATATGTGCTAAGTGCAATGATTGTGAAAGTGTGGGATGCCTTGGGACACACAGCAAGAATATCTAGCCTAATATGGGAGTAAAATCAGTGGCAATTAAGAAGACGGGTAAGCATTGCAGGGTTCTTCTAGTGAGAGTCAGACTGAGATTCGTGGGCTCCACAAGCAGCCTAATAACTGGTGTTCCTTCAGGGAGATGATTTTCAAATAGATATTCAACATTTATTCAAAGATAAGGCTGAATCTCTTTGGGGGAAGAGCAGAGAAGGACGTCAGGGTCTGCCTCAGCTAGTATTCACAGAAATCCTGCTCTGGCCATAGACTCATCAGAACAGAAGCCTGCAATCAAGCCTGGCTTCATGGATGTGTGACCTGTAAGGATGCACAGGTCCCAAGCTCAAAAGAGTCTTGCGCTTGGTTTAATGCTCTGCTGTCACCAATTTTTGAAACTGTTAATAATTTTTGAACAAGGAGCTCCAATTCATTTTTCACTGGGCCCCTTAATTTATGTAGCTGGCTTGGCCTGTAACTAACAACACAAGATCCTTAAACAGTAGTTTAGCATTCTCCTTGGGAGTTTTATATGGCCAGGATTATTGTGAATACAGACTCTCTGTCTGTATAATTCTGGGTCCACTCCAGACCTCCTGAATCAGAATCTCCATTTTAGAAGTTCGCTGGCAATTTAGTGCACATTAAAGTGGGAGAAGTGTTCATTGATAACACTTCATCTCCCCTAGGTGCTGAGATTGGAACTAACTCCACCCCTGACTCCTGGGCATGTGACTTGGCCTGGCCAATGAAAGCATTGCACTCCCTAGCAACAGTGATTAATTAGCTTAGAGATAAGTATGTGATGTGGGTTATTCCAAGCACCTTAACTGTTGGAATTTGTGTAGGAACTGCTCAGCTGAGACCATCTCTTTTTCCCTGGGACTGCTAGCAGTAAGAGTGACCTGATGGTGGACACCATATGAAGCTTGAAAATGAAGCCAACAGTGTAGAAGGACAAGCCCAGAGATGGGGGAAAACTAAGTCTTGATGCCATTGCCTTAGCTCCTGGATCAAGAAGTACTTAAAGTTAAATCTACCCTTGGATTTTTTTTTTTTTTACCTGATGCAATAAATTCTTATTTTCATTTAAGTTCATTTGAATCAGGATTTCTGCTCTTTGGTACCAAAAGAGCCCTGATGGATGTAACCCCTCTCTGTTTAATTTTATATAAGGTGACCCTCAGAGGTAGAGAAATAAGTTTTGCTGCAGTGTGTGTACTCACCAATAGATGCACTTTTTTAAAAAAAATTTATTGATTGATTTTTTTGGCTGTGTTGGGTCTTTGTTGCTGCACGCGGGCTTTCTCCAGTTGCGGCGAGCAGGTGCTACTCTTCGTTGCAGTGTGCGTGCTTCTCATTGCTGTGGCTTCTCTTGTTGCAGAGCACAGGCTCTAGGCGCGTGGGCTTCAGTAGTTGTGGCATGAAGGCTCAGTAGTTGTAGCTCTCGGGTTCAGTAGTTGTGGCTTGCGGGCTCTAGAGCACAGGCTTAGTAGTTGTGGCACACAGGCTTAGTTGCTCCACGGCATGTGGTATCTTCCCGGACCAGGGATTGAACCTGTGTCCCCTGCCTTGGCAGGCAGATTCTTAACCACTGCTCCACTAGGGAAGTCCCAATAGATGCACTTTTTGCTTGAACTATCCAGTCTAGTAATCAAGTTGCAGAAATTCACTGGATAATTACCAAATTTCCACTTTGTTTACTTTAAATGACACCAGTCCTGGATCAAAAATATTTTTTCTTTGTGCTTTTCTGCTGTTTCAAAACATGCTGTTCAGTTGTAGCTATTAATGGAGGACCAGTCAATTCCAAAGTGTAATAACAGGTTTCCATCTGGGGTGTAACTTCCTTAGGTGGTTCACTGAGCAAACAATGCTAAGAATGAAAAGGTCCTCTTTCCCCATCAGGAATCTATGGCTAAAAGCACCTCTCTAGCTAAAGCCTGCCCTTCTCTGCATGTTCACTGTCTCCTCTAATTGCAGCCTAAGTTCCATTATCTCAAGGAAATGATTAACCAAGCTTTTTCTTTAATACAACATCAGTCCTTTTTCCTTCAAAGCATACTAAACTATGTTTTACTTGTCTCTGACTTGTCTACTAGGCTAAAGGTTATAAAGTTTCTTAAGGTTACAAATCTAACTCAAATATAGAACATGAGAGCTGGAAAGGACTGAAAGATTCTTTAGCTGAATCCTTTCACTTTCTCTGTCTCACTCACTGTCTCTTTCCCTCTGCTTCTCTCTCTCTCTCTCTAGTTGCAAGACAGGAATAAAGATGTAGACATAGAGAATGGACTTGAGGACACGGGGTGGGAGGGGGAAGCTGGGGCAAAGTGAGAGTAGTATTGACATACATACGCTACCCAATGAAAATTAGATAGCTAGTGGGCAGCCTCATAGCACAGGGAGATCAGCTTGGTGCTTTGTGACCGCCTAGAGGAGTGGGATAGGGAGGGTGGGAGGGAGGCTCAAGAGGGAGGGGATATGGGGACATGTGTATGCATATGGCTGATTCACTTTGGTGTACAACAGAAACTCACACAGCACTGTGAAGCAATTATACTCCAATAAAGATCTATTAAAAGAAAATTATAGGGCTTTCCTGGTGGTGCAGTGGTTAAGAATCCGCCTGCCGATGCAGGGGACACGGGTTTGAGCCCTGGTCCGGGAAGATCCCACATGCCGCAGAGCAACTAAGCCCGTGCCCCACAACTACTGAGCCTGCGCTCTAGAGCCCGTGAACTACAACTACTGAGCCTGTGAGCCACAGCTACTGAAGCCTGTGCACCTAGAGCCTGTGCTCCCAACAAGATAAGCCACTGCAGTGAGAAGCTTGCACATCACAACAAAGGATAGCCCCTGCTTGCCACAACCAGAGAAAAGCCCACGTGCAGCAACGAAGACCCAATGCAGCTAAAAATAAAATAAAATAAAATAAGTAAGTTAAAAAAAAAAAAGAAAATTATAGATATGACCAAAGCCCACCCTATCCTTCCCTTCCTCCTCCCTCCTGCCTAGAGGTTAGCTCTATGGTGAAGCTGGTATACATCAATCCAGTGTATGTTTTTGTACTTTTATGATGTATTTTAGTGTCTGAAAATTTGTATAAAGGGAATCAGATTGATGTATCCTTTTGCAGTGTGCTTTTTTCCCCACTCACTCTTATATTCTTGAATTTATCCCTGTCGATAATGTGGATCAGCTCTGGGACAAGCTTGCATGTGAGCACAAGGAAGCATGTATACAGCTGCTCATTGCAGCACTATTTGTGATGGTGAAAAAGTTGACACTACCCCATGTAGGGGAATGGATGAGCTGAGGTTTATTCATATAATGGAATGCCAATCCATAATTAAAACAAGTAACTTCTGTATTTTACATGGTCCAGAGAGGTTTTGTGAAATGGCAAATGTCACTCAGTTGAACAGTGGGAAATCTGAGCCTGAATCCAGAACCCCTTGGTCTAAACCTAGGGCTCTTTTTATTTTTTTTATTTTTTAATATCTACTCTTTTGTATGTAAGGTTTTTTTTTTAATAAATTTATTTATTTTTATTTTTGGCTGCGTTGGGTCTTCGTTGCTGCACGCGGGCTTTTCTCTAGTTGTGGCGAGCAGGGGCTATTCTTCACTGCAGTGCACGGGCTTCACATTGCAGTGGCTTCTCTTGTTGTAGAGCACAGGCTCTAGGCGCGCTGGCTTCAGTAGTTGTGGCACTCGGGCAAGGTAGTTGTGGCTCGCAGGCTCTAGAGCGCAGGCTCAGTAGTTGTGGCGCACGGGCTTAGTTGCTCTTCAGCATGTGAGACCTTCCCCGAGCAGGGCTCAAACCCATGTCCCCTGCATTGGCAAGCAGATTCTTAACCACTGCACCACGAGGGAAGCCCATAGGGCTCTTTTTAAATTAATCTTATATTTTTAAAAAATTTCAAACTTACAGGAAAACCATGAAAATAACACAAAGAATTCACATATACCTTTACTGGATATTTTTAACATGTCGCTTTTGTTTTGTCATTTCTCTCCTATCTCTCTTGAGACACAATTTCTTCACTAAGCCGTCTGAGAGAGGTTGCTTGCATATATTATTGCCCTTTAGCTAAAATACTCCAATGTGTTTACATATAAATATTTTTTAAAATATTCACAGTGCAGGTATCAAATAGAGGAAATTTTAACATTGATACAGCATTTTAAAAATAAACTGCAGCTCATATTAAAATTCTGCTGAATGTCCCAGTAATAGTCTTGATAGTAAATTGCCCCCCATACTTGCCCTCGGCATAGGATTCAGTCCAGAATCATGTGTCGGTTTTAGTGGTCAAGCCTAGTTTTTAAATGATTTATTATTGCTGCATCTGAACATGTTTCACAGGTGTGCTTTTTGTAATTGCTCTATTACACACACCTGCTGACTTTAATATACTCTTGGTATAATTGCTATATTCTTGGTGCTGTGTACAGTATTACTACCAAGAAGAAAACTCTAGTCTTGCGTAGCAAATGTTAATTTAAAGAAACAATTTAAACCACAGCTGAGAAATTCACAGTAGAGCACAGTGCTGAGTTAGGCATATGGTGGGAGTGAGTGACCTTTGTTCAAAATCTTACAAGCTAGGTGACCCTGGCACAATGCAGCAGCTCTCTGACTCAGTTTCCTCAGCTGTAAAGTGGTGATGATAATACCTCACAAGTTGGGAAGTTAAACAATGTTTGGGAATAGCCCCATACGAATTCATAGAACTCATTTAGAGCAGATAGGGTTTGTTTTTAGTTTGTGCACTGAGATTTAGTTTCTGTCAAGTTTGTGTTAATGGTTATGACACCTAGTAGCTCTTAAGCCTATTCACAGCAGCAGTGGGCAGTGACACTTAAGTCATTTCTTCCCCAGTTTATGACAAGGTTACCTGGTTTCTGCACAAACACAGATAAGGTGCTTTCTCTTTTACACATTATACCACATAAAACTTGGTACTTGGGGCTTCCCTGGTGGCGCAGTGGTTGAGAGTCCGCCTGCCGATGCAGGGGACACGGGTTCGTGCCCCGGTCTGGGAAGATCCCGCATGCCGCGGAGCGGCTGGGCCCGTGAGCCATGGCCACTGAGCCTGTGCTCCGGAGCCTGTGCTCCGCAGGGGGAGAGGCCACAACAGTGAGAGGCCCGCCTACCGCAAAAAAAAAAAAAAAAAAAAAAAAAAAAAAAAACTATATAGATTCTGGGAGCAAAATACAAACCTATAACTCTGGAGGGTTGTATTAGGACTCTCAATTACAAATAACAGAAATACAACTCTAAGTAGTTTATGCAAAAAGATGACTGTATGATAAAGTTTTCTCTTATACTGTAGGTCATGAAGAATGTAATTGAACCTTGTTAACAATTAAAACCAGGGACTCTGATACATTTGGGGTTCTCATTCCATCTCTCCTCTTTGCCCTTTTCTGTTCATCTGTTTTTTCTTCTTGCTCTCTGCAAACCATCCTCCTTTTTAAATTCTGGTCATGTGAGGAAAAAAACATGACTAACAACAGCTTCTGAACTCTGCATCTAAACTTCTGTCACTGGAGAGATTGTTTCTCCAGAATTTCTCGGGAAGGCCTTTCATTGGTCCAGCTTAGGTCAAGTGTGTACCTCTAGCCCAACTGTTATAACCAGAGTCAAGTCCTAGGAGGGCATTTGGTTGGCCTGCCTTGGATTAAGGTACCCCACACTAATCAACTGCAGCCTGCTGACCAGAGTGACACTGAAGGAACATGTGGAAGGGAGGAAAGGGGCAGTTCCCAGAGAAGGGGAACTGGGCAGATGATAGATGGCCACCATAGGGGTGTACTCCATCCTTTCTTAGAAAAATTAATTTCTGATTACTTATTGCATCCATAATGATTAACTCATATACAAATATCTAGACTACCAATAACAGTGAGTTAAAAATATTAGCCTCACCTAAAAATAGAGGTAAGTTCTCCAGGGCAGCCCCTCAAAATCATCAGGGACGTGGGCTCCTTCCATCTTTCTGTTCCACCGTCCTCAGTGTGTGGCTTCTATCCTTCAGGTCATCTTACAGCCCCAGATGGCTGCTGGAGCTCTAGCTATCATGTCTACTTTCCAGTCATCAGGAAGAAGGAAGGGGGGGGTGGAAAGGAGAAGAGGTTTCTCCACGTGTCTGTCTTCCCTTTTAAAAAGACTTCCTGGAAATCCCTCTAAAAACTTCTATGTAAATCTCATTGGACAGAACTCAATCACATGGCCACACGTAGTCATAAGGGAGGCTGGAAAATGGCTTTTAGTGGGGTACATTGCTGCTTCAATAATAGAGAGGTCCTGATAGTAAGTAAGAATGTGAGAATGGATGCTGAAGAGACAACTACCACATTTACGATGAGCCAGACACTGGTAAACAAGAACGAGGTGGGTGTGATTTATAAACAGTTAACTATAGCCAGTCCCTAAGGAGGCACAAGATGAGGGGGCGAGTCCAGTGCCAGGTGGAGAAAGTAGCTTAACAAGGGAAAGGTGTACCTCTTTTGCTTTATGAAAGTAAGGAGAGAGGATGGGGGAAAGCAATTTGTAGGTGAGGTGGTGGTGAGGAAGGGGCTCCATTGATTGGCGTCTGTTGTCCCTGAGAAGAAGACGTCATGGAAGAAGTGGGGATGCTGAATAATAATGGACAAAGGCAAAAAGCTCCTTTTTACAAGGAAAAACATTTAAGTGGCTGGTTCCAAACCCTGGCAGTACACAAGATACCCCTGATGAACCTTTAAAAAGGTACTGATGAGGCTGGCGACCGTGATCAGGCTTCAGGAGGTTTTGGGTTTCCTTTTTTGTTTGATTTTTCAGTTCCTCAGGTGATTCTAATGTTTAGGCAGGTAAGAGCTACTGGTCTATTTCTTTCTTTTTCTGAATTGATTAATGGTTTTATTTTATCAATATTTTACTTTTTTATTAATTTTTTATTGAAGTGCAGTTGCTGTACAATATTATATAAGTTACAGGTTACAATATAGTGATTTACAATTTTTAAAGGTTATACTTTATTTATAGTTACTATAAAATACTGGCTATATTCCCTGTGTTGCACAATATATCCTTGTAGCTTATTTTATACCCAGTAGTTTATACCTGTTAATTCTCTACCCCTTTATTGCCAGCCCACTCACCATTGGTAACCACTAGTTTGTTCTTTAATCTGTGATTCTACTTCTTTTTTGTTATATTCACTAGTTTGGGTATTTCTTAGATTCCACATGTAAGTGATATCATACAGTATTTTTCTTTCTCTGTCTGACTTATTTCACTTAACATAATGCCCTCCAAGTCCATGCTACTGGTCTGTTTCTAAGCGGTTAAGTTGGCTTAGGTGGTAAAAGAACCCTGGAGTAGGAGTCGGGAAAGTGGATGTGCCCCCAGCTCTGCCACACTGCATAAATCACCAAGCCGACCCCAGCTTCATTGAAAAAATTAACAGGCTAGATTGAAACAAAATAGACGACATTTAGAAAAGTAATAAGTAAGTAAGTATGTTCTACGTATTATATCTACTATTTTAGTAGAATATAGTGATTTTTTTTTACACCAAAGTTCCTATTGACGAGAATGCCTGGTCTTTCAGAATTCATCTGGTGTTTTTATTAGTGAGCTATTTAATGAATGTCCTGTAAGGTGAGCACACCTGTTGGTTTGCTCATTTTCTTTAACACACCACACAATTTTTCTGCTCCTGATTATCAGAGAAAGCTGTCTAATTAGTGTGGTAGCTAGAAACATTTTCTCCTGAAGAAATGGAAAGTATTGTTTGCTCACTGAGGTGTTATTAACTCTGCCATATGAATCTATTTGAAGTAAGGAATTCAGTCAAAAGTTAAAAAGGTGGTTGAAAATAACTGCCATGTTGAAATGATCCAAGGAAATAAAAGAAAACTGCAGAGTTGGAAAGAAAAATGCATATTTTTACATTGTATCATTGCTTTCTCATCAGTTATACTATGGCAGCTTAGAGACAAACAATAAAATAAAATAATAGACTATAGAATAATAGACTATATGGAAGAGCCTCAGAAGACACACTGAGGCCTGAAAGTTCTCTGATGCCTTCATGTAATATTGTTTTCCTTCTCATGGGAAACAGATGGAATTAATAAATTGTGTCATTGTCTATTATTTATTTACTCTTTTAACAAATATTTATTGAGAACCTACGATGTGCCAGGCACTCTTCTAAGCATTAAAGATTGGTGGGGAAAAAAGCAGACAAAATTTCTGCCCTCCTGGATCTTACATTGTAGTAGGTGACAATGAACAATGTATGAAATATGCAGTATGTTTGATTTTAGATGGTGGTGAGTACAATAAATAAAGAAAAGGGAGGGGAGGAGAGTAGGAAGTATGGGGGGCAGGTTTCCAATTTTAGATAGAGTGACCAGGGAAGGCCCGGAGGTAGTGTGCTAGTGAGCAACGCAACAACCTTGGGGAAGAGCATTCCAGGAAGAGGGAACAGCAAGGCAAAGGCCCTGAGGTGTTTGCTAGGTGGCCAGGGGACAGAGAGAGGTACACCAGCTAGGCCTTCACAGGTCACTGTAGTGACTTGGACTACTGTTGTTTGTGGGATGGGGAGCCATTGACAGGTTTTGAACAGACAACATTGTTTTAGCAGGATCATCTAGTTACTCTATTGAAGAAGATCTGTAGGAGACTTTTGCAGTGACCCAGGCAAGGGATGATGGTGGTTTGAACTAGGGTGGTCCAGCAGAGGTAGTAAGAAGTGATTTAATTTCTGGATATATTTTAAAGGTGGGGTGAATGGGTTTTCCTGAAAGAGTAGACATGAGGAGTAAGAGCAAAAAAAAAAAAAAATCAAGGATGACACCAAGATTTGTGAGCAGTACTATTTACTGAGATAGGGATGCCTCTGAGAAGAGAAGTCTTGGGAGATCATCTTGTATTGGATCTTGCAGCCTGTGAGGAGGTGCAAATGGACATGTCAGACAGATAATTGAATGTGTGAGTCTGGAGTTCAGGGTCAAGGTTGGGCTGATCTGTTTTCATGACATGTAGATAGTGCTTTAAGCCACAAGAATGGACGGGATCACCAAAGGAGAAACAAAGGCCTGAGCTGTGGGGCCTCCAGCATTTATGTGACAGAGAGGCCTAGAAGAAACCTGAAAAGGAGGCTGAGAATGAGTAGCCAGAGAAAGAGGTCATGGGCTAGCGGTGTCCTGAGAGTGAAATGAAGAGAGTGTTTCAGGAAGGAGAGAGTAGTCAACTCAGTCAAATCTTCTTCTGCAAGGTACACCAAGATCCGTGTCCCTGTCCCAGAAAATAGGATGAAGAGAGAGAACATGAAACTCCAGTGATTGCCCAGGGTCACACACTTGGCATGTGGGAGATTTAAGATTCAAAAACCCTGATTGTTTGACCTTAATCCAAGCTCTTAAAGAGAAAATAAAACAAAGTGTAGTCCACCTATTTGCAACATCAGTTGTATTTGTAGCTCTACATGCTTTTCTGCAAATTTTTTGTTAAAATTTGGATTTTTAACAGAAGGATTTCCATGCTTAGTAAAACAAAGGAAACAAAATGGAGAAAAAATAGGAGTTTTAAAAAGTGCTTTTAAAAATCATCATTTCATTAAAGTTATGAGGATAGGCTGAAACCAACATCTAGCATTTTTCCAAAGTGTTTCTGGGTTTGTTTGTTTGTTGCATTTGAATTGCTTTTCTGCATTACTCTGGGCTTTCACGAGCTCCTTCCCCATCCCTCACAAGGTTCTACATATGCTGCCTCTATTCAATCAAGTGGAATCTCCGAAGTAGCATGCTGGGTGGAATGTGCAATGAATACTAAAAAAGGAAAAATGAACCTGCAAATACTTGGCAGCTGGCAGCTTCTTAAAATCCTAATTTCATTTAATGAAATACAAGTGATTTTCAATTTTAGCTACTAAAATAATATTCTACGTTGAATACCAAAGTAAAATGAGTGCTGAACTTTGTTTAAATCCAGATGAGAAGAGGTTTTAAATAAGCATCACATCAGCCAGTATCCAATGAATATCAAATTTTGCATGTTTACCATGAAATCCTGAACACTGAAAGAAAACAGCGGGAGTATGATGAGAGTTTAGGGTTGGTGTTGTTTACTAGGTGGACATGAGCAGCCTGCACTACCTAAAATGCATGCTTTTCAACTTTTCTAGTCCTTTTTCCTCCTCTTCAGTCCACAAGTCTAGTGACACTTCCTGCCTCTCCTCTCAGGTACCTCATATTCCCATTCTTGCTGTCTCCATTTAAGTATCTATCCCTTCCCCCAGACTCACATATGTGTGTACAGGCATATATAAGAGGATTCATTACAGGAATGGGTATACTAGTGAAAAATTGGAAACAATCCAAATGTCCATTAACAGGAGAATAGGTAAATATATTAAAACACATTTATTCTATGGAATACTATGCAACTGTTTAAAGGAGTAAGATAAGGTTAAATATAATGACGTAAAAATTTCCAAGATACATTGTTAGGTGAAAATAAAAAGTCACAGAATAATACTATATGTTAACCACTTAGGTAGAAAACATATTGGAAAGAACACCATTAACTTGTTGAGAGTCACTATTTTTGATGATGGGGATGACACATAGGAAGCAGGGGTGGGAAGAGGCACTGTCACTTTTCATTCCATTTACATTGGTATTGCTTAGATTTGTTTTTTTCATGTGTAACTGTATAGCTTAAAACTATATATATATTTTACTACTGTACTCTATCTTTCTCACTCACTTCTAATAAAATTCTCAGGCAGGATGTGAACAGAAAGAAACAGTCAGGTTTATGGACTTCCGCATCTCACACTTGGGTTCCAGTGTTTGACTATTTATGATTTCCTTCCTGTGCTCTGACAGAGTCACTAATTTTAGGTATGCCTTTATGGTTAGAAACTGCATTTTGTTTTGCTTGAATTTTTGAACCAGTGATCTCAAGAACTGTGTTTCTGCAACACTTACTTAGTGTGTGTGTGTATATATATATATATATTTTTTTCCCTCATAAAGCTAGGCCTGAATCTTCTTCCTACCCCAAACAAAAAGGGAGCATTTAAGAATAAGTTCTTAATTTGTTGCCAAATGCTAATTATGAGAATTAGATAATAAGTTGTTTTCCTGACCATAAACATAAAGGAAATGCATCTTCAGAAAATCGATGGAAATTCTGTATATAAAAGATACAGATTATTTATCCTAAATTAAGTTTAAAAGTGAAATTAGCAAAATGGCTAGGGTAGTCCTAACATGAAACATTAATTGGGATTTAATGGTGATAGTCTTAGCAGTAGGAAAGAGACATAATAACATTCTATCAAACCTTTGTTAGATATCCTTGTAATATTGCCTTAACGATAGCATCCAAGAAAGTTGCACACAATCCACTCCATGAATCAGAATCCAATTATTTTATATTGGTTTCATGCTTTTACCCAAGAGAAATCCATAAATTGTTTTTAATCGCTTCTTTTATCTTAAATCAATAGTGTCTGCCAAGTGGGTAATGCTTTCCATTAAAACATCATCTCCCTATAATTGGTATGATTACTTCATAAAGAGATAAACTGCAGCACAATTTGGCAGTCTTTGGGTTTATAAAATCTAATTATATTCACAACACAATATTTTATTCTTAGTAATCACAAAAAGAACATAAACTTGAACAAAACCCAGACATTTATGATGAAGTAATTGGAAAGAAACAAGTTAATTATTGCATATAGTACCACCTCTATTAGTAGTCTCCGAGAGAAAGCTTTTTACAAAGTCATTCAGAGTGTAGGGAGGTTCGAGGGAGTTCTGGTACTCTTTGCCTGGTGGCAACCTTGTGGCTGAGATGGGGAGTTTAGTTCAGTCCTGAGGTACAGGCATCTCAAAGCTGGGCTAGAACCCGGATCACCCAGGTGTGGACTAGAAATTCCCCAGCCTTGGATTTTCATATGCAAGCCTATGCATGGATGCATAGGCTGCTTCGGCAGCAGCTACAGAGGAGGGGTAGCGGGGACCAGCATGAACGTCACCCTCTGTTTCAACAGAATATTTGCTTTCACTTGTTTTATATTTGGGGCTTCTGCAATAGATTTCATTTGGAGAAAGGGGATCAGTTGCTAAAATTTATTTTTGAAAACCTCTGCCCTATGCCATAGTCATGTTCTGCCTCTATGTCAAAGGGACTGAAAATAGAAGGAAAGAAAAGAAGCTGGGAACATCTTCTGACTGAACCAGGAGGGCCAAACAACAACCCATGTTACCCAAAAACTGCATGCTAAAACTCTAAAGCCCTCTTATAGCATCAGTATTATTTCTAACTCTGGCAAAAACAAATTCCTAATTTAAAAAAGGATAAAACACACACACAAACCAAGAAGATACCCCCAAATTGTAATTCAATTTTTCCTCCCCATATTGCTTCTATGCAAGAAAAGAGAGGTAAGGAGCAAAGAAGATTCAAGAACAGGAGGAAATTGGATGTCCCTTAATCAGCTTCAGTATTGTCCAGAACCAAGGTGTTCCATTTTGCTTCAGCATCACTGCATACTAACCTACCTTTCTTTCTTTATATTTCTCTCCCCTTCTTTCCTCTCGATGGTATCTCGAGGGGCTTTTTCTCTCCCTTTCTTCCTCTTTCTCCGTAACCCACACCAGTAAGTATGACACGTTCATTTAGGAAGCAGTAACTTAGATTGTGAGACTCAGAGAAAGAAAGTTAATAATAAGCCCAAGGGCTAGATGGAAAGATGAAAAGATACAAAGTTGTCCCCTAAAGCTACAGAAAATTCTGACTGAGGAAGGGAAAGGTGACAGAGGTCTGGGGTTAGGGGCAACTTGTCCAGGAGGGAAAGAAGTAGAGACATTAGCTCTGGAGAATTCTTCTATAAAAGGGACTTATCAGTGGCAAGCTGATTCTCACATGCAGCTCCTACCTGTGATTCAGATTGCAGTGTCCCCTCCTGGGAGAGACCTTCCCTGACTGCCCAGCACAAAGTGGCCACCAAGTCCTTCTCTATCACATTATCCCATTTTACCTCTCTACATGGCACTCATTATCTGGCATTTTTCTTCTTTATTTTTTCTGCCTCTCTCCATCTCCTATCCTCACCCTCTTCCCCACCAAAAGCTCCCTGAAGGGCAGTGATTTGGTTCCATGTGCTATCTGCTTCTTGCTTTTAGAATATAAGCTCTAAGGCTGCAGGGACTTGGTTGGTTTTGTTAACATCTATATTGGTTCAAAGTGCCTTTACACATAGTAGGGGCATTCAACACTTCAGTGAATACTTGTTGAATAAGAATCATAGAAAGATGGGGTTCTCTGGTGGCACAGTGGTTAAGAATCTGCCTGCCAATGCAGGGAACATGGGTTTGAGCCCTGGTCCGGGAAGATCCCACATGCTGTGGAGCAACTAAGTCCGTGCACCACAACTACTGAGTCTGTGCTCTAGAGCCCACAAGCCACAACTACTGAGCCCACGTGCCATAATTACTGAAACCCATGCGCCTAGAGCCCATGCTCTGCAACAAGAGCAGCCACGATGATGAGGCACACCACAACAAAGAGTAGCCCCTGCTCACAGCAACTAGAGAAAGCCCACGCACAGCAGCGAAGACCCAATGCAGCCAAAAATAAATAACTTTATTAAAAAAGAAGAATCATAGAAAGAAAACCCTTTGCCGTTTACCAAGGTTGCATTGTGATGAAGCAGTTGAAATTTTCTTTGAGTTCGGGCAATGGTAAGCATACTGCTTTGTTTATAGGTATAGCCTCAAATTTTAGTCCCTTGGGACCAAAAAGGGCCAATGGCATGGATGGAACTAGAAGGGTCTCCTCCATTCTTAACGTGATGTGGGTGTGAGAAGGACACTATAGGAAGAGAAAGCAGCCCCTTTTCTGCTCCAGTGGGACAAGAAGGAGATGTTCTAAAGGAAGCACTGACTGCATTGAAAGCACACACAGAAGATCAAATAATGCTGCAATCCTATAAGCCTGATAAAAGCTTTTTTTGATGTGTGGCAGGTTACAGTTATACTGAAATACACTATGAAAATATTTTTCACTTGTTAACAGATGTTTTCAGCAGATTGGTAAACATCAAAGATTCATCTTGGTCTTTTGTTGTTTCTATCTCAAATACTACCTGCCTCTTTGCTTCATTATATTCTCCCATTGGATAAGGAATAACATAAAGGCATATGATCATTTACAAGTCAAGATATTTAATATTAGCATTTCATTAGTGATTTAAAATATACATCTTTCAGAATATGTGAAGTACAACAAATATATACATATTTTAGGGTAAACAGAATAGAATTTCACAGGAGGAGATACATTTTTTACACCAATAGTATGTTCATTTTGGAGCACAGTGGCTTTAGTAAATGATATAAAGTAAAATAAAGAGGACCATCAAGGCAAAAAAAGAGATGAATTGTGATAAATTATTTATATGTTGGACATTAAACAGTCTTCATAGATAGAGTGACCAAATGATTTATCATCCAAAGGGATGCTTCTGAGAGAGAAAAGGCACACTGGCCATAATTAACACTGGGACAACAGACAAAAACCAGGACAAACCAGGATGTGTGTTCATCCTCCTCATGGGGACATTTAATGACAACAAAACTGCTTTTGTGGGTTGTTTTTTTTCAAAAGCCAAAACAAAACAAAATAGCTTGCTCATGTGCTAACAACTGGTCCTTTTTTGATTAACTGCTTTGTTTGCTAAAATAAAGCTATTTAATCTGAATATAAATTATTGCTGACAACTGTTAGAAGAGGAAGAGAAATTCAATGGGTAATTATTCAATTTTCAAATTGTTCTGATCATTAGAAAAAAGTTCCCCCTGATGTAAAAATTAATCATAATAGAGACGTCTGCTGGGTACCATTTCTCAATTAAAATATGCATTTTATATTTTTAAGATCACCCCCTTCCAATATTGACCTGGTTGGCAGATAGCGTTCATCTCCAGCCCCAGCCCTTATTGACTGTGGCCATGAGGAGCACTGTGGTGCGAGGATTCTGAGGCCACCTTAGGGCTCAGCAGAAAGGCACGTGGTGATGAGTTGGTGATGTTTACAGGAGACATAAGTTATGGGGCAGTGACAGGTGTGGCAAGTATTGCCATCCTAGACTTGGAAAAATACCTGGTTTAACAATAATTTTGTGACAGATATCTAATACAAAAGAAATAATTACACCTTGTTGATCCTGCATCTTCTACCTCAATAAATCTACTACAGTGTAATTAATACACCATCTACACCACAGGAGAACAATGCCATCACTCTGAACTGGAATGAAGACAGCTATCTCATGATTTCCACACATCACTGTTTTAAAACTCTCTCAGTCCAAAATCAAAATAAGGAAGATCAAATTCTTAACATCTTAATAGAAAGTAGTAGGGCAAAAGCCCAACACAGTAAACATGCAATTAATTGTTCCTCTGTTTCCATCCCTTACCTATTTTGTTGTCTGTGGGCTGTATTTTTATGTACT
This sequence comes from Hyperoodon ampullatus, assembly GCF_949752795.1. Lineage (NCBI taxonomy): Eukaryota > Metazoa > Chordata > Mammalia > Artiodactyla > Ziphiidae > Hyperoodon > Hyperoodon ampullatus. The sequence continues at coordinate 58,910,368 of NC_136915.1, read as the reverse complement.
CGAGAGAACACTAAGTAATAAAATGAAAATTAAACTTGCTTTTCCTCTTGTAAGAGAATACTAATATCTCCATTTCAAAGAACGATTTTCAGCATTTATTTCACTACCACATGTTTTGTATTATTTATCCTTCATACAAAAGACAGATCTGTTTTGTGCCTTGTAATGAGGAAAATTAAAAAAGATATAGTTGATACATCTTCTAAAATATAGGAGGCGTCCCTAATATTGTTGCTGCTTTTGTGGCCATGAGTTATGTTCTATCTTTAGATCTTAATTCTCCAATTAAAAAAAAATAGGGCAGAATTAAATTTGTGTTGAGGGAGAGAGCCATCTTCAAATTGCAAGGCAGCTTTTGACTACACAGCTCTACTTTTCTAAGAGTGAAATCCTATTGAAGTGGCTTTCCAAAATATTTTGTGGAAAATAAGAATTTATAGATGGTAACGCCTCGTTCATGCTCCCCAAACAGGTGACGAATTCATCAGGCAGCAGGGTCTGTTCTGGAATAGTTTCATTTGGTGATGCATTTTCCAAAAGCATAGTGGTTTCCCCCTCTACAGGGTTTTGCATGTCTGGAGGACTGCATTCTCCTTGATTTAAAATGAGGCTTAATTCTTCAAGAAATAGTGTGTTGCTTAGCGAATTCATACTTGAGACAGAGAAAGAAAAATTAGGATATTTTTTAAACCTGGCATTCTTTCCCAGGTTTAAGCAATCAGCTGGTGGTTCCAGAGTTGAGGAAGCTGTTTCATCATTATTGCTGAGATGGTTTCCCCCAGTTAGAAAATTTGAAATCTGGGGTTTATACCCAGTGTTGAGATCAGGAATATATACAATTGTAGTGTTGGTGAGTAGTGACTTTTGCAGGCTGTTGTTTGTCTCCACGGATCCTGTGTTCTTTTCCCTTTTGTAGTCCATGGGTTTTTCTTCTGGGAGAAAGATTTCTATCTCTGTAATCACTGGATCAACATAAAGGACCTGTTCGCTGGAACTATTATTCATAAATTCACTTTTTTCCTAGAAAGAAAAGACATTGTTTTATTTTACAAAAGAAGTTTAAAGGAGCCAACTGGATAATTGAGTAAGGACTGGAATTTGCTTTCCCTCAACTTTCCTTTCCCCCTCATTTTTCTTCATAGTGTTTCTCTTCCCATATGATTTCCTCCTTTTGTCTTTTGTTACCCTGCTCCATTCCAAACGTTTGTTAAATTCTCCCAGGAGGAGACTGAAGGAAAGGAGTAATAAAAATAATCCATGCTGTAAGCACATGCCTTTATTTAAAAATTTTAAAGAGGAAGACGCCTCTTTCATATTAACTTGCAAATTATTTCAGGGCCTTTTAAAATTTTGGACTACTTCTTAATATTATAGTTCCTTTCTACAAGAAAATTCTTTGTTGCTTAAATAAAAGAAAATTGGTGGTGGGGGTAGTGCATGGAGAATCCTATTTTGCTTCCATTTGAGAATAAGGTTGTAGTAAATGCTTTGTGCTGTGGTTCTAAAGGTGTGCAGCTAGCTGTTCACAATTCAGACATGTCTGTGATGATCAATCAGGAGGGTGGGTGAAGAAAGTTTTTATTTGTATAAAAGCCTGATGACTCTTCTGGTAAGAAAAGGACTCGAGGCCTTCCAGCTGATGGCTGGCTTCCCAGGGCAAATAACTCCCACCCAACACAATTACAAAATTATAGCCACTTGCTATGGACTGAATGTTTGAGTCCCTCCAAAATTCATATGTTGAAGCCCTAACCCCCAATGTGATGGTATTAGGAGGTGGGGCCTTTGGGAGGTAGCTAGGTCATGAGGGTGGAGCCCTCATGAATAGGATTAGTGTTCTCATAAGAAAAGACACAGGAGAGCTGATCTCTCTGTCTGCCATGTGAGGACACAACCAGAAAGCAGCCATCTGCAAGAGAGCTGTCACCAGGAACCAGATCTGCTGGTGTCTTGATCTTGGACCTCCCAGCCTCCAAGACTGTAAGAAATAGATGTTTGTCATTTAAGCCACCCAGTCTATGGTATTCTGTTGGAGCAGCCTGAACTGACTAGAACAGTACCCCTTAGTCTTTGGGCAGAAAACAAAACCTCATCTGAAGGAAACCCTAAGGTTCATTTCTAATTCCAGGAGCCCAGAATGGGAAGGAAGTTTGACAAAGACGAAGACCTTGAATAAAGCAGCATGAAGGGTCATTCAAATTTTCTTCGGCTCTGCCTCCCCAAGGCACTTGCCAGGTTTGGGTTGGGAAGGGCAAACATGTAGTCATGGGTCAGATAAAGTCAAAGGAACTAGAGTTGCTATAGTAAACTGAGAGGAAGGGGGTGTTTTCCCCTCTTCAGCCTGGCAGCTGAGTGGAGAAGTGGATGGGAGTCAGACCATAGTGAAGGACATAGAAGAGCAACAGGGACTATTCCAGTGTGAGGACAGTAAAGGAAGAGGAGGATCTGATCACAACGAGGGCAGGGACAATGCTCCAAATCACAGAATGTCCCCAGTTCCCTAGGATAACTAGTGGGGGAGCAAGACAGAATGACTAAGTGGAATGTATATCAAGACCACAGTATTTATTAGTTGTAGTTTGGTGACTATGTACTTGGCCTTCAGTCAGCTGTTAGCTATGTACTTTATTCTATATGTGGGTTCAGTTATTCCAGACCACCCATCCACTGTGTAGGCAACATTACCTCCTTCAAAATCAACCACGTCCACACCCTTTCTCTCCTTCAAGGATCCAGAGACAAGGATCCTTCCTCTTGTTCCAGGTGAGACTTTCCTCCTCATCCCTTCATAGTCATGCTTGATCAGTCCTCTTCCTCCCTCTCCCCTCCCCCCCATACTAGTCCTCTCAAGCCCATTCAATTTAGTACAAACACGCTTCTGAGTCCATACTGCTCTGGAGCTGTTAATACATTCATTGCATCAGTATTGAGAGTATTTGATCATGTGTCAGGCATAGCCCCTTTCTTACTTCCCTTCTAGTCTACACTCATCAAAAGATGTCTCCACTCTCAGTCCCCTTCCATTCACTTCTAACTGAACCCCTGGACCTGGACCACCAGTGACCTGCTCCTTGTCACATTTCACAGATGCATTCCACTTCTTATGTTACAGACCCTCTACAAAGTCAGCACCAAGGACCCTTGCTTCTCGACACTTGGCCCACAACTCACGATGCTCATTTCTCTACCTTCCCATTCTGCCTCTTTCCTAGGACCATTCCTATTCCAATGGACACCCCCTCACTGACTCCTCACTGGCTTTAGCAATAGTTTTCAACCCCTTAACAGTGTTCTCAGCATGGGCTGTGTAGTGGAATCACTTGGGAAGCTTTGGAAAATGCTGAGGCCTGGGTCTCCCCCTGTCCTCCCTCCCCCAAAGACCCTGGGTTGTGGCCTGGGAATCAGGATTCTAGCATGCAACCAAGGCTGAGAACTGTTGCCTTAGGGACTCACCTGGCGCTAGGGAAGGAGTTGATTAACGGGCTCACTAGATCTACAAATAGAGCCACTTTTTCTTGTTTTACAAATACTTGTCTTCCTCACATCATTTGAACAAAGGTTTCCTAGGCTAAAAATAACTTTTTTTTCAAGTTTGAAAACTATTGATTGGCAGAATGAAGTCTGAGCTACATAATAAGGCCTCCTGTGATCTGATCCCACTCTGCATTCCCACATTATTCCAGCCACTCCTCACATCAAGTGTTTCCACAAAGCAACACCCAACATGCTCTTCTCACCTCTGTGCCTTTGCTCATGTAGGCTGTCTATTTTGAATGTCTTCCGTTTCTCCTGAGCAACTCCTTCCTGTCTTTTAATATGTTTCCTCTATACTCTCATCATGTTTGGTCTCATCTCTGTTACTGTACTACGTCACTGAATTGCAATGCTTGAATGATGTGTCTGTCCCATCAACTGAGTTTTGAACCCCTCGACAGCCAGGCTAGAGAGCCAGAAAGTGTAGGAGCACACATAGCAGATTACTTCCCCGCTTCCATAATCAGCAGCAGCTCCTCCATAACTGACAAAGTCCCCTATAGCCTCAGGGTCTTCCTGGGGCACCCTTCTATTCTTTGCTAAACTGGATACCTGGCCCACCCTTGGTGACGCCATCTGCCATAGTCCCCTCACATTCATCTTCTCGAATTCCACTGAGTCTCAGGAGCAAAGTGGTGTCCTCCTTGGGCTCCACCTGCTTCTCCAGTCTCATGTAAAACAGAAGCCCCCTTGTGTCTCTGAGGCTCGATCTATTGAGATTTTCTTCCCTCTTCCTTTTGTCCCTGAAGACACCTTCCAATTGCTTGGCCACCAAGTAAGTGGCTCTAGCACCTGACTTACAATCTTCCATTCACTCTTTTTTTTTGAATGGCATTGCTTCTCTCTTTCATCTCTCTTTTCTTCCCTTAGTCCATTCTCTCATCTCTCTTAAGTATGTTTTGAAATATGTATAATTTTATCTCTACATAAGTTGTACAGTTGTGCAAATATGCACACATATCTCTTTATTTGAATGGAAATTCTACTCTAATTATTGGACTGCACTCTTGGTTTCAGCTGCCATTTAGTTTGTATTTGATGGTGTTTGGTTACCTGTAGCATTTTCACAACATTGCTATTTTCTATATTAGGAATATCTTCATAAAGCCACTTCGGTATTAGCAATAAGATTCTTCTTTTAATTCTAAAAAACAAAAAATGACTAAGAATAAGCATCTTACTTGAGGATTGGTGCAGGCAATCATCTAGGAGATTAGGAAATCAACTAGAATGGAATGCATAATTAAAACCAAACTTTCCGATGCAGAAACTAAGATTTCCATCTCTTACTTTAAAAAGTTACGTGGGAAGTTGATTCAATATCTTTTCAGATTTTCCTCTTCTCTCTATTGCTCTGCCTGTCTCTAATAAGCCAGAACATTACAAAACACTCACACTAGATTCAAGATAAATGGGAGAACCACCCAGGAAGTGAAATTATATACATGTTAAATATGGCAAACCATTATAAGTGGAGATGTCAGTGTGGAAAAGTTTGTAAAACCTAAGGGATATTTTGTAAAACTTTCCAAGGGGACCATAACCACAGAGAAATATTAAAGAAGAGAATGTCATATAATAAAACTATAATATTTGAGCTCCTCTAATTGTAATGATTCTAAATAAGGTTGAGATGATAGTGGTGGCTCCAGACTTTCCTTATGTACTTGGAGCAGGAGTCCGGGGAAGTTGGCTTGCAGTTGTGTGGCATGGTGAGGACATCAGTTTTTACTTAGGCTGTGTACTTATTACGGATCTCTGGGATCGGATGATGGAAGGAAGAGTGAGAAGCTGTGAACACCTCACTTTTCCTCCTAAGCTACCCCTTGGCACTGCCACTGTGTTGAAAGCACTTTCTGCATTTATGTAAAAATTGATTTGAGCAAAAAGGTTATCCCGGGAGCTTCGAAGAGACTACACTGATCTCTGGCACATTATTATGTGTTAACAACGCAGCACAACAGATCAGACTCTTGTATCTGTTTATGCAGCTTCTCTAAGAACTTTTACTAAGTAACAACCAAATTGGCTGCATGGACTTTGCTTGCCCAATTTGACCTTGAACTGTAGGGTAAAAAATAATTTCTTTACACATATTTATACAATGTTTTATGGTTCAGTTTTTAAAATAATTCACACTCCCTTTGTATACCTAAAATTAGACCAAATTAATAAGTTCATGCTATTGAAGAAAAGTTTTTATACAGCATACTGATACAGTGAGAAAAATATATGTGTGTGTGTGTGTATATATATATATATATAGATAGATACCACTCTTGTTTTCATTATACTTAAAATTGTTTTGCTCTCCATTTTCCAGTTCTGTTTCTAAAATAAGGCTTTTATAAATAATGTAAAGTTATAGTAAAAACAGTATCTGCTCATATGTAAAATAGTAATATTGGAATTATCTCTAGTTTTATCTTTTTAAAAAGAATGCTTATTTAAATAATTAAATTAGCAAAGAATTGTTTTATTTTCTTATTTATTGTTACCAGTAGGAAGTTAAGTTTTAGTTCATAACAAACAATGTTATTTAAAATTTTACACTCTCTAGGACATGTTTGGATAATAACACAAATATTAATATGCTTATGTACTACAAGTTGGAACATTAAGATATTTCAAAGGGTTTTATAACCAAGTATATTTTAAAACAACCTAAAATAAAGTTCCATATTAGTTTTCTCACCTCACAAGGGTACCAGGGATATATTTATTAATGTGTAATTTAAAAGCTTAGGTTTTGAGGAAAAAGCCTATGTAAATTAAAAAAATATATCACTAGTGTACTTTATTCACAATAGCTCATTCTGAATCTCTCTACTGCATTTTGATTATAAATTTCAAAGAAAGAAGGATTATCTCATGAAGCAAGTGATGGCAAGAAATAGAAACTCAGTGCAAATTAGGCAAAGAACATTCACATGTGTTAAATTTGTGCCTCACTGGACGAACTGGGGGACTGCCACATCAAACAACTCTATTAACCAATTAGAAATACTCAGTGCATCTGGTAAAATTTAGGGTGTCAAAGGCCTTGCTTCCCTCAAAGTCTCATTTTAAAATAATTAGGCATTGATCTTTATTATACTAATACCATATTGGAAAAAAATGACTGAAGGAGGCCAAGGGGAATGGGCATTGGGTCTGGATGCTAAAACACTAACACGATTGGTATCAAAGTGATGAATTCACACATTGCCACACTTCTCTTCACATTGATTCAGGGGATTTGCTTGGGTAGAACTTGAGGTAGGTTACGACTTAAGTACTGTGAAGAGTTCAGGCACCGTAGACAGACTTGAGGGCACAATGAGAAGTCTGCGTAGGGAAAGAGAGAACATGGGCTGAGACGTCAGCTGTGTCTGGACTCCTGGCTTAGTGTTTGGTGACCTTGGGCTGAGCACTTAACCTCTCTAAGCCTCGTGTAAGTCATCTGTAAAATAGGCCACTGAGCTTTTCTGGCAGGATCTTGCAAAGATTAAATGAATGATATTTGTAAAGAGTTTGGCATGGGTGGGTACTCATTAAGCAGTTTCTTTTGTTTTGTCTTTCTCTCAAGAAAAATGTTGATGAATTTTTCTAGTAAATCACAGAATTGACTAAATTTTGATGGTTCCAATATATGTCTAAATGAGAAAACAAAATCTACAAAAACTTACCCAGTTCTGAACGATCTGTTAAATATCCCAATCAAAGAAAGAATTGATAAAATAACAGCAAAGACCATTCCCAATAGAAGCCCAATGTCTTGTTGCCTATTGTCTGAAAGGAAAGAAAAATAATTTTAGGTATAATTTCCATCTATGTGACGCCAGAATCATTGTTCTTCTACTCTGCTCCAAGTGAAGGTCATTGATCTCAAAGGAAATAGGAAGGGGAAATAAAATTAACCTTTACCTTGGGCTGTAAAGTGACTGCCCTTCGAAACTGCACGACAATACCTTTTGTTTGAGGGAATTGGGCTGCATATATCTGATGTCAGTGAATTGAGCCTCTGGCAAATGTGGTCAGCATTAGACATTTTTCTGAGCTTGTGCTTGCATATTTTATATAAAAAAGGTTTAGTGATAAACATAATTTGGTTTGTTCGACACGAGTGAGAATTCCCAATTGCTTGCGACAGAGTCTAAAGCTGGCCACAATCACAACTGAGTTGTTTATTTTTTTTAACCTTTTGTACAAGACAGAAGTTATGTACAACTTGTCACCATTCTTCGAAATTTATTGTTCATGAATTTTTTCCTGCTAAAAAAGAACATTCACTCTACTTAGAACAATATATGTTATAAGAGAGAAATCCAAATTGCCATATATCTTACACTGACATTTTATTTTAAAAACAATGCTTTTTTGAATTTTGAAGTGGAATTAATCACCTGTAATCTTTAAATAATTATTATATTCAGCATGTGTTACCTACCAGGCTCATCCCATTTTCTCCCTAGTACATGAAAAACCCTATTTTCTATTTTCAAATGTAAACTTTAATTTGGACATGACCTGTCATGCTGGAGTTGGTTCTGAGCCATGCTGGGTATTGGCCCCTTCCATCCTCCTTCCTCCCACGCTTTGGCAGACGTTTATCGGATACTTACCATGTGTCAGACACTGAATTGGCCCTGCCCTAGTTATTCCCCAGCTGCACCTAACATGCACTTGGGGGTCTCCACGCTGTCCAGCCCCTCTCCTAAAGCCACTGGTGGGCCAGGGCCAGTGTGGCTTACTTCGCTCCAAAGTCCCAGTGGGGTATGGAATTAGTGTTTTCCTAGGACTAAAATACTATTGCTAAGGATTTCAAGCGACTAATGGGAGGTGCTGGCTTCCACATATCCTTGTGCATTAGTCCTGGAGGAGGATGAATAATTCCCAAGTTAACATGGGGCCAGGTAAAGGGGTTTGAGGAGTAGAGCAGAGTCACCAAGAGAATAACCTGAGATACCTGGGTTCAAACTAGATGCTGCCGCTTATCAGCTCTGTAACATCAGAGCATAATAATTAACTTGCTGAAGCTCAAGTTTCCTCTACTGTAAAATAATACCTATCTAACAGAGCAGCCATGAGTTCCTAGCCTCCACAATTCCCACAGAAACATCAAGGTGCAGGTCTGTGCAGGCATTTGTAATTAGGGATCTGTGCTGAACCTAAACACTTGGCCCATAATTGATTCACATAACACAAGTTCAGAGTATCCTTACATTGCTTCGTTTCCTTTATAACACTTGCTGCTACCTTCCTTTTCTTTTTCTGTTTGTGGTTTCCCCCACTCCCACCCCACCCTGTCTATCTGGAATGGAAGCTCCATGAAGACAGGGGCTTTGTTCATCTTTTTCACTGCTGATTCCCCAGTACTCAGAATAGTGCCTGGCACATAAAATATGTGCCTGGCAACATAGAATATTTTTTGAATAAATAAACAGGAGTCCAAAGAATGTCAATATCACCTGCCAAAGTTTTTATACTATTCTTGCCAGATTTCTATGCAAGGAGATAAATGCTCTACAACCTGATCTAATATCTTTTTTATGCCTAAAACATTTAGATATGCTTATCAATGGAAAATACAAAGTCATACTAACAAATAAAATGGGAGCTGGTTTGTATAAAGAAAGAGCACAGACTTCAGGATTTGAAAATTGGATTTAAATTTTAGTCCAAACAAGTTCCTCAACCTCTCTGAGCTCCAGTTTTCCCATCTGTAAAATAGATACATAGCACTTACCTCAACAGGTTGTTTTGAAGATTGATGAAGATTTTGAAGATTGAAAAAGATGATGTATATGAAATTCCTAGCACATGGTAGACACTCAAATAATGGTATTTTCTAGGAAGAATTTTTGAGGTCTTGAGCCCCAGCACCAATTGAACTGAACATGTATCTAACCCAGAGCAAAGCTGGCAAAATCTACCTAAACCACTCCTTAAATTAAATTTTAAGCAGATTTTTGTTTGATTATTTTCCTGTGGAAAGCATGTGGCATATCTTACTGTCAAGAAACTTATGCCTGACAATGGTTTTTCAGTATGGAGCATTCAAATGGATGATTAGTAAAGACTACTCAACAAACCTAAGCAGTATTTTCTTACCAGAAGTAAGGTGTCCTTCAAAGATGGAAGCAATTAGAAGCCCAGAATTCTGAGTATCATGTTGAAATGATTTCAGTGTGACCTGGGGAACTTAAACAAAAAGAAAATAGTGTCAGCTTTTTATTTTTTGCACTCAGGTTACCCAATTTCCTAAGAGAGTTTCTTCACTTGTTTGGAGATGATTAAAGTAAACCAGTAACTTTAATAGGCTGGAAAGATGGAGTAAAAGCAAAAACCTCTGTGTGTGTGTGTGTGTATGTGTGTGTGTGTGTGTCTTCTTCTTTTTATTAAATTGGGTAAATCCTAAAGGAGGAAACATTCAAAGGACAATAAAACTACCTAGGGTTTGTAAGACTTGAAGCTGTGTCCACTAATTTCATGAGGCTTCTAGGCAACAAATTCCAAGGAGGTTTATTTCATTCACCGAGCCAGAAAAAAACACACAACTGGTCTCTACTTGATTCCTTCCAATAGATGATGCAATAAAGTTTAGGTTTCCTTAAGAGCCTCCAAGATATGTCACTTTTGCCTTTGCACGGTCTTAGAGATGCTGTTCGTGAACAGCCTCTTGGCTTCATATAAGAAGCCCAGTTTTGATTAGCAGACACTTTGAGGTTATAACATAAGGGTGGAATGCCATTAATGACTTTCCTCTGCTCCTTCCCGGCGGGCAAGGACCCTGGCCAGCCCTGTCTACCCGTAAATCCTGTCAGAACACTGCTAATGAAATCTTCTGACCAGGGTGGGGTCAGCTGCCTTGGTAGCTAACTTGTTTTCAGCCTGAACTCAGAAGAGTCCTGGATGGGCTTCCCTGGTGGCTCAGTGGTTAAGAATCCGCCTGCCAATGCAGGGGACACGGGTTTGAGCCCTGGTCGGGGAAGATCCCACATGCCGCGGAGCAACTAAGCCCGTGAGCCACAACTACTGAGCCCACGTACCACAACTACTGAAGCCTGTGCACCACAACTACTGAAGGCCGTATGCCTAGAGCCCGTGCTCTGCAACAAGAGGAGCCACCAAATGAGAAGCCCGCGCACCTCACCTCAACGAAGACCCAATGCAGCCAAAAAAATAATAATGATAATAATAAAATAAAATAAATAAATTTATAAAAGAAAAAAAAAGAGTCCTGGAGTTTCCTTACCCACCTCCTCCCTCCTGATAATTAAAAGCTGCCAGAGGTGACTTCAAGGGCACAATTCTCCCAGCTGACAGAAGATATTCCTGAAAATGGTTCTAAGCTCTGGATCTCCAAGAGGGCCTCAAGCCCTATTTATTCAGTCATTCTGATTTCAGTGTTCAAATTCTTCTATTAAAAGAATCACTTTGGGGGCCAGGGAGAAATCACAATTTGAGGTGTCCTTAACTGCTACGGAGATATCATAGGCTTGTATAACAAGCTATGTGGCCAGGGCAACTCTCTTTGAGAAAAATATCACAGAGTTCTGATAAAAAGATTCCTATGGGTCTTTGGAAATGTTTTAAAAAGGCTGATCTGGGTGCAAACACAGGCTCGATTGAAGAGTAGTGTTCTAAGAACAATGGGTAGGGAATTTTAGAAGATGAAAACATCAGAAAAGCCAAAAGTTCTTTCCTGTGTTTTTATTCTCACTTCTCCACAGCAAGAGGGAAATGTTTCACTGTGGATTGTGACAAATCAGAAGCTCTTTCTGGCTCCTCAATGCTTCACTACGTCTCTTTTTTCCCTAAGCATGTGGTTCCATCCCCAGTGGTCAACAGCCAGGTTTTTTCATCTAAATTAGTATTTTACAGGCTTATGTTCATTCTCAGGGAGCCCAAGCAGGAGTCTGCATCTACATTAGTTTACAATTTTAAGAAAAATATTACATTAAAATGTAACACAACTTTCAATTTTGCAAAATCATGGGTTTATAACATATGTTGCTGGATTATTTTTGTTTTCACCTTTATTATTTTAAAATTAGCATTTTTATTTAAAAAAATATATGGTGCTGTTGGCTTTTAATACAGGTTAATATAATTCTGTTGTATAAACTACAGGTGGTTATTTGGCATGAAACGTCAGTTATTAATTTGCATCACATAAAAATAATTTTCATATCTGACTAGGGCTTTATTAGCCCTAATAGAGAATAAACATAATCTTCCTTTAGAGTCTTTTTGTTATCATAGTTTCAAATCAACCACGTGTATTAATTTAAATTAGATTAAATTAAAGTCATTTAAAGACATGCTTAATTGTAAGAGGGTAATTTCACAAAGAATCAGATATCTGAAGTAAGACAATTTATAAACAAAACTGTCAGAGAAGAAATCAAGCCAATGACTAATTTTTTTAATTAATGTTTATTGGAGTATAATTGCTTTACAATGTTGTGTCAGTTTCTGCTGTGCAGCAAAGTGAATCAGTTATACGTATATACGCTGTACCTATATCCACTCTTTTTAGATTTCCTCTCCATTTAGGTCACCATAGATCATTGAGTAGAGTTCCCTGTGCTATTCAGCAGGTTCTCATTAGTTACCTATTTTATACATGGTAGTGTATATATGTCAATGACAAAATTTTTACGCGAAGGACTGAAATGAAGCCATATAGACTATTATCTTCATGACATACTGCCACCAAGTGGCTAGGTCATTTCTTCTTAAATCATACTTAATATTTTTCATTATAAAAGCAGTAACTATAATAGGAAAAAATAATTTTAATAAGAAAAATAAAAGAGAGAGGGGAAAAAACTCTAATACATCCCCTTAATCCACCTGCCATGACTGAAAAACATTGTTTATATCAACTCTAATCATCAGTGTATTGCCTAAAATGCTAGAAAAAAAATCTCATGGTATTTTTGTTATTTATTTAATATCTGCAATGTTATGTCTGTAAAGAGACGCTTCTGTCCCTGCAGCGGAATATTAAATTATGCTTTATTACTCTCACAGCATATATTTGAGTATACTCAGAAACCCCAAATCATCTCTAATTTGGTAAGAATTTTTATATAACTTATACACACTGACATTGGACACTAGAGTTAGTCTTAACAGAAGGCAGTATGTTTATAGGGAGTTTAGAATGGTTTTAAAAAAAAATGTAGTTTCTTGTTCTTGGACAAAACTCGAAGCATAACTACATTCTTTGGCCTACCCAATACCAGCTTAATTTAATCAAATCCACTCAAAAGGAATTAGTTTTAGCAATAATGTATTCCATCTGTTTCTTAGGGATAATGTCAAATCAGTCTCCTCAGCCTTTCCCTCTACGTCTACCATGGGGCAAAGTGTGTTTTGTTATTCTTTTAAAGTGATGATTTATTGAGTACTAATTATGTTCCAGATACTGTACTAGACTTTACATGCTTTCTCTCATTTAATCCTTACAACAACCCAATCAGGTAGATAGTACTATTGTCCTCATTTTATGGATGAGGAAACAAAGGCATAAAAAGGATAAGTGACTTGTCCAAAGTCACCTAGGTAGAGGTCCAAGAGTGAAAATTCCTACCTGGTTCTGGCATGTAATTTGTGCTGGTCACTGGCTCCATTAATTAATAATCTCACTTTTGTAGCAGGATGGCTCCAGATGGGGCAGCTGAGTCAGCCGTGCGAGCAGTGCTCCCATGCTGAGACTTAGCCATTGCTCCCTGTGGGCTGGCCAGTGTGTTAGAGCTGCCTGGCCTTGTAGGGCTTGGAACCCACCACAATGGACGATGGTTGGGCTAACCCATTGAGCACTGATTCTCAGACTCTTCCAGCCTAGAGTTATCTTCTTCTGAACACCAACTACTTCCCTTTTATACAAGCAATACTTGCTAACTGTAGGATGCTTGAAAAGTATAGAAGAGTATGAAAAAGAAAATACAATTTTACATTTGTTCACAAACTAGAAACAATCATTTTTTTACATTTGTTAACAGTCTTTTGTGTATATCTGTACCCTAGTTGAGATCATGCTCTTTACTAAATGTTGTGTCTGGGATTTTTTAATTTAATATTAAATTTAAATTTAATATTAAAAATTTAATAAAATTAAATTTTATTAAAAATTGTGCAAAATCATCATACTAATGGCAAGTTAATATTTCATGATGTTTGTACTGTGTTTATTCAATCATCCCCCATTGAGAAAGTGTATGGCTTGGTGATTTCAAATACCAGCTTTGGATTCAGATGATACTCAGTCCAAATCCTGGCTCTACCACTTGGAGTTGCTTGGCCCTGGACAAGTTGCTTAACTGCTTTGTGACTCAGTATCTTCATTTGTAAAATTGGGTAATAACAGCACTTCATTCATGAGGTTTGATGAGATAGTTCATACAAAGCACTTAGTACCATGCCTTATACAAATTAAAAGCTTAATAAGCGTTAGCTATTGCTATGATTGGACTTTAAGATTGTTACCAAATTCTTACTTTTATAATTAGCTTTTAAATAAATATAATTGTACATAAGACTCCTTTCCATAGCTCTGCTTATTTCCTAAGGCTAGATTTCTATAAGTGGAATTACTGGGCCAAAGGGTATGGACATTTATAATGCTCCTTTGTTTATTTTTGTCCTTGCCAGTCTTGGTGTCAGAGCCACACTAATCAAGGCCTGTATCTTAGATGTTTGACCAGAGCTGACACAGGGACCTTTCTAGACCTTTCTCTTTCAGAAGTTTCTAGATATTTAAGAAAGAGGAGCCATATTAAAGGTGTGTTTTTCAAGTAAGTGAAGGTTTCTTTTCCATCTTGTTTTTCTTAAAACATAAACATCTCCTTTTGATTTCTTTCTATTCTCCTTCTAATAATCTCAGCTATTCACAGCATTTACATGCTATCTCCCTAGGCCAATTTAGCTCTGTGGTTGGAATTCAACATTATTGGGCCAAGGCTGAAGATTTGACCCCCGTCCATGTCAGCTGGCAAAGCAAAAGACAGTGGCCAGACCTATCAAATATGCACCAGAAGCCCAGGGCAGAGAAAACAATACATCAGAACAAACTCTTTATCACACCTCGAAAAACAAGTCAAACGATGAATCATTTCATGAGTTACCATGTTATCCTTGTATATTAATGATAGGAGGTCATGCCTAGGCATATTCAAGGGACCGTCTTCATGCTTATATTCCTAGGCTGTAAGTACTTGGTACACAGAGAGTAAAGAAGGTAAGAAATATGTATATGGCAATCATATTGTTAAAGAGAAAGAATAAGAGAAGGAAACGGTAAAGAGCAGCAGCCATCTAGACATTTTCTTGAGTGACATGGACCACACAGAGGTGAGGGTCTGATGCCAAAGTGTAGCAAAATTCTATGTGCAAGAATAGGCAGCTTCCAAGTTTTACCCAGTGGTTTAGGATTCTTCAAAGATGCAACCTTGCTGTCAAGCCAGCATGTACCTGTTCCTGAGTCTGAACAGTCTAGTGGACATTTGCCATTTTTCAGTTGCCCAGCACCAGGACTTACTCTGTGGGCATCCTAGGGTAGGTAGGAGGCCGGTAGGGCTTCCCACTGTGGTAGCCTCAATGGAGCAGAGGCCCCCTCTCCCCACAGCCAGCAAGTAGCTGCAAGCAGATGACCTGAGCCTAGTTCATCAGATGCCCTCCTCCCCACCTCGCACAGGACACACAGCTCCAGGAAATCGCTTAAAATCCAATATGGGTGCAACAGCTATATCCAGGGTCTGGTAACAGCAACACCAGTGGAGTGTCCAGGGCACAGGGCAGGCAGTGGCAGTGACCACGGTGCCAGCTGCAGAGTTCTCACCAGATTCTTCCTAGGCTGGGATTTTGGCTGTGGTTCTAGTTCCTGCAGCCCTTGGATCCTGCTTGTGATCATTTTGCCAGCCTTTCTACTACTTTCCAGCTATCTTTCCCATAATTCTCTTTCTGCTTAAGAGAACCAGATTTTATTTCTTTTGCTTGCACCTAATCGCAGTGAAAACTTGCGTAGTTGGTAAAAATTGCAATTGTTGGTAGTGGGTGGTTAGGTGAGGAGACATGGTAGGACAATAATGACCCCACAAAGATGACCATGCTCTAATCCCTGGAATTTGTGTATAGATTACCTTATATGGCAAAAGGGATTTGAGATGGAGAGATTATCCTAAATTACAGGGATGAAATTTCAAGGGTCTTTATAAGAAGGAGGCAGGAGGGTCAGAGTCAGAGAAAGAGATTGGCAGATGCTATACTTCTGGCTTTGAAGATGAAAGATGAGGCTGCAAGCCAAGAAATACAGGCAGCCTCTGGAGTCTGGAAAGCGCACTGAAACTGACTCTCTCCTAGAGCTTCCAGAAGGAACACAGTCCTGCTGATGCCTTGGTTTTGGCTCAGTGATATTTATTTTGGATTTCTCACCTCCATAACTACTAGATAATACCTTTGTATTGTTTTAAGTTACTGAATTTATGCTAACATTTTACAGAAGCAATAGGAAACTAATACAGGAGATTATTACTTCCTCATGAAAAAGCATAATCTTTATTCTCTATTACCGGATTGCAAACCTCAGAGAAATTGTGAAACTCTTATGAATTGCTTTTTATTCTACAAAACCCTGGTGGTTTATTAGGGACAGGACCCAAAGATTAAATAAATCCAGATGAAGTGTCTAAAATGATTAGTATTTCAAGGAACATTGTGTATATGTTTAACCCAGTTTAGTAACCACAAATCTACAAATTTATAATCCATCTCAATATGAATGAATCAGAAATCTCTAGTTACAAATAACAGAAGTTTTGCAAGAGTCCATTCTGTGTGCCACTTCTAATTTGCATTATATTTAATACCACCTATATTTGGTTCCATTGATATAACATTTGTTTTAGTGGCTAAAAAGCCACTAAAAGTCCTGGAAAATTAATGAGAATCTTTGAGTCACTGGTAATGCAACAACAAACAGTATTTTGTGAGAACAAAGTACGATGTGGTTTAATATCTTGCTTATACTTGCTTTCCTCTGGAGAATTGTCAAAAAAAAAAAGAATATGATTTCTCTGGGAAACTTTTCTACTGAAAGTTGCAATTCAAGCAAGTTAATTAGTCATTATGAAATGTGACTGCCCTTCCCTCAGGCTTCTGACTTGTCTTTAAAGGGATTAGAGAAGCCTCTACCTTTTCTTCATTACAAAGGGATCTGTATTACAATGCAGAATTGAAAAACATTCCTGCCTGGAAGACCTCTTCTCATATTGGTAGTAGGGAATTCATGTTCACATTTTCAGTGTTGGTTTTTTATGCTGACAAACCATCTTTTCCCCTTTGGGGCTCTTTCTGTACTGCTTAAAGACCCCAGAAATTTTTACAGTGACTATCCAGGTTGGTGGTCTAGAAGCTGCCATTTCAGCAGCCCCTGGAGGTTTTCAGAGCCTCTGCTGAAACCTCACACCCAGAGGCAGGGGAGGGTGTAGGCAGAGGGGGTAATGTGGGATGTGATGGTTTACTGGAGCCTAGGTCCTGCATCCCGTGCTTCTTGGGATCCTGGGCTGTCAAGAGAGTTGGGGTGCCCAGTGACTGAGGAAGCGGTGGGCAGGAGGAAAAGGAATAGAGAGGGAACCGGACAGTACTAGAGAGAGTGGCCTGAGACTCTCATGTACCCACCCTTTTCTCGCCCCCAGAACCACTCTTACCAAGGCAATGACTTGGGCACTCTGTTCTCCCCCTTTCTGTCCACATTTCCTACCCACACCCTTCATGACACTTCTCCCTCTTAAAGGGTGTGTCCAACTTCCAGAACACTGGTTCTTACACTTCGCTGCAGAAGTATCACTTGACTAGAGGCTGAGGAATCTGTATTTTAAACTAGTACCAAGCATTTCTGATGTAGATGGTCCACAGACCCCGCTCTGAGAAGCATTGCTTTCAAGACATTTTCCTGAGCCAGGGCCAGCTGGAAAAACACACTATGCTTTTCCCTGTGGTGCCTTGTCTTGGGCAAGGTCACCTTTCCCATCTATACTTTGTCCTCATCTCAGACTGCACTATCCTATCCCAAGGTTTCTATTGTTTCATTCTCATCACTTTAATCCAAATGTGCTTCCACATCTTGTATTCATTGCCAAAGTAGAAATAGTTGATAGCATCTTACAGTTCCCTCTTCTCTCATTTATTTGCATTTCATAACAAGCATTACATTAAATGAAGTTATGTTGGCATATTAGCTAATGTGTAGAGGAGAATATGGTTAGGTGGCCCAGGGAAGGTTGACATGGGACCCTCCTAGGTCTCTTAGGAAGGAGACCAGTAGAGCTACAGGGTGAGTGCTGGAATCCTACAGCCTGAGCTATGCCCTGGCCCTACCATTTACCAGCTTTATAATGTTCAGCTAACTGCTTAACCTCCCTGAGCCTCATCTCTTCATCTGCACAGTTGGAATAACAGTTTTATAGGGCTGCAGTGATGAGTAAAATCCTTATCGCAGTGCCCAACTCCCAATAAGCATCCAGTAAATGTTAGCTATATTATTTATTATCCTGAAGTCACCTGGATTCAGTCACTGAATTAGCCTCTTGTTATTATACCAGTATAGAAAAATGTGAGTCTCTAATCTAGAGAAATTTCTCCTATGGGATTGTTAAAGCCCAAGAGGAAGTAATCAACTAAGGTTGATTTTTTTTTTTCTTTTTTAGTACAGGAGTCCCCCCTTATCCAACGTTTTGCTTTCCTTGGGGTGTTACCTTGGTCAACTGGGTCCAAAAATATTAAATGGAAAATTCCAGAAATAATTCTTAAGTTTTAAATTGCATACCATTCTGAGTAGTGTGATGAAATCTCACGTTGTCCAGCTCTGTCCCGCCCCAGATGGGAATCATCCACGGATCTGGCCTGTTAGTCACTTAGTAGCTCTCTTGGTTATCAGAACACGTCTTGGTTATCATAGTGCTTGTGTTCAAGTGACCCTTATTTTACATAATAATGGCCCAAAATACAAGTGCAGTGATGCCAGCAATTTGGATATGCCAAACAGAAGCTGTAAAGTGCTTCCTTTAAGTGAAAAGGAAGTGAAAAGATGCAAGTTCTCGACTTATTAAGGAAGGAAAAATAATCCTATGCTGAGGTTGCTAACTTGTACGGTAAGAATGTATGTTCTATCCTTGAAATTGTGAGGAGGGAAAAAGAAATTTGTGCTAGTTTTGCTGTCATACCTGAAACTGCAAAAGTTACAGCTATAGAGTGTGATAAGTGCTTAGTTAAGATGCAAAAGGCATTAAATTTCCACAATATATTTTGAAAGAGACTACATTCACATAACTTTTACTATAGTATATTATTATAATTGTTCTATTTTATTACTAGCTATTGTTGTTAATCTCTTGCTGTGCCTAATTTAGAAATTAAACTTTATCATAAGTGTGTATGTACTGGAAAAAAAATATAACATATATAAGGTTCGATACTATCCATGGTTTCAGGCATCCACTGGGGGGCTTGGAATATATCTCCCACCTGTAAGGGGGGACTACTGTGTAAGGCTTTGTTTTCCATTGAAGTCTAAATACTCTAAGGAAGGAAAAGATAATACATCATTTAACCCTTATTATAATTGAGTTCCTTTGGTTTCTTTTGGAGACCAGGTTTTTAAAGACCAAGGAAGGGCACTATCCAGAGGGAAAGTGATACAGAAGAATGCTAGGGGCCTGCAGGAAAAGCCATACCTACTTCATGATTTGTCCTGCTGTGCCATCTGGGCATAATTTTGAAAACACATTGTTTCAGGATGAATCAATTTACTGATACACATATGAGAATTTTAGAGAACAAAAACAGGAAATTCCTGCATGGAGGGTGAAGTATTGCCTGGGCTGTGTTTCTTCATAAATAAATAAACCTTAATTACTGGGAAAGTTTAGCCAAAAAATCCCATTATTAAACAAGTTGGTTATGAAACAATTCAAACTTCAGTTGTGAGGTTTGATTCTTACTGCTTGATTTCTATATTTATAATGTTATATACTTTTTATTATACTTTTGTATTGACTATCTTCTCTAGAATTAAGGGATCTTTGTCTCCTTTGCTCACTGAGGTTCTACAAGTACCTAGCAAGTGTCTGGTGCATGGTAGAGGATATATGAATACTTCATGAACAACTTAAATGAATTACTGTCTTTTCATGGATACCTTTTTAAAAAGAAATTGATATTAAAGATTTACTGAAAAGCAGTTTGGCAACTTGCATCAAACATCTTTAAATGTGCTTAACTCTTGATCCAAAAAGACCTAAAGACATAAGGAGAGTTCATATACAAAGCTATTCAAAGAAGTTTATTGGTAACGGAAAAAATGCAATAACCTAGATATTGTTTAAATAGAGAAATGATTAAATTATACTACATCCATAAACTGGAATGCACCCATTAATAGGTTTTTAAATTCAACAAGGTAGATTAAGTAAGAAAATCAGGATATAAAACAGTACATATACCACAGCATCAACCATTTAAAAATATGTGCATAGGAAAAAAACTAGTATTAAATCCATTAAAATGTTAACAACACTTATTTCTAGGTTGCATATTACAACAGACTTGCATTGCTTTTACAAATAGAAAAAAAGAGATAAATTTTTGAAAAGATTTAATACTAGCACTTTCCCTAACACACTTTTCCTGTTTCTTCTTTAGTGTGTCTTAGAAAGGAATTTGTACCAAGAGAATAGTTTATGGTTCCTCTTAGCTAACATGTTAAACATGGATGCAAGCTTTCAGGGATATTTCATTTTAACTGGCATTTTTGCCTCTTAAGTGGTTTTCTCCCCCTTAGGAAACAAAGACTTTACATTTAGAATTGTTGCAGGGTAGCTGATGTTCCTGTTCCTTCTATGTGAGGTTTACGGCCTTTACTTTTAAAGGAGAACATTTGTGGTCCTATACAGTAGTCCCTTGGTATCTATGGGGGATTAGTTCCAGGACCCCCCCACCGCAGATACAAAAATCCGAGGAAGCTTCAGTCCCGTAATTAAAATGGAGTAGTATTTTCCCATAACTTATGCACATCCTTCCATATACTTTAAATCATCTCTAGATTATTTATAATGCCCAATACAATGTAAATGCTATATAAATAGTTGTAAATACAATGTACGTGCTACGGAAATAGTTGCTGGTGTGAGGCAAATTCAAGCTTTGCTTTTGGAACTTTCCAGACTTTTTTTCCCCAAATATTTTCTATCTATGGTTGGTTGAATCTGTGGATGTGGAACCCATGAATATGGAGAGCTGACTGTACTTAACCTGTAGGATATTTTAGTAAGCTGTTCCTCCACTTTGATGTATAGTTGACCCTAGAACAACACAGAGGTTGGGGTGCTCACCCTCCACACAGCCAAAAATCCCCGTATAATTTATAGTTGGCCCTCAGTACTCTTGGTTCCTCTGCATCCCAGTTTTGCACCCATGGATTCAACCAACCACAGATTGTGTAGTACTGTAGCATTTATTGACAAAAATCTGTGTATAAGTGAATCTGCAGAGTTCAAACCCATGTTGTTAAAGGGTCAACT
This sequence comes from Hyperoodon ampullatus, assembly GCF_949752795.1. NCBI lineage: Eukaryota > Metazoa > Chordata > Mammalia > Artiodactyla > Ziphiidae > Hyperoodon > Hyperoodon ampullatus. Next base: position 58,889,267 of record NC_136915.1, on the reverse strand, counting down.
GTAATTGGTTAAAGAAAGAAATTGATGAGATTACTGAGGGCTGGTGGTGAGTAAGAAAACTCGTGTTCTCCTTTAACTGCTGTTTACGCACTAGCAATGAAACAAATCATGCTTCAGTTTCCTCATTTGTAAAATGATGCCAATTACACTACCAAATATGACTAATGTAAAGGTCAAACAAGCTTATATATAGTAGTACTTTGTAAGTGGTAAGTAAATGTTAATTATCAATTTGAATAATCTTGCTAAACAATTCTAGATTTCATTAAAATAGATTATCAACTAAATTCTGACTATTCTAAAATGGCATCTAAAGTCCTAAGAATTTTAAAAATATCAACTTAAAACAGAATACCTTAAATTTAAAAATTACTTTAAAAAAAGAGAACTGATAACCAGTATTGTAAATGATTCCCTTAATAATGTGTTTCTGAGATTTTGGCAGTAGGGGGCACCAAAAGAACTTCTTAGCTTGTCTGGCTCTTGGCATCTTCTACTTATTTGGTGTCCATCAATATTTATAATGTATGTCAAAGTGTTTTGAAAACATAAAACACAATTCCAAGATGTTGTATTATAGTAAGAATGATATTAATAATGCTGTGATTACAATTAAGTACTTCAGTTCTGAAAAAAAAATTTTAATCTAGTGTATAAGCTACCTGCAGTAAGGAGACATCTTCAGGATAATGGGGCCACTATGGAGTATTATGAAAATTACTATAGATTTATTTTATTATTTGCTTACAATTGAGTCTATTTGGCTTTTATTGAACGATGTGTAAATGACTAGAAAATTAAACGAATAATATTAAGAGCAGGAAAATACCTAAAGATAATAGCTCAGCTAGATTTTATTGAGAAGAGAATTATGTAATCCCATGCATACTAAACAAGCACCCCCAGGTGGTTTTTATTGGTTTTTATGCCCTGGAATGTTTGAGAACCATTACATAAATTGTGGTCAGCCTTAACAAAATCATAGGAAAATGACAATTTAAATGTTATCACCTGCCCTAAAATAGTTTTGTCGATTTTGATAGAAATTAAGGAGAAACAAATATATACTTAGAAAAGAGACAGAAGTCAAAAGAGAAGCCTAAGAGATTAAATATATAAATACACTCACCTATTTCAGGAGTTTTATGAAAAAAGGGTGAACTCCAGGGCTGCCAGTACCTTTTAGCTTTTTCTTGACATCTTACTTGAAATACGTACTTAGTGTTTGGCTGCAAGTAGAATTCTGACCGTTGCACGTATGTAAAATTGGTGTCAAATTCTTTAACCTAAAATGGATGAATAACCATAGTGAAATACCATAAAGAAATGATGCGGCATGCTTTTAAAACAATTATTCCATTTAGCAGAAATGTATGGAACACTTATTATGTTCCAGGACCCTGGGAAGACAGAGAGGAATAGGCTACTTTGTATAAAAGAAGGCCAAAGATAATCAAATACATGTTATTTAACCTTAAAAGTGAAATAAATGTTGCTTAGTGTTTGACAACTCTTTCAAGCTTTTAAATATCAAGAAATTCCAAAATGTAATATATTCTTAATTTTGGAACAGCTGATTTTAATAGGATGGGAGAAGGGGACATAATTAGCAATTGTTTGAATTCAGTCTTCCCTCCTCTCTCTCTCTCTCTGCAGTTGCATATTTAGATCAATAATTCTTCCTGAATGATGAAATAATTTCACTTGTGAATGATGGCTTTTGGAAAAAATTACCTACAAACTAAGCTGTTAAATTGGTCCTTATTGCAGATCTATGCATTCTACAAGGATATATATATCCTTTCTCATATATATATGAAAAAACAAAACATTTAAGACTGTTGAAATGTGAAAATCCAATGGAAGATAAGCAAGAAAATAGCTCAGAGATAAACTTAAAAATCATTTTTCTGGGACTACAACCTGCTATATAATATAATGAAAAAGGACCCCCAGACAAGCTGGTTCAGATGGGAGAGAAAAACCAAGGCATTTACACAGTGCCTTAGTGTGTTGTAATAGTGGATCTACTGAAAAAAGTGAAGCACAATTGAAACGTAAACAAAAAAAAAGTCTAGAAATGCATTTATTCAGCAACTGGGAGAAAACAGTCACCACGAAAGAGAAAGTTAAAACTATCACAATTAAAACACACACACACACACACACACACACACAAACAACAAGGTATACACGTCATTTAGAGATTCTAATGTTAAAACCCAGTCTTAACATAAATCTTTAAAACTTGCCATGCATTGAAAATGTAAAAATCATAAAAATATGTTTTTGGATATCGCGTTTCCTGAAAGATATCATTCAGAGTTTCCATAAGCCACATTTCTACCCACGGCCCTTGAAATTTTCTGCTTTTCTAAATATGACTGAAGGCCCCTAGAGTCTACTGGGATCCAGGAGAGATTTTTTTTTTTAACCTCTTTATTGGAGTATAATTGCTTTACAATGGTGTGTTAGTTTCTGCTTTATAACAAAGTGAATCAGTTATACATATACATATGTTCTCATATCTCTTCCCTCTTGCATCTCCCTCCCTCCCACTCTCCCTATCCCACCCCTCTAGGTGGTCACAAAGCACCAAGCTGATCTCCCTGTGCCAGGAGAGATTTTATTAGTGCCAAAAGTTTGACTTCCATATGCACCCTGCTTCATATGAGCTTCTTTTGTAGGGGAGTTGCTGATCTCCAATATGTCTCCTGCCATTATGTTTATAGATAAGTCCTCTAAGAAGAGAAATACCCTAAAGTACAGCCAGAGTTCTAAAATAGAAGAATTTTATGGAACTGTTAACAGTTGTTTCTACTAAGAGGCCAACCAGGTGCCTGCTTAGGGCCTTGCAAGCTGAAGATGGTACCTTCAAAATGATACTTTCAGAGGCTACAATGGACATTGAGAGAGCTGGACCTAACTGTGTTCCTATGCAGAGGGTATGGCCTCAAGGGCCAGAGATATAACTTTATTTTTATAGCAGCTGCTTTCTTTTTAGAGCCTCAATTCTGAAGGCATGAGGCCTGGAAACTTAATCTCCATCATTTTGAGGTACCTCTTTTCTTAGGGTTACACCTAAATTTCTGGGAGCATCCTTGGGTGAAGGGGAAAATCTCAACCTATTCAGAGTTCTATAATCCCAACTTCCTCTGACTCCTAACCTGGGGCATGGCCCAGATGAGGGGTCCTGCTCAGTAACCACCCAAGTCTAAACTCTTTTTGTTCTTCCCCCTTACCAACCTCTTCCCCTCACCCATTTCCCCCTCTCTCTGCTCAGAAATCTTTATCTAGTCTTTGGTGTGAGAGGGAAGGGGGATGGGGATTGAGAAAGCCAGTCATGACTAATCACATGTTCTTACAAGTCTTCTGTCCTATACTAGCATTTACACTTTTGAAATGCAAAGGCCAAGGATTTGAACCTTGGCTATCTGCCTGCTGTTCTATTAGCCATTCCAGGAAAAAAAGTGAATGCTTGGTTTTGTGCAGCCCATGAGCTAAGAAGAGTTTTTACATTTTTTAAATTGTTGAAAGAAAGTCCAAAGAAGACTATTTCAATGATGCATGGAAATGATATAAAATTCAAATTTCAGTGTCCAAAAGTAAAATTTTACTGGAACACAACAATGTCCATTCATTTACATATTGTCTATGGCTACTTTCATGATACAAATGCAGAGTTGAATAGTTGGGACAGAGATCTTATGGCCTGCAAAGCCTAAATTGTTTACTATTTGGCCCCTGAATAAAAAGTTTGCCAGTACCCTGGTCTAGCTTAATCAGAGACTCGAGTCAATGTTAATCCATTCACCTGAACTTCTAGTCAAGCTTTCCCTACTTTACTATCACTGCTGTTGGCACCATTAAAGGCAAATAATAATAATACTAATAGCTAATGTGTCAAAATATTATCTGTGTGTACCAGACATTATAAATATCAATGGAAATACAAAAATGATTATGGAACAGTCCTGTCTTCTAGGGGCTCATAGTTAAAGGATGGGAAAATACATGTGTAAACAGGTAAATACAAACAACATGGCAAATGTTCCTGAGATAAGGTCCACAGAAGTGGGCAAGGATGCCAGGGAGGTAGGGAGACAGTCCATGAATATAACCAACAAGTAGATATTCTCCCCATGGTGTCAGCCTTGCAGATTCACCTGAAGGACTGGCTGATACCTCATAATTTATATGCAGCTTAGCTAAAAACAGCTGAAAACACCCTCAATGCACTGATTTTGATTTTCAGGTGGGCATCCTTGGCTCGACCACACCTGCTGCATGGCTCTCCTGGAGGTTAAGATGAAGAGGAACAGTAACAGCCAGCATTTGCTGAACATTAACTCTATTCCAGGCTCTGGGCTAGCTTCTTCCATCATTTGATCATCCCTCAAACCATATGAGGTAGGTGCTTATCTTATCCCTCTTTTAGGTGTGGTAATAATGAGGCCCAGAGAAGCTAGGGAACTTGCCCAAGGCTGCACAACCAGAAAGTGGTAGAGCCAGGCTTTGAACTCCAGAGCCTATGTGCTTAGCCACAAGGCTTTCTGCATAGCTGTCTGCCACTTTGAAGTGAAGAGCTTCCCTCCATCAGTTATCTGATGCAGGCAGAGCTGAGGTGGAAGAGCAAATCAGTAGTCCTTTGTGTCTGCCCACTCTTCATGACTCTCGCTTCCTGTCTCCTTACAAGGAGGTAAAGGCAACATTTTATGCATGATCCAGATGAAACTGATGGGTAACAAATGTAAAAAACAAAGCATCATTCTGGCTGTTACCAACTGGACTTGAGTCATCTGTGTGAGTAATTACATTTGGAGGAATCATGGTAAAAGGGATAGGATACAGATTTTGAATTGAAACTGGTTTCTTCATTTTCCAAACATTTTTGGGGTGCCCAAAGTGATGTAGGGTCTGTAAGAGGCACTAAGTTACTAGCGCTGTAAGCTTGGAGAACCTGGCTTAAGCTCTTTTCAAGCCCTATGTCCTCATTTCGATGATGGAGCTGATACTACCTATCACAAAAGATTGTCATGAAGATGAAATTCAGCTCCTTCATTTGCCTGCTTCTGATAAAGAGAAGGTTTTGAAAAGGGAGCTCAGATTTACCTCTGAGTTACCAAGTCTCACAGTGGCATATGTAGCACCACCAAGGGGAGCAGAGAACAAGAATTTCAACAAGAAAACAGTTGGTTTCTGAAAATCTATTCAGAGATACTGATACTGTAACTCCTTTCTATTTTCTAAACATTCTTATAGCTTATTACTTCCTCCTAATTATGCCAAATAAAGAAATTTCGTATTCTCAATATCATCCTATGACCCTGACACTACCCAGGTGTCTTATTAGAGTAAAGCCTCATCCACTCAAAATCTAGGATGAGAGTTTCATTTGGGTTGTTTTCAAATTTACCTAAATTCCACATATGCAAAAGATTGGCTGTGAAGTTTTTAATCTTGCTTGTCTTAGGCTTCAAGCATGGGGTTGCTGTGCACACAAATGCCGCAGTTATTTAGTCAACGAGTCCAGCAGGATCTTCATTTGGTTACTGACCAAATGTTGCAGAACACGGACTTGCATCCAAGTGTAATCTAAACAACTAAAAGGTCACATTTCTCATGTACATTAACAAGGGTAAATAAACAACTTGGCATCTGGGATTTCTTTTTAAAGAGCAGTCTTTAGAGTATGTCATGAAATCAGTATAGTTTTACCCTCATTTTCTTGACACTCTTTAAACATATGGTTCTACAGCAAAGCCAATATTGTTCATGTTCAGAATGATGAAGACTTTGGAGCCATGCTAATCACCAGAGAATAAATACATATCATTTCACTTAACTCTCTGAAAACTGGTAAATTCATACATGACACATAACTATTAATTAAGCAAAGCCATAAACTCCATTCCTTAATTATTTTGACTAAATGGCAGTTCATTGGACTTAAAAATAATAAAATGGCATTTGTTTTCAAATACAGTAAAACTGGTACTTTTTCTTCAGCCAGGCTAGTGTTACCCTGTAGTTCAAATTAGTGAGTTTTTATTATAATGTCCACAGGTGCTGTCATGTGATGTGATTTTATTAATGAACCTTGTACCTATGCCTCTCCTAAGATGCTTACTAACTTACCATTGGTATTTAAGGATGGTTAGTTTGCCTAGACATTCACTTTTTACCTTATGCTCATCTAAGACTACTATAGTAACAAATTTTACATTTTGGATTGCACATTTTTCATTTAAAAAGAGACACCCCTAAATCTGAAGCTTTTTGAACAGATTTTATTTCCCTGGGTGGCTGTTAAATTTCAGAATACTTACATTTTATATTCATAATCACTGATATAAATTTCACCCTAAGAGACAGTGAATTACAAGGAGCTAAAGAGATGAAAGAGATGAATCCGTCCTAGTTGGACATTTGTCTATTTAGCAGTTTACAAAAGGCAAGAGACCTTTTCAGGAAACACCTCTCTATTTGGAAGCATCATTATTAAAAGTAGAGTGGTTTGAATATTACATGAACAATCAGATAAAAACATGTAAAATAGATCATTATACATCCACTGTGGTCACTGACTATTGGCTGGCTTTTCTATCACTCACTTACATGCAAAAGAATAGTGAAAGTTAGCTTACGTTCCAAGTTTGGTTTGTTGTAGCCTTGTATCTCATTTCACAGGAAACCTTTTCAATTGATGTTTGACTATTCCAGTGGATTACGGTTTTGGGCACTGTAGTATTTATATCCTCAGCCCTGGAAATAATGGATGCAGAAGGTATCACTAAAGAAAAACAAAAACAGAAATACAGCAGCTTAAAACTTGCCTAGGGAGAAATCAATATTTTTTCATCAATATTTAGACATGTTAAAACTCAAAGTACCAAAAAAAAAAAATCTCATGGTCTAATTAACGTGAAATTTTTCTTGTTTTCTAATCTATTATGTAGGAGAAAACTGCTGTTCTTAAGTAAAATTCTATTCCACCCATTCTCCATTTCTGTTAAATGGAGAATCTTAAAATCTTGTCCTTTCCCACCTCATACTCTCCTGTATTCCGAACTAATGAAATTCTGAAGCCTGGCTTATTAACAAAAGAATGTAAAAAGGAGGTAAAGAAGCTATCTCTTCTTTCCCACATCTGTTTAGGGAGAAATGATGTTTTGCATCCTAAATTTAGTTCAGAGAATCTAATTTGGTAAGATGTAAATTTAAGATCGCTCACAATAATATTTTTATTCTCTTGTGTCATAGGGCAACTTGTATGAATATTTATATCTATTGCTAACTTGTTTCGTTATCTATTAAAATAAATCTGTACTTGAAAGTATGATTTGAACAAGGAGTCTCAGAAGACTCTAACACTTTACAAATTATTGCTGTGTTCTATGATTATGATTTTCAAAAGGAAATTGACATTCTGATTGGTTATCTTACTAGTTATTTTTTGTACTAGGTGTAATGGTGTAACTGGAAGCTCTGTATTTCTAAACTGTGTAAATTCTTGTAAATTTGTTCTGTCTGAACAGAATAAAATCACGGGCACTTACCATTTCTCCTATATGCATAGTAGAACAGCGAAAACCTATAACTTTGTTAGATGTATTACTTAACAAAGAACTCAAGAACCTGTATGTGTGTTTTTAGAGGCCATTATTACAGCTTAATATTCTCTATGAATTAGTTTCCTTTTTGTTTATTCTAAGTTTATAAAGTATTCTTTGGGAAATTTGTTTTATTTTCAATGAATAATATTATCTAAAATTATGTGCACAGATATATGATTTATAGAAAAATATAAAAATTTAAGATTTGCTTTCTAGTAGCACTGACCTAAAATAAAATCCTTGGGCTAAACCCAGTATAGAACATAAGTAGTAGTAGCAGGGTTAATCTAATTAAAGAGCTTACCATACTGAAGTTTTATCATCTGAATTCCATAGGTGGTTTCCTTTTGCTAGTTTAAGCTTCTTGTAATGAGAATCAGAATTCAGAGATTTCTAGAGTCAAGGAAGTGGATCTCCAGGGCTCTGAAACCACTTGGGACCATTTAAGCACCCTCAAGGCTACAAATTACCTACTCCCTCCTGTCTCCCACCTCTGAGTGTGACCTGCCACAGATGTAACAGCACAAGCATTCCAAGACCCTTCTGCAGAAAGAAATATTCTGGGGAGGAAGCAAAAGTCTGCTTAGTCCTATGAGAAACGCAGATAGAACAGTAAGTTGGGTTTAAGATAGAGTCTTAGCACAGAGCAGATCAATGCAATAGAGACCTGACGGTTTAGGTTTGAATGAGCTTATATCTTTCAAATAAAAACATGTTATGTAATATGTACTTGAACATTAGTTTGTTACACAAGACTCAGAATGTTGAATTTTTGCTCTCATTGCTTTGGTTTCATACATTCCCATTAGATCTTACATTTTTTTAAAAAACCATCAATTCCATCGTAGATGCCATATCTTTAGTTTCCACTTATATTGAAATAAAGAACCATATTGTAGTTCTTTGGTGTCTTTCTAACAACATGTATTTACTTATAATTATTCAGTGGGGATAACTAATGTTCAAAATGGCAGCCAGAAGGCACTGCGTTTTCCGTATTGAAACTTATTTCTCTATAAGAGAGGTTTAAGCATTCCTCTCACATGTCATTTTGGCAGTGTTACTGCACTATTAATTCAGCCCTGCCTTTCAGCATATCTTCCTAACTTAATTAAAGCCCGTTATGTGGAAATTGCTCCCAGCAGAGTCCTCTGTCTTCAGTTTCGTAGAACAGTTCGTATATCTAACTTGCAATTTCTCATTCTTAAAGTGCCAGAAATGAATATAGTTCATCCGTTAATAACCTAGGGGCTCTGCTGGAAGTAGCCTCCTACACTGTCAACCTGTGCTTTTCAACCTGAGTTTCTAAGAGTCTATTTTGGGATACTGAGAAAGGAGGAAGAGGAGGAGGTGGAGTAACTCTAAACAAGAGGCTCCCTGGTTCAGTGTGGAAAGCAGATTTGGAGGTGACAGCCAGATGAGATTTTCCCTTTATGGGAGGTGGGGTGGTGGTTAACTACAGCAAGCCGGCAAGTCTGAGATGACATCTGGCTCTCCTCCTTACTAGCTATGTGCTTTGAGCAAATTATTTTATCTCTTTCTTCGTCTATAAAATGAGCACAGTAGTACCATGCATGATTGTTTTCAGAATTAAATGTGATTTGCATGTTAATTGTCTGGAACACTATAGGTGTTCAATAAATGGATGCAATGACACTAAGATCATAATAAGATAACAATGGTAATAATAGCAGTAATACTAAGAGTAATAATCTAGTTCCTAAAAATGATACTGCCAAAATGATACTGAACACGATAGCCTTTAAACGTCATTAATCCATTGAGGGGAACCTGTTTTTAAGATAAGGGCATGTTATGGCTATATCCTACCTCAAAATGTAAACTTACAAAAATGTGGAGAACTATAACTCCAAGAATATACAGTACCATGGAGTTACTATTCATCACCATAGTCAGCGGTGTTTGTTTTCAAAGCCAATATTCATAGCATAAGGACAGATTTTTAGACCAATCTTATTAGTTGAGATAGTTCAGTTTAGTTGAGACGTTGAGATATTAGTTCCAATAGAAGACCCCAGTAGTCCCCAAAGGATACCCGTGTTGTGCCCCAAGAGGTGTCACATCCCCTAGAACATTAATCAGCAGGAAAGTTGTCAGACACATTGCAGTGTGCTTTAAATAAAGACTGAGGATAGGAGTTGAGGATACTAGAACTAGAGGCTTCCTAGCTCTGCAAACTCAACTTCTAATGCCACCTAGCCTTGGTTTCCTCATGTGTAAATTATAATCTCTTCTACAAAATAAGACTGTTGTGAGGGTTAAATAAGATAATGTATGTAAAAGCAGTTAGCACTGAACAAAGTGTGCCATAAATGTTAGCTACTTAAATCATCTTTAATAATAAAAACAGGAATAATTGGCACTAGAATCTCCAAAGAGAAGGTGATTCACACTTGGTGCTCTTTGGCTGTACTCTGGCTTTAGGACTAGGATATAGTTGTAAAAGACTCAAGGGCGATCACTTTTTGGAAGTTATCTTAAGGAAAAAAACAACTACTATGCAAAAATTCAGCCAAAAGGTTGTCCATGGAAGTGTAGTTTATGATGGTGAAGCATTGAGAAGAATAATAAGGGACTAATTAAAGATATTAATTAAAAATAAGATTATAGATTAAATTAATAGAAATATGTATTCTATATTATTATTTTTTTAAAAGGCAAGTTCTAAAATACCTGAAGCAAAAAGTGTTAACTTTTGTTGAATCTGGCTGGTGTATATAGAGATGTCTACATAATTCTCCACAATTTTCTATGTTTTTTGTAGAACTTTTCAAACAACATCAAACAAAAACATAACTTCCAAAATAGCATATACAGTAGAATGCTTTAGTATGCTGTACTTCTCACAACATAAGACTCATCACACTTTATTATAATCCTTATTTCTTTCCCTCTTCCCTGGTAGATTGCAAGATATTTAGGACAGGAAGCATCTTCCTTGTCTATCTCATTCTCCCTAGCCCTTAGAACAATGGTTAAACATAAGAAGTTCTCAGTAAATATTGTGAGACATACCCCATGTAGAAATAAGACTGGAAGAATATACAACACAATGGCAGCCTTACTTATCTTTGGCTTGTCTCAGGCAATGGTTTATGGGTAATTCTTGTTTTCTGTATCATGATCTTCAGGAATTTTAGGGATACTTTTTTCAGATCTCAACTTCATTTGATTAGGTCAGAACAAATTAGTTGTTTATTTGTAAAGCCATTACAGAATTTCTTATTCTTTACCTATATCATCCAGGTGAATTTGCACTTGTTTTGACTTCTCCGTGCCCAGTACATTTGAAGCTTGGACCCAAACCAAATACTTCTTGCCGCCTGGCAATGAATCAGTGGAGATGTTAATATAACTTGAAGTGAGATACTCTTGCTCTTCTTCTGTCTCTAAACTTAAAAAAAAGATTATGATCACCAGTTATGTTGGTTTGAATTCATTATTCCTCAATTTTTTTGATGCTATCTTTTTAGCTAGCTTTCAGAAGGCAACCTTTTACTTAAAAATGAATCAGAATTGGTTTCACTTTTAGAATTTTTTAAAACAAAGTCAAGACCATCCAGGGCCACAGTATGACTTTCATGGGCCCTAAGCACTTTTGCCTTCATAGACCCCTTCTTCCATTAACATAAAAAAGTTTATATGTGTGTAGGTATGTTTATGTTTATATATATATATATATATATATATATATATATATATACACACACACACACATATATTCATATAGATTATGTTTCACAACTGCTGATATAAAAGCAACTATATTAATATCACATATTAAACCATTTTCTTTGACCTAATTGTTCATTTTTTCCTGTGATTTTAAATGCAGTTAAACATCTTGTAGACTCCTGAAAGTATAGTGAGCCCTGGGTACTGTGCCTACTGTACCTCTTTGGGAAGGGCAGCTGTGGACATGGCTTGAAGTAAATGAGCTCCCTCTGAGAAGGAGCATTGCACAGGGGTTCCATGCAAGGACTTTGTAATAAGGAATGCTAACTTCATGGTAAATAAGTATTCAAATGTGAAAATAAGAGAATGGCAACTATGTGTAAGTAGTAAGTAGGGCATCTTTGAATATTTTCCAGTTAGAGAAAACCACATACATGTTGTTAATTTGTTTGTGGCTAATTCTTTTATCACACGTATTGAGACCACAAGTCAAAATGTAAGTGTATTCTCAAACCGACATTAACCATAGCTACTAGGCAATTTAATTCTTCTTTTAAAGTCTACCCCTCATATCAGCACCTAGACCACAAAGCACTATTTTAGATGAAGAATGTAATTGTAATGACTGACTATATACTTTAGGACAATTTTTGCATACAACTGTATGTTACAAAGTTGTTTTTTTTTTTTTTTTTTTTTTTTTTGCCGTACGCGGGCCTCTCACTATTGTGGCCTCTCCCGTTGCGGAGCACAGGCTCCGGACGCGCAGGCTCAGCGGCCATGGCTCATGGGCCCAGCCGCTCCACGGCATGTGGGGTCTTCCCGGACCGGGGCACGAACCCATGTCCCCTGCAACGGCAGGCGGACTCTCAACCACTGCACCACCAGGGAAGCCCGAGAAGTCAGTTTTTTAAAGACAGATCCAATAGGTTTTGCTGATCAGTTGAATGGGGGGCGTGTTAGAGAGGAATCCAGGAGGACTCCAATGATTTTAACCTGAATACTGCAAAGGATGGTGTTACCACTTACTGAGATAGGGAATGTGAGTCTGGGGAAAGGAAACTGGGTATTTGGTTTTGAAAGTGTTAGCTTGAAAATACCTTTTGGACATCTAAGAGGAAATATTGAGTAAGATGTTAAATAAATGATGGCTGCATTTCAGGAGAGATATCTGGACTGGAGATATAGATTAGGGAGTTTTACACCATAAATTTGGGTGAGATCTTTTAGGTAATGAGTGTAGATAGAGATAATAAGAGGTCCTAGGATAGAGCTCTGGGTCACCATTACTTTACTGGAATAGAGGGGAATTGGCAAAAGAGACTGAGAAAAAGCATCCAGGAAGGTAGGAGGAGAACCAAAAGGGAGTGCTGTCCTGGAAGCCAAAAGAAGGAAGTAAAAAGCTAAGTTAAATGTTCCTGATAGTAAATCCTCCTGATAAGGAGGGTGGGGACTGAGAATAAACCATTGCATCTGGCAATGGGGAAGTCATTAGTGACACTGCTAACACCTGGAGGTGAAGGGCAAAAACTTGACTAGATTAAAGAGACAATGAAAAGAGAGGAAGTACAGGCAGAAAGTACAAACAACTTTTTTGAGGAGTTTGCCATAGAAGGAGCAGAGAAATAGATTAGTGGAAGGCAAGGACCAAGGGAGGGTTGTATTTTCAAGAGAGCAGATGCTACATCATCTTTGAAAGCTGATGAGGAGATCCAGTAAAGATAGAAAAGGTGATGATATAGAAGAAAGAGAGGAGTATTGTTGGAACAATGTCCTCTAGTAGGCAGGCAGGGTAAGATCTAGTACACAGTGGAGAGCTGGCATCAGGGCAATGGTAGTTCATCCACAGTACTAGAAGGGAAGACCAAGTATGTGGGTACAGATGTCAGTGTGTCAGCAGATGAGGGAGGCTGTGGTATTTCTCATTACTCCTATTTTCTCAATGAAATAGAAAGCAGGTCATCAATAGAGTGAAGAAGGCGAGAAGATGTTAGAGACCAGAGATGAGATAAAGAGTAATGAAATAATTACCCGGTTAGTGGGGGAGTGACTTGGCCAGTGAAGTGTAGTAGGACTACTGGGTGGATACCTGGGTCCAGTTGAGGTGAGTGGTCATGAATATAAAGTAATATCAGTCAGTAAGTTTGTGTTTGTCCCCAGCCACAATTAGCTCTCCTAGCACTGGTGCAGAATCAGTGAGGAGAGGGATTTTAACATATGAACTGGTTATTGAACTCAGTAGAAATATAACATCACAGCCTCAAATATATTTGGAATTATATCTAAGAACTCTGGTTATAATGAATATGCATATGGAGAGGGAGATGTGGCAAAAACAAGCAGGCCTTATGAACTGGAAGAGTAGGCAGTTGTTTTTAGGGGTCTCATTAAAACTAAAAGACCCTATTGGTCTTTCATAGTACCTGAAAATTCTACCATTGGTGCTGTTCTAAACAGTTTATAAACTTGTCATGCACAGACATGTTGCATATTTTAAAAAATTGTCCAGCATTTAACATAGTTCCAAGAAGACATGAAATACTAAATAAATATTTGTTAAATTGACTTGAATAAAATAGAATGAAGGGCCATCATGCACTTATTTTCATTCAACAAGTTATTTGTTGAGTAGACGGTACTGTGCCAGACATTGTAAGAGTATCCAAGATAAAGAAAGAACATATTTACATGAAGCTATTGAGCATAATGGGACAACAGTAAGTAGATATTTATTAGCAGAGATTCTTTTTTTTTTTTTTCTATCACCACCCACTGGTACATAGCAAAATACAAAGGGGTTGAGGAGTGTATGTGAATGGACATGTAGCTCTGCTGCTGGGGTCACCACAAAGGTTCTGGGGAGAAAGAAGACTCTTGAAGCAACACAGACACAATTCCTCTACTTTACAACTTCAATCCAACACCAGACGGAGGCCCTGATGGCCCCTATGCTGCCATAGAGGGAATGCCATCTTTCTGCCACTGTGGAAACAAGTGGGTGGGCTTAGGTGAAATGCCTCTCTCTATACGTGATTTTACTGGAAAACAGAACCACATGAGTTGGAAGTGAAACCTTGCAAATGCTGATCTCTACATATCTGCCCAAGTGGAAAATACCCTGAGAACCCAGGATCTAGAAAAGGTTTTTAAAATCTGATACCACTTCAACCACAAAATTCATTATAACTCACCTTTTTCTTAGGGGGAAAGGCCTTCTTAACCATAAGTTAGAAAAATGGATTTCTCTAATTTTTCTCAACTCGTGGGTGCAGTTTTAATTAATTGTAAGACAAACAGATGTTCATTTTCTTTTCCAATTTTTCTGTGCTTATAGGAGCTCATTCTTTGAATTTGCTAGAGGAGAACATTTGTTTTTATGGTAACCCTTCACATCTTTTCTGATAACATATGATAAAGTTTTTTAAAAAATGATAAAATTCCATTAATCTGGACTCAGTCAAGTCAGAATTTGGGTTAGGTTTGCCTGAGTTTGGCTATAATTTGCTCTTGGCTTCAGAAAAGCCAGTAAAAGACTTTTTTTTAATATATAGGACCTTGTAGTATTATTAGTTAACTAGATTGTGAAGGGAGGATGCAGGAAATGTTTATTTCTAGTTATCAGAATAATCACTCAACGAGTGTTTATTGAGCGCTTACTATGCGCCAGGCCTCATCCTGGGCTCAAGCAATATAGCAATGAACAAAACAAACAAAAATTCTTGCCCACATTGGGTTTACATTTCTAGTTTGAATAAATGAGTGACTTTACTACTGACATATGTACAACAGCTAGAAAATTAGTCTTACTTATTAGAGCACATTTAACAATCTTCCTAGATAGTCATCTGTCCAAAATTACTGTTACTAGAAAATAACATAAATAAAGTTATTGTGTATAATATCCTGTAAGTGATCATTTTTTATGGCTTTACATTAATCTTGTCTCCCAAATCAGTTAGGTTTTGATTTAGGAACAAATCAAACAAATCTAGAGAACCAGCCTTGAGTTTCACCCTAATGTTCTAATATTCTAACATCGCCTTTTTGTCAGTTTCTAAGCATTTCCTATTTGTGAGCCTTTTCTTATAATTTGCTTTCTTGTAAGTTTTATAACACTCAGTATGGTATTACTTATACTCATTTCTCAGGAGGCTGAGGCTTAGCAAAGCTAAACAAATTTACCAAGATCCCTCAGCTAGCAATTGTGGCAGATACTATTAGATGACAGTACTGAACTTCACCCATAACACTCCTCTCTGAGGTTCCCATCCTGACAGAGTAGACATGTAACTCAATTCTGGCCAATGAAATGCAAGTGGAAGTCCATGGGAGAATGTCCTTTTCCCTTCACCTCTTTCCTTCCTGAAACTTGGATGAGAAGCCTGGATGTGTAGCATCTGAGGATTAAGGCCAACACACTAAGGCTGCAGAGGAGAAAGGTGGAAAGAGCCTGGTTCCTTGGGGTATCATTAAATTAACATGCTAGCTCTGTACTACCTTCCACTATGGCCTTGTCTGTTTAAGTCACTGCACTTGGGTTTTCAGATATTTGTACCATAAAAGACATCTAAATGATAAGTCTCAGAACTGGAATTCAGACATAAAACTCTGAAGCCTGCACTCTTTCCAATGGATATTTCTGACAGTTTGCTCTTTAATAAATCTATTCTTAAGACTTTCAAAGTGACTTTTTGGGTACTGAGAACAATTTCAGTACTCATAACTACTGCAAGTATTCCTCACTTGATAAAGAAGATGTGTCCCTCAAAAACCATGTGTAAATAATTTAGACAGATATAATTGTTAATGTGTTAATAGCTTTTAAAAGAGATATATAATAATCTTATAAAATATTAGGAGAACATTTTTATGATACTAAATAGGAAATTAGGGGTAGCCAACAGATCGCCAACAGGCACGTGAAAAAATGCTCAACATTGCTAATCATTAGAGAAATGCAAATCAAAACAACAATGAGAGGGGCCCTGGCAGTCCAGTTGTTAGGACTACGCGCTCTCATTGCCGAGGGCCTGAGTTCAATCCCTGGTCAGGGAACTGAGATCCCACAAGATGTGCGGCATGGCCAAAACAAAACAGAACAAAACAATGAGATACCACCTCACACGTGTCAGAATGGTTATTATCAAAAAGTCTACAAATAACAAATGTTGGCAAGGATGTGGAGAAAAGGAAACCCTAGTACACCGTTGATGGGATTGAAAATTGGTGCAGCCACTATGGAGAACAGTATGGAGGTTCCTCAAAAAACTAAAAATAGAACTACCATATGATCCAGCAATTCCACTGCTGAGTATATATCAGAAGCAAGTGAAAACACTAATTCAAAAAGAGACGTGCATTCCAATGTTCATAACAGCATTATTTACAATAGCCAAGATATGGAAGCAACCTAAGTATCCATCAACGGATGAATGGACAAAGAAGATGTGGTATATATACATACATACATATATATATATATATATATATATATATATATATATATATATATATATACACACACAATGGAATATTACTCAGACACAAAAAAGAATGAAACTATGCCATTTGGGTTTTTTTTTTTTTTTTTTTTTTTTTTTGCTGTACATGGGCCTCTCACTGCCGTGGCCTCTCCCATTGCAGAGCACAGGCTCCGGACGTGCAGGCTCAGTGGCCATGGCTCACGGGCCCAGCCGCTCCGCGGCATGTGGGATCTTCCCGGACCGGGGCATGAACCCGTGTCCCCTGCATCGGCAGGCGGACTCCCAACCACTGCGCCACCAGGGAAGCCCGAAACTATGCCATTTGTAACAACATGGATGGACCTAGAGAGTATTATGCTTAGTGAAATAAGTCAGAGAAAGACAAATACTCTGTTATCACTTATATGTGGACTCTAAAAAATAAAACAAATGTATGTAACAAAACAGAAACAGACTCACAGATATAGAAAACAAACTAGTGGTTACTAGTGGGGGGGGCAAGATAGGTGTATGAGATTAGGAGATACAAACTATTATTTATAAAATAAATAAGCAACAAAAATATATTGTACAGCACTGGGAAACACAGCTATTATTTTGCAATAACTTTAAAGGGAATATGACCTATAAAAATATTGAATCATTATGTTGTACACCAGAAACTAACATAATATTGTAAATCAACTATACTTCAATTAAAAAAAGCAGTATGGCAGTTCCTCAAAAGTTTAAACTGGGTTACCATATGACCTAGCAATTCTATTCCTAAGTATCAATATATGCTCAAGCAAAATGAAAACATATGTCTATACATAATCTTGTACATGAATGTTAGTAGAGCATTATTCATAGTAACCCCAAAAATAGAAACAACCCAAATGTCCATCAACTAATGAATAGATAAATGTGATATATTCATACAATAATGGAACATTAGTCAGCCATAAAAAGGAATGAAGTTCTGATACATGCTACACCATGGATGAACCCTGAAAACCTTATACTAAGTGAAAGAAGCTAGTCATGAAGACCAGAAATTGTATGATTCCTTTTATATAAAATGTCCAGAGTAAGCAAATGCACAGAGGATGCCTAGGGCTGGGAGGGTTGGGGGGAGATGGGGAGCAACTGCTAATGGAGATGGGGTTTCTTTCTGGCATGAAGAAAATGTGCTAATATTGTGGTAATGGTTGCACAACTCTTTGAATATACTAAAATCATTGAATTGTGCACTTTAAATAAGGTGAATTGTATGGTATGTGAATTATACTCAATAAAGCTGTTATATTAAAAGAAAAAGAATTAACCAACTAATCAAGATCAGTGGATCCATGAGATAGTAAAAGCTGCAGGATATAGCAAAACTTAGGCATTCTCTGTCAATCTGGCACTACCTTACTTTTCTTTGAGCTTAAACTGTGGTGTTTGTTCCCATACTGCCCTCATTTTCACGTTCCTAAAGTTGCCTTTGCAATGAGATTCTTGTCCTCATGGACTCTTTTCATCTCAAGGGGACTACTTTATCCCAGAGGCAAGGAGGATTGGTTAAGTCTTGGACACCTGTTAGAACCCTGGCTCCCTTATGTCTAAGGGGAAGTAACATAAGCTCTGTAAAGGGGACAATTCTAATAGTTACTGAGCAAGGTTAAGCTGAGGATTGCAGATGTAAGGCACATGAAGTATGGAGCGCAGTGCTTAGTATATTATATATTTGACAACACAACCCATCACTGATCTCAGTGTTTCCATCATCCCTTTGCTACCTGACCATACCTCTACTTAGCGAAAGATGTGAGCTTCTTGCCCATGACATGTAGCCAGTAACCCCAGGCTTAGCAATGTATTCATAAAATCTGTCTAGTTTTTACCCAAAATGTCTGGAACATAGAGGTGTTACTTTTTATGTTTCACTTAATCAAAGTTATTCTGAGTACCTAACAACTGGAGAGAGAGAGCAAGATTGGAAGGTTATTCTTTCCCATAATGATGAGACCTGGATAGCATCTCTCAACTATGCCCTGTGATCTGGGTTCCCATGCACCTTCAGCAGAAAAGACTAAACTAGGAAGAAAGCAGTCAGGCCACCCCAGATTTAAATCCCACCTCTCCCTCTCATAGCTGCGTGGCCCTGGATGCACCACCTAACCTCGCTAAGCCTCAGTCACCTGTCTACAAAAATCGGAAAAATAATCATATGTACCACACAAGGTTGTATAGGGGATTAAATGAGGTAGCACATATAAAGCTTTTGGCCCAGTGCTTGGCAAACAGTAGGAGTCCAATAAATAATTTTTTTAAGTATAAAAGAAAAAGTAGTTTGTGAAACTTTTGAGAATTACTAGAGAAAACGTGTACTTCAAATACAGTTGACCCTTGAACAACATGGGTTTGAACTGCGCAGGTCCACTTATAGGTGGATTATTTTCAATAAATATATTGGAAAAATTTTAGGAGATTTGTGACAATTTGAAAAAACTCACAGATGAACTGCATAGCCTAGAGATATCAAAAAATTAAGAAAAACTTAGGTATGTCATAAATGCATAAAATATTTGTAGATGCTAGTAGATACTAGTCTATCCTTACATAGGCATAAAGTGAGTGATATTTAATATAAAATTAATAATGTGTTACTTTCTTACTGTTCTATAACTTTGCTTTCAAAGAATTACATTACCGTACAGTATGCCTGTTTTTCCTAATCAGAGAAACTGCGTATCGGCCTATCATTCACAGGTAAGTGTTTTTTTAAAAAATGTAACAGTTTCCAATGCTGTATTATGAATATGACTGCAATATTGTATGCCATAAAAATTTTATGATGATTCATTCATTAGTGTATAGGCTAGGCTACTATGAAGCAATCATATCAGTTATACTAGGCTATTATAAAGCAATCATATTGCTGCTTCTTCCCTATCAGTGCATGAATTGTGACACCTGTAAATAAACATGAATTTCTTTTTCACATGATCTTTTCATTTTTGATGTCAGTAGTAAGAGATGATTAATCTTGTAAACAGACAACATTAACTTAGAGTATCAAGAAATACAGTACAGTATTATAAATGTATTTTGTCTTCCTTATGATTTTCTTAATAACATATTCTTTTCTCTAGCTTACTTTATTGTAAGAATACAGTATATAAGACATATAACATACAAAATATGTCAATCAACTGTTTATGTTATCAGTAAGGTTTCTGGTCAACAGTTGACTATTAGTAGCTAAGTTTTGGGAGAGTCAAAAGTTACACGAAGGGGTCAGCACCCCAACCCCTGCGTTTTTCAAGGATCAATTGTACAAAACTAAAGACATTCTTTTTTTTTTTTGCTGTACACGGGCCTCTCACTGTTGTGGCCTCTCCCGCTGTGGAGCACAGGCTCCGGACGCGCAGGCCCAGCGGCCATGGCTCACGGGCCCAGCCGCTCCACGGCACGTGGGATCCTCCCGGACCGGGGCACGAACCCGTGTCCCCTGCATCGGCAGGTGGGCTCTCAACCACTGCGCCACCAGGGAAGCCCTAAAGATATTCTTTAAAAAAAATAAATAAATGAAACAAAGCAAGGATAGGGTGACCAACGTAGCCCAGTTTGCCCACAATTTTTCCCCCAAATTAATGGTATTATTTCCATCTTTAACACTAGCAAAGGAGTCCAACACAGACTGACATACGTGGATATAGTTTAGATGTAACAGTGAAACATTTTTTTTTTTAAGGGATAAAAGAGAGTTTTATTCAAGCCAAACTGAGGACTATAGCCCAGGTGATAGCCTCAGTAGCTCTGAGGAACTGCTCTAACAGTGAAACATTTGAACTATGTACATTCAGGAAGGAAAATATTTTTTTCACATCAACCTTTTCCTATTTTGCAGTTTCTGAATAGCAGAAACTAAAGACACATTTCTCCCAATTTAATTTAGTATGAAGTAATATAACTTTTATGATCAATTATTTGTCTTTAAGCATAAAACTTAAGAGATTTTGGCTGCATGGTTGTCTGGCTCCTGAAGTCTGGTTATTATTAGAATGTAACAAAAGAGCATTTCCACAAAGCCCTCCTCAACTCCAATTAGAAAATTATTACTTTCATTCAATTATTACTTTCAGTTTTAAAATTGAAAGTCCTGTGTCCTGATAGCTCCCTTAGTCTCAGGCAAACCAGGGAAGATGGTCAGCCTACACAGACACCAAATTTAAGATTTGGGGGTCATTATTAATAATAATAGCTTCCATGAATATAGTGCTGACTATGGACCTGGCACAGTGATACACAATTAAGAAGCCAAATTCCACTTAAACAATTAAAATTACCTTGTGCATTAGGTTTTATTTTTAAACCCATTTTAAAGATAAAGAAATGGCAATTTGGAGAGATTAAAATTGCCTAAACCCTAGAAGAAGAATGGAGCTGGGATTTGAGCAAAGATCCTTTTAAAACTGTGCTGTGCTGTATCCCATCAGGCCCTTGCCCCCAATTACCTCCAATGAGTAAAAAGAGTAGAAAGATTATGGAAAACATTGTCCCACAGAGTGAAAATATTAATGGCCTGAAAAGGGTTTTGGTAGCTTCCTTGATCATAATTAGGGAGTTGGTGATAAAAAGGATGCATTTAATATTTAAAGTTGATTTCTTGGATCTCTGCTGGAGGCACAGCATGGGCTGGACTGGAGTGGAATTGCTCAGGTTAGACTGTTAGGAGGGAACCTACCTCTGCACGTACACCACATACTTGGTGTCTATGTAGGTGGGCCTCCCAGGGTTCCAGGTACAAGTCATGTTGCCTGAATATTCATAAATGACACAGGTTACTTTGTCAGGGACATCTGGTGGATCTGCAACAAAATATATCACTTAGGAGCATAGAAACATAAAGATTTTTATAGTTAGTTGATAAACTTTCCATTTTATTTGGAAAACCAGGCCAATTGGTACACAACACCTGCCCCATTCCATCCCTACCAGCTCACCTTGCAACCCACTTTGCCCTCAAACATTGCTACTTTCCTCCATATACTTTACTATA
This sequence comes from Hyperoodon ampullatus, assembly GCF_949752795.1. Classification (NCBI taxonomy): domain Eukaryota; kingdom Metazoa; phylum Chordata; class Mammalia; order Artiodactyla; family Ziphiidae; genus Hyperoodon; species Hyperoodon ampullatus. The sequence goes on along the minus strand of NC_136915.1, from coordinate 58,867,443 downwards.
TTCTCCTCTCCTATGGGGATACTAAGGTGATCAAGTTCCTCCCATCCAAAAAGAAAATTCCTCTCCAAATTGTCTCCCCTCAGCTGCCAACGTATCTTTCTCCTTTTCATAATAGCTTTTTTTTTAAAAAGTCCATTATACTGGTCTTTTTCCTCAACTCCCATTTACTCTTGAACCCCAAACAATGAAGATTCAGACCAGCAATTCCACAAGAACCACTGTTGTTAAGGTCATCGTGACTTTCTAGTCCACAAATCCCATGATTTCTGTGAAGTCATCATTGAGCTTGACCTCTGCAGCATTTGCTATTTTGGTCACTCCCACCTTGAAATCTCTCTGCCTTTTGGCTCTTGTGAAAGGGTTCTCCATGGTGTTTTTCTTCTACTCTGGCAACTATCTACTTCTCCAGCACCTATTCCACTACCCACTTTAAAAGTTTGGTGTTCATACATACAATGGAGTATTACTGAGCCTTTAAAAGAAAGGGAATTCTGGCATGCTACAACATGGATGAACCTTGAGGACATTATGCTGAATAAAATAAGCCAGACATGGAAGTGCAAACACTATATGATTCCACTTATAGGAGGTATCTAGAACAGTCAAACACACAGAGACTGAAAGTAGAATGATGGTGGCTGGGGAGATGGGGGATATGGGGAGTTGTTGTTTAATGGGTACAGAGTTTTGGGTTTGCAAGATGAAAAAGGTTCTGGAAATGGATGGAGGTGATGGTTACACAGTGATGTTAATGTACAATATGCTTAATGCCACAGAACTGTGCACTTAAGAATAGTTAAAATGGTACATTTTACTACAATAAAAAAAGATTAAAAATTTCTGGCATTCACAGAATTCTATTTCTGGTTTCTCTCTCTTTTTCCCTTCTCCCATGCCCTCAACTCTTTCTCTGAGTGACCCTATTATGGGGAATATTGTTAGTTTTTGTCTGCTACCATCTTTCCCTTTGAGAATTGACATCTCCCTCACTCCCAACCTCATCCCCACTCCACCCCTATGCCAAGGGCTGTCAATCACACAGAAGTGTACCCTTGACCTAGGCTAACTAATCAGAGTATTTCCCTTGGGAATGAACACATGACTCAAGATGAACCAATCAGAGTTATCCAAGGATCTTCTTCTGGAGCCATTGTAAAAGAGGTGCTTCTCCCCTGCTGAAACTGCTATCTCTGAGTAATACGTGAGCTGTGAGTTGTTGATGGCCATCTTGCTGTCATAGTGAAACAGTCTATTTAAGAATGAAGCCAAGGCTTCCCTGGTGGCGCAGTGGTTGAGAGTCCGCCTTCCAATGCAGGGCACACGGGTTCGAGTCCTGGTCTGGGAAGATCCCACATGCCACGGAGCAGCTGGCCCCGTGAGCCACAATTACTGAGCCTGCGCGTCTGGAGCCTGTGCTCCGCAACAAGAGAGGCCGCGATAGTGAGAGGCCCGCGCACCACGATGAGGAGTGGCCCCCACTTGCCACAACTAGAGAAAGCCCTCGCACAGAAACGAAGACCCAACACAGCCATAAATAAATAAAAATAAATAAATAAATAATAATTAAAAAAAAAAAAGAATGAAGCCAACACAGGGGAAAACAAAACCCAAGAAATGAGAAAAGATGAGCGAGTTCTAATGACATCATTTGAGCCCTTGGAACCTCTGAAACCTATGAAACCCCAGCAACTGTAGAACTGCATCTGGAATTTCAGATGCATCATCCAATAATAAATTACCAAGACTCAAGATAAAAAAAGAAGTATGGAAATACTGAGTGTTTACCATATGTTCACTTTTCAGCTTGGGCCTACATTTGCAATACTGCCTGGGAAACTTGACGACTCAAAAAATGACAAGAGGGATTTCCCTGGCAGTCCAGTGGTTAAGACTCCACACTTCCACTTCAGGGGGCACGGGTTCGATCCCTGCTCGAGGAACTAAGATCCCACATGCCTCACTGTGCGTCCGAAAAAAAAGGGGGGGAAAAAAAGAAAGAAAATGATAATTCTTTCCCATTAAAAAAAAAAAGGAAAGGATGGGGGCTCAGAAAGGATAAAAATACAGACATTTATGCACCTGAAGTTATGCCCAAAGCTTTATCTTAAATACAAATATGTTCTTGCACTTCATCTGTAAATAAATCATCTACCAAGAATACTACTTATAAAAGAAGAAATAAATATGTGAAAAATTTGTCCTCATTGCAAATTAAACCAATAATAGATGTCATTTAGATCTATCAAATTGGCAAGGATTTTGAAAAATGTTAATCCACAGTATTGGAATGAACTCAGGGAAATCCTCTAACACACTGCTGGTGGGAATGCAAATTGATACAACCTTTATGGAGAGCACTTTACATATCACAATCTTTAAAAGTGGGAGTAATATCTTGTGACCCAGCAATTTTAAATCTAGGAATGCAACCTTATTGAAATGTTCATAGATATACAAAAATATTTGGCTAAAAAGGGTTTGCCTCTTAAAGTGTTGTTCCTAATAATGGAAGTATTGGAGACCACCTTAACACCCCAAAATACACTCCTAAAATACATCCAAAAACAAAGTTATAGAAGACAGTTTAAGTATATGGCCTTTGGAAGGCACTAGAAATATGTTTAATTAATTAAGTAAGTACTGGCCATATGATAAAGTGAAAAAAATAGTATAGTATAGTGGTCTCATGTGAGAGACAAACAGAGAGATAGAGAAGGGGAGAGAGAGAAAAAGACTGAAACTGAAAAAGACATATTCCAAATTATTAAAGAGGGAGTCTGTTAGTAGTGAGATTATGGGAATATAGAAATTATGAGTATTTCTTTTTTGTTGGTCCAAAATTTTAAAAACTTTCTGCATGAATACAATTTGATTTTACAATTAAAAAACATTTTCAAGGAGATATGGGGATATATGTATATGTATAGCTGATTTACTTTGTTATAAAACAGAAACTAACACACCATTGTAAGGCAATTATACTCCGATAAAGATGTTAAAAGAAATAAAAATAAAACTTTAACTTGGCCTTCTCAGAAAAAAAAGAAAAAAAAAGGTGTTTTCAAACAGCAAGAACACACTAAAATAATTTAGAATATTTTGGTGAGTTGTAGTATCAAGTTACAATGGGGAGAAACTGGACTCCAAGTAGGATAAAAGAAATCTTTAACTTTTCTTTGAGCCTTGAAGGAGGTAGCTGTGAAAACATAAATTTAAATCATTTTGGATATTGATTGAGTTGGGGTGCCTCAGTGATCTGTGCTGAAGTTATTTTTTCCCTCTGGTTTCAGACAGAGTATCACTGACTTGGCCATCCTAAAAGACAACTGTCAGTCTTTTGGGCTATGTTATTCCACAGCATTCTCTCTGAAGTGTCTGGTAACTAATTAACTTTGCAAAAGATCAAATGGATTATATACACACATGCAAATATACACACTATTTGTTAATGTGAAGCTATGTAAAGAAGGGAATGTGAATATGGTTATAAGAATAAGACCGAATTGTTTTTAGATCTCATTGCCAGGTTATTAAATGTCCATGGATAAAAACCTTCTGTACAGCCAGATAGCAAAAAACACTCTGCTCTCTCCTACTAATTGCACCTCTCCCCTACCATTGGGTCCCTCACTATTCACAGGCCAGGTTTCTTGTTAATTCAGAGTTTAGCCAAGTATCATTTTCTACTGTGAGCTTCTTGAAGACACTGTCTGTGATCCCCTCTTCTCTGAATTTCTATCGTTTAACACATTTTTGGTGCATACCAACCACTTAGTAAAGTTTATTTCATGACTTGATTGGCTTGATTAATAAAATGACAATGAGAAGAATTTAAAATTAAAAGAGGGGCTTCCCTGGTGGCGCAGTGGTTGAGAGTCCGCCTGCCGATGCAGGGGATACGGGTTCGTGCCCCGGTCTGGGAAGATCCCACATGCCGCGGAGCGGCTGGGCCCGTGAGCCATGGCCGCTGAGCCTGCGCGTCCGGAGCCTGTGCTCTGCAACGGGAGTGGCCACAACAGTGAGAGGCCCACGTACCGCAAAAAAAAAAAATAATAAAAAATAAAATAAAATTAAATTAAATTAAATTAAATTAAAAGAAAGTCAATACTTCTGGCAAAGATCACTCCATAATTCCTTACCTAAGGAGCACACAGACTAGCCTATTGTGTCACTAATGAGACTCAGTAGCAATGTTAAAGACGAATATTCAGTGCCTTCTACTAGATAACATGATGACAAGTAGAGATCAAAGATGGTTAAAATTTAAGGCAAAGATATTTAAACTTTTAAATAAATGATTATGTGGAAATATGACTTTCATGAATAGTTTAATCTGGTGTTTTTAAACGAATAAAGACATAGTATTTTATTCCGTGATTGGTGTGACTCTGATAGAACACTTTTCATAATATGCATGTATTTAATCACAGATAAGAATCTAGGAAGTTTTTAAGATTATGGCTAAAAATGAAAACTGTGATAATAATAGTTTGTATTTCACAAATTACACATTAAGGTACAGAACCTTTTTAATATGTTTAGATATCTTTTTAGGAACAGCAACGACTCATTTATCTTCTCTTTGTCTTTTATGATTTGTCTCCAGTTTAAAAAATACACATAATCATTTTGTTCAGAACAGTGATGATAAGTTGACACAGTAAAGCTCACAGGATGAATATCCTGTAATCAAAGTGATCCAGTGAAAGCAGTGTGATTTCTAGAATACCACAAAACCCCTCAAAAACCTTTGCTTGACCTACTTAAATAGAAAGTTCTGTTTGCTAAGAGTGCAGAGCCTGAGAACACAGGGGTTCTTGAATCCAGGAGTTTGAGTACACCCTTACATGGCAGTTACAATTTCACGCTCATAACCAGAGGTCTATGTAAGAAGTTCCAACTCACAAAGTAAATAAGTGGAAAGGGTGATGTTCTTTCTAAGCAGCCATCAGCAAAAAGTGTAAGTGCTTCTAATATGTTGTCCTAGAAGGGGAGAAAAGGCCATTCCCTGGCCCTAAACATCGCCTGGTGGTTGTGTTTGAGGGCAGAGGGCCTCAGGCAACACAGGGAGAGCGGTTGGCAATAACCTGTCACCCAAACTGCAACAGAGGGAAGGAGGCGTACTTCTTTTGCCTCCTTTCTTACTCTGGCTTTAATTAAAAACTAACCTTTCCACACAACTGTGAAAGTTACTCATTTGCCCTCTAAAGAAATATTCTCTCAACACCCCACCACAGCCCCAAAGAATAAATAGGAAAGTATTGAAGCATGAAGGGTTATTTCTGTTTCCTGAGGATGTGGACAAGCTAAGAAGTCCTTAGACATCAGATAAGATGTCTACTTGTGGTTTCAGTTCCTACAATTTAGGGCAAGTTTAGCATGTTAGTATTATTTTAAGGCATAAATTTTTTCTTTGACTCCAAAACCTACTAATTTCCTTCCTTAGTTCACCTCTACTGCTTCCCACGGCTCTTCTCTCTTGAAAATCACAGAGATCAGGAGCCCAGCAGGACGATAGCCTTACTTGAGAACAAGGAAGCCTCCTGCTTCTCAGACATCCCCTCAAGGGGCAGGTGGAGGTGGCCAGGTGGGCTTGCTCTGTCTAGCTGAGGACTGGAGATGAGGAAGAACTCAGATTTGATTCTCAAAAGTATGGAGAAAGGGAGCATGACAAAAACCCAAAGCCCTCTATCTTTCACTGAAAATGGGCCCAGATGCTGTAGGGAATGAACCTCTGTGTTAAAACCATGCTGAACTTAACTGATTTTTCCTTCATAATAGTAGAACCAAGAGTTAAGTATATAATTATACAAGCCAGCCCATATTACTATAGTAACTTAAACACCTTCAGAATACCATGAACACAAATTGAACTTACCAAATATTTAAAAAATTAACTTAATTAATTTTTTTCTTAATAATTATAATAAACACAATTATTCACAATTGGGGCAGTGACATTAGGAGCAGGGAATTGTATCAGAATCTCCCCATGTTTTATCAAAAGGATGCATTTAAAAGGGTTTAGGCACATTAATGTTGTAGATCAGCTCGGTGCTTTGTGACCGCCTGGAGGGGTGGGATGGGGAGGGTGGGAGGGAGGGAGATGCATGAGGGAAGGGATGTGGGAACGGATGTATATGTATGACTGATTCACTTTGTTATAAAGCAGAAACTAATAAAAAAAAGTTGTAGTTTAAAGTGTATAATATGCTTTCAAATAAATTATTGAAATTTGATGCTTACCATACATAGCCAATATAATTAGCCTCATTTTACAGACATGGAATTAAGCCTCAGACTAGTTAAGCAACTTGCCCAAGGTCACACAGCTGGTAAGAAGTATAGCAGGGACACAAAGCTAATGTTGCAAATGTTTTTTTCCTTCCTAAATCTTAGCCTCAACATTTTTCAATGGGAACTGCTTCAAGGTTGATATTATTGAATAGTTTAGATAACGATGTTAAGTAAAAAACAGATGAAAAGAGCAACAGTGAAAATCTGAGGATGCTGCCCTTCACATATGCTGTGTTTGGCCAGACTAGTGTTGGAAAATTATTTTTTGAGTGCGTTGGCATACAAACATTTAAAGTTTGTAGAGTTCACATTGAAAATTTACACTTCTGTCTTCTTTTGAAGTGTCCAAAGATCTAGGGATACTGGGCCCTCATAGATGCTGAAGCTGGGCAGTGGCTGAGCCCAGTAGACCATCTCTGTGCTTTCCTCTCTGCAAGGATCCCACCAGCCTCCTTAACTCACACATTTCACCAGCCTGGCCCCTGGAGACATTTGAATTTGCAATTCCTACATTAAACTAATACAAGAAGTGAACTATATTAATTTGCCTCTATTTTTAGACAAGATTGGTAATTACCAGTTAATTGTTAGACTAACTTTCTTTTGGATTTTGAATGCACCTCAACACTTACATCCAGAAGAAATGTCTTTTCCACATATCAGTGTCTCTTGAAAATATCCGGGACATTCAGCAGTACAGTACATAAAGGCTTGTGGCTCCAGAAAGTTGTTATACCAAAGGCGAGCTGTTGTTTTATTAATTCTTGTGATTTGAAATCTTTCTTTGATGCCATTTTTATAAAAATAAAGTCTCCTTGGTTGGCAGTTCTTAATTGCTGCTTGGCAATATATAGAGATATTCATACCCATCTTAAAAATTGTGGCTGGTTCTACCCAGATGCGTCCAGAGCAGTTTATATTTGTAATTCCTGGAAAACAAATAGATAAAATTAAAAATTCCATGTAAAGCATTAAAACCAGAGATTCAGAAGAATGTGCTATTGTATTTAAAAAAATTTTTTGATTAATTGAATAATTTCCATTGGAAAAGAGTTTTAGGACTCAGAGTATCATTTGTTTAGTTTAGCAAAGTGTGTTTTTACCGTGTTCTGTTGATGTTCATCAGCATGACACAAGACTAGAATCAGCTTTCAGCCTTTAAGTTTCTCTAGCATCTAAAGAGCAAATATGATTAGCTCTCCTATTTTAAAGGTGAGGACTGAGACATTTTGAGTCTACCTCATTTTTCAAAGGTAACATTAGGAATAAGAATTGGCACTGCAGAATCCAAACCCCATTCACCAGCTACTCAATCTTTCACTCTTTGATAAAGGCTACTTTTTTTTTTTTTTTTTTTTTTTTTTGTGGTATGTGGGCCTCTCACTGTTGTGGCTTCTCCCATTGCGGAGCACAGGCTCCGGACGCACAGGCCCAGCGGCCATGGGTCATGGGCCCAGCCGCTCCGCGGCATGTGGGATCTTCCCAGACCGGGGCACGAACCCGTTTCCCCTGCATCGGCAGGCGGACTCTCAACCACTGCGCCACCAGGGAAGCCCGATAAAGGCTACTTTTAACAGAAAACTATGAGCTTAATGAGTAAAATCAGTACTAATTACTAACTGCAAAAATTTATTGCTTGACAACCACTTAAAATTCATCATTTTTAAGTTGAAATGCAAGTTTCAAAACAACATATTTAATGGAGGCTCAATGTTAAAAATAACTCGATGAATGAATTAAAAAGAAATACACTAAGATATTAACAATGATAATCTCTGTGTGTTAGAGTAATTTTTTATTTTTAATTGTATATTTCTGTGTTTTAAAAATTATATAATAACGTATTATTTTTATAACCAAAAGACAATAAAGTCATCTTCATAAACTTGAATGACAATGCAATGCAATATCAATTAAATTCACATCAAGGAAAATTTATTGTAGGCTTTTTCTGGAAATACCTGTATCAGAATATCTTAAAACCTTATCAAAATAGTGATAATTAAAGGTCAGTATTTGATTTTTAAGGGTTCTTATCTTTGGAATTCAAAACTTAAAGAATTAACTTTTTAATAATATAAACATAATTGAATATGGCCATTTGTGTAATGAACATTTACATATAAGTTATAAATATTTAAATGTTGAAGTAATGATAAAAATAATTCCATCATTATCAATAGGGAATTGAAGGCAAAGACGTGAAAAGACGTTTTAAGAAAGCATCTGACTGCTTTAAATAAGTTCAACAATTCAAGTTCAGACAAACTGCATCTTGAGCACCCTAAAAAATCTGTGAATACTTTCATGAAACCATTGCGAGTAGTGTTTGAGAATATACAGAAAATATCAAAAATGTCAGAAGACTTCAGATTTGGACAAATATTCTCCTGGTTTTCAAAAGTGGAATAAAGAAGAACCCCAGAAACACTGGACCTCTGAGCTTCACAATATTCAAGAATGAATTAGTAAGTTGATCATTTTTCAGTACATAGAAGAAAATCAGTAATCAGCAGGAATCAACATGGATTATATAAGAATAAGTCAGGGCTCCCCTGGTGGCGCAGTGGTTGAGAGTCCGCCTGCTGATGCAGAGAACACGGGTTCGTGCCCCGGTCCGGGAGGATCCCACGTGCCGCGGAGCGGCTGGGCCCGTGAGCCATGGCCGCTGAGTCTGAGCGTCCAGAGCCTGTGCTCCGCAATGGGAGAGGCCACAACAGTGAGAGGCCCGCGTACCGCAAAAAAAAAAAAAAAAAATATGAAAAATTGTCAATTTCTCTTTTTAATATGTTAAAATAAGTCATATAAAACATTAATTTCTTCTTTTTTTTAGATTGGTCAGAAGAATGCTAAACATAGTATATTTTTTATTCAGCAAAGCTGTTAAAAAGGGGTAAAATATTGTTCTAGTAGAAAACGTGGAAAAGATAGTCTGGATGATATTAAAAATATTCATAGCAGATTGAACAATAATATATAAAATATTTTTTAATGGACAGCTGGTAGGTCTCTAATGCCACATGACACGGGCTTGTCTTATTTCTCTATGCTTTATATTAATCACTTGGATATATAAACAGAAGTCCTACTTATCATTTGCATATTTCCAGAAGCTGGAAAAAGTAGCTGGTGTCTTATTTTTACTAAATCTTCTTGGATAGCTGTTGATCTGACTCTGGAAGTGTCCAGTATCCTGCTGGAAGGATTCTAGTTCTCAAGGTGGGGTACTTCTATATCTCTAATATAATGTGTCCCAACCTACAGAAGACAGTTTTGCTTTTGTCACTATTCTGAGTAACTTTCATGATTTGCAAAGTTTCCTTCAAGGTCTAGGACCCTGCCTTGGTGTTGCTTATCTCCTAGTAAATGAATCCCTGTCGCCTGCCCAGGATGCTATGCAGAAACTCTCAAATGCTGATGGCTGCCCTGCCTGAACTTCTGATGATCTCTCTCCTGGACTCCTAAAATCTGTGTATGCCTTTGTCATAATGCCAGATGTTTGTGTGAGTTACAAAATAGGAATAATAATAGCACATAATACTACTGCACAAAGGAATACAAGGCTTAGCACAGCAGCTGACACACGGTAACCGTCAATAAATGGTTTGTGGAATTGAATTAAGTTGAAATGTTTGATGAGTTATCGTATAAGTTAAAAATGTTCAAAGATAGGGCTTCCCTGGTGGTGCAGTGGTTGAGAGTCCGCCTGCCGATGCAGGGGACACGGGTTCATGCCCCGGTCCGGGAAGATCCCACATGCCGCAGAGCGGCTGGGCCTATGAGCCATGGCCGCTGAGCCTGCGTGTCCAGAGCCTGTGCTCTGCAACGGGAGTGGCCACAACAGTGAGAGGCCCACATACCGCAAAAAAAAAAACAAACAAAAAAACAAACAAAAAAAACAAAAAACAAACAAAAATATGTTCAAAGATAGAATATGCCAACTCAAAACAATAAGCTCCTTCATGGAAATGTTGGTATAAGAATTAGACGTCTGTCTGTTAGGATGCTTGATAAATGAATCCTGCATTAGGAGGGAGGTTGGACTTTATTTCATTCCACATAATTTTATATGCTTATAATTTTTTTGAACATAATAAGTTTTTATTCTTCAGAGATCCTAGCATAATGCCATGAGCATAATAAACACTCAATATTTTATTTGAATAAAAAATAGCAATAGGTACTCAAAACACTCTACCTCCATGACACCAATTGAAGAATATGTAAAGAGCTATTGCCACGTCCCATTGAATTGTGACCTGATTCATGCCTGAAAGCAGGAAAGAGCTCTTTGTCGCCCTCTAGAAAAAATATGAAAAAGGTTTAAATTGTAATATTTTAATAAAATAACAATAAAATACTAAAAGGCATAACATTTTTTCTAACAGTTGTTTGTGATGAGAATCTTTAATTAGGAAGAAAAAAAGGAAGGAAGAGGGAGGTAAAGGAAACAGGGCAAAGAAGAGTTACTGGAGTGCGAGGAGGTAGAATACAGGTCGAGGAGTAAAGCAAAAGTACGGAATTTTATACCCTCCAAAAATCACTATGAATTACCTTAGTAGGACATTTTGGCCCTTGATAAAATATAATTCCTCCTAATCTTGTCTCTCTTATCAGAAATCTCTTTCTGCTCTAACCCCTGATGCTCAGTTCTTTTCCTGACCAGGTTTACATGCCTATCAAGCTCCAGAAATATTAGTCTTTGATAAGTAAAACTCAGGAAAAGCCAAAAATGTCAGAACTTCCAGAAAAAAAAGCATTCAAAATGAAGAAAGAGAAAGTGAGACAAAGGCTTATGTGCTATCACCAGTTAAATCTACAGAAAGCCCTTTTATCTGTAGAGAGTTCAAAAGAAATACCTTATAGAAATTCCAAACAATATTGCCATTAGTTTACAACTGGAGTTACATTATTCAGTTAATCAGTTACCTACATTATTGAATAAATTATTCAATAATCAACATTATTCAGTTATTTTTATCTCTTTAGTAAAATCTGAGCCTTTCATGTAAAACAACAAAACTCATGACTCATCAAATAGCACAAGATATCTGATAACACTTTTAAAAACTGGGGTCCCCGTGACTTATGAATATAAGGATCCCTTTCATAGTTTGTTAACAATAGTAGGTCTTCACTTTATAAATAATAGGCAAAACAAACCCTAAAATGTTCCTAGTTAGGAGTTAACTACTCACCTAATAGAATATATGCAATATTATTTAAAGTGATGTGATAGACAATATTACAGATTCAACTTCCATCAGTGACCACTGTATGAAATATCACAAGAACTTATAAGAGAAGACAACTTGGCCCATGTATTTCCAAAAGAAAATATAGCTGTTTTTTGAGTATTTAGATGATCGTTGTCTCTTTACCTTTCAACGTGTTTGAAGCACATAATTCCACTTCAGAGCCAGGCTGTCGCCTGTGTCACATCTTCTTTCCTCACTGCCTGCCTGTCAACGATCACTTCAGGTTTTCAGTGATGAGGCAAATGGAAAAAATCAGCAAAGCACCGACCTACATTTCAGATTCTCAAAGAGGAACTCAAACCGTCCAATTCAAAATGACTGGCTCTTATGTCACTATTTGGGAAAACCCAGATTACTGAAAGTGAACTGCTTTGTCAGTACTTTTTTTTCCTCATCTTAATTTAAAATAATCTGTCTCATCCAAGAAGTAGAACACATATATATGCTTTATCTATCAAAATCTTTGACACCAAAGATATGATACTTAGTTTTCATTTGCAACCAACACTGATATCCATTATAAACCCATTTCTTAAGAAAAGAAAGTTTAAATGCTACTGTTGACCATTCATTTATTTAACAAACATTTTTGAGCATCTAATATGTGCCAGGTATTGTTCGGGGCATTAAAGATATAATGGTGATTAATCACAGAAAATCTGCTTTATTGTATTGTTTACATGACAAAATTACAGATTAGTGGCTTTGATCTATTGTTCATGGTTTAGCAGGATCCTACGACCAAATAAAATAATTATCAAATTATTTGGTTGGTTTATAGTAAACATCACCAGGAGACTTCTGCGACACACTTTTTCTTGCCTCCTTATTTATTCTACATGAATATCTTTTCACTCTTTGTACTCCTTTATATTGTAAATGACAATTAATTTATTCATTTCCTCCACAGTGAATTTCTTGAAGTTAGAAACTCCATACTGTCTTTTTATTTTTTATATCTTTAGTACCTAGCACATTAGAATACTCTGGGGGAATATTTAAAACATTCCTATGCTCAAATTTATTGTACCCAATGAAATCAGAATTTCTGTGAATGGTTGTTTGTGCATCGATATTTTTAAAGAGCCTCTCCTGGTAGTTACAAGGAACAGCCAGGGCTGAGGACCACTGGAATACACGAATAAGAGTGTCTTTGACTATCAACTGGGTTTTAATCACCAGTAACAATTTTCTAAACTGTGAAGGCGAGGGTATGGGAAAACATTTCACATACCAAGAACAGAAGGTGCAAGTAAATTGTTTGGGACTTGCAGGTTGTTTCTCCAGGTTGAAGGGAAAAGGATTTGAGCTGGAAAATTAGGTCAGTTGCAGAATGTAATGGGCTTTGTATTCCTGTGTATTCCTGTCCGTCCTCCCATTCACCCAGGTGCACATAGCCACCTAGCCGTTGCTTGTCAGGCTACACAGCTGAAAAAAAACCAAAACAACAACAAAAAAACCCCAACTTCCTTTATCAGAAAGTGTCAGAGATAGCAAAGATTGTTAGGCAGAGAAATACATAATCAAGTTGGATTTTTAGAAAGATAATTCTAATTACTGTGTGGAGAACTGAATGAGGGTAGAGTCCAGTTAGGAGGCTATGGAAAACCAAAGTCTGATGAAAGCCTAAGGCAAAGCAAAGGCAGTGAGAACTGAGAGGAGGAAACACACCTGAGAGCTCTGTGGAGGCCGATTCAACAGCTGTGCAGTGAACAACGCTGTGTGGGGCTAAGAATTTGGGAGCTTAAGGATTGGCTCTGTGGCTACTTTTGCTGACTCAGCAGATAACAGCATTAACTGAGCACACAAAAGGAGGAGTGAGGGTGGGGAAGTAATGAATTTGGTTCAGATCATGGTGATATGGAGGAGCTTACAGCATGTTCAGAGAAGACTGGTAGGATATTGGAGACATGGGTAAACTTGAGAGAGTTTGAGCTGAAGATCTAAATTTAGAAGATTTCAGCATGTCAATAGTATTAGAAGTAAGATTAGTATAAGAGAACTCAAAGAGAACATCCAGGGAGCTAAGGGAAGGGAGTAGATGGCCAGAACCAAAAATCTTGACCAAAGGACAGAAGAAGAGATACGAGAAGAAGTGTGTGACCAGTGTCAAATTGTCAGAGATTAAATATGATAGGAACTAACGGGTAGTGTTGAATTTGACAAAAGTCTGTCTTCCCTGAGAATAGTTTCAGAAAAGAAATGGGGGCAGAAAGGAGATTGAAGTGAATTAGAATAGAAAATAAAGGAGAGGACATCATCTAATCTTTCAGGAATTCGGACAGTGGAGATGAGATTGATGGACAGCTCAATGCAAATCAGGATTCGTTTATTTATTTTAATGGGGGCTGGTGGTACTTCTTAACCATCTTTTCAAAGATATTTGCCATGCATATCTCTTTTTTGGTGAACAGTCTGTTCAAATCTTTTGTCCATTTTTATTGGTTTATTATGTTTCTTATTATTGAGTTTTGAGAGTTCTATATGTGGTTTGGAAACTAGCCCTTTATCAACATATGTTTCACAAATATTTTGTCCTAGTCTGTACCTTATCTTTTCATCTTCTTACCAACATTTTTTGAAAGAAGTTTTTAATTTTGATTAAGTCCAATTCATTAATTATTTTAATGATTCTTTCTTTTGTTTCTTTGTCCTGTGAGTCTCTGCTTAAAATTTTATCAATGGATCAATACGTAATATTGCTTTATGTGTATTTCTGTTTAAAGACAGTTTATATTGTTGATTCATTAACGTTGAACTTAGGGCCAACAGCCCTATAATTCATATCTGAACAAAGCTTACGTAACACGGGTGTTCTTTGTAGTGTACATTGCAGACTTCTTACATTTAGGAGAACTAGACAATACTACAGGACTATACTTGGGGGCCAAGTTAAACAGCAAAATCACCAAAAAAAAAAAAAAAGCACAGAATGTGAAAAATGTAGCACTAAGATAGACTTGAGAAAGGACACTTGATTACAGTATCATGCTGAAACAAGTTTCTTAGCTGGGAACTTGCACATTGTGTGACTCAAAACTTTCACCACTCTGTAAATCTCAGCAAATGACTGACAAAGTGCTGCAAGTGTTGATTTTGGGGTTACAAATAAATTTTAAAATTTAAAACTTCAGAACTTCAGAACAGAAGAAAACAGCTAGAACTGTAGTCCTTATGCAATTGTGCTTTTCTATAAATTTACCTGCCTATTGTGGATTGAAAATATCTCCAGTTTCCCTGTCCAGTGGCAACATTGTCATAAACCAACTGACTACTAGAAGGAACTCCTTGAAGTGGATTGGTTAGGATCTTTCAGTTTAAGAAGTATAGCTGGGGCTTCCCTGGTGGCGCAGTGGTTGAGAGTCCACCTGCCGATGCAGGGGACACGGGTTCGTGCCCCGGTCCGGGAAGATCCCACATGCCGTGGAGTGCCTGGGCCCGTGAGCCATGGCCGCTGAGCCTGCGCGTCTGGAGCCTGTGCTCCGCAACGGGAGAGGCCACAGCAGTGAGAGGCCCACGTACCAAAAAAAAAAAAAAAAAAAAAAAAAGTATAGCTGAACCAAGACCTGGAATGTTAAACTGTTGCCTAGCAACACTGGTCTAGCACTGGAGAGGAGACCTAGAGGAATCTATCTTGCCTCAGAACTCAGATGCCCTATATGGGTGGGAATGAGAAGAACAAGGAATGGACTGTTGATCCCTGAAATGGGAACTTAGTGACTCCCTGACTCTGAATAGAGGTGGAAAACCTACCACCTCTATATAGGGAAGTGATATGGCAGCCCCAACATTTTAAAATAGGCCTGGCTTAGGACAGCTAATCTGGTTAGAGAGGAGGACTAGGGAACTCTTAAATTTGTGATTGCATAGCAGGTACACTATTTCTACTTTGATTACTGCGTTTCTTTGAAGTGGCTTTAGTAGGGGAGAATGTCTGAATATTATCATCCCTTTGAAGGTACCACTAATTATGCAAATCCCATTAAGTAGACCTGATTTGGGAGGCTTAAAGTTTTGTGCCATAGTAATCTAGCAATGCTGTATGGAAAAAAGGAAATCAATATTATGGAAGGGTGGGGAGACTGATGGGTGTTTGGATGAATTGTTTTTTGTAGGAGAGAAGATGACAATGGCTACCCATAGAGGCCAGAGGAAGTCCCCTAATATATGGATATGCTCAGAGCAGACATTTGTACATATCTGCACAATTCTTGGTAGCTAGGATACAGTGGTACAGCCCAGTACTCTCTACACCATGTAAAACAGGTATGCCCATTTGAGAGGGCTCACTGTACTACAATGACTAAAGTGTGACTGGATCCCTCCTCACTCCCTGCCAGGGGCAAGACATGTATCCACTCTCCTCCTTGGGCAGTTACAGATCGAACCAAGATGACAGAAAAGGGCCTTTAGAAACTGCAGCACAAAGATAAGACAGAGGGCTTCTTTTTCCCTAGGCAAATAACAGGAGTTATGCTTTGAAACAATTCCCCAATTCATAGTAGAATAATAGTCTAATTGTTTAATAGACATTTGGCTAGGAAAGTGGCTTCCTCCTCCCAATTTCTTCTTTAACATTCAAAAGAGAGGCAATTGCATGGGTGGGCCCCCCAAAATTTAGGATGAGAGAAGAAAAGCCCACTGTGACTGTGGACGGACTCATGCAGGGGCAGTGAGCCACTCCTCAGGTCTATTTAAGGTGGTTTCTGTATATACTGCAATAAGGGGCTTGAGCCTGGAGTAAAGAACCATTTTGCACTCTTCAATATACTGACGTTTGCATGTGCAATTGAAGACTTATTTGGATAATTGACTGTGTCAGCCTGCCCTTCTGTTGTTACAGGCCTAATAAAGGGGCCTTAAGTGCCTTCTGTGTGCCAGCATAGACTGGCTAAGTGTTGTGACTACAGAAGAGGATGTTAATGGCTTTCAAGGACCCTGAAGTAGGAAAGAAGATTGTATTTAAAAATTACAATGAAAAAAAATGCTAATAGAAAGATATGAAAACAATTAGGGCATCAGAGAGGAATATACAGGAGCCTCAGGTTCACACTTTTCCAAGCTTCAGCCCTGAATGCCAACTCCTGTAGGGCAAAGTTTACCTGATCTGGGTCAGTGACTCAGGCTTGGTTTCTTACCTGTTCCCTCCAGTTTGATCTCACACTTGTGACTCTGAACTAGATTTTATGGTAGCAAATAACTCTGGTTTCTCTTCAGATCGTGTAGATCTTTTGCCTTTTTATGGCACCAGCATTCCTCTTTCAACTGCCTCTACTTCTACCCCATCCTCCTCCAATGGGTGTGTACCACACCATTTCACTTTGCTTCACCAACAGTGCCCAGCTCACTGTCTGGGCCTGCCCTACTTTTCAAAACTCACAACTGAGTAATTACGAAAAGTACAATTTCAGTTCTGCAGTCTTAAGAATGTAACAGACAGTATTATTCATTTCAGAAAACTTTTTGTCAAAAATGTTGAACTTACTTTTGTAACTTCAGGGCCTTGAAGTTATCATTTTCTTGACAATAATTTTACCTGGAAAAACTCATTCTTCTAATATGCCAGATAAAAGAGGTGTCACTTTATTAATTTTCTCAACTACTGAATTAATAATCCCATTATTCATAAAGAGTTATGTAGTCACTTTGAAGAGAAATAAATACCATAAATCTTTTGACTCTTCCAAAGGACTCTACATGTACCCTACATGCATCTGCTCAGTATTTTGCAGTATCAAATGCCTTATGGCTCATTCAGCTCTATCGGAAGAGTGGGTGCTACTGGCTGAATCATCACCATTTCCTGTGAGGTGTGCATTAAAGGTCAACTTTATCTTATTTCCTATGAGTTTCTTAGAGACTTAAGAATGCTCAGAAGTGGAGGTGAACTCAAAACCTTCAATGTACAACTGTAGCTCTTGGAGACTTCATGCATACTCCTAAGGAGATCAGTTTCCAGATTTTCAACTTCCTAATGTGCACTTTCCTACATTTGATTTCTCTGAGAATAAGCCTGGGTTCCCAGTCGTCATTCTTTCACTTCTTAAAGAATGGTATCCCTCCACCCCAAATCTCAGTATTGTGCATGACCCTGGGTATAATTAGCTCCAGGGTACCAAACAAACAGAGAAATGGAGATACTGGTTTCAGGGAGAACTCTTCTGATTACTAATCAAGGCACATTAAACTCATAAGGCTTCTAATCATTTCCTGCATTGTATACATTTTTTAGAAAAGTGAAGCTTACTAAAATACTTGTATTTCAGCCCATATTGATGTACTCTGAATTTTAACCAATTTGGGTGGGGATATTTGGGCCCATTTTGGAATAGTCTGAATGCTGAGCATCAGAAGTAATATGGGGGACTTATCCTCTTAAATGTAAATGAGATTTTTGATGGACTGTCATATTTTTTCTAGACACATTGGATAAAATTCATGTGTAACTACCTTATCAATAAAGTACAGCAAATCTGAAAGAAATCAAGCAAAATTTTAAAGGTTTTGTTATCAAACTATATCATGGCATATTTGTCCCTATTACAGCCTTGTCTCACTTATTTCATCTTATAAAACATTCAATAATTTCTATTTAAAAGGAAATAAACTTTTTTAGACTTATGTTTAATATTTTAGACATTAATTTAAAAATATGCAATAGGGTACATAATTTTAAATGTTTATTTTAAGGGTATTTAAAGAAAACATTTGGAAGACCATTGTACTAGTGCTCACCTATACTAGCCAAACAAAATTTGTATGTGGAAAAAATACACCAAAATATCAATAGTGGTTTCTTTGGATTATGGAATTATGGTTACTTTTTCTTCCTTTTGCTTTTCTATAACTTCCTATTTTTAGGATGAGTATATTGTATATGATAATTTAAAAACATTTAAAAAATACTAAACACATTAAGGACAGGAAGTCTTTAAAGAGAGGGATATAAAGAGGAGATTACTTCCTAGTCGATTCTAAAATATGAGGCAGCTGGAGGGAATTATGGATATGTCTACTGGTGTACACATTTATTTATGCAAGTTCAACTCTAAGTGGAGGGGGGGAAGAGTTTTTATCCCACTAAATTCTCCTTCATTCTTCTACCATCTTCTTTAAAAGAGACCTTAAGTCTTTAGTGACTTAAAGAAAAGAAGGCCATATCAGAAATGCAATAATAATAAATATTTTTTAAATTGAGGTATAATTGACAAATAAAATTGTATTCAATATATATTTAAAATGTACAATGTGATGATTTGGTATATGTATAATATGTTAAATGATTACCACAATCAAGATAATCAGTGCATTCATCACCTCACATAGTTACTCTTTTTCTTTCTCTCTCTTTTTTTTTTGTGAGAACACTTCAGATCTACTCTCTTAGCAAGTATACAATATGGTATTATGCATGATATTCACCATGCTGTATGTTAGATCCTCAGAACTTATTCATCTTATAAATAAAAGTTTGTACCCCTGGATCAACATCTCCTTATTTCCCCCACCCCACAGCCTCTGGGAACTACCATTCTACTCTCTGTTTCTATGAGTTTCACTTTTTATTGTTTTTAGATTCCTCATATAAGTGATACCAAATAGTATTTGTCTTTCTCTGTCTTGTGTATTTCATTTTGTGTCCTCCAAATTCATCCATGTTGTTGCAAATGGCAGGATTCCTTTCTTTCTCATGGCTGAATAATATTCCATTGTATATATACATCACATCTTTTTTATCCATTCATCTTGTCAGACACTTAGGTTATTTCCATAGCTTTGTTATTGCGTTTATTATGTATAAAGGCAATGAACATGGGTATGCAGATATCTCTTTGGATACTGATTTCAGTTCCCTCAGATATATACCCAGGAGTGGGATTGTTGGATCATATGGTAGTTCAGTTTTTAATTTTTTAAGGAACCTCTATACTATCTCCAGTAATGGCTGTACCATTTTACATTCCCACCAACAGTGTATGTGTTCCCTTTTCTCCACATCTTCTGCAACATTTGTTATCTCTTGTCTTTTTGATAAAAAAAAGTCCATCTAACAAGTGTGAGGTAATATCTCACTGTAGTTTTGATGTGCATTTCCTTCATGATTAGTGATGTTGAGCACCTTCTCTGTTACCAGTTGGCCATTTGTGTATCTTTTTTTGGAAAAATGTCTATTCAGTTCCTCTGCCCATTTTTTAATCAGAAATGTTTTTCTGCTATTGAGTTGTATGTTCCTTATATATTTTAGATATTAACCCCTTATCAGATTTATAGTTTGCAATTATTTTCTCTCATTCCATAGGTTGCCTTTCCTTTGTGTTGATTGTTTTCTTTGCCGTGCAGAAGCTTTTCAGTTTGATGTAGTCCCACTTGCTTATTTTTGCTTTTGTTGTCTGGGCTTTCGGTGTCATATCCAAAAAATCATTGCCAAGACCAGTATCAAGGAGCTTTTTCTCTGTGTTTTCTTCCAGGAGTTTTATGGGTTCAGGTCTTACATTTAAGTCTTTAAGTAATTTCAAGTTAATTTTTTTGAATGATGTAAGATAGGGGTCTAATTTCATTCTTTTGCATGTGGAAATCCAGTTTTCTCAGCACCATTTACTGAAGAGACTATACTTTCCCCATTGTGTGTTCTTGGTGTCTTTGTCAAAAATTAGTTGATATATATGCATAAGTTTATTTCTGGGCTTTTTCTTCTATTCCATTGGTCTGTGTGTCTATTTTTATGCCAGCACCATACTGATTTGATTACTATAGCTTTGTAATATAGTTTGAAATCAGGAAGTGTAATGCATTCAGCTTTGTTCTTCTTTTCAAGATTGCTTTGGCTATTCAAGGTCTTTTTTAGTTCTATACAAATGCTAGGATTGTTTTTCTATTTCTGTGAAAAATGCCATTGGACTTCTGATAGGTATTGCATTGAATCTGTAGATTGCTTCAGATAGTATGAACATTTTAGCAATATTAATTTTTCCAATCCAAGGACACAGGATAGCTTTGCTTTTTTTTTAATTGAAGTACAGTTGGTTTACAATGTTGTGTTAGTTTCAGGTGTACAGTAAAGTGTTTCTGTTATATATATTATATATAAATATATTCTTTTTTCTATTCTTTTCCATTATAGTTTATTATAAGATATTGAATACAGTTCCCTGTGCTATACAGTAGGACCTTGTTGATTATCTATTTTATATATAGTGTGTATATGTTAATCCCAAATTTCTAATTTATCCCCTACCCCTTTACTTTATGGTAACCATAAGTTTGTTTTCTATGTCAGTGAGTCTATTTCTGTTTCATAAATAAGTTCATTTGTATCATTTTTTTTTTTTAGATTCCACATGTAATTGATATCATATGGTATTTGTCTTTCTCTGTCTGACTTACTTCACTTAGTATGATAATCTCTAGGTCCATCCATGTTGCTGCAAATGGCATTATTTCATTCTTTTTTATATAAGATGTGAGACATATATATATATATCTCACATCTTCTCTATGCATTCCTCTGTCAATGGAC
Organism: Hyperoodon ampullatus; assembly: GCF_949752795.1. NCBI lineage: Eukaryota > Metazoa > Chordata > Mammalia > Artiodactyla > Ziphiidae > Hyperoodon > Hyperoodon ampullatus. Next base: position 58,846,371 of record NC_136915.1, on the reverse strand, counting down.
ATTTAGGTTGCTTTCATGTCTTGGCTGTTGTAAATAGTGCTGCTATGAAAATTGGGGTGCATGTATCTTTTTGAATTATAGTTTTCTCTGGATATATGCCCAGGAGTGGGATTGCTGAGTCATATGGCAGCTCTCTTTTTTGTTTTTTAAGGAATCTCCATACTGTTCTCCATAGTGGCTGCACAAATGTACATTCCCACCAACAATGTAGGAGAGTTCCCTTTTCTCCACACCCTCTCCAGTATTTATTATTTGTAGACATTTTAATGATGGCCTTTCTGACCAGTGTGAGGTGATACCTCATTGTAGTTTTGATTTGCATTTCTCTAATAATTAGCAGTGTTGAGAAACTTTTCATGTGCCTGTTGGCCATCTGTATGTCTGCTTTGGAGAAATGTCTATTTAGGTCTTCTGCCCATTTTTTTGATCAGGTTGTTTGTTTTTTTTTTTTTTTTTTGGTTATTAAGTTGTATGAGCTGTTTGTGTATTTTGGAAACTAATCCCTTTTGGGTGCATTATTTGCAAATATTTTCTCCAAGTCTATTTTCATTTTGTTTATGGTTTCCTTTGCTGTGCAAAAGTTTATAAGTTTGATTAGGTCCCATTTGTTTATTTATTTATTTTTATTCTATTGCTTTGGGAGACTAACCTAAGAAAACATTGCTACAATTTATGTTAGAGAATGTTTTGCCTATATTCTCTTCTAGGAGTTTTATGGTGTCATGTCTTATATTTAAATCTTTAAGCCATTTTGAGTCTATTTTTGTGTATGGTGTGAGGGAGTGTTCTAACTTTATTGATTAACATCAGGATATCTTTTCATTCATATTTATATCTTCTTCAGTTTCTTTCATCAGTGTCTTATAGTTTTCAGTATATAGATCTTTCACTTCTTTGGTTAAGTTTATTCTTAAATATTTTATTGTTTTTGATGCTATTTAAGTGGATTGTTTTCTTAATTTCACTTTCAGATATTTTGTTGTTAGTGTATAGAAATGCAACTGGTTTTTGTATTTTGATGTTGTATCCTGAAACTGTGCTGAATTCATTTATTAACTCTAGTTACTTTTTGGTGGAATCTTTAGGGTTACTCTATATATAAAATCTGCAAACAGAGACAATTTCTTTTTCAATTTGTGTAGCTTTGATTTATTTTTCTTGCCTAATTGCTCTGGCTTGGACTTCCAGTAACATGTTGAATAGAAGTGATGGGAGTGGACATCCTTGTTTTATTCCTGATCTTAGAGGAAAAGCTTTTAGCTTTTCACTGTTGAGGATGATGTTTTCTGTGGGACTGTCATATATGGCCTTTTTTATGTTGAGGTACATTCCTTCTATACCTAATTTATTGAGAGTTTTTACCATGAAAGGATGTTGAAATCTTGTCAAATGCTCTTTCTGCGTCTATTGAGATGATCATATGATTCTTACCCTTCATTCTATTAATGTGTATCACATTCATTGATTTGAATATCAATAAATGGATGTTGAACCATCCTTGTATCCCAGGCATAAACACGGCTTGATCGTGGTGTATGACCTTTTTAATGTGCTGTTGAATTTAGTTTGCTAGTATTTTACTGAGTATTTGTGCATATATGTTCATCAGGGATATTGACCTGTAAGTTTCTTTTCTTATGGTCTTGTCTGGCTTTGTTATCATGGTAATGCTGACCTTATAGAATGAGTTTGGAAATGTTCCTTCCTCTTCAATTTTTTGGAAGTTTGAGAAGGATTGGTGTTAACCTTCTTAAAATGTTTGGTAGAATTCCCAAGTGAAGCCATCTTGTCTTGAACTTTTCTTTGTTAGGAGATTTTAGATTACTGATTCAATCTCCTTAATAGTTATAGGTCTTCATATTTTCTATTTCTCCATGATTCAATGTTGGTAGGTTATCTGTTTCTAGGAATTTATCTATTTATTCTAGATTATCCAATTTGTTGGCATATAGTTGTTCATAGTAGTCCATGATCTTTATATTTCTGCAGCATCAGTTTTAATGTCTCTTCTTTCATTTCTGATTTCATTTATTTGAGTTGCTCTCTTTTTTTCTTAGTTTAGGTTTGTCAGTTTTGTTCATCTTTTCAACAAATTGGCTGTTAGTTTCATTGATCTTTTCTGTTGCTTTTCTGGTCTCTGTTTCATTTATTTCTGCTCTGATCTTTGTTATTTCCTTCCTTCTGCTAACCTTGAGCTTAATTTTTTCTTCTTTTTCTAGTTTCTTGAGATGTAAATTTAGGTTGTTTATTTGTGATCTTTCTTTTTTCTCAATGTAGGTGTTTACTGCTATGAAGATAATTATTATTAACAATGAAACTTATTATCATTTATTATTATTATTATTATTGACTTTGATGGAAAATTTATATCATTTGCTAAAGATAATAGAAAGTAATAGAAGAAAAGTGTTTTCTTTATCCATTTACTGCTGCCAAATGGTGGGAAAAAATATTTATGAAGTGTTTCATGATATTAAAATATTTTTAGAGAATTTTTCAGATAAAGAATAATAGAATATAGCATGATCAAGACACATTCATCACTCTATTTTTCAGGCCCCTCACTCACTTGGCCTTCATGTATAATTATAATGAAAGCTCACATTGTAAGGGTGATTTTAAGCTGTTCAAATTAGCAGAGATATCAGTAAGATATTCTAATTTTAAACCCAATGAAAACAATTTTGAAGATTGAAGGCTTTCTTCAGAAAAGATTTAGAGTTCTATCAACTCAAATGAAAGAGTGAGGACTTGGGCACATGGAAGCTAATGATCTTCAGTGGTTTTCATTGCCTATGTTCATCTCTTCGAAAAGTAAAAATCTGAAATTTAAGAGAACTTTGGATGATACAATTGACAATTTGAAAAGCATCATTTAAATACTCCTCTTCAGTTTTCATGTGTGTGCTCAGGGGATTTTGCTGGTGCATCCAAACAGTGACAAGATTATGCTTCTAGGGCAACCATTTTAATACTCCAGTACTCAACATTCAACAGCTTTTCAAAGTGACATTTCAATTTAATGCCGAAAAGAATGCAGGAATGGGCTTGAAAATTCAGTATGTAAGAAAACATACTAGTGAACAGCATCATCCGTTATCCATTCTATGAACAGTTCCAAGAGGAGGTTCACTATGATCATGGATAGGCCTGAGTCCCACTCCTGTGATTCGTGTAGTATACAAATTACCACAGCTCTTGCTGTTGTAGCCTCACCTTAAAAAGTCACATCCAGGGCTTCCCTGGTGGCACAGTGGTTGAGAGTCCGCCTGCCGATGCAGGGGACACGGGTTCGTGCCCCGGTCCAGAAAGATCTGTGGAGCGGCTGGGCCCATGAGCCATGGCCGCTGAGCCTGCGTGTCCAGAGCCTGTGCTCCTCAACGGGAGAGGCCCACGTATCGCCAAAAAAAAAAAAGTTACATCCAGAAGATCGCAGCTGTGATATGCTAGCTTTGTTTTTCCTAACACACATTAAAATAATCACATGGCTATTAAATGAAAATGTTTACCTGTGTACCATCTAAAATTACTCATTTATCACCAGAAGTACTCTGCCCTAAGGAAACTTGTTTAGAGTATCCTCTGTAGCAAACTAAATTTTTAGAGAACCAAAAATCCTTTTTTTTTTTTTTTTGCTTTACTTTGGCATATTTTCTCTACCATTCTACCCATATGTACTTTTTAAAATATTTTTATATTTATTTGACTGTGCCAGGTCTTAGTTGCGGCATGCAAACTCTTAGTTGCAGCATGTGGGATCTAGTTCCCTGACCAGGGATCGAACCCAGGCCCCCTGCGTTGGGAGCACGGAGTCTTAGCCACTGGACCACCAGGGAAGTCCCTACCCACATGTATTTTTAAAAAATAACTGAAGGAGAGTGTTTTTTTTATTAACAATGTAAAATGTACCATGGAGTCATCCTTGCCATCTAGACACATTCATTGAAAGGTATAATTCGAGTGAAAGAAAATTATTCTTCATCATTTTGTTCTGTCTATATTTGTTGTGAACTTATGTATCTACTTTGAGAACATTCATTTATTCAAGAGATATTTACTGAGTGTTTACTATGTTTCAGTAATTATTCCACCACTGAGAATAAAGGGGTAAACAAAACAGACAAAAATCTAGTCCTCATGGAGCTTAGATTCTAATGTGAGGAGACAGTAAGTAAAATAAATAAGTGAAATATAGTTTTAGATGGTGGTACCATTTGGAGAGAAATTAAGTGGGAAAGGCAGACAGAGTTCAGTGTGCTCAGAGAAGCTCTTGCTGGAATATAATATCTGAGTAAAGACCTGGTAGACTTGAGTGAGGGGCCATGGAGTTAATTTGAAGAAGTGTGCTTCAGGCAGGCAGAACAGTGGGGGGCAGGGAAGGGGAAGAAAAGAAGCTCTGGGCTGCATTTGAGTACAGGTAAGGAGGCCAGTGTGGGAGGAGCTTAGTAAACAAGGGGAGATGAAAGTGGGAGATAAAATCAGAAGGAAACGAGGTTAGAGAAGTAACTGCAGTGAAGGGGTGGTGGGCAATAGTGTCAGGCTCCATGGGCCTTCAGCTCTTCTGACAATTGAGATGAGAAGCTATTGGAGTGTTTTAAGAAGAGGAGTGACCATGATTTGACTTCAAGGATTCTCGCCTAAGCAACTAGAAAGGTTGGGTAAAGTGGCCATTAACTGAGATGGGGTAAAACTTGAAGAGGAAGATATTTTGCAGAGGAATGGGGAAACAAATTAGGAATTTATTTTAGAACATGTTCGGTTTAGAATGCCTATTATGCATCCAGACAGTGATGTTGAATAAGCAGTTGGTCATATCAGTCTGAATTTCAGAGGAGGGATACAAGTGGGATACAAAATTTGAGTGTCTTCTGCACAGAGATGAATTTAAAGCCATAAGCAGAGTGAGATTACCAAGAAAGTAGATATAAACTAGAGGTAGAAAAGGGAAGAAGCCCTAGGACTGAGCCCAGAACATTCCTATGTAAAAATATAAGGAAAAATAAACCAAGGCAAATTTTCTAGCTATCCTTAAGAAGGTTACCTGGAAATTCATTTATTTATGATTGGAAAAAAGAATTAACTGTATATATATTACAAATCTCAAGAATCTTAAAGCTAAAGTACGTCTTAACCTAAAGAATGATCAAATTCAACCTGTTGGCCTTTTGGCAACAAATATTTTGACCTTTAAAAAACTAGCTGACTCATTTGCCCAATGTAATTTAGGGATTTAATTTCAGTCAAATGATGGGAAATTATTGAAATATGAACCTCCAGCATAAAGTAGGTGGATTAGAGTAAACATGGGTTTACTTGGCCAAAAGAGGGGATCTAGTTTTAACTCAGGGGTTTGGGTGAGGGACCACTTAATTCCACAAATATTTACTGAGTGCCAATTATGTGTAAGAGACTTGAAAGAGTAATTTGGGAAATGCAGATTTGATTAGGAGACTGTCTTTTTCTTCAGAAGGATTACAACAGAAAAATAGAAAGTAACACAAGTAAAGTGTGATAAGAGGCACAGAGAGACAGAAATACTTTATGGAAGTTCAAGTTAAAGGAAGTGATTCTCCACTGAGAACATCTTAGATGCTCCATAGAGGACATGACATTTCAGATAGCCCCTGAACTATGGGTAGGATGGGACTTGACAGGTAGAAGGTATAATGGCCAAGGGCCCCAGTGTGAGAAAGCCCAGGAGTATGTTTCACTGGTGGGTGTTTGTGTCCTCAAATCACTGTTATTATCGTCTATATTTCTTTCATTTTTTTTTCCCAAAGTGGAGAAGCAGAGATTGCACAAGAAATTATGGGTTTGAATCCATTAAGAAAATATGTATATATTCGCACATATTTCCCATCTTCTTGGCAGCATTATTCACAATAGCCATGAGGTGAAAGCAATCTAAATGTCCATTGATGGATGAATGGATAAAGAAAATGTGGTCTATACATATAATGGAATATTATGCGTCCCTAAAAAGAAGGAAATTCTGTCATATGTTATGATGTGGATGAACTTTGAGGACATTATGATAAGTGAAATAAGCTGGTCACAAAAAGACATATAGCTCATAATTCGACATATATGAAGTATCTAAAGTAATTAAGCTCAAAGAAACAGAAAGTAGAATGGCGGTTTTCAGGGGAAGGAAGGATGTGAAAAAGAGGAATTGTTGGTCAGTGGATATAGAGTTTCAGTTTTACAAGACAAAAAAGTTCTAGAGATCTGTTGCACAACAGTGTGCATATAATATGCACTACTGTACTGCATACTTAAAAATGGTTAAGATGGTAAATTTTACATAATATGGTTTCACCACAATTTTTAAAAAAAGGAAAAGAAAAAATGTGTACGGGTCAATACTCATTCAATTGCAAGAGACTAAACTCAGCCAAAATAGCTTAGTCAAACTAAGGAGAAATTTATTGGTTCAGAGAACCTAAGAAAGGTTAAGAATGCAGTGAGGCCTTAATAACTGCAACCAGGGACTCTGAAGAGCCCCTAGGTGTCGCTTTTCACCTCCTGACTCATCTTTCTCACTGCAAATCTGCTTTCTCCACAGGGCGGCCAAAATGGCTGAGGATAACTCCTCGGTTTTATACCTTAGACTTTCTGCCCCAGGAAGAGTGCCCGCATGTTCTCCCTCCAAGTTCAAAACATTGAGAAGAGCTCTAAGTAGCCCAGTCTGCCTCTGGACCAGCTGTTGACAGCATCTTGTACGAAGATTACAAGGGGTCAGGTTTGTAAGAAGAACTTGGTAAGTTCTATGAGGACCATGTGATTGGGAGTGGGGTGTGGTGGGAGGTAATTAGTTAGCTATTACCATTTTCATGCTGTCTAACAAAGCACCCCAAACTCGTTGTTGAAAACAACTATCATTTATTTCTACAGATATGCAGATTGGCTGAGGCAGCTCTACTTTAGGCTGTGATGACTAGAGTGTCTGTATTCTGCACGCTGGCCATCTACCTCTTGGAGCAAGCGAGGTAGTCACGGCAAATGGGAGGCCTCTGAAGTTTAGGCTCTGAACCATCCTGACACTGCCACTCCCACACACATCTACTGATCAATGCCAGCCACATGGCTAAACTCTAAGTCAAGGGGCAGAGAAAAACTTTCTGCCCACAGTGAAGCTATAGTCAGAGTGGGATACAGGGGAGGGAGAAGGATGGGGCTAAATCATTTAATCTACCACAAGGCGTGAATGTAAGAAACAGTTTCCAGAGGAAACTTGGATGTTGGGCAAACAAGACAATAGGAGTCCTGTATAGTATTATTACATAGATACAAATACAGTAATATCAAGTAGTAGATTTTATCAATCCCCAAATGCTAAAGTAGAGAGCATTGGAAGAGAACCAGTTAGCCCTTACAATGTTGTGAGCAGTATACTAGGAATTTTATAACTATTATCTCAAAGGAGAAGCAATAAAAGCTATTATTAACCTGAAACAGTATCATTTTGCACATAAACTCTCTTAAGTTGCAAAGAAAATGTCCTTGAGGATTCCAAGTTAATAACCTCTTTTCCAGTTGGTGCCTCTTTAAGAGTAGGTCATGCCTATTAAACTTTCTAATCTTTATGTCTGTGAAACAAATGCACCAGCATGGAATAATGGGAAAGAGAAATATTCTGGTGCCAGAGGAACCTAAGTTTAAATTCAAGTTCGGCCACTTACTAGTTGAATGACCTTAGACAAGTCACAAGCCCATTTTACCATTAGTTTTCTTCTCTGTAAAATATGGGTAATAATACATACCATATAGGACTTGGGGGAGAATTGAATGAGATCACATCTATCAATGTATATCACAGTGTCTGGCGCATAATTATGCAATAAATGTTAGTTTCTTGGTATGGTTATAACAAATGGAATAAGGCAAGAGTCCTGTCTTGAGTTCAATGCTGTGTTCCTTTCCACACTAAAATCGAATACTATTACAGAATGGAAAAAGTCTCAAATAAAATGGAGCACAAGTTTACACAGGAGAAAAAAAGTAAAACACTGAAGTCATTGGCACTATACTTGAAACCAAAATTTGACTGAAAGAAAAAAAAGCAGTTATTTGTTTTGTCAACTATTTCTGTCAGGAGAATCTTCTGGTAACCTAACTGTGAGAGTTTTGCTTCACCTCTCAGTCGGTAGTGCAGCACATGTAGCTTCTTGTTAAACTGTTAGAGTACAGTGGTCTAAACACTGAGGAACTTAACAGATCTTTCACTAACCACAATTTACAGGTGTGATTCAATTTTTTTAACATAGGAGAGATGTTAACTTTATCATCAGTAGCTAACCAACTTTCTCTTTCAGGATATTTCTTCCATGTGCCTCCTTTTCTTCACAGTATTGGGAAATCAAAGTGTTCACACCTGTAAATACATTGTAAAAAGGCAATTTATAGTATAAATTAGGTTGTCAATTTTCTACTTTCCTGTTTGACAGAGTATATCTTGGAAGATTAATTAATTTGTCTCCTTTAGCTGCCTTTATACTTTACGCATTTCACAAGTGGTCCTTGCTGCAGCCTTGTTTACAAGAACCTTTATATTTTGTCAGCATTTTCATAAGAAAGACAACTCCTCTCTTACTGAAAGGAAACTCTTCCTCTTTCTGTAAGGAATGCCAATGTAAGGAGACAAATCAGGCCTCAGTAGCAGCAAAGGTAAAGAGACATACAAAGTAAGAAAGTGGTTTAAGCATTAATTAAATAGTTTCACTGCATTATAATAGTAATTTCATGACTATTATAATAGTATAAAAACAGGCAGGGGCTGGGGGAGAAGGGACACATTGGAGAAAGAATTTTTCTGAAAAACCTACAATATAGTAAGAGTAGCCTAATCTCCAACTGGAAAATGACACATTTTGGGGAAATTGTTTTGCAGCCATTATCATGAGATATTTAGAGTCATTTCAAGTCATTACTACTATTTTTTTAGTTTCAATCATTTAAACTTTTGTATACTGCCATCAAGTGGTAGAAGGGTGTGTGAAATAAGAGAATATTATTTTTCTCTTCATTTTATTCTTTGAACCTACTTCTGAAACTGCATTTTATTCTACTAAAGTTACACACCACACACACACACACACACACACGCAGTTATTTACTGGACTCTATTGATGCCCTACTTGAATCCCCTCAATTCACTCCTTTTAAAAATTTATTTATTTATTTATTTACTTATTTCTGGCTGCGTTGGGTCTTCGTTGCTGTGCGCGGCCTTTCTCTAAGTGCAGCGAGTGGGGGGGGCTGCTCTTCCTTGTGGAGGATAGGCTCTAGGCGCATGGGCTTTGGTAGTTGCGGTGCACAGGCTTCTTATTGCGGTGGTATTTCTTGTTGCGGAGCATGGGCTCTAGGCACATGGGCTTCAGCAGTTGTGGCTCGCGGGCTCTAGAGTACAGGCTCAGTAGTTGTGGTGCATGGGCTTAGTTGCTTCGTGGCATGTGGGATCTTCCTGGACCAGGGCTTGAACCCGTGTCCCCTGCATTGGCAGGCAGATTCTTAACCACTGTGCCACCAGGGAAAGCCCCTCAATTCACTCTTGATATCACTTGCAGCTTCAAGAAGAATTGCTTTATATGCCAAGGGCATCTCACCTCAAGCATCTGTGTCTTTCTGCCTAGAGACTTTCTCTGGCCTCAGGAGTGAGCTCAGCCCATTTGTGGGGCAGGGTCGAAGTGCCAGGAATATAATGGCTCAGAATAACCATCAATCAGTGAGGGATGAGTGTTGTGGATAAACCCTAGCTTCCTCACCCATCGTAGGGACAATTATGTCATCAGTTCTACATCAATTCCATCAACTCTCAGAATTACCCAGGGAAACTGAGCCCCAGTTGCCCACAGCAGTAACCCATTCATTAAAGCATTGACTTTTCTTCTTTCCTTTCCTTGTTTCACTTCTTTATCACACTTCGTGGGATCGCCTCCTAAATAAAGTCCTTATACCAAATCCTTGTTTTCGCTTGGTCTGCTTTTGGGAGAACCCAAGTAAGACAACAATTCATCTTTAATTTTACTTTTAAAGCAAAAACCCTTCCCAGCACTATATCCTAAGTCATGCTATTCATTGCCAAACAATCTAAAGGTTGCATATCTATTAGTTGTAAAATTTGTCTTGTGTCACAGATAGGATATTCACTCTGCTTAGGTTTTGCCTTTGAAGCACATGTATAGCCTTTGATTTTGTTTTGCTGTGAGGTGGAGTAGAAAGCTCCTGGCTTTGAAAGAAAAAAAATTACCTCTTTCTACCTAAGTAGTTTTGTCAGATTACTTAACCTGTCCAAGTGTCAGTTTTCTCATTTATGGACTGGGGATAATAATACCTACCTCTTAAGCCTGTGGGGAGGACTAAGTGAGGTTATGCCCTGAATACAGGGTCCAATTAAAAGTGGTTCATTCTTTTGTTTTAATATATTTTATTTTTATTTTATTTCTTTATTTATTTGGCTGTGTTGGGTCTTAGTTGCAGCACGCAGGATCTTCGTTGCGGCATGTGGGATCTTTGGTTGCGGTGCATGGGCTCTTTATTGCAGTGTGCAGGCTCTCTAGTTGTGGCAAGTGGGCTCCAGAGCGCGTGGGCTCAGTAGTTGCAGCACGTGGGCTCTCTTTAGTTGTGGCGCACAGGCTCCAGAGTACTCGGGCTCAGTAGTTGCGGCGCACAGGCTTGTCTCTAGTTGTGGCGTGCAGGCTCTAGAGCATGCAGGCTTAGTTGCTCCATGGCATGTGTGACCTTAGTTCCCTGACCAGGGATCAAACCCGAGTCCCCTGCATTGCAAGGTGGATTCTTGACCACTGGACCACCAGGGAAGTCCCAAAAGTTGTTCATTCTTAATATTGCCATTTGCAGTGACATGGATGAACCTATCACGTGAAGCAAGTCAGACAGAGAAAGACAAACGTTATATGATATCACTTACATGTGGAATCTAAAAAATAATACAAATGAATTTATTTACAAAACAGAAACAGACTCACAGACATAGAAAACAAACTTATGGTTATCAGAGGGGAAAGGGAAGGGGAGATAAATTAGGAGTTTGGGATTAACAGATACACACTACTATATATAAAATAGGTAAACAACAAGGACCTACTGTATAACACATGGAACTGTATTCAATTGTTTGTAATAAACTATAATGGAAAATAATCTGGAAAAAATATATATATAACTGAAAAAAAGTGGTTCATTTTTTAATGAAATAGATAAAACATCTAGCAAAATACCTTGCACATGTGTCTTAGTTCCTTTCTCCTTAACTTCTTTCCCTTAAAGTATTACCTTCTTTCTCTAAATAGTACCAAAAAGAAGAAAATAACAAAAGAGCTATCTAGGGCATATTCTTATTTGGACCATAAAACCGTCATGATTATTTTTCCTTATTTAGACATAAATTATTTATTTGCTCTTTAATACTCTTCCCTCCTATTCAGTTTATTCTTATTTCTCTCTCTGTCCTTTTTATCTTTCTCCTACCTTCCCTGCCTCAGTTTAACTTTGCCTGGTTTGTCACTGGTCTACTAGGACTATAATAATAATATTTTTCCAATTTAGTTTTAGAGTATTTTTGAACAGTTTAAAGTAATAAGACAGATTTCCTAGAATTTTCCTAAAAAGTGACAGAATCCCTTGCAAAATATTTCTAATAAAACATATATTTAAAAATCACAGCCTAGGGCTCATGTCCCTGTCCAGGCACTATGGATGTGTGTTTGGGACTTCCCTGGTGGTCCAGTGGTTAAGAATCTGCCTTCCAGTGCAGGGATGCAGGTTCAATCCCTGGTAGGGGAATTAAGATCCCACATGCTGTGGGACAACTAAGCCCACGTGCTGCAGCTGCAGAGTCCATGTGCTCTGGAGCCTGCACACCACAAATAGAGAGAAGCCTGAGCGCTGCAATGAAAGATCCCGCGTGCTGCAACTAAGACTCGACGCAGCCAAAAAAATGAAATAAATAAATAAATAAATAAATTTTAAGAAAATAAAATCAAAATCACATTAAACTGGTTTTCCATCACAGTTGTAGAAAAGTTGAAAAACTGATTTTGGAATTATAATAAGATTCCCAACACCAAGTTCATCTAAGCAGGAATTCTGAGTTCAACTCAGCATAAGAGATTGTTTTAATTCAGTTGAGTGTATCCTCACTAGTTTTGAACAATAAAAATGTTTACATCTGATGTTATAAGTCATAGGAGCAACTAATCTATTATTTCCACTCTAGGATACAATCTATATTTAGGAGTCTTGATGTCAGAGTTAAAGTGTCTTGACCATTTCAGATTTTTCCTGCCTTAGGATCAAAGCAGATTGCTGTATTGTATTTGTAAAACATCTTTGAGAGCAGGCCAATTGGAGGGGCTCCAGCTCTTACTCACACAAAAGCGTCTTGACCCCTTCCTCAGGTAAAAGTGCCATAGCCTGGAACAGACAATAGAAGCATTTTAAAGGGGATTGCTATCAACTTATCAGCAATTTTCCTCTTGTCTACATTCAGCTTTTTTAAAAAAATGTATTTATTTATTTATTTGGCTGCATTGGGTCTTCATTGCTGCACGCGGGCTTTTTCTAGTTGTGGCAAGCGGGGGCTAATCTTCATTGCGGTGCACAGGCCTCTCATTGCGGTAGGTTCTCACTGCATAGCACTGGTTCTAGGCACGTGGGCTTCAGTAGTTGTGGCACGCAGGCTCAGTAGTTGTAGCACATGGGCTTAGTTGCTCCGCGGCATGTGGGATGTTCCCGGACCAGGGCTCGAACCCATGTCCCCTGCATTGGCAGGCGGATTCTTAACCACTGCGCCACCAGGGAAGTCCTACACTCAGCTTTTCTATTTTTCATTGGTTTATCCCTTACTTTTGAAATCATTAAATTATTTTTTAAATCTTTAGCTTTATGTACTTTTATTCAAACTTTTTTGAATGCCAAATGGAAAGACATTTCAAACTTTTTTTCAAAGAGGCTCTTGCCTTTTCAAATTTCACAAGAAGAAAAAAAATTGGGGGCCATATTGAAGTATTTTAATAACTTGGGTGCAAATATAATACATATTCATATGTAGTCTCTACTATGCATTAGTCTTTTGTGCATTTAGAAAATGGAAAAGAGTACAAAGTAGCAAAAAAAATTCCAAGGAATAGTTTTACCACCCTAAGATAACCATCTTTTAAGAGTGTTTTATTGCAGATCTTTTCTGTGAACATAGACCCATACTTTGTTAAAAAAATAATAATTCTAAATGTAAATATGTAAAGTCCTATAATCTGATTTTTTTTCAACTAACACAGCATCATGAACAGTTTCCTATATCATTAAATATTCCTTTACATCACTTTCAATAGCTGCATCATATGTAACATCCTATGGCTGGACAAAAGCTTGACAAGAAAATCTGAAAATAGTAGTAAAGATTATAGGCTTTGGAAACAGATATAACTGGGTTTAAATTCTGAATCTGCCACTTACTAGCTTTATGATCTTAACCAAGATACTTAATGTCTCTGAATCCAACTTGTATTCTATAAAATGAAGAATAAATGAGACAATATATGTGAAATTCAGTATAGTACTTGATACATAATACATTTAGTAATTGAGAATTCAATAAATAATAAATAGATGCTATTATCCTATTTTTTACTTTTCACACCATTATAAAGAATGTTACGCTAACAACATTGTGCCTAATTGTTTGTGCATTTCTATGATTAATTTCTAGATATAAATTCTTGAAAATGAAATTGCTGGGCCAAAGTTTACATATATTTTGAAAGATTACCTACAAATTGTAAATCACCATTCTAACAATTCATACTTCCACTGGTACAGCATAGGTGTGCCTATTTCTCTGTTTCTTTCCCCAGATTGCCGATAGGATAGGGAAAAAGTTATATTTTGTAGGTTTAATGCATATGGCTTTGAATATTTTGTTGATAATTAAAAATATAATTAATGGTCATTTGTAGGTATTCTTTTGCAAGTGGACTGTTTATATTCAACACACATTTTTCCCCATTATTGTGTTTGTCCTCTTCTTAATGATTCCTAAGATTTTTGAGATACTTTTTGTTTACACATGTTGGGTAGTTTTCCAACTTTAACATGTTTTGATGTTTTTTGACATGCAGAAATTTTAAATATTTATGAAGCCAGATTTTACAATCCTTTACTTTAAATATTCTGTTTTTGCATGCAAAGCAAGCAAAACATTTTAAGATACTATACAAAAGAATATGCTTAAAGTTGTGGTCTTAAACAGGAGAGGATTTATGGGGGATAACTCTAGGATTTAATAATTTAAATATTTGAGAATATGTACTTTCTTAGTACTATAAAATCAAGTTCAGGTGGCAATTTTGAATTGTGTTGTGAGGACTTTGTGGAGATAGGGAGGAGGGCTAGGGGCACAGAAACATAATGAAAGTTTTGAGAATTTGCTTTTGTTAGGCACTGGGCTTGGTGCTTCAGATTGGTAAATCATTTAACTCTCAGACCAGCCCTATGAGATCATTAATCTACCTATTTTACGGTTTCCATTCATTTGACAAATATTTATTGAGCATAGTATCAGTTTTTAGATTTCCTTTTATAGGAAGTGAAAAAATAAATCCAAACTGGTTTGTACACAAAGAGAATTTATTTTATCATGAAAAAGTCTGGCAGTAGTTCTAACTTCCACGGTAGCTTGACCCAGGGCCCTAACTGGCCTCACGTGAGTCATGTGTCTCTCCCTGAGTCAATCACTGTGGTCAGGGGGTACAGTCAGTGGTCTCATTGGCATAGCATAGACAACATGTTCTCCCCTTGGAGCTTTGGGATTAAGTTCCTCTAAAGTGTCTGTACTGAGGGAGCAGCATAAACAAAGGCACAAAGATATGAAAACCTGAAACATCTGAAAAATTTACATGAACAGATAAGGCTGTCATTTTGTGTACCAGGGATTGGCTGAGATTAAAAAAAAACAATCAGAACTCAGTTCAACATAAACTGGACTCAGATGGTAGAAATTTCCATATCCATATTCTTTGCTGTGTAATTTGGACTGTGTTCTGAGGGCAGTGTCAAGGCCAGGAAGGGAACGGAAACCGCACACCTCAGATGGGACTCGAACCCAGCCAAAACTCAGATTGATACTTGAACCCCGGGGCTGAGACTTTTACTCAGCCAAAACTCAGATTGGAACTTGAACCCATGGGCTAGGACTCAAACCTACTGTCTTTTAATTGAGATCGGACACCTGGTCTCAGGACTTAGTGAAGCTCAGGCTCTTTATGTCTCAGTGCAGAAGGAATTCAGCAAGAGGCAAATTGATAGGTAAGAAGTGGATTTATTTAGAAAGATACACATTCTATAGACAAAATGTAGTCTGTCTCAAAAGGTGAGAGCAGCCCCGAGATATGGGGTGGTTAGTTTTTATGGGCTGGGTAATTTCACGGGCTACCAAGTGGGAGAACTGTTCCAAGTATTTTAGGGAAGGGCTGGGGATTTCCAGGATTGGGCCATCACTCTCTTTATGGCCTCTTATGGTCAGCCTCAGAACTGTCTTGGCGCTGGTGGGTATGTCATTTAGCTGATGTATTACAATGAGTGCATAATGAGGCCCAGACATCTACTGGAAGTCAAATCATCTGCCATCTTGGGGCAAATCGGTTCTAACCAGTTATGTTGTATCCTCAACAGCGATGTCATTCTTTTAAAGGTTGTGCCCTGTCCCCTTCCCTCCTGTTTCAGAACGAAGGAAGATAATAACAGGAAAGAATCTCAGGGTAGAATAATATTTGAGGAGTGAGAAGAGGAATAGGAGTCCATAAAGGAAAGTAATAAGAAAATTCTCAGTAAGGCAGAAGTAGGCAGGAGAAGTAGGAGAGAGTAGCATCCCTTGAAGCCAAGGAACATTTCAAGGAGCCAGAAGTCAACAGTGTCAAATTCAGAACAGAGGTCAAATAGCATAGGGTCTGAAAGATGTCCATTGGATTTTCAAATAAGAGAGATGGAATTAAGGGGCCAAAGAGCCCATTATCTAGAAGTAAGAGAGGTGATAGGCTAAAGGGAGGAGAGTTTGTGATCTAAGATGATCTATTAAAGCTCAAGATTTCAGAGTTTCAGTTTTAGTGGACAATGAAGTAAAGATAGCTTTAATCTGGGAGGTTAATGAGTGTTGAGGTGAAACTATTGACTTCATAAATTTAATATAGAGACTGAGAAAGATCCCAACTCCAGAAAAGAGAGAAATGGCTGGGAATTTGTTAATAAGTAGGTGTGGAGAGATGGTTGGCACAAACCTCATAAAAGGAAGCCTTTCCTAAGGAAGAAGAAAAATAGAGGTATGAAAGGGACAATAGGAAAGTTGAAGAATAATGACACTTCTCCCAGGCCTCATGGTTTGTGTGGGGCAAGAAAAGAAATGCTCCCTTTTCTAGAGAGGACAGAAGGTGGGGAAAGACAGGATTTCACCATTTCTGAATGGCTAAATAAAAATCTGAATATTTTCTGAACAAGATATAGTCAGTATGTAGTAAAGAATATATAATAGGGGCTTCCCTGGTGGCGCAGTGTTTGAGAGTCCACCTGCCGATGCAGGGGACACAGGTTCGTACCCCTGTCCGGGAAGATCCCACATGCTGCGGAGCGGCTGGGCCCGTGAGCCATGGCCGCTGAGCCTGCGCATCTGAAGCCTGTGCTCCGCAACGGGAGAGGCCACAACAGTGAGAGGCCCGCGTACCACAAAAAAAAAAAAAAAGGAATATATAATAAAGAATCTCTTGCCCAAAAAGATGCTCTGGACTTTGCCCTTGGCTTCTGGGAGGTAATCTCTGGGTCCTAGGAGTATTGTATCTGATAGAGTGTCTTTGTTTGCCTAGGGGCCTTGGGTCACACTGGATAGTCCAACAATGTGAGTTAGGTGGAGGGCTGGCTCCTCCCGCATAGTCTTAGGGGTGGGGAATGACCACTCCAGAAAGACCAACAATGTGACTTAAAGTGGGGGCTTTGGATCAGTCAACCTGGAGACTGAGATTAACCCTGTAGGCAATTAATCAGTCAGTCACGCATATATGATGAACCTCCACTAAAAACTCTGGGCACAAAACTCAGGTGAGCTTCCCTGGTTGGCCATGCTCCTTATGCATTGTCATACATCGATACTGGGAGAGTAAGCTGTTCCTGACCCTAGGAAAAGAACAAAAGAAGCTCTGCATTTGGCACTTCTCCTGGACTCTGCCCTATGTGTTTTTTTCCTTGGTTGATTTTAACCTGTATCCTTTCCCTAATCTTGAGTATAATGGCTTTCAGTGAGTTCTGTGAGTCCTTCTAGCTAATTATTGAACCTGAGAGTTCAAACTTGGTGTCAGAAGTGAGTGGTCTTGGGGAAGATGCCCTCTAACTTTGTGGTTGGCCTAAACACCTTGCAGGAGGAAAAAGTCTGCAGATACTACTTTCTTTGCTTTCTTATATTGGTAGAATAGAGTTTATGTTTTAAGATAGTGTTGTTTGTTTATGTTTTAAGACATTGTATACTTTTAAAATAAAACATTCATTAGACTCTTTTACACAATATTTATCTATAATAGGTTCATGAGCTCATTTAGTAAATACCTGTTGAATTTAACTGAGAGCAGTTAAGGAAGTTAGGAAAGAATCCATTTAAATTGTTTCTGGTGTACATTTTTTTTTTTTTTTTTTTGCGTTACGTGGGCCTCTCACTGTTGTGGCCTCTCCCGTTGCGGAGCACAGGCTCCGGACGCACAGGCTCAGCGGCCATGGCTCACGGGCCCAGCCGCTCTGCGGCATGTGGGATCTTCCCGGACCGGGGCACGAACCCGCTTCCCCTGCATCGGCAGGCGGACTCTCAACCACTGCGCCACCAGGGAAGCCCTCTGGTGTACATTTTATCAAATGTTTTTTATTAAAGAGAAAATACTTTGTTATATTAATGCTTAATAATTGTATAATATTGGGCAAATCACATAATTTCTTTGCTTTTGATCATTTCTAAAATTGAAGATAATACCATTCTCATACATAGTAATTAAAGATTAAGGATTAATGAAAGATGAAGCATTGAATGAGAGATGTTATTAAAAATTTCTAGTCTAGTATCTGGCACATAGTTGTGTTCCATAAATATTAACTGATATAATGATAATATTCTAAGAATTTTATATAAGATTCATGTTTTATAAATTTTATTGACTAAAAATTGGTAAGTGGCTAACAATTCTGAACTCAATTCTCCTTTATTTAAGAAGCTAATTTCACCTTTGTGCAAATTTGAGGTGAAGGCATTATAATAATGTTAGTCAAATGTCCACTAGATTCTATTTACCAATTCCATACAAATCATTGTACTTGAATGGATATGGTTTTAAAAATATGATAGAATTAAACTACCTTATACTTTTATCATTGAAAATCTTATATTTAAATAAATTGATTCCAATTTTTTCATACATTGGCTATGAATAACAATTTCTAACTCAATTTTTATTACTACATAGTTAGAACTACTTTTTTTGCCAAGTTCTGTCATTGCCACTAGCATGGACTTGTGTTGTGATGATTAATGCTGTTTTCTAAAGCTTTTACTTCTATTTGGATTTGCATCAGTTAAGGCACATTCCTGAAATAGTTATCAATATAACTCTTGACTAAAAAATTAATCATTGTTGTAGAAATGCTCCACCATTCTTGAGCAAATCAAGAATGTTTTCAAGTCAGTCATTTTTAGATTATTATTCTGTGGTGTGTATGAATGGTGTAGTGTGTGTGTGTGTGTGTGTGTGTGTGTGTGTGTGTGGCCAAACCTGCTATACAACTTGTAAAATACAAGGGTGATCTTAGCAATCACACGGGCGGTTTCTTGGCCTCAGGAGTAAGAATGGGTTTTCTTTTCTTTGTTTGTTTGTTTAATGTCATAAGTCATGAAAGCAGTCTTTCATCAAGTATTCAAAAATAGATTGTCAACTTCCATTCAGAGCTGCACACTGCATGGAGGAAGCTTTAAGCTTCTTTTTGAAATTCTGCGTTTCCAAGAAAGTACAAAAGGAAGAAGGAAATAAAGAGAAGCAAAGTCACTGCTCCCCACTTCTTTTTACTTGATTTTCTTCTTTTCTTAACCTCTCTCTCCTTCCAGTCTTCAGCATAATAGTTTTTATATCCGTAAGGGTTTGGTGAGTCATTTTGGCTTTTAGTGCCAGAAGTATGGGGTCGAAAACCCCTTGGAGGAGAGAGAACTCTGCTCTCAAGACCTTTTCAAGGTAAGGAAAGCTCAGGAAACTGTTTCTGTGGACACAGGACACATTGCCAAGGGGCTAAAGTGAGCAGAAAAGACCTACCAGAGCCAGAAGAGAAAAGAAAGAAGTAGATGCCATCTGGGGAGGTGGAGGCGCTGGAAGCCTGGAAATTAAAATTTGTATGGAGATGGAAGGCGAAATAAGAAATTCATAGCTTTGGGGCTTCCCAGGTGGTGCAGTGGTTGGGAATCTGCCTGCCAATGCAGGAGACATGGGCTCAAGCCCTGGCCCGGGAGGATCCCACATGCCACGGAGAAACTAAGCCCATGTGCCACAACTACTGAGCCTGTGCTCTAGAGCCTGCGAGCCACAGCTACTGAAGCCCGTGCACCTAGAGCCTGTGCTCCCAACAAGAGGAGCCACCGCAAAGAGAAGCTCGCGCACCGCAACAAAGAGTAGGCCCCGCTCGCCGCAACCAGAGAAGAGCCTGTGTGCAGCAACAAAGACCCAATGCAGCCAAAAATAAATAAAATTAAATAAAATTAATTAATTTAAAAAAATAAAGAAATGCATAGTTTTATTAAGTCTTAGACCCTTCCTGCCCTGGTCGCAGTAATTTCTCCAGTGAGATCTGACTGGGGAGGGATTGGGTGAGAGGCGTGTCACCATCACGCTGGGTTGCGGGCTTGCTCTCGCCGCGCTTTCTCAGATAAGTGTGGGCTGCAGGTGGGAGGCCGGCCTCAGGGGCTTTTCCCAGGTTCCTTGAAAAGACCTTTGCTTCTTCTATACTTAATTTTAAAGAGCTTCCTCAATCAAAACATCTTTGATATTTTGGCTTCCTATTTAAGGATCGTAGGCATAGAGTGAGCAGGGCCCTTGTTTTCCATGTGCACCTGTGCACCTGTGCCCTGCCGGCAGTTCCTGCGGTGGAGGCTCCCTGGGGAAGCAGAACTGGAGGGCGGGCATGTGGTGCAAGCCGACTCTGGGCTGCATAATTGGTGCACTTCAAACTTCCCAAAACAGACAGAACGGGCCTGGACCCGTCTGGCTGGTATTGATCACTCCTGCAAAAATTTTGGTGGGATTTCGAATTTGCCAATGGATTCTTCCAATCTTTATCTCATTGTTTGCCCACAGTAATACTCCCCAGAACATATACATCATACTTTTAAAACATTTTTGATATTTGCCATTAGAATCTTACCATCCAACCTCAAATTGGTTGGCCGGCAAATTTTAGTATAGTAATGTTTGAAAAAGAAGAGGCAATTTCCTCTCCCACTCTCTTATAACAAAAAGGGGACAAGAAATTATATGGTGTGGATCTATGCACGTAGGCCAGCTTTAATAATTAATTCTTCTAATAATGAGTTTTTAAATTAGTTCTCGTGATTTGTGGGCTGTATTAGTTTTCTGGGGCTGCCATAACACCATACCACAGATGGTGTGACTTAACAGTAATTTATTCCTCACAATTCTGGAGGCTAGAAGTTCAAAACCAAGGTGTCTGCAGAGTTGGTTTCTTCTTAGGCCTCTCTCGTGGCTTGCAGATGGATGCCTTTTCCCTGTGTCCTCACATGGTCTTTGTGCGTATTGTCTATGTCTTAATCTTCTCTTCCTATATGACACTAGTCATAGTGGATCAAGGCCCACTCTAATGACCTCATTTTAACTTAATTACCTCTTTAAAATAAAGGCCCTCCCTCCAAATACATCCACATTCTGAGATACTTGGGATTAGGGCTTCAACATACAAATTTGGGGGTGACATAAGTCAGCCTATAATATTAGTCATTTATCAACATTTTAGACTAAAAAAAAAATTCCCTTGTGTGTGTACTTGGAATGTGAGGTAAAGAAATTCAGCCAGTTATCTCATTATGGAGCAAAAAGTAATCATTTAACAGAGTGCTTACTATGTGTTCAATACAGTGTTTAGTGGACTGTGTCAGGTACAAGTATAAGACAGAGGCCTTGCCTGCAAGGAGTAAACATTTGAACTGGTAAAGCCAGATAATGGAGTAAATTTTAATTTGAGCCTCCCCATTTTCTAGACAGTTGCTCAGTCCTGCTCTTTAGTTTGTGAGTTTAGAGCCACTTTCAGTTTTCCTAAGTTCTTCCTTTAATAGGAGACATTTGCAACTTGCTGAAGAAGTCTTCTTAGCAGAGCCAGTTATGTTGGCAATGTTGGGCTTTTTGTTTGGTTGGTTTTTGACTTTTATTTTCAAAGTGCTAACTGTTAAAATGAATTAATGCTCTTAAAAGTAACTTTTTAGTTTGGTATTGTTATTTTTAGTAACAACTCAGTCTCTAATGTGCTTATAATGTTGGTCTTGCAACCTTGAAATTGTTTGTTGATGTAGCCAAGTCTTTGCAGTGAGGCCTGTGGATGATTTACTATGAGAGTGACTGGGGATTTTACTCTGCTCTAGTTGGCAAGTTCTCTATTTCATTGTGTTCTTTTTCAAAAAACTGTCATTAATGAGCCAGTAATTAAGAACATAAATCCAAGTTCCCTTTGAAAATAATTTTACTGAGTTTAGATTTGGCAAGAACCAAATTTTATAATTCACTCAACTTCATATTTCATCCCCAGTAAATCATCATGAATTAATATCATCCATTACAGATAAACTGGGATTACTCCCCCTAAACCATTTTATTCAGAGACATCTCCAAACTAAATTATAATTTTCAGATCCCAGTTAGGTGTAAAATCCTTTGCCTGGTGCTGAGATTCAAAGGTAGGTAAGTCAATTCTTGCTTTAAATGAGCTTTTAACACAGTGAGGAAGAAATTTGTCAAATGGTAAATCTCTATAGCACAATGTGCCAAGTTCTATAATGAAGGACAGAGTATAATAGGAGCACACAAGGAAATGAAACTGTCACCAGGACAAAGAATGAAAGAATGTCAAGCAATTTGTATTTAAGAAGTGAGATCATCTCTTTCACCCCTAGTTAATATATCAGTTGAAAGGGGGATGAGTAGATCTATTTACTTGAACACAAACTAATTTTGTTTTTGGATGAGTCTCCAGTATGGCAACATAGTAATGCTTATCAAGGTAGTGTCCCTAAACATTACTATATATTCAAGGCCTACACTAACACTTTATGGGACAATGAGTTTTAGTTTCTGTTCACTGAACTCAGAATAAGAATTTAATAAAAAATTGAGAAGTAAAATTATGAGAAAATTAGAGAAGGGAAGGAAACAAGATAATAGATGACATGGTACAGAGGATACTGAATTTCTGGATTAAATTAGAAGATACTGGATTACTGGATTAAAATAGAAGATACTGACTTGCTGAATACTTATTGTTTCCCAAGTTCCAAGCATTTGGTACAGGTATAATTGAAGAAATATACTGTGAAGGAAGCAAGTAGGCCATAAGACGTATGGAAACCATTGGTGATTGCATAGTGGAAGGTATGCAGAAAAAACCAAAATGATATGCATATGAGGAACATGCATTTTGCAGAATTTATACGTAATCTCACCATCTTAACCCTAACTGATAAGTGTATCATTACTTATATTACTTCTTTTCTTATCAAACACTTAATGTGTCACTTGTATTCACTCAATTAAACCTCATAACCCCATGAAGTAGGTCCTCCTATTATTCCCATTTTATGGATGGGACAACACAGAAAGGTTAGGCAATTAGCCCACAGTCATACAGCTGGTAAGTAGCAGAGCCAAGGATTCAAACCCAGGCAGTCTTATTTTAGAGTCCATGTTCTTAACCAGTATACTATGCTGCCTTTCTAAGTTTGAAGGTGGGAGAGAAAGCAATGTTTTTTAATGCTATGGCTTGATCTAGAAGAACCTCAAGAGGACTCTGTCAAAGATTTATGTATACTCATAAATGTAAATGCAGGATGAAAGCAAGTGTAGCATTTACTGTTTTCCATTTCCTCTATGGCTGATGGTTAATTCATTTATTCAGTTTGTTAGGTATTAGGGATGCAAAGATGAATTAGACATGGTTCCTGCCTTCAAGAAACAGTATAGGGGGGAATAAAGTATATCAAATGCTTTAATAAACTGTGATTAAGTACTAGGATAGCAGTATACATAGACTATCATGTGAACACAGACGTTGGACATCTAAATCACAGTGTATCAGGGAAAGCCTCCCAGCGGAGGTGTTATTTGTATTGGGTCTTGAGAGATGAATGGGACTTAGAAATACAGGGAATGGATAACAGCATTGTAGGCAGAGGGAACTGCAAAGACAAAGCAACAAGTAAAGGAAAATACAACACATTCAAGAATTGCAAGTTGTTCATTAGGACTGGAATATCAAGTATACGTGAGGGAGAGGCAGCTGAGGTTAAAGGCTTAGTCAGAGGCCAAACCATGAGCCTTGCATGATAAATCAAGGAGCTTGACCTTTGTCCTGAAAGCTATAGGGAGGCGTTGAAGCTGCAATCAGGGAGGCATGTGATTGTATTTTTCTTGAAAAGAATAATTCAGGCAAAAGTGAAGAATAAAATGGATAGGATGGAACAAATGTACAGATATATTTTGAAACTACTACAATAATCCCGACAACAAGTTATGGAATCTTAAACTGAGGCAATAGCAATGTGAATGGATAAGAGGAAGAAAACCAAAAAGATATGTAGGATGTAGCATATACAAGAGAAAGTGACTGTTGTATACTTAGGGAAAGGGTGGGAGGGAGTTTTCCAGGAGAGTGGTGACAAAATTCTGGTTTGGGGAATGGCTGAATCACAATGGCTTTAAAAAATAGATCCCGGGTCTTTACCTCCATAAATCCTGACTTAGTGGATCTGAGGTGGTAACTGGGAATTTGTATTTCTTCAAACCGTTTGAGTTCATTCTGCAGTGTAACTAGGATTGAGAACCATACAACTCCTAAGTTTATGGGCTGGTTGCCTAAGATACAATCTGTGTGATAATAAAGAGATGCCTATGTGATAATAAAGGTTGGAAGAGATTTTTGGCTAAGGGAGCAGAAGAATGGATTTACTTTTAGACCTACCTTTGGGCTACCTGTGGGAAATCTGGATTGAGTGAGGTATATAGGTTTGGAACTCAGAAGAGAGATTTTCTATAGAAATAAATGGTATTTACTTCCAAACCCATGGTTTGGGTTTGGAAGCTCATCCTGGAAGAATATATGGAATAGTGGAAAAGATGGCTGAACATTTAGGAACACTAGTATTTAGGAAGCAGTCTGAGAAAGAAGAGCAAGTTGAAGACATTGGCAAGGAATGTTCAGAGAAGGCAAGAAGATGTGACTGTTGTCACAGAAACCAAGAGAAGGGAGACCCACAGAAAGGCATGGTCAACATTAGCAAAAGTTATAAAAACTCAAATAAGGTAAATAAGAGCAGAAAAGTGCCCACCTATGTATAAGATGGTGACCCTGGTCACTTATGAGAGCAGATTTAGAGGACTAGTTTAAGAGGAAGTCAAATGATGGCTGACTGAGAAGGAAAAGGGATGTAAAAAATTAGAAAACCTAAGTATAGACAACTAGCTTAAGAAATTTGGCAATAAAGGGAAGATGAGAGAGAATAATGGCTAGTAAGGTTAGAGGAGGAATTTTTTCCTTTTTTCTTTTTTTAAATAGAAGAGACTTGAACATGCTAAGGAGAAGAAATTGGGGAAGAAAACCAATGAAAGATAGAGGAAAGAGGGGATAAAAAATGGAAGTAATTCTTTTAGGAGGCCAGAGGTGGTAGAACCTAGAGTATTTGGGAGGGATTAGCTTTGGATGAGAGAGGAAACACTTCTATTAAAATTAAAATACAGGTGAGATGGGAATGGATGCCGATGAGACATTGATATGAGAAGTGGAAGTTGAAGAAGTTCTTACCTGAAATAGGAGAGACTATTTGCCTTGCCTAGGAAGAGGGGTGTCACAAGAAAAATATCTGCCAGGTGCCAACTTACTCAATAAATTTAGTAGAATACCTAGCACAGTGTCTTTCATGTAATAGAGTTAGTAGCTGGAGGCCAAATGAAATGTTTGTCATTAAATGAAAATGTATACTCATAGAAATAGGACAATGAAGCAGAACTTATGCCCATAGAAGTATAAATATGAAGCAGAAGTATGAAGTCAATATGCTGGTTTAAAATAGACATTAAGGGCTTCCCTGGTGGCACAGTGATTGAGAGTCCGCATTCCGATGCAGGGGACACGAGTTCGTGCCCCAGTCCGGGAAGATCCCACATGCCACGGAGCGGCTGGGCCCGTGAGCCATGGCCACTGAGCCTGCGCGTCCGGAGCCTATGCTCCGCAACGGGAGAGGCCACAAGAGTGAGAGGCCCGCGTACCGCAAAAAAAAAAAAAAAAAAAAAAAAGAAAGGACTGAAACACAGAAGGTCAAATTGAGGAACGTTTAATACAGTAGATGCATTTTGCATCAAAAGATTAGTTTTTACTTCATGCAAAAGCCGTTGGGATGCATCGTCAAATTAGACCTGATATTCCTTTGCTCTCAGCATTTACTTGAAGAGACACAGCTAGGTCCTTGGAGCCCTTGGTATAATGATGAAAGCAAGCAAGTTAGTCTGTAGTGTTAGTCTCACCTCCACTTTCTCCCAGTGCCCTTCCTCCACTGGGAACCATTGGCACATTGCCAAAGACCTATGAAAGCATTTGCAGACTGAAAAAGGAAGTATTGGTTCCAAAATATGAAAATAAAACTGCAAAACTGAAACTAATAACATTCCATCAATTTCATTAAGTGTCAAATTCCGTATTCTTCACTTCAAAGAAACCCATGATATGCACAGTGACTTGCCAGAAATCATATCATAGCTAAATAACTTACTCATAGCAAAATAATTTTAAATCAAAAACATAAAAATTCTTTCAAATTGCAGCTCTGTGTGCGTGTGTGTGTGTAAAAAATGAGATGATGTGGTATAGCTTAAAATGTCTGATGTGCTGTTAAAGATGAGGGACTCTAAAAGTAAGATGCATAAGACTTTTACCCTTTAAAAGGACCTGCTTTCCATCCCTTTCACAGTAAGCAGCATGTCTCAGTTCCCTCATGTAATTTTTACCTTCCCCAAACTTGGAAATGCATTCGTTTCAATATGCCGGTTCCTCTAGTTATTTACCTCTCTCATTTAGAAATAGAAACATTTGTCCCCAATAAAATAAATTTTGGTGAGAAATATAGCATCCTTCCCCATACTTGAAGTCATATTATGTTTAAGGGAAACACAGAAACTAAAATTCCTGAAGTTGTTTTTAGGTTATATAAGAGGGGTGGTTCCTGAATCTGAAAAGACAGTATATAGCATCCAGATAATCTCTATTCTCTTCCAAAATCTCTCCCCTCCTCTCCTGTAGGAGACCCAGAGAGTCTGAGGCATTCACACTGTGCTAACACCCTTGCCCTGCCTCTCTCCTTTCCAACCTGCAACCCAAGGTTATGTGGTTCACAACAAGGCAGGCTATCTGCCCACAGCCTCATAGCCCACAAAAGCCCTTTGTCACACTGGATTACATCATGGGACAGAGGTGAAGTATTTAGATGTAGCAAAATGTCAGAGGGCATGCTGGGATGGAAAGACACTAGCAGAGCACCAGGAATTCACTCCCAGGGCAATAGGTAGTAAAGGAAAGAAAGTAGAAAAGAGAGCTAAAAGAAACCAAGTACAAAATAATATGAGCTTTTGGCATAGGATTCTTAATTCTTGTCTTTTCATGCTTTATTGTCTCTGTGTGATATTTATTGAATAATATACAATATGGGAGACATCGCATAAAATTTTTTTGAGCTAGAAAGGACCTTAGTGTTGACATTGATGTTCATTAGAAATATTAATGTATTAATAAAAGTATTAATAAAAATAGTTTCTGTGAACTTTTACATTTAAATGCCGCTGGAGCCCATTCAATTCACTGAGCAAAGATGTGTCAAATGCATAAATGTCTACTCAAGTTTTAAAAGTAAATAAAATACAGGGAGATTTGGGTTAATATTCCTGATCCTTGCCTCCACTCTGCCCCTAGCTAATTTGTATTGCATTGTAAGGTACTTTGTGGCTTTTAATTTTCTCATCCAAAAGTGGAAATAAATTAGACCAAGTCCTGATGACTGACACTCAGGTCCCCAAAACTAATGTGGACCATCTGACCCCAGATGAAATTTTCAGCAAGTTAATTAGCTGGAAAATAAGAACTATTATGGCAACAGAACCTCACCAGTTTGTTTGCTGCTCCTTCTGTGTGACTGATTGTCTTCTAAGTGCTGTATTAACAGTTTTGGATCATTGACCAATTTAATTTGAATGTAATTCTATAAATGTGAGCTCTTCTTATTTACTTTCATTAAAATTAAATCATGACAAAAAGAAAATAGGTATAAATCAAGCTGCATGCCCTTGCTTCAGGTATGAGTCACATCTGGTTCTCATACAGTAATCTTGAAGTTTCTCCAACTCACCTTTATCATACATTTAAAAATTCCTGGGGCCCACATGCTTCTGGGAATTCTGATCATATGAGCTTCTATCTAAAAAACTTGCATACCTCTACAATTCTGTGGTTTATTCCATGATCTATACAGTTCTTTTCTTTACCTAAAACAGTATTGTAAAGGTCGATCTCTTAATTTATGCCTAAATAATTGATTATATGTTTAAATTTAATTGCTTTGGAGATTTATTATTTTTCCCCCTCCTTTTAAAATAGGAATTTACTGACTGACAATGGCAAAAAAAATCTTAGAGAAGTTAAATATTCTGGATGAGCAAGCAAAGACACTCTTGGCCATAAGAGCAAAGGTTTGTAAAATATAGGCTAAAATTCAATTTTCCATTAAAAGGTTATCATTTCAAATGTGAACTTTTTTAAATTTCTTAGTTAATGATGCATTAGTATGAGGCTACAAACCAATTTGTAAAAAACAAATAATTATATTAGTTGAAAGAGTCATCTATGTAATACTCTAAAGAATTAATTAAATATACAAGGTAACTTTTACCTAGCTGCCGTATTTGGTTATGATGTATCTAACCTGCTTAAAAAAAAATCCTGGGTTTCCCTGGTGATGCAGTGGTGAAGAATCTGCCTGCCAATGTAGGGGACACGGATTTGAGCCCTGGTCCGGGAAGATCCCATGTGCCACAACTAAGCCCATGCACCACAACTACTGAGCCTGTGCTCTAGAGCCCACGAACCACAACTACTGAAGCCCATGTGCCTAGAGCCCGTGCCCCACAACAAGAGAAGCCACCACAGTGAGAAGCCCGCTCACCGCAACCAAGAGTAGCCCCCGCTTGCCGCAACTAGAGAAAGCCCGCGCGCAGCAACAAAGACCCAACGCAGCCAAGAATAAATAAATAAAACAAGTAAATTAAAAAAAAAAGAATCCTAAGCAGTCAAATAGTAAATATGACTACTCCTATAGTTCTTACTAACCTGTTAAACATAAAAACTTGTTTAGCTGGTTCATTAAAAGGAAGAAAATATTTGGTATAGCTACCAAATTAGAAATAAAGTTCATAGAAAATAATTAAACTAAAAAGGGTGAGTCTCTTATAAAATTCAATATAAAATATTAATAAAGAATACAGTTCTGAAACACCAGATTTTTTACCATATGTGAGCAATCTGTAAAATAATATAACAATGTGAATAAATGAGGCATATATAAGGAACAATAGAGTCTGAGAAATCAAGGAAGACATCACAGAGAGGAACTCTTAAGTGAATGAACATATTTGCAATTTGAAAATGAAAACGTTGGTGTTTGAATAATAATTTGGTTTCTTTTTAATTTTTCATAATTATCTCCTTTCATTCAGAAAATAAAGGAATACTGAAAAATGGAATAAATTAATTCTGTTATAGCTATCAAAATTTTGAATAGCAAACCAGGGGTAACTTAACTAAAGCAAACCTTTTAGACTTTGACACCCCAAAGTTTGTTGCTTTTTTATTTTTTGTTTAAAATGAATTGTAATATACTTTAAAAAATATAATCAGAGATAAATCTATTAAATTTGTCATGAAATTCCCTTTTACATAAAATTTTAAGTTATAATTAGTAATAATAATTCTTACTTTTCCTGGGAGCTTAGTTTGGGCAAAGCATTTCCACATATTTTCTCATTTTGTGTTACTATTCATGTGTTACTGATAGAAAATTCTCTGGAGATTCTTCTGAAAGTATATATAATCATTTTTAAAACCTTTTCTTAATTTTCAAATTATATTTTTGGAAACAAGTTAAGCAACATATAGATATGTATAAAGAAAATTATACAAAGGAAAATTATATAAAGAAATATTAATAGTCTTTGGCCTCTTCCCTCTAATCCTTTCCTCTGAGACAGACACATTTTAGCAGTTGAAGTTTATTCATCCACATCTTTTGTACTCTTACAAAGATATACAAGTATGAATATCTGTATGTATACATACATTTATCTTTACTTACAAATATCCATAATATAAATATACATGTACATATATACATATACATTTATGAAGGTGGATTATCTATTTTTTTCTATTGACAAAAAAAGAAATATAGTATATCAATCACTTTGGTAATTGTTTTTTAATCTTTTAAAAACTTTTATTTTGAAATAATCATAGACTCACAGGAAGTTGCAGAAATAGTACAAAGAGTTCCATGTGCCTTTCACCCAGTTGACCCTATCGGTGACAACTTACAGAGTTGTAGTTCAATAGCAAAACCAGTATGAGTCACATCCAACATTGACACGGGCGTATTACTGTTAACTAGACTACAGACTTTATTGAGTTGTCACCATTTTTTAACCTTCATTCATTTGGGTCTGTAGTTTTATGCAATTTTATCCCGCTACAGATTTACGGAAATCACCGCAATCAAGACACAGCACACTTCCATCCTATGAAAGTACTCCCTCATGTTACTTCTTTATATTTGTATCCATGCCCTCACCTCAATTCTCTGTCTCTAACCCCAGCAAGGACTAATCTGTTCTCCATATCTATAATTTTGTAATTTTGAGAATGGTATATAAATGGAATTATTCAGTGTGTAAAATTTTGAGATTGACTATTTTACTATGCCCCTGAGGTCCGTCTAAGTTTTTGCATGAAGCAATAGATTTTTTTTTTTTTTTTTTTTTTTTTTTTTTTTTTTTTTTGCGGCACGCGGGCCTCTCATTGTTGTGGCCTCTCCCGTTGCAGAGCACAGGCTCCGGATGCACAGGCTCAGCGGCCACGGCTCACGGGCCCAGCCGCTCCACGGCATGTGGGATCTTCCCGGACCGGGGCACGAACCCGTGTCCCCTGCATCGGCAGGCGGACTTCAACCACTGCACCACCAGGGAAGCCCAGCAATAGCTTTTATATGATAAATAATATATAAATTTTATTGCTGAGTAGTATTTCATTATATGGATGTACAGAGTTTCAACTGGTCACCCATTGAAGGACATTTGGGTTGTTTTCAATATTTTACTTTTAAAAATGAAGCTGCTAAAAAAAATAAGATGAAGTAAAACTGCTATGAATATTTGTGTACAGGTTTTTGTATGAATGTAAGTTTTCATTTCTCTGGGGTGAATGCCCAAGAGTGTGATTGCTGGTGCAGGGTCTGTCTCTCAGACTCAACAAGGTCAGAGCCACAAGCTTTGGTTTAAGTTCCCCCTCCTTGTGCGTCAGTCCAGAAATTGCCTCCAAGAAGTAAGCTAGGCTATTGTAGGGTTTACCTAATTTGTTTCCCTTTCTTCAGGGATCATGGCCCTGCTCTGCCTGTTTCCTAATGCCTGATGGTAGTTGTTTTCACATACTTTGGCTGGTTTTTCTACTTGTGTAGAGCAGAAGGGCAATTCCTGTAGCACTTAATCCCTCACTGGCAGAAACAGAAGTTCCCATATCCTTTGACTTCTTTTTCAAGTTTTTTTCTCTTTATTCCTCTGTGCTGTGCTCTGACAGAATGTATTAAAGAAGATTTTCGGCTCCTAACTCACTCTTTAGCTTTACCCTTTTCCCTCTTCAGTCCATCTATATAAATATTTGAACAAAGTTCTCTTTTGATTGCTTTCTTAACTCTATTTCTGGCTCATGTTCCACCATGTGTGTGGCTCCAGGGAGAAGAGCAGGTTGGAGAGAGCTGCCAGCTGTAGTTCCAATAACTCTATGTATCAATATTGTCTTTGCTAAATATATAGGTCATTCTTAAATTCTGGACTTTAGATTTTGGAGGGAGACTTCATGATCATCTAGTCCAACACCCTCATTTCACAGATAGAAAAAGAGTTGGTACACAAGGCCTCCAGTTTTCAGTCTGCATTATTTTTCTATTGTTGCCTGCCACATAAATTTTGTGTGTGAGTGTGTGTATGTATGAAGTGAGATTAATTTTGTCCTTTCCATACCAGATTTTCCTTATATGAAAAGTGCTCCCTTTTTCACTGAGTTATATTTTGGATTTGCTGCAGAAAAACTGCCTTCAGAGTGAAGTAAAGAAAAAGATTTCAGTGATACCCCTGACATTTGATTTTCAGTTGGAATTTGAAAAGGATATTGCTACCTCCCTATCTGAGGCAGAATCAAAGATCACAAAAGACAGGTCATATGGCATTAAAAAAACAAAAAGGTAATCATCATAACTACCTCAAACTTTCAGTTTGAACTTTTGAAGCATTATTTTATATTTGTCTTAGATTATGCAATCTATATTAAATGTAAGCTTTGTCAAACAGGTATATTTCATAATGGTTATGAGTTATAATATGCTAGATTAGCATTCTGAATATTCCTAGTTTATAAAATATTTATTATAATATTTCACTATTACAGATGATAATTGTATATAGTAATTATAATTCCAGATTTTTAAAGAAAGACTTCTTGAGCTTTATTATATTGCCTCAAATTAATGTCAGGATTTATTTCAAACTTTAACCAATATACTGCAAAAAAAAGGTAAACCTAGAAAACTAAATAAGGCAGTTTCTCTGTGTACTTACAAGGGGTAGCCTGAATATGTAATAATTGGTCTTTCACTGGCATTGTGTATGTATGTAATGCTATATAATTTTCTAGGCATCAGAAATGTGGAGGAGAGCCCAGACAAAAGAAATACTCAGGTGTAGAATCAATAGGACTTCAAATCAATTGGACATTGGTGGTAGTGTGTTCTTACCTCATTTATTCTGTAGTAAATCAGTGTATTAAGTGCAGTTTTACAGATGCCAAACCCAAGTCTTGATGAAGTAAAATAACTTGCCCAAAGTCACAAAGCTAACAAGTGGCAGAAGCTGGATTTAGACATAGCAGTCTGATTTCTGAGCCTATGCTCTTATCACTACCACATTCAACAGAATGATTTCCAGCTTTTGGTCTTGGTGTACTAGATGTATTTAGGTGGAGATCATAGGATGAAAAGCAGATTGGAGTGGATAAGAGATTAGAGTGAGAAATGCTGAGCTTTATTTTGGATATGTTAAGTTTTAGATGCCTGTGGGGCATCCAGGTGATGGTGTCTAGAAGACAATTGGACAAATGTGTCTTAATCTAAAGTAAAACAAGATCATTTAGACTCAAAATACAGTTTACTCAGATTTTTGTTGTTTATGATTTACCAGGATGTCAGAACATGTTTCCATTGTGCAGCCATAAGAAAAAGGAGTTTGTTCCTAACACAAATAAATATTAGTGGTTTATGTAATTCAGCTTTATCACAAACTTCTTTCACTACTACTTTGTTTTTATGTAGATACAGCCAATACTTTTACTTTGAAATCATTTATAGAACTATCCATGTTAAAATAGAATATTTTAATAATACATAGAAAAAGTTACATAAAATGGAAGTTGGGCATGTAGAGAAGGGAAAAATAATATCTTATTATATATTATGTATTATATAATTGTAATTATATATATTTTATATTTGTATATATTTATATTTTTGAATTTATATATATGTATATCATTATGTGATAGCATAATATATGGCTAATGACCCATTAGACACATTTAAAGATAACGTGCAGTGTGTTTTATGACAGTATTTTCCAGGATGATACTGTTGCTTTCCCTTTCCTTTCTGTAGTTTATAAGTAGTTTATAAAGGCATCATTGATCCTGTCTTTAGTGATGATATCAATAGCTGAGTGATGTTCCTTTTGAGTTGTTTAAGTCTGGCTGAGTTGAAGTTTGAAATCAGAGTCTAAAATAAAGACAAACAGGCACATATTTTCAAGATTTAAAGACCAAGTAAATTTTGCTTGCTCGGTGCTCAGAGGACCAAAACTATCACACACACACACACACACACACACACACACACACAAGTACAGGAAAATGTCAAGAATTTACACAAGAATTAGGGTGTAACCTAGGCCAAAAGAAAGAAAATTTGGTTGAAGAAATTAAGAGGACCTGGTACATACAGATAAGTCCAACTGGCAGCATATCTAGGCTCTGAGTTTTTCTTTTAAGACCACTTCTAACATTTGCCTCTTTTCAAGTAGCTTTTTGGCAATTTTGTACTGTCACTCATGCTTGAATGATTGGCCCTAAACCAAGTTCAAATAAAGAATTCTACAGACAACTTCATTTTAATTTTTGTTAACAGTAGCTCTGCTATCCCATACGACTGTAATTTTAATTTATTGATTTTATTCTACAAGTGTTTAATGAGTGACTACTATACTCTAGGCATATGACAGCAAGAGTGAAATATATCTCTTCAATGGAGATTCAGATAAGCGAACGGGCAAACACCAGTTGCCACAGAGAGATTCCTAATGTGAGGATCTGCAAATTTCCTGGAGGAGGTGGCCCCCCAGGTGAGATCCAGAGAGTTAGTGAAGAGGCAACAAGATTTAAAAGAGAGAAATTGATTCCAGGCCAAGGCAATAACATGAACAAAGGGTCAGCCAGAAGCAAAGGAAAGCCCAGATCATTTGAGGAACCAAAAGTAGTTCAGTGTTGCTAGACTTGAAAGGGATATGGGGTAGAGACTGGAGGTGGATTGGTAAGAAATGAGGCTAAAGGGGTAAATAAAGGCCAGATCACCAAGGCCTTATGAGCCAGGTAAAGCACTCTGGATAATCTCCTTCAGTGAGGAACTGCTGCAGGGTTTAAACAGGGCAGTGCATACTCAGATTTGGATTTTAGAAATATCATTAAATAGCAAAAGAGGTCATTAAAAATTATGGGGGCTCCTCAGAGAACCTAACCTTTTATTAGAATTTATAGTATCTCCGGAAACTGCCTGTTCTAAGAAGCCAATCATCTTGCAGTGAGTCCTTTTTCAGCCATAGCGGAACGATTACTTAAATAACAGAGCATAAGGCGGTAAGTGGTTTGTTTTTGTTTTTGTTTTTGTTTTGTGGTACGCGGGCCTCGCACCGTTGTAGCCTCTCCCGCCGCGGAGCACAAGCTCCAGACGCGCAGGCTCAGTGGCAACGGCTCATGGGCCCAGCCGCTCCGCGGCACGTGGGATCCTCCCGAACCAGGGCACGAACCCGCGTCCCCCGCATCGGCAGGTGGACTCTCAACCACTGCGCCACCAGGGAAGCCCAGGCGGTAAGTTTTTTCCCCATATCAACAATGATATGCTGATTACACTGGCTATATTGCACAGATTTAATTCCTCCAAATCTTGAGATGCAGCTCCTGGTCTTATAAGTTACGTTAATTATAAGAGGGTACCAGCCTCCACCAGTGCTCACAAACCTCACTCCTACACTGAGCCAAGATGTCAGATCTGAGTCACACAGCTTTCAGCTTAGCCTAAACCTTACATCATAACCACCACCACCAGTACCATAGTAACTCCTGGTAACTGTATGCCTCTTTCATTTTTGATCTCTGGTCTCTTGCTATTCAAAGTGTTGTCTTCCACCCAGCAGCATTGGCATCATCCAGCAGCATTGGCATCACCTGGCAGCTTGTTTGAAATGCAGAATTTCTGACCCCATCCCAGACCACAGCTGCAGTTAACAAGATTCCCCCAGGTGATTCCCATGGACACTAACGATGGAGAAACCCTGCTCTAGCCCAGTGGTTCTCAAACATGGAGGACTCGTTAAAACACAGATTGGGTGTCCCCACTGGCAGAGTTTTTGATTCTGTAGGTCTGGGCTGGGGCCTAATAATTTGCATGTCTAGTAAGTTTCCAGGTGATGCTGACACTGATGGTCCAGGGTCATCATCCTCTAGCTGGATGAGTCCCTCCTCTAACTGTGTCCCACTATAACCATGCTGCCCAACACTGACATCAGTTCCATGTTTCTCCTTGGCTTGCTGAATATCATAGCAATGCTCAACCTGGTGCTACCTGATTTGTAGCTGAGCTTTGTTTTCAGAGCAGTGGTTTTCAACCCACCTGCATGTTAGTATTACCTGGGAAGCTTTAAAGTAATTGGATTCAACTTTAGTTTGGAGTAGGTCCCAGGCATTACTATTTTAAAGATTTTCCCAGATGATTCTTACATAAAGCTAGGATTGAAAACCATTAAAATGCGTAGGGCTTCTTTTTCAGTTACTCCCAGAGTCATCTTTTCCATGTAACTATTATCTCAGGATTTCTGCATTTTTCTCGGATAAAAGGGAACTGATAAAGGTGATGGCCACAGGGCTTCCCTGGTAGCGCAGTGGTTGAGAGTCCGCCTGCCGATGCAGGGGACACGGGTTCATGCCCCAGTTCAGGAAGATCCCACATGCCGCGGAGCGGCTGGGCCCATGAGCCATGGCCGCTGAGCCTGCGCGTCCAGAGCCTGTGCTCTGCAACGGGAGAGGCCACAACAGTGAGAGGCCCACGTACTGCAAAAAAAAAAAAAAAGTGATGACCACAAATACCCAGAATTTGCTGGAAGGACCTTCCTAAGATTACTTTCCTGATACAGAGAGAGTTTTATAATCCTTCAAAAGTCTCAGTCTTTTGCCTTTCATTTGTACATAGTCTTTAAGATTTGTCAATAAACACCAAATCTATTCTTTGCAACTTTTCATAATTGGACCTTTTACAGAAGAGCCATACTCACTTTAGAAAATTACCTGGAACATAAAAAATGTTTAAAGAGAAACAAAGTGAGTTCTTCAATACCTAAGCATTCAGTACTGGATTATCAGGTGAAAATGGCAACTTTACCATTTATTAAGTGGTAAAACATAGGAAACAATTTAGGAGTAAGTAGACAGATTTAGATTAATAGGGGCTTCTCATTAGAAGAATTATTTTCCTAAAAATAAATTCAAAATAATATTCCTTTCAGAAATATTTTTATGACAGAAAGATAAACTTGCATACAGGAAAGATAATGAAATATAGAGAATATGGTAACAGCCTATAGTGAAGTTTAACTGGTCAAATTCCACATGAGAAGCCCGTGCACCGCAATGAAGAGTAGCCCCCGCTCGCTGCAAAAGCCCGCGCGCAGCAACAAAAACCCAACACAGCCATAAATAAACAAACAAACAAACAAATAAATAAATAAATAATGAGATACACGAGCCATGTTTACATATGACAATCATTTCGACGATAAAATCCTAGGTAAAGTGTGACTTATAATAGGTAGGTGGGTTGGGGAGGGACAGGAGCAGGAAGGAGAAGGAGGCATTTAAGTAAGTGAAAACAGAGATTCATGCCTTGCTTGCTGCTACCCACACAACTTCTCCCTTACCTGGGCACAGGCTCCTTAAAGGCCCCATGAAGATTCTGGGCAGGTAACAGCCTTGCCTCCTCCAGCTCTCTGTGGAGAGAGCTTCACTTCTGGGCTGGATGCTTCCTCTTCCCTGCAGCTGGAAGAGGGCTCCCACTTATTGCTCATACCTGGAGAAACCTGAGACTCTCCCGCAAAGCTTCTCAGCAGTGGCTGCTCACTTCAGAATATTTGGAAAATGCACTGAGCCCTGCCCTAGAGATCATGATTTAACTAGTAGGGAAGAGTCTGGGCATAGGTGCTTTTTCAGAGCACCCCGGATGGTTCTAATATACAACTAGCGGTTTGAGAACCATTTCTGGAGGGCTCTTCATTTCTCACTCCCTCAGCTGTCATGTGAGACCCTCTCATGACAGCTTGTTTACCACTGATCACTGCAAAAGAATCTTCTCTCACTGCCTGATACTACCTGAGACCCAAATAGCCTGACCTTCATAGGTGCTGCAGGAACCCACACTCACTGAAATGAGTAAAGAGAAACCACAGGTCATTTAAGGGGACTCATATAAAGGATGGAGATGAAGTCAAACAATCAGAACAGGTACCTGACTCCTAACGAGGCAGACTTATGGGAGGAAACAGAAGAGAACTTTAGAAAATATCTCTCTTAAGGAGAGTAAACTGGAGAAAAGGGGATTTAAAAAAAATAGACATTTTTGAATCAAAAACTGAGTAGGGAAATTAAAAATAGAATACAGATGAAGACTGAATTGGTAATCTAGAAGATCAAATAAAGGCACAATCTTATAAAAACACCAAAAAATGGAAATCAGTTTGAAAAGAGACATGTAGATACATTCAGGATACTCAGTATGAAAAAATATATTTAATACATAAAGCAGGAGAGTAAGAAACAGATGGTGAGGAAATAATCAAAGAAATATAAGAAAAAAAGTGCCCTTTGCTTAGACAGACTTGAATCTTCAGATCAAAAGTGTTACTAAGTGCTAGACTTACGGTAAAATTACCCAATTCCAAAGGCACAGGAAAAAAACGGTTAATTACAAAGGAAAGGATAGCAAATCAGTTTCATATGTCTCACCTGCATCTCTGAGGCTAGAAAATAGTAAACGATTTTCAACTTCTAATAAAATGGCAATCCAGGAATCTGCTATTCGGATGAATCATCATTTATATTTGAGAACGAAAGAAAGACGAGTTTTTGGATATGAAAGACTTTAGAATGTAAACTGCTTATTCTTTCTGAGGGACTTGGAGAAATATTTTTATCCAAATTTAAATTAAATATGAATAAAATAAAGATCCAATCTGGGTATCTTTACTACACAAAAATGCATTTGAAATTTTCCCATGGTGTCTGAATGAAACTCTGGACTTCCATCTCAAAGTGGCTGTTCTATAAAAACATAAAACATTCCAAAGAACTACCAGGTAAGTAGTCCATAAGAGATTTCAAGTTGGGAAGAGACAGCTTTAGCTCAACCTCATCCTTCCATCTGAGCTGTACTTTTCTCTGGGTTTCTTCCTTTGTTTGCCAGTGCCACTTCAATGGTCCATCCCAGACACATGCAGCAGCCTTCCTTTAATTCCAGCCATGCAGCACAAATCAAGGCCTTTACTTGTATTCCCTTTAACTCAACTGCAACAGGATGTAATTTCACAGGGAATTTTTCTAACTATAAGACAAAAAAGGTGGGAGAGGGAAAAGGATGAATTTTTAAAAATTCGAGTAGCCCCAAACCAATACAACTTACAAAAAACAGATTTATAAATTTATGCTAGTGAACTAACCTACCAAATTTATAACTCCAGTTCCATTCCTCATATTCTATGAAAACCCAGTGCTAGGAACACAATTTTTATTCCTAGGCTCTTATCCCTCCCATTCCTTCTTCCTACTGTTGGGGGAAAATTCTCCATGGGTCTCCTGTATTTCTGTACATCTTGTGAGCAGAAGCACTAGCTGCCTTTGTTCCTATCTTTTCAAGGACATTTGTATGACAGACAGCCTCAGAAGACAGAGAAAGAGCCTTCCTCTGAACAAGAACAGGAATATTACTGTCCATTATAAAAGATTTGGGTTCCCTAAACTCAAGGTTCCATTCCTGTAACACAACCCAGTGTGTGTGCAGGTGACATCTGGCCCTTTGCTTGTTGCTCAGTGGAATTGGGGCTCAGAGAACTGGCACAGAAGGTGCTACTCCTGTTGCTGTGCATAATAAATTGTCCTTTGTCTCTGACCCAGGAGTCTCATGTCTTCTGCCAGAAGCGATGAAACTGTGGCAGGCTAACTTGCTACTTTGTAAGTAGGGCCAAATCTCCAACCTTTCACAGTTCTTCACACTTACTTGGAGGGAAGGAGCTTTGTGGGTAGAATGAGAGAAAACTTGGCCCTTCTCACAAACTAAGTGGTAAAAGTAGTTGTGGCTCATTCCTCAGTGAATAATAGAGCATCCTTATCCAGGCCCCTGTGAGCCTAGAAGGAGCCTATTTATATACCCATTTTATCTATCCTATAAGTCTATCTGCTTCTAGGTAGCAGGATTTATAATTTAGTTATACCTACACTAAGTCCACAAAATTAATCCATATAATAAAATTTTTATAAAGAAAGAAAACACCATGACAAGGGACTATGTAAACTAGAAAAGAAAGACGTGATTAGTTGGGGACAGAATTTGTGTAAAGTTAATTTTATAAACCAAATACCTAGAACTTAGTTCAATTTATTTTTTACAAATTATGTTGACAACTGATGGGAACATACTGTATAACACAGGGAACTCTACCTAATGCACTGTGATAACCTAAATGGGAGGGAAGTCCAAAAGCGAGGGGATATCTGTATGTATACGGCTGATTCATTTTGCTGTGCAGTGGAGGCTAACACAACATTGTAGAGCAACCATACTCCAAAAAAAAAAAAAGAAGAGCAAAAATAAAAATTATGTTAAGTGTGCATTTACTGAAGGACCAAAAATAAATGAATAAATAAAGCTGTCGGGGGAGACCTTCAAGATGGAGGAGGAATAAGACGTGGAGTTCACTTCCCTCCCCACAAATACACTAGAAATACATCTACATGTGGAACAACTCCTATATAACACCTACTGAACACTGGCAGAAGACCTCAGACCTCCCAAAAGGCAAGAAACACCCCAGGTACCAGGGTAGGGCAAAAGAAAAAAGAAAAAACAGAGACAAAAGAATAGGGACGGGACCTGCACCTCAGGGAGGGAGCTGTGAAGGAGGAAAAGTTTCCACACACTACGAAGCCCCTTCACTGGCGGAGGCTGGGGGGAAGCTTTGGAGCCACGGAGGAGAGCGCAGCAACAGGGGTGCGGAGGGCAAAGGGGAGAGATTCCCGCACAGAGGATCGGTGCCGACAAGCGCTCACCAGCCTGAGAGGCTTGTCTGCTCACCCGCTGGGATGGGTGGGGGCTGGGAGATGAGGCTCCGGCTTCGGAGATCAGATCCCAGGGAGAGGACTGGGGTTGGCTGTGTGAACAAAGCCTGAAGGGGGCTAGTGCACCACAGCTAGCCGGGAGGAGTCTGGGAAAAAGTCTGGAACTGCCTAAGAGGCAAGAGACCATTGTTTCAGGGTGTATGAGGAGAGGGGATTCAGAGCACCACCTAAATGAGCTCCAGAGACCAGCACGAGCTGCGGCTACAGAGACAGGCGTGAGACACTAAGGCTGCTGCTGCAGCCACCAAGAAGCCTGTGTGCAAGCACAGGTCACTATCCACACCTCCCCTCCCGGGAGCCTGTGCAGCCCGCCACTGCCAGGGTCCCGTGATCCAGGGACAACCTCCCTGGGAGAAGGCACGGTGTGCCTCAGGCTGTTGCAACGTCATGTGGGGCTCTGCCGCCGCAGGCTCACCCCGCACCTCAGTACCCCTACAACCTCCCCGGCCTAAGTGAGCCAGAGACCCCGAATCAGCTGCTCCTTTAACCTTGTCCTGTCTGGGTGAAGAACAGACGCCCTCAGGCGACCTACACGAAGAGGAGGGGGCTAATCCAAAGCTGAACCCCAGGAGCTGTGTGAACAAAGAAGAGAAAGGGAAATCTCTCCCGAGCAGCCTCAGGAGCAGCAAATTAAATCTCCACAATCAACTTGATGTACCCAGAATCTCTGGAATACCTGAATAGACAAAGGATCATCCTAAAATTGAGGCAGTGGACTTTGGGAACAACTGTAGACTTGGAGCTTTCTTTCTGCATCTGATTTGTTTCTGGTCTTATGTTTATCATAGTTGAGTATTTAGAGTTTATTATCATTGGTAGATCTGTTTATTGATTTGGTTGCTCTCTTCCTTATGTTTTTTTATATATAGATACATATGTATTTTTCCTTTTTCTCTTTTTGTGAGTGTGTATGTGTATGCTTCTTTTTGCGATTTTGTCTGTATAGCTCTGCTTTTACCATTTGTCCTAGGGTTCTGTCTTTTTTTTTTTTTTTTTGTGGTACGCGGGCCTCTCACTGTTGTGGCCTCTCCTGTTGCAGAGCACAGGCTCAGGACGCACAGTCTCAGCGGCCATGGCTCACAGGCCCAGCCGCTCCCTGGCATGTGGGACCTTACCGGACTGGGGCACGAACCCGCGTCCCCTGTATCGGCAGGCGGACTCTCAACCACTGCACCACCAGGGAAGCCCTGTCTGTCTTTTGTTTGTTTGTTTGTTTTTAGTATAGTTTTTAGTGCTTGTTATCATTGGTGGATTTGTTTTTTGGTTTGGTTGCTCTCTTCTTTCTTTCTTTTTTTTATTACCTTAAAGTTTTTTTTATTTTGAATAATTAAAAAAAATTTATTTTAATAAGTTTCTTTTCATTTTTTTTCTTTCTTTCTTTCTTTCTTTCTTTCTTTCTTGCGTTCTTTCTTTCTTTGTCCCTTCTGAGCCATGTGGCTGACAGGTTCTTCATGCTCCAGCCAGGTGTCAGCTTTCTGTCTCTGAGGTGGGAGAGCTGAGTTCAGGACATAGGTCCACCAGAGACTCCCAGCTCCATGTAATATCAAACATCAAAAGCTCTCCCAGAGATCTCCATCTCAACACTAAGACCCAGCTCCAGTCCACGACCAGCAAGCTACAGTGCTGGACACCCTATGCCAAACAACTAGCAAGACAACAACACAACCCCACCCATTAGCACAGTGGCTGCCTAAAATCATAATAAGGCCACAGACACCCCAAAACACACCACCAGACGTGGTCCTGCCCACCAGAAAGACAAGATCCAGCCTCATGCACCAGAACACAGGCACCAGTCCCCGCCACGAGGAAGCCTACACAACCCACTGAACCAAACTTAGCCACTGGGGCAGACACCAAAAACAATGGGAACTATGAACCTGCAGCCTGCAAAAAGGAGACCCCAAACACAGTAAGTGAAGCAAAATGAGAAGACAGAGTAACACACAGCAGATGAAAGAGCAAGGTAAAAACCCACCAGACTAAATAAATGAAGAGGAAATAGGCAGTCTACCTGAAAAAGAATTCAGAGTAGTGAGAGTAAAGATGATCCAAAATCTTGGAAATAGAATGGAGAAAATACAAGAAATGTTTAACAAGCACCTAAAAGAACTAAAGGGCAAACAATGATGAACAACACAATAAATGAAATTTAAAAATATCTAGAAGGAATCAATAGCAGAATAACAGAGGCAGAAGAACGGATAAGTGACCTGGAAGATAAAATAGTCGAAATAACTACTGCAGAGAAGAATAAAGAAAAAAGAATGAAAAGAATTGAGGACAGTCTCAAAGACCTCTGGGACAACATTAGATGCATCAACATTCGAATTATAGGGGTCCCAGAAGAAGAAGAGAAAAAAAAAAGGGACTGAGAAAATATTTGAAGAGATTATAGTTGAAAACTTCCCTAATATGTGAAAGGAAATAGTCAATCAAGTCCAGGAAGCATAGAGAGTCCCATACAGGATAAATTCAACAGAAACACACCAAAACACACAATCAAACTATCAAAAATTAAATACAAAGAAAAAATATTAAAAGCAGCAGGGGAAAAACAACAAATAACATACAAGGGAATCCCCATAAGGTTAACAGCTGATCTTGCAGCAGAAACTCTGCAAGCCAGAAGGGAATGGCAGGACATATTTAAAGTGATGAAAGGGAAAAACCTACAACCAAGATTACTCTACCCAGCAAGGATCTCATTCAGATTCGACAGATAAATTAAAACCTTTATAGACAAGCAAAAGCTAAGAGAATTCAACACCACAAAACCAGCTTTACAACAAATGCTAAAGGAACTTCTCTAGGCAGGAAACACAAGAGAAGGAAAAGACCTACAATAACAAACCCAAAACAATTAAGAAAATGGTAATAGGAACATACATATCGATAAATACCTTAAACGTAAATGGATTAAATGCTCCAACCAAAATACATAGACTGGCTGAATGGATACAAAAACAAGACCCGTATATATGCTGTCTACAAATGACCCACTTCAGATCTAGGGACACATACTAACTGAAAATGAGGGAATGGAAAAAGATATTCCATGCAAATGGAAATCAAAAGAAAGCTGAAGTAGCAATTCTCAATTCAGACAAAATAGAGTTTAAAATAAAGACTATTACAAGAGACAAAGAAGGACACTACATAATCATGAAGGGATCAATCCAAGAAGAAGATATAACAATGGTAAATATTTATGCAGCCAACATAGGAGCACCTCAATACATAAGGCAAATGCTAACAGCCATAAAAGGGAAATCGACAGTAACACAAACATAGTAGGGGACTTTAACACCCCACTTTCACCAACGGACAGATCATCCAAAATGAAAATAAATAAGGAAACACAAGCTTTAAATGATACATTAAGCAAGATGGACTTAATTGATATTTGTAGGACATTCCACCCAAAAACAGCAGAATACACTTTCTTCTCAAGTGCTCGTGGAACATTCTCCAGGATAGATCATATCTTGGGTCACAAATCAAGCCTTGGTAAATTTAAGACAATTGAAATCATAGTAAGTATCTTTTCCAACCACAATGCTATGAGATTAGATATCAATTACAGGAAAAAAATCTGTAAAAAATACAAATACATGGAGGCTAAACAGTACACTACTTAATAATCAAGAGATCACTGAAGACATCAAAGAGGAAATCAAAAAATACCTAGAAACAAATGACAATGAAAACACGATGACCCAAAACCTATGGGATGCAGCAAAAGGAGTTCTAAGAGGGAAGTTTATAGCAATACAATCCTACCTCAAGAAACAAGAAACATCTCAAATAAACCACTTAACCTTATACCTAAAGCAATTTGAGAAAGAAGAACAAAAAAACCCCAAAGTTAGCAGAAGGAAATAAAGATCAGATCATAAATAAATGAAAAACAAATGAAGGAAACAATAGCAAAGATC
The DNA here is from genome assembly GCF_949752795.1 of Hyperoodon ampullatus. NCBI lineage: Eukaryota > Metazoa > Chordata > Mammalia > Artiodactyla > Ziphiidae > Hyperoodon > Hyperoodon ampullatus. The sequence continues at coordinate 58,802,080 of NC_136915.1, read as the reverse complement.
AAGAAAACTAAAAGCTGTTTCTTTGAGAAGATAAACCAAATTGATAAACCATTAACCAGACTCATCAAGAAAAAAAGGGAGAAGACTCAAAACAACAGAATTAGAAATGAAAAAGGAGAAGAAACAACCGACACTGCAGAAATACAAAGGATCATGAGAGATTACTGCAAGCAACTATATGCCAATAAAATGGACAATCTGGAAGAAATGGACAAATTCTTAGAAAAGTACAAACTTCCAAGACTGAACCAGGAAGAAATAGAAAATATAAACAGACCAGTCACAAGCACTGAAATTGAGACTGTGATTAAAAATCTTCCAACAAACAAAAGCCCAGGACCAGATGGTTTCACAGGCAAATTCTACCAAACATTTAGAGAAGAGATAACACCTATCCTTCTTAAAGTCTTCCAAAATATAGCAGAGGGAGGAACACTCCCCAACTCATTCTACCAGGCCACCATCACCCTGACACCAAAACCAGACAAAGATGTCACAAAGAAAGAAAACTACAGGCCAATATCACTGATGAACATAGATGCAAAAATCCTCAACAAAATACTAACAAACAGAACCCAACAGCACATTAAAAGGAGCCTACACCATGACCAAGTGGGGTTTGTCCCAGGAATGTAAGGATTCTTCAATATATGCAAATCAACCAATGTGAAAAACCGTATTAACAAATTGAAGGAGAAAAACCATATGATCATCACAATAGATGCAGAAAAAGCTTTTGACAAAATTCAACACCCACTTATGATAAAACCCCCCAGAAAGTAGGCATAGAGGGAACTTACCTCAACATAATAAAGGCCATGTATGACAAACCGACAGCCAACATCATTCTCAATGGTGAAAAACTGAAACCATTTCCTCTAAGATCAGGAACAAGACAAGGTTGCCCACTCGCACCACTATTATTCAACATAGTTTTGGTAGTTTTAGCCATAGCAATCAGACAAGAAAAAGAAATAAAAGGAATCCAAATCAGAAAAGAAGAAGTAAAGCTGTCACTCTTTGCAGATGACATGATACTATACATAGAAAATCTTAAAGATGCTACCAGAAAACTACTAGAGCTAATCAATGAATGTGGTAAAGTAACAGGATACAAAATTATTGCACAGAATTCTCTTGCATTCCTATATACTAATGATGAAAAATCTGAAAGAGAAATTAAGGAAACACTCCCATTTACCATTGCAACAAAAAGAATAAAATACCAGGAATAAACCTACCTAAGGAGACAAAAGACCTGTATGTAGTAAACTATAAGACACTGATGAAAGAAATTAAAGATGATACAAACAGATGGAGAGATATACCATGTTCTTGGATTGGAAGAATCAACATTGTGAAAATTACTACCCAAATCAATTTACAGATTCAATGCAATCCCTATCAAACTACCAGTGGCATTTTTCACAGAACTAGAACAAAAAAATTTCACAATTTGTATGGAAACACAAAAGACCTTGAATAGCCAAAGCAACCTTGAGAAAGAAAAACAGAGCTGGCAGAATCAGGCTCTTGGACTTCAAACTATACTACAAAGCTACAGGAATCAAGACAGTATGGTACTGGCACAAAAAAAAGAAATATAGATCAGTGGAACAGGATAGAAAGCCCAGAGATTAAACCCACACACATATGGTCACCTTATTTTTGATAAAGCAGGCAAGAATATACAATGGAGAAAAGACAGCCTCTTTTCTGGGAAAACTGGACAGCTACATGTAAAAGAATGAAGTTAGGGACTTCCCTGGTGGCACAGTGGTTGAGAGTCTGCCTGCCAACACAGGGGACATGGGTTAGATCCCTGGTCCAGGAAGATCCCACATGCCGTGGAGCAACTAAGCCCGTGTGCCAAAACTACTGAGCCTGCTCTCTAGAGCCCACAAGCCACAACTACTCAACCCACGTGCCACAACTACTGAAATCCTCACGCCTACAGCCCGTACTCCACAATAAGAGAAGCGAGGGCGATGAGAAGTCCACACACCACAACAAAGAGTAGCCCCGCTTGTGGCAACTGGAGAAAGCCTGTGCGCAGCAATGAAGACCCAACGCAGCCAGAAATAAATAAATTAAAAAAAAAAAATGAAGTTAGAAACCTCCCTAACATCATACATACAAATGAACTCAAAATGTATTAAAGACCTAAATGTAAGGAAAGACACTATAAAAGTCTTAGAGGAAAACGTAGGCAGAACAGTCTATGACATAAATCACAGCAAGATCCTTTTGGACCCACCTCCTAGAGAAATGGAAATAAAAACAAAAATAAACAAATGGGACCTAATGAAACTTAAAAGCTTTTGCACAGCAAAGGAAACCATAAACAAGACCAAAAATCAACCCTCAGAATGGGAGAAAATATTTGCAAATGAAGCAGCTGACAAAGGATTAATCTCCAAATTTTACAAGCAGCTCATGCAGCTCAATATCAAAAAAAAAGCAACCCAATCCAAAAATGGGCAGAAGACCTAAATAGATATTTCTCCAAAGAAGATATACAGATTGCCAACAAACACATGAAAGGATGCTCAATATCACTAATCATTAGAGAAATGCAAATCAAAACTACAATGAGGTATCACCTCACATCAGTCAGAATGGCCATCATCAGAAAATCTAGAAACAATAAATGCTGGAGAGGGTGTGGAGAAAAGGGAACCCTCTTTCACTGTTGTTGGGAATGTAAATTGATACAGCCACTATGGAGAACAGCATGGAAGTTCCTTAAAAAACAAAATAGAACTACTATATGACCCAGCAATCCCACTACTGTGCATATGCCCTGAGAAAACCATAATTCAAAAGAGTCATGTACCACAATGTTCATTGCAGATCTATTTACAATAGCCAGGACATGGAAGCAACCTAAGTGTCCATCAACAGATGAATGGATAAAGAAAATGTGGCACATATATACAATGGACTATTACTCGGCCATAAAAGGAAATGAAATTGAGTTACTTGTAGTGAGGTTGATGGACCTAGAGACTGTCACAGAGTGAAGTAAGTCAGGGAAAAACAAATACCATATGCTAACACATATATATGGATTCTAAAGAAAAAAAAAAGCTTCTGAAGAACCTAGGGGCAGAACAGGTATAAAGACGCAGACGTAAAGAATGGACTTGAGTACACAGGGAGGGGGAAGGGTAAGCTGGGACGAAGTGAGAGTGGCATGGACATATATACGCTATCAAATATAAAATAGAAAGCTAGTGGGAAGCAGCTGCATAGCACAGGGAGGTCAGCTTGGTGCTTTGTGACCACCTAGAGGAGTGGGATAGAGAGGATGGGAGGGAGATGCAAGAGGGAGGAGATATAGGGATATATGTATATGTATAGCTGATTCACTTTGTTATAAAGCAGAAACCAACACACCATTGTAAAGCAATTATACTTCAATAAAGATGTAAAAACAAAAAAAGCCATCATCTCCAAGTACTTCCACCAGACTTTGGCTTTCCTCTCATAAGCACACTGAATCTTTAAGAACATTTTACAAAATTAGCATGTTTAAGACCTCCCCAAAGAACGTTAAAATGAAAGACAAATACCGTATGCTAACACATATATATGGAATTAAAAAAAAAAAAATGTCAGGAAGAACCTAGGGGTAAAACGGGAATAAAGACACAGACCTACTTGAGAATGGACTAGAGGATATGGGGAGGGGGAAGGGTAAGCTGTGACAAAGCGAAAGAGAGGCATGGACATATATACACTACGAAACGTAAGGTAGATAGATAGTGGGAAGCAGCCGCAGAACACAGGGAGATCAGCTCGGTGCTTTGTGACCGCCTGGAGGGGTGGGATGGGGAGGGTGGGAGGGAGGGAGATGCATGAGGGAAGGGATATGGGAACAGATATATATGTATGACTGATTCACTTTGTTATAAAGCAGAAACTAATAAAAAATTTAAAAAAAAAAGAACGTTAAAATGACCATAATTTAAGAAATTGAAGAGAGGAAACAGACAACATAAAGGCACAATATTAGTAATGAGAAAGGAGCTATGACGATGGACATAGAAGAAATTAAAATAATTATAATGAGTACTTCATATAACTGAGCTGCTTTTTTTTTTTTTCTTCTGTGGTACGCGGGCCTCTCACTGCTGTGGCCTCTCCCATTGTGGAGCACAGGCTCCAGACGCGCAGGCCCAGCGGCCATGGCTCACGGGCCCAGCCACTCTGCGGCATGTGGGATCTTCCCGGACCAGGGTATGAACCCGCGTCCCCGGCATCGGCAGGCGGACTCCCAACCACTGTGCTACCAGGGAAGCCCTAACTGAGCTGCTTTGAAACATGAGTCTGTTAGTGGATAATCTGGGAAAATATGAATGGTGAAAATAGAATCAATAAGAAAAAAAATGTAACTAAATCAATAACTAGAAATTTTTGAGAAATTGTCAAAGAACTGTCTTTTACAAAAGCAGCATCTTGGACTTCCCTGGTGGCGCAGTGGTTAAGAATCTGCCTGCTAATGCAGGGGACATGGGTTCAAGCCCTGGTTCGGGAAGATCCCACATGACGCGGAGCAACTAAGCCCGTGTGCCACAACTACTGAGCCTGCGCTCTAGAGCCCGCGAGCCACAACTACTGAGCCCACGTTTCACAACTACTGAAGCCCACGCGCCTAGAGCCCGTGCTCCACAACAAGAGAAGCCACTGCAATGAGAAGCCTGTGCACCGCAACAAAGAGTAGCCCCCGCTCGCCACAACTAGAGAAAGCCCGCGCGCAGCAATGAAGACCCAACGCAGCCAAAAATAAATGAAATAAAATAATTTAGTAAAAAAAAAAACAACAGCGTCTTGAAGCTGTGTCAGGGTGACTCCAACGTTTCAAAGAAGTGTTTAAATGGTTTCTGAGCTTAGAGATGGAATAGTTCCAATTCTTTTTGTAAAGATAGTTTTGAACCTCAAGTCTGACCACAAGAATATAAAACCATTGCAGTATCTCGTTTATAAATATAGATTTTAAAAAAATCTAAAATAAAAATATTAGCTTAACTGTTTCACTGCCTTTCTCAACTTGGGAACATAAAACATAAAGCAGTTTTATATTTATTTCTCCAATTTCACTCTGATCATTTTTGGTTATTAAAAGTCTGACCAGTTTAGTATTTTGATCCCACGTATTAGTTGAGGTTTCCCCTTCCCACATATAAGCCAGTTTAGTGACCTGAAATGAAAAGGGGTATGGCCAGCAATTTGATTCTTCCTGTCCTGACCTGTAAGTGGGAGATGGGTGTGGTCTTCCTCTAGCGCGCCTCCTCTTCTTCCCTCTTTTAATATTTTTTTTTCTTCTGGTATGGGATCATTGGTGTGCTAGAGCCAGCTCCCAACAATTTGTTAGAGCTGAATCTTCAGGGATTTTGTTAGATGGTTATTAAACACAGTCATTATTTAAATTAAATATGTAAGCTAAAAATTCAGTGACATACTAAAAAAGATAAATCTCATCACCTCCTAATTATTTTATTACATTTCACTATTATCTAATGTTTTTTGTTTGTTTGTTTGTTATTTGAAGGCCCAGTGTTTGATTTTATTTCATCCAACAGAAGGTTCTATTTGTGTTAGCAAACAGACGCTGGGGATTAGGGCTGAGAGGGGGCAGGAAAAGGAAAAAAAAGCCACATTCACTACCACGCATAGGTTTTCCCCGCAATTGCCGTGTGGGGATGAATGAGTGATTCTGGAATTTATCACCTTCTCTCTCCTCCCTTCCTCTGGCTTCCGCTAGGTCTCGATAATGCCCATGTCTTCAACAGGAGGTCCCAAGGTGCGGGGCAGTGAGGAGATCCCTGGGGCAAAAGGCATCACCCCGCAGCTGCAGTGAGTGGCGGGTGCCTATCTAATGTAAATAATTCTTATAACAACCCCAAGAGGTAAATATTACCCTCAGTTGGCATATGAGGGACTGAGATTTAGAGAAACTCAATATTCTGCAGATGTTTACATAGAGTCTAGATGCAAAGTATCGTCTAACCTCAAAGCCCATACTCTTTGGTTCACTGTAAGGAAATCCATATCTGAACATCTCTATATGTTTCAAATGTATTTGAAAAAATACCTTAGTAAGATAAGGATAAAAAAATCATCTCCTTAGCAAGACTATATAGCCAACAACATTAGGGTGGAATCTTTGACACATTCCCATTTAAATTAGAAACAGAGGGATGCCCATTCTCACTAGTATACCAAACTATTCTGGGAGTACTTGCCAATGATATTAAATAACAACATAAGATACAAATTTAAATGTTTTGAAAGGAACAGATAAATTATTTTATGAAGATTAAATGATTGTTTATTGAAAAATCTGAAGAGAATAAACTGAAAACTCATTGGAAATTATAAGATTATAAGAGAGTTCAATCAAAATTTACCGAAACAATTCATACATTCAACAAATATTTATTATACGTGTACTATGTGCCAGTCACTGTTCTAGGTGCTAGGAATACAACAGTGACTTAAACAAAGACCCTGACCTCAATTTGCATTCTAGGATAAGGTGGAGAGACAGATAACAAATAAACAAGCAAATGAATGTATAATATAAATTCACTAGTGATAAATGCTATGAAGAAAAATATAGTAAATTAACGGAATTAGGATTGATTCCCTTAATTTACTATATTAGATGAGAGGGGGCGCAAAAAGACCTTTCTGGAGAGATGGAAATTTGTGTAAAGACTTATGAAATACATCTCTTATGATTTAAGTGAGTAAACCTTGCAATACCTAGGGGAAGACTATTACAGGCAGAGGTAAGAGCAAGGGTCAAGGTACTTACGTGGGAGCATAAGTTCCTTTCCTTAAACCAAACATCCAAAAAACTCACTCTGCTTCCATGTGGAGGAGAGGGATAAAGGGATGCACAGAGAGAGGCCTGGAGGAGCGTTCAATGGAAGCTCCTCTGCGTGGAAATACAAGAATTGGGAGGAAAGTTTCTGTCTTGCAATGAGAATTGTGAATTTCATTTCAGTGTGACAAGAAACAGTTGGAGGGAAATGACAGTCTCATTTATATTTTACAGGTGCCACCATGGTTGCATTGGGAAAATACTGCTGGGCACAAGAGTGATAGCAGAGACAGCAGATAGAAGGAGACGAGGGATGTAGAGAAGTAGTTCAGATGAGAGATGAAGGGGCCTTGGACTAGGGTAGATGTGATGAGGAAGGAAGTGGTTGGATTTGGAATGTATTTCAAAGAAAGATCCAATGAGATGTGCTGAGATATCGGGAATGGGGAATGAGAGAAAGAAAAGTCAAAGATGATTGCAGAGTTTTTGGCCTAAGCCTCTGGCTGAATGGAAATGAGAAAACCTAGGGAAGGAACAGATTGGAAAGGAAGTGGAAGCAAACATTTGGTTTTGAATATGTTTGAAATTCCCATGATATATCTAACTGCAGAAATCATGTAGCAGTTGCATATATAAATCTGGAGCTCAGGGAAGAGTTTGGGGTCTGTACTATAAATCTGGAGGACATCAACCTATAGATAATAAAAGGTGGGAGACTGGATGATATAAACTAAAGGTGAGTGTCTGAGATCTGAGTCATAGCATTTAGAGGTCAGAAATATCATAAATTATATAATTATTATAATTACATACCATCAATAGTCAGTTAAAGAATCTAGTGGAGAAAAATTTCTGTTTACAGTAAATAGATTCTGTGATCCTATCTGGTATACTATTCTGGAATCTGAGCTGACCCCAACTGTATATGCCACCACTATGGCTAGGCTTGGCAATGTCCACAGTATCTCATTTAACAAATTCCCAATGTATTTTTCTAAAAGGGTTAATTAGCTTGTGAACAATAGTTTCCTGAGTGCCCTCAATTCTATGACAACAGCAGTTTTCTCTCTCTGTTTCCAGTGATTACCACTAATATTTTCAGCTCCTGTGTAATCAATCCCAATCTTTTACACTTTGTACTATAATATATTAAAACAATAACATTCAAATCTATATAACTGGGACTTGACCACATTTCTCCCAATTTATTTTTTAGATTAATTTTGTAAATTTTCTGATTATTTTAATTTAGATTAATTTTATTTCTTTCAGATATGTCTCCTTCAAAAATATGCCTGAACCTAAAAAGAGTGATTTTGAAAAGTCAAATTTAAGACCACACTTTGTACCAACAAAAATAAAAATTCAAGAAATCAAGTCAATAGGTAATGCTTTGTATATTTACCTCTGTTTTGATGTATTAATGAAGTTCTTTAATTAAATACTTTATTATTTATTAATGTTTGTCTTATAAGTTCTTATAATTTGATGTTTCTGTTGAAAGCATTTGCTTGAAAGCCTATGGGTTATAACTGCAGTGTGAAAGATGTCAGTGAGCTATAAAGAAGAATTTCCTAAGAGAAAGAGATGATAAATGTCAGAATAGACATTTGTACAATTCACAAATTAAGAATATATTTTTATGTTTATTTTTCTGGAAAGAAAATCTCTGGATTTCCTTTCAGCTCAATCCTGAGTTCTCTTGTAATTGTTTTTAAAAAATCACTCAAGCTTGTACACCTTACTTAGTAGAAACTTACCTTACAGGGACTGTAAAGGAACTCACTTTCCTAGAAACTTCAGGAATCTGTGAGCTAGGAAACAGCGTTATAGATCCTCAGAAAATTTGAGTGTTTTATGTTGTCTTTGTTTTTCTTTCCCTGGCATTATCAAAAAATCCATCTGATTGTGTCATGCTCATCAACAACCCTGACTGAGGCTCCTTGAATCCACATTGCCCCATATTGCGTCATTTCCATGACTCTTTGTAATCTAATTCCTCAAAAGATTTGTTTACATATACTGTCTTACTCCCTCAACTTTTGTTTAAACTTCAACCTACTCCAAATTGGTCTTGCCTCCACCATTCTACTGAAGTTACACTGATTAAGAGTACCAGTGATCTCCATGTTGCTAAATCCAAAGGATATTTTTCTGCCACCTCTCAGTAATTATATCAGTACCTATCAGTATAGTTAGTTGATCACTCCCTTCTGCTTAAAACTCTGTTTTTCTGCTGTCTCACCCTTTCTCAGTCTCTCTTTTTAATTTCTCTTCTCCATCCTTAAAATACTGTATTTGCTCAGAGCTCAATCCTGAGCCTACCTCTGCTTCTACATTCTTTCTCCTTGGGTGATCTAATCCAGTCTTATGGATTAGATCACCCAACAGTATTTTAAATCTATGGTTTAAAATACCATAGAGATACCATTAAATCCTTCATTTATATCTCAATCCAGACTAATCCTCTGAAGGGCAGGTACCTACACTGAACTACCTATTTGATATCTCCACTCAAACTTCTCATTACATCCTAAACCTAATATCCAGAACTGGTCTCATGATTCCCTATCCTAGCCATCCTCTCAAACTTTCTCTTCCATCCCCTCCCCGCAACAGCATTCCATTCTCAGTACATTGGACCAATTTACACCAACTGGCTCAAGTCTAAAACCTAGAAGCAATCCTTGATCTCTCCTTTCCCTCCTCCCCAAAGTTCAATATGTCAATAAGCTCTTTTCATTCTAACTCATCTTGAATTAATCTATTTTCACCATGTCTGCTGTCACCACCCTAATCCAAATCATCATCATCTTTGTATGTCAACTATAGTAGCTTGCCAACAGGTATTTCTTCTTTCATTCTTGCCCTCTTTCTAATCACTTTCCTTTTTTATTAAACCATTTAAAATTTTGAAATAACATACATTATGAAAAGTGAATGTAGCATAAAATGTACAGTATAATTACCAATTATTAAAAAACACCTATATAACCATATTGCACATCAAGAAATAGAGCATTGCCAACATCACCACTTGACCTTTCCCAAATCACCTCTCCCTTCCTTGTCCCTGGGAGTTACTACTGTCCTGATTTCTGTGGTAATCACTTCCTTACTTTTATTTAAATTTTTACCATCTATTATTTGCATCTCTAAAGAATATTGTTTAGTTTGCTTGTTTTTTACTGTATATGAATGTAATCATACCGTATGCATTCATTTGTATTTTTTTTTCTTAGCATTGTTTGTAAGATTCACTCATATTGTTCTGTGGAGGTGTAGTTGCTTCATTTTCATTGCTGTTTAGTATTCCATTGCATGAATATATCACACTTTGTCTGTACTACTCTTGAAATTTGGGGGTTTTAGTTTGTCAGTCATTGCAATGCTGAAATGAATATTTTTGTTTAGGCATCCTGCTGCATCTGTGTAAAAGTTTCTTGAGAGTGTATATCCAGGATTTACATTACCAGGGATGCTTATGTTCAACTATAATAGATAATGTCAACTTTCCAAAGTGTTTTTACCAATTTATGCTCCCATCAGATTTGTGAGGGTTCTTTTTGTTCTGCTTCCTAACACTTGGAATTGTCAGTTTTCCATTTTAGCAATCTACTGGGTAGTTAATAGTATATCATTATGGTTTAATTTGCATTTCTGTGATTACTAATAGGTTTGAGAACTTTTTCATAGACTAGTGACAAATTGTATTTATACTTTTGGAAATCATCCAAGTTTTACCTTATTTTAAAATTAGTTTTTTATCCTTTTCTTGTTGATTTTTAAATATATTCTTTTTACTAGTTCTTTGTTGGTGTTGTGAATATCTTCCCCTTTTCTCTGGATTTTCTTTTCATTCTCTTTATGGTGTCTTTTTGATGAACAAAAATTCTTCCACTTTAATAAGGTCAAATATGCCAAATCTTTTCTTATTTGATAAGTACTTTTTGTACCACATCTAAGAAATCTTTTCCTACTCTGTGGTCATGAAAATCTTTTTCTATTTATCTTGCAAAAGATTTTAGTTCTTCTTTTTACCTTTAGGTCTAAAGTCTACCTGGAATTACATTTTGAGTGAGGTAAGAGTCAAGTTTAGTTTTGGTTCATGTGAATACCCAGCTATCCCAGTGTGGTATTGAAAAGGCTATTCTTTCCCTAATGCTCTGGGCTCTTTGTTCTGGAGTTCTTACTATGTTTCATTATATTATTTATCCATTTCAGTATCAATACCACACAACATTAATTTCTGTAGCTTAAAATAACCCTTGATATCTGGTAGAGCAAGTCTTTCCACCTTGTTCTTCAAGAGTATCATGGTTATTTTCTGTTTTCCATTATGATTTCTTCTTCTGACCCTTTGGTTATTTAGAAGTTTATGTCTTAATTCAAAATATATGAGGCTTTTCTAATTATCTTTTGGTTATAAATTTTTAGCACAATTACATTGTAGTTTGAGGATATACTCCATAGGATTTCAGTCAGTCCTATGTAATTAGTTAACGCTTGTATTTTCACCCAGTATATGGTCGATTGTTGTAAATGTTCAGTATGTGCTTGAAAATAAAGTATATTCTGCAGCTGTTGCGTGCAGTGTTCTATATATGTCTTTTAGGTCAAATTTCTTCATTGTTTTTCAACTCTTCTATATCCTTACAGATTTTTCTGCTTGCTTATTCTGTCAATTGCTGAGAAATTTCAGACTTATTTATTATTTCCTTGTAGAGTTATCAAATTTTGCTTTACAGATCTTTAATATAGTTTAGGCTGTGTTATTAACTGCATAAAATTTTAGAATTATTATATATTTCTAGTGAATTGAACCCTTTTTAATTACAAAGTGATTGTTTTATTATCCAATATTACTGTAGTTACCCCAGCTTTCTTTAGGCTAACATTTACATAGTATATCTTTTTCCATCATCTTGCTGCCACATTTCTATAACATTATGATCTCTTACATAAGAGACTTATCTCTTGTAAACATCAAATTGTTAGATTTTAAAATCTACTCTGTAATCTTTGTCTTTGAAATGGAGCATTTAGTCCATTTATACTTAATGTAACTACTTATATCTTTGGATTTAAATCTGCCATCCTATTTTGTTCTTTCTATCTCTCCTGTTGATTCTGTGTTTCTTCTTCTGTCCTCTTATGTCTTATTTAGGATTGAGTTTTTAAAATTTAAACTTTTCCCCTTTACTAATTTGTTAGTTATGCATTCTGTTTCTATTCTTTAAATGATTACCCTAGAAATTACAATATTCATCCTTTCAAAATATATTGTTACCCTCCTTCTGGACAATAAAGGAATCCTAGAACATGTTAATTATCTTCCTACCGTACTGAGTTTTATGTTATTACTAAAGTCCAAAGTCTCACCTAAATATCGTCTAAATCAGCTATGGTGAGACTCAAGGTATGATTGATCCTGAGGCAAAATTCCTCTCCAGCTTGAACCTGTGGAATCAAACAAATTATGTGCTTCCAAAATACAGTTGGGACAGGAATAGGATAGATATTCTCATTCCAAAAGGGAAAAATAGGAAAGAAGAATGGAGTAATGGGTCCCAAGGAAGTTTAAAACCTACTAAGACAAACTTCATGAGATCTTAAGGCTCAAGGATAATCCTCTTTGGCTTGATGCTCTGCCTTCCTGACCCACTGGGACAGAGGTCCTGCTCTCACAACTCTGCTGAGTGGGGGTCACATCTCCCCCACTTCCCCACTGGGACTCTGCTAGACCAGGATTTCATCCCCAGGATTATCTAGTGAGAGTGTTGGCCCACCCCCCAAGGGCTCCATAGGCAGAAACTGAGGCAGTGGCCTCTGATTTTGAAACTGAGGCAGGCCTGATGATCTTTGAGTCACCTTCATGGTCATTCTTCCCTTGTCTTGAGGAATAGCACGTTTACAATGCATAGCTCTGTGGTCTTATCCTGTAAAACCCAAGAAGTCTGACAGCCTTCCTTCATTTTATCCTGTCTCTATCCCCTTCACTTCAAACTGGCAGTGTCTCTGCTGGGATGGCTGATTAGGTCCATGTTTCACACCCATACCAATCTCCTTATCAAATTGTCAGTGCACCACAGCCTTAGTGTTCTCTTTTGAACGTGCTTTCTCAGTTTTGGTAATATGAGAATTTTCTAAATTCTTAAGTTCTGGTTCCATTTTGCTTAACAATTTTGTCTTCAATTCATTTCTCTCGTCTTGCATTTTACTACAAGCAGTCAGGAGAAATCAAGCCTCTTCTTTAACACTTCGCTTAGAAATCTCAGCTAACTATCCAATTTCATCACTCACAAGTTCTACCTTCCACAAAAAACCAGAACACAAACACAAGTCAGCCAAGTTCTTTGCCACTTTATAACAAGGATCACCTTTGCCCCATTGTTCAATAGCATGTTCCCCATTTCTGTCTGAGACCTCATCAGAATGGCCTTTACCATCCGTATTTCTACCAACATTTCTGCATATGGTTATTCATGTATTCTCAGTGAAAATGGAAGCTTCCTCAATGGCTCTCCTCTTTCTTTCTGAGTTCTTACCAGAATTGCCTTTAAAATCTCTTCATGGCCATATTAGCTTTTTCTAGCATGCACCTCACAACTCTTTCGGCCTCTACCCACTATCCAGTTCCAAAGGATCTTTTATATTTTTAGGTATTTGTTACAGCAGCACCCCACCTCTCAGTCCCAATTTCTCTCTTATTCAGGCTGCTATAACAAAGTACTATAAACTGGGTGGCTTAAACAACAAATATTTATTTCTCACAATTCTGGAGGCTGGAAGTCTGAGATCAGTAGGATTAGGTTCTGTTGAGAGTCTTCTTCTTGGTTTGCAAATAGCCACCTTCTTACTTTATTCTCACATGGTGGAGAGAGCATTATTCTTATCATGGGCATTCTACCCTTACCACCTCATCTAAACCTAATTACCTCCCCAAAGCCCAACTCCCAAAACCACCACATTGAGAATTAGAGCTTCAACATATGAATTGTGGGAGAGACACAAACATTCAATCCCTAGCAACTACCCTATCTAAATTATACCTCCCTCTCATGCTGTCCCTCACCAAAATCTGTCTATGTCTGTCACGGCATGCATCTCAATTTATAATTGTTCACTCCTTTGTTTCTTTATTTAATTCTTTTCTGTACTATCCAATAAAATGTGTGCATCATTGGGCAGAAATCACAATTCCAGAGTCCAACACCAGTGCCTGGCACATTGCAGGTGATCAACAAGTAACTGTTGATTGAAGGAATACCAGTTGTAAGTTTGTTACATCTATTATCTCATTTAATCCTCACATCATCTCTGTTACATAAGTACTATTATTTCCACTTAACAGATGGGGAAACTAAATCTCAGAGGGGTTAAATGATTTTCCTAAAGCTACATAACTCACAAACAGAAAAGTAGTTTTTGGTCCCAGGCTACGTACATCCAAAGTCTGCATGCTTGACCCTACATTATACCTACTTAAAAAAAATCCATTAAATGATAATTCAAGTTAGTAAAACTCATAATTGGAGATGGGGGATTCAGGTTGAGGGGAATCTTTCTCTTTTCAAAGGAATTAATGAGAGGATTTATTTGGCTATCATGTATGATTCTGTTTTATTTAGAAATCTTTTTTTTCTAAGAAAAGACAGCTTTATTCTACAATAGTAATTGAATGTTATATTCTGTTAATAAAAATTCTTTTTAAAAGCAAATTATTCTAGAATATATTTAGCTCTAACAAACTACATTTCTAAAAAGTTTACAAGTAGAGAAAATGGTTCGTTGAGTTAAATTAGAAGTAGTCTAACAGTATAGACATATCATTTATGTTTGGATTTGTTTCTTTAGAGCCAGTAGAAGAATATCTAAAATCAAGATCTATTAGATCTTTTCATTATCTTAAGGATACAACTGAGGTAGGTTTAATTTGTATGCTTACAATTATTTAATAGAAATTCAGATTAGCCCTAATAGTTTTATATATTTTTCTACAAACCCCAAATTCAAATGAATTTTAGGATTCAGAAGCATAAAATTTTAAAGTGATTTCATCTCTGATATTATGCAAAACTTTATATATGGCAATAATAGAGAAAATAATATGTTATTTGTTGGACAGGCAATACAGTGGAAATTATTTATTGAATGTGAGAAGTACTAGCAGTTATCATAAGGTCAGTTAAGACAGGGCCTCATTTTTATCATATCTGGTAAATCTTCATTTGTTCATATTTAAAAATAGAGATATGGGTTAATTTTTCCATGAAACTGCCATTAATTTTATAAATAAGTCTCTCTCCAGAATTGAACACTAACTGTTCTGTGTATATGGTAGAGTTCTCAACCAGCTAGCTTTATTTTAGGATCAGAAGGCAGAGAGTAGGCATTTTACCTGGTAGCCTTCCTTCCAGATGCTAACATGTGAAGAGCTTTACTTTGGGGAGCCCAAACCCATACTAGCAGAAGTTTATTAAGAGAAAGCCACTTATTTTAGCCTGGGATTAATTTCCTGTAACTCTCTATGTGGGATAGGTAACTAGGAGACGGGGGAATTGGCAACTGGCTCAGAAATTTCATAACAGAATTTCAGTTAACGTATCTCTTTTACAACTTTTGTTCTCATTCCCATCTTCAATACCTGCCAACTTTAAGCCTGGAGTTTCATCCGAAAGATAGAAAGATAATATAATTTTTTTTAGTGACCCACCCACTACTATGCTACTAGCTTCAATTAACTTACATCTTTCAGAAACCTGTTTGAACTCTCCCATGTGCTAACACCTCTCTCTTTCTCTCTCTCTCTCTCTCTCTCTCTCTGACACACACGCACACACACACCACTACCTGTTCTCTTTCTATTATAGGTTGATTCTTTTTTTTACTCCTTTGCCACAATTGTAAAGGACTCCCAATAAGATATGGCTGTAAACAGCATGGTCCATCACACTGACTCAGAAAGCCCCCTCCCCTTTAAAACTACTAACACCTTTATCAATTCCCCTTATCTACATTCACACTGACTCCTGAAAGGCCTTGCTCATTCAATGAGTTTTTGTTTGACTTTTACCAAAATACTTCTTAGACAAATATATCATCTGTTGCTATATCTTTTCCATAAATCTACAAGGTAAGAGATGGTGAGGCACTGAACCAAAGTAGTAGCAATGGGAATGTAGCGGAGGGCACTGATTGGAGAGAAATAAAGTAGTTAGAAACCATATGGTGGGGCTTCCCTGGTGGCGCAGTGGTTAAGAATCCACTTGCCAAGGCAGAGGACACGGGTTCGAGCCCTAGTCTGGGAAGATCTCACATGTCGCGGAACAACTAAGCCCATGTGCCACAACTACTGAGCCTGCGCTCTAGAGCCCGTGAGCCACAACTACTGAGCCCTCGTGCCACAACTACTGAAGCCTTCATGCCTAGAGCCCGTGCTCTTCAACAAGAGAAGCCACTGCAATGAGAAGCCTGTGCACCTCAACGAAGAGTAGGCCCCTCTCACTGCAACTAGAGAAAGTCCACGTGCAGCAACGAAGACCCAACGCAGCCAAAAATAAATAAATAAAATAAATAAAAATTTATTAAAAATGAAAAGAAACTGTGTGGTAATGTATGGAAACTAAATTTTTGGTGGTGAGCACACTGTAAGGTATACAGAAGTAGAAATATATGCTGTACACATGAAACATATATAATGTTATAAACCAATGTTACCTCAATAAAAAAACATTTTTAAGGCAAAAAAAAAAAGAAATTAAGTAGTTAAACTTGACAGAATTTTTTAAGTGACTGGATATGGTGCTTAGAATAATAATCCCCAAATTTCTTTTTCAGAAAACTGGAAAAATCATGGTGCCATTAACTAAAATTCCGTTAATTTTAATATCTTATATTTACACTGTCATTCAGTTTGAAAAATTATCTGATTTCTTCTATGATTTCTTCCTTAAAACATGAATCCTGCAAAAGTGTGTTGTAGAAGTTCCAAATATTTGGAGTCTTTCTAGATATCTTACTTTATTGATTTCTAATTTTCATTGTGGTTAGAGAACATATTCTGTAGGATTTCAATCTTTCTAAACTTATTGAGACTTGTTTTAAGATTCAGCATATGGTTTGTTTTATTGAAAGTATTATGTACACTTGAATAGAATGTGTATTTGGCAGTTATAGGGTGTATTCTATAAGTATATATTTATAAATATATGAATATATCTATATGTTGTAGATGTATACATATGTAACTATACCTATAAATTAGGTTAAGGTGATAGTTTTGTTCAGATCATCTGTATCTTTAGTGAGTTTTTAGCTAGTTATTCTACCAGTTGCTGAGAGATGGGTGTTAAAACCTCTATTATTATAAAATTGCCTCTTTCTCCATTTTATTCTGTCAATTTGCTTCATGTATTTTACAACTCTCTTATCAGGTACATACATATTTATGACTTTTATGTCTTACTGATGATTGATCATCTTTATCTCTGCAAATACTATGTCTTGAAGTCTATTTTGTCTGATATTAATAAAGCCACCATATGCATCCTGTTTACACAGTATATATTTTTCCAACAATTTACTTTCAAATTACATTTAAAATACATTTCTTATAAACAGCATATAACTGGGTCTTGCTTTTTTCCTATTCTGAGAATTTCTTTTAATTGGAATGTTTAGTCCATTAATATTTAATGTAATTTTTGATATGAATGATTTTAAGACTAATACTGGGGGAGTTGTTTGTCTTTCCATTTTTTTATTCCTCTGTTCTTCTTTTCCTGCCTTCTTTTGGATAATTTGAATATTTTTTAACATTTCATTTTAATTTATTGACTTTTAGCTGTACCTCTTTGTGTTTGGATTTTTTAGTGGTATCTTTAGGGATTAAAATATACATCATCAACTTTTCAAAGCCTACTTAGAGTAAAATTGTAGTATTTCACATAAAGATTTAGAAGCCTTTAAATTGTATAAATCCATTTACTAACCCTGTCTTTCATAATGTAGTTTTCATGTATTACTATAAACCCCATAGGACAATATTATAATTTTTGCTGTCAACACTGCTGTATGTTTTAAAGAAAGTAACAGAGTAAAAAAACAACCAAATACAACCAGATCTGATGCTCTTCAGTACTTCCTGAAGATATATTTCCATCTGGTATCATTTCCCTTTAGCCTGAAGAACTCCCTTAAGTATATTTTGTAGTGAAGGTCTGCTGGCAACAAATTCTCTGTTTTCTTTTACCTGAAAGTGTCTTAAGGATATTCTGAAGGAAATTTTTGCTTGACACAAAATTTTGGCTGATAATTGTTTTTTCTTTCAGCATATTGATGATGTTCCAGTATCTACTGGCCTTCACAGTTCTGACCAGCATAGTTTCTGATGAGAAGTCAGGGGTATTTTGAATTGTTCCCCTGTGTGTGTAACTTGTTTTTCTCTGGCTGCTTAAAGATGTTTTCCTCATACTTGGTTTTCAGCAGTTTGATTATGTGCTTAAGCATGGTGTTCTTCTTAATTATCCTGCTTAGGGTTCATTAAGCTTCTGGAATTTATAAATTTATGTCTTTCGTCAAATTAAGATCATATTTCAACTGACCACTATTTATTTAAATATTTTTCCACCCCATTCTACCTTTCCTGTCCTTCTGGGACTCTTGTTACACATATATCAGACTTTTCTTTTTTTCTTTTTTGAGTTCAGCAAGTATTTATTGAGTTCCTACAGCAGCCAGCCTCCTGTCCAGAGACTTGTGGCCTGAGATCACAGTGTAAGTGAGCAGGCTCAGACTTTTCATTATTGTTTTCTCACAGGGTCACATATGTCTCTGAATCCCTCTAAAAAAAATTTCTCCTCTCTTTTTTCATATTGGGTAACTTCTATTGGTCTGTATTAAAGTTCCCTGACCCTTTGCTCTGATGTCTCCATTCTGTTTTAAAGTCAAACAGTGAGTTTTTTTACTTCAGGTATTATATATTTTTGGTTCTAGAATTTCCATTTTTAAAAATAGTTTCTACTTCTCTAAGATTTCCTTTTTTTCATTCACTGTGAACATATTTTACTTTTTTCATTGAGCATAATTATAATAGCTGCCATAAAATCTGATAATTCCAAAATCTGGGTCATTTCAAGGTTGGTTTTGATTGATAGCCTTCTCTGTTGAGACTAGGTTTCATTTTCCTGGTCTTTGTATGTTAAGTTGGATTTATCCTGTACACCACAACTGTTATAATGTGGAGACTCCAGAGTCTGTTATATTCCTACAAAGAGTAATGATGTTCCTGTTTTAGCAGTCAGCTAACTTGGTTGGGCTCAAAATATACTCTGTCTCTATAGCAGCAGCTCAAATTTCAGTTCAGTTGTTATATCCTTAGCTGGGCTGCTTGCAGTTTTCCCTAAATGTGCATCGTTCATGGGTCAACAAGAGACTTGGACAGGGTTTATACATAAAAGATGGGGCTATCATCTTTGGCACTCTTCTTTCTATCATTCCCTTCTCATTTCTCAGTTCTGGTCAGCCTGACCTTTTTCCTCTGGTTCTTCTGGCCAGAAAGAACTTAAGTTTTCTATCAGAGTTTTAGATGTCCTATACTTTGGCCTGCCTTCAAACTAAAAGCCATAAAAATAGAAACTTCACTCTACACAAGTCAGTAATTCCAAGTTTCAATGCTTTTTCTTTGTCACCTGCTTTTGTTCATTCTCCAGGACCTTCAGGCAACTTGTGTGTGTGTATGTGTGTGTGTCTTCTAGAGTATTTTGTCTAGAGTTTATAGTTTTTATCTGAGAGAGAGTGGCTCTGATAGAGGCTTACTCAGCCATACTGAATAAGAATTTTCCAGAGTTTTTACTACTTCTTTTATTTTTTCCTACTGCATTGCTCAATATTTCTTAAACATCTATAAATAACAGTGTTGATAGGTGTCACTATTGTCATGCCACACACTAGTGTATTGTCATTAACCATAATATTAGTTATTGGTTTTATATGGGTATAATTTTTTAAATTTTGCTAAGATATTCTTTATCATATTAAGAAAGTATTCTCTCTAGTTTTATTACAGTTCTTATAAATGATGTTTACTGAATTTATCAAATGTATTTTAAATATTACAGCTATTAAAATAATTACATTATTTTTCTCCTTTGATCTATTGGGAAATAAATTATAATAACTTAGAACTATTAGGAGCTTTTAATTTCTTGATAATTTTGTTTGGCCATTACAAATTGTTCCATTAGTATAATGTTAAGTAGCATTTTTTTTTTTTTTTTTTTGCGGTACTCGGGCCTCTCACTGTTGTGGCCTCTCCTGTTGCGGAGCACAGGCTCCAGACGCGCAGGCTCAGCGGCCATGGCTCACGGGCCTAGCTGCTCCGTGGCATGTGGAATCTTCCCGGACCGGGGCACGAACCCGTGTCCCCTGCATCGGCAGGCGGACTCTCAACTACTGCGCCACCAGGGAAGCCCTCAGGTGGTATTTTATTTTGAATTTGTGAAATCACCTGAAGTCATATGTGAAATTAGCTTGTAGGCCTCTTCTGGTACATTATCTTTTCAGACTTTGGTGTCAAGACTATGTCAGCTATAAAAAGAACTGAAAAGTCTTTGTTGTTATTTATTTTTTAATTTAACTGACATTATATTGCATAAGAATGGTTTGTTGCATAAAAATTTGAAAGAACCTATGTATAAATCTATTTGGGCTGGGTTACTTTTTTAAAGGTACTTATTTGAAACTTCTTTACATTTCTTTTAAGAATTATTGGTATGCTCAAATTTTCTACTTCTTCTCAAGTCAATTTTGGCCATTTTTCTTTATATTAAAGTTTATCTGTTTGACTCTGGAGACATCGATAGTCTATCCCTCTCACAACCATCCTTCTTGACTATTGAAACTTACCCTTTATACACTACAAATGATAAATGCTCCCCTGCCCCACCTGGCTTTGAATATGCTGTTGACTGTCTTATGAATACCTTGGACGTATGTTGTTGGCCTCTCCTGATATTTCCTTATCTCCAAATCCCAGCATTAAGTTCTTCCTCACTGATGAAATGTTTCCTGTCTATTCCAGCCCTCTCTTCTAAACTCCTCCTCATTTAAAGATTGTATTGATTGGTTTGGTTCTTAGTGATATTATCTTATTACATTATTTGCCAATGATTCATGCATGCTAATCATATATATTTAGAATGTGAATTCTTTATGGCCTGGATTTTTGTCATATTTAAATTTTTTATCTCATATTATCCAGAATGAAATATATTCTGTGCCTAGTGTGAAAAAATATTGTAGGTACTAAACAAATATTTGTTTGGTTGGTTGATGGACAGTCACAAGTTATGCAGTTTATACTTACATATGCATGTTTATTTTGGGTATCTAAATAATTATATTTAAATAAAAATATACAGAGACAATCTGAGACACTAGGTAAAGCTGGATTACTTTTTTCCAGTTTCTCCCCCTTTACTCAGAACTATTCTGCTGCACCTGCTCTGTGTATGAGACAGTAGAGTTTCTGTTTAAACCAAGAGGGCTTTTTTTTCTCAGTATTTAAACTTTAGACTTTCTCTGCATTTGGAGAAATACATTTTATATGAAAATAATGGCTAAGTTTTAGAGACAAAGAAAATAAAAGTTAGTAAAATGTGTGAGCATAGGCAAATTTTTAAATTTCTGTAGATTTGTTCCCTCATTTATGAAGTGGTAATAACATGTATTTCATAGGGCTTTTTTTTTTTGAGGATTAAATAAGTATTATATTTGAAATTATTTAAAGATCTATTCA
This sequence comes from Hyperoodon ampullatus, assembly GCF_949752795.1. Classification (NCBI taxonomy): domain Eukaryota; kingdom Metazoa; phylum Chordata; class Mammalia; order Artiodactyla; family Ziphiidae; genus Hyperoodon; species Hyperoodon ampullatus. The sequence goes on along the minus strand of NC_136915.1, from coordinate 58,780,448 downwards.
GCTGTTAGTTATCATAATTAGCTATTCCAAATATGAATAATCAAGTACAAATTATTTATCAATATAGACATGGAAAAAATAATTTCTGAGATAGTTTGCCCTTTTCTTTATGTTTAGGCAGAAAATGCTAAGCCCTTCCATGAACTGTATTCACAGCATAGACAACAACAATGTAGAAGAACATTGGGTTCTACAATCTTTTCTCCTGTACCCAGCATTCAGTCTAATGCTTATAAGAATGAAAAAGACTCTATTTACAGGTATACACTTGTGTGTTTATATTGAAATAACTGAAAATTAACTGCATCTAACTTTAAGATATAGGCATTAAGAAAATCTTTAGCCAAGGAATATCAGTATCTAATCATATTACCACATTATTTCACTACTTAATAACATCTGAAGACTCTATAACAAAAATGGTAAAGCTTAGATTCCTTAGTATGGCATATAATATCTTTCCAGTCGTCTATTCTGTCCTTTGCTTATACTGAGTCTAATCACAACAAACAGTCTGTTCCAACTACTGTGTGATTGACCCACTCTGTTCTTTATGCTCAGAACATACTTCTGCTGATAGATTCCTATTCATCTTGAATAGTTGGGACACTTTTAGCTGCAATGAAAAGAAAACTAACTACATATGATTTATCCAGAAAAGATATTTATAATCTCAAATAACAAGAAGTCCATCAGTAAGGCAGCTCCAGGTTAATTCAGGGGTTTAATGATGCCATCAAATATCCAGCTTCTCCATCTTTCCTCAACTTGCTTCTACTGTCTCAGCAACTAGCTTGTCCTCCTAGCCTTGCTGTACAAGATGGTGACCACTATTCAAGATAACTGGTAACAGCACCCACTGAAAAGGAGAAAAGTTCTTTGACCCTTTTTTTCTTTTAAGGATTTATTTTATTTATTATTTTTGGCTGTGTGGTGTCTTAGTTGGAACGTGGGATCTTCACTGAGGCATGTAAGATCTTTTGTTGCGGTGTGCAGGCTCTTCCTTGTGGTGTGTGGACTTCTCTCTAGTTGTGGCGTGCAGGTTTTCTCTCTCTAGTTGTGGTGCACAGGCTCCAGGGAACAAGGGCTCTGTAGTTTGCAGCACATGGGCTCTAGTCGAGGTGTGCAAGCTCAGTAGCTGTGGCGCACGGGCTTAGTTGCACCGTGGCATGTGGAATCTTACTTCCCTGACCAGGGATGGAACCTGCGTCCCCTATATTGTGAGGCAGATTCTTTATCACTGAACGACCAGGGAAGTCCCTCTTTGACTCTTTTTGTAAGAATGAGGGAAATGCTCCCCAAAGCCATCCAGCAGACCTCCCCTGGTGTCTTCTTGGCTAGAATAGCTTCATACACTCATATCTAAAACCCAGTAAATCATTAACAGCTTTTAACACAACCCACAGTATGAAATACTTTTTATATCACAATGATTGATATCTATATCTATCTATCAATCTATCTATCTGTGGAGCAGAAGATTCAGATTCATAGACCCCTAATTATTTGTCTTTCTGTTAGTTGAAATTGATTGCAGTATTTTAGTATTTTGAACAATTGTTACTAAGGATCTATGTGATACACTCTATTCTATTCTACTTTTTAAAATGTTGGTCAGGAGATGCTAAATTGATTTATTGTCTAAATTGATGGGTTGTAGCTCACATTTTGAAAAGCACAGACTTAGATTATTCCAGATTCATTCCCTTGATTTAGGAAGGTGCTCAGCCTCCCTTGGAGTACAGGGTTGCTTGGAGAAAAATGAATAGGATCAGAGTTCTGTTAGCAAAAAAGGGGGAAAAAAGACTCTTAAGTAGGCAACCCTCTGTTTACCGCATTATCCTTTAAGTTCTACTCAGATGTCACATTTTCTCTGAAATGTTCCTTGATAGCAGTGGTGGGCTGTTCTACATGTGCCCTTATATGTTTTGGCCCCTGACACTTGTCTCACCTCATCTTACTCCACTCTCCTCATCACTACACTCCAGCAACACTGGCCTTCCAGTGAGCATTCCAAGCTGGTTTCATACTCAGACCTTTACACTTGCTATTCCCCCAGTTCTATCACCTGGCTGCCTACTTCCCTTTCTCAGATTTCAGCTCAAATATCCCCTCCTGGGAGAGGTCTCCCATAGCCACCCTAGATAAAGTATCATATTTATATTTTTCTGTAATACTTACAAGTAGTTGAAATTATTTTATATATACATTTTGTTGGTTGGTTTGTTTGGTTTTTGACTATTTCCTCTCTCTAGAACAGAGCTTCCTAACCAATAAACTGTGGTAATTTTGTGCTCAGAGAGGGTTATAGGTGTGCTGAAATGTTGATTCTTCGGCCTTCAAAACTGCGGAGTTGGCCCCATGGTAGCCAGGCTACAAGTGTTCTCAAGTGTTTATCTCAGTGTACTGAACAAAGACTATTAACTAATATGTCTGTCATTATGTGGAAAAGGTTGGGAAACATTGCACTAGGATACAAACTACTTGAGGACAAGAAAAAAACTGAACTTATTGCCAACAGCATGTGTGTCTGGGAACATGTTTAAGAAAGTAGAGTAATGCTGGAGTGGCCAGCAGGCATATTTGGAAGAGTTCTGCCTTGGACACTTTATTCATGCCAGGTGGCAAAGTCTGTTTGGCATGTGCTAACTGACCTCTCTCCATACCAAGTGTTTAACCATCTGAGGCTTCCTACTGGCTAATAATGACTTTACATTTTAGAGAGATTTGCAAATTTGGGAATGCCTTTCTTCAACAAGACCAGTTTTATGTTAGCCAAACATTAGATCCTTGATATCAGTCTTTTCCAGTTCTATCTTGTTCACTTAAGAAGTTTTTACTGAATAGCTACTACAGATCAAGCAGAATACCAAGTACTTTCCATGTTATTTTACATTTAAAAATATTTTATATAAAGTATTTTCTAAATACCATAATATGTATGTGTCTTTTATGAAAATCTTTTATAATTTCATCTCAAACTGAAAAAAAAAACCTAGGGGATCATTTGATTTTGTTGGTCACTTAGAAGATTAAGTTAATAAAAGTAATTTATTTAAAATTTTTAATTTTATTTTGTTCAAAGATGTTTCTAAGAAGAAGAATTCTGCCTTTTATTTTCTTGTAGACCAGAATGAACTTATTCTGGCTTATTATGGCCATCTAGGCCCATACTACAATCCAATGACTGTTCTAAGACTGCTCAGCTAGTCACATTCACATTCAGACAAGGTCATACACATGTGACACAAGGTCACATTCAGACCTTGAACACATGCTCTATCTGCTGCAAGTTCACAGTCAAATGGAGAGGAAGACAATGAAAAATGAATGGAGAGAATGCAATTGCATTTTTATAGTAGATACAAATTTAATTACACTACAACATGGATGTGAAAAAAAGTAGCTTTTTATTTTTATATAGTTCTGATACTTCTCATGAGATCCTCAAACCCTGTGTAATGAAAAAATTCATATTAATCCACTGTGTTTTAAACTTTGTTTGGAGTAAAAATGCACAGCCTCTTTAGGTTTAACACAGTCCTTCTGTTTCTTTCTACCATGGTATCTTAGTATATGAGTGAGGGGCTCACTGGACTTTGTGACATTGAGGAAAAGGTACTTGGCCAGGGATCTTGGTCAGTGCCCTTGTACTGCTGACCTCATTCCTAGATGTTCTGTGGCTACTGACATTTGTGCTTCATGAACACATAGTCTATTCTCTCTGAACCTGGATAGGGTCCACTCTCAACTGTCACTAGTATTGTAGAACTCATTTAGTTCTCTTCATGTCTTCTTAGACTGTCTATTTATACCTCACCCAAGTCAAGCCTTTGCTATGGGTCACTGCACCCCTGCAATGACAAGCTTGTTGCAAGCCTAATCTCAGTGTCCATGTCACATGTGGACCAAGGGAGATCTGGAATGAAAACTATATCCTCTCTCTGCCTAACCACACCATTTCATCCTGATAACAAAGCTAGGGTCACCCTGTGTTGGCAGGAAGCTGCCCTGCAAAGCACTTTCATCCCAGAATCTCAACAAAGGATGTGGCAAATATATCTCTCTTCCTCTGTTGTTCTCCTCAACCTACATAATATACTTCCTCTCCACTCAAAAACCAAAGAGGCACACATACTACAGTCTTGCTTCCACCCCTGCTTTTGCTATTTTCCCCCACAAACCAAGCAGGAAAGGATGGTCTTGTCAGGTTGAAAGTATAGCAGAGGGTTTGAGGGAGATGTTAGTAGTAGTGATTTTTTTAAAAATTGAGGTATAGCTGTTTTACAGTGTTGTGTTAGTTTCTACTGTACAGTGAAGTGGAGTTTCCTGTGCTATACAGCAGGTTCTTATTAGTTATCTATTTTATACATATTAGTGCATATATGTCAATCCCAATTCATCCCACCCCCCCCCATGCCCCCGCTTTCCCCCCTTGGTGTCCATACGTTTGTTCTCTAACAGTAATGATGTTGAGGAATGGGAAAGGCAGACAAGAACAGACAAGCTGAAATCAGCCCTATAAACGTTTATGCTGAACTTGTGTTCATTTTCAGAATAAAATCTCCTCCAGAGATGAATGATTTTAGTACAAAAGAAAATAAATCCATCAGAAATGATCAATTAAACGAGTATTCAGTAAGAAAGAAAAGCTTGCTCCCCTTGTGCTTTGAGGATGAACTGAAAAAGCCAAATGCCAAGATAATCGACATTAGTCCAGCAAAGACAGCAACTTCTTACATGGTAATAAAAACATCTACTACTGTTCAGTAAAAATGTGTATTATTACTACTTGTGGGAATGTCATATTCCAGTGCCCAGAATCTTTGATAAATTCTCCTTACCTCTTGGCTTCATATTCTGAAGTGACAACAACACAAATTCTTAGTGTTCTTTTTAGAACCTCCACCCCAAATCTGGGGATTCTTCTGCACCAGCTGAAAATTTTGTGTTTTTCTTTATAAAGAACGATTTATCAAATTTTCTTGATTATAAAAGAAATATAAAGATGGTATTTTTTTAAATGACTGGATTATGTTTCACTTTTCTATCAATCTATTTTAACTATTTCAACCAGAAAATACATTTATTAAAGGCCATCTGGTAGCTCAGAGTCTCTAGGATGCTGGAGAGACAATCTGGCTTGAAAGCTCTCCAATCAGGACTAACCCTGTTACAGCCCCAGGTTGCTCTACTGGGGCCCATGCTGTTGTCACAGATAAAAGTTTACAGCTCTGACTCTGGGCAGGGGACACTGTGTCTAAGATCTTTGCCAGTGCTGCCCTTCAGCTAGATATATCTCCCACCATCCTCGCTAGAATAGTTTTCACAATGCCTACTTTTCAAAATGCTTGCTTTTTCTGAACTGAAGACTGTCTTAGTGTGTCTGAGTGGCAGAGCCTAGGTCACACACCTACGCCCTAACCTCAAAGGAGGCTGATAAAGCGAGTTTTTGCCTCTACCTAAGTGTACATTGACTTGGAAGGTGGAAAATTCCCTAAGGTATTGATTAGACAGACCAAAAATTTGACAAACCTCTACTACTATCACTAAATAGGTAACATGGGCATCACCAGTGGATTGCAACACTAGATCTTTTGTCATTTTTTCAGTAATCATATGCATTAATATGCCTTTCACACTAAGGACACTAATATACAATTAGATGATCCTAATTTCTTACTTCATTAATTATATTTCTAAAAGAAAGTAGAAATCTAAGTAGAAATCATTGACTTAAAGTTTACAAACTAAATACTAGTAATACTCATATTTGATGAGTTTCTGTGGAGTTAATCTTTTTTCCTTACAATGGAAATGTGGAAAAGAGTTCAGTGAGTAGCTCATACATACAGATTTTGCTACTACTGTGATAAAATTAATCTATTTTTAAGTCAGTCTATTACTTTGGCTATTTTATTCCACAGATATATATTGGGCACTTTTTATTGGGCTAAGTATTGTGCTAAATGTTGGGGTATAGTAATGAATATAATTATTTTAAAGAAAAATTTACACTTTCTGAACTTATTAGGATACTCAGACTGTAATTTTGGCTTATAATCAGTTATATTTCTTTTGATTTTTGACTCAATCCATTTTTTGGTATGCTGCTTATTTCTGGACATGGAAACCTAAGAAATGACAGAAAAATGTTCCATCCCACCAACTATCATATTTCCCAGTGACAACACCAAACATTTCTTTATATCTCACTCTATTTCAAAAAGGGTTTTAGGAGGCCAGAAGTTCAGATTTTACTCCTAACATCTCAACAGAGTGTCAAGAGAAAGAAGTGTGTCACATACAAGGACATCTTTTTTATATGTTTAAATACCATTATTGTTTATATTAAAAACTTCTATGTAGTCATTTCTAGAATACTTTACGATTTTATTTTCATGTTTTAAAAATTATAGCCTTGTTGCCTCAATAGACTGATGATGAATATTCTCTTCTTTAATCCACAGGAACAAAATGATACAAATCCCATAATTTTCCATAAGACTGGATATGTACAAATGTTACTTTTGACAAAAAACAGGCTTCCTCCCCATTCTATGAAAAATGGAAATGGTTACCCATATAAAAGATCAAATATTGTTTTAGAAAGAAATTGTGAAATGCTCAAATCTGTAGCTAGAGGTCAATCTATTACTCCTTCCAAACCCAAAAGAACTCTGCCTACAACACAGAAGAAAGCTATACAAGCAGTATCTTTTGAAGTAAGCCATAGAGTTGTAGATGATAAACTAAGGAAGAAAACTAGCAAGCACACATTTGAAAACATATCTTGGAATAAACTCTATAACTTTTCACAGACTTTTTCCAGCCTAACAAAAAAATCTGTGGGTTTCCTTGATAAAACTGTTATTCAAGAAATGAGTGCTAAAACTGGCAAATTTGAAAAAATGTTTTCTACAGTAAAACCAATGAGCAAATTGAGTGCCTCACCTGTCAAATATTGCTCAAAGCCTTCAAAAACTATACTCAAAGTCCATAAAATAAATACTGTAACACCATTGGATGATTTGTTAAACTTGTCAAGTAAAAATTAAGCACCTCATAAAATATTGTTTATACAGCAAAATTTGGGTAACAAGAGCGAATAAAGTTCCTAGATCACAGAAGAAATTCTTGTTTAAATGGTAATGTTCTAGTGGATGATAGAAGAAAACAAAGCATAGAAATTGGAATTACAAACCAACCGTGGTATACTATTTTTAGTAAATAAGAGGACAAAATTAGGAAATAATGATCAACAAGAGGAACTAGTTCAGGAATTTCTCTTATCTCAATTAGATCCCTCAATCCTCAGCATTCCTACAGTAAAGTAGATTCAGGACCAAGAATGGCATAGACTGACTCTGGAAATTTGCTATCGGAAGCCAAATAACATCAATAACCTTGCTCCATAATTGGATATCAAACAAGACATATATACCATTAACTTGATGCATGTGGAATTAATCGCTGTAGCAGCATTTTGGATAATCATTGGAAACTAGTATTACATTAGCAATTCATGCAATTAAAAGACTTTGTAAAATTTCAAATACCTTTTTGTTAGTAAACGTTGGAACTTCTTTACTATATAATGCCTTTACCAAGTATAACTTTGACTTTTTTCTGAATTGCTAAATAATTTAAAAGAATAATTTATCTTTAATAAGCTAAATAATTTTTGGCAGCAAACCCTTAAATGATTAAAAGTTCTAAATATATTATTATATTGCTATTTTATCTACTCATTAACTTCTCGTGAACCCAAACACTATAAAGACGGAATTCACCTTAAAAACAAGTTGCATTTGAAGAGTTCGTTGGTAATCCGCTAGTTTAAGGACTTTGAAAAAAAAATCTTAACTGTTAGTACTTTAGGAGAAGTAGGTTAATTAGAAGTATTTCAGTTAAAGGAAGGTTTTGGAGGTCTTTTGGAAACTTTCCAGGGTAAGGAGGTAAACTTGTTCAGGCTTCTCTGTTTCCATTGACTGGAGGTTTTCTTTATTGTGTGTCCTCAGTGTTACTCTTGGGCATCTTTTCACAGTAGAGGCAGATTTTGGCTCTCAAATAGGATGACAAGGAGAGAAAATGGAGATGAAGGAAAGATAGTGTAACTGGAGACTTTGTAAATGAGGGAAGAGCAAGAGAAAAAGGGTTCAAGATAAGGTGGTAGGTTCAGGTATGTAGGAAGTAGTAGGGTGGAAACACACAAGCTTTCCTGGCTCTTTACCTTTCTTTTTGTTACTGGCTGGGGAGGAGAAGCAGCAGCAGCAGCAGCAACTCAAAGTCATGAAGTCCTCTTTCTTTCTTTCCAGAAAACAGGGATTGATCCTCTTGCTCTATCTGCTTGCTCTTATCCATTCTCCCCCTACCTCTACCCCACCCCCATATTCACTCCTCCCTTGCTCACTACAAAGCAAAATAGTTTCCCTAACTACCCTGCTGGCTCAGAAGAGAAAACACAGACTCTTCTTAACCACTAACAATAAAAATGACAAGAGGGCTTCCCTGGTGGTGCAGTGGTTGAGAATCTGCCTGCCAGTGCAGGGGACATGGGTTCGAGCCCTGGTCTGGGAAGATCCCACATGCCGCGGAGCAACTAGGCCCGTGAGCCACAACTACTGAGTCTGCTCATCTGGAGCCTGTGCTCCGCAACAAGAGAGGCCGCGACAGTGAGAGGCCCGCGCACCACGATGAGGAGTGGCCCCCGCTTGCCGCAACTAGAGAAAGCCCTCACACAGAAACGAAGACCCAACACAGCCAAAAATAAATAAATAAGTTTATTTTTAAAAAAATGACAAGAAATAGAAAATATACCTAATAATAGCCCAAGTAATGATGGTAGGGTTTCCTGATATTCAGTTCAAGAGAAACAGGTGTAGGCCCTGGCTTTGGGCAGTTATGAGTAAACTTGGGCAAGTAATGAAACTATCTGAGTCTCACTTTTCTGTATCCCAGCCTTAAGATGAGGGCAACAATACCTTATTTTACTGTATTATCATTTTTAAGATTAAAACAACAATGTGGAGTATCTTGAGTATGGTAAGCATTCATTTAAAATTCCCTTTCTATTCCCATCCTTTCTCCTGCTCTTAGTGTAAGTATAACATCTTAAAAGATGTTCCCCAAAGTGTCTTACTACCATCTTTTCTAAATTAAATGCTAAACCTAACTACAATCAGTGTCCAGACTTCAGCCCAAAGTAGACTCAAATTAGACCTGAGGGTTTTGTTTGTTATTTTTGGAAGTTTCTGCTGGAGCTTGTGAGTTTTATCCTTTAGAAAGGCACTAAATCAACTTAAAAATTCCATTTGGCTGAGGATTGGCCATTGACATAGCTGGACAGCAGGGAGCAATGGATTCTGGGAAGATGGTGACATAAGCTCAGCACCTTTCTCTTCCACTCTCAGATTTAATCTATTATCTCCTCAGCCAAATAGATGCTGGCATCTGCAAGACGTGGGGTGCAAGGTTAGACATGGTTTATATTCTGATGCTGAGATCTGAATATGGCCCTGGAAACCAGTCTCTGAGGTAGAAGGTAATAACAGAAGTTGTGCTGTATCCAGGGACTAGCTAGCAGTTGGGATCTGTGGATTACCCCAGGGAAAGGTTGTCTTTGGTCCTGTGTAAGTAAGGGTTCCTGGTCTCATTGGTCCCCAGGAGACCAACAAGGAAACTGTAAACCTATGAAAAAACTGGGAAGTCAGAGGTCCATGAATTTTCCTTCAGATGCCTCAACAGGGGTCATGTTCTGCTTGCTTTTATAGTACCAGTCCATAATGGGCAGGACTTTACCTTCTACCATTTACACAACTGTGGTCACTAGATATTGCAAAAAACAGACCTGAGCTTCCCTGAGCCAACTAAGAAAACCAGCAAGCCATCTAAAGGGGCACAGCAAGTAGACAGTGGCCAGCCAGGCAGGATGTAATGGAGAAAAGGACAAAATTATGAGAATTGCCAGAGGTTTCACCTAGGGATGGGGAGGAATAAGCAAACAGTAATTTTGTGGGATTAACAGTCAGAAAAAAATCTGAAAAAATAAAGTTTTTTCCTGTTTGCTCATCCTGTGAAGTCCAGCTCATTCAGCAATCAGCTATTAAATAAATAGAACAGATAAAAATGCTAGAGGAGACAGGGATAATTTGACAAGAAAAATAATAAAAGCACTTAAGTTGATTCAAGTGCAGCACAGACACCCCCCACACACACTCATTACACTATTTTTTATAAAACACTTGTTGTATGTATTACTCTCAATTGTAATCTGAATTGATAGAAGAGTTAACTGTTACCTGAATAGAAAATATAAGAAGACTTCCAAAATAAGAAGAAATGGAATTAATTTAAAAATGTATGGAAAATGAGAAAGAACAAACATAATATCATAAAAATATTGATATCAAGTATCTGTCATACTACATTTGAACTGGTTGAATTTTCTCTTTAAGAAACAGAGACTCTCAGACTCAGTTAAAAATGACACTTAACTATACAATCAGCTCTCTGTATCCATGAGCTCTACATCTGTGGATTCAACCAACCACAGATAGAAAATAGTCAAAAAAAAAAAAATTCTGGAAAATACCAAAAACCAAAACTTGAATTTGCCTAGCACCAGCAACTAGTTACATTTACACTGTATTTATAAATACTTACATAGCATTTACATTGTATTAGGTATTATAAGTGATCTAGAGATGATTTAAAATATATGGGAGAATGTGTATAGGTTTTATACAAATACTACTCCATTTTATATAAGGAACTTGAGCATCATGGATTTTTGTATCTGTTGGGGGCCTTGGAACAAGTCCCCTGTGGATACAAATGGATGACAGTATACTGTTTATAAGAAATATAGTTAAAGCAATAAAGAAAGCTTGAAAATAAAGGAGTGAAGATGGAGATACCAGACTAATGAAACAAAAAGAGATTGGAGTGGCATTATTAATATCAGATGTTAAAATTTAGGATTAGAAACAATAAATAAGACAAAGAAGGACCTTATGCCTTATGTAATAATAAAAACACAATATCTGAAAAAGATATAACAGCATCTTTGGTGCACTATATATGTACCAAACAACAGAACAGTTAGTTATATAAAGCAAAGGCTATTGGTAATCTCAGGAGAACTTAAGAAAAATAAAATTATTGTGGAAGACCTCAATTCACCTCTTTCAGAGTTAAACAGGTTTAAAAAAAAGTATGGATATGGAGCAATTATATAATGCAATTAATAAAATTGACGTGATGGATATAAACCCCTGTTTCATTGTTTCTTTGAAGCAGAGAAAATAAATTTTTGACTTTGTCCATAGAAAATGGATTATGTGCGAGGCTACACAAAAACACTTAACCTTTTATTTTAATGAATGTAGAGACCTTTAAAAAAAATAACCCAATAAAAAGAAATCAAAATTAAACAGAATCCAAATGTATTAACTATTTAAAAATAAAGAAAGGATAAAGAAGAAATCAAAACTCAAACTATAAAGTGAAAAATAATGAAAAGGAAGCCACTTCATTTCAAAGCTTATGGCACAACGGCAAAAGCTGGTTTAAAAGAAAAGTTTAGGTCTTTTTTTTTTTTTTTGCGGTATGCGGGCCTCTCACTGTTGTGGCCTCTCCCGTTGCGGAACACAGGCTCCGGATGCGCAGGCTCAGCAGCCATGGCTTACGGGCCCAGCCGCTCCGCTGCATGTGGGATCTTCCCGGACCGGGGCACGAACCTGTGTCCCCTGCATCGACAGGAGGACTCTCAACCACTGCACCACCAGGGAAGTCCCCCAACAGTTTTTAGAGATGCCTTCTTGGGTCTTTATATGTATGTAAACCCTCCATCTTAACTTTAGTTTCTTCTCTTGACTCTACTCAAGTTATCATCCAGGACCTCCTTCTCCTGGGCCATCTCATAGTTCTGCCTACTTCTGAGTCCAAACAGGCCCATCACCTCCTTGTATTGACATATTATCTTAATATGTGGAGTGGTTTAGTGTCCTAGACTACCTCATTTGGCCCAATGCATTGTCCTTCCTTGGAAATAATTCTAAGGATAGTTATTTTTTGCTGAATGTGGAGAAGCCATATTATGCTTCTGTAATCCAAATTATGCAAAGAGCTACTCCACTTCTCCTCTGTCTCCCTTCCTTTCTCTCTTTTAACATATATGTATCATATGCCTACTTTATGTAAGACACTCTTCTAGGTATCAAGAATACAGCTGTGAACAAAAAAAAGTCTCCACTCTTATGGACATGGACCTTGAAGTTGATGAAACAAGCTTCAAGCCCCTTTTTCTAAGGCTTGGATTATATATTTTATAAAATTTGCAGAAGATGTTTGAGCTGAAATTGGTTAAGAATGCTGTCTCTTTCCACTCTATTTGTTTTTTTTTTAACCATCAAATTTCCCCTCATAGCAGATGACACTGAGTGGCAGAAGTTATTTTGGGAATCCTTCTAAGGAGAAACTGAATTAGGAATATATCTGGTCTGGGTTTAGTAGGTTGTATATAGATGGTATGCAGCCACTTCTGTATGAAGTTAAGTTGTTTTAATGTAGGAATGGCTTCCAAGTATATTCCCACTGTCTACTGTGCTACTTACATACCATGTGACACAAATTTACAGGCCCAAAGGACATATCATGAAATAAAATGTGTCCAATAGTAGCCAATTTCAAAACTTTGTGGCTATATGAAGAAACAAGATCTGTAACATACAGAATCTGAAGCTATCTCTGAAACCTTCTTCCAGTCATCAAACACAATTATTAGCAGAGGATTTGAGTTTTATCAATACTTAGCCAAAACAGAAATCCTCTCTTTGTTGGCAAATACTCGGTAATGTAGTATACACTGTTATAAATGCATTTTTTCCCTGTTTTGATGGGAATCGTGCAAAATAGAACTTACTAGAATTTCTGTGTTTGTAGGGTGTGTATTTGCAATAGTACTACAGTGAGTTTGGGTGTCAAGATGCATATTTATAAATCCCATCTACCAATAATGATTACAAACTGGTCAAGCCATGCCAGAAGAAAGACTGAATTATTTTCGTGTTATCTCTATTAAAAACAGCACAGGGAGATCAGCTCGGTGCTTTGTGACCACCTAGAGGGGTGGGATAGGGAGGGTGAGAGGGAGGGAGACGCAAGAGGGAAGAGATATGGAGATATATGTATATGTATAGCTGATTCACTTTGTTATAAAGCAGAAACTAACACACTATTGTAAAGCAATTATACTCCAATAAAGATGTTTAAAAAATTATAAAATTTTATTACATACAGAAGCAGTCAAATAAAAATGCAGCAAAAATATAGAAAAATTATAGAAATGTGACAAGCAATTAATAAAGATATAGTTTCTGTGAATTGTCAGATTTTAAAAAGTTGTTCTCGTTTCTTATATTAAGTAGATATCCATTCTGGTATCTTATTTTACATTTTTAACTTTGCATTTTTTTCTTAGGAAGGACTCACAAAGCTTCAGGTTTCATAAAACTTGCATCCACCCCTGCTCATGGAGCTAATATTTTATTGGGAGGAGACACAATAAGCTAATATAACATAATGAATAAGTGGCAAAGCTAAAAGAAAAGATAAGTTAAGGTTAGAGAACAGTAAGCCATAGGAAGTATAACATTTTAGGTGGGTTGGTCAAAGAAGACTCTTAAAAACAAAAAAGCTACTAAACTAAGACTTTATTTGAATTTTACCAGTCTTTACACAATGTTATTTTTCTGTTTCAGGATCCAATTCAGGATACCACATTGTATTTCTTCATCTTATCTTTTAAGTATCCTCTAATCTGTGACAGTTTTCAGTCTTTCCTTGTTCTTTATGATCTTGAGAGTTTTAAAGAACACTGGTCAAGTATTTTGTAGAGGCCCTGAACTTAGGTTCGTCTGATGTTTTCTTATGATTAAACTAGGGTTGTGAGTTTCAGGGAAGGACACCACAGAAGTGAAGTGTCTTGCTAATCACATCATATCAGGGAGTACATGTTAACTACATGACAGTAGCATCAAGAGGAATAAAATATTTAGCAATAAACTTAACCAAGGAGGTGAAAGACATGTACACTAAAAACTACAAAACATTGCTAAAAGAAATTAAAGAAGTCACAAATTAATGGAAAGATATCCATGTTCGTGAATTGGAAGACTTAACATTGTTAAAATGAACATACTACCCAAAGAAATCTACAGTTCAATGCAATCCCTGTCAAAATCCTATGGAGTTTTTTGCAGAAAGAGAAAAAAATTCTAAAATTCATATGGAACCACAAAAGCCTCCAAATTACCAAAGAACTCTTGAAAAAGAAGAACAAAGCTGGAGGCCTCACACTTCCTGACTTCAAAACATATTACAAAACTACAGCAATCAAAACAGTATGATACTAGCATAAAGACAGACATACAGACCAGTGGAACAGAATAGAGAGCCCCTAAATAAATCCATGTGTGTATGATCAAATGATCTTCAACAACAGTGCCAAGACTATACAATGGGGAAAGGATAGTCTCTTCAACAGATGGTGCTGGGAAAACTGGATATTCATATGTGAAAGAACAAAATTAGAGTCTTATATTACACCATATAGAAAAAAAATCAACTCAAAATAGATTAAAGACTTAAATATAAGTCCAGAAATGATGTGATTCTTAGAAGAAAACATAGAAGAAAAACTTCATAACATTTGTCTTAGCATTGATTTCTTAGTTATGACACCAAAAGAACAGGCAACAAAAGCAAAAATAGACAAGTGGGACTGCATCAAACTAAAAACCTTCTGCACCACAAAGGAAATGATCAGCAGAGTGAAAAGGCATCCTATGGAATGGGAGAAAATACTTGCAAAGCACATTATGTGATAAGAGATTACTATCCAATATATATGATGAACTCCCACTAATCACTAGCAAAAAAACAAATAACCTGAATGGGCAAAGGACTTGAATAGACATTTCTCCAAAGAAGACATTCAAATGGCCAACAGGTATATGAAAAGATGCTCAACATCAGGGAAAGGCAAATCAAACCACAATAAGATATTGCCTCATACCTGTTAGGATGGTGATTATAAGAAACAAATCAAAAACAGAAAATAAGTATCAGTGAGGCTATGGAGAAATTGGAAACCTTGTACGCTGTTGGTGGGAATGTAAAATGGTGCAGTCACTATGGAAAACAGCATGGAGATTCCTCAAAAAAGTTAAAAATAGAACTATCATATGAACCAGCAATCCCACTTCTGGTATTTACCCCAAAGTCTTGGAAAAGGGATTCCGAAGAAATATTTGCACTACCATGTTCACTGCACCATTATTCACAATAGCCAAAACATGTAAGCATCCTAAATGTCCTTCAATGGATGAATAGATAAAGAAAATGGTATATCAATATAATGAAATATCATTCAGCCTTTTAAAAGAAGGAAATCTTGTAATACGTAATAACATGGATGAAACTTGGACATTAAACCAAGTGAGATAAGCCAGTCACAGAAGGACAATTAAACTGCATGATTCCACTTATGTAAGATATCTAAAGTAGACAAACTCAAAAGCAGAAATTAGAATAGTGGTTTCTGGGGGCTGGGGAGAAGGGACAATGAGGTGTTGCTCTTCAATAGATACAGAGTTTCAGTCATGCAAGATGAAAATGTTCTAGAGACCTGTTGCACAAAAATGTGCATAGATACAGTTAACTATACGATACTGCATACTTAAAAACTTGCTAAGAGAGTAGATTTCATATTATGTGTTTTTTCCTACAATTAAAAAAAAAACTTGCTGCCAAATCCATGATTACAGATTTTCTCCAATATTTTCTTATAGAAGTTTTATACTTTTAGGTTTTATATTTAGATCTATGATCTATTTTGAGTTAATTTTTATATAAGGTCTATGGTATATGTTGAAGTTCATTTTTGTTTGTTTGTTTTTGTTTATGGACATCCAATTGTTCCAGCATTATCAAAAAGACTATTCTTTCTCTATTGAAATTGTGTATCTTAGGCAAAAATCAATTGACTGTATTTGTGTGTCTATTTTTGGGCTCTCTATTCTACTCCATTGATCTATATGAATATCCTCATGTTAGTATCACACTGTCTTGATTACTGTGGCTTTATAGCAAGGCTTAAAAATGGGTAGTGTGGGTCTTCCGCCTTTCCTAATTGTTTTGGCCATTCTCATTCATTTGCCTTTCCATTTACATTTTAGAATCATCTTGTCAACATCTATAAAAAAGCTTGCTGGAATTTTGACAGGAATTGCATTAAATCTATAAATAAGTTTTGAGAGAATTAACACCTTAACGATATTGTATTTTCCAACCTATGAACACAGTGTAGTTCTTCATTTCTTTAGTTCTTCTTTCATTTGTTTCTTCACGGTTGAGAGAGACCACTTTGATAAGATGAAATTTGAGTTAAGACCTGAATTAAGCGACAGAATGAACCATGGAGATATCTGGAGGAACTGTATTCTAGGTAAAGTACAATAAATTCAAAGGTCCTGAGGCGGAGTGGACTTCAAGGGTTCTAGGAACAGCAAGGAGGCCATTGTGGCTGAGTTGAGGGAGGTGGAGTGGAAGGGGTAGAGGGTGAAATCACAAAGGTAACAAAAGGCCAGACCACGTAGGGCCTTGTAAACCATTATAATGTTTTGAATTTTATTCAGAATAAGATGGGAAGTGATTGAACAGTTTTGAGCAGTGGTGTGATATTTAACTAATATTTTAGGTTACTTTGGGTGCTTTGGGGAGAAAGGATTAATGAGGAATGGTGAGTACAAGATAAAAGCAGGGAAACCATTGAAGAGACAATTACAATATTTTAGCAAGAGCAGATGGTGACTTGGACTAGGGGGCCAGTAGAAGAAGTAATAAATGTTGGAATATGGATGGACAGTCGGTCCTCCATACCTGTGGGCTCCACATCTGTGGATTCAACCAACTGTGGATAGAAAATATTCCAAAAAAAAAAAAATTCCAGAAACTTCCAAAAAGCAAAACCTGAATTTGCCCACACTGGCAACTATTTACATAGTATTTACCTTGTATTCGGTATTATAAGTAACCTAGGACAATTTGAAGTATGTGGGAGGATTAATAGCTTACAAGTAAATACTGTGCCATTTTACATAAGGCATTTGCGCATCTTCGGATTTTGGTTTTCGTGGGGGTCCTAGAACCAATCCCTCTCGAGTACCAGGGGAAGACTGCACTTTAAAGATGTAGTTGATGGGATTGGCTGAAAGTTAGATATGGGCTGTGAGAGAAAAAGAGAAGTCAAAGATGACTCCAAAGTTTTGGACTTAAGCAACTGGAAGAATAGTTTCCAGCAACTCAGTTGGGGAAGACTGTGAGTGAAGTTTTGGAAGGTGTTTATCTGGTTTAGAAGGCATGAGCAGGGGAAAAAAGATTCTTTCTAAAATCTTTTTCACCTTTGAATTTTAAGCACAGAATCTAAGGATTTGCAGCCTATGATCTGCGTACTTTGCAATGGCAACCATCTGTAGTAACCAGCAGCCTGTACATTGTGGTCTGAACATGAATGGTAAGGGGAAGGCAATAGGCAGAGATTAGGAAAAGACTATTTCAATGAGTAACTCAGTTTATCATGTCTCTTAAAGAGCATGTAGGAATGGGTGTTACCTGAGTCTGTGGGTAGGAAAGACCTCCCTGAAGAGTTTCTCTTTTATTTGAGACCTGAAGAAGTTAGCCAGAGGAGGGAGGTGGGGTTTGTGGGAATGGGGGTTTAATCTATAAGTCAAGTGATGAGCAGGTGCAAAGATCCAGAAATGAGAGGGTGTATTTGAGGAATTATAGAAAGTCAACCATGAATTTAGAGCAGGGAGAGCCAAAAGGAGAAAGCTGTGAAGTAAGGCAGGAGATAGATTTTATCCTGATAATTAGATCTGCATTTTACAAAATCGCTGTGGCTGCTGTGTAGCTGCTATGTAGAAAATGAATTGTAGACCCACAGTCATCTGGCTGAAGACTAGTTACGATGTCGTTGCAGTAGTCTTGGTGAGGGATGAAGTTGATGGCAGTGGGTTTAGACTTGGGAGATATTTAGGGGACTATATATGGCAGATGAGAAGAGAGAGGCCCTGAGAGTAACTACTAGGCTTCTAAGGTGAGCAACTTGGTGAATGGTGGTTCCTTTTACTAAAATGGGGGCACCAGTTATTAATTGTCTCTCAGCTCCAAACCTTGCACTAGGTTTGGACCACCCTTCTCTATTCTGCTTTGTGAAGCTGGTGCTTGTATTTTGCAAATCACGCATCTGCTTTGCCAGCTGGCTCTGTGTTAGGCCCCGCCATAGGTGGTGCTAGAGGGAGATAGCAAAGCTGGAGGAGGAAGAAAAAAATGTCCTTTCCAGTCTGCCTTCTGTTAGCAATGCTCCAGCAACAAGTCTTCAGCTCAGAAACAGCAGGGCCTTCGCATAGCAGCAGGTGAAAGCCATTTGCGGTTTTCCCTGAATTTGCAGAGCCAATCTATTAGTGCCTCCCAGAGCCCACAGCATCAGCCAGTTGGTGCTTCCTCTTCAAAGGTCTGGATCCCAGGCTTACGGGGAGGCTTTTCTAAACTAAAGATTCCGGTATCAGCTGAGCAGCATCTCTTCCTCAGAGGTCTGTGTTTTAGCTACTAGGGTTCCTTCTATAGGTTTTAATAATTCCAGTCTCCTCCCGTTATTCCCCCTTCCCTTCCTGCAGTTGCTACCTCCATGATACCTTGGAGGGTTTTTTTTTAAACCTTGAATTTGATAAATTTATTTTTATTTATATTTTTTATTTTTGGCCTCATTGGGTCTTCGTTGCTGCGCACGGGCTTTCTCTAGTTGCAGCGAGCGGGGGGCTACTTTTCATTGCAGTGCGAGGGCTTCTCAGTGCAGTGGCTTCTCTTGTTGCAGAGCATGGGCTCTAGAGCGCAGGCTCAGTAGTGGGCTTAGTTGCTCCGTAGCATGTGGGATCTTCCCGGACCAGGGTTCGAACCCGTGTCCCGTGCATTGGCAGGAGGATTCTTAACCACTGTGCCATCAGGGAAGTCCCTAGTTAATATTTCTTTATATTAGATTCTCTCTAATCAAATAACTAGTGTTATTTCTGTCTCCTAACGGGACTCTGATTGATACAAAAATTGTTACTAGGTGTGGTTCCAGGCAACAGACCCTAAAAGATGGGATTTGGGAATTGGTTTGGTTTTGTCCTTGGGTTTGAATGTAGTGCTGAGCTCCTTGCTAATGGGAAATGAATGCTGGTTACCGACGTCATGCAGAAGTAGCATGATTGATTAAATAATTACCTGTAGTTGATTGTGAGGAAGTGTCTGCTGACCCAAGTGCCCTGGAGCCTGTGCCTGCTGCCCTTGACTGTCACAGCAGTAATTATGACCATGAAGACTGTGGTGCGGGATAGATTCTTCTGAGTGGACTAAAGCACTTACAGAAAGAAAGTATCAAACTCAGGTCCTTATACTCTCTGCTTCAGTTTCATCAGAGAGCTAGAGAAATTCTATGGCAGCTCTAAACGAATCTCTCATTTCTTGTAGCTACATGACAGGTATTCCTAAAAGTGAATAAATACATACTTGTCCAGTTTACAGAATTTACATCAGTTGAATTTACAGCTTTGCAATGTCTCTCATGAAGAAGTTAGGAAAATGATAGGGAAGCAGATGGACCCTAAATCTTGAAGTGGGGATACATCCAGCTGGATTTAGATCAAGTTGAGAATTTTGAATTCTCAGGTCACTCTGAACCTCTTCTAACAGTAGAAGAAGCTTGTCCTCCTGTGTCTGATATTAGCCTTTCCTTGCTTAAAAACTATCTACTATCCCCATTTGTAGGGTCAGATATCAGTATGCTCCAGGGAAACAAGTACAAAGTCTGACCCAGGAGGAAGCAGTTTATATACCAAAAAACTGCAAGATTTTCCTAATTTATATCAATATAAACCTGGAGAATATGTATAGGGATGAGTTTTAAGGAAGATGGGCCATAACACTGGATTGGGGCATATGTATTGACATGAGTGCTCTTACCAGAGGTTCTGGATTTAATGTTTTAGCTCATGTAGGTGGAAATATTCTGACAATTTATAGTTAGTTAACTAAGACCTGGGCTTAAAAGTGGCCTCTGTTTAATGAGATCCAGAGACCAAAACTTCCTCCATTATAATGTAGATGAAGGAATTCCAAGGTTTAGGGAGATAGGAATATTGGAGGGCTTTTATCATGAATAATCTACATACCCATCTCTCAACTACATCCTGAGAGGACACACCCATCATCAACACGTTGAGAAACATCTTTTTGTGTAGAGCATGTACATCCTTGAGAAGTTCTGTCATGGCTGTTCTCCATAAGCCAAGCATAAATGTGGGAAATTTCACTATTGAGGTGGGCTCACTATTTATAATAGAGATGATAGAAGTCCTGGAGTATGAGAGGCAAGTAGCAGTTCTTAACCACCAAAGGCGAGATGGGCATATTTACCATAAAAGGAAAGCAGTAACATAGTGGTAACCAGAATGTTTTAATCCCCAGGAATCTTTGGCAGTGGCTAATTGATTACAACAGCCCTAAGAATGTAATAGCAAGGCAACCTACTAAAATGGTGCTTAATCTATATAACAGGAAAAGCCAGACTGACAGCAAAAAAATCTAACTTGAGTTTCTAAAATGGAGACTCACAGTCTCTCACTCAGTTTCCAGACATAAGCCAGTTTATAGAACCAAAACCCTTTGCACTGAAGGGGGTGTCAAGTGTCTTTGAGGAAGGCTCCTGTATCATGGTACAAGTATACACCATATCTTCCTCCGACTCTTCCTCAAGGGGACCTGCAGTGATTTACTAGAGTGACTTTGTACGGGGGGAAAGGACATAAGCAGACCTTTTGGGGATTATGGAACACTGGCTACTTGATACTAATTCTTGGGCACCCATATCACTGTAGACTACCAGTGAAACTGGGGTCTGAGTCAGGTGACAACTAGAGTCTTAGCCTAAATCTGAAACACAGTGGGCCCAGTGGGTCTGTAGAGCCACTGAGTGGTTATTTATCCAATTCTTGAATGTATAATTAGAAGAGATACATGTTTAGGCATAACAGATACACTTGGCAACTAGCAAAATCCTCACAATGGCTCTTTGACCAATGGAATAAAGACCATAATTGTAGAAAGCGAAAGCCTCTGGAACTTTCCCATCCTGCCAGAACAGTAACAAAAGAGAATAGCATATCGTTAGGGAAATTGCAGAGATTATTGCCATCATCAAAGACTTGGAAAGTTGCATGAGTGGTGATACCTATCACATTTCCATTTAACTCACCTGTTTGTCCAATACAGAAGGCGGATCTTGACAAATATCTGAGAACGATTATAAACTTAATCAGGAGGTGACTCCAATTTTAGATAATGTTTCACATGTAGCATTTTTGCTGAGGCAGATCAACACTACAGCTCCTGACACCTAGTATGCTGTATTGATATGGCAAACACTTTTTTCTCTTCATCAGTTTATTAGGAGTGACTAGAAGCAGTTTACTTCTTAAATGGCAGGGTCAGGAGTACATCATCACAGTCTTGCCTCAGGGTTACATCAAATCTCCTACTCTCTGCCATAATATAGTCCACAGAAATCTTGATCTTCTGAACATTCTCATACAAAAGCAACTGGTTCAATATAGGGATTGAAATATGCTAATTGGATCTGATAAACAGGAAGTAGTAAATTTTTTACTTTTATTTTTTTTGGCCAATCTGTGCAGCATGTGGGATAGTAGTTCCATGGCCAGGGATCAAACCCATGCCCCCTGTACTGGAAGCTCAGAGTCTTAACCACTGGACCGCCAGGGAAGTCCCAAGGAAGTAGTAAGTATTTTGGATAGTTAAGTAAGACAGCCAGGATCTCAGCTGGTCAGAATTCATTACTTGATACAACGGGGAACAGTGGAGGAGAAGCAGTTTGCTGGTGTTCAGGGGATAAGGATGAATTTAGTTTTAGACATGTTGAAGAGCCTCAGAGAGAGTCATCCAAGTGAAGGTGTTCAAGACACAGTTGGATATACAAACCTGGAGTTCAAGAGAACATACATGAGTAGATTTAGGAAGTGTTGATGGAATGTTTAGTAGATTTAGGAAGCCATGGAATGGGATGAGATTATTTAGTGAGAATATGTAGAATCAAATGAGAAGACCCACGACTGAGCCTTGAGGCGTATGAAACTTTTATTTTAAAGATATGGTAGAAGAGGAGGAACCAGCAAAGACGAACGAGAAGGGGCATCCAGAGAACCAGGAGTTGCAGAGAGTGTGGTGTCCCAGGAATCAAAGAAGTGAGCGTAGCTAAGGGAAGGGAGATGGTCAGCAGTGCAAATGCTGTGAAGTGGTCAAGCAAGAGAAGGACTGAGAGTCAGCTGGGTTTACTTTCACGGAGGTCATTGGTGACTTAGGGGTGACCAGCTTCAGTGTAGTGGAGGGGATAAAACTAGTTTGGTCTGAGTTGAAGAGTGATTGGAGGTGGCTGTAGATTGGGCAGAGCCATGTGAATAGGTGGATAGTGAGGCCAGTCAGTTCACAGAGACAGAAGATTCAAAGCAGCTGACTTTGGATAGATTTATATGGGGTTCAGTTGTAAATAAATTGAGTTTGAAATGTCTCTGTATTTTCAATGCCTAAACTGATGTCTGGTATGGTACTGTTGTGAATGGGTCATGAGTGACAATGATTTTAATAGACTGGTGTTCCTATATCCTGATTATTCTTCTTCATAGCATTGCTAAACACTAAACTTGGCAACTGAAGGAGGTAATGGCATTGTGAGAACTTTAGAAGCACGTATGTCCACCTACCCCAAATAAGGCAGGGGTGTCCAGTGGAGGAGCACAAACTAAATGTTGAACGGACTAGGGCCAAATCTGTACAGTTACTTAGAGCTGTGAGACTCAGGGCATGCCTAATACTTCCACTAGGCCTTTGTTTTCCTGTTTATAAGTTGTTTCACCATACTTACTTCCTAGAGTGGTAAGGATGCAATAAGATAATGAATTTCAATCGCAGCACATTGCCAGGCCACTCATCAGTGGTCATTGAGATCATTCCTTCCAGCCCAACACAGAGAAGTATAAGGCACTGCAGAGAAGCTGCACGCTACTTCTTTGCACTTCAGTTCTCAGAATTTTAAAAGCATTGTTCAAATAGGAAACACCTATGACCTTTGCTCCTTGGCTATAGCATAATCAGTGGTACAACACAGTAGGTTATTGGGTATGATCTAGGCTGGCTGATCTAGTGAAACAAGAAATTGGTGAACACCAAAAAGGCCAAATAAATTCCAGTATAAGAAGAGCAAGTGAGCCAGGGCAAATTGAGAAGTGTAGGGAAAAGTACTGATCAATTTCCTTCATGGAGAAACATGATGGCTAAAGCAAAAGACATGATTTAAATACAAAGAAGATTTTTCTGCTAGTAATTACACCTAGCAAGATATAAAATATATCAACCTACAATGTTGACATTTCCAACTAGAGTAGGCTTGTATATCAATGAGAACATTTAAATCAAGTCTTTCCAATCTTGTACAGCTTTTTAAGATATTTTTAAAACTTTATTAAATTTTATCAGATAATGTATAAATTTCCCATATATAATTCTGTGATTAATATTATTAAGGTTAGGAAAGAGGTTTGAGTACCTAAAATACCTAAAAGTCTAATTCCCTATAATAATACCCTACTACAGTATTGGTACATATCTTTTTTTTTTATTGGGGTATAGTTGCTTTATTTTTTCTTTTTCTTTTTTTAAAAGATTTAATTTTATTTATTTTTGGCTGTGTTGGGTTTTCGCTGCTGCGCGCAGGCTTTCTTTAGTTGCGGCGAGAGGGGGCTGCTCTTCATTGTGGTGCACGGGCTTCTCATTGTGGTGGCTTCTCTTGTTGTGGAGCACAGGCTCTAGGCACGTGGGCTTGAGTAGTTGTGGCACGTGGGCTCAATAGTTGTGGCTCGCAGGCTCTAGAGCGCAGGCTCAGTAGTTGTGGCGCACAGGCTTAGTTGCTCCACGGCACGTGGGATCTTCCCGGACCAGGGCTCAAACCCGTGTCCCCTGCACTGGCAGGCGGATTCTTAACCATTGTGCCACAGGGAAGCCCCTTAGTACCTATCTTGTCTCTCATTATCTAAGGAGAATGCGTCACTCCACTCCACTTCACAGCATTCTACTGAGGCTCCACAAATCATTACTGGAGTTGAGAAAACCCAACACAGTTCTTGGCCTGTCTATGGTAGGTCTTAGTGTATACTTGCTAATAAATTACATAATCATGCTGAGAAAAACAACAGTAATTGCTTGGATCAGTACTTTTTAGGAGATTTATTTTCATTTCATTTTGTGTAATTGCAATTGATTTGTTGCAGAAATTTGTACCTGGCATTTCGTACTCCATAGAGTAGCACTTGAACTATTATCTGGCCTCTTTCACTGGTTTCCATTATCACCATCTGACTTTATAAAAGGAAATTTCCTTTTCATACAGTGTTAGTGGTAATATAAAATTGGTACAACCTCTTTGGAGATCAATTTGTTCATTCTATTAATTTTTTTAAAAAGTAGTCTTTAATTAAGCAATTCCACTTCTAGAAACTGATACCTGTAGAAAGTTGAATGGACAAGGATAATTAAAGCTGCATTGTTTATAAACTGAAAAAATGGCAACAACTTAAAAATGTCTATAGGATGGACCACATCAATCATGATGCATCTAGCTGACAGAATTCTCTGCAGCCATTAAAAAGAATGAGGTAGAGTTTCTTTACTGCCACAGAAAGGCCTTCAAGGAATAAAAAATGAAAAGAGAAAGGTTGCATAATCATAATAATAGTAATTATTATTATTAGGAACACTTGTAAAGTGTGTACTATATTCTAAGCATTTAACTTTATTAACTTACTTAATTCTCATCACCACCCTATGAGGTGGGTGCTATCATTATCCCCCTTTTACAGATGAGGGAACTGAACCACCGTAACATCAAGCAACTTGCCGGAGATCACAAAACTAGTGTCAGAGGGAGTATCTGGCTTGAGCATCAGTGTTTTTACCTGGTTCTCTTCATTTGTGTTAAAAAATGTATAACAGTACATGTCTGTAAATATATGTGTATGTATGTATATGCATATGTGTGTGTATATGTATTTGTATAGGCACAGAAAGTGGCTCTAAGCAGAGCCTCGAGATGGTTAGCAGTTGCTTTCTCTGAAAAATGGGTTGGGGTGAGAGAGGAAGAGAACAAGATAGTTATGCGATACAAGTCTCTTTTGCTTGTTTGCTTTTGTAATGAGGGACATTATTATTTTAATAATAATTTTTTTCACAAGGGATGTTTCTCAAAATATAACTTTCTAGTTACTTTTCTTCTGCTGCCAGCAGTTAAGGAAGAAATTTGGCCACTTCTTTCATTGTTGAAAAGTTATACCATTTGCTGATTCATTTAGCAAAAACATCTAAAGTGTGCTAGGTGTCCCTGCTTCACCCAGCCCTCAAGGAGCTCACTGTCAAGTGGAACAGACTGACATGTAAACATATAATTCCAGAGCCTCTATAAAGGGGATGCACAAAGGTGCAGTGGGAGAAGCACAAAGGAGAGATGTCATTTCTGTGGAGGGCAAGGAGAGGCGGTGTGAAGGAAGGTGCCCAGAGAAGAGATAATATTTTGCCTAAATACTGAAAGAAAAGTAACAGTTCTTCAGGAGACAGTGGAGGGGAGAGAAAAAGCACCCCAGATGTAGGGAATATGGGAGTAAAGACACAGAAGTAAGGACACAGGAACCCACATTATTCTTCAGGGAACTGGGTGTAGTTTGATTTAGCTGAAGCCTAGGGAGGAAAATGTAAGGACGGCAGGAGCCATGTCACCTACGGCCTTGTGGACTGTATTAAGAATTTCATCCTGTGTGCCAGTTTTTCCTAAGGAGCAGTCAAAGAACACAAGTGTCCCCAGGATAACATAAAATATATAAATCAAAAGATATACATAAAATGGAATATTATCTAGCCTTGAAAAGGAAGGAAATTCTGACACATGCTACATGTGGATGAACCTTGAAAATATTATGCTAAATTAAATAAGTCAGACACAAAAGGACAAATACTGTATGACTCTACTTATCTGAGATACCTAGAATAGTCAAATTTATAGAGACAGAAAGTAGAATAGCGGTTACTAGAGGATGGAGGGAAGGAGGAATGGGGAGTTATTGTTTAGTGGTTTCATAATCTCAATTTGAGATGACATGAAAGCTCTAGAGAAGGGTAGTGGTTAAGAGTTGCACAACAATATGAATGTACTTAACACCACTGAATTGTACACTTAAAAAGTGTTGAAATAATAAATTTTATATTATGCATATTTCACCATAATAAAAACCAGGTAAAGATGGTAAATTTTGTGTTATGTATATATATATATATATATATATATATATATATATATATTTTTTTTTTTTTTTTTTTTTTTTTTTTTTTTGCGGTACGCGGGCCTCTCACTGTTGTGGCCTCTCCCGTTGTGGAGCACAGGCTCCGGATGCGCAGGCTCAGTGGCAGTGGCTCACAGGCCCAGCTGTTCCGCAGCATGTGGGATCTTCCCGGACCAGGGCACGAACCCGTGTCCCCTGCATCGGCAGGCGGACTATCAACCACTGCCCCACCAGGGAAGCCCGTGTTATGTATATTTTACCATAATTTTAAAATATGGAAAAATATTTTAAAGATATAGACAAAATACTTAGATAAATAATTCAGTTATTTTTCTGTCTTGACATTAAAATTAGATATGTCATTTTTTTGTTTAAGCTGGTAATAATGATTTGTTTCTCTTATATAACAATGTTTACTGTTTACTGAAAACCAGCTTTATATCCAGAGATGAGGAGATGTAGGCTCAGAGAGTTCAACTAACTGACCCAAGGGCATACAGCTAGTGGGGGGGCATTTCTAGGAAACCCAGAATTGGAACTCAGCTCCTAACACCTTACTCTTTCACCAACCCCGAAGCCACTTTATTATCTTGCTACTTTTTGGATATGGCAGTACAATCTCAAAGACAGTATTGTATGGTGTTTTCTGGGTTCAGAAACCGTAAGAAATCTGAGGCAACGCAGACTGAAATATTGAACAGTTGAATGTTTACTCTTAATCCACATCTGATACTTTTTAAGGGCTTAGGCCCTCTGCAAGAGAGACCAAAATAGCGTTCAAGTGAGGCTAGACGCACGCACATTGTTAACTACTCAGCCAGCCACCTGTTACCGATTGGAGGAGGGTCTGTATTTTGATTGCGGCAGTTATCTGGAAAATACGGCTCTCAGCCCCCCAGCCGCCAGCCTCCGCATCCCAGGTACGCGGCCCCCGAGACACCCGGCGCGGGCTTGCGCGCAGGCGCTATCCGGTCGCTTCCTTCCGCGACTGTGCTGTGCTGCTAGGTGTCCTGGTGTCCCCGAGTGGTTCCCCCTAAGCTTCTTCTCCCTCTCTGTCCGGGGCTCAGGGTCGCCACTGCCCCTTCTCCGGGCCCCTTCCAAGCCCTGCCCAGGCCGAGCCAGGCGCGGCCCCTACCCTCTGACCCCGCGTTGCACAATGCCCGATCAAAGGCCCGGGGCGTGTGAACCACAGCGTCCCTGCCCCTGGGCGGGGGTGGGCGGCGGCCGCGCGGGGAGCCGAGGCGGCGGCGGCGGTAGCCGGCTCAGTACACCGGCCCCGGTCCCGCGAGTCCCCGCGAGCTGCCGCCTCAGAGCCCCGCGCTGCTCGGCCCTGCCGCCCGCCGCTCCCCTCGCAGGCCGCCGCCGCCGCCGCAGCCATGGCGGAAGTTCATAGACGTCAGCAGGCCCGGGTTAAAGGAGAAGCCCCCGCGAAATCCTCCACACACAGACATGAGGAGGAGCTGGGGATGGCGTCGGCCGAAACGCTGACCGTGTTCCTGAAACTGCTGGCCGCTGGCTTTTACGGCGTGAGCTCCTTCCTCATCGTGGTGGTCAACAAGAGCGTGCTCACCAACTACAGGTAGGGCCGAGGCGGCGGCGACCCAGGCCGCGGAGAGGAGCGGGCGGCGGCGGCGGCTGGGCGCCGGCTCCCTGGACTTTGCCTGCAAAGTTGGAGCTGAACAAAGTTGGGCGGGAGCCGGGGAGGGAGAGCGGGCGGGCGGCTGATACGCGGCCGGGGCGGCGGAGCCGGCTTGCGCGCCGGCCCGGAGTGGGGGTCCCGCTCCCGGCGCCGAGCTTGGGACTGCCGGGCGAGCGTTCGGGGCCGCGTTCGGAAAGCGCCTGCCCTACCCGCCGTGCAGCGCCCTGGAAACCTTGCCCTTCGGAGAGACGGAGCGGAGTTGCTTCGTGACTTTTTTGACTCCTGTGCATGCCAGGCTGGGAGCCGGGAGAGGGATGCCCGGCCTTTCCCGCAGCCTGGGCTAGGTTCCGGGGCTTCAGGGTTCTCCGACTTCGCTGACAGACAGCCTCTGGGGACCTACGCATCCTCAAGCCAATTTAAGATGATTGTGATGCTGCCACTGGGACCCCGAGGCAGAAGCATTTTTTTTTTTTTTAATGTGTGAAACCGTTCAAGAGATGTATGTCTTCACTTCCAAGACAAATCCATTACAGGCAGCCAGCTGAAATTGTAGAATCGGACAAGATGAGACAAGTGGCAGCCCGAGGCTACAAAATCAGCAGTGTTGCCTGACAACTGGCAGGGATTTTTCTCAGGTTGTCATTTGGATGAGGGGTAGACGTTGGTGTATTTTGTATCAAAATGCATTGTAAGGTTGCCGATGTGCAAATTGAATTCACCGAGCTCGGGTTTTTCTGACCCTGTGTTTTTTTTTTGTTTTCTCTACCATTTTTGTAGATTTCCCTCCTCACTATGTGTTGGACTTGGCCAGGTTAGTTGGAATCTTCAGCATTACGTGGTTTGTGTCGTTAGAACTTCTGAATGTGTCTTTATATGTAGAACAGTGAATCTGTGTTCTCTGTTTACAGATGGTGGCCACAGTGGCAGTACTCTGGGTTGGAAAGGCACTCAGAGTAGTCAAGTTTCCCGACTTTGACAGAAATGTACCTCGAAAGGTAAAAAAGAAAAAAAAAAGTAATACTTTATGTTCTGAAAAGAAGTCACTGTATATATTTTTCATCAGTGCCTTACATATTTAAAAATTGCAGCTTTGAAATCGCCCAATCCAGAGTAGGTATAATGCAGGCAAAGAATAAATGTATTAATATGTGTTTTTAAAAAGTCCCACAGTCTCTTTAAAGTTAAGAAAAAATGCCCCTAGATCTTGTGTTCTGTTTTAATTATTGAACACTTGCTGGGATTACAGTCATTTTGCATTTCCTACGTCCATCTAATCTAGCCAGTGTATCCTGCATTCATTATTCTTTGGGTTTATTTTCTTATTCTTCGATCTGCCACTGCTTGACTCCACCTGAGGATGAAATACCTTTCCTTTTTCTGCTGACATCAGAACAATGGGCTCTACATTGTCATATTGTAAAGAAAGATGTTGTTGTCCCATATGGTTTGATCATATTCATATTTGTGTTTCTTTTTTCCCCTCCATTCTTTCTGCAGAGAGCTATTTATCAAAGAGTAATGTTGTTTGGGTGCTTCATGGGGGCCAAAATTGTGTGTGAGAACTAATCTTGTGTTTGAAGTAGAAAGAATTTGATCGTATAAACAAAACTGTTTCTGTTTGAAAAGGACCTTGTTTTAGCTGTCTTTATTATTGAGTTTTGTTATCCCTTTTTAAATTTTCTAGACGTTTCCACTACCTCTACTATATTTTGGGAACCAAATCACGGGACTGTTCAGCACAAAGAAACTGAAGTATGGATAACTTTATTTTACTAGTGAGGTTAATATAATGTGTTCTTAAAATTGTACTTGAAAATGTCAAATGTTTAACACATTGTTACTGATTCTGGAAAAATGAAAGGACCAGAAACTTAATCTCTTAAGTTTGAAGCGAAAGGAGTTTTTTGTTTGTTTGGTTTTTTTTTCCCCTTCACTTTGATGATAGAAGTCTTAAAATGTTATAAAATGCTGTGATGGGAGGTTTTCATTATTTTTCCAGACCTATAATAGTGAAGGATATATGTTAGGCTTCTGAGATTTCAATTCGTTAGTACAATTCATAAATAGTATATTTTAGGCAAATTCCACAAGTAAAATTAGATGGTAGATATGAGAACTTTTGTAGTTTTTCTTTTAATATGAGGTAGTTAAAATAGCATCAGATGGAACCCTGATACAAATATGATTAACATTTTGCACATGGCCATATGATTGTAGAGGCAGCGTTTTCACTTTTAGAAAGAAGCAGTAGCTCTCTATTCCATGACAACACTTATTATCCTCTAACTTCCCAATTCTTGGCTTTTCCACTTAAAGAGTGTATGCATCAGGTATATGTGATGTTAAAAGTATACACATAGGGAAACCATTTAACAGAAACCCATGGCTTCACCACTGTCACGTGAGCTAAACCTCTGGCTTAATGGGTGATTGTAAAACAGAATGGAGAGATCTCTGAGGGTAGATACCAAGCTTTTTTCATTTCCTCAGACGCAAGAAACTTGACAGAATAACCATGATGGTATTTCTGGGGAAGGTTCCATGGAAGTCAGATTTATCATGGGTGGGGCATCCTTTTACATCTCATTACCCACTTGGAAAGAAATGCAGACCTGCTGCAAAGTGCTGCTTGTATATAGCATTTGCTCTTTTTCATCCTTTGTCATCTATCCATCCATCCATCTTTTCACACCCTATCTTTGATTGCCAGTTAAGTATAAGGCACTTTGGGGTGAGATGAGATAGATTCAGAAATAATTGTGTTGCAAGAGGCTGTATGTTTGATTAGTGCAAGCAGAATGCTCTAGGAATTTAGAGGAAGACAGGATTACTTCCACAAAAGGACAATAAAGGAATGTTTTATGGGGTAGGATTATCACCGATATTATTTGAAGGTTAGGGGTAGGAAGGGAGGTCAGTCTAGAAAAGAAAGACGAAGTCTTTTCTCTTAAAGACTAACATGATTACTGTTCAGAGTGTTTAACATAATAAGCAGGGTAAAATTAAAAGTGTCTGTTATCAGTCTTTGTTAATAGATGTATGTTTTCTACCATTTTATAATTAGTTTGGTGTTTTTCACTTCTGGTAGTTTTATAAAAGCAACCCTTTCAGGCTTTCAGATACTTTCTAGAGAAAAATAAGGATTTAATTTAGTCACAGATTAATCAGAATGGAATTTCCATAATGGAAGGAAGAGATTAGCATTATTTTAAAATACTAATTTTGGAGAATCAAATTTTATTTTACCTAAATATCTTTGTATTTTTCCTGCAGCTTGCCAATGTTTACAGTTCTGAGAAGGTTCTCCATCCTGTTTACAATGTTTGCTGAAGGAGTTTTACTCAAGTGAGTTAAATTTCTAATATATCTAGTCTTTAACCAACTTTAATCACCCTGAAAAGGTGCCCAGCATATGTAAGATATTAAAATTATTTGTGTTGTTTCTACTTTATCTTTTGAGAAGTTTAAGCAACTTTCTCCCTTTGCTGTAGGAGTTGATAGTTTATGGCTTCCTTATGGAAGCCTGTCTGAACATGAGATATACTTTCAAGAATTCCTGTACCTACTGATGCCACTGGGTGAAGCTGGGTCAGAAGATCGGTATAGGCTTTAAATAGTGTTCATGTCTTGGCTACTTTTATTACAAATGTGTGTGACCATTTTCAACTTAAAGAAATCTGATTAGCAAAAATTCAAGCTCAATAATAATAATAACAAATGGTAAAAATAAGTATACTTACTTATATAAGAAAGTAAGTTTTTGCTTCATCAGAGGGGTTCTTTTAAATATCCAGTTCCTTGGAATCATTTGTTTACAACGTTTTTAAAGAAAACATACATTTTTTTTGCCTATGTTGTAAAACGAGACTTTGTAAATAACTAAAGCCACATGTATGTATTTTTTAATTATTTTATTTTGTAGGAAGACTTTTTCTTGGGGTATTAAGATGACTGTATTTGCAATGATTATTGGAGCCTTTGTAGCTGCCAGGTAAGATGTGGGCCTATATAAAACCTATGAGAGTACATTAGAATTTATCAATAATTATTGATAATAAATGATCAATTACCAATAAAGAGAATTTTTTATAGGCTAAATAAGAATCTTGTTTTTGAAAAGTAAAAGAGTTTTAAAAGTTAAATCTTCTTGGCTGTTTGAAGATTAAGGCTAGCAAAATCAGATTCTTGGGATTCTTAAAAGTTAAATTCATTCTAAAAGTTCATTCATTCATTCCAAAGGTTAAATTAGAGTTTATTATGCTATCTTCTATTTATTGAGCATATACCATGTGCCGTACAATATGTTTGGTATTTTTACACATATTATTTATGTATTTTTCACAACCACTCTGAAAGGTATGGGTATAATTTTCGTATTTATGTTGAGAAAACTAAAATCTACGTTCAGTAGCTTGCTCAAGGTCACACAGCTAGTAAATGGTAGAGCTGGAATTTGAATATGTGCCTGACTCCAGAGCCTGTGTGCTTTTATAAACCATGTGACGTTCTTTTCCTTTGCATGCTGCTAAAGAAAATAGTGTTTCAGAGAAGGCAAATGATAATAAATTATTTGCCTTATGGGAAATAAATAATAGAATTGCTTTATTTGGTTTCACCTAAGGTATCACAGATGCCGTAACTTAGATATTCTATTAAAGCTTTTTTCCATTGTTCTTAAGTTTTAATTTTAAAGTGAATGGGGAAAATGTATACCCAAAGACTCAGAATATTGAAATGATGAGTGGAAGCCTTCTACAACATTTTACTCAGCCCAGACCATGCATGTGTGGGTTTGCTAATGCCGCAAATTCTGCCTGACATTGTATTTTCCATCTGGGAGTTCCAGTGTGCTTCTTGAATTGGCTCATTTACCTTCATCATATCCCTGTAGTATAGGTGGGGGGAAAGTACTATAAGTCAGTTCTACTTCACCCTAACTCTCGAAGTGAAATTTCATTAAAAAAAAAAATAGAGTAGTTAGTTACTAGAATTTCATTATATAGCTGACTGCTTTTCCCTCTAGGTAACCTTCCTCCTTGGAGAAAAATTCTATACGAGCCTCCTACCTTTCTTTTTAAAGATGCCCTACTAATCTTTGAAGCATTTCATTGAAGCTGGTGCTATCTAAAATAGAGCAAAACAACAGGAGTTTCTCAGGGCTAACTCTGGCCTGCAAAAAGTTTCTGAGGCAGATTGCTATCTGGTAGAACCTCTTACTAGGGAAAAAAATTTGGAGGAAGAGAGTCTGGAGTTAGAGGGTTGTCAGGCTGCTTGGAAGAGGGGTGGGTCATTAGGTAGTTCTGCCCGAAATTGCAGTGGCATAGAGTTCCTCAGAAGTCTGTCCCATGTAGTAGTTTAGCTACAAATAGATAGCACCTTTGCAGAATCACAGAATGCAGGGCCCCTGTTTTAGCTAGGGTGCTAAAGTATGCTGAAGGCGTACTTAGATTTTCATTTATTCTGTTCAGTTTACTAAGGTCTTGTGCCTGGTGCTCTGCTAAATACCAGGAAACTTCAGTTTCCCTAATCCCACTAGTTACACCTAGTAGGCTCATTAGGCAATTATTTTAAGTATTTGAGTTCCCACTGTGTGCTTAGACACTGATGTAGCCTGAGCTCAGAACTAACCACCATCCACACTTCAGAAATTCCACCCAGTGGCCCAACCACCTGTGCAAGACAGCCCTACCTTTTGTGTGAACCTTTGAAAAATGACGTGTTAACAACTTCATTCTCCTTTTGTTTTCCTTATCTGTGAAATTGAGCTCTGATGCCTTCTGCTTGCTTCAGATATATTGTAATGGTGAATTTGGTTGGTTCTTTCTTGTTGTCTGACTTTGAATTCAGAGCAGTGTACTATTAACTGACGTGGTTGATTATTGCTAATGATTTTGTGTTTAAGTGTTAGTGCTTCTCATTTCTGAAGACCCCCATACTGATTATGAAATTGCAAACTCTAACCAGGAACCAAGAAATACTAGTAGCTGATAAAATGCCTAATATTCACTTCCCTAGATAAGCATATGTTCTTAGAAATATTGTAGTTCAGACCTATTTAAAATTGAATGCATGTTCTTTAAATGTTAGTTGTTATTAAAGTGTTACTTATGTTTTGCAGCTCTGACTTGGCATTCGATCTGGAAGGATATGTTTTTATTCTGATAAATGATGTCCTGACAGCAGCAAATGGTGCCTACGTAAAACAAAAATTGGATTCAAAAGTAGGTAGCAGTCTCACGCTTCTTTAAGAGGTGCTCACTGTTGTTGGGAATGGTCAGTTCATCAGGGGATAAAGTGGGGAATAAGGAGAAATACTTACGAAAGATGGGAAATGCCTGTACCTTGGTGCTCACGTAAGAAACTTTATTTTCTAATTAGCAACTAGATTTTACTGTTGGCTTTTCTGGAAGGGACTGGGTGAATATTGACTTTGAGGGGGATAGTGATGTAAGTAAGGGGTGTTCATTAGAGAAAAGTGTCATAAACGTTCATGGCTGTGTTCTAGAGGACTTGGTGAGGGACCTGGACAAGAAAGAAGTATCTGGAAGCTCTTGAGCAGTTTTCGGAAGTGAGTTGGAAGTGGCTGCAGAACAAGAATGGACTTTGCATATTTGTCCTACAAATATAGTAGTCCCTCAATATCCGTGGGGGATTGGTTCTAGGAACCCCTGAGATTAACAAAATCCTCGGATGCTCAAGTCCCTTATATAAATGGAGCAGTATTTACATGTAACCTATGCACATCCTCCCATATACTTTAAGTCATTTCTATATTACTTATAATACCTAATACAATATAAGTGCTATGTAAATAGTTGTAAATACAATGTAAATGCTGTGTAAACAGTTGCCTGCGTGGCAAATTCAAGGTTTGCTTTTTGGAACTTTGGAATTTTAATTTTTTCTTTGGAATATTTTCCATCCATTGTTGGTTGAATCCTCAGATGCAGAACCCATGGATATGGAGGGCCAACGGTAATGGGAAACTTAGGCAGTATTAGAATCTCTCTCTTTCAGGGGCAACACCAAGTTTCCTGGCCTAGATCTCATACACATGAACTTCATATACCTCTTTTCCTTCAACTGCAGCATGCACGTGAAGGCTTTAAAGATATTTTTATTTGTCTAATATATACGTTGAATATAAACACACCAAATTTTATTTTGAGATCAAGCCAGACCATCAGAAAGCTGAGCACTCAAGCCATATTTTACTACATTATGGTATAAGATTGCATTATTGTAAGGAGAAGCTACATGGAACTTTATATATATATATTCAGCTTTATATATCATAGGGTTGTTATTGAAGGAGTTGTCCTTTCTATCATAATGGATCCTATATGAAGACCCACATGAGATCATTATCATAGATACCATCATAGTGTTTCCTAAGCAGCTGGTGTATTTTTATCTCGTATTTAAATCTTATAACTTGACCATAGCTTTATCTTGTTTTCCTACCCCTGTGTTCTCATCAGTCAGATGACCATATCCGCTTAGTTTTTAGTTGGCTCTATTATATGTACAGTATTTCTGAAACTACTTCAGGTCCTTTTTTGGGGTTCAGATCATAAATACAAATGCCCTACCTGCTTGATAGTAGTATTAGTATAGAGTTTGTGTCATCTTGGCTGGTGGCTTTGCCTTCTTCAGAAAGAACTGTAGAATGTATGGCCATCCCAGTAGTTTTCATTATTTTGAATAATCTAGAATGTTTATTTTGAATAACCTGGAAGAACTAGGGGCAGTATAGATCTAGTTCCAGCAAACTTTCTTTGAATATACCCTTTACGTCTTGTTCTCCGTTTATTTGCCTTGACGACTCTGTATGATGATTGCATTTTAATGGAAGCTACTATTAAAAAATTTAATCTTTGTGCAATAGCTAGAGAAAAGGGAACAGTTAGAGGTTTAGTTTTACTCTGGTTTTTTGCTGCTTTGGAAATATGTAGTAATAATAACATTTCATTTCTCCAGTAGCCTCAGCTGTCTAAAACAGTACTGTCAAGTACAGTTCTATGATGATGGAAATTTGTTATCTCTGTGGACCATTAATGGTAGCCACTAGGCACACGTAGCTGTTGAACACTTGATAAGTGATGGCACAACTGAGGAACTGAACTGGTAGTTTAATGTAATTATAATTAAATTGAAATAGCTGCGTTTGGCCAGTGGTTACTATATTGGATAGCACAATCTAGAGTACATCCTAGAACCTAAGAAAAAAAGCAAAGAGGGTTTCTGAGTATTTTATTCCCAGGGGAGCCTTTTAGTTCCTCACTCAGAAATGACTTATGGCTTACTTGTATTAGAACTTTTAAGCATATTGATCTGCTTTTCACAGTTCATGGATTAGGAGCGACAATCCTATCTGGAGGCAGAGGCTTATCAGCAATATAAAAACTCAGATAATAACAAGAGAAACAGGAAAACTATGAAAGTCAGATGGAACTACTCAAAGATGGACAACACCATATAAAAACACAGTACAATAATGCATGTTAATGATGATGCCCTAAATTAAATTGTGGTCAATGTACTCTGTTTAAGAAAACAGGGGAAAAGATATTTTATAAAAACACAATACAATAATGCATGTTAATGATGATGCCCTAAATTAAATTGTAGTCAATGTACTCTGTTTAAGAAAACAGGGGAAAAGATATTTAAAACGGTTAACAAGTGAAAAACAACAGTTTGGCATTTGTCAGCTGTCTGGATGGTGTGTGTGTGTGTAGGCATCTTCTACTTCCTGGATAACACTAATGTCTCTTGCTGTTGGGGCACCTGATGTTAAAGGTTGTTTTGTCCTACTGTGGCTTTTTTCTTGCTGCCTTAGAAATCAGGCACACCTTTTCATTGATGCTGTGGTGGCCATAAGCAATCAGTTATTTGGTTTATCCAGCAGGCAGTAGGGCCACAATGAGATGCTTTTAATCAGGAGTTTTATTACCTATCATTTCAGAACTGCTTATAATCATGGTCCTTTGAGCATGAATCACATGACATAAAGACTTAGTGCTGCATTTCAGACCTGAATGCAGCTACTGAATTTAAAACATTTTTAACTCAAAAGAAATCACACAAATAACATGTATTTATAATAGAATTAGTAGAAAACATAGATAAGCAAGAGGAAGAAAATATAACTCTTTCTTAATTCCACCACTGAGTGAGAAGCACTGTTTTGGTAGATACCCTTTTGTAAGAATGTGTGTTTGTGTGTATGTGTGCATGTACACACTTAACTATGAGAAAAACTTAAAAAGTGATGATATATAATGTTTTCTAACCTGTATTTTTTATTTAGTACTGCTTCATGAACACTGTCCTCATCAATCAGTATTAAACATTTTTAGTGGCTGCATAATATTTCATTGTATGGTTGTATCATAATCTAATCAACTAGTTTTCTATTGTTGGGTATTTGTTTCCAGTTTTTCAAAGCTGCTTTTGATATAGTACAGGGAACTCTGCTCAGTATTGTGTAATAACCTAAATAGATACATAAAAAAGAATAGATACATGTATATGTATAACTGAATCACTTTGCTGTACACCTGAAACTAACACAACATTGTTAATCAATTCTACTCCAATATAAAATAAAATAAAAAAAAATCACTGAAAAAAACCCCTGCTTTTGAGAAGGTAGTTTGACTTTTCATATCACTTGGTGATCTTTCAGTCACAGAAGTTAGGCAGATATTATGCCCCTATCCTCACTATTCCTGTACCCCCCCTCTACCCTCCAAACTCAGGCCTACTTTTTTAGGTGACTGCTTCCTGCTGAATGTCCCAGAATTCTGTGAATCAAAGGTGGACCCACAGTTCTCATAGACTCCCTGTGTTTGAAGATGTGCCTGGTCTTTTGTTGCTCCCCAGTAGCTGAGGGCACAACTAGTCATACCATATTTTGGGAATTGTAGGGTAATCTTTCTTTTTTTAATGTTTATTTTATTTATTTATTTTTGGCTGTGTCGGGTCTTAGTTGTGGCACGCGGGATCTTTTGTTGTGGCACTGGGCTCTTTGTTGTGGTGCCCGGGCTTCTCTCTAGTTGTGGCGTGTGGTCTCCAGAGCGCACAGTCTCAGTAGTTGCGACACATGGGCTCTCTAGTTGTGGTCCACAGGCTCCAGAGCATGTGGGCTCTGTAGTTGCAGCACGTGAGCTCTCTAGTTGTGGCACACAGGCTCAGTAGTTGCGGTGTGAGGGCTTAGTTGCCCCACGGCATGTGGGATCCCAGTTCCCCGACCGGGGATCGAACCCACGTCCCCTGCATTGGAAGGTGGATTCTTAACCACTGGACCACCAGGGAAGTCCCTGTAGGGTAATCTTAATCTTCTTTCTTTTTTCTTTTCTTTTCTTTTTTTTCCTTTTTCTTTTTCTTTTCTTTCTTCTTAATCTTCATTGTACTTCCCGTATACATTTCCTGAAATACTTCACTGGGAAGTTATGTCTGTCTGTGTTGATCTAGGTGTGAGTCTTTGTGTCTGTTAAATTGCACTCTGTTATAGTTCTGAAAAGCCCAAGACTAACTTGGTGACTTTTATTCTGTTCTGGAAAGGGAAGGGCTCCAAGGACGTGTTTCTATAGAGATGTATGTTTGTGTTCAAAATAACCTCTTTTCTCCTTGCTGTTTTGAGGCAGCGAGTTGATGTCATTTTTATTTCTTTGATCTTAAGCACTCAAGGAATTTATTTCAAATAAACTTGAAATCTTGTAAGTTTGCATTTTTTTTGAAAGCTTAGGTTATTTCTTAATGTTTGCAAGACTTCTGACTTGACTAATTTGCTGTGTATGTTGTGGGGGAGGGATGCGTGTTTGTAATGGGGGGTGGCACTCTGTACAGGGTTGTCTCTCTCTGTCTACCGGAACCAAATGAAACACCTAATTTTTTACTCTCCTAGGAGCTGGGAAAATATGGTCTGCTCTATTACAATGCACTGTTCATGATTCTGCCCACCCTAGCCATTGCATATTTTACGGGAGATGCGCAAAAGGTAGGACTTTCTAATTATGGCTTCACGGCTTATGTTTTTGAATTTTATTTTTATTTGTATGACCAAGAGATAGACAGTTGGGTTGTTAAAAAGTAATGTTCTTAGTAAGTGACCAAAGACTGAGAATTTACCTTTTAGCTTGCTAATGTCATGCTAACATGGAGAGTACTAAAATAGCTTAAAATAGCTCTGGCTGTCGACATAAAAATAGTGCATGCCAACTAGTGTCCTTCTCTTACGTGCCAGAAGGATAGAGGAAGGGGATTTTTACATTTCTACTAAACTACAAAATAGGAATAGTAGCAGACTATCCTTGAGAAACAAAAAATCCAGAAGTAGTAGAATTCTTCAAACCTAACAAAACGCTTGTTATTTCTAGAAGCTCTCAGTTTTGGTGTACAATTGTCATCCTGGCTTAAATCCCAAGCTGTTTTTTCCCCTCAGGAGATATTTAGCCGTGTGGTGACTTAACCATATAAATAGCAATGAATATAATAGTTTACTCATTTTCTGCAAATGTTTAGCTAAATAAATCCAGAATAAAGTAGCAAACTAAATACAGACAAGAATTTTTCTCTGAAACACATATTCATAGGATAAAAATTAGTAACATTTTGTAAGAATTCACAGAATTTTGCAAACTTAATGGAAATCTAGAATTCTGCCAAGGATTTTGGTACCAAGATTCCTCCTAATGATTCCCCTGGCTAGTAGTTTCTTCAGAATAAATGTATTGATTACTTATTATAATGACAGCAACAAGTTCCCCTAATCAGTGGGGACCAAAATAAAGAAGAGGTTTTTAGAAGTAGTTAGACTGTTAAAAATTGTTCTTGAATCAGAGGTAGGAGAAGACTGACTGCTTATAAAGCTGTTTTGTTTTTTTCATCAAGAACTCTTTCTTTTAAAACTGGCAAAGAACATATGTAAATGTTTTAATGAACTGTGACCTGGCTATCAGCAGGCCAAGAAATGACTCCAAAGCAGGAAACTACTGTAGAGGTGTTGCTCTCAAAATAAAGATGTTGAACGAGTTTTTTGTGGCTGTGAAAAAAGTGGGAAGAGAAACTAATAGGGAAGAGTCCCTATTATGTGCTAGTCACTTTATATATACAATGTAATATAGTCCCCATAACAGCTGTAAGAAGTTTGAATTAACCCTATTTTACCAAGGTGGAAATTGAGGTTCAGAGAGACTGAATAACTTGCCCAACATCAGACTGTCAGCAGGTAGTAGAGTCAGGATGTAAACCCAAGCCTGACTGCAGAGGCCATGGTCTTTTCAGTGTTCTGCCTCCTCTAGCTGACTCTGGCAGAAGTACCCTTCACTCTTTAGTTTTGGGGTAAGAATGTAATGTAAAATAACCAGGTACCCCATGGCAGCACAGATGATTCCAAATCTTGAGGCCAATCTGTACATGAGAAAGTTGGAAGAATTAATGTGATTAGGTATTCTACAGACTCGGCAAAAATGGAATTTTCATTAATTTGAAACTTTGACTCGTAGCTTGTAGCTACTTGAAAACATTGACTGAAGGAGATATTTCTTCATTCCAGAGTGATGATCATTTAACTAGAAGTTATCTGCCAGGTTGTAGCAAAATTCATGCGTATTTTGAAGTTCACTAACACACTTTCAATTTTAAATGCTTTGATATAATTACAGGTGTTTACCCATAGTAGAAAAAATGACTTTGCCACCTATATTGGGATGAGATTTAGATTTTACTCTTTTATTCTTCTTTTAAGCAGAGGAGTGGAATTTGAGTAATCTTTTTTTTT
Organism: Hyperoodon ampullatus; assembly: GCF_949752795.1. NCBI lineage: Eukaryota > Metazoa > Chordata > Mammalia > Artiodactyla > Ziphiidae > Hyperoodon > Hyperoodon ampullatus. Next base: position 58,739,521 of record NC_136915.1, on the reverse strand, counting down.
TTTTTTCCAATGAAAATGCCAAGCAAAGGTCAAGAAAGGTTTATTTTGAAAGAACAGTGTTTTTTAAGAATGACTGAATTTATCTAAATGCTTTCAAGTTGGGATGATGAACTAATTATGGAGGCTAAACTCATTGCTTTGTGATCAACCCCATCAGTGTTTTGGGTTTTACATAAATGTTTGTTCATCCTTATTCTTATTATTAATTAATATGATTCTTATAAAATATTTATTGGGGTACAGATGGACCTACTGGCTGGCAGGCTTACAATCTCATGCTCTTTTTCTTAACATTCTCTCCTTGACATACTCTCCCTCTAACATTCTCGAATAGTTATTAAGTGCTGTTGTGGGCCTCACAGTGCTAAGCTCAGGTGATAAGAAAGAAGGATGAATTAGGTGGTATTCTTGCCTTTGAGGACCATTTAGTTGTCTTGGGGAGCAGACCTGTCAACATCAGAGTCATAATTGTTACCAGTTCTGTGGGAGAGGTGTTGGGGTCATTGTGGGTTGGAAAATGGAAGTGGGTCAATTCCATCTCCTTGTTGGAGAGGGAATGCCTATCTCATGGAGCTTTGCCTACAGAATGAAAATACGAATGATATGAATAATCAGTATTGTTTGGTAGGTTATGAATTAAATTTGGAACTTAGGAACTTCAAGAATTCTGAGTTTGATTCTGTTCCTAAATTCCTTTCTTCCTAAATTCCTTGTGTGCTTACTACAGTTTTATTTTAAGTTCATTTCAGATTCAGTCAGTTCAGTATTACTGAGCATCTTCCTTGTGGTAAGAAAGCTCTGTGCTAAGTTCTTTGGGGAATATATGAGAAATACAACATAGTCCTTGCCACACAAAAAAGACATTTGACATGCTACAGAGATGGTGTAAGATCCAGCACCAAAGTGCATGCCCCTCAGTCAGTCAGTACTATAAGTATTCAGGTTAGGAAGAAACTGGTGTGGGTTAAATATCAAGCTTGGATTTTTAGAGGAGATAGGGCTTGGTTTTCTTACCCACCAACTGCAACAAGTAATGCTAACCTGTCCTGGGGGTTGTTGTTAGAGATATAACTTATAGAAGTGGTTGAATGGTTTGCTTTTATTAATCAGCATAGAAGCAGTGGGTGGAAGCCATGGATGCCCTAACGCATCCTAGAGGCTCATAGTATCCTAGGAGAGGTTGCAGTTGATTTCTTCCACTGGAAGGTTCAGTTTCATAGTAGTCAGTGGGTTGTTTGTCTGAAGTTCTGGCAAAAAGGGTTCACATTACAGAGTGGAATATGTGGCAGGATTTCAGGTAAGTGTTTTCTAGTAAGTCAGGTTCATATTCAGTGTGTCTTTTAGGCTTGGGTTTTCCCTTCAGAATATGTGTACATATAAGTGGACATTCATGTATGTGCATGTACTTTTTTAAAGAATGGACACTTTTTTGGTGTGGCAGTTTATCTTTTTTTTAAAATTTTGATTAATTAATTTATTTGGTTGTGTTGGGTCTTAGTTGCAGCAGGCGGGCTCCTTAGTTGTGGCATGCAAACTCTTAGTTGCAGTATGCATGTGAAATCTAGTTCCCAGACCAGGGATTGAACCCGGGTCCCCTGCGTCGGTAGCGCAGAGTCTTAACCGCTGTGTGCCACCAGGGAAGTCCCAACAGTTTATCTTTAAAGCTGTTCCCATGTTAACAATTTTCAGTCTACTTCTGACCTTCAGGTAATACTTCACCTATAGGGTATGGTGCCTTGTACAATGCCTGATAAGATGCTTCCACATTAATCATTTTCCCTAATCCTTATTGTGTACCTGTGTGGTAGGTTGTTATCTGATATATAGAGGTTAAGGACATGCTTGAGGTGAGGTTACACGGTGGCTGAGTTCAGCACTAGAACCAGTCTTTATTTTTTTGTGGCCGCATCCTGTGGCTTGTGGGATCTTACTTCCCTGACCAGGGATCGAACCCGTGCCCTTGACAGTGAAAGCACAGAGTCCTAACCACTGGACTGCCAGGGAATTCCCTAAAACCAGTCTCTCTGACTCCAGGGAGATCTCTTGCTGTTTGCCTGACCACATCTATCTCTCAAAGCCACCTGCTGCGTCCCCGACTTGTTTTTTCCCCCGTTCAGGACTTGCATGCATACGGAGCAAGCTACTGAATGGGAGAAATATCTCAGATTAGTATTAGAAGTGGAGTCCCTGAAGTTTGGCTTTGTTGTTACTTAATTGTTTACAAATAATTATTTATTTCATTCAGCGAATATTTATTGAGTGCTTATTACGTGTCAGGTGCTGTTCTAAGTTAAAAAAAAAGACATGTCTTTGCTTCAAAGGAGCTTGCATTCCAATGGGGTAAGATAGACTAAGCATAAATTGTGTAATAAGAGCTATGAAGAGAGATAAAACGAGGAGAAGAGTGATTGGGGAAGTGCTATTTTGGACAAGATGATTAGGGAAAGCATCTTTATAAGCTTCATTTGAGCAGACACTGAACTGAATGGACTGAGAGACCAGTTTGTGTGGCTCTTTGGAAGGAGTAGTCTAGGCCGAGGGGAGAGCAGGTTCTAAGGACTGAGGTGGGAGCTTGTTCACAAGGAGCATTTCCTGGAGTGGCAAATATCAGGAGACGTCAGAGTGGGCCTTGGAAGATGTGGAGGCAGAAAAACAAAAGGTACGTTCCAGGTGGAATTAATAGCGTGGGCACAGGCCCAGCCGCAAGGACCAGACTCTTCCACGTGGTTAGAAGGTAGAAGTCAACGACTTCGGAGCCCTTAGAGGAGTCCTTGGAGAGCATGTGGTTCCAGACCCTTATTTCACAGATGAGGGAACTGGGCCCAAAGAGGGCTCAGGGCTAGAGCCCAGATTTTCTGACTCTACGACTAGTGTCTCCTTCTTCCTGCCATCCCACACCCTGCTTCCTTCCAAGTTGGGACTAGTGCCAGACACAGGAATTTGCAAGTTACTCTGCAGACAGTGACACGTCCCTAAAAGTTTGTGACATAAGTGGTATAGTGGAGAGGACTTGGGGCCAGAATGCAAAAGACCAGCAAACTCCAGTTCTGTTTGTGACCACTGTCTGACTTTGGATGAGTCCCTTCTGCTCTCCAGGCCCACTTTGTCATGTGGTAACCGAGTAGGCTGGGTCCACTGAGTCGGTTGGTTCTCTAGGTAGGGCATGTTTCGGGGCTGAGACAGTGTTTCTGAGGAGTAGGAGGCACACCAGTGTGGAGACGGGGCTGCCGCTCTGACAGCTGGCATGAGGCCAGCTGCCGCCTGCCTCCTGATAACCTGTGCTGATAAACTGCTCTCATCTGTTGCGCTCTTGGCTTTCCTGACCCAGAGCTTTTTTGATTGTAAGCTCTCTGTGTATTGAATGAAAAGATCTCCAAGATAAATTGCTGAATGAAGAAGCACAGTGTAAAACAGTGCATATGGTTTACTAACTTTTGAGTAAAATAAAAAGGGAAAAATAAGAATATATATACACATTCATTTAATTTACTTACTATTTAAGTAAAGAAACTGTGGAAGAATATGCATGAAACTAATAAAGTAACCACCAATTTGTATGTGTGTGTGAGAGAGAAAGAACAGGGTAAGTGTAGAATAGAAGTGGGAGGGAGACTTTTCATTATTTGTCTTCTTATATTTTTTTGATTGTAGAAACATATGAATGTATTTTAAATTACATTTTATAAAAGGAAAATAAGATAAAGTTTTTTTCTATAAATAATGACTATCCTGTGATGAATTATAAATTTTAAAATAACTGGGGGAGGTGGGACAAATTAATTTGTTCTCATTGTTCAGAGTTACAGACTCTTGACCCAGGATTCAAACTGAAGCAAAATCAGATCCAAATTATTTTTCTCAAAATCCCACTGTTAACCTTAGTAGGGAGAGGAGGGAAAGCTTCCCTCTGTTAGGGCAGGAATCCAATAAGAGGGCTCTGAAAGGTCAGCTCCCCAGGGAAGCAGGAGTTACATAAAACAGTTGATGAGCTGGCACAGCCTTTAAGCAAGAATTGAAGGCCAAGGAAGAAAAAACTAAATTACCATAAAAATTGAAAGGCAAGATGCAATTGAACAACTCATCCCAATGAGCACTAATAAGGTCCTTGGCAAAGCATTCTGAGAAACCAAATACGTGCGTGTAATTTTTCAAAAAGTTTTAAGTTCTCAACGTCCCAGGTTTACCAGAAACAAAGGAACCAGTATATCCGGCATTTAGTTTTTTTAGACACATGTCTTCTAACTTTAAAACATTCTCCTTTTAAAAAAAACTATGGGACTTCCCTGGTGGTGCAGTGGTTAAGAATCTGCCTGCTAATGCAGGGGACACAGGTTTGATCCCTGGTCCAGGAAGATCCCACATGCTGTGGAGCAACTAAACCCGTGTGCCACAACTACTGAGCCCACAAGCCACAACTACTGAAGCCTGCGTGCCCTAGAGCCCACAAGCTGCAACTACTGAGCCCACGCACTCTAGGGTCCCTGTGCCACAACTACTGAGCCTGCATGCTGCAACTACTGAAGCCCACGTGCCTAGAGCCCGTGCTCTGCATCAAGAGAAGCCACCACAATGAGAAGCCTGCGCACCTCAACGAAGAGTAGCCACAACTAGAGAAAGCCCGCACGCAGCAACGAAGGCCCAACACAGCCAAAAAAAAAACCCAAAAAACAAACTATGTATCACGCAAAAGCCAGCTTACTATTAACCAAAGATATCTATTTAACATAGATAAAGGCAGAACAAGCATCAATTGACTAATGACTTTCCAAAGGACAGACTGTGTTTAAACTTGTTAGTCGCTGCCTCCCAAAGGGAATGTCTGTAGCACAAAGCCAGTGATTCAGAGTCTCAGGAATTGGAGTCTGACTTTCTGACAGCACACCCTGCTAGGTGTTCTCACGTAGGGATGGGAGAACAGACCCCTTGCTGTAGCTCTCACAAGGCCAGCACTGTAGGCACTGGTACACTGTATAATGTCTTCATTATATCACTGGTTAAATTACATGGCTCAGATGAGTTTTACAGGAAAAGTTCCTGCACAGATCATCTACCGGGAGGTGTCTTACTAAGCATTACTACTAAATAATGTAGAATTTTTAGGCTGTTGCTTTAGCCTGTCTAGAGTTATTAATCTTTTCTGGGTCCCTTTGTGGATCATTACAGACTGATTCTCAAACCCTGAAGTGTTCTTTGCACATAGAGACAGAACCTTCCGGCTTTCTGGGCCTTGGTATTCTCAAATGTAATACAGGTGTGTTGGATCAGTTATTTTTTATTTATGAATGACTAGATCTTTCTCTTTGCCTTTATATTGTTTGACTGACAAAGTAATGTTTTTAGCCATTCTTACCTTTGAGGATATGCTTTTTTCAAATAAGAGTAAGTGACCCCATTGACACTAGTACTGGAGTGTGTAGTTTTGACATGGTATGTAGGTTTTAACATAGGCAGCAGAACCTAGCAAGAAGGGGTGTTGAAGATCTGTGGGTTCCTATTCCTTTTCTGAACTAGGAGCAGGAGGCAGGCAGATGGTTCCAGTAGTGCAGAAGATGGGTTGCTAACTAGGACCACTGGTTGCATGAACTTGTCTAACTTTTCCAAGGTTGGGGGGAACCATGCAGATCATTTACACCACTGACATTATCTTCTGCCTTAGCAGGTTTCCTGGCAGTTTACTTTCTAGGCTAAGGATTCAATTTCTTTCTCAAGAGTTTTTTGGGGAATGAATTTTCAAGATAGAATTCATTAACCTTTTTTTTTCTTTTAACCATGAAGTCCAAAGACTAAGTGGTTTGTTTATTTTTAGTCTTTATAGTAAACAGGGAGGTACCCAAACATAAGAAAATGTCTCAATGTTGCTTTGGATTTTCTTTCAAATCTCAAGTAAATTGGCAACTCTTTGCTTAACAGATTTTCCTGGGAGTGAGAATGGTTGCATCTAAGGCTCAGGTACATGTTGAAATTATTCTCTGCTTTTTACTAGATTAGGATGGTGATTTGGTGCTAATGTGGCATTGTAGACATTGCCAAGTCATCCCAGCACTTTCTTGCTAAGCCTGCACATAGCCTCAGACTTTTCACCAAGATACTGGTCCAGATAGGCAGATCCATCTATTGGAGCTAGTTGATTAGACAAAATCTGATTGTATCCCTACACTAGATTTTCTTCTCTCTTTTTTTTTTTCTTTTCTTCTTTTTAAACTGAAGTGTAATTGACTTACAATATTACATTAGTTTCAGGTGTACCTTCACTAGATTTTATTCATTGTTATTGATTACTGCCTAATCTTAGTCTCCCTCTCTTTCTTAATTTCCTTAACCTAAGCAACTAAAGGACAATTTTTTTAATTAAAGTTTTTTTCTAAATACTTTTATTTAACTGAAAGTCTTATTTAAACCAAATGCCTAGTTTTAGGAAGTGGTAGGTCCATATGACCTGTTTGCCCATTACTTATGCCACATTCTTTTCATGCCTGTGGTGTGTATTACGTTACATTATCAGCACCTGTAGAACCAGAGACTTCATTCAAAACAGAAGGAAAGCCTTAGAAAACACGTTTATATGTTCAGTCTGTAATCACAGCCCGCACTCAGCCAGCACTGAAAATTGCCGGCCTTGTGTCAGAGAGCCCATCTAGTTCTGTGCCACACAGAATGACCAAGCAGTTCATTTTCTTCACAATGGCTCTTTATCAGTTTTCTCTAGAGGCAGAAGTTTTGTTTTGTTTAAAAATTGAATAACAAAGTACATTCTCACCGTGCCTTCTTTATTTCCTATCTTGAGGAGAAGAAAAATTCGCTTGTAAATCTATCACTGAGAGATAACAGTGATAGAAGTTTAAGTAAATAAACTTAAAGTTTAAGTAAATAAACTTAAAGTTTAAGTAAATCTCTGAATATAAATTATGTATACATTTAAAGAGTCTGTATTTTATTCTCTCGATTGATTCTCACAACAGACAGATGGAGTAGTTTTGTATATTTGTAATATAGGTAGAGGTTTAGAAAGGTTAAATGACTTTATGATGGCCTCACAGAAAATTAATGGCAGAGAGAGAGTTAGAACTTTCGCTTTTTGACTCAGTAACCATGTGGAACCATCTAGGAGAAAATTCAGAATATATTGCCTTGTCTTTGGTTTTCCCCAGTAGTCCAGATAGCAGGATGAAGGTTATGGAGCTGAACAGGTATTTACTAGCTGAATAATTTTGGTAAAGTTACTTAATATTTCTGAGCCTAGAGCATAATAGCTTAATAAGCAGTAGCTTTTATTGTTTTTATTATGCCATCTTTATGGCATAATAAAAGGAGAGTGGGTTCCTTTGTACTCTAGGAGTACAAAGGAGTCATATTGGGTCATATTTATCCTGCAGCTATACATTCAAATGTCTGCTGCTTGCCAAAGATCCATTCCTATGGCAAAGCAGGGGAATGCAACAGGCTGCCTGTCCCGTAGACTGGCTTTCTCCAGAGACAGGCTGAGTATTTAGGGAAAGAAAAAAATCCTGTGAGAATTATTTTTCTATTTTTGAATTATATATAAATAGAATTATGTCCTTGAGACTTATTTTAATATTCTATATAGTTATTATGTTCCCAAAGGGGACTGTGCACTAAATATTTGGGGCATTTTTCTGAATAAAATTTAATGCTCTGTGTAGAGAACATTGGGCTTTGAAATATGTTAAGTCTACCATGGATTAGCTGTGTTACCTGAAGTAAGTTACTCATTGTCTTCTGGGGATAATAAGGCTTGGCCTTTCTATTGTAGGAATCAAATGACAGGCCATGTACGGAAGCACTTTGTAAACTATAATGTGCTCCATAAATATAAGGTGGTACGTTTTTATTGCTGCCGTTTGTCCCTTCACTATCAGCAAACCTGACTAAACCATCTTCAGCTTAGTGCTCTGAGGCCTACCATGGGGCCTGGCACATGATCGGAACTTAGTAGATGTCGAATTGTACATTGAAAGCAGTGAAGGACTGTTGAGAAAGGATGAGAAGAGAAAAGAAAGATATAAAAAAAGACCCAAGTGAAACTTTTAGGGATGAAAAATGTAATCAGAATTGAAAAATAAAGCAGAAGGTATCAAACAGATTAGGTACTATACAAGAAAAGTTCAGTGAATTAAACAAATAGTAATAGAAACTATTCAAGATGAAGTTCAGAAAAAATGACTAGAAAACAAACAAACAGATTATTAGTGACATGTAGGATAATATTAAGGGTCTAACATTTGTGTAAGTATCATCCTGAAAAAGGGGCGGGGTGGGGGAGAAAAAAAAATTTGAAGAAATAATGGCTGAATTTTTTCCAAATTTGATGAAAACTCTAAATCTGTACCCACAAGGAACTCAATAAACCTTAAATAGAATAAGCATAAAGGAAACTATACCATGAAGAGGGACATTCCATAATGCTAAAAGGGTTAATATTAGTGGGTATAACAATACTGAGTGTGTATGTACTTGATGAGAGAGGTTCAAAATATATGAAGCAAAAACTGATAGAACACAAAGGATAAATAGACCAACCTACAATTATAGTGGAGATTTTTTTTTTATTTTTAGAAGATGTTGGGGGTAGGAGTTTATTAATTAATTTATTTTTGCTGTGTTGGGTCTTCATTTCTGTGCGAGGGCTTTCTCTAGTTGTGGCAAGTGGGGGCCACTCTTCATTGCGGTGCGCGGGCCTCTCACTATCGTGGCCTCTCTCTTTGCGGAGCACAGGCTCCAGATGCACAGGCTCAGTAGTTGTGGCTCTCAGGCCCAGTTGCTCCACGGCATGTGGGATCCTCCCAGACCAGGGCTCGAACCCGTGTCCCCTGCATTAGCAGGCAGACTCTCAACCACTGCGCCACCAGGGAAGCCCTATAGTGGAGATTTAACATTCTCCTTTCAGTAACTGATAAAACAAACTCAGAGTCATTGAGGATAGAGAAGACTTGAACAGCACCGTCAACCAAGCCGACCTAACTGATGTTTGTAGAGCACTCCGCTCAATAGCAAGAGGATACACATTTGCTTCAAGTGCACATGGAACAATTCACCAAGATAAATTATATTCTGGGGCATAAAACAAGTGGTAATAGTTTAAAAGAATCAAACCCAGAGTATGTTCGCTGATCAGCACAGAATTAAACTAGAAATTAATATGTATTATAAAAGAAGAAAGATTTAAATTCAGTGATCTAAGCCTCTCCCTTAAGAAACTAGAAAAAATAAGAGCAAATTAAACCCAAAGTAAATAGAAGGAAGCAGAAATCAATGAAATAGAAAACAAAAGCAGTAGAGAAATCAATGAAACTAAAAGCTGGTTCTTTGAAAAGATCAGTACAATTGCTAAACCATGGCCAATTGATCAGGACAGAAAGTCAGAATACACAAATTACCGACGTCAGGAATGAGAAAGGGGCATCATTACCTAGCCTGCATATATTAAAAGGATAATAAGGGAATTTTATGAACAATATACCATAAACTCAAAAACTGAGATGAAATGGACAAATTCATGAAAGAGACAAAACTGCCAAAGCTCACTCAAGAAGAAATAGATAACATGAATAGCCTTATTCAATTAAATAAATTGCTCTATTTAATTAAAATAAGTAAAAGCCCTAGTTTTTAGCCCTATCTTTATTAAAGAAATTGAATTTTTAGTTTAAAACCTTCCGAGAAAGGAAACTCCAGGCCCTGATCACTTCACTGGAGAATTTTACAAGATGTTTAAGGAAGAAACAATGCTAATTCTACATAAAAATTTCCAGAGTATAGAAAAGAACACTTCCCAATTGATTTATGGGGCCAGCATACCCTCTACCACTAGCTGACAAAAAATTACAAGGAAAGAAGAAAACTATAGTCCAAAAAAATACAGCAGTATATAAAAAGGACACTAAATCATGACCAAGTTGTGTTTATCTTAGGAATTAAGGTTAGTTTAAAATTGGAAAATCAGTTAATCAGTGTAATTCATATTGGCAAGAATAAAGTAGAAGAACATGTTGATAGTTTGAGAAAATGTATTTGACAAAAGTTGACACCCATTTATGAGTTTAGAATTCTCAGCAAAGTAGGAATAGAAGGGAACTTTCTCAACCTAATAAAGGACATCTACCAAAATAATGTATTGCTATTTTACTTAATGGTGAACGACTGAATACCTTTTCACTAGAATTGAGAACAAGGCAGGGATGTCTGCTCTCATATAATGTTCTATTCAACATTATACTCAAGGACCCCATCAGTGCAGGAAGGTAAGAATAAGAGATTATAAAGGAAGAATTAACAATATCTCTATAAAAACCATGATCATATATGCAGAAAATCCTAAAGAATCTAGAAAAGAGTGATTAGAACTAATTAGTTTAGCAAAGTTGTAAGATATAAGGTCAGCATATAAAAATGGACTGTACTGCCATATACCAGCAATGAACACTTGGCAACTAAGTAAATAATACCATTTATAAAAGCTTCAAAAGTATGAAATACTCAGGGAAAAATTTAACAAAATATGTCAATGTCTGTACACTGAAAACTTTATAAAACAGTACTGAGAGAAATTTTAAAAGACCGAAATAAATTATTTTTATATTTATGAATGTTTATGAATTGGAAAACTTGATATTATTAATCTGTCAATTCTCTTCTAATTGATCTGTAGATTCAACACCATTCCAATCCCATAGCAGGATTTTTTGTAGAATTGCTAAGCTGATTTTGAAATTTTTATAGAATTGCAAAGGACTTATCATAGTCAGATTTGAAAAAGAACAATGTTGGAGGACCTAGCGAATATCATACTAACTGAAGTAAGTCAGACAGAGAAAGACATATTATATGATATCACTTATATGTAGAATCTAAAAAATAATGCAAATGAATCTATATACAAAACAGACTCAACAGGTACAGAAAACAAACGTATGGTTACCAAAGGGGAAAGGGAGTCGGGGGGAGAGATAAATTAGGGGTATGGGATTAACAGATACAAATTACTATTACATAAAATAGAGAAGCAACAAGGATTTACTGTATAGTATAGAGAACTCTATGCAGTATCTTGTAATAGCCTATAATGGAAAATAATCTGAAAAAAGACATATATATAACTGAATCACTTTGCTGTAACCTGAAATTAATACAATATTGTAAGTAACTATACTTCAATTAAAAAAAACAAAAACTTTTAGAAAAGAAAAATGTTGGAGGATTTATCTACTTGATTTCAAGACTTTTATAAAACTACTGTAATCAAGACGGTGTGGTATTGGATTAAGAGTAGACATAGACCAATGGAACAGAGCAGAGAATCAAGAGGTACAGATAGACCATTTGGTCAGTTGTTTTTATTGAAGGTAACTAAATAAATCAATGAGGAAAGGATAATCTCTTCAACAAATGGTGCTGGAACAGTTTGACATCTATATGCAGAAAAATGAACCTTGACCCTTACCTCAGGAAATACACAAAAATTAATTTGAAAAGTATTTTGAGTTGCATTGTGTTGTTCCTCCCCTCAAAGTCATGTTGAAGTCCTACCCCCAGTATCAGAATGTGACCTTGTTTTGAAACAGGATCATTGCAGATGTAATTCGTTAAGATGAAATCATAATGGAGTAGGATGGACCCTAAATCCCATATCAATGGTGCAGTTATAAAAAGGGTAAACTTGGACACAGTAACATAGAGAGAATGCCATGAGAACATGAAGGCAGACACCAGAATGATGCCTCAGCAAGCTAAGGAACACCAAAGATTGCCAGAAAATCACCAGAAGCTAGGGGAGAGACGTGGAACAGATTCTCTCTCACAGCCCTCAGAAGGAACCAACACTGCTGACACCCTGATCTTGGACTTCTAGCATTTAGAACTGTAAGACAATGCATTTCTGTTTTTTAAGTCATTCAGTTTGTGGTACTTCGTTATAGCAGCCCTAGCAAACTAATACAAAAAGGATCATAGACCTAAAAGTAGAGCTAAAACTATAAAACTAGAAGAAAACACAGAAAAATATCTTTGTGATTTGGGCTTAGACTGGGTTTCATAGAAAAGTCATAAAAAGCAAGAATTGTAAAACACAAAATTGATCTTAGACTCCATCAAAATTAAAATTGTTTTTCAAAAGACACTATTAAGAAAATGCAAGCCACAGACTGAAAATACTTGTATAATCATGTATTGCATATATTGCATTCATATATATTGGGTTGGCCAAAAAGTTCACTTGTTTTTTTCTGTAAGATGGCTCTAGTAATGCTTAGTTGTCTTTAACTTCATTCAAAACAATTTTGTTAGATTGTTTTGTTAGATTGTATGACAGCTGTCATATCAGCGTGCATTAAAAAAAAACATCAAAATTGGTGAATTTTTGTCTAGTCATTTTAATATTGAAGATGGGAAGAAAGCAACATTTTTGGCACATTATGCTTTATTATTTCAAGAATGGTAAAAACGCAACTGCAGCGCACGAAAGGATTTGTACAGTGTTTGGAAAAGGTGCTGTGACTGATCGAACGTGTCAAATGTGGTTTGCGAAGTTTCGTACTGGAAGATGCTCCATGATCAGGTTGACCAGTTGAAATTGACAGTGATCAATCGAGGCATTAATTGAGAACAGTCAACGTTATACCACGTGGGAGATAGCCAACATACTCAAAATATCCAAATCAAGCGTTGAAAATCATTTGCATCAGCTTGGTTATGTTAATCACTTCAATGTTTGGGTTCCACATAAGTTAAAGTGGAAAAAAGCCTCTGGACCGTATTTCCACATGCGATTCTCTACTTAAACGTAAAAAAAAGTTCCGTTTTGAAAACAAATTATGACGGGCGATGAAAAGTGGATACTGTTCAATAATGTGGAATGGAAGGGATCATGGGGCAAGTGAAGTGAATCACCACCAACCACACCAAAGGCCAGTCTTCATCCAAAGAAGGTGGTAATATGTATATGGTGGGATTGGAAGGGAGTCCTCTATTATGAACTCCTTCCAGAAAACTAGTCAGTTAATTCCAACAAGTACTGCTCTCAGTTAGACCAACTGAAAGCAGGACTTGACGAAAGCGTCTGGAATTAGTCAACAGAAAATGCATAATCTTCCATCAGGATCACGCAAGGCCGCATGTTTCTTTGATGACCAGGCAAAAACTGTTAAGGCTTGGCTGGGAAGTTCTGGTTCATCCGCCGTATTGCACCTTCAGATTTCCATTTATTTCAGTCTTTAGAAAATTTTCTCAACGGAAAAAATTTCAATTCCCTGGAAAACTGTAAAAGGCACCTGGAACAGTTCTTTGCTCAAAAAGATGAAATGTTTGGGAAGATGAAATTATGAAGTTGCCTGAAAAATGGCAGAAGGTAGTGGAACAAAAGGGTGAATACGTTGTTCAGTAAAGTTCTTGGTGAAAATGAAAAATGTGTCTTTTATTTTTACTTAAAAACCGAAGGAACTTTTTGGCCAACCCAATATATATGATTAAGGACTTGTATCTAGAATATATTTTTTTAAACTGTTAATTTAAAACTCAGTAGTAAGAAGACAAATAACTTGAATAAAATTTGGAAAAGATTTGCACAGACACTTCACTAAAGAAACAGTACTGGGCTTCCCTGGTGGCGCAGTGGTTGAGAGTCCGCCTGCCGATGCAGGGGACATGGGTTCGTACCCCTGTCCGGGAAGATCCCACATGCCGCGGAGCGGCTGGGCCTGTGAGCCATGGCCGCTGAGCCTGCGCGTCTGGAGCCTGTGCTCCTCAACGGGAGAGGCCACAACAGTGAGAGGCCCGCGTACTGCAAAAAAAAAAAAGTACTGATGGCAAAAAGCACATTAAAAGATGCTTAACCTCATAAGTGATTAGGGAAATGCAAATTAAAATTACAATAATACACATAGGGAATGGTGGATTTGGGATCTGGATGCAGGTCTGACTTCAAAGCCAGTAATCAGTTTATGAAGGTTTTAAAAAAGAAGAAGAAATGGAACTTATAAGAGAGGAAAGTGCTACAAGTTTCAAGACAAAAGATGTTGGTGTCTGTGTGTGAAATAGAATGTATTCTATTTCTTCAAGAGTATTAGGCCTGGGGACTTCCCTGGTGGTCCCGTGGTAAAGAATTTGCCTTCCAACGCAGGGGACTTGGGTTCCATCGTTGGTTGGGGAACTAAGATCCCACATGCCGCAGGGCAACTAAGCCTGTGTGCCGCAAACTACAGAGCCCACGCGCTCTGGAGCCCGAGCGCCACAACTTCAGAGCCCACTTGCCCTGGAGTCCACGCACCACAACTAGAGAGAGAAAAACCTGCACGCCGCAAATAGAGAGAAGCCCGCATGCCTCAACGAAGATCCCATGTGCCGCAACTAAGGCCCAACGCAGCCAAAAAAAAAAAAAAAAAAAGTATTAGGTCTGTAATATTTTTTACTCCGGTTTATCTGTGTGAGTCTTGCCATGCTTCGACCAGGTATAAACTACAATTTTCATGTCAGTGTATAAATATTTTAAACATTTAACCCTAAAAATAACATTTGATCCCCTAGACCAATATTTCTCAAAATGTTTGACCTCCACATACAGTTAGAAATAATAATTATATTGTGATTCAGTATACACTCCCATGCACACATAAATGAGGCAAAATTTCATGAAAAAATATTTCTTGTTACACGGAATACACCCTGTTTTCTATTTTGTTCTGTTTTATTTTTGAATGCTATTTGTGATCAATAAATTGATTCATGACCTAAAAAAATTAAAATTATAATGAGCTACCATTTATTTAATCACTTGGACGGTCTGAAACAATTCCAAATGTATGTATTAATGTAGAGCAGCGGGAACTCTCATAGCAGTGCCGGTGGGAATACAAAATGTTATAGCTACTTTGGAAAACAGTTGGACAGTTCATTATAAAATTAAAGATGCATTTACTGAAAGAACCAAGCCATCCGCATTATGTCAAGTGAAAGAAGCCAGATATAAAAGAGTACATACTGTACAATCTCTCATTTATATGAAATTACTGAATGGTAAAACTCTAGTAAGAAAGTAGATCAGAGGTTCCCAGGGGCTGTAAATGGGAGAGGGGATTGACTGTAAAGGGGCAGGAGGGAACTTTCTAGGGTGGTAAATATTTCTTTCTTTCCAGCTTTACTGAGATACAATGGACATTTAATATTGTGTAAGTTTAAGTTGTACAATGGTTGATTTGTTACAGTTATGAATTAGGAAATGATTACCACAGTAGCATTAGTTAACCCTGCCATCACCTCACATAACTGCCTTTTTTTTTTTTTTGTGGTGAGAACACTTAAGATCTACTCTCTTAGTAATTTTCAAGTATATAATATAGTGTTGTTAACTATAATACCATGCTTATACGTTAGATCCCTAGAATTTATGCATCTTATAAGTTGTAAAACCAACCTCTCACCATTTCCCCCACACCCCAGCCTCTAGCAACCACCATTCACCCTCTGTTTCTGTGAATTTGGCTTTTTTAGATTTTACGTGTAAGTGAGATCAGACCGTGTCTGTCTTTCTCTGTCTGATTTATCTCACTTTGCATAATGCCCTCAAGGTCCATTTATGTTGTTGCAAAAAGCAGGATTTCCTTTCTCATGGCTAAATAATGCTCCATTGTGTGTGTGTCTTTGTGTGTGTGTTTTCCATCTTGGCTGTACAAATTTACATTTCCACCCGCAGTGCACAAGTGTTCCCTTTCCTCCACACCCTCTCCAGCACTTGTTATCTCTTGTCTTTTTGATGACAGCTATTCTAACAGGTGTGGGGTGCTTACTGTGGTTTTGATTTGCATCTTAGATGCAAAGTGATCAAATCACTTTGATTAGTGATGTTGAGCATCTTTTCATGTACCTGTTGTCCATTTGTGCCTCCTTTTGGGGGAAATGTCTACTCACTTCCTTTGCCCATTTTTTAATTGGGTTGCTTGGTTTTTTTTTTGTTTTTTTTTTTTTGCTGTTGAGTTATATGAGTTCCTTATATACTTTGTCTATTCACCTATTATCAGATACCTGGTTTACAAATATTTTTTCCCATTCCGTAGGTTGCCTTCTCATTTTGTTGATGGTTTCTTTTGCTGTGCTGTGCAGAAACCTTTTAGTTTGACATAGTCCCTCTTATCTTTGCTTTTGTTTTTTGTGCTTTTGGTGTCACAGCCAAAAAATTATTGTCAAGACCAGTGGTAAGGAGCTTTTTCCTGGGTTCTCTTCTAGGTTTCATGGTTTTAGGCCGAAATTTCTTTATCATGACTGTAATGGTGGTTTCATGACTATATATTTTTCAAGACTCATTGAATTACACACTTAAAATTGGTGAATTTTATTTTTTATATGTTATGCCTCAACAAAGAACCATAAACGAATTGAATGTCTACTGTCTGTCAAATGCTGTGTTTGGAATGTGATTCAGTTAATTTGATGTGGTTCCTCCCACCAGGGAGCTCACAGTCTGTAGACATGGTGTAGAAAGATTTGCAGTTCAGAGAGATAAGAGCACTAAAGAGAAGTACTGCTGAGGCACAAAGGAAGGAGTTCTTGATCCGGGAAAGCCCCACGAAGGAGCTGCTTGGCTTCTAGTTTGATGGGTGAGCAGGAGTCAGATGAATGTAGAGGGGAAGGGTATTCCAGCGAAGCCATGTGAATTTGAAACTGCAGGTTATGTTTTATAAACCACAAGGAGCCTGGTATTGCTGGAGCCCTGGAGCTGTGGGATTTATGTTGAAGTGGTAAGAGTTGAAGCTGTACAGGTTGGCAGAGAGAGAAAAAGTGGAGTGTTTCTCATATTTGCCTGACAAACTCATATTGCAAGAGA
Organism: Hyperoodon ampullatus; assembly: GCF_949752795.1. Classification (NCBI taxonomy): domain Eukaryota; kingdom Metazoa; phylum Chordata; class Mammalia; order Artiodactyla; family Ziphiidae; genus Hyperoodon; species Hyperoodon ampullatus. The sequence goes on along the minus strand of NC_136915.1, from coordinate 58,722,693 downwards.
AATTATGTACTTGAGAGACAAACCCTCCCTATTGGATGAGAAATGAGATGATCAATGCACCTGTCACTTCTATTCATTCCTTTGCTTTTGGCTTCAAAACAAACAGAACAACAGAAATCTTGCTTTTACAAAATCAACTGTTTTAAAATAATTCCTCCTGGACAGACCTCCGCTGAATTTGTGTAACTAAGGCTGTACTTGAGCTTTCGCACATTACAGGGAAGAAATACGTTTTAAGGTTTGAGAAAGCCTTTATTTAATACCAGCCATCTGGGAGAACTGCTGAGATTAGTAGGACATGGCTTGTGCCTTCAAGCAAATATCAGTTTCCTTGTACCAACAGGGAGAAGTACAAAATCTCCCTCACCTTACATATTTTGGAAAGGAGAAAACCTTACAAAACTGCTTGTTGATTCAGCTCCATGTATATGACATTCTTGAACGTCACTCTACGCTTGGAGCGATGCAGGGAAATGTATGTATGTGGCAGAGCGTGGCGGGAGCAAGCGCACAGGAGTTGGGTTAATGAGTGGAATGGCTGATGTTGAGAGCCTGCTCTAAAGTCCGGCGCTTTCTTGTGTATTACAGGCAATGGATTTTGAAGGCTGGGCCGACACCCTCTTTCTTCTGCAGTTCACCCTCTCTTGTGTGATGGGGTAAGCCTTTGCTGCCTTGTTAACAGTTTTCCGAGGCAGATTTGTTCTAGCGTCTTTTTGCCTCATTCCCTAGTATCCTGTTCTGTCTCTTGAGTGTATCAGCTTAGGATAAACCTCCAGATTCAAGTGGTTTCACCACCCTTGGGAATGTGCCCTCAGGGCTACCAAACTGATCTCAAAGTCATGCTTAGAAGGATGAAGGAAAAAAACTAGTATTTACCCAATAAGCTAGTATGTGATAAGCACCATTATATTTCAACATGCATTTAATTTTATTTCTACATTGACCATTTGACAGATATTGTTGTCCCCTTACCTATGAGAAAGCAGGCCCAGAATTCAAGTAAATTGTCTAAGTTTGCAGAATTAGTAGGTAGCAGTGGCAGCCTTTGAATTTAGGGCTGACTTCTCCCTGCCAGGTTGTAGAAGGCAAGAGGGTATCTGCAAATGTGCTGTATCTGCCTCTTCTCTTCACCTCCAAATATCCCTAATGCTTTTTTCCCTCAACCAGTCATTTCACTCAATATTTGTGACTGGATCTGGCACAGGCTAGGTACATAGTGATTGGATGCTTCAAAATAAAGTTGACATGATACCTTGGTACTGAGTCAGGCTTCGAAGCCTCATTGTAAAATCTGGGGCTGCTGACTGCTGCCACTTTGTTGTTAAGTGAACGATATCCCCTCTTAAAGTAGTTCTCATTTGCTTTTCTTCCATCCTTAAGAATCTCTCTTGCCTTCACCCTGGTCTGGAATCATATTGGCCTCATGTGACATGCACACCTGAGCCAGGGTCTGTGAGTCCTGAGCTTTCTGTCTGGGTTAGGTGAATTAGGACTATGATCTAAAAAGAGTACTCATGATTGTGAATGGTGGTTTCAAGGTTTTGGTGCGGTAGCTGGGAAAAGCACCTGATCGTTAAATGTACATGTGTTTCTCCTTAATGAAATTAAAAAAAAATCTGAAGCTGCAGTATAAGCAGCAGTGAAGTAGGGAAAGCTCACAGTCAGTCAGTGACTAGTAGAATGTACTGGCATGGCCAACACTGTTTCTCTTGGCTAGAGGTTATTATAAAAACAGCAGTTGAATCTTACTTATAAGATACCTTTTCCTTCTTTTTTCCAGATTTATCTTGATGTATGCCACAGTACTCTGCACTCAGTATAATTCTGCTCTTACAACTACAATAGTTGGCTGTATTAAGGTGAGTTGAAAAAATACTGTTCTCTTTTGGGTGCCTTCTTTATTTGAAAAGTGTTCCTCTAAAATAAGTCTGGCTGTGGCCTTAAGCCCCATCATTCTTACTTCCTCATGTGTTGCCTTGGTAGTTTGATGACTTATGGGGTGGTTTCTAGAACAATCCTTAAGAACTCAGGGAAAGCATCATCTCTACTTTTAGGCAACTTAGGTCTGAGGAGTGTGGGAAAAAGAGAATGCGTCATCTCAGAGCAGAGGCAGGAGAGTCAGCCCTGTTCCTCACAGAGCAGATGACTAGCTTGGTACTGATAGGTTTGTCCCTTTAACTCCCAATGAGAATTGTTCTCTGCCTCGCTGAGTTCTGGCTGTTCCGTAGGAAAAGGATGCCTGCCAAAAGCGAATCAGGGGAGTTTTCCTAAGCGTGAGCCAAACCTTAAATGGCCCACTTTTAAAAGCCGTGTCTGACATTTCCAGTGATGTCATTTCCTCCTGATCCATTTTATTTGAGGGAGGCTCATTTGTCTTCAGCCAGGAGAGCCAAGCTGACTTGAATATTGAGCTGCAGTTAGTGACTTGAAGCCTGAGGCCTCTTTCATCTGACTTTGTGATTCTGGTGCTTTAAGATCGAAGAGGCCACAGCATCCCTAATTCCAAAAGAATTAGTGAGGTAGGCTTGCTTTCTAAAGAAAGCAAGATAGAGGTAGGTCCTGGATCATTTGGAGGAAAGAGTACAGTTGCCTTTGGAACTTACTTTCTGGTGCCCCATTTGTCAATAGCGAGGGAAGGGGTTGCAGAGGCAAAGTTTGTACTGTTCTGCTATGTTTCCCTTTACACCCCAATGGAGTTGCGTCTGCCTGGCCTCATTTTAGAAACTAGATTTGGGTTAAAACTCAGAAGGTCTGTGTCTTCAAATCATGGATTTGGAATGTTTGGTGTGAATAGAATTCTAAATTAAACTATAACAAGTCAGTTGTGTGACTTCCTGTGAAAGCTAGAGATAGGCATTCAAAGGCCTGGCCTGGCTGAGACAGTTTCAGCTCCCAAATTAGCTCTCAGCCCTGTTTCGGTTTTTGTAAAGTGAGTGCTTCAAGAGCAAAGTAGATGACTTGCCTTTTCAGAATAAAAACAGTAAGAACATGAGAGACAGAACAGTTGGTGCCATGTTTTTAACCAAGAAGAAGGATGGTGAGGGAAAGTTATTTAGCAGATAACTAAACCTATTTGCTTAGAATTTCTTAGTGTCCGTTCTTTATCATCATTAGCATGGGGTACAAATACAGTCATGCTCTCATTAACATAAAGTCCAGTACTTTTCTTTTGATATTTCCTCCTCCCCACAGAACTGTATGAACTTAGTGCAAAGGGAGCAGTTTTACTTCCAAACTCTAGAGGGAGGGGAAAAAATGGATTATCTGATTATAGTTGACCCTTAAACAATGCAGGTTTAAACTGCTCTGGTCCACTTAATACTCAGATTTTTTTCAGTAGTAAATATTACAGTACTACACCATCTGTGGTTGTTGAATCCACAGATGCTGAATCACAGGTAAGGAGGGCCATCCATAAGTTACAGTCGGATTTTCCACTGCACCCCTAGCCCCGCTTTGTTCAAGGGTCAGCTGTGGTTTATAATTGCTGTTGCTTCTCATGGCCATGTGGTATTGCTATTAAAGGACGTCTTATACCTTCAGACAGATGGGAGTACCCTGATGTCCTTGCTGGTTTGGAGTGTCTCAGGCCACAGTGGAGCTTCTTTCATTAGCCTCCCAGTTACAACCCTTGTAGCTCAGTTAATGTTCCCCAGCAGGCTTCAAGCTTCCTTCTGTGCTTGAGGATCCTAACCCCATAAACCCTTGGGTCAGCATTCCTTGTTTCTCCTGTGTGTGGTGGGAAAATTACTTAGGAGAGCTAGTTAAACATGGAAATTCCTAGGCTCACCTCAGATGTATTGAATCAGAATCTCTAAAGTAGGGCGTGGAAATCATCAGGGTTTCCAGCTGAGTCTCAGGTATACTAAAGGCTGAGATTGCAGTCTTAGTTCTGAGCTACCAGCGCAGACTCTTCTGTGCTTCCTGGTAAGTTCTACTTTGGGAGCATGAGTGTCTTTTCTGATAGAAAACCTTGGTTAGGATACCCTAATATATACTTGAAGTTTTTCTAACTTCTGGGGCTTCCCTGATGGTCCAGTGGCTAAGACTCCGCACTCCCAATTCAGGGGGCCCGGGTTCGATCCCTGGTCAGGGAACTAGATCCCATATGCCGCAACTAAAGATCCGGCATGCCAAAACTAAGACCTGGTGCAGCCAAATAAATAAATAAATATTAAAAAAGAAAGTTTTTCTAACTTCTGACTGATTTTGAGCAACAATGGTTGCGTTCTCTGTCCTTTCCCTTTCTGAAGTTCCTTGGGCAGTTTATGCAAATTAATCTTTTTCCTGGATCTCTGTATTCCAAGAGGTCCTGTTACACATTTTCCCAAGTTGCCTACCAGCCTTGTTTACTGTTACATGGTATTTAATTTTATTTTTTTCCTCTCAAATAATAAGAAAATCTGCTCTAAAGTAACTTTCTGTCTCCATTCTTAGACCTAGAAGAGGCTGACATAATTTTGAATGCTCTCTCAAAGCATACTCCATTAAAAAAATAATTTTGAAGTTTGTTTTTGGCTTCTTAAAAACACTATGGCACTATACTTTCTGCTTCACAGGTCTAATCGGAGAGAGCCCAGGTACTAAAAATATTTGTGACATTTACCGTTTCTGGCAGTTGTAATAGCACAGAGGGAGGCAGTGACTTAATGTGAAAGAAGAGAGGTTAGGGAAGAACTGAATAAGAGATGAAACTTTGGAAAACTTTTTTTTTTTTTTTTTTTTTTTGCGGTACGCTGGCCTCTCACTGTTGTGGCCTCTCCCGTTGCCGAGCACAGGCTCCGGACGCGTAGGCTCAGCGACCGTGGCTCACGGGCCTAGCTGCTCTGCGGCATGTGGGATCTTCCCGGACCGGGGCATGAATCCGTGTCCCCTGCATCGGCAGGCGGACTCTCAACCACTGCGCCACCAGGGAAGCCCTGGAAAACTTTATTTCACCTTTACGGTCTGAGGATAATTAAAAGGGAGCCAGACGCTTTCACTGCCCTGGGCCCAGTTCTATCCCTGGTCTAAGAACTAAGATCTCACAAGCCAAAAAGGGAGTGAGATAAGCAGAAGATGTTTACACCTGGGAGTTTAAGGGAGTTGGGAGAGGTGATTTTAGGTACGCTACTTTGAGATGACTTCCCCTGTGGTTTTTTAAGGTGCCAAGGAAGATTGCTCTAGAAACAGTCTTTGAGTTGGTAAATTCCCCACCATCCCTTTTTTCCTTTTCAAGAAAGAGGGAAAGATGCTTGCATGTAAGCTGATTTTCCTTCTTCACTCTCCCCTGGAAAGTCAACTGCTACCTCTACGGGAGGAAAAAAGCACTCTTCTCTGAGATTGCTAAATGTGCCTTGGTGTTTTCTGCCCCTAGTAATAGCAGTGCTTTTCTATCTAGATTGATAATGTCAGCGTGTGCCACAGGGCAGGGAAAGTTTGATAATCTTCAGTATTGGTGAAAGCATTTAGCTTCCAGAGAGAGACTGGGAAGAGACTGATGTCATTGTTTTTTAATTAGTTAATGTTCATGCTCATACTACACTCATTTTAGGGTCGTTGGGTTTTTGTTATTTTCTGTTTATTTGTTTTTGTATTTTAGGATATATGTTTGGGTCTTTGTATGGATGAGTTTATATGAATATTGAAAAAGTTCAGTTAAACCTATGAAACAGTATATTGCTATTTTTCTTTTTAGAATATATTAATAACTTATATCGGAATGGTCTTTGGTGGAGATTACATTTTCACATGGACAAACTTCATTGGCTTAAATATCAGGTAAGTAACAATATTTAACTGTAACCACTTTGATGAGTGGATTTGGATTGTCAAATAGTCACAGTAAGCTTAGACTGTTTCACAGCAAATTTGTTCATTTATTATTAGACAAACATTTATGGAGTGCCTACAATGTACTATATATATATATTTATTAAAAATTTTTTTTATTGGAGTATAATTGCTTTACAATGTTGTGTTAGTTTCTGCTGTACAGTGAAATGAATCAGCTATATGTATACATATATCCCCTCCCTCCCACCCCACCCCATCTAGGTCGTCACAGAGCACCGAGCTGAGCTTCCTGTGCTTTATAGCATGTTCCCACTAGCTATCTGTTTTACCCACGGTAGTGTTTATATGTCAGTCCTAATCTCCCAGTTTGTCCCACCCTTCCTTTCCCCCCGTTGTGTCCAAATGTCCCTTCTCTACATCTCTATTCCTGCCCTGAAAATAGGTTCATCTGTACCTCTGTACCATTTTTCTAGATTCCGTATATATGCGTTAATATACGATATTGTTCTCTTTCTGACTTACTTCACTCTGTATGACAGACTCTAGGACCATCCACATCTCTACAAATGACCCAGTTTCGTTCCTTTTTTATGGCTGAGTAATATTCCATTGTATATATGTACCACATCTTCTTTATCCATTCATCTGTCATTGGACATTTAGGTTGTTTCCATGAACTGGCTATTGTAAATAGTGCTGCAGTGAACACTGGGGTACATGTGTCCTTTTGAATTATGATTTTCTCAGGGTATATGCCTAGTAGTGGGATTGCTGGGTTACATGGTAGTTCTATTTTTAGTTTTTTAAGGAACCTCCATACTGTTCTCCATAGTGGCTATGTCAATTTACATTCCCACCAACAAGGCAAGAGGGTTCCCTTTTCTCCACACCCTCTGCAGCATTTATTGTTTGTAGATTTTTTGATGATGGCCATTCTGACTGGTGTGAGGCGATACCCCACTGTAATTTTGATTTGCATTTCTCTAATAATTAGTGATGTTGAACATCTTTTCATGTGCCTCTTGGCCATCTGTATGTCTTCGTCGGTGAAATGTCTATTTAAGTCTTCCACCCTTTTTTGATTGGGTTGTTTGTTTTCTTGATATTGAGCTGCATGAGCTGTTTGTATATTTTGGAGATTAATCCTTTGTCTGTTGTTTCATTTGCAAATATTTTCTCCCATTCTGAGGGTTGTCTTTTCCTCTTGTTTATGGTTTCCTTTGCTGTGCAAAAGCTTTTAAGTTTCATTAGGTTCCATTTGTTTATTTTTGTTTTTATTTTCATTATTCTAGGAGGTGGGTCAAAAAAGGTCTTGTTGTGGTTTATGTCAAAGAGTGTTTTTCCTGTGTTTTCCTCTAAGAGTTTTATAGTGTCTAGTCTTACATTTAGGTCTTTAATCCATTTTGAGTTTATTTTTGTGTATGGTGTTAGGGAGTGTTCTAATTTCATTCTTTTACATGTAGCTGTCCAGTTTTCCCAGCACCACTTATTGAAGAGGCTGTCTTTTTTTTTTTTTTTTTTTTTTTATGCGGGCCTCTCACTGTTGTGGCCTCTCCCGTTGCGGAGCACAGGCTCCGGATGCGCAGGCTCAGCGGCCATGGCTCACGGGCCCAGCCGCTCCGCGGCATGTGGGATCCTCCCGGACCGGGGCACGAACCCGTATCCCCTGCATCGGCAGGCGGACTCTCAACCACTGCGCCACCAGGGAGGCCCGAAGAGGCTGTCTTTAAACTATACATTTCATGTCTTTCAATAATGCTTTTTAAGAAAAGGGGGAGACAGTGGTTCCATATTTTATCCACAGTTTTTGGGGAGTCTTTTCTGGAAGTTGAACCCCTTTTATTTAGTCTTCAAAGAATAATCCTTTATTTATTGTGCTAGATGTCAATGCAGTGTTCTCAAGAAAATTCCAGGCTAAAGAATACCAGCTCTGTTAGAGTTGCTTTATATGCGTCTAACCTTGGACATATCACTGCATTTCTTTAGACTTTATCTTCAACAGTGATGAGGGTGACTTGCATGAAAGATCTTTTTCAGTTTGAGAATTTTGAATTTCATGCTTTTAAACACTATTTATATGCTTTAAAATTCTCAAATTTTAAAGACCTCTGTCCTGAACTCAGACTTTTATATGTAGTAGCCCACTTGACATCTCTGGCTGACATGTCAAAAACTGGACTCCTTTATTTTCTCCAAAGTCTCTTCCACCTCCATAGCCTCTGCATCCCAGCTGATGGAGCCTGTATCCTTCTAGCCTCTCAGTTCAAAAGCCTTAGAGTCATCCTTGACTCTTCCATCTTATACCCAGTATCCAGTTTGTTAGCAAATTCTGTTGGTTCTGCCTTCAGAATATCACTTTTCACCATCTGCGTAACTTCCATCATCATCTAAGCTACCAACATCTTTTGCCTAGATTACTGCCTAGTCTTCTGTACTTGTATCCCTGGTTTAACTCATCCCCCCATCCCACCCCTAGTCAGTTCTCAAGAGCTGACAGTATATTCCTTGTAAAAGGTAAGTCAGAACATGTCACTCTTCTTTTTACTCCCCTTCCCCCATGTCTCTCCAGGTCCCTGAGTCCTAACAAGGCCCTACAAGATCTATCCCCCTCTTGTCCTCCAAGTTCAACTCTTGCATCTCTTCTCCCTCACCTCACTTCATCTACACAGACCTCTTTGCTGTTCCTTTAGAATACAGGGCATGCTCTCTCTTCAGGTGCTTGGACAGGATATTTCCTCTACCTGGAACATTATACTGCCAGATACTTTGCATGGCTAATTCCTTTATGCCTATAAATTTTTGCTCAAATGTTACCTATTCAAGGAGGTCTATCCCAACCACCTTATTTAAAATTGCAGCCTGCTCTTCCTCCTCTGATACTCCCAAACCCTCTTATTCTACTTTTCTATTTCTATTTATATATATTACCTATTTTCTATCTCCCCTGCTATAATGTAAGTTCCATGAGGGTATGGATCTCTGCCTGTATTCTTCACTCACGTTTCCCAAGCTCCTAGAATGAATCCTGTTCATTGCTTAATAAATATTTGCTTGATTGGATTGCTGTATATTGCTGTATGGATTGGTAAAAAACACTTTGGAAACTATAAAGCTCTTTTCTAGAATATGGTAGTATCTTTTTTTTTTTAATTTACAAGAAAGTATATAACTTCTCTTGAGCTTTTATTTCTTCAGATGTAAACAAATGATAATACCTATTCTATCTTCCTTATGAATCAATATGAGAATTTAATATTCAATACTAATATTATTAATAGGTTAGTAATTGTAAACAAATGATACCTATTCTACCTTTCAAATGTAAACAAATGATAATACCTATTCTACCTTTCTTATGAATCAATATGAGAATTTAATATTCCATACTAATATTATTAATAGGTTAGTAATTCATTGTTTCCCCTTCCCTGACATTTATTTGCCACTATTGTTGTTTGTCTTTTAGAGGAAAAATCATTTTTTATTTGTGGGGTAGGAGTTGGTGAGAGGATGGGTATGTAAGTATACCTGAGGATTGCATGTTATAGAAGGAAGATGAGTAGCTGAGTCTCAGATCTTGGTCAGAGTCACAGTTCTGATGCTTGCTACCTGTGTGATTTTGAATGAGTTTATCTTTTCTGAGCTTCAGTTTTCTTATGTGTTTGGGATAGAAATACCTACCTCTTTAGAGTTGTTGGAATGAAATAATCCAGTGAATGTAAAGTACCTGATTCATTGCTTCACATCTATGCTTAGTAAATATCAGTTTCTTTCATTAATAGCTGTGAAGAAGGACCAGGATATAAGGATCAACATGGTGAACCAGTTTTGACTTTGGATGTGGCCTGAGTTTCCTTCATTTCTAAAAATCTAGATTAAAGAATCATTATGACATGGTATAGACCCGATTCAGAGATGCCTTGATTTTCTTTTTGTCCCCTTCAAGTGAGAACTTGATAGTCAAAATGAAATAAAAGCTGCTGTTTTCATTTTCAGATATCTGAAGTTCAAATCTCTTATAGTATCTTATAAGAAATACTTTTTTTTTTTTTTTTTTTAACGTTTCAGGCTACTTAAAAAAACTTCGAAGTGCCTGAGTGTGCTGGAATGTTACAACGTATGTCAGCCTAACATACGTAACATCTTGAAAATTCTTCCAGTGGAATTTCTTTTTGTGTTAAGTAGTGCATTATAGTTCTGGTTAAACAGTACTGTTTTGCTGGCAAGGTTAGTTGATAATGATGTCATTGGTGCTCTGTAGTATTTTTAATAATTCCTAATTGCTTTCACATTTTGTTGTAATAAATTTTACATGCCGTATCTTTTTTTTTTTTTTTTGCGGTACGTGGGCCTCTCACTGTTGTGGCCTCTCCCTTTGTGGAGCACAGGCTCCGGACGCGCAGGCTCAGCGGCCATGGCTCACAGGCCCAGCCGCTCTGTGGCATGTAGGATCCTCCTGGACCGGGGCACGAACCCGTGTCCCCTGCATCAGCAGGCGGACTCTCAACCACTGCGCCACCAGGGAAGCCCTACATGCTGTATCTCTTTAATCTCTGTTTCATTATAAGATTAAGGACAATAAGTGGTATACTTAGTCACCAGTCAGCGTTCAAATTATTTGCAGAGTTGGGATTAAAATCCAGGTGACCTTCTGTTTCAAATACTCTTTCCATTACAACATGCTTTACAGCATTTGTAAAGGAAAGTATATAAAGGAAAGTATATGTTGCCTTTTTTTTCTTTCACTTTTTCTCTTTAAAATGAAAATTATGGTTTTATTGTTTTTTTGACTTATCTTCCACTAGTTAATAAGCAGACTCATAGGTTGTGAACACTACTTCTTTTTTAAATGTGAAAATCAAACTTAAATTGGCTACTTATTAGATTTCACTTTGATTGGACATGGTGTCAGTTCCTCCTTGGCTGATTGCACTTTGAAGGAAATCACTAATTAAACTGTACTCTTAAAAGATTCTCTGATTAAACTCAGATGCATCTAGCTCCCCTTTACCCTGCCTGGTTTCTTTGCTGTTTTAAGAAAAGTTTAAATAGCCCCCTCTGATAGGATTCAATTCCAGGAAGCAGGAGGTTTGCATTGGTAGTTTCTCAGGCTCCATTCAAATTTGATACTGTGATTTATGAAGGCTTTTTTTTTTTTTCTTTTTTCAGTAGGGCTCTGTGGAGAGCCTGGCTGTCTCTAACTCCCCTAAGTGCCTTTTTCCAGTGGCCAATTAGTGCATGTTCACCCAAGCCCAAAAAAGCAACAGAGCAAGTGGGGAATGAATAGTGAAGGGTGGTGACAGAACACGCTTCTGTACTTTCATCAGAGGTTGGGCTCTGGCCTGTGGCTTTGGCCCGAGTAATGTATCCTGTCCAGATAATGACATCATCATCCCCATAACTGCCCGGGCTAGAATTTGTAGACTCTCTGGAGCTTATCTTTGTCTGTGATTCTTTCTTTTCCCCCTTCCATTAAAAAAAAAAAAAATTAACACATGATTTAAATACAGTAAAATGCCCTCCTTTTCCTGTGCAGTTCTGCAAGTTTTGACAAATGCATACAGTTATGTAACCTACTATTACAGTTATGTAACCACCATATTCAAGGTATAAAATAATTGTATTACCCCCCAAAATCTCCCTATGTCAGTTTGCATTGAACCTCTCTCCCCTTACAAAGATCTGTTTTCTCTCCATATGGTGTCCAGAATGTCATATAATGATACATAATGTTATGTAGCTCTTGGTCTGACTTCTTTCGCTTAACATACTGCATGTGAGATTCCATGTTGCATTTGAGATTCTGTGGTGTGCATGTATCAGTAGTTTGTACCATTTTACTGCTGAGTAGTATTCCATTATGGATACATTACAGTTTGTTTTTCCATTCATCAACTGGAAGTTATTTGCATAGTTATCAGTTTTTAGGTGTTTTGTGTTAGCTGCTAAAACATTTGTTTAGAAGTTTGTGTATGAACATAAGTTTTCATTTCACTTGGGTAAATACTTAGGAGTGGAATTTCTGGGCTGTATGGTAAGTATATTTAACTTTGTTAGAAGTTGCCAAACTATTTTCGAAAGTGTCTGTACCATTTTGCATAACCCCCAGCCATGTATGAGAGTTCTAATTGTTCTGCATCCTGGTCCTTGGTATTGGTCATTTTGTCTTTGTTTTTCAAATTCTAGACATTCTAATAGATCTGTAGTGGTGTCTCATTGTGGTTTTAATTTCCATAATGATTAATGAGGTTGAGCATCTTTTCATGTGCTTATTTGCCATCTGTATGTATTCTTTGGTAAAAAGGCTATTCAAATATTTTGCTCATTTCAAACACTTGAGTTGTTTTCTTAATGAATTTTGAGAGTTCCTTATATCAGTATATTGTGGATACATGTCCTTTATCAGATGTGTGATTTGCAAGTAGTTTTTCTCAGTCATGGCTTGCTTTTCATTTTCTTAATCTCTTTTGAAGAGCAAAATTTAAAATTTTTGATGAAGTTTAATTTACCAGTTTTTTTTTCTTTTATGGGTTGTGCTTTCAGTGTTGTGTCTAAGAAATCTTTGTCTAACCCAAGGTCACAAAGATTTTCTCTTACATTTTCTTCTAGAAGTTTTACAGTTTTAGGTTTTATAGTTAGGTATATAGCCTGTTTTGTAATAATTTTTATATGTGGTGTGAGGTCTGGATGAAGATTCTTTTTCCTGTGTATGTGTTTTTTTAATACAGATATCCAATTGTTCCAGTACCTTTTGTTGAAAATACTGTCCTTTCTTTGTTGAATTGCCTAATTCTTCATAACACTCTTTTGAAGTTCTTTTATTATCACTGTTTTATAAATGAGGGGGCTGAGGCTTAGAAAGTTTGAGTTGAATGCATTCTGAAGACATGCATGGAGCCTGTTTCTGTGTGCCAGGCATAGTGCTCCAGAGAGACATGGTGCATTCACTCATAGCTCTGCCAAGGTCACATAGCTAGTAAGTCATTAAAGGATTTTAACCCAGATGGGTTGGACTCCAGAGTCCAAGTTCTCACCCCCTAATGCATTATCATTCAGTAAATGACTGATTAGTTGTAATGTAACCTAAGTAAACCATATGTAGCCATTGTTACCTTAGATTCTCAGCTATTTGAGGGTAGAAATCACTTGTCTTATTTATAGTTGTGTCAGTATTTATCAGTTCCTGGTCCATAATAGGCATCCAACCAGTAATAATAATAACAAAATATCAGACAATATTTTTTATGCTTAGGCATTGCCCTAAGTACTCCATACTTAATCTTTAAAACAGCCCTCTGAGACAGATGCTGTGAATATTCCATTTCACAGAGGGGCTGAGAAACTTGCCACATACTACCCAGCTGGTAAATATTCAATCCTTGATTACCTTCCACATTTTCTTAACTGCAGTCTAGTAAATAGTGAATAGATGAATGAATTTATTTTCATATCCCTTCAGGATATGTCATCATACTGGTTATATAACTCTTAAGTCAGCCTCCTTTTGTGTAACACAACCCATTTTACTGTAGCTTCTGACACCAAACTAGAGTCTCTGCAGTCTTTGGGGTGGGCCATGGTGCAGCTCAGAGTCTAGCTCCAGAGTTAGGTTCTGAGGACTTTGGTCTAGCTATCTCTGCCCAGCACCTGAATCTACAATTTGTTCATTTTGGACTCCTTTGCCTGTTTCCTTAAAAGGATGTGTTGCTTCCTAGTTCCAGACTTCTCCTCCTGAATAATTCCATCCTAGCAGACTCTCTTCTGGTTCTAGGCTTCTCCTGAAGTAAGGACATGAGCTTTTCCTTTACTTAGTAGTTCTCTCATTTGGAGAGAGAGAGGACATGTTTTGTATTATCAGTTGGTTGCTGCTGCTGTAAGTTACCAGGCATTTTAGAGTTAAATAACTGGCATCTCACTAGAATAACTTGGACTTTTAAATAGGATGTAGGGGGTTAGCTAGCCCTTGGTTATAGTATAATTCCTTACAGAAGAGCACCGAAATGGAATATAACCAAAAAATGTGTATTTTGTTATGGGTACTGCTGCTAGCTATTTATATATAGTTCACTTTTCATGACCTCAGTTTTCATGTGCTCAGTTTTTAAGCTAAGCTGTCTATACTAGTTCTGCCACTAGACTTCTCTGATTCACCCTGAGGAAGTCCTGTGAAACTGTGTCATGTGGTCATTAGGTCTAAAGTTATTTTGCAGAAGACTAATGACATTTGAAGGAACTTCTTCCAGGTGTAGGAAATACATAAAATATATTATCTTTTTAAAAGTTCTGATGGGAGTCCTCTACCCACATTTTAAGGTGTTTTAAGAGGCAGAAAAGAAAAAGGAATAGAAGTAGGGGAGAAAATGATGGAAATGCTTGAGTAGTTTGGACTCAGCCCCGAGTTGGAGATTAGTATCAAAGATGCCATACTGATTTCTTGAGGGAAGAGCAAGTGGAAAGGTCCTGAAGTGGGAGTGTGCCTGGTGTGTTCAAGAACCAGCAAGGAGGCCAGTGTGGCAGGTGGGAGTGGAGTGCCTGAAATGAGATGGGGCTGTAGAGGTAATGGGGTGGGGGCAGATTAGGGACAACTTTTAAGAGATAGGAAGAGAGTTGGAGGATTTTGAATAGAGGAGTGACATGATCTGATTTAGTTTTAATAGGACCACCCTGGCTACTGTGATGAGATTAGACCAAAGGAGGAGGGGAAGTGTGAAATGTTTATATTAATAGTAATGGCTTTCATTTATATAGGAATCACATAGCATTTATAATAACATTAGGCATTTATATGGCATTAATAATAGCAATGCCGAGGCCCTTTTAACACATTCCCTCAAAAGAGCTTTCAACAGCTGTCATCACTCAAAGGTCACAAAGTATCTATCCAGACTGGCACCAGTAATAAAGGTTGTGGTAGTCTCAGAAACTAAAATCACACAGAGTTGCTTGGGAGATTTCATAGTGGAAAGGATACTTAGGCCAGGACTTGACCAGTGGGTAGGATTTGGAGAGGTGGGAAAGAGAAGGGTGGGTATTCCAGCCATGCAGTACTGCGTGAGCAGAAGTGTGGGGCTAGATGTTGGGTGGAGGCTGGGGAGGTGCTGGTAGGAACTCCAGTACAGCTAGAGCAAGACGTATTTCACAAGGGTGAAACAGACCTCCCTCAGTATTTCCAGGGGATTGGTTCCAGGACCTGCCGTGGATGCCAAAATCTGCAGATGCTCAAGTCCCATGGTCAGCCCTCTGTATCTGTGGGTTCTACATCCCCAGGTACCAAGGGCTGACTGTGCTAGAGAAGTAGGTTGGTGCCTGAGTGCAGAGTGCCTTGAATGTCTCATAATGGGAAGGATGAATACCAAGCTAGGAAAATACTCTGAGAGTTACTAATACACTACAGATGGTAGAGGTTAGGTCAAGTCTTGCTTACTCATAATACAATTAAGGCCTAATTGGGATGACCAAAACCAGGAAGGTTTTACTATATTTAGGACTCCTTGATTTTCTGGATGAATAAGTTGGTGTGCAGCCACAGAGATGGAGGAGAAGCAACAACTGCCAAAACCCCTTTCTTCTTTTTGCTTTTTGGTAGTATTAGTCCCTGGTATGCCTTAGCATTTTGACTTCTACCCTTATTGGATGTCTACTGTATGCTGATTAACCTTTTGAAAATGATCTGTTGTCCTGTTAAGTCTATAATTTAATTATATAATTTAACATATAATTATATTTAACATTGTTATATAAATAAATTATATAATTTAATTCTCACATCAATCCTGTAAGGGTGGTATTCTAATCACCATTTCACAGATGAGGAAACTGAGGTTCTGAGAGGTTCTGAGAGTAACTTGCCCCACACTATAGAATTTTGCAAATGTCAGAGTCCACAGTTAAATGCTTTCTAGTTAACCCTGTGTCACCTCTCTGTTTCCCTTTGTTCAGATAGGAGCTCTGGAAGATAGATGAAGAGGCAACATAGCTCTGCTTCATGTGCCTGGTGAGAAAGATGAGAAAAGGGTCCCCAGCAGCTGCTGTGTGTGGAGTGAAGATGGGGTGTCCCTGGTCACTGTAGGAAGAATGTACTCAGAGGCCCTGCCTCAATTATTTGGCAGAAATTGTGTGTATTAGGAAATCGCAGTAAAAGTCAAACTGTCTTAGTTCATAGGTTTTGATATTGGTTGACATATTTTACACATGGAATATGGAAGGCAGGGTCTAATTTAAGAGGCAGAGCTACCTGGCTACACCTGTGAACAGACAGGTCAGCTGCAGGGGGAGATGGAGACAGCCTGTTCCTTCAGACTCTTGACCGCGGCCATGGAGCTGCTACATGGAGGGCATTTTTAGTATATGTTTGTAGGATGGATTTCTAATCGTATGAGGCTGGTAAATATGTCCATGGCTGTGTAGGTCTCGGAGAGGTAGGTTGTACTTGCCTGATCTTTGGAAGATCAGGCGTGGATCAGAGCAGGTGAAGTGGCACTATCCAGCACTTGCCAGCCAGGCTTGTGGTATTCTAACTAGACCCCTGTCTGCAGGACACTCTTGCTTTGTCTCTTTCTTCTGTTTCTTTCCTGGCTGTGTCTGCCCCAGCAGGTCTCAGTGAATTAATAATTGGTAGTACTATGATCTGAATATTAGGCAGATGGAGAATTGCTTAAGATTTAAAAAAATCAGTATTTAGGATTGTCGAATATATAAATACCAATTCCAAAGTATCAGAGGTCAACTTTAATATGAATATTTATAGAGCCAGTAGATTAATGAGAAGTTTTTTGAAGTAGCAGATTTTGATTCAGAATCATTTGATAGTGATGTATAAAAATTTAGATATAGGCCTTTCCCCCCCAAATTGAGTTTTTTCCCTTTCTTTTCTCAGTCCTCCTCATCTCCTCCTTCCAGCTTCCCCACATTCCCAAAGCTTCTAGGAAGCAATTTATATGCTTCCCGCAGCATTAACCCATCACTGCTTTTTGGCATGTGGTGTCTTTGTTGATGAATATTTACTTCTTTTCAGGTGATTCAGGAAAGGCCATTTCTGAAAATGTAAACGTTTGATAATGATCAAGTCAGGAATAAAGATGAGATGAAAGCCTTTTATTATTGCCTCATGTTGGAACTTGTGATAACCTGAATAGTCTGTACTCTTTAATCTCCAGAGTTAAGAATAATGGTTTCTGTGTTTTGGTTTTGCTCTGGTTATTTAAATAACTCTGTGGTAACAAGATGCCCTTTTCTTGCATCAGGAATCTTCTTATTATACCTTATTATACCACTCTACCTTTTGTTAACAATGCATCTCGCCTCTAGCCTGTGAGTATTGGAGCTTACATGGAAGTGGGGAGAAGGGAATAAATATTTCTTGATTGCTTACTCTGTGTGCCAGGATTAGGGCTGGTTCTTTATAGTGTTATCTCATTTATTCTTCAAACAAGTCTAGGTAGATAGTATTATTCTTATCTTTTTAGTACAGAACTAGAATCTCAAGAGAAATTAACAAATTTGCCCAGGGGCACAGACCTAGCAGTTACATTCAGATTTGAACCAACACCTAACTCCAGAGTCCATGTTTTTTGTCACACTAACTATGCTACGGATATAGGGTCCTAGGATCACCATAAGGAGGAAGTCCAGAGTAAATTCCAGGGCGTTCTTTGTCGTCTTCTATCCTATATTGCTCCATTATTTCTATTTAGGTGAAATTGGCTTAACATGAACATAATAGATTGTCTTGACAGGAGAAATAAAAGAGAGCATTGTTATGTTTTAGGTTGTCATAGGAGAGGGGGTCTAGAGGAGGATAGGATGAAAGAAAGAGCATTCCTTCTCCTTTTTTGTGGGGTTGGAAGCAAAGGGAAATCGACTATCATGTAGATGTACATGTGAACCTCAAAGAAATTTTAGCTTTGATCGGGAAGGCTATGGTAAGCTGTCTGTCTCCTTGGGTCCTAGCCCAGCTACGAAGGAAATCATTTACTTGATGCGTTAGATAAATAAGAAAAGTTTCCAGAAGAGTCGGATCAAATGCTGAAAGGAAAAAAGAAGAAGAAGAAAAAAAAAAAGAAAATGGAAGAAAGCAACCAGATGAAGGAAAAGATGAAGCTCTGTGAACACTGGCCCAGGGATGGGTTCATGAGGCTCCTTTCTTTGAATGGGGCCATAGCAGATATTCAATTCAGCAGTTATTTAATTGTGCTGCTACAAAGTGCCAGGCCTGTGTAAGGCACTCTGTAGAGCTAAGAGTAAAGCCTTGGGAAATTCATAGGCTGATGGGAACAAAATAAAGACAGGTACCTGCACTATCAAGTGGAGCAGGGGCTATAGGGAGGAAGCCGATTCAGTGGAGAAAATCAGACAGACTTAGGTTTTATTCTGGTCCATCATTAAGATGCTTTGTGACCCTGAGCAAGGTAACTTATGACTTCTGGGACTCAGTTTCTTCATCCCTAAAATGGGCACCTTGAAGGGATATTATAGTGGCAGGAGGTGTATGTAAAATGCCTGGCATGTAGTAGACTTTAATAAATGGTCACAATTTGATTATTTAGTACCCTGAATGCCTGATCTTGCTTCCTTATTTGCAGGAGCTATGCAGCTTTTACCCTCCTGGGACTGGGATGCCAAAGTCCAGAGGAGAATAGAACTAATTTCAAATAAGCAGCAAGTTTATGAATCAGGGGGCCAAATCCAGGATGGAGACATCCAAAAGAGTGTAGCCTAGGCTGCCAGCTGGAGTCCCTAGGGAGTCACAGGTGGCAGGCTTGGCGACAGAGCTGGTCAGGGCAATTTAGCGTGTCAGCTCTTTGAGCTCCTCCAGCTTGCTTTCAGTTTAGTGATTGGGGCAGGAGGCTATGTAGTCCAGGTGAGAGTAGACAAGAATAATCACTGTCGCAAAAGAATGAACCCTCCTGCCGTTAGCTGTGGTAGACAAGTGTGAGGGGTAGCAGCAACCAGCTCAGAGTCTGAGGGCTCAGATGACAGGTTCTCCACTGTGAACTTGATTCTAGTCGGAGAGAAACCAACTCTGTGAATCTTCCCAGGGTCTGTATGTTTACTTACTTATTGGGATGTTTTTTACTCTTATTAAAAATAATATTTCTTTGTCTTGAATGATTATTTTTGAAAATGCAGAAAATACATATAGAAATCACCTATAACCTTACCGTCCAGATGTAACCATTTTTTAAAAATAAATTTATTTTATTTGCTTATTTTGGGGTGCTTTGGGTCTTTGTTGTTGTGCGCGGGCTTTCTCTAGTTGCGGAGAGCATGGGCTACTCTTCGTTGCGGTGCGCAGGCTTCTTATTGCGATGGCTTCTCTTGTTGCGGAGCACAGGCTCTAGGCGCACGGGCTTCAGTAGTTGTGGCACTTAGGCTCAGTATTTGTGGCTCGCGGGCTCTAGAGCACAGGCTTAGTTGCTCCGCGGTGTGTGGGATCTTCCCAGACCAGGGCTCGAACCCGTGTCCTCTGCATTGGCAGGCGGATTCTCAACCACTGCGCCACCAGGGAAGCCCCCAGATGTAACCATTGTTAATATTCTGGTTGTGTTCCTTTCAGACATTTTTCTATTATGATGCATATTAATGTACATATTCATGTTCATTTAAATAAAATGGGGTTGGACAATACTTAATATTTTGTAAGATTACAAAATACGGTCATTGCCAGTTTTTATTTTATATCATTTAAATGGATGCATAGTATTCTATTGTATGAATTTATATGATTCCCTATTGTGGGACATTTATCCTTTAGCTAATTTTCTGCAATTATAGATTTTGTGGTAAATACTTTGTCAATAAGTCTATGAAGATGTATACAATTCATCCGTGAAATGGATTGCTCTGTCAAAGGATAAGCAGAATTCTAAGGTTTTTATCTCAACAAATTGTCATGCAGAAAGGCTGTATAAAATTGGCACTCCTGCTGGCAGGTATGTGCAAACATTCATTTTCCCAAAGCATCAACAGCAGTGGATAATATCATGATGAGGGAAATGTCTCTAGTTTGGTAGATGAAAATGCTGTATGTTTTAGTTTTATGTGTTGTTGATATGTAAAGGTAGCTCCAATGCTCACACCAGTCTCCCTTACTTTTGTCATTCCTTCCTTCTTCTCTGATGGTGGTTTTCTATTTTGCAGCATTGCTGGGAGCCTGGTGTATTCCTACATCACTTTCTCTGAAGAGCAGCTGAGCAAACAGTCAGAGGCCAGTAACAAGCTGGACATTAAGGGGAAAGGAGCAGTATGACCAGAGGATTGCATCAACTGCATAGGCCCAAGTTTTTGATCAACTCGGAACACTGGCAATTCTTATACAGATTCTGAGGTGTCTTGATTATGGAGAAAATACCATTCCTTTGCACTTGTACAATCTGAGGATTGATTGCTGCCTTTTAAAATTTTATGAGAGAAACTTATAATTGACTCTTTTAAATATGCCATTTGAATTAATTTATATCAGACTGGAAAATGTACTGGGCTTTTTAATTTATTTTTCTTCTATGCCAACAGTGAAACATCAATGTTTTGAAAATATTTTATTCCATAGTTTGATATCCAGGTGTCCCTGAGAGCTGCGTATATGAAGTGCTCCACCTGGAGCCTCATCATTCACATCGTTGCCGCGTCTGGAGGTACTTTAGCCTTCCTTCTGCTGGAAATGCAGCCAAGGATCTTAAATTTCTCTTCTTTGAATTTTCTTTCTTAACAATTGCATTTTGTTCATAAGGATATCATCACTGCTTTTGCCAAAGATGACATCTTTGGCGCTAAAGAAATGTGTGCAGCTTTGAAGTGTATTGGTTTCCACGTTGGCTTCCCTAAGAACTCATGGGATGAACAGAGTGCTTTCCTTGAAAATATCCTATTCCCTCTTTGTTGTGTGGATGAGGATAATGAAGGGACGGAGGAAATAGGCCTTTTCCTCATTTATTCGTCTGTCTCTGATTCATTCATTCAACTAAAATGTATTGAGTGTGTAGTATGTGCCAGGCATTGTGCTAAGTGCTGGGGGTAAAGGGATGTTTTGGAGGTAGTTGCCTTGATCTCACTCCTGCTATAGTGACTGAGGGTTAGACAGAGAACTTAGCTCTGTCGACTTATTTAGAAGATGTTGTGACTATGAACAAGTCATGGAAATTTTTTCAGGTCTCAGAAACTGCAGATCTGTAAGTAGGGTTGGAAGCACCTGTCTACCAGCCCCACGGCGATGTGAAACCACATGCTACAGTGTATGTCACATGTATGTGAAAAGCTGCAATTGTAAACCGTGCAACTCAGCCTTTTTTCTCTGAGTGAGAATGGCATGCAGGGAAGTTGACCATCGTCTGTTTCCCCATGCTTCCCACCTCTGGGTTTGGTTGCTACTCTTTTTACTCGTCCTTGAATCACTATGACTACGTCTTATATTTTTGAGTTTATGGTTTGAAGCGAAAGGCTGGTTAGATGTTTCTGCATTGTCGAGGCTTGGACCGTCTCTGGCAGTGTCAGTGTTAGAGCCATCACCTTCCTTTCCACTTCAATGGCACGAGCATACCTATTTCCTTTGGACACTCCCACCTACATCCCACATCCCTTGGTCACTTGATGAGCATGCCCGCTTCTCTCAAGACCAGTGCTGCATCCCGGAGAGCAGCTGTGGATGGGCATGCCTAAATTGCCTCTTTGGGTGGGTCAGGTGTTAACTCAAACACAGTAGTGTGACTTGGCTTAGAGACATCCATCGACTTTGGATATGAGTGTTTGCTCAGGCCAGCTGTGCAGTCGTTGTGTAAGAGGCTGGGTACCTTTGTGTCGGTGTACACTCTGGCTTCCATTTCATTAGGTTTGCAATCTACTGGCCTTTGACCTAAACAGTATTTTGGTGCCTCAACAGGGTACCTGGAAGGTTTTGATTTCTTTTTATTTTTGAAAAAGTATTATATTGAGGTCATTTCACATTCATATCTTTCCCTTATTTTGTCTTTATCGAAGCCTGGCCAGTGGTGCTGGGTCCCTAGAATTAGCCTCATGACCAACTCCCAAGTTACAAGCTCCAGGTGAGGGGTCCTAAGGCTCACTTTTTTCCAGTATTATGTGAGCTGAGAAAATTCAAGTGGGAGAATAGGATATTATCTTGTACAAGATATCTTATTGTCCCTGCTTTATTGATAAGAAAACAAGACTCAGAGAAAGTTAGGTGACTTGCCAGTAAGTCACAATTCCTGTTTTTTCCACTGAACCATGCTGCCCATGATAACCTCCCTTCTCCTCTGAGGGAGTGAGGAAATGGGGCTGCCAGCTAAGCTAGCTTGAGCTCTTTCAGGGAGGCAATCTGTTGATTGAATTTGGAGTCAGAGAGGAATAGGCTCTGCGAATCAGGGAGAATGATGGGTCAGTCTACACGCCTGAGCTTCTGTCTCACTTCCAGGCTGGCCTCGGTTGACATGCACTTCTGGCTGTGAATGTTGCTGCCACTGCCTGGTTTTGCCACTGGGGACAGTGGGAAGTCGTGGGAGCTAATTTTAGCAGTTCTGTTCCCTCTTCTGTCAGCCACATGGAGGAGGGAACTTTGATGTTAGAAATAGTTTATGTGCATTTAGAGGTGTTGGACTAAAACCCCACCAGGGGTTGAACTGCTTCTTGGGGATCAGGTTCCCTTGAAGATCTGTCATCTCCTCAGGTTTATTTGAGGAAATCATGGATAGTTATAACTTCACTAGATGCACATGACTTCAGGACTCCTGGCCTATGCTGAACTTTCTGGATGATTAGAAGCAGTAGAGTAGTTTACAGCTTCTGCTCTATCCATGTTGATTGCTGGATGCCCCCTTCAACTGTCACCAACATTTCAAGATAAGAGAAAGAAGCCTGGGGAAGTTGGAGATTGAATAAACTGGCCAACCATTTTTGAAGTTTGTTTTCAATTACGTGCAGGCTTGGTTATGGCACACACAAAGAGATTTACCTGGTATTCCAGCATCTTATAAGGCAAAAGTTCTTTGACCTGTTAACTACCTCTTGGAAGAAAGAGAGACAGTATAGAGTTAAATGCTTAAATTTGCCCTTTGAGACAGATGAGCTGTGGTGAGAATTTTGAAAACACATTAGTGACTAGTGGCTCCTCTTGAGTCAGTGACAGTGATGTTGTCTTTGGCCAGTCTGTTTTTAAGGCAGTGCCAGATTGATTTGAATAACCCTGGTTGGCCAGGCTACACATTGCTAACATGTCAGGTGATTTTTAATACCCTTATATGGCAGTTGGCTGTATGAGTCAGTCATTTGTAGGATCCACCTTGCACGTAGGTTAAGAAAGAAAAGTATGTTTGCAAGTTTGTTGTTTGTAGTCCTAGTGTATCAGGAATGCATGGTAAGTTCACATCAGTAACGCTGATGTAGGATCTTCGTGGAAAGAATAGTAGAATTTCACTTTTGACTGGTTTGGGATGGAACCCAGGATTTGGGGAGGGCCTGCCTTTGCTTTCATTATTATGGTGTCATTCAGTGAGCAAAGATTGACTGTTTTATTCCAGGCATTATGCTAAGCTCTGGGGCATCTAAGATGAAGAGGGCAGGGTTCTTGTTCTCAAGGAATGTATAATTCTTTAGCCAGACCCCGATTGAGAGAAAGAAGCAGATGAAAGGAGTCTGTGATTTATGAGTAAAAGCCGCCTGCACAGTTGTCAGCACCGCTGATCAGGGGTGTCCCACACACAGCGCTGAATGAAGCACTTTTTTAATCTAAGAGGAGTTATAACTCCTACTAGTCCCCCAGCTCTGCGATGCGTGCCAGGCCATTAGAATTCTCTGAATAGCCTGGGTCCCTCCTCCCTCTCGTGCATGCATTCTTGCTTCCTCAGAGCTACAGCTATGTACTACTGGTCCTCCTTATGAACGAGGCTTGTAATTGATTTTTCCCTCCCTGAGGGGGGAAAAATACTCAGAATAAATGAGATAACAGATGCAAACTACTCAGCACAATGCCTCCTACATATTAGGCACTCAGCACATGTTGTTATTGTCACTATTTCATGGTAAGACTATAGGCAAAGATTAAGATTCTTAATTTGTGCTCCTTAAATGCTAGAGGCTGGGCAGTGTATTTCTTTTAAAATGTGACCCTATACTTTGTTGCCTCTAGAATGCTTTGTTTTAAAGAACAGTTTCTGCTCACTGTTAAAGAATGGTTTCTGCTCACGGCCGTCTTTTATTAAATACCTACTGGATATAATTGTGGATATTGTGTGATGCAGGTGAATCCATCTGTTTAAAAAAAATAAAATTACTTTAGTATTTTGGTAAATTAAAAAAAAAAAAAAAGAAAAATTATTTTCTACCTTAGAGGAAAATAATTACACCTCAGAATGGTGACTCCGTTAAAACTTCCCCAGTTTGTCACCTTAAGGTAGCTCCTGTATAGGTCAGACATTCCTTCTTCCCTTTTCCGAATTAAATGCATCAACTTCATGCTGCCTCTGTGTCCAGGCTTTTGTCAGTTGGTGTTTGTGAACCTCTGGCACCATTGCTGTTTTCTAAACCTACCTTCTAGTTCTTACTGTTAGGATGCCACTTCATCATGGTATGAGGAGGTATTCTATGATGGGTTTTTTTTTTAAGCTTGCTTTTTTGAAAATGCTTTTTAAAAAGAAATCTACTGGTTAGATTTTTTGTCTCACAAAAATGTTTTTAGATATTATTTTGTTCATAAATGTTTCTTTCTCATGCTGATGATCAACTGAGTTTGTCTACAAATGTTGGCCTATCACAGTATTTTTTCAATACAGATTCTATTTACCAAATGACCATTTTAGTGTTTTTAAAAGGTACCGAGGATTGAGATATGTAAATCAGGTGACATAATATGAAAATTATGTGCCTAAATATTTTTGTAAAGGTGTCAAATAAATACTTTTTCTTCAACACATGTATTAAAATTTCTTTCTAAGTGCCTACAAAGACAGTCAAGTGCCGTAAGTATGCCTGAATTTAAGAGGATGGCATCCAAGTTAGTTAACTGAGACCCAGTAATAGAGAAAATACTGTTTGCCATTGTGATATTATGATTTATAATAAGAAATATACATTTGGTCTTTGTCCCTATTCCTGGCACACAGTTCCTAAAACCCTTGTAATTTTCTATAAGAGCTATAGGAACATCTTTTGTTACAGTATTTAGTATCGTTTCCAGTTCCTGGAATAGCTCCAGAGCCATAACAGTGAAATGGGTGTCTTTCATTAGCATCTTTCAACCATACCTGATTTTATGTTAATGAGGTGACTTTTGGAAACTCCCTAAGGCTGGGAGCTGGTTGCCCGGGGAACCAACTGAATGATTTATATTGGAACTTTCAACCTCCACACACCCGCCCCCTCCAAGTGGAGGGGAGAGGGACAGGAGGTTAAATCAATCACTAATGGCCAATGATTTAGTCAATCATGTCAACATAATGAAGCCTACATAAAAATTCATGAACTTTGAGATCTGGACAGCTTCCAGATTATCGAACATGCATAAGTGCTGAGATGATGATGCTTCTGGAGAGGGCATGGAATCTCGGCACCCCTCTCCATGTACCTTGCCCTCTGCATCTCTTCCATCTGCTGTTCCTGATTTGTATCCTTTTGTAATAAACTGGTAGTTTAGTAAGTAAACTGTTTTCCTGAGTTCTGTGAGCCACTCTAACAGATTAATCCAATGTGAGGAGAGGGTGTGATATATAGCTGTTTGTTCAGAAGCACAGGTAACAATCTGGATTTGTGATTTGTGTTGGAAATGCGTTGGGGAACAGTCTTGTGAGACTGAGCCCTTAGCCTGCAGGATCTGATGCTAACTCCGGGTACATAGTGTCGGAACTGAATTACAGTGCACACAACCTGTGTAGCAAACTGGCTTGGTAGGGAAAAACACACATTTGGTGACCAGAAATATTGTGAATAGAGCATTGAGAAGACCCAGGGGCAGTTTTTCCTTTATAACCATTCAATGCTTTGCATGAATAGCACATATGACTAAATATCCACTGTCTTTGGTGTACTTGTGGTAAGCTGAAAGGAAAAAAATGCTGATAACCTCTCTGCTTTTAAAATATTTCATCTGCTTAATCGTGTTTAAGACTCTGAGTAGCTTTATTAGGAAATAACCCCAAAATAAAACATGCTCATCAGGAAGCATTTTTTGGTACTGGCACACTCAACAGAGGTAGAAGTATATTAAGGCATTAAAAAAAATGGTAAAACATAACATAAAATTTACTATCCTAATACTTTTGAAGTGTACAATTCAGTCGTATTATGTATATTCACATTGCTGTGCAATCAGTCTCCAGAACTTTTTCATCTTGTAAAACTGAAATCCGTAACCATTAAAGAGCTCCCCATTTCCCCCTTCCCCCTAGTCCCTGGCAGCTACCATTCTACTTTCTGTCTCTCTGAATTGGACTACTCTAGATAACTCGTATGAGTGAAATCATACAGTATTGGTCATTTTGTGATTGTCTTATTTCACTTAATGTCCTTGAGGTTCATCTGTGTTGTAGCACGTGTCAGAATTTTTCTTTTTTGAGGCCGAATAATTTTCCATTGTATGTATATACCAGCTCTTGTTTATCCGTTCATCCACTGACGGACACTTTGGTTTCTTCCACCTTGTGGCTATTCTGAATAATACTGCCAAACAAGCCAAGCTGTCACTTTGGGTTGCTCTAAAAATTGCCACAGGCTGGGTAAACAACAAACATTTTTTTCTCACAGTTCTGAGGCTGGGATGTCCAAGATCAAAATGCCAGCAGATCTGGCATCTGGTAAGAGCCCACCTCCTGGTTTGCAGATGTCCATCTTCTCATATCCTCACGTGGTAGAGAGCAGAGAGGAAGCAAGCTGTCTTGACTTTTCTTATAAGGGCTCTAATCCTGAGTGTCTCCACCTTCATGACCTAATTACCTCCCAAAGGCCCCATCTCCAAATACCATCTTATTGGGGATTGGGGTTTCAACATATAAATTGGGGGAGGGGGATGGGACACAAAATCTATAGGAATGGGTGTGCGAATATGCTTTCGATTCTTTTTTGGAGTTGCTAGGTCATATAATAATTCTATTTTTAATTTTTGGGGGAGTTGCCATACTGTTTTCCATTGTGGCTGTGCTATTTTACATTCCCACCAGTAGTGTACAAGGGTTCCAATTTCAACACTTGTTATTTTCTGTTTTATTGATGGTAGCCATCCTACTGGGTGTGAGGTGATATGTTCTTGTGACTTGTATTTTCCTAATGATTAATGAGAATTTTTTCATATATTCGTTGGCCCCTTAATATACTTTCTTTGGAGAAATGTCTATTGAAGTCCATTTTTTTTAATTGGATTTTTTTGTTCTTGAATTTTAGGCATTTCTTCATAAATATCCTGAATTTTAACATTATCTGCAAATATTTTCTCCCATTCTGGAGGTTGCCTTTTGATTCTTGTTGACTGGTGTCCTTTGATGTAGTTTTAAATTTTGATGTAGTGCAATTTGTCTGTTTTTACTTTTGTTGACTATGCTTTTGGTGTCATATCCAAGAGATAATTGCCAAATCCATTGTCATGAAGCCTTTCGTCTGTTTTCTTCTAAGAGTTCTATAATTTTAAGTCTTGGATCTGTTTTTAGTTAGTTTTTGTGTATGGTTCAAGGTAAGGATCCAGCTTTTTTTTTTTTTTTTTTTTTTCCATGTGAATATCCAGCTTTTCTGGCACTAGTTGGTGAAGAGACTGTTCTTAAGGCATGTGTTTTAATCAACTTTTTTTTTTTTTTTTTTGCGGTACGTCGGCCTCTCACTGTTGTGGCCTCTCCTGTTGCGGAGCACAGGCTCTGGACGCGCAGGCCCAGCGGCCATGGCTCACGGGCCCAGCTGCTCTGCGGCATGTGGGATCTTCTCGGACCGGGGCACGAACCCGTGTCTCCTGCATCGGCAGGCGGACTCTCAACCACTGCGCCACCAGGGAAGCCCATTAATCAACTTTTAAATATCATCTTAGAGTTTTTTTCTTTCTAATTTGTGAGATATATGCTCTTTCACGCAGCCCCTTGCTGGTTTATCGTCTCGCTTGGCTTCCACACACAGGGCCGTCGGTTATTGGGGAGCAGCACGGAAGAGGCACTGTCGAGAGGAGCAGCGCGCAGAGCTGGGGACTTTGTGTATCCACAGCAGGTGAGCAGTGACCACGTGCCCCCAGGACTTCTTCCCTGCAGCTCTCATCACATCTGTTCATCCATCCATCGAGCAAGACTGAGCTCACTGAGGCCAGCGCGCAGCCTCTAGCAGAGGCCTGGCACGACCTTGTTTTATAGGTGAAGCTGAGGGAGGTACAGCTGTGCACTGTGGTTGTGGGATCCACGTTCCAATCCTGATCAGTCTTTGCTCTTCCCCACGGCACTAGATTCTTGTTTCTCCTCGTCTGCTTGTAATATACTTGGTGGTACCAAGCTCATCACCACCATATGCCTGTCAGTTGGCATTCTTCAGTCAGAGTTCACACACAGTGGACTTAAAGCTGGCAGGAGCTGGTGGCTGGTTGAGCCTGAGAAGGCAAAGCAGCCATGCTTTTCAGTTGTGCTGATGGTGCCCTCTTGTGGCCACAGCTATACCACTGGGGGAATCTGTGATGGAAAGCAATTTGCTTTCCAAGAAGGAGAAAAGCACTATGATTTACTTATTTATGCCTACTATATGCTGTTACAGAGTTAGGACTTTATCATGCGTTTTCATGGGACAATATCGTTGTACAAATGGTGGCTTAAACAAGGCTGAGAGATTTGTCCCTCAGCTGATAAACTGAAATCTGGACTTTTGATTACAAAGAATTCCAGATAACATCCCTGTGTTAGGAGAATGCAGTAGGAGAGTTTCACCAGAGCGCCTCATCATGTCTGCTTATCCTTCAGGTAACTTATTTTTTTCAGTGAATATTTTTGAGGCCAATATCTACACATGATGACAGAATCATGAAATTATCTGAGCTATATGTAAGAATCTATGGGAGGAAGAATGCCATTCTACCTGGGAATGGTAGGAAAACTTTCTTGGGAGAAACTGCATTTGAGGTAATTCTTGAGGGACAACTAGGATTCAACTGAGAAGCTATTGGAGGGACAGGCCTCCAGCATTCCAGGGCTACTGTATCTGTTTGCCTGGAATGCATTCCCCCTCCCCCCATGTCTTTAAAGCACATGCCCCCATCTCTGTGGGCCTTCCTTGGCCAGCTGATCTGAAATGGTACCCCACCATACTCCCTGTCCCCTTCCATGCTTTATCTCCACAGCACTTGTCTCCTCTCATCAAATTTAAGCTTAATGAAGGCAGAGATGTTGGTCTGTTTTGTTTGCTCTTGTGTCCCCGGCACGTAGAACAGTGCTGGGTAACGTTGTAGGGACACAGTATTTCCTGAATTGAATACATCTAGACAAAGAGTAGCCAATTAATAGCTACATTTTTTGAGCACAGCAAGGCAGAAACATAGCCTCTTCTTCATTTTAGAAAGATTATGCCAGCTGCAGTATTTGGATTGTATACTGTAGACTGACAAATTCCAATCTTACAGGGCCCAGGCAGGAAAGAGGTGTGAATCTGAAAGAATGCAGTCAATACATATGACAGTGAGTGGTAGGGCTTGTGGTACCTACCTGCTTAAAGGCATTTGAATTAAAACAAATCTGCCAGCCAGGTTTGGCCCACTGGCTACCAGTGTGCCTAAATCAAGGAACTGCTATAGATCAGATTTGCACTATAACAAGATCACTGAGGTTGCTGTGCAGATTACTGTCAGGTGGTGGTCAAAGAAGGGTGGGGCTGTATAGGTAAGTACATCAGCTAGAGAAGGATGCACAGTCCTGGTGAGAAATGATGGTGTCCTAACATGTGGTTGTGAAAGCATGGCAGAGGAACAGGATTTGAGTTATTTTAAGAGGTAGAATTAATAGGTGATGATGAAATCTGTTTCTATTTTTTGTTTATAAGTAAAACTGTGGTGACTTTTTTTTTTGGCTGAAATTTAATGTCTTCAGGAGACCAAACATGAACATTTTTAAGGTATTTATCTTAGGTTTCCAAGTGTTTTCCAAAAAAGTAAATTTGAAGTGTAGCCATGGAACAGAGTACATCCGCTACCCACAGTAAAAATAAGTTTACTGAGCATTTGCTACATGCTAGGGAGGCATTTCTTCTTGGCACCCTACATATAAGTACATTCGAATCCTCTAAACTGTCCTTTAATATAAGCCCTATTATTAACTTTATTTTAGAGGTGAGGAAATAGGCACAGGAAGGTCCCATTGTTGGACAGTGGTAATTGTGAGAAATTCTTTGCTTTACAGAATATAAATTTGCCTTCCTGTAAGGCCTACCTTTTGCTCTGAGTTCTTGGGGCTGCAGAACAGTGTAATGTTTGCGTGTGGAGGAAATGTCAAATTATTCTTTTAAATCAAATTACATGAGTCCCCATCTTGCCACTTGACAGGATATTCAATCTCAGTCCTTCTCTAAGGTTAGACAAGATTGAAGGGAGAGTCACCTGGTGCCTAGAATATAGAAGGGGGACATTCTTGTCTTCAGCCCCTCATGGTCACTGCTGAACTCATCTTAATGACTAACTCTAAGGTGTCCTTTGAAGGCAGGTGGCACCACAGATTCCAGACTTCGGCACAGTGATATTTTCTCCTCCTGGAAGTTCCAGTGCTTTGAGTGCAGCCTGTCCTACACCCCATGCATCCATTCCTTTGATGTCTTACTCAACGAGATTTGCATTCCAGCTTTTCCCAGAGCCTACCGACCATCTTTTCAATTTGTGGACTTTCTCCTTTCCAAAACTGACTTGCGGGAAACAGGCTAGGAGAAAATGTTGTTTGCAAGCAACATCTGCTTTTTACCCCAGAACACACATCTTCCCTGAACGCAAAGATCCAACTTGGAAAAATAGAAAGTGAACAAAATCCAAATGATTGGAAAGGTTAAGTCTTTCAACTTCTCAAGGTGGCTTAGTTTCCCCATTTGTAAGTTGGGGGAAATATCGTTGTGAGATTGGTTTATGAGTGTTTAGCCCAGTGCATGTAATGGCAATCACTCAATAATGGTACATGTATTATTTGCAATAGGCTTGTTTTAGCTGCCTAATGACCCTTCGTCTGTGATCGGCACATACTCCTTTTGAGGGAATGGCTCTTCCCCAACTGTCCTAGCCAAATGAATCCAAAAGGAGCTCCCACCTTATGAGTTGGCTAAAGGATGGCTAATAGTATTCACTTCCCTGGCCATAGGGACTGATTGGCCAAGGGTTGAGCCCATGGCCCTAGCCACGAATACCTACTTATATAACTATT
This sequence comes from Hyperoodon ampullatus, assembly GCF_949752795.1. Classification (NCBI taxonomy): domain Eukaryota; kingdom Metazoa; phylum Chordata; class Mammalia; order Artiodactyla; family Ziphiidae; genus Hyperoodon; species Hyperoodon ampullatus. Next base: position 58,691,590 of record NC_136915.1, on the reverse strand, counting down.
AAGTGTGAAAGAAAGAGACAGAGGGATCTGATCTTGTCTAAGAAGCTCAGTCTAAGGCTGTTGAACTTTGGACAAGTCATTTCTCCATTTTGGGCCTTAGGTTTTCCCTTCTATAAAATCAGAGGACTGAGTGGGAGGTTCCAGAAGGGTTACATCTGGGCTCTGGCAGGTTCCTCTCACCCACTTGCTGCTTCATGTACAGCCTTCTCCTTGGCTCTGCGGAAGGACCAGTGTACAGGGTTCTGTTGTAGCTGCCGTACCTAGCAAAGCACACCCTGCTATTTTACTTTTGGCTTCCTGTTTACCTTCCTCTTTGCCAGTTACATAACAAAGTAAAGGAAATTGGAATCAACTGCCAAGTGACTGCTACCAAATTTGAAGGCTACTACAAGCTTGTAATTCTGAAATTCACATTGTTCTGAAAACCAAGTTTTTTCTTGAGTTTGTTGGCAAACTCATTTGGCAGCAGTATTTGACCTGAAATTTGTATGAATACGAATACATTTTATTGTGGACATAAGTGTTTTTACCATAGGTTCTATACCCTGCCATGGATCTTTTATGGAACAGATGTATTACCTCCCTAAAATCTGAAAAATTCTGGCTATGGGGATTTTGGGGTAGGGGATTATAGACCTGTACTACTAGGTCTTTATCTAGTACTTTCTGGGGATAAAAAAAATTTCCCATGTGTGATTTTATAATCCCTGTGATACTGGCACTGTGGGTATCATGCTTATTTTACAGATGGGCAGTTCAGCTGTTTATTTAGCACAATATGTATGATAAAAGTAGTGGCCAAATCAAGAGGAGAAATCTTGAAATATGGCTGAATTTGGATAAGTGGGATGGAAAGAGGTGGCATGGTGTAGAAAAGGCTGCTTGAATAGGAGGATTCTGAATAAAGTACAGTTGACCCTTGAATAGTGGGAGTGTTAGGGGTGCCTACCCCAATCCTGTGCAGTCAAAAATCCAAGTACTGCTATTTCTGCCTCCAAAGCAAAGGAATTAGTAAATGACTAACCCAAGGGCAGGAAGCTGAGAGTTTGGATAGAATCAGGACTCAAACCCTAATTCTTTTGATTCCACATATTGTGATCTCCAATCAAACACTAACCTTCCCCCACACTTCAAGATCTGTAAAATGAAAATACAGGTACTATATTTATTGGAAAAAGATAGCCACGTATAAGAGGACCCAACACAGTTCAAATCTGTTTAAAGGTCAACTGTGCATATTTTAGACTATCTCTTGGTTGAAATGGAGGTATAATCAGAGATAAGGAAATCGAGTGGGTCCATCTTCTGAGAGTATGGTCAGAAAACAAACATGACCCTTCCTCTCATGAGGCTTACAATCACAAGGGGGTGATAATCCTACAAAGCCAAAATGGCCCCTGTGACTAGTGCTACATAGAAAACTTAAGTCTTTAGTAAGAGCCAGACCAATGTAAATCCACCTAGAAATAACTGACATTTTTGGCATATGGCCTTCATTGTTTTTCCTAACCATACATATGCATGAAATATATCCCTTTAACAAAATTGGGGTCATCCTGCTCTTTTCACTTAAAGGTATGACACAGATTGTGGCAGATGAGAGAGCTAAGTGAGCTGTTTCATCCTTTTTGGCCATTAGCATTAGCCACTTAGGAGATTTGTAGACACAGCCCAATTGTGTTTATAGTATGTTTCTGAAATGCAACTGCCTGTCTGCTGAACACTGGAGGCAGATGCAGACAGCAAAGCAGTAACAAAGCCACATGGCAAAGCAGTTCATGGAGCCGGGAATTCAGGCTGGTTTGAAAGCTCAGAACCACCAGCCATCCAAATTTCCACCATCTACAAATATGTGTTCAGAGTGGATTAATGAAGTATTCAAACTCAGAATGACTGGCACCACAGTAGCTCCTAGCCAGAGCTGGTTTCTCATGTTCACTCAGCTAAAGCACAACTGGTGACAAGGGTAGACTAAGGGCGAGTTCTTTCCCTCAACCCAGATTTTCTGGTCAGGAATTTAAAGTGGCTCAGGAATTTAAAATGGCTCTGAGGCCATTCTCTGCTTCATTTCTTTCAGTTTTGAAAGCAAACCACCCTAACTCAGGGTCCAGATCTTTTTCTGCTTAAAAAGCTTAAGTGGGGGGCTTCCCTGGTGGCGCAGTGGTTGAGAATCTGCCTGCCGATGCAGAGGACATGGGTTCGTGCCCCGGTCCAGGAGGATCCCACATGCTGCGGAGCAGCTGGGCCCGTGAGCCATGGCCGCTGAGCCTGCGTGTCTGCAGCGGGAGAGGCCACAACAGTGAGAGGCCCGCGTACCACAAAAAAAAAAAAAAAAAAAGCTTAAGTGTATATTCCTCCCATTCATTCAAAGTCCATTGTCTTTTGGAGAGAAAGAGCAAAACCATTTATTTTAGAACCTACCTGAACTCACTCGGCAAACATGTTCTAGTTGGTGTGCAGAAAGACACATTTAACCAGCTCTACATTCAGTCAACCATTCATGTTAATGATGATAATAGCAAAAAGTGAAATTGTATAATCAGGCCAAATTTAGATTAGGCCTCACCTCTCCTCTTTCTTTAGGAAATCAGGAGCCTCCCCACCTTACAGTAGTGCTCCCTGGACAGTGAATGACAAAAGGGGCGCGTCCTGCATAATCCACAGCTGTTGTAATCAGCCCTGCAGGAAATGGTAAAAATAAATGCTTTCTTACGGGACTCGTACATTTATTTTATGTTGCTTAATTTCTAACAAATTTAAGTTTGAGGAAAATCTTATTTAGCTAGAATTATAGGGCATGGAGTCATTAATTCTTCATTTCCCTGAGATGGTGCCTGCTCTTCCTCTCCTTGTGCCCTCCTTGTACTCAGCATGCACTTCTACTGTTGCACTTACCTAATGCCTTCTTGAAGAGGACATGCCACACCTCTGAAGCCATAAGCCAAGCATAGTAGCTTGCATAAGTACAGGCCCAAATATCTGTTGGATACTGTATATGGAAACATGATGAAGACTTGTCACCACTGACTTTAAATGTAAAGAAAACTTTACCATCAATTTGGACAAAGGAGAATTAGAATTCAAGTCCAGTTTATATGGCAATTCCTCAATGTTCTTCACAGAATAAGAAGTAGACTTTAAAAGTACATTCGCGTTTACTTCTTACAACAAGCAAAATGACATTTTAAGTACAGTTGACCTCTGGACAACGCAGGGGCTGGGGCGCCGACCCTCCATGCAGTTGAAAATCCGCGTATAATTTACAGTCTGCCCTCCGTATACAATTCCTCTCTCATCCAGTGTCCCACGTCCACGGATTCAACCAACCATGGATCATGTAGTGCTGTAGTATTTACTACTGAAAGAAATCTGCATATAAATGGACCCATTAAGTTCAAACCTGTTTAGTTCAAGGGTCAACTGTATATTATGTATCCTAAATAAGTCACAGAAGCTAGAATAAAAACAAATTAAGATAAACAATCATGTTCGGAAAAGGAAACACACACACATACAGATGTCAAAGATGCCAGCACAGTACTAAGGGTAAATAAGAAATAAGGTTATAGAAAATTGGTATTAGAAGACAGAGATTAATGCAGATATTTAAATACATAAAATCAGTCCATAACTGGGGGGGTATGACCCTTAAGATTCTGCAAAGGATAAACTTTATTAAAGAGCAGAGTCGATTTTACGATAAAAAGTTTATAATCAGTACACTTATGTGATACAGAAGGTCATTTTTAGGGAGAGAGATTTATATGGTTTTCCACATTGGCACTTTTCATGAATATGTATTATAGTTAGGAAAACCTTTATTTCTGATTTGGTATTTAGTAGTGATATAGAGCCGGTTACACACCACCTAGGGTCATCAGCACACATCTTGCCTATGAAAATTCATCAGCCCCAATTTTCAAAGTGCCCACTCTTAATTTTCCATTGAGAGTAAATCAAATACTGTGACAAAAGTGTTTTTTTGCAAAATCTGATATATAAACTGCACTGCAGAAGAAGGAAACAAAATGTTTTTAATTAAATAGTTCAGAGGAAGAGAAACAGGTGAATAGAGGTCCACAGACCAAAGTATCTCTCTGGAGGAAAAAAGAAGACAAAAATACATCATCCACCCATTTACCCATGAGGTAAAAGGGATCAGGAGCCACCGAAACACTAGTTCACGCACTTCGTCTAGGAGCAGAAGGAACAGAAGTTGTATATATTTGCATTGTAAACTGTGCATCATACAAACTTAAAATCTATAATTAAAACCTACTCAGTCTAATAAAAATCATTCACAAAGCATTATGTAGGCAAATATGTTTAAAAAAAATATTTTAATAAGCATATTCAGAACGGCAGACAGGGAATAGGGGAAGGGAATTTCCTAATAGTGCAAAATTACTATGCATAAATTTTTAAACATCTAATTCATAATTTTAAATGTCTATTTAAATATTACTTCAAATACATTTGAAAGCTCAACAGATTTGTGTTGAACTGAGTTGCAAATTTTGAACTCTTGAAAGCACATCATCATAAAACAGAAAACCATTCCAAATGAAGATAGATAGTGCTTTGCTGGGGGGTAGGTATGGGGTGAGGGAGACTAAGTAACTATTAACAAAGCCTTCTTTTCCCAATGAAATTTGTCAAGAGTTCAAGAGTTATAAAACGTACTAAATCTTAAGCAAATTAAATTCATGGTATTACTAAAAATTTTTAAAGTAGTGCAATGACTTATCAAGTTATAGTGGCTGCATTATGAAGAACAAAGTACTGTGTGAAATACCTGTATAAACATAAAATACAATTAAATATTTCTCTATGAAAAGCTGAGCATTATGTATTATAATAGTGGAATGTCTTTCATTAGGCATACTTTAAAAAGATCAAGAAAAGTAAAATTTCCTAACATGTATACAACATGTGCCGTATTTGCAAACATGCCTGAGTATTTAAAATGTTCCTGTAATGTTAGTCTGCAAGAACTTTACAAACCTGCAAACAAAATGCATCTTTCAAAAAAAAGGTGAAAATGGCAACTCTAATATTGCAACAACTTAAAAAAAGTTCATCATCACTATTTCTATAGACCACCTTTGACAAAGAGCTAGGATACTTTGGATTCGTATAATAAAATCTGATTTAGAAAATGGATAGTGACCACCTGCTAAAGCTGCCATTCTGGATAAATAATGTTCTAGGTAAAATAAAAACAAGAAGTTCACGCTTCTCAACACTTCCACCCAAAACTTTGATTTACTTGGATATGTATATAACAACAGTGAATCTACATCATATGAAGTCAAGTGTTGTAAAGTGGCTTTTAACACTGTTTGGGGAGAAAAAGTTGTTCACATTGGTGGAGGGAAGCAGTCTGAACATAGGTTAATAGTAATACTTCATGGGGGATAAGGCCTAAACCATAATTTCTCAGTGCAAACCTCTACTCAATTGCATTAGACAGTTGAGCCATTAAAAACAAGACCACAGAAGATTTATTTTAAAAAGGCATTGGCTCTTTGATGGCTGAAAATGAATCAGTAGAAGCATTTGGGGTATGCCTGTGTGATAAAACAAGAATAGTTAATAATCTTTTATAAAAGTTTGGATATAGGTTGGTCTATCAGCTGTATAAAACTACATTTTTTTAAACAAGAATTTTGCACTAAAAATAAAATGGCACTATTGCAAGGCTATGCAAATGGATGATCCTATTTGTAATCACACAGAGCAATGGTTACTGAATATCTTATTTTCACTTTGGAAATACACTATCAAATCTGAAAAGCTGGATTGTTAACTGGAAGTCTAAAAACGTCTAACTTTATCACTTTTTCCTCATAAAATCAATATTGTTGCCTGCCAACTCCTTGTGTGTGCCAATATCTAAGTATCACTTGACCTTTTCCCCTGTTTATTTAATGCAAAAATGGGAAATTTTGTAATGCATATAAAAATAACTGAACAGGATTCTGGTCAGCATGATACATTTAAGCACTTAAGCCAACATTAAACTTTTGTCTTGCTTCAAAAATAATTTTGAAAATTATAGCAAATGCAAAACAAACTATGTGATCTAAGTATCATGCTTAATTTCAGAGTTCTCAAACTATTTGTCCTTAAGTAGAAACTTGAAAAAAACAAATGTTCACAATCCTTTCTGAATGCTTTTACCACCTGGATATAAGAAACATGATTTAGTTACTACACAAACACTTAAAAATTCATTAGAAAAACCTTAGCAAAATAAAATGAAAGCTGACAGACTTAGAATATCAATTCCTCTCATAAAAGTTTACCAACTGTACAAGTTAAGAAAATTATACAAGCTTTTGTATTAAGAAAGGACAGCTCAGTCAAGACATAGGTACTGTAAAAATCTTCCAAAGGCTACAAAGAATCTGGAAAAATACAGAATGTATTTCTTAAGCCCAGATAAGAATATGGAAAGACATCATTGATGTCAACAATTTTACATATACAAACCTGACTTGGTTTATTTTTAAACTTCTATATATAAAAAAATCATGCTAGCATAACTTTCAGGGTTCATAAGGGTTTCCTTAATAATGATAACTCAATTTGTATGGAGAAGAAAAATGTGTCATAAAAGACATTTCAAGAAACTCAGAAAAATTGGTGTTAATCAGAAATTTGAACTTGTTTTTTTCTTCTCTGCCATCAAACTAAGCAAAAAGTATCTTGTAGTGAAATTTTAGGATTAATACATCAAATGAGAAGGTACAGATGTATCTTTCAAATTTACTAAACTATTTGTTATATATCCTTAAAAGGGCCTTCACAATTTTAAAGTAAAAAGTCTGAAAAAGGCAGAATTATGAAATCTTATTTACTAAAGTTAGGACAATTCAAATTTTCAAATTTTAACCAACTGCTTCAAGGAAGTCAACTTTTTAAGGTAACCCATCAACCCTGAAAACTTTAGTCACACCAGAATTTACTCCAAAGAAAGTAAAATAAGTCTAAAATTTAGTCGTCTGTGTTTTCAAGATCTTCAAATTTTCCATGTGAGACTGCATCTTGGAAAAATTCAGAAGAACCCGGACTTTCTTTTCCATTGCTGTTCACCCTTCGCCTTTTGGCAGGTCTCTCACTTTTTTCATCAAAATCACTTTCATTTCTTGCAGTCGTATGGGCAATTTTTGGGTCAGTGGTAAGGTTATCTGTTTCATAACCATTAGTATCCATATCTGTGTGAAGTGGTTTCTTACTTCCACCTGTTGGTCCATTAACGTGTAACCCTTCAACTTTCACTTCTTCTTTGTTTAATGTTTCACCTGGTCCGTTAGATGACACCCCTAAGTTGGAAGAAACATGAATGAAACTGCTAATATTAAAAAGCTAAATTTTAAACTGTTATAACACAGCTATAAACAGCTGTAAAATAACTTTTTATCGAGCAAGTGAGGTATCAAATTTGTGTACACATATGGTTTGAATTCTGGCTTTATTTACTTTAGTAGCTGTGTGACCTTAGGCATGTTATTTACACTCTCTTGTACCTCAGTTTCATCACATATACAATGAGGATAACAACAAACTTATAGGATTGCTGTGAAGATTAAATAAGTTAATAAATGTAAAGAATTAAGAACAGAATTTGGCATATATTAATAGCATGCTGGTATTATACGTGGCAACAAATAAGCAATGGATCCAGCAGTCTAAATAAGCTGAGTTAAAGCAAAGATATGCATAAATTATTCAGATTTAGCAAAAAGGCCAAAACTTTCTAAAACCATGAAAAAATTATATTCTTTCTTTAGAAGTCTGAGTTTTCTGCCATATATAAAAAGCAAGATGACATGACGTTTTCATTCTTAATGTAAATCTATAGGTATTATGCGTTAAGGGTAAAGATCATATGCTATATTTATCTAAACAGATTTAAATAATCTGTCATAATGTTAAATTAATGCTTGCACTGTCCAAGCATACACCTGAAAATGCTAAAGGTAAACACAAATTCCTTTATAATAGATTGAGAAAAGAAAGAGTATAAGTACTCTAATGAAGTGACAAAAGGTCATGTTAGAGTTGACTGCAAAATGGAGAAATTTTGCAAATACTTAATGTAAAATATAGAATGTGCCACTGGAGTTAATTTAAATTTAATTTTCTGAAAAATATTCACTATAAAGAACGAGAGCCTCAAACACACATTTTGGTCAAATAAAATATACTATTTCCCCAGCTCAAAGGTGCACTCAAGTCATGTATGCTTATGGGATTACGTGCCATATGACAGTGGAGGAGTGATTTTGTCATAGTAAGCACAAGAAGCTTGGTGACACTCTCATTAGGTCCAAAAGCACTAGTAGATTTCAAGACGTGAATTAAAGCCCCTTACAAAAAAAAGACAGTTGGGTTGCAAAGTTCCTTCCTTTCCTTGAAAAACCTGGAAATCTTAAATGTACCTGATGGGAATGGCTTCTGGGATGAGTAATTTATAAGTAACTTATGAACACTCTTCCTTGGCTAACTGCATGTTATCATCAAATGGTTAAAAAACAAAGAAGGAAAAGAAAGGGAAGCAATTTATTTGGTGTTATCAGCAAATAAGAAAAGACAGAAATACAGTAGTCCCTGGCATCTGTAGGGGATTGGTTCCAGGACCCCCTCGGATACCAAAACCCACAGATGCTCAAGTCCCTTATATAAAATAAAACAGCATGAAAAATGCATATGACCCCTGCACTTTCAATCATCTCTAGATTACTTATAATACCTAATAGTGTAAATGCTATGTAAATAGCTGTCAGCACAGAGCAAATTCAAGTTTTGCTTTTTGGAATTTTCTGGAATTTTTTCTTTCTTCAAATATTTTTGCTATGCAGTTGGTTGAATCTGCAGATGCGGAGCCCATAGATAGAGAGGGCTGACTGTACTACCAACCGTCTGCCTCCCTGAGTTTCCACTCCTAGTCCCAAAGTCAGTCTCAGCTTCTTATTCAACTTCAGGATGGATGTGATTGGCATTAGAAATCATGTCAATGAACCTTCTTGAATCAGGAAACGGCTGGGCCCTAATATTTGTTTGTTTGGCTTGTTCTTAGAGGGGAAGTAGTGAGGGAATAGAGAGGGGTCATTAAATGAACAAAGTATATTCACCACAGTATATTAAATGCCAGTGTGAGAGCATAGATCAGAACAAAGTTCAAATTCTTCCTCTTCTAGTTTCTGTCAGGGGGAGGTTAGCTCTCCACTGGCCCTCCCCTAAAGCTGTTACATCAGAATGCAGGTGGGCAGAGCTTGTCTCTAATTCACCAGTTTCCTCCTAAAAAGGACTGGAGGATTTATTACTTTCTGCTTAGCAATGGTCTTACTTAAGACTATTTTAATTAAAGTAGAAATCAAGATAATTCTCTGACTAGGTCTTACTGATCAGCTCAGTGATCCTTGGTCCACTGTATATTTTAAACAAGAACACTATCTGAATCTCAAACATATTAGTATGCTTTTTGCTTCTCTTTTTCATGGACATAAAAATGAATGTTTCTGTACAATATTAATGCACAGGCTAACACCTGCTTTATCTTTACTCATCCTTCAAGGTTATTGTTATCAAGGAGGAAAATATTTTAAAAAGTGCCCTTGTTATCTGCTTCTTTTCATTTATATGCTTAAAGCAGTTTCCTAATAAAGCGTTATAAGCTCTGAAAGTATTTTATAAATATCTGTGTATTTCTGATGTGAAATGGCTGGAGTTTCGGTCTAAGACTTAACAAGAATACTTATATCTAGACATTCCAACCTGCTAAGAAAACAGATGCTATTTTCTTAATTTCTTAAAAGAAATGGTCACTGTTGATAGTATACTTTATTAAACGTACTTTTTAGTGATATCAATGGGAATTCTTTCCAACTGACTTGTACATATTCTGTGTGTTAGTATATATGTATGCTGATACTATGTTTCATCTGGTATTTACAATTATAACTTTAGTTCTGCTTTGGAAGTTTAAGAGACACCAAAACTGAATTTTCCTAGCTACTGAAAGAAAAGTGCCCATCACTATGAAGAAATCTAAGTGTTTCTTTGGTTGCTTACCATTTTGATTACTATTGCTTATAGTGCCATCTTCTTTCTCAGACTGGCTGTTACTACTGTTTGAGGCAGTTGGGGGAGGGGATGGTGCTCGACTAGAAGCAGCACTTTCACTTTCATCTAGAAGACGATCCATGTAATCCCTTAAAATTGAGTAAAATAATAAGACAATTATTTTCTTACATTAAAAACAGCTGAAAATTAAAATTGACTGAGGTTAAATTTAGAAGGCTTTATTAGCAAATATATCCTAATTTTCACTTACATTTATTCCAGTGCCTCATCTATGACACCAGTGTCTGAACATTTAAATGGAAAGCTCCTTTCGGTTACATGTTTCTAGGAAAAATATGTAAGTGCTCTACACTAGCAAATTTTAGAGACCTATAGGAAGTTTTAAAACTTTAAAAACTGTAGGCAAGTGATCAGAGGGGGCCAACTAAAATCAGGAAATCTGTAAATGACGAGACAGGGATGATGTCAATCAGAAGGAGTACAGAGAATTTCTGAACAGACACAGATTGGGATTGTAAAGCTCATAAAGACTATCTGATGGCTGTGGCAATACCTGAAAGACAAATTAGGACCTAATAATGAATTACCTTCCTGTTACCTTCTATATTACCTTTCTGCTAGAGCTAAGCTATAATAAACTCACTAAGTTCCTGGGCTTATCTGCCAGCTGTATCTGCCCATATATTGTTAGAGGTGAGCTTACTTCCTTCCCTAAGTCATTCCTAACTGTATGGCATGGGAAGACATTTGTGGTAAGTGACACTGGGTTGAGGTTAGAAGATCTGAATGAAATACTTCTCTCTCTCAGGTCTAGTGTCTTTACCTATAAAATGCAGGTAACCATACATGACCTATCTACCACACAGGGCTGTTGTATAAGATATGTGTAGCAAAGTGTTTTATGAACTATGAAGTACTATTAAGTCACTATAATAAAGGTCAGCAAACTATGGCCTGTGGGCTGGCCACCTATTTTTATGGACAGTATTTTACTGGAACACAGCCACATCCATTCACTTACATAGTGTCTATGGTTGCTTTTCACAACAATAGCAGAGCTAAGTAGTTGCAAGAGAACTTAACGCCTGCAAAAGCCTAAAACATTTACTCTCTAGCTCTTTACAGAAAAAGTCTGGCATCACCTGTGCTGGAATAGTTCCCTGAAAGCAGGGAGTTTAGTCTGCTTTATCACTGCACCACCAGTGCCTAAGTTGTGCATGGTGCAGAGGAGAAGTGCAATAAAACCCAAAATACCTTATTTATTTTTAAATTCCCTCAGAATAAGTATAACAGAAATAGTAAGGCAAATCTTATCTTTTAGAATTTTGTGAGCAGGGTAAGTAAGAATGTGGACAAGAAGGAAACCATGGAAGGGCTTGGGACTTTACTGAAAGTCTGTGGTAACAGTCTAGAACAGACTAGTAACTATAGTTTTAATCTCAAACTACGTGATCAGGTTGTAGTTTATATACAGGGACATACATTATAAACGTGTAGTTTATAATATAGGGATGTAGAATCTGACCTCAAGAAGCTTCCAACAGGTTAAGAGTACAAACTAACACATATCAAAGAAACATATATGACCACAAACTAATCAGTTTAACATTCTAGGCCTTATTTTCCTCATCTATAAATGGAGGGAATGAAATTTCATGGTCTTTTAAGATCTCTTTGGCTTTATGTCATTCGCCATTACAGAACAATTATGTAACAAATCACACAGAAACAGAATGAGCATGAAGGGACTTCAGAAGCTAAAGTTAACAGAAACATGATGCATGAGGAAGAATTGTTGGAAATAAATTTGGCATAGTGGGAATGGGTAATGGAGGATGTTAAAAGCCACACAAAGGAAGCTAGAACTGACTAGGTATCAAAATTATTTTAAATTTCTGAATATAACAATGATATTGTGAAAGACTTATTACTATTATTTCTTAAAGGTTAATGGCATCCAGAATGCTTAAGAAAGGAAGAGTCAGGTAGACCGTACAGGAGGCTGGAGTAGCATTCAAATAGTTCGAGTTATGCTGAGTTAAATTTTACTTCGAAAAAAATTATTTGCAAGGCTGTTACAGCAAAATCTTCAATTTGCATATGGCTACCAATTCTTCCAGGTAGGTAGTGAATAGACAGAATCCACCGTAGGATCTTTCAAAGGCCATTTATAGACAGAAAAGTGGCAATGTGCTTCATTCTGGTGAATAAATGTTAGGTAACAATGTAACAGAAAAATGAGCAAATAACTTTCAGGATAATCTGCTCTTAACTATGGATTCTGACTAAGGAGGAAAATTTTAAAATTCAGTCCAATTTTTGTCTAAAGGCATTAACTTAATGTTTTGTGCAGTCACTTAAAGTGCAACTATTAATAGAAAGACAAGGTCCTGGAAGCAAACTAGAAAAATATCTTCATGCCTACAGAAAACCACAATTTCTCCCCATCTGGAATATACAGTCTGGTCATGGCTTCTTACAGGAGATTTAACACAGCTAAAAGGGACGAGTAGGAGTAAAAAATTATAGTTTTCAGTTAAAAAAACAAAAAACAAAAAACTTTATAAAAGACCCGGGAGGGGATATAACTGAAGCCTACAAAAACACAGTATTCTTGTCTAGGGGGAAAAGCATTTCTTCACTTCCTACCATAACACCAGGGAACATGCTGTTAACTCTTAAAGCCTGAGAAAAGAGAAGATATGGGATTACTTTTAACTGAGACTACTCCACCTACAGAATGCTTAAACCTTAAGGAGAATCAAGGTTACAAATATAAGTATCTTCAAAAAGTTTTCAGAAGCTACGGAGAGATTATTAGAAAAACTAAAATGTTTGGCAGCACATCCCTACCTAACCTGTTGAGCTTGACATCACAGAGGACCAACTAAGCCAGCCCACAACACTTCCCTTGGTGATGCTTTCTGAAAGAGAAAACTGGATGAACCATGGGTCTGACCCAGCATGGCAATTCTTATGTTCTTACTGCTGATGACGACAGATTGCCTGTAGTTCATGTGTGAACATTATTTCTGAAATGGGTGAAAAAAATGAAAGATGTTACTATTGCTTTTCCCTATAGAATAGCTTGAAAACTGACTATGTTAAGATATACTCTGAAGACTAGATAGCTGTATCTAGTTCTACATCACTGTGACTCAACACTACCAATAAATACAAATTTAACTATAAATTGATAACAGTAAGCAATTATATAAAATTTGGAATACTGTTATATATAAAATTCTACTCATGAGATTTGAACAAGGGGGAATGAGGCACAGAGTCCAATGTCTCATGATTTCCAGGGGCAATCATACCCATTTATTCCCTTTTAGATAATTTGGCTTTGGATTTTAGAGTGTTTGATCCTCCAAGGAAGTGACCAGCAGAGACACCTGTAAATGAACATGACCAAGAAACAGTGCAGCCTAGGAGTTTGAAAAGCACAAGCAAATATGCATATAAGCACATCTTCCAAAGGCAGTTATTTGGCCAGGCTTAAGAACTTTAGTGGTGCATGGTGACCAAATGAAGTCACAACTTTGCATTATTTTTATTCCATAAACATTAGGGAATACTCAAGGTATTGGCAAAGTTAATTTGTATATGGTAAAGTCAATTCCACCACAATTCATCAGCATTTTAGAGCAACTCACGTGAAATGAAGGGTTCAATACTCTATGTACTATATACTTAAGTCACAAATTGCTAGTGGGAGTGGGAACAGTGTTTCATTCCACAGCTAGACTGAATGAAGCTAAGAGAATTTGGTGCATGGGGAATGGATTAGACATATAAGGCATTTTGCTTAAAAAGAGGATATAATAAACTATACTCCCTCTATCACTGGGAGTTAGCTAAAGGTGCATTACTTATTAAATATTATTTGTTAGAGGAAAAGGTTTCAGAATATTTAGGGAAAGGGAAGTCATCATGCACATGTGCACCTCTCTATAAAAAACTTTGTAATAAAAAAGAAAATGCAATTTTACCTGATTTATTATAGCCCTATGTCTTTTCCCTTTGATATCATCTATATGCAAATCTGATTTTGGTTCCCAGAATCAAAAATAGATTGGGAAAGGAAAAATATTAATTTCCCTTCCTCTTTAAAGGGCCTCTATTAGGCATATGGCCCTATAAGTTTTAGAAAAGATAGTCTCTCCTATTCTTACTGCTCTCTCTCAGTGTTATTAGATCAAAACTGTATGTGCTTATACTGAATGGAATAGAATTTAACAAAAACATGCCTTCACAGCTGTTCTGATCCATTTCCTCTCAGGAATACTACTGAAAACATACACTCTTAACATTCGCTTTGATAAATTTGCTGTCTCAAATAAGATGAACTGTAGTTTACAATGTATTTATAAGACACTGAAAAGTCCAAATGCCCTATGAAGATGTCAATAAATGGATAAATTGAAACTAATGTAAACTTTTATCCTATTAAGAGAAAGAAGATTCTAAAAATTACAATTTTCTCAAGAAAAATTTAGAAAAGCTTAGCAAAAATATGACTCAAAAGAAAAAATACACTCACGTGACACCAGGATGAAGATTATATTTCTTTTTTCCAAATCGCGTTTGCTGAGCAAAGAAATCGTAACGTTCAGATTTTTTCCACATATAATAGAATGCTACACATTCACCAACTGACCTTGTTCGAACCTATAAGAAACAAATACTTGTTTTTAACAAGTATCTCCTCCTTAAAGGAGTTATCTCATGAAAAATACCTGAAGTTTGAAAACAAATTTAGCTGGTCTTTAAGTAATACATAATACCACAACACTGTAGCAGCCGTGTGAAAAATTACTCTTTCTGAACTCCCATTAAGAAAAATACATTGGCAGCAGGTCTTCAGATATTTAGCATTATGCTATTTTTTTAACCTTTTTTTTAAACATCTTTATTGGAATATAGTTGCTTTACAATGCTGTTAGTTTCTCCTGTATAACAAAGAGAATCGGCTATATGTATACATATGTCCCTATATCCCCTCCCTCTTGTGTCTCCCTCCCATCCTCCCTATCCCACGCCTCTAGGTGGTCACAAAGCACCAAGCTGATCTCCCTGTGCTATGCAGCTGCTTCCCACGAGCTATCTATTTTACATTTGGTAGTGTATATATGTCAATAGCATTATGCTTTTAAAGAGACTATCATATGTTCATTTACTATAAAATAAATACCCCTTTATTGAAAATGTCTGGAAGTGGCATTTGAATTAAAATAATGTTATTAAACAATTTGCAAATACTTTTACTCACAGAACGCCTAGGGAGACTGCCTTTAAATTCCCATTTAAAGGATTCTCTTACTAATTCCAACACTGATCCAGACTCAGTTACTTACTTTCTAGAAAGGCTGAAAGTATTCCCCAGTGAGTTAAAAGCTATTATAGTAATGCTAATACTTTGTTTACTAAATTACTCCAGTGGCTTACTGTGCTATACCTATTTGGGCAACTGAATGGCTTTACTAATATTAAACATATGAGATTGGCAACTGATGTTGACAAAATTCCCTGTTTTGCTACTTTGCTTAGAGAGCTGGCAGGGATGATGCATATAAAATACTGGGAGTTAAAAAGGTATCTGAATGAGTGTTTGGGATGCAAGATAATATGCTTTAACTCATAAATTTCTGATTCTGAAGAAGGTATCCGGTGGGACTGACTGCACCTAAGGTCAATTTTATGACATCCTTATTTTGTTATGCGACATATATTTTTCTTTCTGCCCCTATGACTGCACTTTATGACTCTGGCCCATGTTTCTTTAAGACAAAGCTATCAGGGCTTTAAAAACAAAAACTAAAAATACAGTCATCTTCTCAAGCTGTTTTTTGCCTCCTTTTTAGAATCTTATTTCTAGTAGACAATTGTCAAGTCAACTGTACGTTACCGAAAGCAAAAACTACAAACACATTTTGTAGCATGCAAAGTTAACATTATTATGAAAAATCCTCAATTAAGTAAGTGTGCATAATACAACCTATCATTAAGATCCAAACTTCAATTCCAGGTGTAAAAACAAAGCCTTAATGTTTTCACTGGACTTCAATGTCTTCTCCTTCTTAAGAATTATTGTCCTCCCTTTGTTCACTGGAACAACTAGTGTACTAGGTATATATAGGTCGGATGACTTCTGTAACACTGAACTATCACCATCCCAAATATTTATAAAGAAATCAAGGTCTAATTTTCAATATTATGTTAAGACTTTTTTTTTGGCTAATAGTTTTAAGTCACCTAATAAGTTCTTATTCCTTAAAAAAGGACTGCTCCTTCCAGTTACATCAGCTTATCATCCCAAGGGTCCCTCCACAGATAATCCAGTATGGTTTGGTCAATAGTGTTTGAATTCAAGCAGGAATGCTAGAAAATTCTTTCCCAAAACGTTGTCCCTTTCAACCATGAGACAATTTGTTTTTTTTAAATCAGAAACATGCACAGCCATTACATGAAACAATCATTAGCGTAATGCACTCCTTTCATAGAGTATTCACTATATTGGAAATTATCAGATGATTTGGATACAACACCTTAATGTTGGATACAACATTAAGATGATTTGGATACACCTTTCACATCAATGCTAAGACTCAAAATTTCTCTCATTAATTATGTCTGATGTCAAATACCAAAATTCAACAAAATAATCAAGAATAAACTAAAGAACAACAAAAATGAGAAAAATGAACTCAAAGGATTTGTAAGCAACTATTTTATTTATGGAACATAAAATACTGTTAAATATGTGTTGAAACAAATCAAGTGAATACCATCGGATCACATCCAGAGGTATAAAATATGAGAATGTGACGACAGACTATTTAGAGCCTCAGAACCAAGCCCACATAAGCCCAGATACTTTCAGCATCATCCTAGATAAGCCATCACATATCTTACACACCATCCTTAAGGAAACATGTAAAGCCAAGCTCCTTGTCATTTATATTTGCTAAAAATGTGATATTTATAAACCTAGAAATTACTTAATTTCCTATATTTACATTCTGAGATTTTAATTTTGCCTGTCCTAATTTCCCTTAGGAACACATTTTTCTATTCTATGCAATTGTGTAGTTACTATTAAAATCTTACCTGATTTCAGTTTAAGAGAATTAAACCTAAGAATAAATTTGCAAGTACTTACGAAGGTTTTTTGGGTATACATTGACACTGTATGATTGATATTATCCATATGGCATGATAAATTATGCTAAATTGTCAAATTATAAAATTATATAATGTATAATAAAGCTGACTTATTGAGATATTCTTCTGGAAAATTAAAATCTTAATTAAAACCAAATTAAATATTAAGTATCTGATTTTAGACCACTTAGGACTTAAGCAAATGTAAAAAACATTTTAATTATAAATAATGTCATGGTAAAAATGCTTTAAAGTTTCCAAGTAAGACCCTCCTAAAAAAAAATCTGTAACAAGTTTGTGGAAAATAGCTTTAAGTAATTACAGTGTATACACACATCCCATCCAGAAGCTGATGAACATATTTATAAACGTCTAATACTTAAAGGCTTCCAATATCATACACTGAGAACAGTCACTTGGCAAATACATGCCAGGAAGTCTAGGCATGCTTATTATAATTTTCTAAATACCAGTGTATTAAAATATTCATTATTGAACCTTTAACATTAGAAAACATAATAGAAGATTTAATATAATCTAGGTTAACTAAATTTCTTTTAATAAAAGAGACAACATATATCATCACTTACTTTATTAGCCTGAATCAAATGAAAGTCCTTTCCATAGGCCTTCAACCCTTGTTCAAAATTTCTACACTCTTCCTCTGTCCAAACAGATAATTCCTCTGACAAAATTGGGGGGCGGGGGAAGGAGGGGAAACTGTTAAACAATATTCTCCCAAATGCTGCATATAACGAACAAAGTTGTAAATAAGAATGTAACTTTCTGGTAACAAGGAGGGAAGTATTTTACTCCTGAGTTCTATTATTGATGGCTGAAAAAGATAGTGACAAAAACTCCTTATTTAATAATGGATGATTTAGTCCCTGACTCTCCAACCTCAACTTGTGCCATTTCCCCTTTATTCTTTATGATCCAACTAAACCAGCTACCTTTCAATTCCTTTAATTCGTTATGTTCTTTCTTACTTTAGAGACTTTGTGCATGCTCTTCCCTTTGTCTAGAGTTATTTCCTGCCTCTTACCTCAACCCCCTTTCACCTAGCTATTTACAGCCCAGTAAAAATATCACTTTGTTCTAGAAGCTTTCTTTGACAGCCTCACTCTTTCCCCCAACTAGGTTAAGTCCCACTGCAATAAGTTTGGATTGCACCCTCTAATTCTCCTTGGAAGAACTCGTAACTATTTTTCAGCTTCCCTATCTAGGCTCTAAGCACCGTGACGTCAGGGACCTTGTTTACAGTTATGTCCCCACAGTTTGGTAGGCCCTCCAATTCTGTTGAATGAATAATCTTTCATTTGTTACATAATGATATATAAACAGTACTCTTAGTGAGGTGGGGTGAGAGCCAGTTTGGAGTAAAAAAGTGAAAAACCTGGATTTTAGTTTTGGCTTCATTATTTATGAATTATGCTTGCCTCAGCTAAGAGACCTCAGTTCTCATCAGTTTTAAAGTGAAGCTAACATCTTTCACCTTATTTAGCTCACAGGGTCATTACCAAGATCAAATAGGAAAATGTTTATAAAAATGTCTTAAAATTGAAAGGCATTATATATTTTTATTTAAATGGCCTTATTTTCCCATAAAGGAAGGGACAATATTAACCCCATTCCCCATAATGCCTTGTGTAACACTTGTGTTATATACAAGTTATTTAACAAGTTATAACAAGTTGTTCTCCAGCAAATATTTACTGAATTCAGAGATTAGTATTATTAAATTTAGGATATACCTAGGTAAACTGAAAAGCTTAAATTTTAAATTTCTGCTATATCATGAAAACAAATAAAAAATTAATATTTATGCTTACCTCTAGCTGCTTTTACATTAAATCTTAATCTTCTTAATGCTTCTTCTGTATCAAAATTGCATTTAACTAATTCATATAATGCCTAGAAAAATAAAAGGCTTCAGTATGTAACCTGGACTATGAACAATTCAAGGCTACAGTTTCTTAAGAGAGTAAAAGCTTTTCCAGAATCAAGTGTTTTCGTACTTTCTGGAGGACAAATAATTCTAGTAAATGCAACATAAAGAACACTAAAGAAAAACAAACATAATTCATTCCTGATAATTAACTGCCTCTGAATATGTAGAAAATAATGGACAAGCAAATACTCTACTGGTGGCCATGGTACTCTAGGAATTTATAAATAAAAAGAAATCGTTTTATAATAATCACAAGTCCCTTCTTTTTGGTTTTTTGGGGTTCCTATTCAAAGACAATTTAAAACAAATCAGAAAAGAAAAACCCTGGTGAAAAAGGCAAAAAAGTATATAATGCTGCTATTAGGTTCATGGTAGGCACTGTTCTATTATATACAGAATAACATTATCCCCGACAGGTATTCCCAACTTGATGATATCCACAGATTCTATGGGATATGCAAAGGAAGTTCAAAAAGCCTAATAAAAAATATATACAGGCAAAATAAAATATCAAAATTTTTATTTGAGCTGAAGTCATACCAATGAGTGTCAATACTACATATCTTATGCTGATTATAAACCTCAGACTCCCTGTTGATGACATTACAGATCTTCCTCTACTTACAATGGGTCCCAAAAAACACATCCTAAGTTGAAAATACTGTAAGCTGAAAATGCATTTAATACACCTAAACTACTGAACACCATCACTTAGCCTAGCCTACCTTAAATGTGCTCAGCACACTTACATTAGCTTACAGCTGGGCAAAATCATCTAACACAAAGCCTATTTTATAACAAAGTGTTGAATATCTCATGTAATTTACTGAATACTGTACTGAAAGTGAAAAAGAGAATGGTTGTATGGGTACAGAATGGTTGTATCAGTTGTTTACCCTCATGATCACGTGGCTGACCGGGAGGTGTGGCTCTCTTCCACTGCCCAGCATCACAAGAGATATTCAACACTAGTCTGGGCAAAGATCAGAATTCGAAGTATGCTTTCTATTGAACGCACACTGCTTTCATACAATCATAGAGTCAAAAAATTTTAAGCTGAAACTTTGTTAAGTCAGGGACCACCTGTAAAGGAATTTTGGTGGATAGAATAGCACTAAATGTGACCGCACTTAAACTTATAAACATATGTGGTTAATATATTTTGGGAATATTGTAAGTTATTTCTTATTCATGTACCTGTTCATTGTCTTTTATGTGAGATCCTTCAGGAATTGCTTCTACACCTTTCTCATCACCTGTTCTTCTAGATGCATCCTTAAGAAATATAATCACTTTGTCTTCCGGTAAGTACTCAGGGTCCCACAGGAGCTGATCATCATTTTCATATACTAAATTAGTAAAATATAATGTTAAAAATAATGCCAAAAATTGATAGTTTGTGTTAAAACATATCACTGAACAAATAACCCATATTTAGAGCCAAATTGTTGAGAACTGAGAGGTAAAGTGTGGTCCCACTACTTGCGTGACTTCATTCTGGGGCAATATTTATAACAAGTGATTTAAGCAATCTAAACAGAAGGTACCACTTGATGCACCTTTCAGATGTAGTCTGACTTAGCTTGAGTTTACCAAATTCCAAGCTCTCTTGTTTTGAAGAGCACTACCAACACTTACTACCTGTATGACCCCAGCAAGTTAACTTCCCTTCTTTCTGCTTCATCTGTGAAATGGGGAAAACAATCCTATTATACATGGCTGTAAGGATTTCAAGCAATTTAAAACAATTCTGACACATATTAAATAAGTTTCAATGAATGTTAGCTATAATTATGATTTTTGAATAGGGATGTCTAAAAGAATGCTCACCAAATGTTACCACTGCTTATTTCTTGGTGGTAGGATTTGGGACAATTTTTTCTTACATCTTTGTACTTTTCCATGATGCTTGAAAATATATTGTCATAAGCATAAATCATTTTCATAAAACAAGTCATTACTTTTTTAAAAAAAGCATTTAGGTTTCATCAAAATTTCCATTATAATAAGATTGAAGCCCCAATTTCACCAAAATTTTATAAGTGAAAGAATGGAGGAGAAACTAAGATGAGAGCCTTGTGGAATCCTAAACAACAGGAAGATGAAAACACAGACAAAATTAAGAAGGAACAGTCACAAGACAGAAGAAATATCAAAAGTGTGGCACCATAGCAGCAAGGGGAAGAAAATGTTTCAGAGAGTAACAGATTGGTTAAATGCTGTTAAACAAGCAGGATGAAAATTGAAAAGGTGCACTGGATTTACTAACAAAGATGGGAATGTTTCAAGAACTGTTTCTGTGCAGAGATGGAAGCCAAAGCCATACTGGAGAGGAATGAAGAGGAAATGGAAGGTAAAGAAATAAAGTAGAAAACTCTTCTGAAAAGTTCCATGGTGAGGGAGGAGATAGAGCAGTACAGTAGCTAGAGAGGAAGCATAGCTGAAGAAAGTTTTTGGTTTTGCTTGTTTGTTGGTTTTTAAAGGCATGAGACATAATCACTTAAATGCCAACAGAAAGGAGCCAGCTGGACAAAGACTATGAATTTCAGAGACAAAGTATAGCTGACAGTGTCAAACTTCCTTGTGTTATGAAAAGGAATTAACAGCTAACAAAGGTACATCTCCTACATACCAGGTACTATGTTAAGTGTTTTCATATAAATTACCTCGTCCCCACCCACTCCCCTGCCACTACACACATACACTTTAAATTTTTCCTTAGTAATAAACCTTATTCCTTTTCTAACCTGTTGGTACAATCCTAGTAAAACTCCAAACTGTAAATACAATAAAACTCCCATGATAAAGTGAATTTGGATATATTGCTATTGATTTCTGGTCTGCGCTCAGCCTTTATTTGCCAAAGGGAGCACACTAGAGTTCTTATATTCTTGGAGTGGGAGTGGGAGATGGACAATGCCTTACAAGGAAACCCTGATTCAGGAAGAAGACAATGGAGGGTGGGTCCCTGAGTCCCCAGTGTTCTCCCAGTTAGATACCCCATGTCGAGCCTATGAAACAAGCACAAACTACCTGAGAGATACTTCTGGAATCAATCTGGAAGTCCCAAGTCACAGGATACAGAGATATGCTTATTTAAACTGAGTACAAAAACATCACCAGATGGCGCCAAGTGAGAAGCCAGGTCCCTAGAATTGTGACTAGCAGCCAGATAGGCTAACCCTGAGAATATGATACTTCACTTAATGCATATACTAAAAATGACAATGAGGTGAGAACAATTAGCATTCTCAGAGAATAAACCACACTGCCTTAACTGGTTCCAGAAACAGACCAAATTACTTTCCAGTTAAGTTTGTACTCTAAATATGACTTTTGACTATGATCTAAATAAAAAAGGCAACACAGTTGATATTTATTAAATATCTATAGAATGACTAAACGCCAAGAGATCAGAAATTCAGGAAGAACTCCACCATTATGATAAAACACACGAAAATACAGAGGAAAAATAATCTCTATAAATATGACAGCAACAGAAGGAAAAAGCAGTCTTTATTATAATTGTATAGTTTCATGAACATGCTGGATTTTGAAAGATCACAATCACTGAACTGTAACAGGATCTTCTGAAACTATTTCATTCGAATGAATTACCAAGCCTAAATATTAGAACTTTTAAAAAGCAACCATAAATATATCCACCTTATACTACTGAAAGATATAATTTACAAGTGATTATAAATAAGTGAAAGAGTCTCAGAAGGCAAGAGCTCGCCTAGTATATTACCACAGGTTGTTAACTGGGGAAGTGCTTTTTATGGTATTTTAAGTAATAAAAGTAAATGTGTCAGATAAGCAAAAATGAGTTCAAAATAATTTAACAAAGTTCATTATATGTGTGTTGGGGGTGGGAATGGAGATGACAAATGTAGAAAACTGAGAAACTACCACCACAAAATCAAAAACTTCTGCAATCTGGGAAATTCCTAGTGAGTAAGAATAAACGTGAATAAATAAATGAAGAAATTTATAAACCTCCAGTTTCTGTTAAAAAAAAAGTGTCATTCCATTTTTAATGCCCAAGTAAAATTTCTACCTAATCAATATATTATGAGAATGAAAATGCTGAAACATAATCAGCAAGGTGTAATAATGCGATTTATAATAGAGATTTCCACATTCTTAAAAGGTTGCACTGTGATTAATGACATGAATTTTAAGTTGTCTAGCTGAGCTTTTCCTATGTGTAGATTAATTGAACTGCCTGTTTCAACAGTATTATTATTATCAACTAAGGGTAATACATGTGTTCATTTTTCAGTAAGCAACTTAAGAATCAATATTTCACCTAATATTCATTATAAACAACAATTCACCTGGTCCTTTGCTATTCACTGCTTTGTAATTCCTAGCCACATTTACTTACTCTAAAATTTACGTCATGCAAGCATGAAAATTTGAGAATACCTTGTTCCTTTCTCTTGACTTTTTTTCCTAAGTAGCCCATCTAATTCTCAGCTAATCTAGTAAAGGGTTCTCAACCTCAGCACTACTGACACCTTTGGCCAGATACTTCTTAGTTTGGGGAAAGGGGTCCTGTGCATTGTAAGATGTTTACCAAGTATTCGAATTATTTAGTATTATCACAAAGCTGCAGCATTTACTCAGTTTTTAGTACGTGGGAGAAACAAAACAACCACATAACTTTAAAAATCATGTTTTTCATATGGCCAGCACTTTTTGGGGAATTAAACCCTTTTCATACAGTCTGAGCAGGGCTGACACTGCTCCCTGGAGCCCCAAGAGATAAATGAGCCAGGGCAAGCCTGAGTACTCACTCATCCCTTGGCTTACAGTAATTACTTCTGGTTGGGTAAGACGCAAGCTCAGTCAATAGAGGCTCTCTCTAGGACTTTTGCTGGAGCAAAGGGGGATGGGGAAGTTCCCATTTTTCCTGGTTCCTGGCTAGAATAGTGAAAAGTATAAGTCATGAGCTCCCAGTAGCCATCCTAGCTTGTCTGACAATAAAGGAAAGAGGGGGAGGAGAGACACTTGATATCATAAAAATCCCGAATCCAGTTTTATTTGAAGCCAGACTAGCCAGAACTTCCCAGTAAAGCAATCAGGTAAATTCTTTTTTGCTAAAGCTAACTGAACTCAGTTTTTGTCACCTGCAAGCAAAAGAGCATAAATTTGATACTTTCTGAAAATCTGAATAATAAAACCTAAGCATAAGGGTAAGATTAATCATCTTTTGGATATTAATGCCACTTACTGACCATTTTCTATGTGCCAAACACTATGCCACTAAGCACTACACATAAAAACATCACATGTAAATCCTCGCAACGAGCTTTATAAATAAATAGGTGATTGCTATTTTATAGACGAGAAAAAAGAAGTAGTTAAGTAACACGTCCATGGCCAAATGCCTAGATACTGATTCAAGTTTACTGACTCCACATACGTTCTGTTTACACTATCTGCACCCACCTAATAACTCAGCTACCAATGTTTATGAAGTGTCTTATGTGAAAAGGATCTCCCAAGGTATTAAGGATACAAAGATGAATAAACAAATGATTATAATATACTCATTGAGTATAAATGATCATTTACATACATTTAAGATAAAAAGTTAATGTCTCTTTAGGATACTCAGTAATAGGGTTTCCTTATAGCAATGAAAAATTCTAATCCAACTGCCGAATAATTCCTTACAGTTCAGATATCAAGATATCTTAAGTTTTGTGGCACTGTTATCAAAATCACCCAAACCAAATGCTCGCCCTTTTGAATGTGATCACCAAACTGATGAAAAATACCCTGTGAAACTTTCGCTGTAAGGGAAAAAGGCACTAATCAGTACTATCCCTTTGACAGTTTTATTTCTAACAGTGTGGTTTACCTAATAGTTTTACAAGAATTTGGTTTGTGTGCACAGGTTAACCTAAGTGGAGACGAATTCTTGATATCATGACCAAAGTTTGAATTCGTAGAACTACAAAGATGAGGAAAGGGCCTGAACCATAGTGACTCCTCTAAGGCAGTAACCCTGATAAATGCATCTGATCCTCATACAATATAACACGCTTAAATTTCTCAAAGTGAGAAAGCTTCATAAACCACAGCTCTTCTGGAAAAAAAAGAAAGAAAGAAAAAATATATATATATATACACACATAAAATTGCTTTCTAAAATGTTAAAATGGAAAACAGTAAATCAAAATTGGAGATTGTGATCACTATTCACTGTGATATCTGACAATGCAAACATGTTAAAATAAAAGGTAAACATATTAAGAGATAATTAAAACCATCTTTAGCCATAATATTAACTTGCCACATATAAAAAAATACAAAAGCCAATGGATCATTCATTTTTGCACACAATTACAATGTATTCACAAACACTGTGCACAGA
The DNA here is from genome assembly GCF_949752795.1 of Hyperoodon ampullatus. Classification (NCBI taxonomy): domain Eukaryota; kingdom Metazoa; phylum Chordata; class Mammalia; order Artiodactyla; family Ziphiidae; genus Hyperoodon; species Hyperoodon ampullatus. The sequence continues at coordinate 58,665,992 of NC_136915.1, read as the reverse complement.
ATTTCAATATACAACAAGGTCACTCCATATTGATACCTTTAACATTCCTGTATGTTGCAGAAATTAACTTGAAAGCTATTACTGTTGTGTTAAAACATTTCTGTCACTAGAATTTACTAGCCTGTGGTGTTCCCTTAACTGCTTCTGATCTGCTGCTCTGCCCTGAAAGCAGGTGCATACTTAGAATATAAATTAAGTTTTTGGAGGGAATGCTAAAAAAGAAAACAAACAAGACGACTTCTACAACTCCCAAAGGCTCTGCATATGCAAGGTGAAGTGCGGAAAAGAAAACTGAAATAAAGAAATGATGAAAGAGTTTTAGCATTGAGTGATGTCACACCACACATGAAAACTCATTAAACGTGCGCACGCGCGCGCACACACACACACTCTCTCTCTCTTTCTGGAACTCTCCCAAAGCAGATAATCTGAAATACACTTAAAAAAAATCTTCAAGTATTCTGTTTTTGTTAAATATTTATTATTTGTGACTTACCTTAGCACTTTTAGACAAAATAATGAAAAAAACCATGTAAAATTTAAGTATACAAGTTGTTTTTCCAAAGTATTTTAAATACACAAACATCAAAATACTCAATTTTAGTAATATTAAAAGTTTCAGAAGCAAATAAACTTTTTATATTAGTTGTTTACTTGTTTTTTTTAAAACCTGTCCAACAGCTTCCACTGAAACAAAATAACCTTTTAAAATATAAATCATAAATGTTATAAAAGGGCATATTTTTCAGAGTACTTAAAATACGAAAAAAATAAAAAGTTGGAATGTTTTAAGTCATCTGATAACCTAATACCAAAGAAGCATTCACTTTTCTTTCTTTTTTGGCTAGAGTTCTATGGATAGAAGTGGAGAAACAGAAAACTATTTCTTACAGATACTGGTGCAGAGGTCTTTTTCATAAATCAGCAGGGTAACAAACAAACTGTCATGTTCTTATCCCATTATAAAAACAGTTCATCAATTCAAAAGCATGAATTCAGCTATAAATTAGTAAATTTACTAATAACTCACCTTTTTCATTTTCTTTGTATCTACAAATGCCAACTGGAATCTCTGCTTGAAACATGGAGCCCACCATAATCTCCTATTTTAAAAATAACATAAAACATTAATAAGATCTAGTAACACAGATTCTATATCCATTTTCTAGATTTACCTTCTTGGGTTAACTGTTCCTGGTCTGTCATAAAGCACAGTTACAACCAAATAACTATCTCAGGGGAGTACTGTGAGGATGCATGAATTAATAATAGATAAGACCTTGGATATGACTGGATGAAAATATTAGTAATAATAATGGGGTGAAATGGATACAAACTTTACTTCAAAATATGGAGGAAAGGAAATCAAAATGAATTCTTATAATTCAATTATAAGATAACTCTGAAAAGCAGAAAGTCAAATTAAAGTATTTTCAGAGCATCCCACTCTAAGCTATGGTCTCTGGATCAGCAGCATCAGCATCACCAAACGCAAATACTCAGGTCTTACACCAGACCTACTGAACCAGAAACTATGAGGATGGGATTCGGCAATTATAAGTGTTTTAACAAGCTGTCCAGGTGATCGACACACACTGAAGTCTGAGAACCAGAGCTTTAAGGTAAAGGAAATAACGAAAGGGTTTGTATAAAGCTCAGTAGAGGCCAAACGAATGAAACTCCAAACCAACTGGACAGGTAATTAGTGCCTAACTTTCATTAAAACAATACAAGATGAAATCGTAACTTCTCCCAAATGTAATTAAATCTTATTTTAGGAAATCTGGTAATCAATCTATATAGTCAAAACACAGATTAGGGGAAACTGGCTGTTCAGAAAGACAATGAGAAATCACCACTGATGAGATTGTACAAGACACAGGGACCAAGATTAATTACATGGGCCCTCTTTTGTCTGTGGCTAAATGTTAATAATACAGTTACTACATTTTCAGAATGAAGACTTATGCAGGAAAGGTACAAAATCATGGTCTAGTAAGTTTAAATAACTCTTGGGATTTGAAAAGTTTCTCTCTCCTGTTATTGTTTCCCACTGTTGTTAGAATTTCATTTTATCTAGTATAACTTCAAAGACATGTTCTATGTAATAAATTTATTGCTGCACCTGTACAGGAAAACCAGTTAGTTTTCTAAAAATACCACATTCACATTTTCTCTACTCATATATAGGAATTTTCTTTATGTCTTTCACTATAAAAAAGATTACTCTATTGTCACTTCTTGTGGCTCTTTTAACTTTACTCACCTATGCCTATCAGAGAATAAATAGTCAAGTTATCAACCCTGGCTAGGGTGCTTCTAAAATATAGATGTCTGGATCCATTCCAGACCAATTAAACTAGAATCTCTGGATGAAAGCCATGGTAATCAGTATTTAAAAGTTCTTTAAGTGATTCTAACATGAAGCCAGGGTTGATAACTTCTCAACTGGTATAAAGATAAGACACTTCCTTTTTCCTATTGAGTTCAGATAACTTCTTTTCACCTAATTTGTTCTGCAGGGAAGGGAAGGAAAACAGCATTTAGGAGCATTATGTACCAGGTATCTTATGCAAAATTTTCATTAAATCCTCACCAACTTCGACAAGGCTGAATTTGTCATTCCCATATTGTATTTGAGGAGATGAAACTCAACAAAATTAATTTCCTCAGGAACACACTACTAGTAAACTCTGAGCTATAACTTGAACTCAGGTTTGATTTCAAAGCTGTTTCCTCTACCCTAGTTTCTATAAAAATTCAATTTCATCTTACAAGCCTTAGAAGATGAATCTCTGAATCCTGACACTTTTTTACAAATCTCACTAAAATAAGACAATCTGGATTTACTGCGGCCTACTTTATTACATATTTTTCTTGAGGAAGGGACTAATACTCCCTAGCAGTAAAGGCTTCATCTCCCCCATGTTCTCCCTCCTGAGTTTTTATTGCTTCATTAAGAGAAAAAAATTCAAGGCTTAATCAAATACTCTCTTGGGAAACTCCAGATACAAAATCAATTTATATTGGAGATAAGATAAATACACTTGAATGTGTGGTAGAAAATAACAGTTTAAGATGACTCCCAAGGTTTCTAGCTTTTTTTCATCTTAATTTCTACATGATGTAGGAATCAGAAAAAAATGGATTGAAGAACACTTGCTCAAATAGGTCACACAAATAGTAACTTCTGTGATCCTTTTTTGTGTCTTCAGTCCCATCATTCATTCATTACTCACTCAAGTTAATTAACACATCCGGCACTGGGATAATCTTTCCTTACCACTCCAACCCACACTAATGTCTCTCTCTTCTAAACGTCTCTTTGGAAACCCATAAATAGATCAATTCTGGCTGAAGCCCAGAATCCTTGGGTAGCACAGTCCAAGTTCATTTGAATACTTCATTCTTCGCAACTGAAACTCTAAGTATAGAGATTTTCCCTTATTTTAATCCACAAGGAGGTTAGCTCTTTTTAAGTTTGCCCCAGGCATCCCAAACCAGACAACTTTAAACAAACTAAACAAACAAAACACAGGGAAGCCTCAAAAGTATTAACTAATTAAGTAAACAATCATGACTCAAAAAAGTGCAGAAAGGCCACTCAATTTGATACTTTGGGCTATTCTGCTTCCAAATAAATGACTACTTATGCCCTAAATTAAAAATCAGACCTATGAAAAAGAACACTAAAAAACCTCAATGGAGACTTTAAGAGAAGTATCAGGTCACCTATCTCAACATGAATGACATCATCTCTTCTATATAAATGATGTGCCCTGATCAATTCTATATAACATTTTGATAAATCTTCCTAATAAGTCAACTGCTTTGCAACAGCTTAAAATTCTTCAATTTAACCATGTGATTAACTATACAATGTTATACAATTTTATATTTAAAGACTACGTCAATATATTATCTTTAGACTCATTTTAGAAATTAATTATGGATAGTTATACCGAAGCTCAAATCTGTCTCTTCACACAATATACTCTGAGTTGTAAATATCGACATTAATATGGGATGGAAAAACTTGTAATCTAACTTATTAAACAAAATTTACTTAACAAATACCAAAGCCTCCACAACTGCTTTCTCAAGTATAAAAAAAAAAATCACATGTGATACTTTTTATAGTGTAGCTAACAAAAGTGTAATTTGTAGTGGTTCAGAAATTTGGATTTCTAATCTTGCTTTGAGTACTGGCTTGCTCAAAAAAGTCCAATTTTTTCTATACCATTATTTTATTTATAAAAAGGTAAATATTTTTCTCACCTGGATGTATTAAGGGAAAGTCTAAACATTCATATGTCACAAAAAGACTTACTTCAATTTTATCAATATTTATACTTAGTAAAAGAATAATTACACTTGGCTTTTTAAATATTTATTTATCTAAGTTTTGGGAAAATATGGCTCTAACTACCTTTTTCCAGTCTTCAGATGGTATATAATCTTCATCTTCTTCAGATTCTTCTTCTATTTCACTATCTAGAATAAGTAAGACAATAGTACTATAAAATGATTGCTTATCCTATCCATTCTTATATCTACCATCAAATATTTAAATATGCCAAAAGGTATTTGCAGAGGTAGGTCAAGATATTTTTAATCAAATAATACCCTGTCAGTTAAAACAAAAAAAACAAAACTCATAAACCTTCTAGGACAATCTTCTTAGACAATGTATTTTCATAAAATGACTTCCTACAAAAAATTTTAAGAAAAAATCTGAGAATCAGTCAAGATAATCTGTTTCTAAGCCTAATTCTCCTTCCAACAGCTTGGTGACAGAATAAATTATATGATCTCAGTTTCTTCCCTTATAAAATAAGAATTGGGGCAAAACAGTGGTTTCTGAACAGTGCTCCTTAAAGCACTGACAACTCTGTAGCACCACTTTGGGGGAAGCGCATGAAGAGAGGGTATGTATGTCTTCCCAACTTCTGTTTTATTCAGAGCAGGCAAGCTGCTGTTTGTTTACATTTTGGACTAAGAATGTATTTACATAAAGGGGTGGGAAATCTGAAAGCCATGAGACTGTCAGCATCTTCTCAACTCTAAAATGGCACACAAAATTCAAAAGGGTGACACTGCATACAGAAATTAATTCTTCCTATGGAAAAGCTAAGATAGGCAGTATATTTGTAGCTTAAATGCATACATCATAACTAAAATACCAGATTTGAATTATGAAATATTATTTCAAGAGGCAGTCACTTAGTATCCCACTTTTAAGCAAACTTTGGCAATGGATCTGCTCCTGGTTTAACTAAGGGAAAAATACCACATTTCCCCCAAACAATCATCTCAGTAACTAATCTCTCTGTGCACTGATATACTTTTCAGCTGGACCATATCTGTGATCAAAGTTCACAATAAAATTATTATTAGCAGCCCTACATTCACTTCTAAACAAACTGTGTAACAGAAGTCACTCATACAAAGAAGTAGCCATGTTTAATCAGTTATTACTTTACCACATTTCATGAGAGGTTATTGTTCTTCAACTATTTTCCTTTTTAAAGTATAGAAATTTAGAACACATATTTAAACTAATAACACTAATGGTTAACTTTTTCTTATCTTACTTCCAGAGTAAGGATTCCTGCTTAGAATGAAACATTATGGAGCAGATGAAACATGCAAATATTCAAGATACATATATTAAATGTTGTCTTGACTACTGGTCATCTCTGACTAGATCATAACTGTAGAAAAATTAGGGGAGTTCTTTGTATAACATATTCCTACCTCAAAAGTCAACCACTTTTTGGACTTGGGAGCCATTGATTAGAGAAAGCAATGCTTATGAATATATCAAGGCTGAGAGGCAAAGAAAGCAGAAAATGAAAAACTGAGGAAAAGACTACGAGAAATAAAAAAGATGACCATGAAACAAACTAAAGAACAGTCAAGAGGGAAAAAAGGAACACACTCAGAATTGGGCGTCATAGTGACACAGTAATTACTGTAGTATATTCATGGACAAGAGGGCCCCAGTACTGCTAAACTAATAATCTAGAACAAAATCCCATTACTGATGAGCAAGATTTCAAAATCAATGAATTCAAACAGAGTAGTGAAAAAAAACCACTAAAATTTTAGGCATATATTAAGCAGTAAAAATCATATCCAAAAAATAGTAACTAATAACACTTACTTGTATCAAAATATTTACATCGACGTGGACGGATTATTTCCTGGGCATCTTGAGAAGCAACAGATTGTGATGGATCATCATTGGAAGACTGAGTTTCATCCTCTTGACCTGAGGAATCTTTTATATTCTCTTCCTGTGGAATAATAAATTAAATCTCTAAGATAAAAAGAAGATTGTTGCAGATGAAAGGTCATAGTATTCCAAATACAACTGGAAGGCTAAAATAAATATATTAAATGGTGTCTTGGGTTGGATCCTGGAACAGGAAGAAGAACATCAGTGGAAAATCTCACGAAATCTGAATTGTCTGTAGTTTAATTAATAGTATGGTACCACTGTTGATTTCTTAGTTTTAATAAATAGACCATGGTTACACAGATGCTAACATTAGGGGTAGCTGAGTGAAGAATATACAGAAACTCTGTACTATCTCTGAGCCTCTTCTGTACATCTAAAATTATTTCAAAACAAAACAAAATAAAAGTGAATACAGAACTGCCAATTAGCCTTTATTACTTAAAAAAAATAGCATTTTTTAAAAAGTTCATACAAATTCATTCAGACTAGGCATTGATAAGAAATCTGGAATGACACAGAGAAAACTATCACTTCTCTGGAGTAGATTACAGGGGACTTCCAATTTGTATTACGTACATCTATATTAACTTTTAACATTTAAATGTATTACTTTTAAAGTCAGAGTAAAAACAGATTACAGAAATAGGCAGTCAAAATGAATGTATTAATAAACTTTAACTTCAAGAGGAATAAAAATATATGTGTATAACCTTACTTTATTTTCCCCACTACAGCCACTATTATCATCATTATCAGCATCTTCATCATCTTCACCTTCTTCTTCTTCCTCCTCCTCCTCCTCATCTTCTTCAGGTAGTCGAATAGTACTATCATAACCATAAAGGCTGAGAAGTTCATGAATTGGCATGTCGCCTTCCTAAATAGAACAAAATAAAAAGTTAATTTCTGAATAGGTGATATTTCATATTCCTATAATTCACAAATCTGTGGAGTATGCTCTTAGAACTGTTATGAAGAATTCTCAAATCATAAAAGGTAAAACTGAATATAATTCTGAAACGTAAGAAAATCCTAGGCTTTTACTATTCTTTTCTGCATCAATTCAGTGAATGTACACCAATGTTCAGTTAACACTACGTACGGATGCTCACTTAGTAAGCGTACCATACATAATCTGGGAGTGGGGAAATAGAATAATCAGAAAATAGACTGTAAACTAAGTTAACAAACCCAGAAAGGGGGATGAAATTCATAGCCCAGCCCAAATAAATTAAAACAGCAATGACATACATGAATGATACTGGATTACATTAGCTATATATTCTTTTCTAGGTTTATGTATAATTGCATATAAAATCCTTTCATGGAATCCTTACTATCTATCTTACAAAACTGTTGTATTACCTCCATTTCATAGATGAGGAAATTGAGGCTGGCAGATTAAGCAATTTCTCCAAAAACCACACAAGTTACAAGTAGTGAAGCCAGATTTCAAGTCTAATTACAAAAGCCCATACTCTTATCATATACCAGGCTGCCCCAGCCAGGGACCTGGACCTTCCCCAACCAACACAAAAAACATACCCTCCTGCAGGTGAAATGAAGAAACATCCATATGTAATGAAATGAAATTAGCTTTCTGCAGAAGGTACTCACTCTAATCAATAATCAAGCATTATAAAGTATCAGGGAAACATGACAGAATTGATTATAAAAAGGAAATTTTACACAGACGCACACATACACACTCTGAAGAAAAATTTAACTGAGTCAGTCAGTTTAGAACCTAGAAAAAGGATAATCATGAAACAAGACTTTTGTATTTCTCCAGCAGTCTTGTAGCCTCATTCATGGATAGAAATAAGTCTAGCCCGTGTGTTAAATACACTGTTATAGTGGGCATGAATACATCAGACTGGACGATATAACCTGGTGACACTAAATACTTAGATCATACAGTGACACTAAATACTTAGACCATACAGTTAACTCCCATCACTCAGAATTCGTGTGTAAAAAGCAACTAATGATTATAATTTGAAAAAATTTTCTTATAGGAAGAAAATACTGTCTAACACTTCTATTTCATACTGTAAATGGATATTCTAGTTATAAATCAGTCTGTGAATCTGTTTCTGAAACAGAAATCAATGACAAGCTGGCATACTTAATTGACATCTCGTATTGTGATTCTCAAAGTGCAATAACACAGATAGTGCTTGAAGTGTTCAAGGATCTAGTCCCTGCAGATATCTGGTCCAGTACCAAGCATCTGGTACAGGAGACAGAAATTTGGGAATTAGGAGTCAGGATTTAAGAAAACAGAACTTCAAAATCAAGAAAGAAATAAAATGAGAAAAAGATATAGAAAAGGTGCGTTATATAAAAATCATAACACATAGCTGCCATAAAGTGCCTTCTATATGCCAGGCATTTGTGATAAGTCCTCTGATTTCACTATCTCTTTCTCTTTTCTTAACAAAAGCAGAGTGAGAATATTACACTATCTTATTTGATCTTTAAAAGTACCAGATGACAGTGCTACCTTTATATATGTAAATAAGAAAACCAAGCAGAGAAACATCATGCACTGACAGAGGCTTTACTATAATACCTAGACCTCCTAATCCCAGCTCATACTTTCCATAAACTTCTGCACCACAAATCAGAAGCAGGTTTAACAACTGAAGTCACTTCTATGACCAAGCCACCGAAGTCACTATTATGAATAAGGGCCAAACCAGGAAAAACACTTTAGCGTATGTTTGCAACTAACATTTACATGGACCTTGAGAATTCATAAACAGCTTGTTTCATAATATTTATTTCATCTTTAAGACTACCTTAACATGCTACTACTACCTCTAATTTTTACAACTGAGTTAACTGATACTTTGAGAGATCACAAAAAAGAGGTATGATTACCAATCAAATAAATGTCTTCAAGTTCTCTACCTTTGGTCTGTCTTATTCAAGGGCAAGAGAATCACCTTGAGAGCTTATTTAAACAGACTGCTGAACCCCACCCCAAAGTTTCTGATCTAGTAAGGCTGAAGTGGGGCCTAAGTATCTGCATTTTTTTAAAGTACCAGGTGATATTGATGCTGCTGGTATGAGACCACCTGGAGAACCACTTATCTCACAGTTCTAGGATAAGACAACTGCAAATCAGCCTTTCCAGTGGGAGGTAATAAAGTGCGATCATTATCTTTAATAAAGCTTATCACTAACAGCTGATAGCTAAGTTACGTGTCAAAAGGGTAAGTGATACACCAACTGCATGAAAAGATTTTTTTTTAACCATTTTCAGGTAAGTGGAATATCTGACTTCCATGGTGAGGTCAAGATTTTTCCCTCTTGGATACACATCTGAGAAGTGTGACTTGCTTTATAAAAATTCATTTCTCAAAGAAAAATTTAGCAACACCTCCAATATTGACTAAGCACAGAACAGAGTAGAGTCAGAAGCGGCTGACCACAGTGCATTTGGAAGAGAAGTGCTTGAATCTGAAAAACAGTAACAGAACTGGCAGAGAGAAAAGTCAGAGGAAATGACAACTGCGCAGGCGTAGAAACAAACAATGAATAAGCAGGTTATCCTGATTAGAATAGAGGGTATCTGTAGTAACCAAAAAAAGTTAGGGCTGGTATTTTTACCTACTTTCTCTAGTTTTATTCAGTTTCTAAAGGGATCTGTTATACTCTACTTTTGATTCATTTGAGAGTAGCTGTTGAACAGTGACTGACCTTTTGATTCATTTGAGAGTAGCTGCTGAACAGTGATTGACCCAATGGAACAGCTTAGGGAAAATTATGCACACGACAAAATATTCAAGATGGACTTAGGCAGGGAGAAATTTAGTTTGCCAAGTTGGAATCCACTGTTATTCATATGAGTATAATCAGAACCTAAACCAAATTAGTGGTTGTGGTACAGAAAAAACTCAAGAGACCCTGCAGAAGGAATCAACGGATTTAACCATGGGTTAAGAGTGATCAAGAGGTCCTTGTGATGCTGAATCTCTGGCTCCAGACATTCCTTGGACCCAGATACACATTCGTATGACACCAAAAAAATAATAAAAACAATAAAGTTCTAAAGAAGTTCTAACAAACTTCTAAAAAGTTTATTTTCAGTCAAAGTTGGTTTTAGGTGGGTTTTATCACATGTAAACAAAATATCCTTGCCTATTCCATCAAGAAAATTCTTAATATTGAAAACAAAGACTATATAGTGGTATTATGCTTTTCTTTGGAATTGACTTTTAATTTCTGTTGCCCAATATCAAGTTAGTAAGCAACAAGTCAGTAAGCAACAATCATGACCCACATAGTATGAAAAATATCTTACTTGATCTAAGGTATAAAGTGATGCCCTTACAGCAAACACTGGGCTACAACTACAGTAAAACCTCAAATTAACTTTGCTGAGGAATCCCCAGTTTTAAATTCAAGTATCGTATCTTGTTGTCTGCTACCCAATCCTTTCTTTCTACTTCTACACGCATCTTTTTCCAGAAGTGTTCTTTCCTCCATTCCAAGCATGTATTTTGATTGAAAGCTTACCTCCTGGACCTCATAGTATCTAACCCAATTAGAATCACTGTACTCCCTGGCCATGCATTTGGAATGGGCACATGACCCAAGCTGGACCATAATTTGTTTCCAGAATTTTACCAATAGCAGCTAAAGAATATAGGCTATATCTCAAGCAATAAATCTAGGAGCCTGAAAACTGACAAGATATGAAGAAAATTGGTCTGAAAAAGGACACCACCATGTAAAAAAGCAGAAACAGAAAATATGTTCTGTTGGCACTTGAGTCCGTGAGGTCTAGATATCCCCCTGCCCTTAATGAAATTAACACGAGCCTTAAAACTAAATCTTCATTTTGCCTAAGGTAGTTCAAGATGGATTCCTGTTATTTGTCCCCAAATATTTGATATAAAAAGTAATGCTGGGCTTCCCTGGCGGCGCAGTGGTTAAGAATCCGCCTGCCAATGCACGCGACATGGGTTCGAGCCCTGGTCCGGGAAGATCCCCCATGCAGCAGAGCAACTAAGCCCGTGCGCCACAACTACTGAGCCTGCGCTGAGCCCGCGTGCTACAACTACTGAAGTCCGTGCGCCTAGAGCCTGTGCTCTACAAGAGAAGCCACCGTGATGAGAGGCCCGCACACCACAACGAAGAGTAGCCCCCACTCGCCGCAACTACAGAAAGCCCATGCACAGCAATGAAGACCCAATGCAGTCAAAAATAAATAAATTAAATAAATAAATTTAAAAAAACTCAAAAACAAAAAAAAAAAGTAATGCTATCCTGTAAAGCAAATGTTCTTTGCTATTTCCTTCTGAAAAAAGACTAAAAGATGAATAAAATGTGGCTGACAGTACATTATACTAGGGCCCATCAGTCACCTGGTTCCAGAGACTTTCTGTCGAAGTCTATGCTCTACCAGGTACTAAGGGGCTTTCCCCAAATTGAAACATCACAAAAAAGTGTCAGTGTTTTGTTCCCATTCATACAAGGGTTGAGAAATGGAAGGAGCAGAGTGAAAGAAAATTATGAGTCAAGTACAGTGGTTCTCCACCGTTCGGGTGTTACAGATTTCTTTGAGAATTTTATGAATAACTATTAAGATTTATTGAGTGATGATATGTACCAGACATTGTGCTCAATGTTTTACATACATCATCCTTGTAACAACACTGAAGTTTAATAATGTTAAGTAACTAGCCCAAAGTTACACACTGGGTAAGAAGTACAGTCTGACTCACTGCTTTACAGTGCCCTTACATACATATGCATATACACTCGCTTCCTCAAAACCTGATCCTAGGTTAAGTGTACATCATCCTGATGGAGAGTGAAATAAGATGTGCTGGGTTGATAGACTATAAGAAGTAAGGGAAAGTAAGGAAAGAAGTTGATAGACTCTAAGAAGGAAAATGGACATAGTACAAGATGAATAAAAATCAGCCATGTGGACTATACCTACATATTGTGCTTTAAAAAAATAAGTTGTCTAAGCACTGTAACAAAAAAAGGGACAATCACGTCTATATAAGCTCACTGGAGACTAGCTGGAGGTGGAAAGAATACAGACTTTTTCAAAGACAAACATTATATCTGAAATTAAATCTGTCCTTAAACTTCACAACAATAGGGTAACATTACCAAGCACCACCAGCAGCATTATAAGGTTGGAGTGGTATCCGTCTCCTAGCTGCACAGGAGGTGGCTCCCTCTCCCTCACACCAGGGGATCAGTCATTTAGCAATGACTGCACGTGGTACCAGGTGTTGGCCGTTGAAGGGCCATTTGGTGGATGGACGTAGTACTCTTTTTATACCTGTTGTGACTTAATACTTATTAAGTTGGGGGAAAGAAGGAAAGAGACTGATTTTCAGCCAGGAAGGCTTAAGAGACCACATCCAGATTGGACAAGAGTGCTGGTTCCTAAGGTAACCAACCTCTTGGGGCTGGGGCTTAACTACAGAATAAACTATGAAGAGATGAAGGCAGTGAACTCCTCTTTATAATCCCCATGCTGGAGTTTCTTTTTTTTTATATGTATAATTCATGTGGTGTGTACACTTAAAAAAAACCTCAATCTCTCACATTTTAATCTTTATTCTCTAGCTCTGGAGATTCACTGGGTGAAATGTGTCTAGTACTTTAAAGTGTTAATTATTAACACTGTTATAATGTGATTTTCAGAACTATAAATACATAAAGATATAGCTGATCCGGATCCCTCTTCTCCCAAATAGACTGCTACGTTCAAAGTGAGACCATGGGTTTTTAGAGTGCATTTGAAAAACAGAGTTAAACCTGCCTATTGCCATTCCCAGCAAACCAAAGTTTACTATGGGAATGATTCTGACACTTCTAAGATCACTAATAAATTCTAACCTGTGCATCTAATTCTCTTAAAACATTTAAATGCTAAACTTACCTAAAATATTTTATATTGATAAGATTCATGCATACAAACATAACAATACGCATAAAAGCTAGTTTACACTGAAATTTTAGAATTCATATTGAATGAACTTACAACTAGAGGTTATTGCAGTTACTGATAACTCCTGAATGAATCAACTGTCAAAATTATGCCCCAATTACATCAAAGGTCCATTTCATGCAACCAAAGTGCCAGGCATAAACTACCTTACCAATTCCTGACACAACTATGATGTTTCACTTCTACAGAAGCAAATTAGTAATCAATGACAAAATCTTGCTCACCTTTTTAATAAAAACAAAAACCAGTTTGGTTTGGACCTAAAGAGTTTACAACTATAGGAAATCCAATACATTGGCCCTGTAGCTTAGCTCTAGGCTACAGATGAAAGCACTGGTGATTATGTGCTACTTACACCTAAGCCTCAATTACTCTGGGAAAAGTTGTAAGTACTCTCTGAGAAGGTTTAAGACTGTTTGGTTGAAAAGAATGATAAAAGATTGGTTCCCTTGTCTTTCTCTCCCTTTGTATATTTTAATTACTTTTTCCTAAAAAAGGGTCATTTGAAAGCAAATTTTGTGGGGTTGTAAGGGACTGGGGAAGGAGGGAGAATAAAGGAGAAAATAGGAAAAGACCATAACACGACCAAAATTTTAGTGAAGCCCATTAGTAATTTTGTACTAATCAAATATAGTAGCCCATTTTCTGAAATAAAACAATAATCATTCCACTTCATAACCTATTTTGACCTGTACTTGATTATCTCTTCTTGAGTAATTACTTACTCAATTACTTGAGTAACACAGAATGTGAAAAAATGGAAAATATACGATTTTCTTCCTTTACCTTTTATCCCATTGATGGGTTATTCAGAAAAAAGAAAATATATCTAAAGTGATAAGTTTCTGTGAAATACAGGCAAATAACTAAAAATAATTGCATTTCCACTTCATGAATATATGAAGTGGAATATATGAGGCCACTGTGACCGATTGTTAAATCAGTCGTTTCCTCTGATGTTCACCTAGGTTCTGAATCATCCAAGCAAATTATTCCAGTTTTTTGAAATGGCTTTCCAGCCTCTTCTAAAGAATAGTTCTGACTCCAGATTCCTCGTGTTCTTTTTAACTCAACCTTGAAAAGCTTTTATAACAGCTCTACACCATTACCACTCAAGATCAGTTCTGTTGTCTGGCTTAATAAAATATTGAATTGCTTAGGTATTATGGATTAAGCCAGTTTTAATCACTAAATGATTCAAAATGGGATCATCTGACAAGATTTGACTTAATAAGACTACTTTTCCAGCTCTTTAACTGTACACTTTAAAAAGTTCTAAACTAAAATTCTGAAACATAGATTAATCTTTACCACTGTAAAAGTATAAGAATTCGTTTTTCGATGACATTATGTACTCCAAATGCTTAAAGGCTGGCATATGTCTTCTTATGTTCTTTTTGTCATGGAGTTCAGCAGATTGTATACATAATACCTTTCAATGATAGCATACCAAACTGATTTATTCATTCATTCAAAAACTCTGAGTGACCACTCTTGCTAGGTGCCATGAAATACACTGGTGAATAAAACAGACTAGCCCTCCTCTCATGGAACTAAAGGAGGATACAGACAAAAAAGTTAAACAAACATAAAATTACAAATTGTATTAGGTATAAAGAAAGCATTGAATGGGGTACAGTGGTTAAAAAAAGCTAATTAGCAGCCAGGAAAGGCCATTCTGAGGAGGGAATATTAAGCCCACACTTGAGAGGATAAGGAGCCAGACTCAGAAAGCACATACCAGAGAGTGGGAATGAGCTGAAAAGCCTTGAAGTGTGAAAAAAACAGCACATCTAAGAACAAAAGCAACTACTGTAGCTATACAACTAGTGTAATAAATGGATAAAGGACCATATCATGTAGGTGGCCTTGCTGGACAGGGCAAGGAGTCTGGATTTTCTTCTGGTGTAACAAGAAGCCACTGAAGAGCTTTTTAAATAGAAGGCTGATATAAACTGACTTATATTTTGAAAAGATCATCATTGTTGCTGTGGTAATATATTGGAGAGAAGAGTGGTAAAAGAGGACATGAAAAACCAGTTAGGAAGCTACTGTAATATTCTAAGCTAAAAATGATGGTGACCTGGGCTTGAGGGTAGCAGCAGAGATGGAACAAGAGCCAGATAAGAGATATTTCTGGATAGAAATGATAGGTTTATTTAGGAATGGATATTGAGAATGAAGAAAGATGACTCCCTGGTTTCTGACTCAGGCAACAAGGTAAATAGTAGTACCACTTTCTACTGAGATGGAGAATACAGGGAAGAAACAGGCAGAGGAAGGAGAACATCAATCAATAGTTCTGTTTAGACATTTAAAATGTAAAGATGTCTACTGAGATATCCAAACAGAAATGTCAAGCAGGTGGTTAGATAAACAAAACTGGAGACAGGGAATAGGTTAATGCTAGACAAATAACTAAGAAACACTGAGCATACACAGACACCATGGGATTAAATGAGATCAACCACCTAGCTTAGCAGTGTCTGAACTTGGTGTGCACACTTAGTGAAGATGTAAATTTGAGCCCCCCCACCCCGCCCCGCATTCTGATTCAGTGTGCCTGGGGCAGAGGCATACAAATGCACATTTCTTAGTGAGTCCATGAGTGATTCTGATGCAGCTGACCCTCATACTGTATTCTGAGGAGCACTGATCCACAGACAGAAGAAAACACAACCCAGAACTGAGAACTGGGAAATTCCGAATCTAATCCTTGAGGAAAGGAAGACGAGTTTGCAAAAGACACTGAAGAGGAACAAGGAGATCGGGAAAACGACAGTGGGTGCTCTAAAATTAAAAAAAAAAAAAAGGGAATAGTAAGTTGTGTTAATACCTCTGAGAGTTAAGTAGAGAAAAAAGTGACCAAAGGATGTAACAATAAATCATTGGTTATCTTGATAGGAAAGGGGCAGAGACAATCTAGAGCCCTTTATGGAGTAAGTAGGAAATGAGGAAGACGATGACAACTCATAAGAAATTTTGCTTCTGAAGGGGAGTAAATAAAAGGTGCAGTAACTGGGGGAAGGCAGAAGGTATGTAAGAGGAAATTTAGTACCCTTTTTTTGATATTTTTGACCCAATATCTGTGATGTTTTACCAAAGTAACTACTGAATTCTAATTAACATAATAAAGTTCTTTTAAAAAAATTTCCAACTTTAAATTATCACACCTATGACCACATAAAATTTTTCAGTATTGATTATATATAATACCACTTTCCCCAAAATAAAGTAGAGAACTAAAATTTAGTGTTTCCTCTCTCCACAAACAAGTTATAACCACTTCATTCTCTAGCTCTCATTGTTATTTACCCTTGCAAGATCCTCTATTTCAGAACTGAAGTTTGTTTCTCCTTCCATCATTTCTTCCTCTTCTAATGTGCGTTCATCATCAAAATCATGAACCAGCATGTCAGCTGATGGATCAAATTCATGGTCATCTGATGTTGCTGAACCTCCTGGTAAAGAATATTTTAAACAGTTTGGTAAACCAAATTATGTGTATCTTATTAATATTAATTTAATGTATATGTTATCTGAAGCTGGATATGTCAAGTAAAAGTACGAGGGAAAAGCTATGCACAAAAAGCTATGCACAGGAAGTATTATTTGTTGTTTTCTAAAATTCTTGCCCTTACTTATCACCCCCCACAAAATATCTTCTTTAAGGATTATTTTTTACTGTTTCACTTCTATATATTTACAGTGACAACCGCAAAACGGGGGGTGGGGGGGGAATGTTTGAAGAGTATTGTAATCTTCCAACAAAACGTGAGTTGTAAATAATAAATGGTCATATCAAATAAGAATGATCTTTTGTGTGAGAAAAATCAATTCGTAATCAATTGATTGATATTTAATAGAACCAATGAGTATGAATATACAGTCATGTGAAATACACAATCATCTGAATATACAGTCTAATGAAAATACAGTTGAACTCAAATATTATTTTATCACATATCCATGAAAATATATTCTAATATAAAGGCAGTTGTCCTTAACTTACTTAGTTGAAATAATTCAAAGATAGAGTATAAAAAGCAAAGTTTATTAAAATTACATACAAAAGTCTTATGAAAGGCATTAAAAATAATCCAGTAGGTAACTTGTATAAGCTAATCTATTTTTAGCCTCATGGCTGGGGAATACTGCTGTACTCAATAGGGTCAAAACTTGTAATGGGAGATAGCAAATGCTGGGCATATATAGTCTATAAACTATCCCCACATCTGGCTATTGCCAAACCTGGACTTAAGTTTACAAAAGCATTGTTAACTAATAAACAAATGAGTTACTTAACATTAAAAAAACCAAAAACAATTAGCAATTTATTTTTATCAATTTAAAGTGTTAAAGGTTATATTAATAGATTTACCTACCCTTCTATTTCACTCCACTAAGAAAACCAATATGTAAAACAAAGAGATATAGAGGCTGATTTCTTGAAAAATCAGACAATTAGGAATAAGGGGCGCCAAGGGGCGCCAAGACTCCAGGGTTCTTGTTACCTCACAATATTTTCTTATGTGTCAAATACTATGCTTAAGCACTTCACATACATTATCTCATTTAATCTTCAAACAATCCTATGAACAAAAAACAAAAACTTGAGGCTCAGAGAGTTTAAGTAGCATGTTTAAACTCACAGAGCCCGTAGGTGCCAAGAACGGAATTTTAATCCTGGTTCTGCCAATTCCAATGCCTTTGCTTTTACTGTGCTCCAAGGCTCCTGTAAGCCCGAGTTTCAGAAGCAGCAGATATTCTGCCTCAAAGAATACCTGAAAAGAGCCTATGTTCACAAAGATAAGTAAATTGCAAGCTAGGTCAGATGGCAAAGCACTGAGAAGTCAGTGTGCTCTTTGAGGAACATAACAAAATATTGATATTAAATATAAAATAACTAAATATATAATTGATAAATCAGGTATCATCTAACTTGTTATAATACAAATGAGTTATCAGAGTTTTAGAATGATTTATAAAATAAAAACATTTAGAAAAGTATATTACCTTAATTTCTTCTGGAAATTAAGAAGAATGTGGCATAATTTTAGTAAGGGATCTTAGTACTAGGTGAGGGACCTTAGTACTAGGTGAGGGACCTTAGTACTAGGTGAGGGACTAGACACAAGGGTTTTCTGTAAGAGCAGTTTGAGAATCACTAACTTAGTTGTTGCTTCTTTGTCCCAATCATTATTCCTTCTTTCTGAGTTTTCAATGGAAATGTCCTAAAACTTTTTAGTTCACACAGCAATCTTCTAGGACACTTAGTCAATAATTATGTATTCCTACAGATGTTGCTGTATTTTTCTTCTCCCTTGTTTTAGTTGACTTCTTTTTACCTTGTTCTTTGAGACCAACTAACCATCCTATTCCTTTCTGTTAATTACTAAGGCCCAAGATTAGGCTATCTCCTAGAGAAAAGAATCCCAAAAGTAAATTATTAGGGTTAGGGAGTCTGGTGCTTTGTGTAAGTATTTTGCTTCAGAGTTAAGGCTAATATCACTGCTTCGTCATAGAATTCCATCCTACTGCAAGATCACTAAAAAGTACCTTACTTACATCTTTGCAAAGACTCAAAAGATAAATTCAGTTTATAATACATCACGTGCACTCATTTAATCATTTTATTACCTTCCCTTCCCTAAATCCCCACCTCTAATGGCTACTAGATGTAACTGGTTTACATTGGTGGAGTCTATAGACAAACCATTTAGCCTGGGTCACATGACTACTATTATTAGCATCAATTCCAAAGTACAGATGTTACAAAGGACACAGCCTTTCACCAGTGGACCCAAAATTTTTTACATTAAGTTTTTATTCCTAATTTTTTCCTAACAGCCTACAATTATTATTACTTAAAACAATAAACATTTCCTTGGACAGAAGCCTGATACTACAAATAATAAAATCTAAAAATAACTTTCTTAATTTACAACAACACTCATTTGTTGAATCTTTCATTTTACCTTTCCCTCTCTCATTGAATGCGCTAACAGTATTTTTCTCAAATACTTTCGAGTTTCCTATACAAGCAAATATCTCTAAGCAGTTAATGTTTTCTTTTTAAAAATACACTTCAGATATACTTCAAATCAAACAGCAAATAGAAACTACACAAAATACATGTGGCAATTCATTAAAAAAAAAAGAGAGAGAGAAAGAGAGAGAGAGAGAAGAAACCCACAAATAGTCACGAGGTTGAACTCACAGCAGCCTCACCTGTACCTTCATGGGCAGTCAAATATTTCATCCATTTCTTTTTCCCCAGAGAAAAGAAGCATTCAGAAGAAAAGCAAGTCAGATGATAGTCTAACTCCTCTAACCTTTATGTAACTAATAGGCCAAATGTTAGTCAAACAGAGATTATAAAAAATATAGAAAATACTTACCTGGACTTGAAGACTCAACAGATGGCTGAGTGGGGGAGAAAAGAACAAAAATTAGCATCTTTGTGTAGTAAATCTTTATAAACATTACAGAAATTATTCAGTGACTGATATAAACACCAAAAACTACAGTTACGTTTTAATGTCTGAACTGTCTAAGACAAACTAAAACTTCCCATATAATCCCTTCTCTGACATTATGTTAACTTAAACATAGAGAAAAATCTAAAACGTTCCTAAATCTAGAAACAAAGACAATAACGTGGAATTAGATTCAGATTTTAAAGGCAAACATGTATCTCATAACATATGTGGTTCAAGAGATATGATTCTAGATCCTGGAATTCTCTAAAATATTATTTCCTTATCAATACAGGGAAAACCCAAGGTGTGTTATCAAGCTGGTCTCTGGCTTAAAATGAGTGTGAGAAGGGAGGCAGAAACAATTTAAAACGTTTAAAATAAAAATTTCGTTGTAAGAAAGCAGAAGGAAAAATTTAAGTGTTACTTCAGCACCAGACAGTACATTAGGTTAACTTTACTAACACTAAACATACTTTTAAATTACCACAGAATTAACAACCTTTCAAGCTCAAATCTGGGAAGGTTAAGTTATCTAATGGAAGATCACAAAGATTCCCAATTATAATGTTCCTTCTACTGTACCATTCTACCTCTCATAAATTTAACCACAAGCATCTGGAAAATTTAAAGATAAAATTGTTAGCAACTTATTTTAGTGTTATCACCACTTGACAGTCTGTGGCTGTGTTTTATCTTAATTCAGTTAATTCACAATTATAAACAAGTCATCTGCAAACATCAACTCCTAAAATTCAATAACAGAAATTCAAAAGATGCCTCAAATGACATAAACTTTGTAACTGAAACCTTGCCTATTCATTTCAAGCTATCTATTTCATGCTCAATACAAGTCAGAGATGTTGGAAGTCCAAAAGCACTAGCAAAAAGATAGAGATATTCTAGTGTTTTCCTTCTTTCTACTAAGAAATGGGGCAGAGAGGCAAGAACAAAATCGAAATGAGCAAAGTGCCCGATTTTTCAAAAGCTAAGCATCTAAGACAAATTCTTGTAAGGTGTTAAAAGTCCGTTTTGAAAACTGTCCACATTATGCTATTGCAGTAAGTATGCCAATTCTAGAGTCCACGTGGTGACTTAGATTGTTTTGAGGCATACTTTTTCTTTTTTTTTTTTCTTTTTTTTTTTTTGCGGTACAAGGGCCTCTCACTGTTGTGGCCTCTCCCGTTGCGGAGCACAGGCTCCGGACGCGCAGGCTCAGCAGCCACGGCTCACGAGCCCAGCCGCTCCGCGGCACATGGGATCCTCCAGGACAGGGGCACGAACCCGTGTCCCCTGCATCGGCAGGCGGACTCTCAACCACTGCGCCACCAGGGAAGCCTGAGGCATACTTTTTCAAGGGTCCAATTTTTTCCTTTAATTCTTACAAAAGAATGGTTCTTGCCTATAGCATTGTCTCTTTCTAACAAAAGACCAACAGTATTCAGTATTATATATTTTCAAGTGTCACACCACCATCTTTACTTAAAAGTTACTCTGCCACAACAGAGTGGAAACAGTGCTACTGTTAAATTTGGTTCCTCCAATGGGAAGCTGTAAAACAGGGTAACAAAGAATGTAACCATAAAAAGGGTTTTTAGCTTGCTTAACTTTTGAACAGTTATACACTTCTAGCTCAAAATAGATTTAACCACCGAATTATTACACAGCAAATCAGTATTTTAAAATATTAATCCACTTCTACTTCATACTTTATTTCCTAAGTTTAAGCACAACCTCTGTTCAAGGCTACAGCAAAGTTAATGACAATCTTCATCTGGTCCCAGGTTCACTATCCACAGAGTAGCCTTACAATGCTGTTTTTCCTTTTTAGTAAACTTCTGAAATTGGTTTGCATGGCATAAAGAACCCAGGACTTCTTTCAAATCAGCTAAAAAGAAATAGCTCTTTGAGCATTTGGTTCTTTTTGAACACTTCAATAGTTACTCCGTTTAACAATCTACTGATAAAAAAGGCTGATTAAAAATAAGTTATTCTACTGAAGAATAAAAGGTACATTTTCACTGATGTTATTAGATATTGGCAATAACACAGATACTGAATTGCGACTGGCGTCTGTATTTGTATTTGCGTTTGTAAGACGCCTCAGACTGCGCTAAATGCCAATAAACACCACACTGATTTTTGTATTATTGGTAAATAGTTACCACTTTAATGTTCTGAAAAAGGCCCGAAATATCTGCCATTTATTAAGATACCAAATGTTTAGAGGACTGATAGCATTTGTAAGTATAGCTGGCATAAGGTAGAACACCCAGTGCTCAAAGATAGCACTAATCATATTATGTAAGACATACTAGAGTGTTTTAAAACCGTGATTTGATGGATGGTATATCTAGATTAGAACTGGGGGAGGGGAAGTTGGAATGGTTTGCCTATAGATACATATTTTAGTATTCCATGTTCAAAATAAAATTCTACTGTATCAGTTTGATGAAGACGGGAGTGAGACCGGTTTCCTGAAAGTTAATTATATCCAATTAAATCAAAGATGAGCTTCTTGAAAACAGGCATTTGAAAATAGTGTATACTGTAAACATTACTTTTGTCCAAGCAACAAACTAAATGATTATCTTTCAAATGAAATATGAGTTTCGTATAATAATACAGGAAACTTTAGTATGAAATGAGGGCATTTTTTATTTAGGTATTTAAAAGAACAGCAGAACCAGCTTATGTTCATAGAGTACTACACATTTTCAAATGCATAAGGTTACCTGATCATAAACCTGACAATAAAACCTGCCCTACCTACCTCATTTTATAGATTAGCAAACCCAGGGAGATAAACTGACTTGATCAAGGTTCCACGGTGGGTGGTGAAGGTAAAGCCTAGGATCTGATTCCTTCTATACTTCCCAAGGAAACAACTATGTTAAAAAAAAAAAAATTATCTTTACCTCTCTCCTCCTTACTTTCTCTTTCTTTTTAAAATGGCTTTCATCTATCCAAAGCATGTTTAAAAATGTGACTGCAAGTTGTCATCTGTCATGTCAGACTCTTATTTATGTCACATTAGGAACTGGTATCTCTAACAATACCCTCCAGAAAAACCTGCAACATCTACCATTAATGACTACAGTAAATTAGAAAGGAAGGAGGAGGGGAAAAATAAAACTAAAGCTAAAGAGGTACTCATTTGTAGCAATACCTATTTTTAGCAAAAGCTCAAATTATAAAATGTAAGCAGTAAAGAAAATTTTTACATTGGGGATTAAAATGTACTTAAAATGCACTCATACATTACTGGCAGAAGTATGAGTTAGTTTAAGCATTCTGGAGATCATCTTGTCAACATGAACTTACCCTACTGATATGCCTAAAACAGCACACCAAGATACATGTATATTATTTATCACCACAAAGTTGTCTATAGCAAAGAGTTGGGAAAAAATTTAAGTCCATCCTTTAACTAGTTAGAAATAAAATATAGTTTTTCTAAGCAATGGAACATTATTAATCCATTAAAAAGAATGAGACAGTTCTGTTTCTGTTGATTGAGGAAAAAATGCTAAAAAATATATATATGTATATATAAGTACATGTATCTGGATAAATAGACAGCTTATGTTAGGAGTAAAAAGCAAAGTATAGAGGAGACAGTAAATTGGGCTGGAATATACATAAAAAATTTTCCCCCAAAAGGATACACAAGAATCTGTTAACAACAGTTACCTCTAGAGTATGGGTTGCAGAAAGAAGGCTTTTTTCATTTTATACCTTTCTGTACTGTTGGAATTTTTTAACCACTTGCAAGCATTACTCTTTGTTTTTTTAAAAAGAAGGTCAGTAGAGATTATCTCGTGGAATTATGAGCTATTTTCACTTTCTTCCTTTTAGATTTTCAAGAAAACCTAGTATTTGCCTTTTTTTAACAAGTTTGTATAATTTTGAAAAATAACCTAGTTTTCTTTTCGGCACATACGTAATTGTTTTATCTGAGATGGAAAACACTAGAAAGACAGACAGAATATTAATAGGCTAAATCAACTTAAAGAATGAACTCTGTTAACTTTTATAGCAACTTTTATACTGTCACCCATATATATGATTCAGTTGATCAAGCTGCTAATAATTGTTAACAAACATTCAATGCCTCAGATTGTTCAAATGTTTTTCTTCTGTATTTTTCTAGACAATGGTAAGAAATATCCCATATACCAGAAAACTGCAAACTGAGAGATAAAAGATCAACTAACTAGAATATCACCATTACTAAAACATAAATAAATAAATAAGGTAGTAAAAACATGAAGTAGTCAATAGACTCTTTTATCCCAATCAAGAGCATATTTTTCAGTAAGTATAACTGTCCAAATAAATAAATAAATAAGTATAACTGTCCTAATTGTTCCCCTCAAACCAATTTCACCACCATTTAAGTATTATTACCACCTACTTAGTAATGCAGACACCGAATCAGATTCTCATCGGGATGAAGACAGAAAGGAGTTTAGGGCCTACTCCAGGGTGGAGAAGGCAGGGAGACTGTGCCAGGGCCCACCATCTCTCTTCCCCCATACACAAATCACTTAACTTTGCTGTTAGTTAACAAAGCCTTGGAGTTAAAACTAGCAAGTTTACCACAGTAGTAATAATTCAGAGGATGAACTGCTATTACTAAGCACTAGGAATTCAGAGGCCTACTAGGTTCCAGTCTTAATTGTGCCACAAACGGCACGATCTAGGACAAATTGCATAAGCTCTCTGCTCAGTTTCATCTTCCCTTAGATGAAAAGATTTAGATTTCAAGCTTAGTTCAATTTCCTTTGAGATCTAAGTTCTTTACTTTTATTATGACGTGCTCAAAAGACATAAACACTACTGAGGAGTACTTAGCTCCATGGATGGGATATGTTTAAGATTCTTCTAAATTTTTTTTTTAAATCTAGGGCTACTGGGAAAAAAAGATGATCTCAATTTGCAAAAAGCTTTTGGGGGTCGCTACTTTATGAATTTCATATCTACATAAACCTAATTATAAAAGTCATTCTAAGCCACGGCATAAGTCGAACAGAATGGGTCCCAGCAACAACTGGTATGTGAACTTAATCACTGCAATGAATCTGCAAATCTTTTGAAATATACAGGGACTCCATCTGAACCTTATGCAATAAATTTCTATATAGCTGATTACCTTTCATGAAGAAACACTGAAGTTTCAATGGCAGTTTTATATTTCTGAATTATTTGGGAAAATGATTAGTCTCAAGAATTCTCTAAAAGAAATTCACTTCTATATTTCCCAACTAATCTTTCCTACCTTATCAAGCACTATGACTATTACTCCTTCTTAATTAAGCTTTTTAAGACTTTCATGCATTGGTGTTAAGCACTTTGGATAATTCCTTAATAGCTCTGTAAGTATAAACACCAAAAAAAGGTTTTTTTTATTAGCAGTTTTAAGGCCTAAATTCATTGCAGTAAAACAAGTTTTGTTTAGAGTAGAAATTAACACTATCAAGAACAGCAGTCAAGATGATCCTATTCCTTAAGAAACAAAATCCAAATACCCTTGAAAAATGCTAAACAGGGAGTCTGTTTTTAAGAGAAATGGATAGATTTGATAGTGAATAAATAAGATTATGTATTATTTTTGGAAATACTAAAATACTTAAAACTAATACAGAATAGCAAATCCATTAAATTTTCTTCTCTTTATGAGACAACAACATGGCCTAGGTGAAAAGACAGGTCTTGCACTATGCTGTGGCTTTTTTTTCCTTGAAAAGGAAGTCCCTTACGTGTTTACAAACTCTGAAATAAAAAACAAATTTTTCATTCCCAAAGGTCTGTACACCACATTCCTTATAAAACCCAAAGGATCGCCTATTTCTTCCTCTTATTCTCTCTCTCATTGCCTTTGTAAAACTGCCACTGCCCTGTAATTTCCTTCCTCAAAGTGTGACTAGGAGAGCCTCCTTTTGGAAGGTTGATTAATAATTTTAAGGGATAATAAACAATGAGAAGTATTACCAAAAAGTATTAAGAAAGGGAGCATATGCTATTACTTCTGTATACATTAAGTATGTTTTTAATGTTACTACAATTTTAATAAGCATTAAACACATACTTCCTATTATGGACTAAGATGATCAGATCAAGTATGAAAAAGTAGTGTTTTGTATTCACATCTAAAGCAAATTGTATTTAAGAATTAAATATTTTTCTGGAGAAACAAGGTCATTCTATGTATTCTATGTAGGAAACAACAACAAAAAAGCACAGAAGCATAATACCTACATTTTTCTCTGGAGACTTATTTCTTCAATAACCTGTTTTCCCCTCAGATTTATCAAATAAACGCATACTGTCACTTTGCACTTACTGTTATTTTATCAGTTAGTGTCAATCCTCATGTCTATTTAACCAAAAGTGCAAGAGCACGGCATTTGAATTATTTTACCACATGCTTTGTGTTGGCAGCATAAAGAATGAATCTCCTGAGAGTTCACATAAAAGTAAAAGCACTCTATAATATAAACCAAGCATTTCTCCTTAACTAATTTTTAAAATGACCAGTCTCTAAAATCATTCTAAAAATTTTTTTTTGTTCCAAATTTTCTGTAGGAGATGAAGGTTCCTCCACTCTTCCTCCAAATTCACTATAAATAAAACCATCTACAAGTAATGGAAGAATATAAAAGATGAATTTTTAAGATACCAGGTCACTAAAAAAGTGCACT
Organism: Hyperoodon ampullatus; assembly: GCF_949752795.1. Lineage (NCBI taxonomy): Eukaryota > Metazoa > Chordata > Mammalia > Artiodactyla > Ziphiidae > Hyperoodon > Hyperoodon ampullatus. The sequence goes on along the minus strand of NC_136915.1, from coordinate 58,639,577 downwards.
CAAAACCAAATTCAGGTTTTCTCCCTGAAACTGAACTATCCATGTGTTCCTACAGAATATGAGAGTTCCATTCTCCAAATGATGTAATTTTTAAGGAAACTAAAACATACACTCGAAACTATTAGGAAATGACTAGTGGCTCAAAATATTGCTTTTCTTCTCTTACATGAATGCAACCATCTTTAATTTCTCAAACAAATAAAATGTTAAAATGCTTTTATTTACATATTAAGTTTTCAATGTGGTAGGCAGTTAAAATTTCTGAGTAAGGTTTTTTTAAATTTAAATTTCACCGTACTTTTCATACACTAAGATATTTTCCTTCAGTAATATCTTGCTTTAAAATATGACTACAGAACTTAAAGCTCAAACCATTGTGAGCAGCGCCACGAGGCAAGAAACCACATCACCTATTTCAACACACTGCTGCTTATCTAATGGGCATGGGATCCAATGAAGACTACTGACAAAATATATGTAAATCCAGCTACACAGAACCCATTCCCCTCTTACATATGAAGGAAAGAAACACTTAAGAACCTCATCAAGGCTAAAAACCTTTCAGCCCAGTGAAATAAATTCAGTCACATTTAAGTGAAATACAAAGAACTATGTTTTCTCCAACTCATAATTTCTTGAAATACAATTCTTTAACCACAAAGAGCAAAAGAAATGGAACTAAATCCTAAATTCAAATTTAGTTTTAAATCAGAATATTGAATTTTTAAAAATAATATTGGCAGCAATCAATCCTGCTACAGTAAAGTCTCTTCCTCTTTTAATAGCAAACACTCCAAGACATAAATATAAAGTCAGTTTCCATAAAGGGGAAGGGGCACCCTAAGAGCCACTCTAGAAAACTGTTTAAGCTTTAGGTCCCTCCACTCAACAGGTACATGAAAAGGCCTCCAAATTAATATTCTTTTCCATAAAGAATAATATTATCCATAATATTCTTTTCCATATTCTTTTCCATTTTTCTATGTTTCTGTATTCCAAGGTTTAAAAAGGAGAAATTATGGTATTGATAAAAGTGTACTCACCATTGACTTCATTTAGCAAATAATGAAGACAAAAATTAGGGTTGGATGATAAATAAAATTACCTACTTCCTGAATCTGTTTTTTAGGTGCCTCTGAGACTATGAAAATGGTAATTCTCACATGAAAAAAAATGGCTTCACCAACATTTAGAGTGGCTCTACTCAAAGAAGACATAAAAGTCCAAATATATCACCTCTTGAACTCCAGAGTAAAGGATAGCGAAATTCTTCAGAGGGTACGAGTAAAAAACGTGTTTAAAAAAAATCAAATGTTTAAAGGTTTAAATCAGAGGGAAAAATTTAAATCTCCAGTAGTATATACTAAATTCAAATTAATCAACAGAGGTTGTTTGCCCACCGATCTGAGGCCCCAAAATGTAAAACAATCGCCACCGAAGAAAGGGGGCTTTGGCAACTCGTTTACTAGAAAAAGAGCAAACGGGGGGAAAAAAAAATCTTCCCTAAGGGGGAAAAAAACTGGAAGAGAAAGAAGACAAGAAGAGACAGCCTAGATTTGCAAGGGGGGTAAATGCCTGGAAAGTGATGGAGGGTAAGAAAGGGAGAAAGCAACTCTTGTGAAACGTAAAGAGAGTAAAAGAGGTTCTCCGGTGGGGGGGAAGGGGGAATGTTTGAAGAAATGGGGAGACTCCCCCAACCTAGAGGGATGGATTGCGAAAGACCAGGTTTATTTCTCCACGCTCATCTGGTCACCATCAAGAAAATTACAGAGTTAATCAAAGGCCGTTTTCCCCAACACAGGCAGAATGTCAGTAGCAAACCGACGGGGGTGACGCGGAAGGGCGCAACAGCATCTCGGCTAGGGAAGGAAGAAACTTCGCAAGAAGAGGAAGCAGCAGCTCCTCTGTTGGCCCCTAGCACCGGCCGGCGAAGTTGCGCCACAGGCGCCCCAGCCCCGCGGGCGCCCCCTCCCCCTCGCCCCTCTCCGTACGCACGGCTACGCAGCCCTCGACCCTTCAAAGTGCCCCCTAAGTCCAACTACGCCTCCGCTTCCTCCTGCCCCCGGACCCATCCCAACTAAGTTCCACGGAAAGCTCCCGCCCAGAGCGCGGCCTGTTCCGGACAACAGGTGGGCAGTGGCGCCAGCAGGGCTGGGCCTCCCCTAGCCAGGCCCACTCCACTCCTCCCCGGCCCGGACCTGGGGGCGCCCGGCTCCGGGACGGGGAGGGGGAGCTCACTCCCTTACCTCCGCCATATTTGCCGTACTGACGGGTCACATCTCCGCGGCGGCCGCAGCTGGGTCACGGCCAGAACCCGGATGTAAGACTCGGCAACGGGACTCCAGCCGCCACCGCCACCGTCTCCGCCGCTCCCGCCGCCGCTGCCTCGGCGGGAACGCGCAGGAGCCGCCCGAGCGCGCCCACCACACCCCACTCCGCCCCCTCGCGGCGCCCGGGCTGAGCTGGACTGGAGGGAAACGGCCAGAGCGCGCGCGCGGCCCCGAGGCAGCCCTCCCCCGGAGGAGCGCGGAGGAGGCGGAGCCAAGGTGGGTGTGGGGGGAGGCGGGCATCTTAGTGCCGGGCGCCTGCCCTAGCGGATCCGCGACTCCAGCCCGGGAGAGGGCTCTAGGGACCAGAGAGCTCGAGGAAACTAGCCAAACTAGCCGCGTCTTGCATTCATATCTCAGGGTAAAAGATACCTTTTTTGAAGTGCATTTGTTAGAAAACGGATGTTGCTGTGATGCAACAGCTGCAACTAGTGCGCTTTGAAAGCCGTTATCCCTTGACAGATATTTCTCTCGGTTCTTTCCCTACAGGAATTGTAAAATCCCATGCACCAAAATCTTAGAGGTCATAGCAGAGATTAAGAAAAGGGATTGTGCTAGGTAGACTGCCATCCTCATATATCATTTGCTTTTCCTCACACACCTTCTGCAATGCCAGTAGCAACATAATTGTGCAACGGCTGAATTCTGCACAACTACAGAAAATTTTTAAATGTGAAATATTGAAAAGTTGCTCTTTAATAGATATAATCTCCGACTCGACTGCATAGATGGAGAACTTGCTTATGTGCAACGCCTGAAATGCCTGCAATTTAAAAGTTTATTTTAATGTATTGGCCTAGAACTGCCAAGTGGCTTTGATGACAATTCTGATGACTGCCAGAGCCAATGATTGCAAAATAACAAACATGTTTCACCTCCATTACTAAGGCAGATACTGGGTAATGCAAACGTGATATTAAAATGTGCACTAACACATTCTACCAAACCAGAAGTCAGAAAGTCTTATAAGGACCCGTTTTCCCCCAAATGTTCACGGGTTCTTCTTATTGCAATTTCAAAAATGACTACCAAAATCAACAAGTTATATATGAAACTCATTCATTCCCTACAAATAATGTGATGCCAGCACTACAATATATTGCATAAATGTGCACGTATACAATTTTGCTTTAAACTGATACTTAACTTACAAGGAATATGGGGAAGCCTGTTTTAAGTTATTTGTATTCCCTTAAAATTCTAGACTCTATTAAGTAGCTTCTTATTTCCAAAGATTCAACATTAACTTGAAATTCTTATGTCCAATAATAATTTGTGCATGAATATTTTGTGCATTTATAGGTATATGAAGTAGCTGCTAAGTAAGGACATTACCTGGTAATATGACAGGAAAAGAGTCCACAGACAGTCTGTAAACCAATTAAACATAAACATCTGATGCACATTTTCTACTGAAAGAAAAGCAAGGGAAAGAAGAGAAAGGAAAACTTTAAAGTTCCCAAATCTACAAACAATTTTTACCATTAACTGTACTGTACAGTATTTTCATTTTATTTTTTTAGAATACTTATATAAAAGTGTTTTGCAGGATTCCTTGAGGGAATAAATATTTTAGCATAGGTATACAGTTTCTAAGAGTTACCCTGTTGAATTACCTTAGTCCTTTGGACTCGAAATAGAAATGACTTTTGTATAAGCCAGTTCATATTCAAACACTTTTCACTTTGAGATGCTTGATGGAAACAGCTGTGAAGGCAAAGAACAATGTATGTGCATAGACCTGAGGTGGGTAAAGATTAGAAAAATATGGGGCCTAGAGGTAGAAACTCAGGCTTTATAAAACCACTGGTTGAAGGAGAATTATCCATTTAAATACTAAAGCTAATATATGAAATTTATCTGGTTATCAAAAGGAAAATTAAAAAGTATTGTCAAAATGCAAGGTACAGTAATAACTTGCTTAAGCCTGTTAAATCTTTGATTCTTCAGTTAATTCATCAACAAGAATCCCAATTGTGATAAAGAGCTGGGGATCACGGTCCCTTAAGCTACTGAATAAATAAGCTACTGAATAAATTCTGAAATTGTCAGGAATATCGAGGTCTGGGACGTATTTGAATAGATATCCATCTTACTGATAAATGACTTTTAGGTTTATTAATATTGTGTTATCAATTTTACTATTTTTATGTGGCATTATCGTTTAGGGGAAAGATTCCCTCTACATTTTTCTCCTTCCTTTTTTTGTAAATGTGGGTTACGTGATTTTTTTTTTTTAGGTTCAGATATTCTAAAGGTAAAAAGAAACAGCTCCAATATTGTAAGTCATTGGTAACATTATTATTGAATTCAGTATAGTTTTACTCCCCATTTTATTCTAGTGCTATACTTCAAAAATTTTAAGGAGCCATCTTAAGGAAAGCAAATTCTCAAAATGCTTGCTTACCTCTTCAGTATCAAATATGTAAAAATTAACTATTCATTAGCCATAGAGTCTTAATGTTGGATGGAATCTTAGAGGTCCTTAGTCAATTTCTACACTGTCTAGGTAGGAATACCTCATTCTGTATCCCCACTACCAGGCTTTTCTGCCTAAGCTTAAACACCTCCAATGACTCTCTGTCTCATGAAAAGGCTGCTCTTTTCAAAAAAACCTCTAATGTTTGGAACATTCTTCTTTTTAACAAACCAGAATCTACCTCCTTGTTATTTCCACCCATTACCCTGAGTTCTTCAGCACTTTGGATTAATTCAACAGATGTTTTCTTTGTATTCAAATACAAACACTCAATATTTATACTTGGGTCAACAAAAAATAAATCTTTAAAGCCTATTGATACCAGAGGAGCTGAAAACGGGACATCGCAGAGTTGAAAGCATGAGAAAATTCACCGTTGCCTATGAGCTGTTTAAAATTATTACGGTTTATAATCTTTATTTTGTGATATCCAAAATGGTAGCTGTTAGAATTGTGTAGTAAAACGTTTACAGTTAAGCTAAAAGGTGTGGTTAATTCCAATTATATGTGAGGTTTGTGGCTAATGTCCCAAAACAAAAAAATCACTATACAAAGCCTGAATAAATGCCTCTTTAGCTCCCATTCCCCACCTAAAGGCTTCCTTATTTTCAGGCAAACTAACATTAACTTTTACCACATAAGCTACTCAAAACGGCTGTTATATTGGGAAATTATTTTTAAGCAATTTACTGCATACTCCATTAAAAAGTTTTAAACAATTTTATAGAGGCTGCAATAGACAAACATACATACATACACATTCTCACACACACACACACACACACACACGAACCCCTCGAAGTTATTTTGCTATTAACAAAAGCATTTTAAGGTCTCAATTTTTCTTCAGCCAGTACCCCAAACTAACCAATAAGTAAACCTCGCAATTTACACATACCTAAGAAATATAACCTTTTATTCAGGACCAATACCTGATTCAAATATAATGTATACAATATAAACATGTTATGCACTTCAAAAAGGTACCTCTCAAAATGTACCAAGAAAACAGTTCAGACTCTGGGGCTGTTTGAATGAAATAGATTAAAACAGCACATTCAAAACCCTAAAACCAAATTCTGTATCTAACAATTTTCAGAGTCCATGAGTCCCTTTTGAGATTATTGTTAACTATTTCCTTAAATTTTTATTTAAAAGTGACAGCCTACACATGATGTGCAGGTGAAAATTTATGGATAACTATACTAATTTGGTTGAAGATAGCTAAATGTCAAAAAACTTCACTTATTTTTTAAATGTGCATTTTAGATAAATTGAGTTTTACCTTTACTCTAGTAGGCAAAATGTAGGTTACAAAGCAGTAATGCATTACATTTGGAAGCCCCACATCTATGACAATCAGCATCATCTTTTTGTGTTTGATTTTTATTATTAACGCCACCCCAAAACACCTATATAGCCTTTCGGTTCTTCAAAGAACAGTTCTGGTTTTTCTTTTCATAATTTTTACATAAAGAGTTTTATCCAGTGGCTCCATTTTATCAGATTATCACAAACTGATGTTTTGATAGTTTTTATATTGTTGACATGTTATTTTTATCTCACCCAAACTCTGGAAATTATTGGCCCATCAGCAGTTCTCCAACACTGGAAGAGTAATATAACATTTATATTACTTGAGGGAGTTTGGACTTTCCCTCCCTTAATCTCCAAGTGTGCCCCTGCCTACCAGCATCACATCCGTCTTGTCTGCATTGAACCTCAACCAGTTGGTTCTTAACCACGTCCGAAACTCAGCCAGGCACTGGGAGAATCGAGCCACCACACCATCTGGATCAAAGGAAAGAGAGCCTCAGTAGTAACGAGACTAGAGACGATGATACTACAAGCTCACCATTCGCCCTGTCTCTAATTTTTAAAAAGACGGCCAGGAATTAGGACAGGAATCCCATGACAATTTTAGAAAAACATTAATGAGTCTTGAGTCATGCAATTTGTAACTGATGATAAAGGAATAAAAGCGATCCAATAAATAGGTCGCCTCATTCCACCCATGATTGAAGAAAGGTTCACTCAAGTCCGGGTCATCTCGTCTAAGCGGCCTCAGTAGACGGGCCAATCTTGGAACTGCGTAAGCTTTTCTGCAAAATTAAGAGTTTTAGCGTTGGAAGAAGCTTTAGGTATAACTGGGGCCCCAGAGAGAAGTAGTGACTCGCCCAAGGTCACACAGCAAACGAGGACTAGAGATGGTCTCCAGGCCAGAGATCTTTCCACCAAAAGCTGAAAGAACAAGGCCATTCAAAGGCTAGGGAGACATCTGCCCCCAGGGATCCTCCCAAGGGCTGGGAAGACTTCATTCCCTCACAACAATACCTTCTTCGAGCCTCTCTTCCCTCCCTCACTCCCTCCGAAAAGGGCCGGTTTGCCCAGGACCCTGCTCACCACAGGGGGCTTCAGTGGGAGCAGGAGCCTTCCCGGGCTGAGACAGAACCCGGAGATACTGCGGGAAAGAGGCGGAGCCACAGCGGGGCGGTCAGCTTGACCCCACCCCGACCGCGTTCCGGGGCCGACTGCAGAAAGGCGGAAGCGGACAAGGCGAAGCGAACTCACTCCGCAACGGACTCCCAGCGCGCCGCGGACGCCGGGGAAGACTGGCACTGGCGCCGCCGCCGCCGCCGCCGCCGCCAAAGCAAAAGACCAGTCTGGGAAGGGGTTGGATGGCGATGGGGAGCTGCGCATGCGCCTTGGGTGGCCGGTGCCACTCCGGGAGGGGAAGCGCGCCCGGCGCGCTCTCTCAGCCCCTCCCCGGAAGTTAAGGGTCTTCCGGGCGGTACTCTGCAGTGGGGGAGGGGAAGGAGAGAAAGGGGACCGAGGACAACTCGGGAGCCCCTCCACCCAAACAGGGCTAGGAGAGGAGAGATGGTTTATGGAGGCTGCACTTACAACCGCTGCCGCTGCTGCCGCCGCCACCTCCGCTGCTGCCGCCACCGCCTGAAGAAGCCCCATCCATCCGCCTGCAGCCCGGGAGACTCAGAGCCTGGGAGGGGCCTAGGGCCCGGGCCGCCCGCCTCCTTCTTCTAGTCGTCGTCCGGGGCTTGCTCTTGCTCCACCAACCCTCTGCCCTCCCCTCCGCCTCCGCCCTCCTCCTCGGCCTCCAACCGCCAGCCAACCGCGCGGCCGCTTGTTGAGCCAAGGCTCCACTGTCTCCATGACGCCCGGCAAACATTCCCGTGCCTTAGCCGGAGCCGGTGACGCCGGGGGTTGGGGTACAGGGGCTCCAGAAGCAGCCAGGGAAGGGGGTGGTCGACAACTCCCCACCCAGTCGCCACCATGCCCATCTCTCCGGTAAACAGCCGCAAGCAGCCGAACGTCGGGGTGTAAGTTCCGGCGCTAAAACCTTAGTCCAATTCCCCTGGGTCCCGGAGGGAGCCCTTTTAGATCTTAGCTCTTACTGCATCTGTGTTCAGTCGGCAACTCTCGAACCTCCGAGGCGGCAGTGTCTCCTTCGTTGGCCTAGGACAGCCTTTTCCAAACCTCTACTGCTGTGCTTGGTCTCCGAGAAAAGACTTAGTTTGTTGAGAACCACCCTTCCTCCTAGCACTCCTGTTTTTTTCTGTTTGTTTGTTTGTTTTTCCGGTCTGCAGTCTCCAGCTTGTTGCCTCCAAGCTGTGCCCAGATGTTCAATCCTCTCAGCTTCTGTGAGCCACCAGACCGAACATTACTATGCTCTGTAGTTGATTTTTTTTCCTGCCTTCTCCTCATACCATCCTGCCTTAAAACTCATTCCAGCTTACAACTTTCTCTGTTGTTCTGCAGCAGTTGGACGAGGGGCTGGAGGAAAGCATACAGCTCTACAGATGTCTCGCTTACAACTTCAAATGGTGCCTTAGTCCAGCAATTACACTGAAGTTTCCTAATTCATTCACTCTCCCGCACTTCCAGACCACTTGTTCTCTCTTCTCAAACCTTCAGCATCTCTTCTATCCAGTCTCTTCTAGATCAGCTAATCTTTCTTTAGCAGAACTTGTTGAAAAGGTCTTGGGAGAGAACCTTCTGCTCTTTCCTGCATATGGTACTCAGGTTTTTGTCCATCCTATCACTCCACAAAAAATAGCTTTTGTGGAGGTAAGCAATAACTGTCCAGTCAAATACAGTGACCATTTCTCAGTTTGTTTCTTAACTCACCCATCAGCAGCTTTGATCTAGTTTACCACTTCTTGAGTGTTGAATCACTTCATTTGGTTTCTGGGACACCACTCCTCCCTAATTCTCTTGGTTTATGCCTACTCCTTTTCAAAATACTTTGCTGTCATCTCTTATCATTGGCTCCCTAAGGCTGGGCCCCCAGCAATTTTTTCTCTTTTGAATTAGTCTACACTCAGTTTCCAGCAATTAGGCAATTACCCTTTAGGTTTTCCTACCACTTGTTGGCTCTAGTGGCAGTTTCTGCTCCCAGTAAGTTGTGATTCTGTTATTCCTGCACCTCAGTCTTTCAGTGTGAGGGTTTGCCTGTAACCTCAATTCTCTGATGGACCTAAGAAGACCCATTGATTTTCAGTTTGCTCAGCCTTTTTCTTGTGAGTACAGGATTGATGTCTTTCATGGCCTTTACATGTCAGACCAGAAAACAGAAGTATCTGTGTTTACTCTTTAACACTTGCAGTCTGTTGTCTCCATTTCTATATGAAAATTACTCAAAGGTCAATAATGAGTAACCTAAAGGTTTCAATAGTCACCAAATTCAATGGGCTTTCTTTTTACCTCTCTGCAGCATTTGACAATATCAATCTTCCCCTCCTTAACCCTGAACTAACCCTGAACTGGTTCACTTACTACTGGCGAAGATGCCTTTTTTCTGGTTTTACTTTCTTTCTACCTCCAGTTTCTCTCCTTGGCCCTATTACCTTCTCTTTGTATCTTTAGGTTTTCATTTTGGGACTCAGTTCATTTATTGTCATCTCCATGAAAGATTCTCAAATCTGTATCTACAGTTCTCACTTTTGTTCCCTGAAATTCACTTTCCTCTTGATTTTCAACTGCTACCAAACAGCTCCACCAGGATATCACTCATAATATCTAAACTTGAACATGTCTACAATTTAACTTCTTATTGTGCTTTGGAAATAATGACTAATTTAATCATCACCTTAACTCTTTGAGGCAGATACTATTATTAACCTTAATTTACATATGAGGAAAGAAACAGATTTAAGAAACTTGCTCAAGAACACATAGTCTGAGTTATTGGATGAGTTTGGGCATTTAAATTGACCTCTTTGAGTTTTAAGTTCCTCACTTGTAAAACATGGCAATTAAATATCTCATAAGAATTGAATTAGGATGGTGATCGTTTTGTAATATATGGAAATATTGAATCACAATATTGTGTACCTGGAACTGTAGGTCAGTTATACTTCCATTTTAAAAAAATGAAATAAAAGAATTAAATTACAAATATAGTGGAAGTACTTTGAAGTTTAGATTTTAAGTGGCATTGTTATTATCAATTACTAAGTCCTGTTAGTTCTGTTTCTGTGGTTTAAGGGTACTTGGGGTATGTTTTAATCAGTTATGGTAAGAAACATAGACACAGAAATAACTATCATGAAGGAATAAGTTTTTTGTGTTTTTTTTTTTAAATACTCATAGACCCCTAGAATCAGGAGACATGGGCATGCCGTACCACATAGCAGGGCCACGTGAGGAAGCACCAGGGCTGAGCAGGAGGTAAAACTAGCAAGGGGAAAACATGGGCAAGAAGCTTTATTTTGGTTCCCATGGGGAGAAATGGATAAAGCGGAATAAACAGGTGTAGGAATAGCTTGTTTGAATAATTTCAAAAGGCTCTGGGCATAGGGACTATCCCTAGTTGTCTGGTTCCTGTCCCAACAGTGATTAGGGCAAGTGGATAGTGACCCAGAGAGTGAGATCTCTTTCAGAGCCTGATGAAGGAGATGGTTGAGGGTATGGACTCTGGATTGGTTGGTTTGTGTATAAAAGGTTTGCTTGTAGGCAAGTCCCTTACTATGTGTAAGAATTGACTAGCCCTGGAAGGGGCAGTCCCTCCACAGTTAGCAAGTTCCTAGATGTCAAAACATCAAAATACAGAAAATAAAAAGATATGCTTAATACATGCTGTATTTAGCATTTGTTTTATTTCTACATTTGCCACCCCAGGTTAAGCCTTGATTACTTCTCATCTGGCCTATTTCCATAGCATCTTAACTAATGGTCTTCTTGCTTCTAGTGTGTTCTGAATATAGCTAAATTTTTCTGAAGCATAGTTTTGAGCAGTTAGCTCTTATGCTCAAAATCTTTCAAAGGCACTCTCATGCTTGTGTAGTAAATTTCAGACTTAGCCTGGCCAATTTATTTTTTCAAAGCTTAACTTTGTTTTCCTTCATGCATCTAATTGAATCATTTAAGATACCCTGTATATACCACATGCTTTCCTACTGTCATCGTTCACAATGATCTTTGCTCAGGGTGCATTTCCTGTCCTGTCCTCATCCCTCCTCACCTTCGTGTGCATCAGACACAAGCACACATATACATTCGTGCCCCGTGTACTTCTTTTGAATTTGACCTACATTGAAGCCTAACTCAAATGCCATCTTCATGATTTCTCTGCTCACTCCTCTTACCCAAGGTAATCTTTACCACAACTTTCATTTCATCTTACGTGTAAGTCTTGAGGCAAATACAATTTTGTACTTGCATTGTAATCATATATATGTTTTATCTCTTATTAGACAGTCAGCTCCTTAGGGCCCATATCCGATTCATATTGTATCTCTGCCAACATGTAGCCTTATGTACAGTAAGTGTTTTATGAATAACAGTTGGATAAATGAAAGTAATTGATTGGGTTTAGATTGAAATTTTTACCTTCATCTCATTAAACTAAGAAGTGGCTAATACAGACACCTTTTCTTAAGCCACTCCTTTCCTCTTGTGGTTATTTTTTTCATAGTGAGATTTATGTATGTGTAGCATGCTTTTAATGTAATTAGTCTCTTTTTTCATAGAAGTGGTCATCAGGTGTTCATGGTGTTCATTCTACAGGTACCAACTGAATGCCTTATATTTTCCAGCTACTGCCCTAGATACTGAAGACATAGGAGTGAACAAAACAGATTAGGTCTCTGCTTCAGAAAACTCAGGAATGTACAGCTACATAACCTCTTGTGTCATGACTGTTTTTCAGGCAAAACTTTCAAAGTGAATATCTCCTGAAAGTCATCCTATTTATTGCCCACTAATTTGGCTCTATTGAAAGCATCTGTTTTTTAACATAGCTAGATGTGCACCATAAATTTCTAACATAATTAGCTACAGGTACTTAGTTCAATTTTTTTTAAAAGTCTGTACTTTCTGGATCTAATTTCCCACTCTGTCAGGCAGAGTACTAAGAGTTGGGGCTATCATAGTAGACATGATAAACATGGTTCCTTCCCATGAAACTTATAGTCTGAAGATTTGGGAGAGTTTATTGATGATTCTTGTAAGATCACAGTAACTACCTAATTGGTAAATGCAACATCATTTGCTAATTAATTTCTATTTGGTCCCTATAGGGAATAAAAGAGATAGAGCTGGTTTATGAGTAAATGTGATATGATTTCATTATGCATCTATTTAGTTTGAGATGTCTAGTAGACATTTAGCTGGAGCTACCCAGTAGGCTGGTAAACATTTGAGTATGAAGGTTGAGAGAATGTTTTGAACTGGATGTAATGACTTGGGAATTCATTCAACAATTTTTTATTAAGCAGCTACTGTGTATTGGGTACTATGGTAGGCATTAGGGATACAGCAGGGAACAAAATAACACAAAGTCCCTAGTCTTGTGGAACTTAGATTCTCAGGGTTGGAGGGTTGGGTGGGGAACATCTAATTCATAAGATAAGTAAGTAACAGATATGTTAGTAAGAAGTACTGAGGAGAAAAAGCAAGGGGATATGAAGTATTTGAGGGGTATTTGTCCTTAACAAGGACAAGGTCAAATGTATGACCATGGGAATAAGTAGCTGATATAGTAAAGAGGAAGAATAGAATGGACAGACTGTATTTTGTAGGGATTGTAGGGCAAAGCTCAAGGGAGAAAGAAAATAAGAGTTGAAGGTAATGGTAAAAGAGTGATTCAGTTGATGAACTGTGGATACTGGATTAAATAGTGAAAGAAGAGAAACCTAAAAGGTACTGATTAATTGGTAGAAAATGGAAGGGTCAGGTAATTAGAGGTCCCAAGGAGGGTGAAGAATAGGAGACAGTTATGTTACAGAAACCAATATGAGAACTCAAGTTTAAGAAGAAGGGGGAATGGTCAACTGACGTCAGATGCTACAAAGGTAAGTACTGGAAAGAGTCCTTTGGATCTGACAATTTGAAGGACAGGACTAGGTGATTTTAATGAAAGTAGTCTCTGCAGTAGGAGAGGAGAGGGTGGAATTAGATTGTAGTGAATTATGGAGCATAAGAGGAGTAAGGACGTAGACAGGATGATTGACTAATATTTTAAAAAGTGAAGGAGAGATACAGTAATAGATAGTGGAAGACTAGTAATAGATAGGTAAAGGAAGGATTTTTAAGTTGAAGAGATGACTGGAGTACAATTATATGCTGAAGGGAAAAAGATATAGAAGACCAAGAATTATTGACAGAAGAGTCCCTGAGATGGGAATTCCCTGGCAGTCCCGTGGTTAGGGCTTGGTGCTTTCACTGCTGAGGGCCTGGGTTCGATCCTTGGTTGGGGAACTAAGAGCCCACAAGCTACACAGCATGGCCAAAAACACTTTTTTTAAAAAGGAAAAGAATCTCTGAGAAAAGTAGTAACAGGTTTCAGAGCACAGGTAGAAAGGTTAACCTTAGATAAGAAGAGCAACTTTAGAACTGAAAGAGGAGGAAGGAAATAAGGATGGATTAGATGAGTTTGTGGGATATGAAAGAAGAATATAATGAAGGTAGAGAAATTTAAGGAATTCTTACCTCGTTGATTAATTTGGTTTTCTTGGAAATGTTGGAGTTAAAGTCATTTAGAGACTGAAGGAGGGAGGATAGGGTATGATACTTTAAAAGAATGTAAATTTGAAATAGTATGAATGGAATTCATTTAGTCATTTATTTCAAAAACACTAACAGTGCCCACAATATACTGGGTACTGTCCTGTGTGCTAGCGATATAGCAATGAACAAGACAAAGTTCTTGCCCTAAAGATGCTTACATTCTAGTAGAGGAGTAGACAACAAACAAAGTGTCAAGTAGTACTATATGCCATGAAGAAAAATAAAATATGAAATTAGATTGTTGTCATTTTAAAGTATTTTATTCTTATCTGATCTTTTATGAGTAGGAAAGTAAAAGTATTGTTTAAAATGTTTTCTTTGGAAACACAATGCCTTTTTATAATGTAAGGGGTGATCATTCTTGTTTTATAGAAGTCTGCAGTACAATCAGAGTACTAGAATGAAAGAATGATTAGGTTTTTGTCTTAAGGAATTTAGAGAATTGATCCAAAAGTGAAATCATATTTTTTCTCCTGGATACAAATATTTTGATTATAATTTCTCTTACTAAAAATTATTATGTAATCATTCAGGCAGGAACATGATATTCTTTCCCAGGTTTTATTACTCATTCTTCAATCTGCCTACATAACTGCACTCTACACTCATTTGTGCTTACTATGTGTCAGGCATTTCCTAACCATAATATAGAAATTAATACATTTAATCCTCATAATAACCAACGAATTAGGTATTATTTTTATCCCCGTCTTACAGATAAGGAAACTGAGACCCAGAGAAATAAGTGTAGACTTCTGATCTGACTGCCTGGGTTTAAATTTCAACTCTAGTAAGAATGTTTCCCTCTAAGCCTCTGTGACTTTATATAAAATAATGTTATAGCAACCTCTTAGAATTATTGTGAGGAAAAAGTGACACAGTGCTTGTAAACATTCTAGAACTATGCTTACACATAATGAGCTCTCAAGTGTGGCTACTATTTTTTTCTTGTTTATATGTTTAGATTGTTTCCATGTTTCTAAATGAAAGTCTACTTTTTTATCATTTGCTAACTTTTCTTCAATCCTGGATCCTCAGTGTTATGTTTTCTTTTCCTGATATAGAAACTCTGGCGCACAGCCGAAGATGTCTATTAGCTTTACTGGCCCAGCAAAAGGAGCGCAAATGAAAGGAGGATATATTAGTGCAAACCAAAGCAGAATGTCTGTGTCAAAAACCATGGTGATTCTACCTGACCCAAAAACAGTAGAAAAAATGAATGTTTCCTCCACAAAGACAGCCACGCGGGTAATATTCTTTAGAATTCTGAGTTTTTTTTTGAAAACGACACTGGGAAGAACTTGATTGAGATGTTAAAGGTAGAAAGTATGCTGCTTTGAAACAATAACTTCTAATACAGGCATATCTCAGAGATATTGCAGGTTCAGTTCTAGACCACTCGAATAATACAAATATCGCAATAAAGTGGGTCACTTGAGTTTTTTTGGCTTCCCAGTGCATATAAAAATTATTACATTATACTGTAGTCTCTTAATTGTACAATAGCATTATGTTTAAAAATTCCAATGTACGTGACTTAATTAAAAAAACTTTATTGCCAAAAAGTGCTAACCATCCTCTGAGCCTTCAGCAAGTCATAGTAACATCAAAGATCACTGGTCACAGATTACCATAACAAATATAATAATAATGAAAAAGTTTGAAATATTGCGAGAATTACAAAAATGTGACACAGAGACTCAAAGTGAGCAAATGCTGTTGTAAAAAATGGTGTAAATAGACTTGCTGGATGCCAAGTTGTCACAAGCCTTCAATTTGTAAAAAACACAATATCTGTGAAGTGCAATAAATTGAAGCACAGTAAAATGAGGTATGCCTGTATTGATATATTGATTTAGTTAGAATCTTGCCATATAACATATCTTACAGCATAATATTAGCAGTTGGCTCCTATAATTCATTATTGGTAGTAAGAACATTAGAGTGGAATGAAGAAAGTCTACTCATGACCTTAAGAACTATTTAGTCAGCTCAGGCTGCTGTAATAAAGTACCATATACTGGGTGGCTTATAAACAAATTTATTTCTTATAGTTCTGGAGTCTGGAAGTCCAAGAGTAGGGTGACAAATGGTCAGGTACTGGTGAGGACCCTCTTCGAGGTTGCAGACTACCAACTTTTATTGTATCCTCACAAGGGGGAAAGAGATTTAGCTAGCTCCCTAGCCTCTTTTTGTAAAAACAGTAATCTCATTCATGAGGGCTTTACCTTCATGATCTAATTACCTCTCAAAAGTTCCACCTTCCAATACCATCTCACACTGGGATTAGTATTCCAGCATATGAATCTGGGGGGTACACAAACATTCAGTCCATAATAATTATATACATATTACGTACACATTATATGCATTACGTATATGTTTTACATATATATTTCATAGTATTAACAGCACTATGTAAAAGGTATAATGCATCATGACCAAGTGGGGATAATATATGCAAGGTTGTTCCAGTATTCAAAAGTCAGTACTTTCCCCCTTATTAGTAGACTGAAAAAAAATTCATGTGGTTATCACAACAGATAAAGAAAAAGCATTTGAAAAATTCGGTATCCAATGATTATAAAAATTAAAAATAAAATCTTTCAACTAACTTGAAAGAGAAAGGATTTCCTCAGGAGCGTTCTGTAAAACCTACAGTTAACATCATACTCAGTGATGAAAGGCTGAATGCTTTTCCCCTAAGATCAGGAACAAGACATGGATGCTCACTTTCATCACTTCTATTCAGCATAGTAGTGGGTGTCCTAGCCAGAGGACTTAGGCAAGAAAAAGAAATACAAGTCATTCAAACTAGAAAGGAAGAAGTAAAATTATCTCAGTTCACAGATGACATAATCTTATATGTACAAAACCCTAAAGATTCCACATTAAAAAAATTGTTAGAACTAATAAACAAATTCAGCAAGGTTGCAGGATAGAAAATTGACACACAAAAATCAATTGTTTCTATACAATAGCAATGAATAATTTAAGAAGAAATCAAGAAAAATAGTTTTGTTTGCAATAGCATCAAAAAGAATGAAATACTTAGAAATAAACTTAACTAAGGAGTTGAAGATATATATACTGATAACTATAAAGATTGCTGAAAGAAATGAAAGAAGACAATAATAAATAGGACAACATCCTTTGTTCATAGACTTAATATTGTTAAGATGTCAGTACTATGCAAAGCAATCTACAGATTCAATGCAATCCCTATCAAAATCCCAGTGACATTTTTTGCAGAAATAAAAAAAACCCATCCTAAAATTCATATGGACTATCAAGGGAGCCCAAATAGCCAAAACAATCTTGAAAAAGAACAAAGTTGGAGGTCTCACATGTCCTGATTTAAAAACTTTTTACATAGCTTCAGTAATCAACACAGTGTAGTACTGGCATAAAGACAGACATATAGGGACTTCTCTGATGGTGCAGTGGTTAAGAATCCGCCTGCCAATTCAGGGGACACAGGTTTGATCCCTGCTCTGGGCAGATCCCACATGCCGTGGAACAACTAAGCCCGTACACCACAACTACTGAGCCTGCACTCTACAGCCTGCGAGCCACACTACTGAAGCTTGTGTGCCTAGAGCCACAACAAGAGAAGCCACCGCAATGAGAAGCCCATACACCACAACGAAGAGTAGCCCCCGCTCAACACAACTAGAGAAAGCCCACGCACAGCAATGAAGACCCACCACAGCCGAAAAAGAAAGAAAGAAAGAAAGAAAAGACAGACATATAGGTCAATGAAATAATATAGAGCCCAGAAATAAACCCTCACAATAAGGATATCAAGACCATGCAATGGTGTCTTTTCAACAAAGGTGTTAAGAGAACTGGATATCTACATGCAAAAGAACGAAGTAGGACTCTTACCTTACACCATTTACAAAAATAACTCAAAATATCAAAAACCTAAAGGTAAGATCTAAAACTATAAAACTCTTAGAAGAAAATAAAAGGGAAAAACTTTTTGACATTGGATTTGGCAATGATTTCTTAGATATGATATCAAAAGCATATACAGCAAAAGAGAAAATAGATATATTGGACTACATCAAGCATTAGAAATTTCTGTGCATCAAGGGACACAACAACAGAGTGAAAGGCAGCCCATGGGATGAGGAAAATTGTCAGAAAATCATATATCTGATAACAAGTTAATATCCGGAATATATAAAGAACTGCAACTCAACAACAAACAGCCTAATTTTAAAAATGGACAAAGGACTTGAATAAATATTTTTCCAAAGAAGATATACAAATGGCTGACAGCACATGAAAAAATGCTCAACATCACACCAGTAATCATTAGGGAAATGTAGATCAGAACCACAGTAAGATACCAGCTCACACCAATTAGGATGACCACTATGAAAAACACACCAACAATAACAGAAAATAACGTATTGGTGAGGATATAGAGAAATCAGAACCTTTGTGCACTGTTGGTAGGATTGTAAAATGGTGCAGCTGCTATGGAAACAGTATTATTGTCCCACAAAAATTTTAAAATAGAATTACCATATCACCCAGCAATTCCATTTCTTGGTCTATACCTAAAAGAATTGAAAGCAGAGATTTGAACAAATATTTGTACAACGATTTTCATCACAGCATCATTCATAGTAGCTAAAAGGTGGAAGCAACCCAAGTTTCCATCAACAGATGAATGAATAAACAAAGTGTATGTGTGTATATACCTTTAAAAAGAAGGAAATTTCAACACATACTACAATATGGATGAACCTTGAAGATATTATACTACGTGAAATAAACCAGTCACAAAAGGACAAAGACTGTATGACTCTACTTATCTGAGATACTTAGAGTAGTCAGATTCATAGAGACAGAAAGTAAAATGGTGCTCACCAGGGAAAGAGAAAAAGGAATTATTGTTTAATGGTACAGAGTTGCAGTTTTGTGAGATTTTTGTTTTGTTTTGTTTTTGCGATATGTGGGCCTCTCACTGTTTTGGCCTCTCCCGTTGTGGAGCACAGGCTCCGGATGCGCAGGCTCAGTGGCCATGGCTCACGGGCCTAGCCACTCTGCGCCATGTGGGATTCCCGGACTGGGGCACGAACCCATGTCCCCTGCATCGGCAGGTGGACTCTCACCCACTGTGCCACCAGGGAAGCCGTTTGTGAGATTTTTAAAAAGAGTTCTGGAAATGGATGGTGGTGGTGACTGCACAGCAGTGTGAAAGTACTTAATGCCATGAACACTTCAATGTGGTTAAGATGAAAAATGTATGCATTTTACCATAATAACCCCCACTGATGAGCTCTACCTGGATGTGGCACACTGAGAATCCTGGGGCCTTCCCCTGGTCAATGAGATCATGTTCCATGTCAGGAGAAGCAAGCTGAGAAGACCTCAGGCTACTGCCCTATTCCCTCCATGGAGCACTCAACACCTAGAGTGAGGTTGTCACTCATGGAGAAGCTTACCATTGTCTCCACTGTCAACCTCAGAGATCTGGTGCAGAGATATTATCTGGGGAGAGAAGCAAGCTGTACAACAGATAGTTCCTTATATCTTCCATAAGGAACCAGCTTTATTTGCAACAGAGCGTGGAGAAGTTTAAACCTATGAACACCCTCAAAAACAGTGGACATAGTGGTAAAAGGCAATTGGGAGGAAATTAATTGATCTAACGAAGATACACCCTAGACTGTAGGCTAGCTAGTTTATAGGGAAACAGGGTATAAGGCAATTCCTCAGCAAGAGAAGCCTTCCTGTAGTGAGAATAAATATTGAACATTGGCATCAGAAACTTCCCTGGAAGGAGCCACAATTTGATTGGATTAGTCTGTAGAGAATTTGTGCCCCAGGGCATTGTTGAAAACAATAGAGCAATCAGCTGGCAACTAGTGAAGTTAACAGCTGAGTGTGGTCAGAGTAAGAGTGGAAGAGAGCCCTACCAGTAGCTCTGTCGTCGCAGGATGGTTGTGGGCATACCCAAAGCTGCACCTCCCTGAGGAGCAACATTAGCGTGTTAACAGGACTGCAGGGTAGGTGTTGGGAAGGGGCATATTAGTTTCCCAGGAGTGCCTTAACAAAGTACCCACAGCTGTATGACTTCAAACAATAGAAATTTATTGTCTCACACTTCTGGAGGCTAAAAGTCTGAAATCAAGGTGTTAGCAGGGGCATGCAGCTTCTGAATATGCTAGGGAAGTATCTGTTTCTCTCCTAGATTCTAATAACCCCAAACACTCCTTGGCTTGTAGATCCATCACTCTAATCCTCTATCTGTACATTATGTTCTCCCCATTATCTTCACAGTATCTTCCCTCTGTCTCTGTTCAAATTTCCCCCTTTTATAAAGACATCAGTCATATTGGATTATGGCTCACCCTAATGATCTCATCTTAACTTGGTTAAATCTGCAAAGGCCCTATTTCCATATTCGGAGGTACTGGAGGTTAGGACTTCAACATATCTTCTTTTCGGGGACACTGTTCAGCCTGCAATGGGAAAACAGACCTCACTAAAATAATCCAGGTTATCACTAAACAAAATATAAACAAGCAAATAGCAATAACAAGCTCTAGGGACGAGGTAGGTTCCAGTACCCAGAGTTGCTACAATATATTATCTAAAATCTCCGATTTCCAACAAAAAATTATGGAACATGTAAAGAAATAGGAAAGTATGACCCATACTCAAGAAAAAAGGCAACAGAAGCTGTCTGTGGGAGGAAGCAAATGTCAAATTTAACAGAAAGAGATTTAAAAGAAGCCATTATAAATAGCTTCATGGAATTACAGAAGCTATGCTTTAAAGAAGTAAAAGAAGGTATGCTCATGTTATATCAAGTATAAATAAAGAGACAGAAATTATAAAAAAGAACCAATGGAAATTCTGGAGCTGAAAAGTACAATAATTGAAACTTTAAAAATTCACTAGAGGAGCTCAACAATAGGTTTTAACTGACAGAAGCAAGAATTAGCAAACTAGAAGATAGATCAATAGAGATTATTCAAGCCAAACACAGAGTGGGAAAAAAAAGAATAAAGAGGGGCTTCCCTGGTGGCGCAGTGGTTGGGAGTCTGCCTGCCGATGCAGGGGACACGGGTTCGTGCCCCAGTCCGGGAAGATCCCACATGCCACAGAGCAGCTGGGCCCGTGAGCTGTGGCCACTGAGCCTGTGCGTCTGGAGCCTGTGCTCCCCAACGGGAGAGGCCACAGCAGTGAGAGGCCCGTGTACTGCAAAAAAAAAAAAAAGAATGAAGAAAAACGAATAGAGCCATCAAACACCATCAAACACACCAACATATGCATAATGGGAGTAACAGAAGGAGAAGAGAGACACAAAAGGAAAGGAAAAAATATTCAAAAAGGTAATGGCTGAAAACACCCCAAATTTAATGAAAAACAATATCCTACACATCCAGGAAGCTCAGTGAATTCCAAGAATGAATGAATGCAGACATATTATAGTAAAAATGCTGAAAGTCAAAGGCAAGAAGAAAATCTTAAAAGCAGCAGGAGAAAAACAGTGTGTATCACGTACAAAGGAACCTTAATAAGATTAACAGATAACTTTTCATCAGAAACAATGAGGCCAGAAGGCAGAGGAGAACAAATTTGAAGTTGTTAAAGAAAAAGCTCAACCAAGAATGTTGTATCCAGTAAAGCTATTATTCCAAAATGAAGATGAAATAGTCTCCAAGATAAACAAAAACTGAAAGAATTTATTGCTTGCAGACCCACATTATGAGAAATACTAAGGGAAGTTCTTCAGCTTGAAAACATGTAACCTCAGATGGTAATTCATATCCATACAAAGAACATCAGTAAACACAAATATGTAATTACAACAACTATTATATCATGTAATTAATGCAACTATTAGTGCACTTCCTCCTTCTTTCCCTCTTAACTGATTTGAAAAACGATTATATAAAATAACATGTATATAATGTATTATTGGATCTATGACACAGAAATGTAATATATGTGTTATGTATTTGGCAGTAATATCACAAAGGAGGTGGATGGGAACAAAGCTGTAATGTAAGCAAATGATGACAAAATGAAAAGTAATAATTATGGCTCTGTTTTCTTATATTTTGTAACAGTAATACATGTAATTTACATAAAAATAATACCACAAAAGGGGGAAATAGTGAACAGAGCTATATAGGAGTAATATTTCAATATATTACTGGAATTAAGCTAAAATAAATCCAAAGTTAATTTTGACAAGATGTGTATGTTAAACCCTAGAACAACCATCTAGAAAAACCTCAAAAATATAATGAAATGATCATTAAAAAATTAAAATGCTACCTTAGAAAATATTCACTCAATGCAGAAAAAAGTAATAAAGGATGAATAGAGGACAAAAAAGACATGAGACATATGGAACACATAAAGTAAGATGGGAGATATAAATCCAACTATATCAAGAAAACATTAAATGTAGATAGATTAAACAATCCAAACAAGGGGCATAGATTGTCAGACTGGCTTAAAAAACATGATCCAATGATTGGCTGTCTACAGGAGACACACATTAGTTTCAATATTAATTTCAGACCAATATCTCTTATGAATGTGGGTGCAAATATCCTGAACAAAATTCTAGCAAACCAAATCTAACATATAAAAAGAATTGTATGCCTGGAGTGCATTAGTTTGCTAAGGCTGCCATAACGTAATATCACAGACTGTATGGCCTAAACAGTGTCCTAATCTACTCTTCCTTTAGGGACACTAGTTATATTGGATTAGGACCCACCTTAATGGCCTCATTTTAACTTAATTATCTCTTTAATGTCCCTATCACTAAATACAGTCACATTTAGAGGTACTAGGGGTTAGGGGTTCAACATGTGAATTTTTTGGTGGGGAGAGACAATTCAGCCCATAAGTTACCAAGTGGGATTTATCCCAGGGATGCAAAGTACTTTAACATCTAAAAATCAATGTAATACATCTCATATCAGTAGAATAAAAAGCAATGATCACTAGATCCAGAAAAAGCACTTTTCAAAATTCAACATCCTTTCATGATAAAAACACTTAATAAACTAGGAGTAGAGGGACTTCCTCAACTTGATAAAGAACACTTATGAAAAATCCACTAATATCAACTCAATCATGCAACTGGGTGCTTTCCTTTTGACATCAGGAACAAGACAAAATTTTCTTGCCACTGTATTCAACATTGTACTGGAGGTTCTAGATAGGCAATTGGGGGGGGGAAAGGCAACCAAATTGGAAAGGAAAAGATAAATCTCTATTTGCAGATGACATAATGTTACATATAGAAACTCCTAAGAAATCTACTAAAAAATCTATTAAGACTATGGGATTCCCTGGCGGTCCAGTGGTTAGGACTCAGCGCTCTCACTGAGATGACCCGGGTCCAATGCCTGGTGGGGGAACTAAGATTCTGCAAGCCATGGCATGGCCAAAAAACCACAAAACAAACAAACAAAAAACAAAAGAAACTATTAAAACTAATGAATGGATTCTGTTAGGTTGCAGGATACATGATCAATATACAAATAAATTGTGTTTTTTATACTTGCAATAAACAATTTGAAAATTAAAACAATTTCACAATAACATCAAAAACAAATACTTAGGAATAAATTTAATAATAGAAGTGACATCATAAGCTCTGAAAACTGTAAAACATTACTGAATGAAATTAAAGATGATCTAAATAAATGGGAAAGCATCCAAAATTTATGAATTGGAAGACTTACCATTATAAGATGGTGATACTTCCCAATCTGTTCTATAGATTCAACACAGTCCTTATCAGAATCCCAGCAGACTTCCTTGTGCAAATTGACAATTGATTCTAAAATTCATATGGAATTGCTAGGAACCCAGAATAGCCAAAATAGTCCTGAAAAAGGAGACTAAAGTAGGCAGACTCACACTTCCCAATTTCAACATTTACTACAAAGCAACAGAAATCATGATAGTGTGGTACTGATTGGCACAAGGATAGGTATACAGATCAATGGAATAGAATTGAGAGTCCAGAAATAGACCTATTACATCTACGGTCAACTGATTTCTGATAAGCGTACCATGACCATTTAAGAGGGAAAGGATAGTCTTCAATAAATGGTGCTGGGATGACTGGATAGCCACATGCAAAAGAATAAAGTTGGACCCTTGCCTCACACCATATAAAAATTAAGTCAACATGAATCAAAGACATATGTAACAGTTAAAACTAAAAACTCACAGAAGAAAACGTGGTGGTAAACCTTCATGACCTTGGTTTGGCAAAGGATTCTCAGATATGACACAAAAAATATGAACAACAAAAGAAAAAAAGCCAGATGAATTGAACTTTACCAAAATTAAAAATGTTTGTGCTTCAAAGAACATAATAAAGTAAAAAGTCTACCCACAGAATGGAAGAAAATATTTGCAAATGATATATCTGTTAAGGGATTTGTATCAGGAATATATAAAGAATTACAACTCAATAATAAAAAGACAAAAAATCCAATTAAAAATTGGGCAAGGCTCATTTCTCCAAAGAAGGTATACAAATGGTCAAAAAGCACATGGAAAGATACTTGACATCACTAGTCATCATAGAAATGCAAATCAAAACCACAGTGTGATCTTTACTTCATACTCAGTAGGATGGCTAGAATCAAAAAGTCAGATGACAGGGCTTCCCTGGTGGCGCAGTGGTTGAGAGTCTGCCTGCCAATGCAGGAGACACGGGTTCGTGCCCTGGTCTGGGAGGATCCCACGTGCTGCGGAGCAACTGGGCCCGTGAGCCACCACTACTGAGCCTGCGCCCCGCAACGAGAGAGGCCGCGATAGTGAGAGGCCCGCGCACCGCGATGAGGAGTGGCCCCCGCTCGCCGCAGCTAGAGAAAGCCCTCGTGCAGAGGCGAAGATCCAACACAGCCAAAAATAAATAAAATTAATTAATTAATTAAAAAAAAAAAGTCAGATGACATGTGTTGGCAAGGATTTCAAGAAATCTTAATACTACTAATAGGAATGTAAAATGGTCCTGCCACTTTGGAAAACAGTCTGGTAGTAATTCAGGTGTTTAAACATACTGTTATCATATGACCTCACAATTCTACATCTAGATATATACACCCAAGAGAAATTAAGATATATTTCCAACCCAGAAACTTGTACATGAATGTTTATATCAGTATTATTCATAATAGCCAAAAAGTGGGAACAACCCAAATGTCCATCAGTGGACAGATGGCTAAACAAAATGTGGTATATTCATACAGTAGAATATTATTCAAACACAAAAAGGAATGAAGTACTGATGCATGCAACAACATGGATGAATCTTGAAACCATTATGCTAAATGAAACAAGCCAATCAAAATACCACACACTATGTGATGCCACTCACATGAAAGTCCAGAATAAGGAAATCTATAGAGACATGGAATACCTAAGTGGTTGCCTAGGACTGGGAGGAAGACAAGGGTTAGGGAGTCAGAGTTAAAGGATACAGAGTTTCTTCTTGAGGTGATAAAAAATTTCTAAGATTAACTGTGGTGATGGTTACTCATATTTGTGAATACACTCAAAACCACTGACTTGTACACTTTAAAAGCTATTTAAAAAGATAATTATGCAGATTGTGTGTAATTTTATGCCAATTTTAAATTTTGCAAAATTTGCAAATGAATATAAAATGGAAAGATTCCTTAAAAACTTACATTTTACCAAGAGACAAACAAAAATGAAAATTGGAAGGTATTAAAAAATTAATATGAGTAATTTAAAAATCTTTCTTCAAAGATAATTCCAGGCTCAGATGGTTTCACGATATATGCCAAACACATAAGGACAGAAACAGAACAAAAGAAATGGGTATACTCCAGAACTCATGTTATGAGGCTAGAAATATCTTGATATCAAAATCTGACTACAACAGGGGCTTCCCTGGTGGCGCAGTGGTTAAGAGTCCGCCTGCTGATGCAGGGGACACGGGTTCATGCCCCGGTCTGGGAAGATCCCGCATGCCGCGGAGCGGCGAGGCCCGTGAGCCATGGCTGCTGAGCCTGCGCGTCCGGATCCTGTGCTCCGCAATGGGAGAGGCCGCAGTGGTGAGAGGCCCACGTACCGAAAAAAAAAAAATCTGACTACAACAGTATGAGAAAGAAATATTACAAGTCAATCTCTCCAAACATAGATAGAGAAATCCTCAATAAAATGTTAACAAAATTCAATAACAATAAAAAGAGATAATAGATCATGAGGAGCTGCATTTATACCAAGAAATTAAGATTGGTTTAACATTTAAAAATCCATTAGTGTAATTCACCACATTCATATATAGCTTAAAGGAAAAAAGCATATGATCATCTCAATACATAAAGTGTTTGATATCAAAGATTAAAATTTTATTCATGATTTAAAATGTTATGAAACTGACAATCACAAGGACTTCCTTAATCTGATTTATAAAAGCCTACAGCACTGATCGTATTTAATGGTAAAGCATTCCTGAGAAGGATCCACTTCTAGCCAACATTCTTGGAAGTCTTAGCCGTTTCAGTATGGCAAGAAAAAGAAATGAAAAATGTAAGCATTGGAAAGAAAGAAACGAAACATTGAATATTTGTAAATGACACAATTATCTACATATAAAATTTTAAATCACCTATTAATAATTATCAAATTAATAAGAGTTTAGCAAGGTTATTGGATGTCAAAAAAACAACCAAGAACAATTATATTTTTATATACCAGCAACACACATTTCAAAAATTACATATTTTTCTAATGATACCATTTATAATAGCACTAAAATGTATTAAGTACTTGTGGATAAATATAACAAAGATGCACATACCTACACTGTAAAAACTATAAAGTTTTACTGGGAGACATTAAACAAGACCCAAACAAATGGAGAGATAGAACATGTTTATGCATAGAAAGAGTCAGTATTGTAAGTATATCAGTTATACCCAAATTTTGATTTATAGATTCTTTGCAATTTCAGTCAAAATCTCAGGTTTTTTTTTTCATTGTATTTTTTTCAGGAACTTGTCACGGTAAGTCTAAAATTTACATAAAGCTGCTGAAGCTGGGCTTCCCTGGTGGCGCAGTGGTTGAGAGTCCGCCTGCCGATGCAGGGGACATGGGTTCGTGCCCCGGTCCGGGAGGATCCCACATGCCGCAGAGCGGCTGGGCCCGTGAGCCATGGCCGCTGAGCCTGTGCGTCCAGAGCCTGTGCTCCGCAATGGGAGAGGCCACAGCAGTGAGAGGCCCGCATACCACAAAACAAACAAACAAACAAACAACCAAAAATCTGCTGAAGCTTAGGCATAACCGAGATACTCTTGAATAAGAACTTTGTGGAAAGACTTGCTCTCCTAGATACCAAGTTTTATATAAAGTGTAACATTAACAAAGGTATAGACAGCCTACAAGTGATTCAGGCACATATAAACACTTGTTTTATAATAAATGTGCACTAGAGAGTAATGGGGAAATAACAGGATTTTCAAAAATTCTTGTTGAGACAATTGGGTATTCACATGGAATAACAATATATTGGCTTCCTTCCTCATACTATACACAGAACTCAATTCCGGGTATATTATAGATCTAAACATGAAAAGCAAAAATATCTTCATAATTTCAGGATTGGGAATGGTTTCTTGGATGAGACATCTAAGGTGTAAACCATAAAGGAAAACATGATAAATTTGACTATGCGAAGATGAAGAACTTCTATTCATTAAAAGTTACTACAAGGAAAATTCAGCCATAGAGTGAAAGAAGACATTTTCAACACATAAAACAGAAAGGGTTCATAGTCAGAACATTTAATGAACTCTATCATCAATTTTAAAAAAGATGGAACTCAACAGAAAGGTGTACAAAGGACTTGTATGGGATATTTTCCTTCAAATAAAAGGAAGTCAAGATGGGAATAAGCACATGAAACGAAGTTCAATTTCATGAAAATTAAAGTCAAAATGAGATACATGTGTACCTATACCCATACTGGTTTAAATTTCTAAATCTGGCAGTGCTAGTTGTTGATGAGAATGTAGAGTAACAGCAACTGTCACAATGCTGGCAATCTTGAAAATTTTTACAATCAACTTGGGAAACAGTTTGGTGTTATCTAATCAGGTTGACTCATCAATTCCACACCTATATATCCCCTACAGAAATACATTTTCATGTTTAACAGTATGCTTTCACATTAATGTTTATTGAAACAGTTTTCATGATGGCCAAAAACTGGGAAACAATTCAATGTCTGTTAAAAGTAAAAGGGAGGGCTTCCCTGGTGGCGCAGTGGTTGAGAGTCCGCCTGCCGATGCAGGGGAGGAGGGTTCGCTCCGCGACGGGAGAGACCACGGCAGTGAGAAGCCCGCATACCGCAATTAAAAAAAAAAAAAGTAAAAGGGATAAATAAAATATGATATACTAATCCAACAGACTACAGTCACCAATAAATGAATGAACGATTATACATGCAACAACATGGAGAGATACATAAAAGCATACTGTTGAACAAAAGATGTCAGATAATTCCATTATAATATATGGCTATTTATATAAATTTTAAAAACAGGCAAAACTAAATTACGTTGATAAACTTGGTAAATATCAATACTAAGTGCTAACCAAAATCTGGAGCAACCAGAACTCTCATACTTTGTTGGTGGGAACCACTTGGGAAAACCTTTCAGCAGTATCTACCATATGTGAACATAGAAATAATCCAATAACCAGGAATTTCACACAGGTATACACCCAACATAAATTCATACAGTATAGTCAGCAAAACACATGTACAACCATCTTCTTAGTGGCATCATTTGTTTTTGTTTTTTAAAATTTATTTATTTATTTTTGGCTGCGTTGTGTCTTCATTGCTGCACGTAGGCTTTCTCTAGTTGTGGCGAGTGGGGACTACTCTTTGTTGCGGTGTGCAGGCTTCTCATTGCGGTGGCTTCTCTTGTTGCGAAGCACAGGCTCTAGGTGCGAGGGCTTCAGTAGTTATGGCACATGGGCTTAGTAGTTGTGGCTCACGGGCTGTAGAGCTCAGGCTCAGTAGTTGTGGCGCATGGGCTTAGTTGCTCGGCAGCATGTGGGATCTTCCTGGACCAGGGCTCGAACCCATGTCCCCTGCATTGGCAGGTGGATTCTTAACCACTGCACCACCAGGGAAGCCCAGTGGCATCATTTGTAATAGCCAAAAATTTGGAAACTACAGAAATGTCCATGAACAATAAAATAGATATATAAATTGTGGTATATTCACACAATGGAATATTGTACAACAATGAAAATGAACCATCTACAGCTATAGTTAACAATATGAAGGGCTCTCACAAATATAACATTGAAAAAAAGAAACCAGATACCAGGGGTATGTGCTTCATGATTCCATCAAAGTGGAGTTCAAAAGCAGGCAAAACTAATCCATGGAGTCAGTATAATCATTACCTTTGGTGGGAGATAGTGACTCTTATGGAAGGAACTTCTGAGATTCTGGTAATTTTCTATTTCTAAATCTGAATGCTAGGTACCTGGGTGTCTTCTGTTTATGAAAATTTATTAAGGTATGCATTTATATGTGCACATCTCTATGTATATTTTACTTCA
Source organism: Hyperoodon ampullatus (assembly GCF_949752795.1). Lineage (NCBI taxonomy): Eukaryota > Metazoa > Chordata > Mammalia > Artiodactyla > Ziphiidae > Hyperoodon > Hyperoodon ampullatus. The sequence goes on along the minus strand of NC_136915.1, from coordinate 58,610,123 downwards.
ATATAAGTAGTAAAAAGTAAATGCTATTGTTTAGGAATGCATACTTAATAAAACTTTAAAAAGAAGAAAGAAAATAATCACCAAAATCAAGTTAATGATATTCACTGGGGAGGAGGGAGAGGCAGTAAATCAGAAGAAGCAAAAGCCAGGGGAGCTGCTTGTGATCTAGGAGGGGCAAAGTCTCCTAGAGGTTCTATCAATGTTCTAATTTTTTACTTTAGTTATGATTATAAGAACATTTGCTTTGTATTATTTAACTCTATGGTTATGTTTTAATTATATTTCTGTATGTGTTAAATTTCATAATTAAAAATTAGCCAAAAACAAATAAGCCAAAAATGTGTAATAACTTGGCTAATGTTTATTAATAAAATGTTAAATGAAAAGTTGTGGTTTTTAAAGCTTATACATAAAAAATTAAATATACCAAAATATTAACCATCTGAATGAATTATCTTTCTACATTTTTGAATTTTCTCAAAATTAGTATATATTTCTTATATATAGGTAAAACATGAATAAGACTTTTTAAAAAGTGTATGCCTCAGTTAAGAAATTTTTTAAGCATAAAATCTTTTATCATTCAATTTTTCATGTTTGTCCTATCCTACAAACATTATATTTATCTTTTTTCTACTATTTTTATCTGTGTATTTTAGGACCTATTATTCAGAAGCCCTGTCTTTTTTACTTATTTTATTTTAAATAACTATTTTCTACAGGTGACTGATATACATGGAGTTGATGTTACTCCCAGACCTCTTTACCATCCAGATCCATATACTGGTACAGCAAAGCCAAATAAACTATTGACATCACAAGAAGGATCACGTACATCAGACTTTATAGCTTCCTATAGCCTTTATCAGAATACAATAAATCCTAGTATGTTAGGGCAGTTTACAAGGTAGTGTATACTATTCTATGATTCTTTTTTTATATCTTATGTATTTTCATTTAAGTCACATACGTAACTTAGATGTCAGTTGTCCCCAGTCTCCCAGCTCAGCTCTCTGATCCTAACGTGCCACCTCTGTGTTCCTCTCATGTTTTAACTAGATGTAGAGCTTGCATGTCAAGTGTTCCCCTACACTTACACCAAAACATTTGTGAAAAAATATACAGATTTTACTCAAGATTTCCTGAGGAACCAAAAGATGCAACCTAGCATCACAGACGTATTTCTTCAGTTTTCTTCAGTTTCTTTTATGCTGCAGTTTAGGAGCTTTCCTTTTTTCCCCTCCCTATTCTTCCATACAAATCCTTGTTCTCCTAGGGTTTGATTTCTCTCTTGTTTTATAACTTTTTTTGGTAAATGACATGTTTTGCATTTACATATATAGATACTTATATAATTGAAATTTTTTAGTGCTTCCAATAGAGAAATTCAGTCTTTGCCATAATAAAACAATACTCCTAAAACAATCTAAAGATTATGGGGAAATACTTTAGTGTGTAACTTTCAATCTGATAAATTAAAAGTTCCAGATGTTAACTAAGCACAAAATTTTAGGAGAAAATATGCTGCTCTAGAGTCTGCCTCCAAATTAGCATACAGAAGCCATGGGAGTTCTCTGAAAACAAAGGATATTCCAGTAAACTGAACCCAACCTTTTGGAGGGCAGTTGGAACTATAAATAGAAAGGAAAAAAGTATGTAATATCATGGAGTAATGTTAAGTTTCTATGTTTAAAGGAAATTATTTTTGGATTCTTCAGTGTATTGATTTCCCACGAAGTATATAAATTTTATTTTAAATTAAGTCTTGAGAGGACATTTATCAAATTGAATAAATTGCATTTAATATAGGATTTGAAAAATGAGCAGAAACCTGGTGAAAAATGAAGGGTAGAATATTCCAGGCTGAGGCCCTGAGGTAAGAGAGCTCCATAAGTCTGAGAAACTTAAAAAAAAAAGTGGGGGGAGAGAATATTGATAATGAAGATAAGATGGAGAGTCTCAGTAGGTAGGCTGTGTTTTGGATTTTTATCCTAAACATACTGTTGAGAATCCGTTGAAGGTCTTTAGGCATAGGTTTGACATGTTTTATTTCTAAAATATGACTTTTTACTTAAAGAACATTAAAAATCAACCCAATATTTAAAGAACTAGTTTATTTTTATCAACTTTGCTCATATGATTACAGTATATTTGATTTCTCAATCTGATAATATTTTCATTTATACATTTAATTGCCCATAAGGACATCTAAATAAATAATGTTGTTATTCACTATTAAAGGTCAGTTTTAGGAAGCAGTACAGTTTCTAAGTCAAGTACATCCACTACTGAATCAATGGTAGAAGACCTAGAAGAACCATCCTTTAAACGGGAAATGTTGGCTAGTTTTACAGGTAATGAAAATCCAATCTTTTATTTCAGTAACAGTTCATTATTTCTTTAGCAAATATGCTCATTATTTTTTGGGTGCTTGAGATAGAAGAACTATGGTAATCATTCCCAAATGCTGGCCTGTGCAGTAGCTACATGAGAATTACCAGGGTAATGTTTATATATTTTTAAAAATTCTCAAGGGACTTTTTTTTTTTTTTTTGGCGGTACGCGGGCCTCTCACTGTTGTGGCCTCTCCCATTGTGGAGCACAGGCTCCAGACGCGTGGGCTCAGCGGCCATGGCGCATGGGCCCAGCCGCTCTGTGGCATGTGGGATCTTCCTGGACCGGGGCACAAACCCATGTCCCCTGCATCGGCAGGCGAACTCTTAACCACTGCGCCACCAGGTAAGCCCTCAAGTGACTTTCTTGCACCACCAGCCTCAGTAATCACAGACCCGGTTTTTTTTTTTTTAATTAAAAAAAATTTATTTATTGATTTATTTATTTTTGGTTGCATTGAGTCTTCGTTGCTGTGTGAGGGTTTTCTCTAGTTGTCGCGAGCAGGGGCTACTCTTCATTGCGGTGCGTGGGCTTCTCATTTCTGTGGCTTCTCTTGTTGTGGAGCACGGGCTCTAGGTGTGTGGGCTCTAGACCACGGGCTCAGTAGTTGTGGCACGTGGGCTTAGTTGCTCCCTGGCATGTGGGATTTTCCCGGACCAGGGCTTGAACCTGTGTCCCCTGCATTGGCAGGTGGATTCTTAACCACTGCACCACCAGGGAAGTCCTACAGACCCTCTTTTAAAAGAGCTCAGCTTCTAACTCAGGAGACAAACAATTGTGATATACACTGTGATCAGTGCCATATTAAGACATATGCAGAATGTGATGGGAGTACTTACAAAGAAAAAATTAACTACTGTGAAGTGGAAAACAAAAAATGAGAGAACTTTCATAGAGAACATTATTGACTTTTGAATTTGGTTTCTAAAGATAATTAGTAATTTGTCAGGAGAACAAAAGGAGAGGCCCATTCCAGGCAGAGGATAAAACATGAGGTAATGCAAAGTATTATGCAAGTAAAGTTAAAAGAATGAGGAAATAATGGTTGACAAAAAGTTCTGGAAGAAGTGGGTACTTCCTTGAGGGTCAGGATGGCTTTTCCTCTAAGATGATAATGAGGATTAGTGAAAATATTAATAAGGTTGGAAAAGTGCTTGATGGACTCTTCTTTTTGGTGTTAGCATATGTAACAGAATGCTTCTGACAAGTAACAGAATACCCAACTACCATTTTTCCCACATTAAAAGAAGTTAAAGGTAGATAGCTTTTGGCTTTGCTTTTGTGGCTTAATTGTGTCAGAATCTGGATTGGAAACTCTGCTCTTCTCTTTTCGTAAGCCTTTTCTTCTTGTTTCTTGCCTCATGGTCTCATGATATGTGCCCCAGCTCTGGGTATTATATCCACGTTAAAAGCAGAAAGAAGGAGAAAGGCAGTAGCACCAGTCACATCTCCCTCATTTATCAGGAAAGTAAACGTTTTCCCAGAAGGTTTCCTTTTTCCTGTATATTTCTGTTTTTATCTCAGTGACCAGAACTGTGTCACATTGACACCACTAGCTTCAAGAGCGGCTGGAAAAGCCAAATATTTTATTTCTCAGCCTGTATTAATGGAAAGAGGCCAGGGAAGGGAGAAAGGCTTAGCAATGAAAACTTAAGCAATTAGCAATGTCTGTTGTAGGAAGACGCCCGTCCTCTCAGGAGGGGACAAAGAATTGAATTATTGTCATAAGCTCCCCCAGCAGTCTCTACATATATTCTTGCCACCCTCCAATTTGTTTTTCCAAACTGTATGCAGAACTGAACCTGCTCTCCTTCTTGGATGGGACACGAACACAGCCAAAATTCAGATTGGGACTTGAATCCACAGGATGGGACTTGAACCCATGGAATGGGACTCAAGCCCAGCCACACCTCAGACTGGGACTTGAACCTACAGTCCCTGACTTAGGAGGGGACTCAAATCCACTGTCTTTTAATTGAAGCTGCTCACCTGGTGTCAGGACTTACTCAAGCTCAGGTTCTTGTTTCTCCTTACAGAAAGAATTCAGCATGAGGCAAAGCGATAGGCAAAGAGTGAGTTTATTAGCATAGGATACTTGGGAGGGCTACAAGAGGGCAGGCAAGGGGGCACAGCCCTGAGAACAAAGAGGGTTACATCTTTATAATCAAAGAAGAAGTGGGGTGGGAAGAGAAGACCACCTTCTTTCTCAGTTTTGGGTAGACGTCAAGACTTAAATCATTAGTTCCTCCTTTGACCCTGTATGGTCTAATGGGGACAGTCATGACGCTATTTAAATATGTATATTAGCAGAAGGGTGTTGCCATATACTAATATATGGTAATTCATCTCAGGTTTTGGTATAATGTCCCCTTTCACCTACTTTCCTTCCTTTTTCACCTATATTTCTGTCTTGCAGAAATGCTACTCTTCAAGGACTACTAACTCCCTGACTTCATGTAACAAGATTCAGACCGCATATCTATTGTGTTTTAACAATGAGGGTTTGTGGCTTGAGTGTGCCTGGTGCTTGGATGCACCTGGTCTTTCATCAAGGTAGTGTAGGTTGTTGCTAGGTTACTAGATTCTTTTCTTGAGTGGTCAATAGTTTACAACAGTCTCCCCAAACTCCCTTAATATTCCCTTTCTATCTTTAATCCCCTAGTGGGATTTCTAAGCCAACAAATTATCCTACTGTATCCCTATTAGAATGATCTTTCAAAGAACACAATCTAATCACATTCTCCCTGCTTAAAGCCCTCCAATGGATTTGCACTCCTCTTAAGATAAAGAAGAAAATATTTATGTAATGATTTGCCTTGAGGTCTACCTCTATTTGTCTACATCAAAAACAAACAAACAAACAAACGTAACAAAACTTCACCTCCAGAAGCCTTGAAGAATAATATAGATGTTTATATCGTCTTGGCCTGCTGGTGAATTCTAACTACAAAGTCAGGTCTCTAAACTGAGTCACACCCAAACAATTCTACCTCTACCACCTGGTATATTACTATTTCTCAGTCTTGACTGCACATTAACATAATCTGGTATACCTTTTATTTTTTATTTTTATTTCTGGCTGCATTGGGTCTTCGTTGCTGCACGTGGGCTTTCTCTAGTTGTAGCGAGCAGGGCTATTCTTAGTTGCAGTGCGTGGGCTTCTCATTGCTGTGGCTTCTCGTTGCAGAGCACGCGCATGGCACCTAGTCGTGGTAGTCGTGGCATACAAGCTCAGTAGTTGTGGCTTGCAGGCTGTAGAGCACAGGCTCATTAGTTGTGGTGCATGAGCTTAGTTGCTCTGCGTCATGTGGGATCTTCCTGGACCAGGGCTCGAACCCATGTCCACTGCATTGGCAGGCGGATTCTTTTTTTTTAAAAACATCTTTATTGGGGTATAATTGCTTTACAGTGTTGTGTTAGTTTCTGCAGTGTAACAAAGTGAATCAGCTATATGAATACGTATATCCTCATATCACCTCCTTCTTGCATCTCCCTCCCACCCTCCTTATCCCACCCCTCTAGGTGGTCACAAAGCACCAAGCTGATCTCCCTGTTCCATGCGGCTGCTTCCCACTAGCAATCTATTTTACATTTGGTAGTGTATGTATGTCAGTGCTACTGTCTTACTTCGTCCCAGCTTACCCTTCCCCCTCCCCGTGTCCTCAAGTCCATTCTCTACTTCTGTGTCTTTTTTCCTGTCCTGGCAGGCGGATTTTTAACTACTGCGCCACCAGGGAAGTCCCCTATTAGGTTCTATCTACTGTAAGATCATTCATTTTTATAATTAGCATATCTGTGCCATAATGCTACTTTAAGGTATATGTAACTAAACCATAGATGAAGATCTGGTGGTCTTAAAGAAAGGAAGTTTAGAGAATCAAGAACCAAAATTTAGGGGCTTCCCTGGTGGTGCAGTGGTTGAGAGTCCGCCTGCCAGTGCAGGGGACACGGGTTCGTGCCCTGGTCCGGGAAGATCCCACATGCCGCGGAGTGGCTAGGCCCGTGAGCCATGGCCGCTGAGCCTGCGCGTCCGGAGAGGCCTGCGTACCACAAAAAAAAAAAAAAAAAAAGAAACAAAATTTCTAGTCTCAAAACTGCCAGTATTCCTATGTGACCTTAAACTTCTCACTTAGCCTCTCTGTTTCTCATTTTCTTCACTGATAAAACGAAAAGTTTGAACTAGATATATCTCCAGTTGTGTCCATATGGGTAATTCATTTACTTTTTCACTTACCTTATTTCTACCTTAGCTAGATTTAGTTATATAAATCATCTCTCCCTCATATTTTAAATTTATTGCATAAATAATAAAAATTAAAGAACATTTTTAAAAAGAAGAATCATCCAATACTATAAAGGATTAGCAATTAAAAATTTTACTTCCTCAGCTTCTCCATATGCATAAGTATTTTAATTGTTATAACCATAGCATGGGTTTTGTCCTGCATTATTCTGTCACTTTACATTTTATCACAAACATTTTCATATGTTTTTAATGTCATATTTAATTACTAGTTAATATTCATAGATGAGTATACTATTATTTAGCCATTCCAAGTGTTGATGATTGGTTTGTGAAATTAGTAGCTTGTATATTTTTTAGGTTATAAAGAGACTGTTTTTCTCAGGCTTTGGGCCTTCTTAAGGAGACTGAGCCTTAATCTCTGGAAAGTGTATACCCTTAAGTCTTGTTTTCCTAAAGCTTTTCAAGCTTTACCCATGTCAAAGCCTCATGGATCCCTGCTTCACATGCTGTTTTTAACAGAAAACATTGAACTCTGACCTATATACTGTGTCTTGGCTCTTTATTACCCATACAACCAAGTCCAAACTCTCTATCCCTGACACTCCATCCTCAGTGAAATTTTTCAAGAATCTTGGACTTCTGACAAGACTACAGGCTTGAGGCTAACCCTTTTCAATGTATGTTTTACATGGATATTGAGCCTCTTTTTCTCCTATATTTAACCACAACTTTCACTGGAGAGTCTTTTTAGCTCTTGGTGAAGATGATTAGAGGTGGGCTGTAATCTAAATCAAAAGTCAACCAATAAGAAGGACAAACAGAATAAAAGACTGTTGTAGATATAGACTAGAAATTAGCTTCAGGGCTTGGAGAAGGATTGCATATTATCTGGGAAATACACTTGCCCATATGTCTCTTGAGTTGTATCAATAGTTTTTCACCCCAATCTCCCTGTTAATATTATAGGATAGATGTAATGGGATGCCCTTGTAGTCATGACTACACATCTGAGATTGGAGTAGGCTTGATATATCAGCAACAGAGATGGTTTATGAGCCATAGGATCCAGTTTGGCTTCAGAGGGATTAAATAGACTACATCTCACAACATGACCTTTTCCTTGACCATGTAATGCCACCTGCAATGTATGACTCGTCATGGTATTTTGATGAAATGAAAATTAAAAATAACAATTAGTAAATGATTTTTATTAAGTCATGTATTTTAGATTTACGAGTTATTAGGGCAACACCTGGAAAAATTGTAACAAAAGAAGACCTGGAGAAGACTATAGAGATAATACTCACAGAGACAGAAACGATGAACTTTTTTAACCTACCAACAGTCATGGTTTCTGTAGAATCTGAAGAAGCTGAGAAAGTAAGGTATGTATTGTTCAGTTGTTTACATTGCTTTTGTAATTTAAATGCTAAATCAGAGGCCCTTATCCTTGTTTCTCTCTTTGGGGATTTCTGGATAAACACTGGTGGTATATGTGCCTGGTGAAATCGTATATAAAGTTACATATGTGCCTCATGAAATTACATGTAAAGTGTTTATGCTGTATGTTTTTCCTAGAAGAGGAACCATAGCTTTACCATATTCTTTAAAAAGTAGGTGAGCTACTAAGTTATATAATAAAAGAAATAAAGGAAGCTTCTAAGTCTCAGTATAGGTTTTAATGATTTTTTCTTTTATGCATATATGAATTATTTTCAAGTTAAAAAGAAATCACTGCCATTTTTTATATTTAAAACTTAAAAGGGAAAATATGTTATGGGGAAATGACTGAATTTACTATTGAGAGTAGATTTTCCATTTCTCTTTATTAATGAATATAAATGGATCATTAGTTTTTGCCTCATGTTATTTTGAAACTCTCTTGTTAGGCACATACACATTAAGGATTGTTATGTCTTTTTGGATACTTGACCCCTTTATCATTATGTAATGCCCCTCTTTATCTCTGATAATTTTCCTTGCTCTGAAGTCTGCTCTGTCTGAAATTAATACAGCTACATAAATATATTATTAATATAGTTGTTCAGATTAGTTTCTTCAAGTATAATTTGAACATGATTTATAGTACTAAAAAATTCATCACTAAAATAATTTTATGGTATTATTTTTATTCAGATATAAAATCTTGCAAAATTGTTTAGACTATATAATATAGTACAATTAGATCTCAAATAGCATACTTTTTTTTTGTTTTAACATCTTTATTGGAGTATAATTGTTTTACAATGGTGTATTAGTTTCTGCTTTATAACTCAAACAGCATAATTTTAAAGCTCATGAGACATAAGGGAAAGCTCCCAGGACCAGAAAAAGGAAAGGAAAAGAATAACAATGGGATAGATAAGTGATCTGAAATCATAGAGGGAGAGATTCTAGAAGCAAATGTTAATATTAGCACATGGATCTAGAGTCCACTAGTAAGTCTTGGGTCCCCCACAAATTGAGACAGCTGAAGAAGAGATTCTTATGTTAAACCAAGACCCTTACAAGGATCTCAGTTATCTCAAGTGGTCCCAGGTCAGTAGGGTCTCCTAGCTACTATCATAAGCAAATACAAATTTTCTCTGGAGGAAAGCGTATCCCATTTAAACTCTTAAGATTCATTCAGTTTGAGTTTAGTAAAAATACACCAAACCAATAAAGAAGTCATTATGAATGAGAATTTTAAAAATAACAAATCCTAGATCTAGATCCTGAGGACCATGGGTAATGATATTATCTAATATAAAGTATAAAATATATGTGAAATATTTAAATAAAAGATAGAGTTAAAACATCATTAACACTAAGAAACTATCAAAATGATTACTTATAATGCAAAATATTTAAAGAGAATTTTAAAATAAAGTATGTTTATATAATTGTTAAAATTAAAAAGTAAATATTGATTTAATCTTTGATATTAAATATTGATTTAATCTTTGATATTAAATAGATATTGATAATAGTCTAAAGGTCTAACATATACCTAATCAGTTCCAAAAGGGCAGAATAGAAAGAATGGACGAGAGTTACTATTCAAGGAGAGTAAGTAATTCCCCAAACTATTGAAAAACACCATTCCACAGAAATAGGAATAAATAAAAAGAAAGCCACACACACACAAACGGGACACATTGTACTCATACTCCAAAATACCAAATATTAAAAGAAGATTTTAAAAACAGAAGGAAAAAAAAATAAAGAACACATCATCTACAGAGAAACAAACCAATAGCATTATTAGGGATAAAGAGTGTGGTTTCATAATGATAGGAAGGTATAATAATTCTAAACTTGAAACTCCTAATAAAATAACCTCTTAATATATAAAGCAAAAATTGGAAACTTGATAAGTATCTTATTAAAGTAAGAGGTATGAATATACCTCTCTTAATTATTGATAAGTCAATCAGATAAAATTAGTATAGTTATAGAAAATTTGAGCAAATACATAATTTAATGGTCATATATAGAACTCTGAATTTAACAGTTAGAGGATACACACTCTTCTCAAGCACACATGGAACATTTACAAAAATCATCCATGTACAAGGCCATGAAGCAAGGTTTCAAAAATTTCAAAGTAGTGTCAGACAAACTAATTTCTCTGACCACAGTGGAATGAAGTTAAAAATTAATTACATAAATCTCAACTAAAACATAGATACATATTCACATATGTTTTTGGAAGTTAAAAAGCACATTTTGTAAATTCCTCATGAACCAAAGAAGAAATCATAATGGAAATCAAAGAAATACTCAGAACAAAACAATTATGAAAATAATACATACTGCGGGATGACACAAAAGTAGTACTTTGAGGGAAATTTATAACTTTATAATCAAAATTCATAAAGCCTATGTGGAGATAATGCTAGGATATTATTGGTGGGTACCGAAAGTTGTAGGGATGTTGGGGGATATAGTGTAAAAGAGTCCTTTGGAGGTGGTTTAATGCAGTTTTTCCCTAAGAAGTGTCTTAAACTTTCATTTCAATTTTTGGTGCAATCCACATTAAAGAAGGTAATTTTAAGAAAAAGCATAATATCAATAGAAAAAGATATGTGTGGTAAAGATTAATTTTTATTAATAAGTTGAGTATATATTACTTTTTATAGCCGGAGAAACAAGAACTATGAGACTCTTTGTCGAAATAGATTAGGCAATGACTTATATGTAGAAAGGATGATGCAGACTATTAATGGAGCACCAAAGAATAAACACGTTCAATGTGACAAAATCATGAAGGAAGACAAAGGTAATTTATGTTTTATTCTGCTTGCTAAATTACCATATTTTAATATATATTCTTTGAGTCTGTCAATTAACAAATCAATACTACAGTATATAAGGCAAAAATATAAATGATTTGACCAAATCACAACAATAACTGGGTGCTGTGATCTACAGCTTTCAGAATTTGACAATTAAGTTACAAGTAATAAATACAGATTTAGAAGGTTTGAATAACATAATTATCTTGATTTTTATACAAACTATATCATAGAACTTTGAATCCTTCAAATATTTATGAAACATTTATAGAAACTGATTGTTACTGTAACAAAGCATATCGACCATAACTAATACAATTTAAAACAGGCCAAGCACTATTTTAGGCTTTTCACATACAGGCATACCTGGGAGATATTGCAGGTTCGGTTCCAGACCACTCCAGGTAAGTGAATATCGCAATAAAGCTAGTCACGTGAATTTTTAAAATGTCCCAGCACATATAATATACTATAGTCTATTAAGTGTACAATAGCATTATATCTAAAAAACTAATGTATATGCATTAATTTAAAATACTTTATTGCTAAAAAAATGCTAACCATCATAGAGCCTTCAGTGAGTCATAATCTTTTTGTTATAGAGCATCTTGCCTTGATGTTGATGGCTGCTGACTGAACAGGGTGGTGGTTGCTGAAGATTGGGGTGGATGTAGAAAATTTTTAAAATAAGACAACAATGAAGTTTGCTACATTGATTGACTCTTCCTTTCATGAGTGATTTCTCTGTAGCATGTAATGCTGTTTGATAGCATTTTACTCATAGTAGAACTTCTTTCAAAATTGGACTCAGTCCTCTCAAACCCTGCCACTGCCTTGTCAACTAAGTTTATTTAATATTCTAAATCCTTTGATGTCATTTCAACAATCTTTACAGCATCTTCACCAAGAGTAAATTTCATCTCAAGAAACCACTTTCTTTGCTCATCCATAAGAAGCAGATTGCAGCAATTCATTCAGGCTCTACTTCTAATCCTAGTTCTCTTGCTATTTCTACCACATCTGTAGTTATTTCTACTAAAGTCTTGAACCCCTTAAAGTCATCCATGAGGGTTGGAATCAACTTCTTCCTAACTCCTGTTAATGTTTATATTTTGACCTCTTTCTATGAATCACGGATGTTCTTAATGGCATCTAGAATGATGAGTCCTTTCTAGAAGGTTTTCAAATTATTTTGCCCAGATCCATCACAGGAATCACTATCTATGACAGCTATAGCCTTCCAAAATGTATTTCTTAAATAATAAGACTTGAAAGTTAAAATGACTCCTTGATCCATGGGCTGCAGAATGGATATTGTGTTAGTAGGCATGAAAATAACATGAATCTCATGGTACATCTCCATCAGAGTTCTTGGGTGACCAGGTGCATTGTCAATGAGCAGTCATATTTTGAAAAGAATGTTTTTTTCTGTGTAGTAGATCTCAACAGTAGATTTATCATAATTATTAAGGGCTCTAGTATTTTCAGAATGGTAAATGAGCATTGGCTGCAACTCAAAGTCATCAGCTGCATTAGCTCCTAACTGAAAAGAGAGTCAGCCTGTCCTTTGAATCTTTGAAGCCAGAGATTGACTTCTCCTCTCTAGCTGTAACAATCCTGGATGGTGTCTTCTTCCAATACAAGGCTGTTTCATCTATATTGAAAATCTGTTGTTTAGCATAGCCACCTTTATGAATTATCTTAAGTAGGTCTTCTGGTTAACTTGCTATAGCTTCAACATCAGCTTATGCTGCTTCACCTTGCACTATTATGTTATGGAGATGGCTTCTTTCCTTAAACATCATGAACCAACCTCTGCTAGCTTCAGACACTTCTTCTGCAGCTTCCTCACCTCTCTCAGCCTTCATAGAATTGAAGGGAGTTAGGGTCTTGTTCTGGATTAGGCTTTGGCTTAAGGGAATGTTGTGGCTGGTTTTCATCTTCTACCCAGACCACTAAAACTTCCTCCTATCAGCAATAAGGCTGTTTTGCTTTCTTATCACTCGTGTTCACTAGAGTAGCACTTTTAATTTCCTTCAAGAACTTTTCCTTTTCATTCACAATTTGGCTGTTTGGTGCAAGAGGCCTAGCTTTGGGCCTCTCAGCTTTCAACATGCCTTCCTCATGGAACTTAATCATTTCTAGTTTTTGATTTAGAGTGAGATGTGTTATTCTTTCTTTCTCTTGAACACTTAGAGACCATTATAAGGTTATTAATTGGCCTAATTTCAATATTGTCATTTCTGAGGAGCTGGGGAGGCTTGAGGAGAAGGAGAGAGATGGGGGATGAGTCAGTCAGTGGAGCAGTTGGAACATAAACTACATTTATAGAATAAGTTCACTGTCTTATATTGACATGGTTCATGTTACCCCCAAACAATTACAATACTAACATCAAAGATCACTGATCACACCTCACCATAACAAATATAATAATGAAAAAGTTAAATACTGCAAGAATTATCAAAATGTGACATAGAGACATGAGGTGAGCAAATGCTGTTGGAAAAATGGCACCGACAGACTTGTTCAATGCAGGGTTGCCACAAACCTTCAATTTGGAAAAAATGCAATATCTGAAAAGAGCAGTAAATGAGGTATGCCTGTATATTAACTGATTTAATTCTCACAGCAACCCTATGAGGTAGGAGCTCTTACTAGTCCTCATTTTTTTTGGGGGGGCCACACCCCCATGGCTTGCAGGATCTTAGTTCCCCAACCAGGGATTGAACCTGGGCCATGGCAGTGAAAGTACCAAGTCCTAACCACTGGACCACCAGGGAACTCCCTATTCCTCATTTTATGGAAGAAGAAACAGGCAAAGAGATGTTAGCTAATTTGCCCAAGGTCACTCAGTTACTATGGTGGACAATGATACTCCCAGACAGTCTGGTTCTTGAACCTGTTCTCTTAACTACTACACTTACTATCTTTCAATGTTTATAAATTCACAACTCTGAGGACACTGCATTGCCAAACTTCTGAATGCTGTGGCCAAAAAGGTAATTAGAAGAAAGGTTATAATCTTAATGGCCTTTGTTACTCAGCAAAACCATAAGCTAATTCTTTAAAAAGATTAAAATAGACAAACTTCTAAGCAGGTGCTAAATCAAGAAAAGAGAAACTTACAATTAGTAAGAAAGCTTTGTGGCATCTTTACTTGCTCTTGTCCCACTCCCCTCCCCAGTAGAGTAGTGGTCTTAAAGGTAGAAGCCTGCCTTCCCAGTGTGAGACCCTGGCCCTTGGTTCCACAGGGAACAGAACAGACCTTATTCTCAAAGAATTTGGTTTGTATGTTTTAACCTGTCTAGGGGCTACCTGGAGGATTGACATAAGGCATTTGTGTTTTTTTGCCTAACCCAGAACTCTCTCAGGTGATAAGCATAATGCATTCTTCAAAAAACTGTAAGGCAGATGAACAACTCACTGCTACCTGAGGCAAAATAATGCAACTGAGTCAAACAAGAGACACACTGAAAGCCTGGAAGAAAAAACTGGGAGAGACTTTCTTTGGAAAATTAAGGTATTGAAAAAGGCTTGCATATACAGAGGAATTCAGAAAGTCATGCACATGCTTAGGGCAGGATGCATGCTCAGAAAAGACCTGAAAAGATCCTAAACTTTCACCTCTGGCTGATCTCTAGGCTCAGTACAAGCAGGAAGCGAAAGCTGTGGTATAGTTTTAAGCAGCCTGTGTAAGCATTGAAGGAATTCCCCAACATGGAGCCCATCTGCAAAGACTGGGAGGGTTTTTTTCCCCTTTTTTTCTTTTTTTCCTTTCTTTCTTTCCTTTTTTTCTTCTGAGTGGGAAGAAACCCAAGTGTTCAAGGAAATCTCTGTCAGGACACTAACTGACCAAAAGCTAAAAAACAAACACTTATGAGATGATATGTGACAAAAAATACAGACTTTACAAAAGTAGTTTAGCAAAATCACTTAGCAAACAAACAACTACCACTCACAGCAAACTATGATATCAAATCCTGAGGAAGAGAGTGATTTCCAGAAATACCACATATTATATTCAAAATGTTTAATTGTCAAAAAAAAAAAATTGCAAAGAATACAGAGGAAAAAGAAGGTATGGCTCTTTCAAAGAAGAAATGAACAGAAACTCTCCCTGAGGAAGTATAGACATTAAACTTACTAGGCAAAGGTTTTAGATCAATTGTATTAAAAAAAAAAAAGAGAGAGAAAAAAAAGCTAAAGGAAGCTATGGACAAAGAGATAAAATAAACCAAGAGAATGGTGTGTGAACAAATAAAAAATATCAATAAAGATAGAAATTATAAAAAGGAAAAAAACATAAATTCTGGAGTTAAAAGTACAATAACTGAAATGGAAAAACTCCCTAGAGTTTTCAGTAGCACATCTGAGCAGGCAAAAGAAAGAATCACCAGTTTTTAATAATAGGTCAGTTGAAATAATCCAGTCTGAGAAGCAGAAAGAAAAAATAATGAAGAAAAATGAACAGAGCCTAAAGGACCTGTGGGACTCCATCAAGTCACCAACATACATATAATGGAAATTTCAGAAAGAGGGAAGAAGAAAGAGATAAAGGGGCACAAAGAAAAGTTGAAGAAGTAGTGACCTAAATATTCCCAAATTTGATAAAAGACATAAATCTGCACCTCCGAGAAGCTAAATGAACTCCAAGAAAGATAAAAATAAAGAGATCCACACTGAGACATATTATAATCAAACAGTTGAAATACAAAGAGAAAATCTTGAAAGCAGCAAGAGAAAAGTAACTCATCATTTACAAAGGATCATCAATCAGATTACACTCAATTTTCAGCAGAAACCTGGAGGCTGGAAGCCAGTGGGATGATATACTTAAAGCACCAAAAGAAAAAACTGTCAACCAGGAATTCTATTTTCTTCAAATAATCCTCATGAAGGAGAAATTTAATTAAATAATTAAAACTGAATATATCCTCATGAAGGAGAAATTAAGATGTTCCTAGATAACTAAAAGCTAAGGGAATTCAGCACTAGTAGAACTGCCTTACAAGAAATGCTAACAGGAGTCCCTTCAGGCAGAAATGAAAGGATACTAGACAGTAACTCGAAGGCATATGAAGAAATAAAGAACACTGGTAAAGGTAACTACATAAGTCAATACAAAAGCCAATATTGTAATTTTGGTTTGAAACTTCTATTTTTTTTGCAATATGATTTAAAATAAATGCATTGAACAATAATTCTAAATCTATGCTAATGGGCATACAAAGCATAATTTGTGACAACATCAACTTAAAGTGGGTGGGATTTAGCTGTATAGGAGCAGTTTTTGTATATAATTGAAGTAAGGTAGTATTACTTCAAAATAGAATGTTAAAATTTTAAGAAATTAATTTTAATTCCCAAGGCAGTCACCAAGAAATAACTTAAAAATTACAGAAAAAAAGTTAGAGAGGAATAAAAATGATGCAGTATAAAAAAGATCAATTAAACATTAAAGAAAATGGTCATGGAGGATTTGAAGAACAAGAAAATTTAAGACATAAAGAAGACAGATTAAAAATGGCAGAAGCCCTTCCTAAACAGTAATTACTTTAAATAAATGGATTAAATACTCCAATTAAAGAGCAAAGGTTGGTAGGGTGGATTAAACAAAGATAACAAACATCAAAAAAACTGGAAGAAAAAAACCCATGATCCATCTATATGTTCTCTAACAAGAGACTCACTATTTTTTCCAGTTTTATTGAGAAATAATTGACATACATTAATGTATAAGTACAGCATGATGGTTTGATTTACCTATATTGTGAAAAGATTACCACAATAGGTTTAATTAACATCCATCATCTCATATAGATAAAATAAAAAGAAAAGTTGCAGAATATAAGATCAGCACACAAAATTCAGTTGTATTTCTATATATTACCTATGAACAATCCAAAAAGGAAATTAAGAAAGTAATTGTGTTTATAATAGCATCCTAAATAATAAAATACCTAGGAATAAATTTAACCAAGGAGACGAAAGACTTGTACACTGACACCTATAAAACATTGCTGAAAAGAATTAAAGGAGACCTAAGTAAATGGGAAATACATTCTGTGTTTATGGGTTGAAAGACTTAATGTTATTAAGATGTGAATACCACCCAAAATAATCCCAAAGACTATTTTGCAACAATACAAAAAAAGTCATCCTAAAATTTATATGGAATATCAAAGTATCCCCAAGTAGCCAAAACAATCTTGAAAAAGAAAAAAGTTAGAGAGCTCATACTTCCTGATTTGAAAACTTGCTATAAATTTATAGTGATCAAAATGGGTGGTACTAGCACAAAGATGGATATATAGACCAAAAGAATAGAATAGAGATCCCAGAAATAAACCCTCATATATATGGTTAAATGACTTTTGATAAAGGTGCCAAGACCATTAAATAGAGGTAAATAGTATTTTAAGCAACTGGTGCTGGGACAACTAGATAGCCACATGCAAAAGAATAAACTTGGATTCATATCATATACAAAAATTAACTCAAAGTGGATCAACGATTTAAGTGTAAGAGCCAAAATTATAAAACTCTTAGAAAAAAATTGGGGTAAATATTTTTGCCCTTTGCCTTGGTAATAGATTCTTAGATATGACACTAGAAGCATGGTGAACAAAAGAAAAAAATAGATTTATTGAGCTTCATCAAAATTAAAAACTGTGCATCAAATAACTATAAAAAAAGTGAAAGGACAATTTACATAATGGAAGAAAATATTTGCAAATCCTATCTCTGTTAAGGTCTACTATCCAGACTATAGAAGGAACTTTTATAATCCAAGAACAAAAAGACAATGCAATTAAAAAATGGGCATAGGACTTAAACAGACATTTTTCCAAAGAAAGAAAACAAATGGCCAACAAGCACAGGAAAAGGTGTTAAACACCATTAGTCATTAGAGAAATGCAAATCAAAACCACAATGAGATTAAGGACCTAAATGTAAGACCTGACACTACAAAACTCTTAGAGGAAACATAGGAAGAACACTGTGACATAAATCACAGCAAGATCTTTTTTGACCCACTTCCTAGAGTAATGGAAATAAAAACAAAAATAAACAAATGGGACCTAATGGAACTTAAAAGCTTTTGCACAGCAAAGGAAACCATAAACAAGATGAAAAGACAACCCTCAGAATGGGAGAAAATATTTGCAAGTGAAGCAACAAACAAAGGATTAATCTCCAAAATATACAAACAGCTCATGCAGCTCAATATCAAAAAAACAAATAACCCAATCAAAAAATAGGCAGAAGACCTAAATAGACATTTCTCCAAAGAAGACATACAGATGGCCAAGAGGCACATGAAAAGCAGCTCAGCATCACTAATTATTAGAAAAATGCAAATCAAAACTACAATGAGGTATCACCTCACACCAGTTAGAAATGGCATCATCAGAAAATCTACAATAAATGCTGAAGAGGGTGTGGAGAAGAGGAACCCTCTTGCACTGTTGGTGGGAATGTAAATTGATACAGCCACTATGGAGAACAGTATGGAGGTTCCTTAAAAAAATAAAAGTAGAATTACCATATGACCCAGCAATCCCACTACTAGGCATATACCCTGAGAAAACCATAATTCAAAAGGACACATGTACCCCAGTGTTCATTGCAATACTATTTACAATAGCCAGGACATGGAAACAACCCAAATGTCCATTGACATATGAATGGATAAAGATGTGGCACATATATACAATGGAGTATTACTCAGCCATAAAAAGGAACGAAATTGGGTCATTTGTAGAAATGTGGATGGACCTAGAGACTGTCATACAGAGTGAGGTGAGTCAGAAGGAGAAAAACAAATATCATATGTTAATGCGTATATGTGGAATCTAGAAAAACAGTACAGATGAACCGGTTTGCAAGGCATAAATAGAGACACAGATATAGAGAACAAACGTAGAGACACCAAGGGGGGAAACTGGGGTTGGGGGTGGGTGGGATGAATTGGAAGATTGGGATTGACATATAGACACTAATATGTACAAAATAGATTACTAATAAATATAATAAAAATGGAGGAATTCCATTAAAAAAATTGAATTAAAAAATTTTTTTAAGAACCCACAATGAGTTACTACTTCTCACACATTAAATGGCTATAATTAAAAAAACAAGTGTTGACAAAGAAGTTGAGAAATTGGAGTTCCCATACAGTGCTGTTGGGAATGTAAAATGGTACAGCTGCTGTGGAAAGCAGTTTGGTAGTTTCTCAAACAATTACACAGAATTGCCATATGACTCAGCAATTCCACTCTTAGGTATATATAATACCCCACAGAATGGAAAATAGGTACTCAAATATATGTACACACATGTTCATGGCAGCAATTTTTACCATAGTCAGAAAGTAGAAACAACTGAAATGTCCATCAATGGATGAATGGATAAACAAAATGTGCAAATACATGCAATGAAATATAATTCAATCACAAAAAGGAATCAAGTACATTCTCTGAGCAACTTCCCCTCTTCTACCCTGGAAGATGTCGGAAATTTCTTCTCTGGAGAGGACAAAATAGAGGCTCTTTAGCTGGGGAACACCAGGTACAGATCAAGACATGGGTACTTAACAAACAAACAAAACAAATGAACAAACAAACAGAAAACAAGCATACTGAATGCTACACACAGAGACTCCTCTGAAATCCTCTCCTCCGTCATGGAAGGCTTGTAGAATATAGGTAGCAAGACTCTTAACCAACCATTATCTGGATGTACCACAGTTAATTTATCCATTTACCTACTGAAGGGCATCTTGATTGTTTCAAATTTTGACAATTATCAGTAAAGCTGCTATAAATATCTGTGTACAGGTTTTTGTGTAGACATAAGTTTTTAACTCCTTTTGGTAAATATCCAAGAGTGCTATTGCTGGATTGTATGGCAACGGTATTTTTATTTTTGTAAGAAATAGCCATACTGTCTTGAAAGTGGCTGTACCATTTTGCATTCCCAGAAGCAATGATGAAGAGTTTCTGTGGTTCCACGTCCTCACCAGCATTTTGTGTTGTCAGTGTTCCAGATTTTGACCATTCTAATAGGTGAGTAGTGACAACTCTTTTTTTTTTTTTTTGAAACTCATTTTTATTTGTTTGTTTTTTGGTTTTCTGGCTGCATTGTCCGGCTTGAGGGATCCTAGTTCCCCAGCCAGGGATGGAACCCAGGCCCCAACAGTGAAAGCACCAAGTCCCAACCATTGAAGCACCAGGGAATTCCCCTCATTTTTGTTTTAATTTATACTTCCATTATGACATATGATGTGGAGCATATTTTTGTGTACTTACTTGCCATCTGTATGTCTTCTTTGATGAGGTGTGTTAAGCTTTTGGCCCATTTTAAAATTTGGTTGTTTGTTCTCTTATTGTTAAGGATCAAAAGATATTTGTATATTTTGGACAATAGCCCTTTTCCAGATGTATTTTTAGCAAATGTTTCCTTCCAATATGTGGCTTGTCTTGTTATTCTCTTGACATTTCTTTTTACAGAGCAGATATTTTTAATTTTAATGAAGTCCAGCTTATCTATTACTGCTTAATGGATTGTGCTTTTGCTGTTTCTAAAAAGTCATTGCCATACCCAAGGTCATCTAAATTTTCTCCTATGTTTTATTCTAGGAGTTTTCTAGTTTTGCTTTTACTTTTAAGTCTATAATGAGTTTTTAGTTAATTTTTCTGAAGGATGTAAGATCTGTGTATAGATTAATTTTTTTTTTTTTGCATTTGGATGTCCAGTTGTTCCAGCACCATTTGTTGAAAAGACTATCTTTGCTCCAGTTGTTTTTTCCATTCCTTTGACAGAGATCAATTGATTATATTAATGTGGGTTTATTTCTGAGTACTCTATTGTGTTCCATTCACACTGTCTTAATTACTGTAGCACTGTAGTAAGTCTTCAAGTTGAGTAGTGTCAGTCCTCTGACTTTGTTCTTTGTCTCCAGTATTGTGCTGGCTCTTCTGGATCTTTTGCCCCTTCACATAAACTTTAGAATCAGTTTGCTGATATGCACAAAATAACTTCTTGGGATTTTGATTGGGATTGCGTTGAATCTGTAGATCAAATTGGGAAGAACAGACATCATGACAATGCTGAGTCTTCCTATTAATAAACATGGAATCTTTCTCCATTTATTTCATTTGATTTTGTTCATCAGAGTTTAGTAGTTTTCCTCATAATAGATTTTGTACATATTTTGTTAGATTTATTACTGTTCCATTTTTGGGGTGCTAATGTAAATCATATTGTTTTAAATTTCAAATTCCTTTGTTCATTGTTGGTGTACAGGATAGAGATTGACTTTTGTGTAGTATTAACCTTGTACCCTGCAACCTTGCTGTAATCACTTACTAGTTCAGTAGTTTTTGTTAATTCTTTCAGATTTTCTATATAGATGATTATGTCATCCGAGAACAAAAACAGCTTTATTTCTTCCTTTCCAATCTGTATTTCTTTTATTTCCTTTTTCTTATCTTACTGCATTAGCTTGGACTTCCAGTAGGATGTTGAAAAGGAGTGATGAAAGGGGACATCCTTGCCTTGGTCCTGATCCTAGTGGAAAATCTAGTTTCTAGAAGAAAACCACTAAGTATGTTAACTGTAGGTTTTTATAGGTATTCTTTGTCAAGTTAAGTTCCTCCTCTATTCCTAAATTACTGAGAGTTTTTATCATGAACGAGTGTTGGATTTTGTCAAGTGCTTTTTCTGAATCCGTTGATATGATCTAGTCAGTTTTCTTCTTTGGCCTGTTGATGTGATGGATTACATCAATCAATTTTCCAATGTTGAACTAGGCTTTGTATACCTGGGATAAACTCCACTTAATTGTGGTGTATAATTCTCTTTAAATACTGCTGGATTTGATTGCTAATATTTTGTAGAGGATTTTTGCATCTGTGTTCATGAGAGTTATTGTTCTGCCATTTTTCTTTCTTATGGTGTTTTTGCCTGTTTTTGGTATTAGAGTAATGCTGGCCTCAAAGTATGAGTTAAGAAGTATTCCCTCTGTTTCTATCCTCTGAAATATATTGCAGGGAATAAGTGAAATTTTCTCCTTAAATTATTGGTAGAACTCAGTGGATCTATCTGGGCCTGGTGCTTTCAGTTTTGGAAGATTATTAATTATTGATTCAATTTCCTTAATTGATATAGGGCTGTACAGATTGTCTATTTCTTCTTGTGTGAGTTTTGGCAGATTGTGTCTTTCAAGGAATCGGACAATTTCATCAAGGTTATCAAATCTATTGGCATAGAGTTGTTCATAGTATTCCTTTGTTATCTTTTTAAAAAATAAATTTATTTTTTCATTTATTTATGGCTGCATTGGGTCTTTGTTGCTGTGTGCAGGCTTCCTCTAGTTGCGGTGAGTGGGGGCTGCTCTTCCTTGCAGTGCACGGGCTTCTCATTGCAGTGGCTTCTCTTGTTGTGGAGCATGGGCTCTAGGCGCATGGGCTTCCACAGTTGTGGCTCATGGGCTCTAGAGCGCAGGCTCAGTAGTTGTGGTGCACAGGCTTAGTTGCTCCACAGCATATGGATCATCCTGGACCAGGGAATGAACCCATGTCCCCTGCATTGGCAGGCAGATTCTTAACCACCAGGGAAGCCCTGCTCTAATACTTTATTATTTTATTATTTTTCATTGAGATATAATTGACATATAACATTAGTTTCAGGTGTACAACATATCAATTAGATGTTTGTATATATTGTGAAATGGATCATGATCATGATCATAAGTCTAGTTAACATTCATCCCTGTACATAGAAAAGTTTTTTCTTGTGATGAGTACTTTCAAGATCTACTCTCTTAGCAACTTCCAAATATACAAAACAGTATTATTAACTATAGTCACCACTCTGTACATTACACCCCCATGCCTTATTTATTTTATAGAAGGAAATTTGTACTTTTTAACCCCCTTCACCCATTTCACCCACCCCTCACTCCCTTGCCTCTGCCATTTACCAGTCTGTTCTCTGTGTCTGTGCTCTCTCTCTCTCTCTCTTTTTTAGATTCCACATATAAGTGAGATCATGAGGTATTTATCTTTTTCTGTCTGGCATATTTCATGTAGTATAATAATCTTAAGATCCATCCATGTTGTTGCAGATGGCAAGATTTCATTTTTTCATGGCTATATATTATTACATTATGTATATATACCACATCTTCTTTATCCATTCATCCCTCAAGGAACACCTAGGTTGCTTCCATATTTTGGCTATTGTACTAATTTTGCTATGAACATGGGGGTGCATATATCTTTTCAAATTAGTGTTTTCCTTTTCTTCGTATAAATACCTAGAAGTGGAATTGCTGGATGATATGGTAGTTCTATTTTTAATTTTTTGAGGAACCTCCATACTGCTTTTCATAGTGCTTACACCAATTCACATTCTCACCCATGGTGCATAAGTGTTCCCTTTTCTCCACATCCTTGCCAACAGTTATTTTTGTATTTTTGATAATAACCATTTTAACAGGCATGAGATGATATCTTATTGTGTTTTGATTTGCATTTCCCAGTTGGTTAGTGATGTTGAGCACCTTTCACGTACCTGTTGGCTATCTGCATGTCATCTTTGAAAAAAGTCTATTCAGGTCCTCTGCCCATTTTAAAAATTAGGTTGTTTGTTTTTAATGTTGAATTATATGAGTTTTATGTATATTTTAGATATTAACCCTTTATAAGATATATTGCTTGAAAATATCTTCTCCCATTCAGTAAGAGGCCTTTTCATTTTGTTGATAGTTTCCTTTGCTGTGCAAAACTTTTTAGTTTGATATACTAGTTCCATTTGTTTATTTTTGCTTTTGTTTCCCTTGCCTGAGGAGACATATCCAAAAAAGAATTACTAAGACCAGTGTCAAAGAGCATACTTTCTATGTTTTCTTCTAAGAGTTTTATGATTTCAGGTCTTACATTCAAGTCTTTAATCCATTTTGAGTTAATTTTTATGTATGGTGTAAAATAGTGATCTAGTTTCATTCTTTTGCCTGTGGTTGTTCAGTTTTTACAACACCATTTACTGAAGAGACATTTCTTTCCCCATTGTATATTCTTGGCCCTTTTGTTACAAATTAATTGACAATATATATGTGGGTTTATTTCTGAGCTCTCAATTTTGTTCCATTGATCTATGTGTCTGTTTTTATGTCAATAGCATACTGTTTTAATTACTATACTTTGTAATATAGTTTCTTTTTCTTTTTCTTTTTGGCTGTGTTGGGTCTTCATTGCTGCACGTGGGCTTTCTCTAGTTGCAGCCAGCAGGGGCTACTGTTTGTTGTGGTGTGCGGGCTTCTCGTTGTGGTGGCTTCTCTTGTTGTGGAGCACAGGCTGTAGGTGCGTGGGCTTCAGTAGTTATAGCATGTGGGCTCAGTAGTTGTGGCTCACGGGCTATAGAATGCGGGCTTAGTAGTTGTGGCACACGGGCTTAGTTGCTCCGTGGCATGTAGGGTCTTACTGGGCCAGGGATCCAACCCATGTCCCCTGCATTGGCAGGTGGATTCTTAACCACTGAGCCACCAGGGAAGTCCTGTAATATAGTTTCAAATCAGAGAGTGTGATGCCTCCAACTTTGTTCCTTGTTACACAAGATTGCTCTGGCTGTTTGGTTTTTCTTGTGGTTCCATACAAATTTAAGGACAATTGGTTCTATTTCTTTGAAAAATGTCATTGGAATTTCGATGGAGATTGCATTGAATCTGTGGAGTGCCTTGGGAAGTATGTACATTTAACAATACTGATTCGTGTAATTCATGAGCATGAAATATCCATTTATGGATATTTATTTGTGTCTTCCCATTTATTTGTGTCTTCTTCCATTACTTTCATTAATGTCTTGTGGTTTTCAATATAGAGGTCTTTCACCTTCTTGGTTAAATTTATTCCTAGGTGGTGTTTTTTTGGGGTGGGGGGATGCATTTGTGAATAAGATTTTTTTTCTTTATTTCTCTTTCGGATAGTTTGTTATTGGTGTATAGAAATGCAGCAGATTTTTGTGTATTGACTTTGTATCCTATAATTTACTGAATTACTTTATTTGTTCTAACAATTTTTTGATGGAGGCTTTAGGCTTTTCTGTATATAATATGTCATCTGCAAAGAGTGACAGTTTTACTTTTTTCTTTCCAATTTGTTTGCCTATTTCTTTTTCTTGCCTATTTTCTCCATCTAGGACTTCCAATATTATGTTGAATAAAAGTGGAAATTGTGGGCATCCTTGTCTTGTTCCTGATCTTAGAGGAAATGCTTACAGCTTTTTATTGTTGAGTATGATGCTAGATGTGGGCTTGTCATATATGGCCTTTAATATGTTGAGGTCTGTTCCCTCTATATCCACTTTGTTGACAGTTTTTATCATAAATGGATGTTGACTTTTGTCAAATGCTTTTTGTTCCCTATGATCATATAGTTTTATGCTTCATTTTGTTAATGTGCTATATCACACTGACTGATTTGGGGATAAAAACTTATGCTTGATCTCATTCTAAAGTTCAACATTTTTATTCTCTTTTCCCATCTTATGTTTTTGATGTCACATTTTATATCTTTTTATTTTATGTATTCATTGACTAATTATTGTCATCATAGCGATTTTTACTATTTTTTCTTTTAATCTTCATACTAGCTTAAAAGTGATAATCCACTACCTTACTATATATTTACCTTTTCAGTGAGACTTTTTCTTTCATATTTCCTTGTTACTAATTAGCATCCTTTCTTTTCAGCTTAAAGAAGTCCCTCTAGCATTGTTTTTCAAGAGGGTATTAAATCATTTATTGGTTACACATGATAAAGGATGATACACAAGCTTCATTCCCAACTATAACTTTACCTGGTACCATAATTCAATTTAGATATATTGCATAGGATGTGCCAAGAATCATATTAATAACCAAAAAAACTCCATGACTTTGCTTGGGTGACCCTTTTAAAGGTGAACTCCAGGTCACAATACAGTAACTGTCAGTTCAACTACACCAAGGTTTCTGAAGACAATGGCTTCTCCACCCAAGCAGGTTGTAAATAAATTTCACATGGAACCTGGCATCACCCTGAAGGAGTTCTAACTTCACACTTTTGGGGTAGTTTACCAAAATGGCTTCAGAGTAGACTAACTACTTTACATAGCACATTTTTAAAAGACACATTTATTCAGTGTCATGATCAGACTATTACATTTAGCAATCAACAACATGGGTGCAAAAAACAAAAAATCTACATTAAAACCCTTTGTTGGAATGCTTTATACTTTCCACAGAACAGAAACTAAACTAACCTGTTATACAATTAGTCATAAATACAGTTCTCGAGGTTTTTTTGCCCATACACATGAGTATTGTCTAAAACATGTCTTCTTTGTAGCACCGAGGCCCTGCCACCACTGTGCTTGGCTGAGTTCACAAATCTGTTGTAACCTGTAGCTTCCCTTTCACTTCTCTGGCTCTCCTCTCCTGCTAAGCTTTGTTTCCTGGCAGCAACTAAAACCTTCTGCCACTGCCATAGCTACTGATGCTGCTGGAACCACCATAGCCACCTTGGTTTCGTGGTTTGGCAAAGTATTGGCCCCTACCACCATAGGGCCCAGAACTTCTGCCTCCAAAGTTTCCTCCTTTCATGGGTTCAAAATTTGAAGATTGATTGTTATAATTGCCAAAATCATTGTAGCTTCCACCACCTCCAAAACTGCTTCCATCATTACCAAATCCAATAGAGCCATCCCCACTGCCACCATAGCCATCACCACATCTGCCACCAAAGCCACCTTGACCACTGATGTTTTCTCCATGACCAAAGCTGTCATTCCCTCCAAAACCCCCTCCACAACCACCACCAAAGTTTCCAGGACCACTTCGACCTCTTTGGCTGGATGAAGCACTAGCCACCTTTTGCTTAGATAGGGCTTTCCTTACTTCGCAGTTGTGGCCATGCACAGAGTGGTATTTCTTTTTTTTCTTTTTTTTTCTTTTTTTTTTTTTGCAGTACGCGGGCCTCTCACTGTTGTGGCCTCTCCCGTTGCGGAGCACAGGCTCCGGACGCGCAGGCTCAGTGGCCCAGCCACTCCGCGGCATGTGGTATCTTCCTGGACCAGCACACGAACCCGTGTCCCCTGTATCGGCAGGCAGACTCTCAACCACTGCGCCACCAGGGAAGCCCTGGTTTCCTCTTATTAGGAACCCTGGGCTTCCTGGGTCTGGATGTCTATTTCCTTCCCAAGGTTAGGGAAGTTTTCAGCCATTATGTCTTCAAATAAGATTTCTGTCTTTTTCTCCCTTCTTTCTCTTCTGTATTTTTCAGTCTTTGTTCTCTTTCCTTTTCAGTTTTGGAGGTTTCTGTTGAGATTTCTTCAAGCTCAGAGATTCTTTCCTCAGCAGTGTTCAGTGTACCAATAAGCCCATCAAAGGCATTCTTCTACAGTGTTTTTGGTTTCTCACTTTTCTTTTTGGTCCTTTTTTTTTTATGATTTCCATCTCTCTGCTTACATTGCCAATCTGTTCTTGCATTTTGTCTACTTTATCCGTTAGAGCCCCTAGCATATTCATCACAGTTGTTTTAAATTCCTGGTCTGATAACTCCAACATCCCTGCCATGTCTAGTTTTGATGCTTGCTCTACCTCTTCAAAACATTTTTTTATCTTTTAGTATGATTTGTAATTTTTTCTTTATAGACATACATGATGTATCAGGTAAAAGGAGCTGCTATAAATAGGCCTTTAGTATTGTGGTGGTAAGGTGTGGAGGAGGCAAGCATTTTAGTTCTTTGATTAGGTTTCAGCCTTTCAGTATACCTATTCCTGTGGACTATGAACTTCACAAATGTGTCTCAGTTTTTTTCCCCACCCTTAGGTAGGACAAGATGTCTCCAGTGTGCTGGTGCTGGGTATTTCCCTTCCTGCAGGTCAGTTAGGCTCTGAAAAGACCCTGGCAGGCTGTTCTCTGGTGAACTAGTTTATTCTGAGGGCAGGCATTTATTGTTAAGAACAGAGTGCTCTGGTATATTTCAGAATGGTTCCTTTTCCCCTTCCCCCACCAGAAGCATGAGGTATATATATATATTTTTTTCTCATACTCACTCTGGGAATCTGGTCCAGCTCCCGGAGATAAAGCTCACAAAATGCAGGGGCTTCCCTATGACTGGGTCCCTTAGAGTTTTTAACTCTCAGACTTGTCCACACTGAACCTGCACCAATTCATCGTTTACAGTTCAGGTTTTCCTACCCCAGAACTGGTTCCCACAGCAGTTTCTACTTCTGAGTCTCTGCTCCAGTAAACTGTGACTCTCCAATCTTAAAGGCAGCAGTTCTTTTCTCTGTGTCCTTACCTCTTTTTCAGATCCAGGAAGAGATGTTGATTTTTCAGTCTGTTTAATTTTTTACGTGTTGTTAGTACAGAATGGCAACTTCCAAGCCCCTTAACTGTGGAACTGGAAACTCAGTCCTATCTTCTTAACCTGAGGACAGAATGCTCAGGTAAATCTGCCCAGATCCTTCTCTGTATCTAGCTGGGTTTTACCATTCTTAATATAGTCCCTACTCTCCTTTCTAGTAGGTCTCCTTAGGGAAGTTGAGGAAACTCATTTCACTTCACAGACATGTTCTGTTTTACCATACTCCTAAGAGCAGCAGAGAAGTCATAGTGAACAGAAAACACAACGCAGCCCACTTACCCTGACCATGTTTTCAGTGGACATTCAGTGCCTAGCTTGTCAGGTGCTGTTAGTGGGTTAAGCTCTGTGTTTCCAAGGACTTACTCATGGTCTCACCCTATGATTTCCCTCTAAGTGTCTCTTATAAACTCTCAAAGAAGCTGAAGTCAGATTATGGCCCAGATAGTTCTGCTTGTCTTCTCTTGGGAGTCCTCATCTAATTGTCCGCATCTAATAGTGGTTTTGCTTTCTCCTTATGCATCTGTGTTAGTGTTTGCTATTCTGTTTTTTAAACTAGACAATGTATTATATAGGTATACATTGTTTGATGGTTGATGGGCTTGTTAGTTCCTTGGCAATCCCAGACTAATTTATGGACATCAAAGTGGTCTTGATGACCAAAGACAGACCCAAGCAGAGAAATGCAGGTGCTGATAGTTGGGAGATTGGCAATAAGAGGTGATGCAGAATGGATACAGGCAGGACCCCAATAGCATTTGCCACAGGAGAAAAAAACCTTAAAACAAAGCAAGAGAATGATCAATACAAAAGTTACGAAAAATGAATTCTTCTTTTGGAGGTAACTAGAAGGAAGGGGCCTATGATGGGAGAGTGTCCAGGGGGCTTCTAAGCACCTAAGGATGTTATATTTCTTATATTGGTTTGTGAGTACATGGTATTAATTCTCTCTTTACATTACACATATGTGTTATACACTCTTCTGTGAAGGTATATATTTCACAATAGAGGTTTTGTTAAAATAATGGGTATAGCACAGGGAACTCTACTCTGTAATGGCCTATATGCGAAAAGAATCTAAAAGACAATGGATATATGTATATGTATAACTGATTCACTTTGCTGTACACCTGAAACTAACACAACACTGTAAATAAACTATACTCCAATAAAAATTTTAAAAATAATGGTACAGGGCTTCCCTGCTGGCGTAGTGGTTGAGAGTCCGCCTGCCGATGCAGGGGACACGGGTTCGTGCCCCGGTCCGGATAGATCCCGCATGCTGCGGAGTGGCTGGGCCCGTGAGCCATGGCCACTGAGCCTGCACGTCCGGAGCCTGTGCTCCGCAATGGGAGAGGCCACAACAGTGAGAGGCCCGTGTACCGAAAAAAAAAAAAATAATAATGGTACAATTTATATTAAAGAATTTGATACAGACCAAGTAAGTATTGAGATTTAATGGATCAATAAAAAAGCATGTCTTCCTTGCCTGACTTTGGTTGAAATTGAAAGAGATTCAGGAGTCACAGAGATGCAAATAAAAGTAGTACCTTTATTACTGATGAAGTTAATTGAAAAATGTAGCCTTAAATCCATATCTAAGTGGTCTTGCTGTTTTTCTGCTCCAGAATAGATCTTACCAATAGTAATTGGCACAGCTAGAAAAGCACAGACCTCCTCTGCATGGGTGAGAACAGACCAGAATGCATGCTTTTTGCAAGTGAGCAGACTTAACAAAAGAATCCAGAAGTGGCTGAGCTGCAGTTCCTTCTCCTAAACTCTCCTATAGGATTAGCCATTTCTCTTTCCCTGGCAATTAGTGAATGAGGGACATAGAGAAGCCAGAAATGTCAATTTAGCTGAAGTTGCCTCTGTAAAGATTCACAAAAACTGAGGAAAAGTTTTCCCACCTAACAGTATACATACAATAATTTATTACAGAAGTGTCATTTCAAATAAATGGATAATTCAATAAATGTATTAGTGTTCCTGGCTAACTTTTGAAAATACAGTTAAATCCTAAAACTCGGTAGATTTCATAAAGACAGTTTGTTTTCTATGTATATTATACTACAATAAATATTCTTTTAAAAAAGTATGTGTGATATGAACTCATTTTTATTAAAAAATATGTATATATATTTGTTCATATACAAACATATATATATTTATGTCAATCTAGAAGGACATGCATGAAAATGTTAGCAGTTATTATTTCTAGGTGATGGAAATGTAAGTCTTACCTTTTCTTTTACAGTAAGCATGTCTTTTTACTCAACTAAAATAAAATTATTTTTCTATAAATGTTATGTGGGCAATTGTTACTCTTTTATAGTCTGAATTAAACTAGTAGATAGAAACAATGTTTTAAAACTTGCAACAACTATTTACACAATCGTACACTCAGAAATGCTCAAAACATACATATAGTAGGGAATACTTTTTTTTCTGATAGTAATTAAAATAAGATTTCTTTAATAGTGTATGGCAGTATAAAACTGGGAAGTCACACTCTATTTATCATTCTACCTTGTACATGATATTATTGCATGTACATAATATTTGTTTCTTAGGTTTTCTGTTTCTTAGGTTAATTAAATTTATTCCAGTGAACAAATGTAATGATGTTACCTAAACTAAAATTACCAATGAATGTTATTTGTTATCTTTAAAGAAGAAACAACTCTAAATCACTGTAACATCTTACATTGCTCATTTATAACTTGTATATTTATTTATGTAACATTATCTTATTAATGACCGTGTAACAATATATTTCTATATGCTCAACTTACTAAACTTTTAGTTAAAGGAAGAAAAAGAAGGTTAGGTAATTCAAAATTCAAACAAATAATTTCTTTCTAAGGTCTTTTACTTGTGACCATGGAAATTGTACCCTTTCCAATTCAGCAAAATATACTAGGTATTTATTTACTCTGTGCATGATTTTGTTAGATACTATCAAGATAAGTTCATTAAGATAGAAATGTTATTATGAGATGTGAATTAACATTCTTACTAATTGAAAACATTGTTAAATACCAGAGTTCCTTCATTCCACATCATGAAAATAAAAGTTCTAACAATGAATAGTTGCATTTATTAGATCTAGATCCTGTTTTGATTTGCAGGGAAAATAACTTTTTATTAAATCATTGTACTTTAACTGAAAGTTTAGTAAGGTTAGCATGTAGGAATATATCATTACCTGGTCACTGATAAAATAATTTATATATGAGAATTTCATTGTTATATCAGCAATAAAAGGGGTTGGGCACTTTTCATTTTTATATATTAAAGATAAATAACATTACGAATTTTTGTTTGGAGGCCATTGTTATATTTGCTAATTTGATTAAATATAGATAACTTAAACAAAAATTTAAGAAGGGAAGGTAATAACCGTACTAGTCTATAAATTTCCTGAGAACAGAGTCTGTCACTTTCCCAAGTACAATCTTTGCACATAAGTATATAGGAAATTTAACTTGATAAAAATGGAATTATATGATTACAAATAAAAAGTACTGTAGAATATAGCATGTTATATGTTAACCTTAAGTAAAGCACCTTAAAACCTTATTATAACATGGTTGTCCAGGGCCATATCAAGGCACACCTATACTGACAGACTAATGAGATTATGTGGCACCAGTTTGGGATAAAGAGAGGAAGGCATGGGGATCAGAATAGACGGTGAGGATTATTTGCAGCTATTACTAAAACATTAAGGTATTTGTAGATGCTAAAAGTGTAATGGCTAAGGATCTCTTAAGGTGTCCTCTTGATTTATTTCTTTTTCATCGTTATCTACTTCCTGCCATTGTTGGAAAACAATAGTATTTTTTCCCTGAACAATAGATTTTCTTATCTTAGATTTTGCTATAACTCATTATATATAAGCTAAAATATTAGAATTTGGTTCAAAATAATTTTTACCTTTCTGTTTCTTTGTTTAGGCATAATGTCCACTGCTTGGGATTTGTACGATTCTTATAATGCTATGGAGCTTTCATCTTTACCAGTAAAAAGATCTACAGTTGATTCAAGTAGTAAAGCAAGCATACCTTCTAAAGACTGGGACCAAAGGCTGCCAGGGAGTAATTTAGAAAAAAGTAAGATTTCATTTATTTCAGTTTTTTAAAAAATTGGGGTAAAATTGGTATATAACATTATATTAGTTTCAAGTGTACAACATAATAATTCAATCTTTGTATACACTACAAAGTGATCACCACAATGTCTAGTGACTGTCACCCTATAATTAACCCACCCCCTTTACCCATTTCACCTACCCCCCAACCTCCTTCCCCTCTAACAACCATGAATCTGTTCTCTGCATTTATGAGTTTTGTTTTGTTTTGTTTTTTACATTCCACATATGAGTGAAATCATATGGTATTTGTCTTTCTCTCTCTGATTTATTTCACTTAACATAATACCCTGCATTTCCCTGATAATTAGTGATGTTGAACATCTCATGTACCATTTGGGAAAAAATGTCTGTTTTGCTTATCTGTCCATTTTTAATCAGATTTTTTTTCTTTGCTATTGAGTTCTTTGAGTTCTTTATATATTTTGGATTAACCCCTTATCAGATATATGGTTTGCAAATATTTTCTCCTATTCAGTAGGTTGTCTTTTCATTTTGTTGATGGTTTCCTTTGCTATGCAGAAGCTTTTCAGTTTGATGTAGTACCACTTGTTTACTTTTGCTTTGGTTGCTTTTGCTTTGGAGTCAGATCTAAAAAATCAATGCCAAGACCAATGTCAAGAAGCTTATTGTCTATGTTTTCTTCTAGGAGATTTATGTTTTTAGGTCTTATGTTTCAAGTCTTTAATCCATTTTGAGTTAATTTTTACGTTTGGTGTAAAATAGTAATCTAGTATCATTCTTTTGCTTGTGGCTGTCTAGTTCTCCCCACACCATTTATTGAAGAGACTATCCTTTCCCCATTGTATATTCTTGGCTCCTTTGTCATAAATAATTGACAATATTTGTGTGCATTTATTTCTGTGCTCTCTATTCTGTTTCATTGATCTATGAGTCTGTTTTTATGTCAATACCATGCTGTTCTGATTACTAGTGTTTTGTAGTATAGTTTGAAATTAGGGAGTGTGTACCTCCAGCTTAGTTCTTCTTTCTCAAGATTGCTTAGACTATTCACTGTCTTTTGTGGTTCCACACAAATTTCTGAATTATTTGTTCTAGTTCTGTGAAACCTGCCATTGGAATTTTGATAGGGACTGCATTGAATCTGTAGACTGCTTTGGGTCACATGAACATTTTAACAATGTTAATTCTTCCAATCCATGAGCATGGACTACCTTTCCATTTATTTGTATCTTTTAAAATTTCTTTTATTAGTGTCTTGTTATTTCAGATTTTTTGGAATGATGTTTTCATGTGACATTTTAAATAAATTCTTTTGTAGTAGTTACAATATTTTCTTTCTGGTGGAACATGAAAAATACAACTTTTACTTAGAAATAGCATTGTTACTCTTTCACAGTCTTGAACTTTGAACTGAAAATTTTATTTTTTCTTCGATACCTGTCAAGAGTTTCAAAGATTGTATCTTTCTCTGTCGCTTCTTTACTTGCTCTTAAGCTCTTTTTCATACACGTAGTTTCCACAGTTTTCTCTCTCTCTTTCTATACGTTAGATAACTTGTAAGAAAAAGAAAATATGCAAGCTCTGTGACAACATAAAATGGAGATACGTTAACAACAATGGCTTTTAACTGGGGACAATTTTACCTTTCCTAGGGGACACTTGGCAATATATGGAGACATTTTTGGTTGTCATGACTATGATGACATTTTGGGTAGATGTCAAGGATACTGCTAAAATTTCATCAATTCACCAAACAGCCCCACAACAAAAAAAATTATCTGGCCAAAATGTCATTAGTACCAAGGCTTGGAAATCCTGCATTACAAATTTAACTTTTAGTATGTTAAGTTTTAAGATTAAATGTTATAATTAAAACCAACACAAAATTGTAATTCTCCAGATATACTGCTATGAACGAATTTTTACAAAGTTCAGTTATAAGAAGTTTGTTAAGTTCCACTTCTGATTATTTTGTGATTATATAATTTTTCTCTCCATATTCTGAACTTCTGAGTCTTTTTCTTCTAGAACGATATTACTACATTTAAGGGATGGTCTTTACTTCAGACTAACTATATCCTGGCAAAGTTTTGTAAAGTTTTGGTAAATTTTCATAAATTGAACTCAAATATTTCTACTCTCACTAATTTTGACCCAAAGACAAATGTAATATTTAAAAATAGTAAATCAGGGGCTTCCCTGGTGGTGCAGTGGTTGAGAGTCCACCTGCCAGTGCAGGGGACATGGGTTCGTGCCCCGGTACGGGAAGATCCCACATGCCGCAGAGCGGCTGGGCCTGTGAGCCATGGCTGCTGAGCCTGCGTGTCCAGAGCCTGTGCTCCGCAACAGGAGAGGCCACAACAGTGAGAGGCTGACGTACCGCAAAAAATAAAAATAAAAAATAAAAAAATAAAAAAAGTAAATCAGTAAATATTTTGAAAAGCCAAGTTTAAAAAGAATTGGTAATTTTCAGAAAACAATAACCTTATTTATAATGACTACATACCCTTCAGAGATACAGATTCATTGAACTTATCACCTTATAACTTGCTCTATCATTGTTTCTCAAGTTTAATGTTAAAAATGTCTAAACTTTAGATGTGTTACCTATATCCTTTTGGTTTTTTTAAAATGATATTTACGGTATGTAGACTATATCCATATTTTACTGAAAGTTATTTATAATAAACACCAGTTCGTTTTCTCAGAGGAAAGTGAAGGGGAAGAATGAATCATTAGTAACCACTAAAGAAACATTATTTTTTGTTTTTTAAGTATTAATGTCCATACAGTAGGTTTGCTTTTAGAAGATTCCAAAAATTGCTAGGAAAAAAAATCAATCTTAGACTAAAAATTACATGGGACTTCAAAGTATATTATCCCATCCCCATTAAAGCCATTTATCCACAAAAAAGTGTTAGTGGAAGGTCCTACAAGGAAAATGTAGCAAATTGTGGGTCTTTTATTTCATGTGTGTATGGGTGTGCTTTTAAAAGCAAAAAGGGATAATATAATTATATACAATAACTACAATAGAAAGTGAAAATAAATTTTATTTTATTATTATGGCCAGTTAGTGGAATAGGAGACCCCAGAACTAGGAAAAGGGAGAAAATAAAACATAGAAAAATGTATGCAACAGAGCCAAATGATCAGATTTATTGAGAATTAAAGTAATTCAGATAAAAACTAGGACTAGGTCACCTCTAAGGTCCTTTTTGACTCTGAGATTTTGTAATGTAAACACAAAGAGAAGAAAGTTAAATATGATCCATATTGCTTTAAGAAGTATTTCTATTCCATTTAAACTTTGAATATATGGGTTCTATTTTAACCTCTGTTATCATATTCAAGGGAAAAAGAGACCCATAGTTTTCGTTTTTGAAAGTGTATAAGGCCATAGCTCAGTTCACAGAGAAAAAATATTTTCTCTTAAGGGATTTTTTTTTCTTTTGCAGTAGGGTTTTAGATTTTAAAAAATGAGTAAGCATTTTAAGCAAAGGTTTATAGAAAAGTTGAGCAGATAGTAATGAGAGATTCATATAACTCCATCTCTGTCCCAACTCCACACAAAATTTCTCCTATTTCGAACATCTTGCATTAATGTAGTACATTTGTTACAATTCATAAACCCATATTAATATATTATTATTCATAGTTTACATTACAGTTTAATCCTTGTGCTGTACTGATCTATGAATTTTGACAAATGCATAATGACATATTTCCACTATTACAGTTTTACATGGAATAATTTCACTGACCTAAATTTCTCCTGTGCTCCACCTGTTCTATCATTCCTCCTTCCCTATACCCCTGGCCACCACTGATCTTTTTATTGTCTCTGTATTTTTGCCTTTTCCAAAATATCATATAGTTGGAATTGTATAATATACAACCTTTTCAGACTGGCTGCTTTCACTAAACAATATGCATTTAAGATTTTTCTATGTCTTATCATGACAGCTCATTTATTTTTATCACTGAATAATATTACATTGTATGGATGTACCACTGTTTGTTTATCTATTACTTTATTGAAAGATATTTTGGTTGCTTCTAGTTTTTGGTGATTTTAAATAAAGCAGCTATAAACATTCATGTGTTGGTTTTTTGTGTGGATATGTTTTCAACTCATTTGGGTAAATACCTAGGAGTATGTTTGCTGGATCATATAGTGAGAGTATACTTAGCTTTTTAAGAAACTATGAAACTGTCTTCAAAAGTGGTTGTACCATTTTACATTGCCACAAGCAATGAATGAGTATTCCTGTTGCTCTCATTCTTGGAAATATTTGATATTGTTACTTTTTTTGGATTTTTAGCTATTCTTTTTAAAATTT
The DNA here is from genome assembly GCF_949752795.1 of Hyperoodon ampullatus. Lineage (NCBI taxonomy): Eukaryota > Metazoa > Chordata > Mammalia > Artiodactyla > Ziphiidae > Hyperoodon > Hyperoodon ampullatus. The sequence continues at coordinate 58,573,331 of NC_136915.1, read as the reverse complement.
ATTGACATATAATGGATACAATATTATATTAGGTTCTGTTTTACAACATACTGATTCAACATTTAAATACATTATGAAATAATCACCAGGATATGTTCAGTAACCATCTGTCATCATACAAAGTTATTACAGTATTATAAGCTATACTCCTTATGCTGTATATTACTTCCTTGTGACTTATTTTATAACTGGAAGTTTGTACCTCTTAATCCCTTTTACCTGTTTCACCCAACCACCCACACTCATTTCCTCTGCAACCACCTGTTTGTTCTCTGTATCTATGTCTATTTCTGGTTTTTGTTGTTTATTTATTTTGGTTTTTTGATTCTACATGTAAGTGAAATCATACAATATTTGTCTTTATCTGACTTATTTCACTTAGGAAAATACCCTCTATATTCATCCATGTTGTTGCAAGTGGCAAGATTTCATTCTTTTCTATGGTTTGGTATTATTCCATTATATATATACCATATCTCCTTTTTCCATTTATCTATCAATGAACACTTAGGTTGTTTCCATATCTTTGCTATTGTAAATAATGCTGCTATGAATATTGGAGTGCATGTATCTTTTCAAATTAATGTTTTCATTTTCTTCAGATATATACCAAGCAGTGGGATTGTTGGATCATATGGTAATTCTATTTTTAGTTTTTTGAGGAATCTTCATACTGTTTTGCATAGTGGATGTACCAACTTACATTCCCACCAACAGTGCAAGAGGTTCTTTTTTCTCTACATCCTTGCTGACACTTGTTATTTATTGTCTTTTCTTTCTTTCTTTCTTTTTTTTTTTGGCTGCGTTGGGTCTTCATTGCTACATGAAGCCTTTCTCTATTTCCAGCGAGCGGGAGCTACTCTTCGTTGCGGTGCATGGGCTTTTCCTTGTTGTGGCCTGTCTTGTGGTGGAGCAGGGGCTCTAGGTGTGTGGGCTTCAGCAGTTGCAGCACGTGGGCTCATTGGTTGTGGTTCATGACTTAGTTGCTCGGCAGAACGTGGGATCCTCCTGGACAAGGGATCAAACCCCTGTCCCCTGCACTGGCAGGTGGATTCTTAACCACTGTGCCACCAGGGAAGTCATTATTTTTTATGTTAGCCATTCTGATAGGTTTGAAGTGATATCTCATTGTAGTTTTGAATTGCATTTCCCTGATCATTAGTGACGTTGTGCATCTTTTCATGTGTCTGTTGGCCATCTGTATGTCTTCTTTGGAAAAATACCTATTTAGGTCCTCTGCCCATTTTCTAATCTGATTATTTGGTTTCTTGATATTGAGATGTATGTGTTCTTTATATATTTTGAATATTAACCCTTTATCAGATACATGATTTGTAAATGTCTTCTCTTGTTCGGTAGATTGCCTTTTCATTTTGTTGATAGTGTGCTTTTCTGTGCAAAAGCTTTTGAAATTGATGTAGCCTCATTTGTTTATTTTTGCTTTTGTTGCCCTTGCCTGAGGTGACAGATCCAAAAATATATTACTAAGACTTATGTCAAAGAGTTTACTGTCTGTGTTTTTTTCTAGGAGTTTTATGGTTTCAGGTTTTACATTCAGGTCTTTAATCCATTTTGAGTTTATTTTGTATATGGTTTAATAAAGTGGAGCAGTTTCAGTCTTTTGCATGTAGCTTTCTGGTTTTTCTAACACCATTTATTGAAGAGACTGACTTTTTCTCATTGTATATTCTTGCCTCCCTTGTCATAGATTAATTGATCATATAAGTGTGGGTATATGTCTAGACTCTCTATTCTGTTCCATTGATCTATGGTGTCTGTTTTATGTCAGTACCATACTATCTTGATTTCTTTAGCTTTGGAATATAGCTTGAAATCAGGGTGCATGATACCTCCAGCTTTGTCCTTCTTTCTCAAGATTGCTTTGGCTCTTTGGGGTCTTTTGTGTTTCCATACAAAATTTAGAATTATTTGTTCTATTTTTGTGAAACATGTCATTGCAATTTTGATAGGGATTGCACTGAATGTGGAGATTGCCTTGGGCTGTATGGATATTTTAACAGTATTAATTCTTCCAATCCATGTGCAAGGTATATCTATCCATTAATTTGCGTTGACTTCAATTTCTTTAATCAATGTCTTACAGTTTTCAGAATATAGTTCTTTTACCTCTTTTGTTAAAGTTATTCCTAGGTGTTTTATTCTTTTGGATACAGTTGTAAATAGAATTGTTTTCTTAATTTACCTCTGATAGATTATTAGTGTATAGAAATGCAACAGATTTCTGTATATTAATTTTTAATATTTATTTATTTATTTTTGGCTGTGTTGGATCTTCGTTGCTGTGCAGGGGTTTTCTCTAGGTGCAGTGAGCAGGGGCTACTCTTTGTTGCAGTACGTGGGCTTCTCATTGCGATATGCCGGCTTCTCATCATGATACGCAGGCTTCTCATTGTGATGGCTTCTCTTGTTGTGGAGCACGGGCTCTAGGTGTGCGGACTTCAGCAGTTGTAGCATGCAGGTTCAGTAGTTGTGGCACATGGGTTTAGTTGCTCTGCGACATGTGGATTATTCCCGGATGAGGGCTCGAACCCATGTCCCTTGCCTTGGCAGGTGGATTCTTAACCCTTGCACCACGAGGGAAGTCCCTACATTAATTTTTATGCTGAAACTCTACTGAATTCACTTATTAGTTCTAATACTTTTTAGGTGGAGTCTTCAAGGTTTTCTGTATATAGTATCAGGTCATCTGTAAACAGTGACAGTTTTACTTTTTTCTTTCCAATTTAAATACCTTTTCTTTCTTTTTCTTGTCAAATTGCTGTGGCTAGGACTTCCAATACTATGGGTTCTTTTTTGTTGTTGTTATTGTTTTTTAACATCTTTATTGGAGTATAATTACTTTACAATAACGTGTTAGTTTCTGCTTTATAACACAGTGAATCAGCTATACATATATATATATCCCTATATCTCCTCCCTCTTGCATCTCCCTCCCATCCTCCCTATCCCACACCTCTAGGTGGTCACAAAGCATGGAGCTGATCTCCCTGTGCTATGAAGCTGCTTCCCACTAGCTATCTATTTTACATTTGGTAGTGTATATATGTCCATTCCACTCTCTCACTTCATCCCAGCTTACCCATCCCACTGCCCATGTCCGCAAGTCCATTCTCTATGTCTGCATCTTTATTCCTGTCCTGCCCCTAGGCTCTTCACAACCTTTTTTTTTTTTAGATTCTATATATATGTGTTAGCATATGGTATTTGTTTATCTCTTTCTGACTTACTTCACTCTGTATGACAGACTCTAGGTCCATCCACCTCACTACAAATACTCGATTTCGTTTCTTTTTATGGCTGAGTGATATTCCATTGTATATATGGGCCACATCATCTTTATACATTCATCTATCGAAGAACACTTAGGTTGCTTCCATGTCCTGGCTATTGTATATAGAGCTGCAATGAACATTGCGGTACATGTCTCTTTTTGAATTATGGTTTTCTCAGGGTATATGCCCAGTAGTGGGATTGCTGGGTCATATGGTAGTTCTATTTTTAGTTTTTTAAGAAGCTCCATACTGTTCTCCATAGCGGCTGTACCAATTTACATTCCCACCAACAGTGCAAGAAGGTTCCCTTTTCTCCACACGCTCTCCAGCATTTACTGTTTGTAGATTTTTTGATGATGGCCATTCTGACAGGTGTCAGGTGATACCTCATTGTAGTTTTGATTTGCATTTCTCTAATGATTAGTGATATTGAGCATCCTTTCATGTGTTTGTTGGCAATCTGTATATCTGCTTTGGAGAAATGTCTGTTTAGGTCTTCTGCCCATTTTTGGATTGGGTTGTTTGTTTTTTTGATATTGAGCTGCATGAGCTGCTTGTAAATTTTGGAGATTAATCCTTTGTCAGTTGCTTCATTTGCAAATATTTTCTCCCATTCTGAGGGTTGTCTTTTGGTCTTGCTTATGGTTTCCTTTGCTGTGCAAAAGCTTTTAAGTTTCATTAGGTCCCATTTGTTTATTTTTGTTTTTATTTCCATTTCTCTAGGAGGTGGGTCAAAAAGGATCTTGCTGTGATTTATGTCATAGAGTGTTCTGCCTATGTTTTCTTCTAAGAGTTTAATAGTGTCTGGCCTCATATTTAGGTCTTTAATCCATTTTGTGCTTATTTTTGTGTATGGTGTTAGGGAGTGTTCTAATTTCATTATTTTACATGTAGCTGTCCAGTTTTCCCAGCACCACTTATTGAAGAGGCTGTCTTTTCTCCATTGTATATTCTTACCTCTTTTATCAAAAATAAGGTTACCATATGAGTGTGGGTTTATTTCTGGGCTTTCTATCCTGTTCCATTGATCTGTATTTCTGTTTTTGTGCCCGTACCATACTGTCTTGATTACTGCATCTTTGTAGTATAGTCTGAAGTCAGGGAGCCTGATTCCTCCAGCTCCCTTTTTCTTTCTCTAGATTGCATTGGCTATTCGGGGTCTTTTGTGTTTCCATATAAATTGTGAAATTTTTTGTTCCATTTCTGTGAAATATGCCATTGGTAGTTGGATAGGGATTGCATTGAATCTGTAGATTGCTTTGGGTAGGATAGTCGTTTTCACTGCGTTGATTCTTCCAATGCAGGAACATGGTGTATCTCTCCATCTGTTTGTGTCATCTTTAATTTCTTTCTTTAGTGTCTTACAGCTTTCTGCATACAGGTCTTTTGTCTCCTTAGGTAGGTTTATTCCTAGCTATTTTATTCTTTTTGTTGCAGTGGTAAATGGAAGTATTTCCTTGATTTCTCTTTCAGAGTTTTCGTCATTAGTGTATAGGAATGCAAGAGATTTCTGTGCATTAATTTTGTATCCTGCTACTTTACAAATTCATTGATTAACTCTAGTAGTTTTCTGGTAGCATCTTTAAGATTCTCTATGTATAGTATCATGTCATCTGCAAACAGTGACTGCTTTACTTCTTGTTTTCCAATTTGGATTCCTTTTATTTCTTTTTCTTCTCTGATTGCTGTGTCTAAAACTTCCCAAACTGTGTTGAATAATAGTGGTGAGAGTGGACAGCCTTGTCTTGTTCCTGATCTTAGTGGAAATGGTTTCAGTTTTTCGCCAATGAGAATGATGTTGGTTGTGGGTTTATCATTTATGCCTTTATTATGTTGAGGTAAGTTCCCTCTATGCCTACTTTCTGGAGGTTTTTTATCATAAATGGGTGTTGAATTTTGTCGAAAGCTTTTTCTGCATCTATTGAGACAATTATATGGTTTTTCTCCTTCAATTTGTTAATATGGTGTATCACGTTGATTGATTTGCATATATTGAAGAATCCTTGCATTCCTGGGATAAACCCCACTTGATCATGGTGTATGATCCTTTTAATGTGCTCTTGGATTCTGTTTGCTAGTATTTTGTTGAGGATATTTGCATCTATGTTCATCAGTGATATTGGCCTGTAGCTTTCTTTCCTTGTGACATCTTTGTCTGGTTGTGGTATCAGGGTGATGGTGGCCTCATAGAATGAGGTTGGGTGTGTTCCTGCCTCTGCTATATTTTGGAAGAGTTTGAGAAGGATAGGTGTTAGCTCTTCTCTAAATGTTTGATAGAATTCACCCGTGAAGCCATCTGGTCTTGGCCTTCTGTTTGTTGGAAGGTTTTTAATCAAAGTCTCAATTTCAGTGCTTGTGATTGATCTGTTTACATTTTATATTTCTTCCTGGTTCAGTCTCAGAAGCTTGTGCTTTTCTAAGAATTTGTCCATTTCTTCCAAGTTGTCCATTTTATTGGCATATAGTTTCTTGTAGCAATCTCTCATGATCCTTTGTATTTCTGCAGTGTCAGTTGTTACTTCTCCTTTTTAATTTCTAATTCTATTAAAGGGTCTTCTCCCTTTTTTTCTTGATGAGTCTGGCTAATGGTTTATCAATCTTGTTTATCTTCTCAAGGAACCACCTTTTCATTTCATTGATCTGTGCTATTGTTTTTTTCATTTCTTTTTCATTTATTTCTGATCTGATCTTTATGATTCCTTTTCTTCTGCTAAGTTTGGGTTTTTTTGTTCTTCTTTCTCTAATTGCTTTAGGTGTAAGTTTAGGTTGTTTATTTGGGATGTCTCTTGTTTCTTGAGATAAGATTGTACAGCTATAAACTTCCCTCTTAGAACTGGTTTTGCTGCATCCCATAGGTTTTGGGTCATCGTGTTTTCATTGTCATTTGTTTCTAGGTATTTTTTCATTTCCTCTTTAATTTTTTAAGTGATCTCTTGGTTATTTAGTAGTGTATTGTTTAGCCTCCATGTTTTTGTATTTTTTACAGATTTTATCCTGTAATTGATATCTAGTCTCATAGTGCTGCAGTCGGAAAAGATGCTTGATACAATTTCAATTTTCTTAGATTTACCAAGACTTGATTTGTGTCCCAAGATCTGATCTATCCTGGAGAATGTTCCATGAGCACTTGAGAAGAAAATGTATTCTGTTTTCTTTGGATGGATTGTCATATAAATATCAGTTAAGTCCCTCTTGTTTAATATATCATTTAAAGCTTGTGTCTCCTTATTTATTTTCATTTTGGATGATCTGTTCATTGGTGAAAGTGGGGTGCTAAAGTCCCCTACTATGGTTGTGTCACTGTTGATTTCCCCTTTTGTGGCTGTTAGCATTTGCCTTATGTATGCTCCTATGTTGGGCGCATAAATATTTATAATTGTTTTATCTTCTTCTTGGATTGATCCCTTGATCATTGTCATGTCCTTCTTTGTCTCTTGTAATAGTCTTTATTTTGAAGTCTATTTTGTCTGATATGAGAATTGCTACTCCAGCTTTCTCTTGATTTCCATTTGCATGGAATATCTTTTTCCATCCCCTCTCTTTCAGTCTGTATGTGTCCCTAAGTCTGAAGTGGGTCTCTTGTAGACAGCATATATATGGGTCTTGTTTTTGTATCCATTCAGCCAGCCTATACTTTTTGGTTGGAGCATTTAATCTGTTTATATTTAAGGTAGTTATCAATCTGTATGTTCCTATTACCATTTTCTTAATTGTTTTGGGTTTGTTACTGTAAGTTTTTTCCTTGTGTTTCCTGCCTAGAGACTTTCCTTTAGCATCTGTTTTAAAGGTGGTTTGGTGGTGCTGAATTCTCTTAGCATTTGCTTGTCTGTAAAGGTTTTAATTTCTGCATCAAATGTTAATGAGATCCTTGCTGAGTAGAGTAATCTTGGGTGTAGGTTTTTTCTGTTTCATCACTTTAAATATGTCCTGCCATTCCCTTCTGGCTTGCAGAGTTTCAGCTGAAATATCAACTGTTAACTTTATGGGGATTCCCTTGTATGTTATTTGTTGTTTTTCCCTTGCTGTCTGTAATATTTTTTCTTTGTATTTAAATTTTGAAAGCTTGATTAATTTGTGTCTTAGCGTGTTTCTCCTTGGATTTATCCTGTATGGGACTCTCTGTGCTTCCTGGAGTTGATTGACTTTTTTCTTTCCCATATTAGAAATTTCAACTATAATCTCTTCAAATATTTTCTCAGATCCTTTCTTTTTCTCTTTTTCTTCTGGGACCCCTATTATTTGAATGTTGGTGCATTTAGTGTTGTCCCAGAGGTCTCTGAAACTGTTCTCAATTCTTTTCATTCTTTTTTCTTCATTCTGCTCTGCAGTAGTTATTTCCACTATTTTATCTTCCAGGTCACTTATCTGTTCTTCTGCCTTATTTATTCTGCTATTGATTTCTTCTAGAGAATTTTTAATTTCATTTATTGTGTTGTTCATCATTGTTTGCTCTGTAGTTCTTCTAGTCCCTTGTTAAACATTTCTTGTATTTTCTCCATTCTATTTCCCAGATTTTGGATCATCTTTACTATCATTAGTCTGAATTCGTTTTCATGTAGACTGCCGATTTCTTCTTCATTTGTTTGGTCTGGTGGGTTTTTATCTTTCTCCTTCATCTGCTGTGTGTTTCTCTGTCTTCTCATTTTGCTTAACTTACTGTTTTTGGGGTCTCCTTTTTGCAGGCTGCAAGTTCGTATTTCACGTTGTTTTTGGTGTCTGCCCCCAGTGGGTAAGGTTGGTTCAGTGGGTTGTGTAGGCTTCCTGGTGGAGGGGACTGGTGCCTGTGTTATGGTGGAGGAGGCTGGACCTTGTCTTTCTGGTGGGCAGGATCACGACCGCTGGTGTGTTTTGGGGTGTCTGTGACCTTATTTTGATTTTAGGCTGCCTCTCTGCTAATGGGTGGGGTTGTGTTCTTGTCTTGCTAGTTGTTTGGCATAGGGTGTTCAGCACTGTAGTTTGCTGGTTGTTGAGTGGATCTGGGTCTTAGAGCTGAGTTGGAGATCTCTAGGAGAGCTTTCACTGTTTGATATTATGTGGAGCCAGGAGGTCTCCCGTGGACCAGTGTGCTGAACTCGACTCTCCCACCTCAGAGATACAGGCATGACACCTGGATGGAGCACCAAGACCCTGTCAGCCACACGGCTCAGAAGAAAAGGGAGAAAAAAAGAAAGAAAGAAACAAAAAATAAAATAAAGTTATTAAAATAAAAAAAATTTAATTATTAAAAGTAAAAAAATTTAGAAAGTAATACAAAGAAGGAAAAAGAAAGATGAGAGCAACCAAAGCCAAAAAACAAACCCAGCAGTGATAAGAAGCACTAAAAACTATACTAAACAAACAAACAAACAAACAAAAAAACGGACAGACAGAACACTAGGGCAAATGGTAAAAGGAAAGCTATACAGACAAAATCACACAAAGAAGCATACACATACACACTCACAAAAAGAGAAAAAGGAAAAAAAATTCTATATATCTATGTATAAAAAAACAAAAAAGGACGAGAGCAACCAAATCAATAAACAAATCTACCAATGATAATAAACTCTAAATACTAAACTAAGATAAACATAAAATCAGAAACAAATTGATGCAGAAAGCAATCCCCAAGTCTACAATTACTCTCAAAGTCCACTGCCTCAATTTTGGGATGATTCATTGTCTCTTCAGGTATTCCAGAGATGCAGGGTACATCAAGTTGATTCTGGAGATTTAATCCGCTGCTCCTGAAGCTGCTGGGAGAGATTTCCCTTTCTCTTCTTTGTTCGCACAGCTCCTGCAGTTCAGCTTTGGAATTGTCCCCGCCTCTGCGTGTAGGTCGCCTGAGGGCGTCTTTTCTTCTCTCAGACAGGATGGGGTTAAAGTAACAGCTGATTAGGGGGCTCTGACTCACTCAGGCGGAGGGGAGGAAGTGGTATGGAATGCGGCGCGAGCCTGAGGTAGCAGAGGCTGGCATGACATTGCAACAGCCTGAGGTGCACTGTGTGTTCTCCCAGGAAAGTTGTCCCTGGATCACGGGCCCCTGGTAGTGGCGGGCTGCACAGGCTCCCGGCAGGGGAGGTGTGGATAGTGACCTGTACTTGCACACAGGCTTCTTGGTGGCTGCAGAAGCAGCCTTAGCATTTCATGGCCATCTCTGGTGTCCGAGCTGATAGCCACAGCTCGTGCCTGTCTCTGGAGCTCGTTTAGGCGGTGCTCTGAATCACCTCTCCTCGTACACCCTGAAACAATGGTCTCTTGCCTCTTAGGCAGTTCCTGACGTTTTCCCGGACTCCCTCCTGGCTACCTGTGGTGCACTAGCCCCTTCAGGCCGTGTCCACACAGCCAACCCCATTCCTCTCCCTGGGATATGACCTCCGAAGCCGGAGCCTCAGCTCCCAGTCCCCACCCGCCCTGGCAGATGAGCTGACAAGCCTTTCGGGCTGTTGAGTGCTGGTTGGCACTGATCCTCTGTGCAGGAATCTCTCCACTTTGCCCTCCACACCCCTGTTGCTGCGCTGTCCTCCATGGCTCTGAAGCTTCCCCACCCCCCCGCCACCCCCTGTCTCCACCAGTGAAGGGGCTTCATAGTGTGTGGAAACTTTTCCTCCTTCACAGCTCCCTCCCAGATGTGCAGGTACTGTTCCTATTCTTTTGTCTCTGTTTTTTCTCTTTTCTTTTGCCCTACCTAGGTACATGGGGAGTTTTTTGCCTTTTGGGAAGTCTGAGGTCTTCTGCCAGCATTCAGTAGGTGTTCTGCAGGAGTTGTCCCACATGTAGATGTATTTCTGATGTATTTGTGGGGAGGAAGGGAATCTCCATGTCTTACTCCTCTGCCATCTTGAAGGTCTCTCTAATACTATGTTAAGTAATAGTGGTAAGAGTGGGCATCTTTGTCTTTTTCCTGATCTTAAAGTCAATGCTTTCAGCTTTTCACTGTTGAGTATGATATTAGCTGTGGGTTTGTCATATATGGCTTTTATTATGTTGAAGTATGTTCCCTCTATTACCACTTTGTTGACAGTTTTTATCATAAACTGATGTTAACTTTTATCAAAACTTTTTTCTGCATTTATTGTAATGATCATATGATTTTTATCCTTTGTTTTGTTAATGTGGTGTATCATGTTGATTGAGTTGCAGATATTGAGCCATCTTTGCATGCCTGGGATAAATCCCACTTGATTATGGTGTATGATCCTTTTAATGTATTGTTGAATTTTGTTTGTTGATATTTTGTTGAGGATCTTTGCATCTATGTTTATCTGGGATGTTGACCGGTTGTTTTCTTCTTGTTTTTACTGTCTTTGATTTTGGTATCTATGTTGGCCTTATAGAATAAATTTGGACGTGTTCCCTCTTCAATCTTTTGGAATAATTTGAGAAGAATAGGTAATCCTTTAAATATTTGGTAGAATTCACCAGTGAAGCTGTCTGGTCTTGGACTTTTGTTTGTTGGGAGGTTTCTAATTAGTGAATCTCCTTACTAGTCATCTGTTAGTTCAGGTTTTCTATTTTATTATGATCAGTCTTTGTAGGTTGTGTATTTATAGAACTTTATCCATTTCTTCTAAACAACAAATTGGCTGCCCAATTTGTTTGCATGTAATTATTCATAATAATTTCTTATAATACTTTATATTTCTGTAATGTTGGTTGTAACGTTTCCTCTTTCATTTCTGATTTTATTTATATGAGCCCTCTTTCCTTCTTGAAAAGTCTGGCTAAAGGTTTATCAATTTTGTATCTTTTTTCAAAAAACCAGCTCTTAGTTTCATTGATTTTTTTCTATTGTTTTTTAGTGCCTATTTCATTTATTTCTGCACTGATCTTTATTATTTCCTTCCTTTTAGTAACTGTGGGGGGGTGTTGGTTCTTCTTTCTCTAGTTCCTTTAGGTGTAATTTTAAATTGTTTGAGATTTTTCTTGTTTCCTGAGGTAGACTTGTATCACTATAAACTTTCCTCTGAGAACTGCTTTTGTTGCATCCCATAGATTTTGTAATGTTGTATTTCCACTTTCATTTATCTCAAGGTATTTTTCGATTTTCTCTTTGATTTCTTCAGTAACTCATTTGTTGTTTTGTAGCATGTTGTTAAGACTCCACATGTTTGTGTTTCCAGGTTTTTCTTGTAGTTGACTTCTTGTCTCATGCCTTTGTGGCCAGAAAAGATGCTTTATATGATTTCAGTCTTCTTAAATTTACTGGAACCTGTATGTGGACTAATGTGTGATCTACCCTGGAGAATATTCAATGTGCACTTGAAAAGAATGTGTATCCTGCTGTTTTTTGGATGAATGTTTTGTATACCTATTAAACAATCTGGTCTGATGTGTTGTATAAGCCAAATGTTTCCTTTTGATTTTCTGTCTGGATGATCTGTCCATTGATGTAAGTGTAATGTCCCTTTCTATTATTATACAATTATGTATTATTGTTTTATTATTCTACAGTTATAATAATTCTTGTTAAATTATTATAAAATCTTTCTCTTTACATCTATTTGTATTTGCTTTATGTAATTAAATGTTCTTATGTTGAGTGTATATATATTTACAACTGTTTTCTTTTTGTTGGGATAATCCCTTTATCATTACATTATGCCCTTCTCTGTATCTTGTAATAGTCTTTGTTTTAAAGTCTATTTTGTCTGATATAAGTATAGTTAGTGCAGCTTTCTTTTTATTTCCATTTGAATAGAATACCCTTTTCCATTCCCCCACTTTCAGTCTTCCTGTTGGTGACTCATTTTTTTTCACAATTCCATTCTAATATATATATGGTATTTCTGAGTTTATCTCTTTGTGGAGCTTTTTTTAGTGGATGCTCTACATATTGCAGTCCACTTGTGTTGACATTTTACCAGGTTAAGAGTAGAAATCTCCCCCCCCTTTATATCTTTTCACTCTCCCCTGTTTATATGTTTGCCCTAAGTATTTCCTTTTAATACTTAAATGGAGTATTTGAACATTGAACTGTATCAGCTAGTTATAATTTTTATATCAACCATCAAACAATTAAGAAAACTGAAGAGAAGGAAATTGTATTTACCTATATTTTTACTCTCCCCATTCTGTTTTTCTCTCTGATATTCCAAAATTCATTTTTACAATAATTTCCTTCTTGTTTAGCCATTCTCCTTTAGCCATTCTTAAGGAAGATCTGCTGGCAACAAATTCTCTTAGTATTTCTTCATCTGAGAATATCTTAATTTCACCTTTATTCCTATAAAATATTTTTAGTGGATATAGAATTCTTGGTTGAAAGTTATTTTCTCTCATCACTTAGAATATGTGTGCCACTTCCTTCTGGCCTCCATGGTTTCTGATGACAAATCTGCTGTTATTCAAATTATTTCTCTCTGTATATAAGACATCATTTCTTCCTTAATGCTTTCTATATTTTTATTTACTTTGTTTTCAGTTTTGATAAATTTGAGTATGATGTCTTGGTGTGGATTTCTTTAAGTTTATCTTCTTTGGAATTCACTGAGTTTCTTGATTCTGTATGTTATTCTTTGCTAAATTTTGGAAAATTTCAGCTATTATTTCTTCAAGTACATTTTTCAGTCTCATCCTCTTTCTGCTCTCCCCAATGACATGAATGTTAGATATCTTGTTATAGTCCCACAGGCCTTTGAGCCTCTGATCTTTCTTGTTTTTTTCAGATTATTTTCTTTCTGTTTTTCAGATTAGGTAATTTCTATTGTTCTCTCATCAAGTTCACTAATTCTTTCCTCTGTCCCCTCCATTTTGCTGTTGAGCCCATACATTGAATTTTAAAATTTTGATTATTTCATTTTTCATTTCTAAAATTTCCATTTGGCTCTTGAATTGATTTACTAAGATTTTTAATTTCTTTGATAATACTTTCTATTATTCCATGTTTCAAATGTGTTCATAAATGCTTGAAACATTTTTTTGATGATTGCCTTAAACTGTCAGATAATTCACATCTCTGTCATCTCAGTGTTGGCATCTATTGATTTTATTTATTTTTTTTGTTTCATTTAGGTTGAGATTTTCTTGGGTCTTTGTATGATGAGTGACTTTCAGTTGAAATTTAGAAATTTTGGGCATTATGTCATGAGCACTGGATCTTCTCTAAACCTTCCTTTTTAGTAGGCTTTGTTTGACACTATTTTGACAGGGGAATTTACTGCTCCATTACTGCCAGGTGGGAGTAGAAGTGGGGTTGTGTAGAAATCCAGGTTCTCCACTTGACCTTCAATTACAGTGAGGGAGGGGATCATCTCCTCATTACTGTTTTGCAGGGGCAGGTGGGGAGCTCTGATTTCCATTGATACCTATATGACTGGGAGGGATAGGAGCACCTCATTACCACTCCCTGACACCATGGATTGGGAGTTGGCTTTATTACTTTGGGGCAGTTCTGTAAGTTCTGACTCTACCAGTCCAACTCTGACTATTCTATTGGGGAGAAGAATACTGTTACTGCCAGGTAGGTGTGGAATTCCATGTTCCCCAACTGGTCTCTGCTGACATTGCAGAAAGGGCAGCACAGTTATTATTTTTGTTAGGATTGAAAGTCCTGGCTCCTTACTGATCCTTTTCTGACACCACACTCACTGGAAGGCTGGGAGATTGGGATGCCTTGTTAGAGCCTGGCAAGGATGGAATTCTAGGCTCCCCACTTGGCTAGAGTTTGTGGAATGGGTAAGGATGCAATTTTTTCTCTGTGTTTTTGTCTGGAGTGGAATGGTTATATTCTAAAAGTTTTTTTTTTTTCTTGCAAGGTTTTTCTTTTCCTGGTCTTTTGGCTGGAGAGAGGAGGTTTGTCTTGAGTATATGCAGCAATAAGGAATCCAGAGAACTCACCACTGTGTCATTCCTTGTGTCCTGAGCTCTCTTGTTGCTTTGCCTCCTTCTATCAAAGGTTTTCAAAGGCTTCCTGTGTTTGTTTTATATATGATGCCCAGGGTTTTTAGTTGTATTTAGAAGAGGAATAAGAAAAAGTGTCTACTCCATCTTCATGGATGCAGGATTCCCCTTCATTCTGTTTTTTTTTTACTAAGTAATGCGATAGGCAGAATCATTCCCCAAATATATACACATCCCAATCTCTGGAACCTGTGAATAAATTACCTTACATGACAAAAGATACTTTCCAGATGTGATTACATTAAGGATCTTCAAAGAAGGAGGTTATCCTGGGTTACTGGAGTGGACGCAAACTAATCACACGGGTACTTAAAATTGGAGCACTTTTTCCAGTTCTGGTCAGTGAGGAATGTATTGACAGAAGACTATCAGAGAGATGCAATATTGCTGTCTTTTGAAGATGGAGGAAGGGTTGCTGGTGGCCTCTAGAAGTTGGAAAAGGCGAGGAAATGAATTCTCCTCTAGAGCCTTCAGAAAGGAACATAACCCTATTAACTTTTTTGTTTTAGCCCAGTGAGACCTGTGTCAGACCTCTAACCTACAGAACTCTAAGATAATACATTTGTATGGTTTTAATCCACTAAGTTTTTGGTAATTTGTTATAGCATCAATAAAAATAAAATCAATAAAAATTAATTTATTGTTCCTATAAAGCAATAATCAAATCAAACCTTTATCTGAAGACTGATAATAATTTTATTTCAATTTGAATAAAAATATATAGAGATACAAATTACCTTATGAGTTATCATTGCTTATTTTCTGGAAAACACATTTTTGAGTGGTTAAAAATTCTAAAATGATATAATTTATGTATATCTTGTATGTGCTCGGTTTGTAAAAGACGTTCAATAAATGTCTATTGAAGTTGTTAAATACTGGAGGAAAACAAATAGTGGTGGCAAAAAGTCATTTCTTAAATCTTTAGAATGTACAAATCAGCTAATATTATTTGAATTATTTTAGCATTGCATCATATTTGTATTTTACAGTTAGTGAAAGTAGTTCTCTAATGGATATTGAAAATGTAACTCTGGCTAAAGTCCATGATGAAGAAGAAGATAACTCAGAGGAAGTATTGAAATCTGATAAGTTCCAACAGGACTTATTTTTTATGGAACGAGTTATAATGGAAAATATATTTCAGCCAAAACTTGCAGCTTATCGTCAGCTTCCTGTTTTAAAAGGTATTTAATACATTATATACTAAAAATCTTTTTTAAAAAAACATGGTGTTGTTTTGAAATAACGATTTTGTACTTTAAAAAACGTATTTAAAAATAATCACTTTTAGTTAAGCTCAAATAATTTAAAAAATCAAATGATGTTATTATTTCTAAATGCAATATCTAGACTGAGTTATCACTGATCAGAAGACATTTTTATGTAGTTTGCAGCACTAAACATGTGAGTAGCAAAAGAGTCCAGACCAGGAACCCCAAAGAAAAAGGTGTAGACTTTTACCTTTGGCTCTTTCCTCTCCGTTGTCCCCTCATTGAATTATTCTCTCATAATCAAACCCCCCTTTCCATTGCCATTTATACTTTCCAGGTTCTAGCTTTTATTACCTCTCCCTAATTTAATTACATACTCTTATTTCTACAAATCCCATCTCATAGATTCACAAAATATTTTGAAGGATTTGAGAGATTATCTAATTCATCTTTTCAATTTCAATTCCCAGCTTTCAAGTATGGCTTAGGGCAAACTCCTTTATGAAATCTTTCTTGATCCTTCAAGTCAAAAGTGATCTTCTAGGGCTTCCCTGGTGGCGCAGTGGTTGAGAGTCCCCCTGCCAATGCAGGAGACACGGGTTTGTGTCCCGGTCCGGGAAGATCCCACATGCCGCAGGGCGGCTGGGCCCGTGAGCCGTGGCCACTGAGCCTGCGCATCCGGGGCCTGTGCTCCGCAACCGGAGAGGCCACAACAGTGAGAGGCCCGTGTACTGCAAAAAAAAAAAAAAAAAAAAAAAAAGTGATCTTCTATATGCCTACATCAAAAGATTAGGTTACAAAATTGTGTGTGTGACAAATGGATGTAAACCTTTTTGCTTACTTACATCTAAGAATATTGAAAACTATGCTTCTTATCTCATATTAGGTTGATGTTTTAAAATTTTTATCATATATATAAATTTTTTGTCCCATAATTAGAGTTATAAGATTAAAATTTTACTGAGTACTGTGAATTTTGATGTTTTAAAAACAAAACTGGTGGTAGATCACTTCTTTAAATGTATCTAAGAAATAGAAATATAGTAGGAAATTTTTTAATGAGGTAAGATTTACATATAATGAAATACATATATTTTAACTGCATAATTTGATACATTTAAGAATGTTTAAGCCTGTATAACTAATACTGTAATCAAGACAGAAAATATATTTACCAACCCCAAAAGTTCCCTTCTGCTGTTTTCCAGTTAAAATATACACCCTTATAGACAGGCATTAAACTGATTTCTATCACCATAGATAAATTGTTTTGGTATATCATATAAGTGGGTTCGTATAGTAAGTATTCTTTTGTGTCTGGCTTCTTTTACTTAACATAATGTTTTTGAGATTCATCTACATTGATATGTATATAAGTAGTTCATTTTTTTCTGAGTACTACTCCTTTTTATGAATATACCATAATAATTTGTATATTCATTCACCTGCTGATGGACACCTGTACATCTTTGAGCTATTATGAATAAAGCTGCTATGACCATTTTTGTGTGTCTTTTTGTGGATATATGTTTTAATTTCTCTTAGATAAATACCTAGAAATGGAATTATTGGGTCTTTGGATAGATAGATGTATGTATAACTTTTTCAGAAACTGCAATATACCTTTCCAGATTATATGTACCATTTTACAATCCCACAAGAAATATACAGGAGTTGCTCCACCTTCTTTTTTTTTTTTTTTGGCTGCAGTAGGTCTTCGTTGCTGAGCGGGGGCTACTCTTCATTGCAGTGCACAGTCTTCTCATTGTGGTGGCTTCTCTTGTTGCAGAGCACGGGCTCTAGGCATGTGGGCTTCAGTAGTTGTGGTACACGGGCTATAGAGTGCAGGCTCAGTAGTTGTGGTGAATGGGCTTAATTGCTCGGCATGTGGGACCTTCCTGGACCAGGGCTTGAACCCGTGTCCCCTACATTGGCAGGTGGATTCTTAACCACTGCCACCAGGGAAACCCCACATTCTTGATAATGCCTGCCATTGGCAATCTTTTTAATAACTTTTTGTCATTTGTATATCTTCTTCTGTGTAATATTTGGTCAAGTTCTTTGTGCATTTTAAAATTGAGTTGGCTTTTTGAAAAAAAAATCAAGTTGTAAGAGCTTTTTTTTAAAAAAATATATTCTGGATACAAGCTCTTTGAAAGATACAACTATTTTCTTTAAGCCTATAACATATATTTGTCTGTTGTTGAGCAGAGGTTTTTAATTTTGATGAAGTCTTATCTATCAGTTTTTCCTTTTGTAGTAAATACTTTCCATGTATTCTCTAAGAAATCTTTGCCTGCCCCAAGGTTGCAAATGTCTTTGTCTTGTTTCTGAACTTAGGATAAAGGAATTCAGTATTTCATTGTTAAATAAGATGTTAAGTATAGTTTTTTATAGATGCCTTTTACTGGTTTGAGGAAATTTCCTTCTCATTCCAGTTTGCTAGATATTTTTAAACATAAATGGGTGTTGAATTTTGTTCAAAACATTTTCTAAATTATTAAAACAATTATGTAATTTTTTCCGTTAACCTGTCAATGTGGCCAGTTACATTGCTTGATTTTAAAATGTTAAAACAAACTGAATTCCTCTGGTTAAACTTCACTTGGTTATGATATATTATCCTTTTTATATACTGTTGAATTCAATTTTCTAATACTCTATTGAGAATTTTTGTGACTAGTCTCATGCAACATATTTTTCTGTAATTTTCTGTTCCTTTGAAGTTCTTTTGTGTTATGATGGACTTATAGTATGAGTTTTGAAAGTCTTCCCTCATTCTCTGTTTTCAAAAAAAGTTTGCGTATTATTTCTTCTTTAAATGTTTGATAAAATTTACCAGTGAAACCATCTGAGATGGAGTTTTCTTTATAGAAATTTTTCAAATTGCAAATTTAATTTCTTTGACAAATATAGGGTTATTCTATTCCTACCTGTGTCAGTTTTGGTAATTTGTGAGGAATTTACCCGTTTTGTCTATGTTGTTGAAATTATATGCATAAAGTTGTTCATAATATCCTCTCTTTAAATTCTTTTGATATCTGTAGGATTTATAGTGGTATCTCCTATTTCATTCTTCATATTGGTCATTTGTGACTTTTTTCTCTTTTTTATTAGTCTAGTTGGGGCTTTTTCAATTATACTAATCTTTTCAAAAATATCTTCTTGTTTCAATGATTTTCTCAATTTTTTGGTCTTTTTTTTAAAAAAAACTTCAGTTATTTTCATTTTTACTTTTATGCTTTTCTTCATTGAATTTAATCTACTCTTCTTTTTGTAGCTTCTTAAGATGAAAGTTTGGATCATTGATTTTACATCTTTTTTCATGTCTAAGATAGGCATTTAATACTATAAATTTTCCTGCCTCTTACAAATATTGATATCTTGTGTTTTTATTATTATTCAGTTCCAAATAATTTTTAATATTCCATGTGGGTTTTTCTTTGATGTTTAGGTTAGTTAAAAGTATGCTGTTTAGGGCTTCCCTGGTGGCGCAGTGGTTGGGAGTCTGCCTGCGGATACAGGGGACACGGGTTCGTGCCCCGGTCCGGGTTTTTCTTGTTTCTTGAGGTAGGATTGTATTGCTATAAACTTTCCTCTTAGAACTGCTTTTGCTGCATCCCATAGGTTTTGGGTCATTGCATTTTTGTTATCATTTGTTTCTAGGTATTTTTTGATTTCGACTTTGAGTTCTTCAGCGATCTCTTGGTTATTTAGTAATGTATTCTTTAGCCTCCATGTATTTGTGCTTTTTACAGTTTTTTTCCTGTAATTTATTTCCAATCTCATAGTGTTGTGGTCAGAAAAGATGCTTGATATGATTTCAATTTTCTTAAATTTACCAAGGCTTGATTTGTGACCCAAGGTGTGATCTATCCTGGAGAATGTTCCATGAGCACTTGAGAAGAAAGTGTATTCTGCTGTTTTGGGATGGAATGTCCTATAAATACCAATTAAGTCCATCTTGTTACTGTATCATTTAAAGCTGTGTTTACTTATTTATTTTCATTTTGGATGATCTGTGCATTGGTGTAAGTGAGGTGTTAAAATCCCTTACTATTATTGTGTTACTGTTGATTTCTCCTTTCATCGTTGTTACCATTTGCCTTATGTACTGAAGTGCTCCTATGTTGGGTGCATAAACATTTATAATTGTTATATCTTCTTCTTGGATTGATCCTTTGACCATTATGTAGTGTCCCTCCTTATCTCTTGTAACATTCATTATTTTAAAGTCTATTTTATCTGATACAAATATTGCTACTCCAGCTTTCTTTTGATTTCCATTTGCATGGCATATCTTTTTCCATCCCTTCACTTTCAGTGTGTATGTGTCCATAGGTCTGAAGTGGGTCTCTTGTAGACAGCATATAGATGGGTCTTGTTTTTATATGCATTCAGCCAGTCTGTGTCTTTTGTTTGGGCATTTAATCCATTTACATTCAAGGTTATTATTGATATGTATGTTCCTATTACCATTTTCTTAATTGTTTTGTTTTGGGTTTGTTTTTGTGTGCATTTTTCTTTTCTTGTGTTTCCCGCCAATGAAGTTTCTCTAGCATTTGTTGTAAAGCTGTTTTGGTGGTGCTGAATTCTCTTAGCTTTCAGTTGTCTGAAAAGCTTTTAATTTCTCTGTCGTATCTGAATGAGATCCTTGCTGGATAGAGTAATCTTGGTTGTAGGTTTTTCTCTTTCATCACTTTAAGTATATCCTGCCACTCCCTTCTGGCCTTCAGAGTTTCTGCTGAAAAATCAGCTGATAATCTTATTGGGATTCCCTTGTATGTTATTTTTTGTTTTTCCCTTGCTGCTTTTAATATTTCTTGTGTGTGTTTAATTTTTGTTAGTTTGATTAATATGTGTCTTGGCGTGTTTCTCCTAGGGTTTATCCTGTATGGGACTCTGCACTCCTGGACTTGGGTGACTGTTTCCTTTCCCATGTTAGGGAAGTTTTCCACTATAATGTCTTCAAATATTTTCTCAGTCCCTTTCTTTTTCTCTTCTTCTTCTGGGACCCGTATAGTTCGAATGTTGGTGTGTTTAGTGTTGTCCCAGAGGCCTCTGAGATTGTCTTCAATTCTTTTCATTCTCTTTTCTTTATTTTGCTCCTCTGCAGTTATTTCCACCATTTTGTCTTCCAGCTCACTTATTCGTTCTTCTGTCTCAGTTATTCTGTTATTGTTTCCCACTAGTGTATTTTTCATTTCAGTTACTTTGTTGTTCATCTCTGTTTGTTTGTTCTTTAGTTCTTCTAGATCTTTGTTAAACATTTCTTGTATTTTCTCAATCTGTGCCTCCATTTTTTTCCCGAGATTCTGGATCATCTTTAGTATCATTACTCTGAATTCTTTTTCAGGTAGAGTGCCTATTTCCTCTTCAAGTTTTTGGCCTTGTAGGTTTTTACCTAGCTGCTTCATCTGTTACATATTTTTCTGCCATTTCTTTTTTTTTTTTTTTATGAGTAGAATTGTGTTCCTGTCTTACTGGTTGTTTGGCCTGAGGCTTCCAACTCTGGAGTTTGTAGGCTGTTTGGTAGAACTGGGTGTTGGTGCTGAGATTAGGATCTCTGTGAGACCTCACTCCGATGAGTATTCCCTAGGGTCTGAGGTTCTCTGTTAGTCCAGTGGCTTAGACTCGGAGCTCCCACTGTAGGAGCTTTGGCTCAACCCCCGGCTCGTGAACCAAGGTCCGGTTCACTTGGGGGTTCCTCCCATCTCCTTGGGTGTCAGGGTTCCTCATCAGTGGCCAGCAGGTGCCCTAGTTGTAGGGAGACACTAACTCGAGGCAAGGAATTTAAAAAAGCTATTGTACCCAGAATAGCCAACACAATATTGAAGGAGAAGAACAAAGTTGGAGGACTGGAATTACCTGACTTCAAGAATTACCATAAAGGTACAGTAGTTAAGACAGTGTGGTATTGGTGAAAGAATAGACACGCAGATCAATGAAACAGAACAGAAAGCCCAGAATAGATACATGTAAGTATAGCCAACTGATCTTTGACCAAAGAGGAAAGGCAATACAATGGGAAAAAAAGATAGTGTTTTCAACAAATGGTACTGGAACAACTGAATATATATGGGGAAAATAAAGAATGTAGATACAGATCTCACACTTTTCACAAAAATTAACTCAAAATGGATCACAAACCTCAATGTAAGATGCAGAACTATAAAACTCATAGAAGACAACACAGGAGAAAATCTAGAGGATGTTTGGTATGATGATGACTTTTTAGATTTAATATCAAAAGCATGATCTATTGAAAGGAATAATTGATAAGCCTGACTTCATTACAATTAAAAAGTTATACCATATTGATACAGTATGACTCAGAAATTTCACTCCTGGATATATAGCCAAAAAACCCAAAAGCAATAATTCTAAAAGGTACATGTACCCCAATGTTCATAGCAGCATTATTTACAATTGCCAAGATATGGAACCAACCTAAGTGTCCATCAACAGATAAATGGATAAAGAAAATATGGTATATATATATATATATATATATACAATGGAATACTACTCAGCCAAAAATAAAAATGAAAATTTGCCATTTGCAGCAAAATGGATGGATTTGGAGGGCATTATGCTAAGTGAAATAAGTCAGACAGAGAAAGACATATACTGTGTATCACTTATATGTGGAATCTAAAAATACAAAAAACTAGTGAATATAACAAAAGAAGAAGCAAACTTACAGATATAGAGAACAAATTAGTGGCTACCAGTGAGGAGAGGGAAGGTAGGAGGGGCCATGTAGGGGATTAAGAGATACAAACTATTATGTATAGAATAAGCTTCAAGAATATATTGTACAACACATGGAATATAGCCAATTTTTATAATTACTGTAAATGGAGTATAATCTTTAAAAATTATGACTCACTATATTGTACACTTTTAACTTATATAATATTGTACAACAACTATACTTCAATAAAAATAATTTTAAAAAAACAAAAAAACTTATGCCCTATGAAAGGCATTGTCAGCAGAATGAGAAGTCAAGTCACAGACTGGAGAAAATATTTGCAAAAGACATATCTGGTAAAGGACTCATCCAATATATACAAATATCTCTTAAAACTCAACAATAAGGAAACAAACAACATAATTTTTAAAAATGGGCAAAAGACCTAACAGATACCTCACCAAAGAGCTATACAGAGGGCAAATAAGCATGTAAGAAGATACTTAACATAATATATTAAGGAACTTCCAATTAAAACATCAATGAGATACCACGACAAAACTATTGAATAGCTAAAATCCAAAACATTGATACTACCAAATGCTAGCAAAGATGTGGAGCAACAAGTATTCTCATTCAGTGTTGGTGGGAATGCACAATGGTTCATCCACTTTGGAAGATAGTTTGGCAGTTTCTTAAAAAACTAAACATGCTGTAACCATTCGGTCCATAACTGCGCTCCTTTGTATTTACTCAAAGCAGTTGAATAATTATATCTACACAGAAATCTGCATGCAGATGTTTATAGCAGCTTTATTCATAATAGCCAAAACTTGAAGGCAAACAAGGTGTTCTTCAGTAGGTGAATGGATGAATAAATTGCAGTATATCCAGACAATAGAATATTATTCAGCACTAAAAAGAAATTAGTTATCGAGCCATGAACAGACATGGAGAAAACCTAAATGCGTGTTACTAAGTGAAAGAAGCCAACCTGAAAATGCTACATACTCTGATTACAACTGTATGACATTCTGGAAAGGGAAAAAGTTTGGAGACAGTAAAAAAATCAGGCATTTCCAGGGATTAGAGGGTTGGGAGAAATGAATAAGCAGAGCACATAAGATTTTTAGAGTGATGAAACTATTCTGCATGATACATAATGGTGGGTACATGTCATTGTACACTCATCCAAACCTGTAGAATGTACAACACCAAGAGTGAATCCTAATGTAAACTATGGACTTTGGGGGATAATGATTTGTCAGTATGGATTCACTGATTTTAACAAATGTACTAGTGGTGCAGGATGTTGATCTGGAAGAGGCTGTGCATATATTTGTGTCTGAGTATTTGGGAACTCTGCACTTTGAGTCCAATTTTGCTGTGAACCTAAAACTACTCTAAAAAATAAAGTTTATTAAAGAAAAAGCTATAAAAATATGCTTAAGGATTTAAAGAAAATAAGAATAAAATGAGAAAAGTAATGAAAGCTACATATAGGACCAAATAGAACTTCTAGAGCTGAAATACATAATACATGAAAAATTTACTGTTTGGGTTTAACAGAATACTAAAAACTGAAGAAGATCAGTGAACTCAAAGACAAGCAAGAGGAACATTCCAAACTGGAGTATGGAGATAAACAAGGCCAAAAAAAAAAAAAAAAGCCTCAGTGACCTGTGTCACAAGATCATGTGATTTAATATGCATGTAATTGGAATTGTAGTACTAGAATAAAGAGGAGGAAAAGCAGAAAAATATTTGAAGAAAGAGTAGCTAGAAATTTTCCATACTTGAAAAAAATCTTTAAACCAACAATTATAAGAAGCTCAATGAAACCCAAGCAAGATAAACACAATGAAAACCACATTGAGGAACATAATAAGTAATATGTCAAAAAAAGAATGTTAAAAATTGCCAGAAAAAACACGTTACATTTAGGGAAGAAAGCTAATAATGCCCTTATTTCTTAACAGAAGCCAGAAGACAATGCAATGACATTTTTACTGTGCTAAAAAATTCTATATCTAGAGAAAATATCCTTCAAAAATCAAGGTGAAATAAAAACATGTTCAGACAAACAAAAGCTGAGAGAATTCATTGCTAGCAGACCAGCACTGTAAAAAATGTTAAAGGAAGTTCTTCAGCCTGATGGAAAATAGTAATAGAAACCAGAATCTAAACAAAGAAATGGAGAATGCTAGAATTTGAAAATGTGAGTAAAAGTAAGAGACATTTCTCGCCATTTTAAATTTCTTTAAAGATAATTGACAATATAATTCTATATTTTATATGGCAAAGCAAAGGACCTAGAATAACCAAGTCAATTTTGAAACAGAAGAATAAAGTTGAAGAACTTACCCCACCAGATTACAAGTGACTATAAAGCTACAGTAATCAAGGCAGTGTGGTATGTGTCTAAGGATAGACATATAGATGATTGAAACAGAGTAGTGAGTCCAGAACTAAACACAGACCTATATGGTCAATTGATTTTTAACAAACATGCCAAGGTGATTCAATAGAGAAAGACTGATCTTTTAAAAATGGTGCTGAAACAATTGGATATCCATATGGGCAGAAAAATGAACATCAACCCTCACCTCATATCATATGTATAAATTAACTCAGAATGGGCCATAGATTTAAATGTAAAAATTAAAACTATAAAGTTCGAGAAGAAGATAAAAGAAAAATTATTTGTGATCTTAGCATAAGAAAAGATACTTAATACACAAAAACCCCAAGGCATAAAGGAAAAAAATTAATAAGACTTTTGCAATAGTTAAAACACCTGCTCTTTGAATAACACTGTTAGGAAAAAAATGCAAGGCAACAGACTAGAAAAATATGTTTGCAATACATGCATCTGACTAAAGACTTAAGTTTTGAATATGTAATGGACATTTACAGCCCAATAAAAAGAAGATAAACAGCCTAATGAAAAAATAGACAAAAGATTGTAAAGCAATTACACTCTAATAAAGATGTTTAAAAAATTAGACAAAAGGTTTGAACAGGAACTTCACCCAACAAATAGACACCTGAAAATGTACTAAACATAGTCATCAAGGAAATGCAAGTTAAAATCAATACACTAGCCAGAATGGCTAAAATTAAAAAGACTGACAAAACCAAGTGTTAGCAAAAACATGGAGCAGCTTGGGTTTTTCATATATTGCTGTGTGAGTATAAAATTGTACAACCCAGAAGTCTACTAGGAAGTTTCTTAAAATGTTAAACACAGATCCATCCAATGACCCAATAATCCTTTTCCTGGATATTTACCCAAGAGAAAAAAATATGTCCACAAAAAAGACTTATATAAGAATGCTCATTACAGCTTTATTCATAGTAACCCCAAACTGGAAAAAGCCCAGGTATCCATCAGTAGGTCAATGCTTAAACAAATGCTGGAGCACTACTCAACAATAAAAATGAGTGCACTACTTATATACATAATAACCTTGATGGATTTCAAAAACATTGTTAAGTGAAAGAATTCAGACACAAAAGAATGCATACCAACGGGCCCATTTTCATGATATGCTATAACCGACAAAACTACTCCAAGGTTTTAACAATTAAACCAGTGCCTGCCTATGGTAGATTAGGTTTGACTGGAAAGTAGCATGAGGAAACTTTTTCAGTTGATGGATATATTCTGCATCTTGATTGGATTGTTGGTTACATCAGTGTGTATATTTATCAAAACTCATCAAACTGTACAGCTAAAACCTATGCATGTCAATGATTGTAATTTTTTTCACAATTAAAAAATGCTGTGGTATTTATATTATCTGGGATTCATTTGAAGAGTGATATACCACTGTTATTTTTTAACAGCTTTTTGAAGTATAAGTGACAATAAACTGCCAATGCTTAAGGCATACAATTCACAAGCTTTGATCTATCACCACAATCAATGAATATATACAATTATATATAATGATATATATGTATATCTCAAATGTTTTTTTCATGTCTTTTATAATCCTTTCTTCTTGTTCCTCTTTGCCCCTCTCCTATCCTTAAGAAGCCACTGATTTGCTTTATATCCTTATGTAGATTAGTAGTTTGCATTTTCTAGAATTTTATATAAATGTACATTATGTACTCTTTTTTATCTAGCTTCTTTTCCTCAGCAAAATTATTAAAATCAAAATTATTATTTAAGATTCACTCATGTTGTTGCATGTATCAATTTTTCACTCTTTTTTATTACTAGTATTCCATTGTATGAATATCCTATACTATGTTTATCCTTTCACCTGTTGATTGATATTGTTTCTAGTCTGGGGCCATTACAAATAAAGTTGGTAAAAATATTGTTATACAAGTCTTTGTATGGGCATTTGCATTCATTTTTCTTGGGTCAGTACCTAGGAGTGGAATGGGTGGATCACATGTGAGATACAAATTTAACTTTCTTCTTTTCTCATATATGCTTTCTAAGCAGTGCTTTAGCTGAATCTCATAAGATTTGATATTTTGTATTTTCAGTTCATTAAAATATATTTTAAAATTTCTCTTGAGACTTCGTTGACCCATGTGTTGTTATAAATGTGTTAATATACAAATATTTTGGAATTTTCTAGGTATCTTTCTCTTATTTCTAATTTAATTCCATTGTGGTCTAAAGTCATTTTATGGTCCATCTTAAAGAATGTGCTATGGCACTTGAGAAGAACATATATTCTGGTGTTTTTGAATAGAATGTTCTATAAATGTTGGTTAGGTCAAGTTGGTTGATAGTGATGTTCAGGTCATCTGATTTTCTGCCTACTTGTTCTACCAGTTATTGAGAGAGGAGTGTTGAAATCTCCAATTATGATTGTGTATTTATGTCTCCTTTCAGAGCTATTGGTTTTGATTGTTTATTTGTTTCATGTATTTTGAAGTTGTTAGGTACATACACATTTTGGTTTGTTATAATTCTTAGAGAATCAATTGCTGAGTTTGCTAATTTATACAGGCAGAGATCTGAGGAATATAAGTGGAAATGGGTATTAAGGGTATAGGATAATGATGGAAGGAATGTAAAGTCAGATCAGGTCAAAGTTAATATGGTTCCGCTGAGCGGAGATTCTGGGTACAGTGTTGTAGTTTAAGGATTAGAGATGGCTTTAAGAATTTGTTTTTTGGTTGGCTGATAGTGGACCAAAATGTGGCCTTTACTAAGTGGAGCTGAAGTGTCAGAACTGTCTTGGTATACTCTAAAGAAAAGTATCCAAAGGCGTAGGGACGTTCTAACGTTAGAGCGGACTTATCATAATGACCTGCCTGGTCACTCCAGGAGGGTCCAGATAACATACCTTTCACCACAACTGTGAGAAATAAACTTGTGAGGGCGAGCCCCGACATCCTTGAAGAGCTCTGTGGTCACTCTTCTGTAGGTCAGAAGTTATAGTGAGAGCTGCTGCCTCTGAACTGGGGCCTTAAATACAATAAGGGTAATTGGATCCTGAGGGTAAGGGGGCTAAAGGGCAGCATTTAATCACCAGAGGAAATGTAGGTGTGGTTACCATAATGGGGACAAGGCAGTAATGAGAATAGTCTGACTTGCAGAGACCCAGGGCACTAGCTAGTTGATTATGATGTCCTTAGAAGAGAAATTGGTAGGTGGTGTATTAGTTTGCTAGGACTGCCATAAGAAAATACCACAAACTGAGTGGCTTAAACAACAGAAATTTACTTCCTCACAGTTCTGGGGACAGGAAGTCCAAGATCCAGGTGCCAGCAGCATTGGTTTCCTCTGAGGCCTCTCTCCTTGGCTTGCAGATGGCCACCCTCTTGCTGCCTCTTTACACGGTCTTTTCTCTGTGTGTGTGCATCCCTTGTCTCTCTTGGTGTGTCTAAATTTCCTCTTCTTATAAGGATACCAATCATATTGGATTGGGACCCACACTAATAGCCTAATTTTACCTTAATCACCTCTTTAAAGCCCTTGTCTCAAAATACTATTACATTCTGAGGTACTACATTCTTAGGGCTTCAATATATGAATTTTGGGGAGAAATGATTCAGCCCATAACAGACAGTCTTCTTGTAAATTCTTAATCTGTGTAAGCAGTAGAGTTCTAGGTCAAGTGTTTCTAACTTGAAACACTAAAAAACAAAGTCACAGCCCCTTAACCTATTCCTATTCTTGAGTCAGTTTATAGAACCAGAAGTTCTTGAATGAAGGGGAGACTGGGTCCCTTTGAGAATGTATCATGCTACACTGCCAAGAATGTATACTGTTAATATTTATCCCAGCTTTCCCCATAGGGATCTATAGCCTTTTACTAGGGTGACTGTGCATTGTGGGTAAGGAAATAATCAGAAATTTCAGGGATTACTGAACAGTGGCTCTGAGTTCACGCTAGCTCTGGGAGACCCAAAACATCATTGGGGTCTACAAGTCAGAGTAAGGACTTGTAAAAGTCAGGTGATCTACAGAATTTTAGATCAGGTTCATCTCACAGTGGGTCCACTGAATCATCCTGTGGTTATTTCCCCTGTTCCAGAATGTATACTTGAAACAGAAATATTCAGAAACTGGCAGAATCCCCAAATGTTTCTTGACCTGTGGAGTGAGGGCTAATATGGGAGGAAAAGGTGAAGTGGAAGCCACTAGATCTGCCTATACCTATGAAAATAGCACATCATAGCAATACCACCTTTCTGGAGGGATTTCAGAAATTAATGCTACCACCAAGGACTTGAAATATGCAGGAATGTTGACTCTCACCATTCAACTCATCTGTTTAGCTTACATAGAAAACACACGGATCCTAGAGAAAAACAGTGGATTATTGTAAACTTAACCATGTGGTGACTCCAATTGCAGCTGTTGTTTCAGATAGGGTTTTACTGCCCAAGCAAATTAACACATCTCATGGTACCTAGTGTGTAGCTATTGATACGACAAATGTTTTTTTTCCCTCAATACCTGTTGGTAAAACCACCAGAAGCTATTTGCTTTCAGTTGGTCAGGTCAGCAGTACACCTTCACGGTTCTGCTTCATGTCATAATTTAGTCTGCAGGGAGCTTTCCCTTCAGCAAGACATCACACTGGTCCATTACATTGATGATATTGTGCTGATTGGACCTAGTGAACAGGAAGTAGACTTAGCTGGTAAGACATTTGCATGTCAGAGGGTGAGAAATAAATCTGACAAAATTTCAGGGGCCTTCCACCTCAGTGAAATTTCCAAGGGTCCAGTGGCATGGAGTATGTCAAGATATACCTTCTAAGGTGAAGGATACATTGTTGCATCCGGTTCCCCTTCAACCAAAAATAGAAGAGACACAATGCCTAGTGGACCTCTTTGCATTTTAGAGGCAACATATTCCTCATTTGGATGAGTCCTCTGGTCCATTTACTGAGTGGTCTGAAAAGCCAATAGATTTGAGTGGGGCCTAGAATGACAGAAGATTCTGCAACAGGCTCTGGCAGCTATTCAGGGTACCCAGTCCTTTGGGCCATATGACCCAGCGGATCTAATGATGTCTGAAGTGTCAGTGGTAGATAGAAATGCTCTTTGGAGACTTTGGTAGATTCCTGTAGGGATAGAGCACAATGATCTTCTTTTAATTTGACTTAATTTTAGAACCAGAACCTGAAGACTTTTTAGTAGGTGAAAAACTTGAAGAGGTAGAAAAAGAGGCTAAGAAGGAAGAGGAAGAAGAAATAGAAATAGGTTCAGAACAATCAACAATACCAGCCAATTTGGAACGACTTTGGTCCTTTTCCTGTGACTTAACCAAAGGCCTTAATGTGAGCAGCCTTGCCTGGAATAAAACAAATCCAGTAAGTTATCAAACATTTTAGTAATTCTGTCTCTAGCATTTAAGGGCACTTGTCAAGTACTAATGAAAACTTTTTTTTCTCAGCTATTAGGCAAGGGATTTAAATGGACATAACCCCTAGTTTTAAAATTCCTCTAAAAACAAGTTCATGTTTTTAAAAGGGGAAAATGCAAACAGTTACAAAATGATGTTTTTCTCCTTTAATATGAAAATGTCACCGTTTTTATTTTAGGAGATGTACTTGGGACGTGGCATTCTCTGAATCCATATGAGATATTAAGTGAACAAGAAGATAATATATATTTATTTAGTTAACATGGTACCAAACTCATGTGCCCAAATTTGTATTCTCTTTAAAGTAATCATATTTGGAAGTATATACTTAATCCAGTGACCCTGAACAGGTGCAAAATAATTTTGAGATTCCTTAAAATACTGTTACTACTAATAGCAGTAAATACTTAAACAGCACCTACTATGTACCAGGCACTATTGTAAATGTTTTACTTGTATTATCACAACTCTGCTATTTTCCTCATTATGTTGATGAGGAAACTGAAGCAAAGAAAGGATAAATAACTTGCCCAAAGTTATATAACCAGTAAGTGAAACAATTCAAACCCAGACATCTGGCTCCAGAGTTCTTGCTTTTAACTACTGCACTGCTAAGAATCATCCTGAGGAAAATTAGATGAATCATCAAGCGGGAGAATGGTATGTTTGCTTGTCAAAAAGAGATGATTATAGAGTAATGAGACTTATTTTTTCCTGAGGTTTATAAACTCATTCTGAAGACATGATTCTCCACTAGTAATTTCAAAAATCTTTTGTGTAATGGCAGTACCTTTGGAATAAATATTTGGTGTATTTTTAAAACGGTCAAAACTAATTTGTTTAAACTGTCTTGTATTATCCATGTTTTAAGAATTAGCCTTATTATTTTATTGCTACACCTTATAAGGTACTGTGCGCAAACATGATAGTTGTTATGGCTATTAAATGGGTGAATGGAGTCAAAAGGTACAAACTTCCAGTTATAAAATAAGTCATGCTGTAATGTACAGCATGGTGACTATAGTTAATAATACTGCATTGCATATTTGAAAGTTGCTAAGACAGTAGATCTTAAAAGTTCTCATCACAAGAAAAAAATTCTGTAACTATGTATAGTGATGCATATTAACTAGACTTTTTGTGGTGATCATTTCACAATATATACAAATATTGAATCATTATGTTATACACATGAAACTAATATAATCTATGTCAATTATACCTCAATAAAAAAATTAATGCTAAAATAACCTAAAAAATCATTTTTGTTGAAACCTAAATTACACAATTCTTAAATTATGTATATTATTTTTGAATAAAATAGAATACTTTTAGTATGGATTTGTCTTTATAAAACTATTTGGGAACATCTTGTAGATAAGTGAAATTTAATAAATCAATAATAACCATGTAATAAGGACAGGTGAATCATTTTAAGAAACTGGATATACTAGCATTTAAACATTATTATTGCTATTGAGAATAAGATTAATTTTGAATGAAGCTAAAAAATATATGACAGATGCCATCTATCATATTTATTAATTCATTCTACAAATATTTATTGAGCATTAACTATGTGCCAGGAACTCTGTTAAAGTGCTGGAGATACAGTAGTAATTTAGTCACACATAGACACTGACCATATAATACTTTCCTATGTGCTTTAATAAAGAAAATAAATAATTCTGTGGGAACATATAAGAGAGGCTTGTGAATGCTTCTTAGAGGAAGTGATGCCTATGCTGAGTCTAGAAGAGATGAATAGGAGTTTGTCAATGTCAAGATAAAAAAGGTAGTGGTGAAGAGTATTTTAAGACAGAGGGAATTGTGGAGACACGATGTTGGCTTGAAGGTAGGGTGGTGGCAGGACTGTGTTTGTAATATTTCTGATTACAGAGAAGAGGCAGGGTTTGGTCGATCATTAAACTTTTGTCCATACATACTTATAGAGTTGATCTTGAACAACAAGGGAGTTGTTCCATGCAAATGAAAATCCAAGTATAACTTTTGACTCCCCCAAAACTTAACTACTAATGCCTATAGTAGTTGACTGGAAGCCTTGCCAATAACATAGTCAATTAACACATATCTTGTGTGTGATATGTATTATATACTGTATTCTTAAAATAAAGTAAACTAGAGAAAAGAAAATGTTATTAAGGAAATCATCAGAGAAAATACATTTATAGTACTGTATTTATCAATACCATTAAGCTTATGTCATCTTTTTAACAGATGACTACTCTGTCAGTACCTGCATCAATACTGTCTTATATGATACAAAACACTGTAGATGTTACATGTATTACTAACACCAGACATCAAAAATGAAAATATCATGTGAAAAATAAATTCATATTTATTTACAGGTATAATGATTTATGCATTGATAATGAAGAAGCAGCAACATGATTGCTTTATGGTAGCCTAGTGTAATTGATATGATTGCTTCAGGATAGCCTAGCCTATAAACTAATGAGTGAATTATTATAAAGTTTTTATGACATACAGTATTACAGTCATATTCATAATACAGTATTGGAAACACTGTTACATTAAAAAAAAACCTACTTACCTGTGATGATAGGCTGATATGCAGTTTCTCCAATTATGAGAGAGAGGCATACTGTTATGGTAATATAGTTCTTTGAAAGCAAAGCTATAAAACAGTAAGAAAACTCACATATTATTAATTTTATATTGAATATCACTTATGCCTATATAAGGATAGACTACTATCTACATATATTTTATGCATTCATGACAAATCTTCTTAATTTTTTTGATATTTCTAGGTTATGCAGTTTGTGAAATTTTCAAATTATCTCAAATCTCTAAAAAATTTTCAATGTATTTATTTAAAAGAATCCACGTATAAGTGGACCTGCACAGTTCAAACCTGTGTTGTCCAAGGGTCATCTGTATAAGCACTTCTGGAAATGACCTGATGTATTAATCAGCTCGAGCTGCCATAAGAAAATACCATAGACTGGATGGCTTATACAACAGAAATTTATTTCTTACAGTTCTGGAGGCTGGGAAGCCCAGGATAAAGGTGCCAGATGAATTTGGTTCCTGGGGAAGGCTTTCTTCCTGGCTTGGCTGTATCCTTGCATGGTGGAGAGAAAGAGCTCTTGTGTCTCTTCCTCTTTTTGTAAGGAACCCAATCCTATCAGATTAGGACCCCACCCTTATGATTTCATTTAACCTTAATTATCTCCTAAGTGCCCTATTTCCAAATATAATCACATGTTATTAGGTGTTAGGACTTCAGCATATCACTTTTAGGGGAGGAGGCACAATTCAGTCCATGGCACCTCCCTTTAAAAATAAATGTCTTTTATTTTAAATTTTAAATTATTAGGTCATTATTAAAAACCCATAAGACACTATAATGCAATAATACAATTTTTGAAGATTATCTCAATATGTAAAATAGCTTGTCAGCAATTGGTTTTTTTGAGTGTTTATTCTTCAGCCTAAAAATGTGATTATTTTTACAATTATTTTGCTTATGAAGATGGAAATGTAGAGTGAAAATAATTGGTATATTGGTATTTTTTAACCTCAATTGAAATGCCATCACTATTTTAACACAGTTCATTAATATGCATCTTTATACATTTGCTGATATTTTTATGCTGTCTTCTCTTATTTTTAATTTTTCTGTTTTTTAGGACCTTTTGGCTGTTGGCTATGGGCACTTTGGATTTAAGGAGCAAAAAAGAGGATTGGCTTGCTGCTGGTCAATAAAGAATCCCATGGTAACTAAAACAGGAATAAGACCTATTTTTATTTAATTAAATGTTCACATAATTCTCATAAAGTAGTTAGTTTTATGTGATCATTAAACAAACTCAAGAAAGTTTTACCAAGCAAGACTTTACTTTCTTTGGTTTAACTCTATAACAATAAAACAATTAAAATTTGTTCTTACACTTTATAGGATAAGGTAAATTCATTTAATAAATATTTATTGAACATCTACTATATGCTGTGAGATATGATGATCTAGGCCTGAACCATTATTGTTTATCACTGCCTGTTATAAAGAAGAATATATTTGCAAATAAAAATTCTTTAAAAATTAAGTTTCATTTACTACTGGGTTGTTTCTCAATATATAAATGACTCCTTATCCCTTTATAAAATATATTTCTGCTATCCTCGATAGATAGAAAATAGATTAATATAATTCTCTTACTGCCATGAATTTTTCAAAGAGAATGAACAAGAATCAGTTATGTTTTTTGTTAAACAGCCCTAGTCAACCTGTTACTTTACAGCTTTAGTTTTTGTTTTTGTTTTTTTGTGTGTGTGTGTGGTACGCGGGCCTCTCACTGTTGTGGCCTCTCCCGTTGCGGAGCACAGGCTCTGGACGCACAGGCTCAGCGGCCATGGCTCACGGGCCCAGCCGCTCCGCGGCATGTGGGATCTTCCCGGACTGGGGCACGAACCCGTGTCCCCTGCATCAGCAGGCTGACTCTCAACCACTGTGCCACCAGGGAAGCCCTACAGCTTTAGTTTTAAGTCACAACTGAAACGTAAAGTGGAAAACTTAGAAAAGAATCAGAAAAGCATATAAAAATGATTAGAGTTTTTATAAATAATCCCCCATCTGTTAGGAAGCTGGGTGTATATAGCCTAAAAGAAAGGAAGAAGCAATTTTAAACATGTGGAAGGGTTGACGTAGGATTCATCATCAGCAGGTTATCTCCTTTTCCATGTAGGTTGTTAGAAACCAGAAAGGAGTTGGATTAGGCATTAAAACAAAACAAAACAATAAAACTCTTGACAGAGTTGTAGAAAAGAGTAACTTAGAGAGTTTTGGAGCTTCCTCTGTCCTTGCTTAGAATGATTAGATAATACAAGCATCTGAAACAGATACAAGAGGATAGGAATATACGCAGGATAATTTATTTGGTGTCCATTATTTGTATCTTTAAGACGGTGACTTGTGATGATCATACAAATCCTGCTGGAGGATTACCCAAAATGATAATTACTGTAGAAACTACGTGCTGTATTTCTTAAAACTACTGAGCTCTGAGGGTTCATCAAAATAAAGGAAATGGCCAATTTAAGTTTTATTCTCATGTATACAGGAAGTTAGGAAGAAATGAGTAACTGAATGCAGACTAACTCTCCTCATATCCCCACTGCCACCAGCCTAGTCTTCAGCCACAATCATACCCACCTTACTGTGGTCTACAAAACCAAGGTTAAAATGTAATATAATTTTTTTTTAATTCAGTGGCCAGAACGTACTTATCAGAGTCCATATGGTGTTACTGCTGTGGATTTTTCTATTGGAGCACCTAACCTTTTGGCAGTTGGCTATCACAATGGCACTATTGCAATTTATAATGTACAGAGCAACAGTAACATTCCAGTTCTGGATAGTAGGTGAGAATCCCAAGAATTAGATAAGCATAAAACAAGTGCTTTTTTTAGGGAGAAGGAAAAAATTAATGTTATTTACTTTTGAGTGAATGTTTATATTGTTATTGAGAGTAATACCATTATCTTTCAAGCATTTAATAATTCCTCATAATGTCTCTCCAGCTGGAATGCTCTGCTCTAATATCTCCTTATCATCCTCTCTGCCTCTTCACCAACAAACTTCCTTTGGCTTGACGGTTTATTCTTTTCAAAAATTTTAAATATCTCCAGGTTTATTGAGGTATAATTGACAAATAAGAATTGTATATATTTAGATTGTATGACATAATTTTTAAAGGCATACAGTGTGGTGACTTAATATATGTATACATTGTGAAATGATTACCACAGTCAAATTAATTAACACAACCATAACCTCACATAATTACCATTTTATATGTGAGTGGTGAGGACACTTATGATCTACTCTCTTAGCAAATTTCAAGTATGCAATACAGTATTATTAACTGTAATCACCATGCTGTACATTAGATTTCCAGAACTTATTCACCTTATAAATGAAAGTTGTATCCTTTATTGCTTCCGTGTCACCTCTTCCAGGAAACCTGCCCATTCTTTTCTTTTGTGCCTCTGATACATGCCTTTATTGTAGCCTTTATTGTGCTTTGTATAAATTATTTACATATATATCTCCCTGAGGAGGCTGTAAGCTCTAAGGGCAAGGATTATGTCTTCCTTACCTTTGTATCCTCAGTTGTCACATAATATCAGGCATATAACAGGATTATAGTAAGTGTTTGATTAAGAATGAATGAATGAGACATATTGAGAAAATAAAATGTTAAAGATATTGAAAGATATCTTAGGTTTTTATAATAAACCAGATACCAGTGGAGCAAAATGAGGCGGTATATTTATATTAGTGTTTGAATAAACTTCACAATAACTGGAAATAGGCATTAAAGCAGGTGTTCTTTAGCTTAATTTTGAAGTTATTTACATAGTTTTGTAAGCGTGAGCCTTTGTGCTTGTTTCTGGGAAGAGGGTCCATAACTTTTACCAAATAATCAAAGATATATAGACTTTAAAAAATTCAGAACTACTGATTTGGAGAGTTTGCATAAAAAATCAAGGGAGTCAGTACTAGGAACAAAGCAACCCATTAATCTGATAGGAAAGAAGCCAGTAATCTGAGAAGTGATTATAATTCATCATAAAATTTCTAAATCTCAGCCCTAGAGAGAATCAAGCCAGTGGGCAATCCTGAGACATAGGAAGAAGGGTGAGGTAACTATTTACTTGAATAAGACTTAAATGACTTATTCATTTAAGCTATGAAAAATATCCTTATAAAGATGGAGATAATTATATTCAATGTGTCTAAAATAAATTAAATTTACACAACTAGGAAAAAGTAAATGAATAGAGTAAGAGAAGTAGATTCTAAAAAGAAAGAAAATGTTTGCTTTTGTATCCCTTATATGATAGCTAATATAACTAAAGGCAATAAAATTTTCCTTTTGTAAGAAATGAGAAAAACACCAGTGAATATTAGCAAAGTGATTTTTTTTCCTGTTTTTCAAAATATTTAAAGTAAAAGTACAGTTTTGAACAGTAAAAGCATCATTCCATGAGTAGGTCATGATGCTCTAGGGAGCTGTCCTTATCACTTATACTCCAAGTCGCTTATACTCCAAGAATTTTAAAATTATTATAACTATTTTATATTTCATGCTTTTCCCTGTTTTAGCGAATCACCTCAAAAACATTTGGGACCTGTATGGCAACTACAGTGGATAGAACAAGATCGAGGGACAGCAGCTGATGACAAAAGAGAAATACTAGTTTCTATATCAGCAGATGGAAGGATCTCCAAATGGGTTATACGGAAAGGACTGGACTGTCATGGTAAAAATAAATAAATACACACACAAACACCAAATTATCTTTTTCTTGTTATGTGCTGAATTAAAAATTCCTAGTGAGCTATGTATAAGAGGTGACAAATTTAGGTTTGGCTAAATAAGAAAAAAAACTGGGCTTGGTCATTGTTTTTCTAAGCATCTAGCTCTGGTATTTGCTAATTTTAACCTAATGACCTGCAAAGGATGGCAGAAATCATATTATTTGCAGAAGGGACATATTATATCTACATTATTATTTCCTGTGGTAAATAACATATGTATTTTTTCTTTAAATAAAGATTTGATGCATTTGAAGAGAACTACTGCTAGCAGCAGCAAAAAGGGAGGGGAAAAAGGAAAGAAAGGTGAAGCTTTGATATCTCGACAGGCTCCTGGAATGTGTTTTGCGTTTCACCCCAAGGTAAATTATTTCAATCTGTTATTTACTATTGCATATAACAACTGCTGATAATTGAAGTGTATTAAGATATAAATCAAAACAAAATGTCAACATGTTAATAAATATTGTGCCTTGTAAATAAAAAAATAGCACACATAGGTATCATAGGTGTCAGCGTAAGGTAGAATGGCACATTCCAGTTGGCTGTCCTTTTTCTGCTTTCTGGAGGAAAGGTCTGTATTTCTGAGCAACTGTGGAACTATCTTTACAGCTCCATGTTTAACTTGAATGCCCCTCCTTGCCCCTCTTTGGTGCTCTGCTGCTCTATCATACTTACAGAAACCAAATCCACTATATAGTCCTCCATATCTCAATGTGAGTGGTGACTCATGATTCTGGGGATCAGGAAGACCACTTAAGATCATGTTTATCAAGACCAAAGTCAAGTCAGAGCACTCTTAGTAAAGTTCTACTTTTCTAATTCTTTTTATCCAGAGGTCCCTTGGAATCCGAAATTCAGCCACTATGACAGACTTGCAAAAAAACATATCCTATATATTTTCTGTGATATGTAATATGATTACCTCTTTAGTGACACCATCATCCACCTACTTATGCAAGCCAAAACTTGAGCTCTGACTCTATTCTACCCTATTACCCAAATGATATTTAAGTAAGATTGTCCCACTCCTTCTAGTCCAAGCCTACTACTGCTAATGTGGTTCAGGCCTTTATTACATTTCACTTTTACTACTGCAGTCGTATTCTAACTGCCTTCATTCTCAAATTCCTGTAATCTACTTTTCACCTTGACTCCAGAGCAGTGGTTCTCAATGTGGGCAGGGAGGGGAGTAGTTTCCCATCAGGGACATTT
Organism: Hyperoodon ampullatus; assembly: GCF_949752795.1. Taxonomy (NCBI): domain Eukaryota; kingdom Metazoa; phylum Chordata; class Mammalia; order Artiodactyla; family Ziphiidae; genus Hyperoodon; species Hyperoodon ampullatus. Next base: position 58,534,810 of record NC_136915.1, on the reverse strand, counting down.
CACAATGTCTTGAGATATTTTTGGTTGTTGCAGCTGTGGGAGGTGGGATGTGGGGAGGAATGCTTTTGGCATCTAGTAGGCAGAGGTCTGGGATGCCACTAAATACACTACAATGCACAAGACAACCACTGTCCTTCTCTGACCCAAACAAAGAACTAGCTGGCCTAAAACATCAGTAGTGCTCCTTTGATTTCTTATTTGATTGATGGGTTATTTAGAAGCATGTAATTTAGTTTCCAAATATTTGGGGCTTTTCCAAGGATATTGCTGTTGATTTCTAATTCAATCCTATCATGATCAAAGAACAAACTTTTTATAAATGGAACCTTTTTGAATTTATTGAAATTTGTTTTAAAGCCCAGAATGTGATTTTTACTTGTAAATGTTCCCTATGCACTTGAGAAAAGTGTATATTCTGCTACTGTTGGGTGGAATGTTCTGTGGATGTCAATCAGTTTAAGTGGGTTGATGGTGTTGTTCAAATTTACTATATCCTTGCTGATTTTCTGCCGATTTCTTCCATCAGTCATTGAGAGAAAGAGATTGAAGTCTCTGACAATAATTGTGAATTTTTCTTTTTTTCCTTGAAATTCTATCAGTTTTTGCTTTATGTATCTTGAAGCTTTGTTTTAAGTGCATAAGTGTTTAGGATTGTCATGTTCTCTTGATTAATCAACTCCCTTATCATTATAAAATGGCCTTATTTATAACTGGTAACATTCTTTTTTCTGAAATCTATTTAGTCTGATACTAATGTAGCTACTCCAGCTTTCTTTTAACTAGTATTAGCGTGGTTTATCATTTCCCATCCTTTACATTTAACCTATTTGTGTCTTTATATTTGGTATGTTTCTTTTAGGCAGCATATAATTGTCTTGCTTTTTCATCCAATCTTACAATCTCAGCCTTTTAATTGTGATGTTTACACCATTTAATTTATTTATTTACTTAAAAAATTTTTTTAACGTCTTTATTGGAGTATAATTGCTTTACAATGGTGTGTTACTTTCTGCTTTATAATAAAGTGAACCAGTTATACATATACAGATATCCCCATATCTCTTCCGTCTTTCATCTCCCTCCCTCCCACCCTCCCTATCCCACCCCTCTAGGTGGTCACAAAGCACCCAGCTGATCTCATTATGCTATGCGGCTGCTTCCCACTAGCTATTTTACATCTGGTAGTGTATATATGTCCATGTCACTCTCTCACTTTGTCCCAGCTTACCCTTCCGCCTCGCCATATCCTCAAGTCCATTCTCTAGTAGGTCTGCATCTTTATTCCTGTCTTGCCTCTAGGTTCTTCATGACCTTTCTTTTTTTTTTTTTTTTTTAGATTCCATATATATGTGTTAGCATATGGCATTTGTTTTCCGCTTTCTGACTTACCTCACTCTATAAGACAGACTCTAGGTTCATCCACCTCACTACAAATAACTCAATTTCATTTCTTTTTTATGACTGAGTAATATTCCATTGTATATATGTGCCACATCTTCTTTATCCATTCATCTGTTGATGGACAATTAGGTTGTTTCCATGTCCTAGCTATTGTAAATAGAGCTGAAATGAATATTGTGGTACATGACTCTTTTTAAATTATGGTTTTCTCAGGGTATATGCCCAGTAATGGGATTGCTGGGTCATATGGTAGTTCTCTTTTTAGTTTTTTAAGGAACCTCCATACTGTTCTCCATAGTGGCTGTATCAATTTACATTCCCACCAAAAGTGCAAGAGGGTTCCCTTTTCTCTACACCCTCTCCAGCATTTATTGTTTGTAGATTTTTTGATAATGGCCATTCTGACCGGTGTGAGATGATATCTCATTGTAGTTTTGATTTGCATTTCTATAATGATTAATGATGTTGAGGATTCTTTCATGTCTTTGTTAGCAATCTGTATATCTTCTTTGGAGAAATGTCTATTTAGGTCTTCTGCCCATTTTTGGATTGGGTTGTTTGTTTTTTTGATACTGAGCTGCATGAGCTGCTCATAAATTTGGAGATTAATCCTTTGTCCGTTGCTTCATTTGCAAATATTTTCTCTCATTCTGAGGGTTGTCTTTTGGTCTTGTTTATGGTTCCCTTTGCTGTGCAAAAACTTTTAAGTTTCATTAGGTCCCATTTGTTGATTTTTTGTTTTTATTTCCATTCCTCTAGGAGGTGGGTCAAAAAGGATCTTGCTGTGATTTATGTCATAGAGTGTTCTGCCTATGTTTTCCTGATAGTATCTGGCCTTAAATTTAGGTCTTTAATCCATTTTGAGTTTATTTTTGTGTATGGTGTTAGGGAGTGTTCTAATTTCATTCTTTTACATGTAGCTCTCCAGTTTTCCCAGGATCACTTATTGAAGAGGCTGTCTTTTACCACTGTATATTCTTGCCTCCTTTATCAAAAAATAAGGTGAACGTAGGTGCAGGGGTTTATCTCTGGGGTCTCTATCCTTTTCCATTGATCTTTTTTTCTGTTTTTGTGCCAGTACCATACTGTCTTGATTACTGTAGCTTTGTAGTATAGTCTGAAGTCAGGGAGCCTGATTCCTCCAGCTCCGTTTTTCTTTCTCAAGATTGCTTTGGCCATTCAGGGTCTTTTGTGTTTCTATACAAATTGTGAAATTTTCTGTTCTAGTTCTATGAAAAATGCCATTGGTTGTTTGATAGGGATTGCATTGAATCTGTAGATTGCTTTGGGTAGTATAGTCATTTTCACAATGTTGATTCTTCCAATCCAGGAACATGGTACATCTCTCCATCTATTTGTATCATCTTTAATTTCTTTCATCAGTGTATTATAATTGTCTGCATATAGGTCTTTTGTCTCCTTAGGTAGGTTTATTCCTAGATATTTTACTCTTTGTGTTGCAATGGTAAGTGGAAGTGTTTTTTAATTTCACTTTCAGATTTTTCATCATTAGTGTATAGGAATGCAAGAGATTTCTGTGCATTAATTTTGTATCCTGCTACTTTACCAAATTCATTGATTAGCTCTAGTAGTTTTCTGGTAGCATCTTTAGGATTCTCTATGTATAGTATCATGTCATCTGCAAACAGTGACTGCTTTACTTCTTCTTTTCCAATTTGAATTCCTTTTATTTCTTTTCTTTCTCTGATTGCTGTGGCTAAAACTTCCAAACCTATGTTGAATAATAGTGGTGACAGTGGGCAACCTTGTCTTGTTCCTGATCCTAGTTTAAATGGTTTCAGTTTTTCACCATTGAGGATGATGTTAGCTGTGGGTTTGTCATTTATGGCCTTTATTATGTTGAGGTAAGTTCCCTCTATGCCTACTTTCTGGAGGGTTTTTATCATAAATGGGTGTTGAATTTTGTCAAAAGCTTTTTCTGCATCTATTGAGATGATCATATAGTTTTTCTGCTTCAATTTGTTAATATGGTGTATCACGTTGATTGATTTGCATATATTGAAGAATCCTTGCATTCCTGGGATAAACCCCACTTGATCATGGTGTATGATCCTTTTAATGTGCTCTTGGATTCTGTTTGCTAGTGTTTTATTGAGGACTTTTGCATCAGTGATATTGGCCTGTAGCTTTCTTTCTTTGTGACATCTTTGTCTGGTTTTGGTATCAGTGTGATATTGGCCTTGTACAATGAGTTTGAGTGTTTTCCTCCCTCTGCTATATTTTGGAAGAGTTTGAGGAGAATAGGTGTTAGCTCTTCTCTAAATGTTTGATAGAATTCTCCCGTGAAGCCATCTGGTCCTGGGCTTCTGTTTGTTGGAAGGTTTTTAATCAAAGTCTCAATTTCAGTGCTTGTGATTAATCTGTTTATATTTTCTATTTCTTCCTGGTTCAGTCTCAGAAGCTTGTGCTTTTCTAGGAATTTGTCCATTTCTTCCAGGTTGTCCATTTTATTGGCATATAGTTGCTTGTAGCAATCTCTCATGATCCTTTGTATTTCTGCAGTGTCAGTTGTTACTTCTCCTTTTAAATTTCTAATTCTATTTATTTGGGTCTTCCTTTTTTTCTTGATGTGTCTGGCTAATGGTTTATCAGTCTTGTTTATCTTCTCAAGGAACCAGCATTTAGTTTCATTGATCTGTGCTATTGTTTCCTTCATTTCTTTTTCATTTATTTCTGATCTGATCTTTATGATTCCTTTTCTTCTGCTAAGTTTGGGTTTTTTTGTTCTTCTTTCTCTAATTGCTTTAGGTGTAAGTTTAGGTTGTTTATTTGAGTTGTTTCTTGTTTCTTGAGATAAGATTGTACAGCTATAAACTTCCCTCTTAGAACTGCTTTTGCTGCATCCCATAGGTTTTGGGTCATCGTGTTTTCATTGTCATTTGTTTATAGGTAATTTTTGATTTCCTCTTAAATTTTTTAAGTGATCTCTTGGTTATTTAGTAGTGTATTGTTTAGCCTCCATATTTTTGTATTTTTTACAGAATTTTTCCTGTAATTGACATCCAGTCTCATAGCGCTGCAGTTGGAAAAGATGCTTGATATGATCTCAATTTTCTTAAATTTTCCAACGTTTGATTTGTGTCCCAAGATATGATCTATCCTGGAGAATTACCACTTGAGAAGAAAGTGTATTCTGTTTTCTTGGATGGAATGTCCTATAAATATCAATTAAGTCCATCTTGGTTAATGTATCATATAAAGCTTTTGTTTCCTTATTTATTTTCATTTTGGATGATCTGTCCATTGGTGAAAGTGGGGTGTTAATGTCCCCTACTATGATTGTGTCACTGTCGATTTCCCCTTTTATGGCTGTTAGAATCTGCCTTATGTGTTGAGGTGCTCCTATGTTGGGTGCATAGATATTTACAATTGTTATATCTTCTTCTTAGATTGATCCCTTGATCATTACGTAGTGTCCTTCTTTGTCTCTTGTAATAGTCTCTATTTTGAAGTCTATTTTGTCTGATATGAGAATTGCTACTCCAGCTTTCTTTTGATTTCCATTTGCATGGAATATCTTTTTCTATCCCCTCACTTTCAGTCTGTATGTGGCCCTAGGTCTCAAGTGGGTCTCTTTTAGACAACATATATATGGTTCTTGTTTTTGTATCCATTCAGCCAGACTATATTTTTTGGTTGGAGCATTTAATCCATTTACATGTAAGGTAGTTATCAATCTGTATGTTCCTATTACCATTTTCTTAATTGTTTTGGGTTTGTTACTGTAAGTTTTTTCCTTGTGTTTCCTGCCTAGAGAAGTTCCTTTAGCATTTGTTGTGAAGCTCGTTTGGTAGTGCTGAATTCTCTTAGCTTTTGCTTGTCTGTAAAGCTTTTAATTTCTCCTTCAAATCTGAGTGAGATCCTTGCTGGCTAGAGTAATCTTGGTTGTAGGTTTTTCTCCTTCATCACTTTAAATATGTCCTGCCACTCCCTTCTGGCTTGCAGAGTTTCTGCTGAAAGTTCAGCTCTTAACCTTATGGGGATTCCCTTGTATGTTATTCGCTGTTTTTCCCTTGCTGCTTTTAATATTTTTTCTTTGTATTTAATTTTTGATAGTTTGACTAATATGTGTCTTGGCTTGTTTCTCCTTGGATTTATCCTGTATGGGACTCTCTTTGATTCCTGGACTTGATTAACTATTTCCTTTCCCGTATTAGGGAAGTTTTCAAGTATAATCTCTTCAAATATTTTTTCAGTCCCTTTCTTTTTCTCTTCTTCTTCTGGGAGCCCTATAATTCGAATGTTGGTGCGTTTAATGTTGTCCCAGAGGTCTCTGAGACTGTTTTCAGTTCTTTTCATTCTTTTTTCTTTATTCATAAAAATATGCTCAACCTTGTTAATATCCATATAAATGGAACTTAAAACCATTAGGTATAATTTTACACCTAATAGAATGGCAAAATTTAAGATTTCTGATGTAACCAACTATTGAAGAGAATGTGTGTCAAAGGGAAATTTTATATATTGCTGAATGTAAACCGGTAATACTACTTTGGGAAAAACATTATACTTTATTGTGTAATTTATACTAGATATACCCCATAACCTAGTAATTGTATTCTTAAGTTCTGGTGTATGCTAAGCAGTGGGTCTCATATTTAAATGTACTTACAAATTACTTGGGAATCTTGTTAAAATGTGATTCTGATTCAGTAGGTCTGGGACAGGGCCTGAAATTCTGCAACTGCACAATGCTCCCAGGTGAGGCTGACTCTACATAGTCAGGATTTAGAGCACTGACTTTCAGACTTTTTGATTATGACTTCATTGTAGAAAATACATTTTAAATCCCTATTTGGTACATACATTTACAGTTAAAAGATGTCTGCGACTCCATCTAGTTCAATCTCTCATTCCCAGCAAGAATAATTTCTTCAGCATTATGTACATAAATAGTTATTGTTAAGTCATTTGTCTTCTGTTCTAATGAAAGAACACTTACTATTTCCCTGGATTGTTAGTTCCATTATCAGGTAGCTCTAAATGTTAGAAAGTTTCTTCCTCATTTTAAGCCAGTGTTTGTTCATGTAATTTCTAGACAGGATACAAAGTTCTACCCTTTATTCCAGCAAAGAAAAACATCTATATTTTCTTTGCACAGTAGTCCTTCAAGGTAATTTAATTATTGTAAAATCATGATAGAAAGAAAAAGACAACAATCAACTGTCTTCTAGATAGTATTTCTAGTTTGGTTCTTGAATTGTCTCTAAGAGATCTTGAATCATCTAATCTTCTATTTAACACATTTACTAATATATCACAAGCAAATGCATTTTGATTTTTTTGTGTTATAGGACACAAATATCTATTTGGCTGGCACTGAAGAAGGTTATATTCACAAATGTTCTTGTTCATATAATGAGCAATATCTAGATACCTACAGAGGACACAAGGTTAGTTTAATTATAGTAGGTATGGAAAATTTTATCTTGTAATATTTCTGAAAAAAATAGTATCATTAGGCACAGCATTTTTAATGCAATAATTTACAACTTCAGAGTTAAAAATAGCAGCTTGAATTAAGTGCTTTCTTATACAGAAAACACCAATAATATGGGGGTCATTTAATTTGGCTTCTAGGTATCCTTGATTTCTTCTTGCCAGTTGTGGAAGCCACAATTTTTATTTGTTTCTAAAAGACTTTGCTTATGTTGACATGCTGATCCCAGAGTAAAATTGTCTCTGGCATATACCTACTCTCTACATTTTTTATGATTGTTCCAACTATGTTTTCTTCATTTTCTCCCTTATTTCTGTTTATTTTCCTTAACATTCCTTATATTTTTAAAAGTAGTATAATATGTATTAATATTTAGTGAGTATTGTAGCAACTATATTTTTATGTTTCTGAATGGCATAATTTAGGGAAGAGATTCAATTTATGGCCTTACTCTCAGCTAAAATAATACCCACACAATAATTACATGGTGTATAAGCTTTTAGAAATCTGAGCATTTTTAATTTGTTGGTCAAATTTAAAGTATAAGAGGTTAAATCCTACTTACCTATGTATTTTAATTTATTTTTCTAATTTCAGGGTCCAGTGTATAAAATAGCATGGAATCCATTTTGTCATGATGTATTCTTAAGCTGTTCTGCAGATTGGGGCGTTATTATATGGCAACATGAGAATCTTAAGCCATTTTTGAGTTTTTATCCAACTACTTATGTTGTTTATGATGTTGCCTGGTCTCCAAAATCATCCTATATATTTGCAGCTGCAAACGAGAGCAGAGTGGAGATTTGGGACCTTCACATCAGCACGTAAGTGTTAATATTTTTCTTGGAGTTATTTCTAATAGAAGCAGTTCAATCTAAATGATACCTGATAGTATTGACATTGGTTAGAGAGAACTGTAGTTACTTTAAAACAAGTAATAGTTTACACTGTCAGAGTCCTTTGTGAATAAAGAGATATGCCAGGATAATAAATATATTTTTGAACCTGCAAAGTATTATTTAAGAAAAACAAGGAATGTAGCGTAAAATTATGACATGGGGAAAAAGTTTGCAAAACATTCACGTGGAAAGAAGGTATTTTAACTTTTCAATATCCATGTTTGCTTAATTCTTGTCAGCTGTTCAATACTGTTTCAAATATCCTGAATTAATAACTATACCAACAAAATTCATCCCCAGTGTTTCCACAGAAGACATTAAAATACGACCAAATTAGTTTTTCATTTTCTTCAACCAAAATAGTCTTTCTTAGTCCTTTTTGTGCAAAAATATTACAAGAGCAATTTAAATGGAAACACTGAAATAACATGCCAACATTTCAGAGCACATTTAAAACACCCAGATAATTCTTGAAATTACCATATTCTAAAATAGAATAATATATTAATGTTAATTACTTATACCATACATCATTTTAAAAATATTTGAATGAAAAATATTTGAATGAAAATAGGTTACCTTACTCCATCTCCATAAACTTTTACAGGCTGATATAGGATATCATAACTAGCTTGAATTCTCTGTTATTGCCTCGTTTATGGAAAAATGCAGAGAGGCACTGTTCTAATTGTGTCTAATTAACTAAAGGCTTTCTATAATAAGATAAAGAAAAGGAGCAAAATAAGTATTTTTTATAATATTTACTTACTCTCTTACCTTGCTTTAAAACATATTTGAAGGGGTATGCATTTAATTAATATTTTTTATTTTAAGTGTTACACCAAAGTTATGAGAGTGCCATCTAGGCCATCTATCCTTTTTAATATGAAAGTTTATACAATGCTGGAATAAAGTATTTAATGGTTCTGTAATACTTATTCAATCAATATTTCAATATTGGAAAATATTGGAGGTCTTTAGGCAAGTTATTATCAGATGAAACATGGAAATACATTCTTGTTTAAAATAAATGAAATAAAATTCAATGGGTTTATTATTAATTGCAAATTTTTTCCTAGAGATTAGTAACTTAGTAACTGGAAAATTTCATCATGGCTTGTTCTGTAAAACAGTTTGACCCAAAAATCAAGGATTACAACACAAAGCAATTTATTTTTGTGTATGAGATGACTAAGGTAGAAAGTGACTACTTAAATGATCCTACCTCTGATTTTATTTTTTCTAGTAAAATTGTAGTTCCCAGGGCAACATTTCTTCAGAAGTATGCAAGTGACTGCTGCTGTTATTTTATAAGGGTGTCAATGAATTGCTTTGGATAACCAAGAGTAGCAAAGGTTCTTGTTCAGAGAACCTTTGGACAAGGTTTTCAATCTTGTTCAGATTCATTTATTTTTTAATTTAATTTTTAATCTTTTTAAATAAATTGATTTATTTTATTTTATTTTTGGCTGCGTTGGGTCTTCGTTGCTGCCTGCGGGCTTTCTTTAGTTGCCGTGAGCGGGGGCTACTCTTCGTTGTGATGTATGGGCTTCTTATTGCCATGGCTTTTCTTCTTGTGGAACACGGGCTCTAGGCACACGGGCTTCAGTAGTTGTGGCATGCAGGCTCGGTAGTTGTGGCTCATGGGCTCTAGAGCACAGGCTCAGTAGTTGTGGTGCACAGGCTTAGTTGCTCCACAGGGATGTGGGATCTTCCCGGACCAGGGCTCAAGCCCATGTCCCCTGCATAGGCAAGCGGATTCTAAACCACTGCGCCACCAGGGAAGCCCGAGATTCACTTATGTTCCAGAGGTTCATTTGGATCAAAACATCCTTCTGTTAAGAGACATTTATTATTTAAGGAGTTGTATTAGGGATCTTCAGAGAAACTAAACCAATAAAGAGAGAGAGAGATTTAAAAATATTGGCTCACATGATCGTGGGACCTGGCAAGTCCCAAGCCGGCATGACAGGCTGGCAACCTGGAATTTCCATCAGAGGAGTCCATGTTGCAGTCTTGAGTACAAAGGCAGTCTGGAGGCAGAATTTTATTCTACTTCAGGGACCTCAGTCTTTTCTTTTTTTTTTTTTTTTTTTTTTTGGTTGTACGCGGGCCTCTCACTGTTGTGGCCCCTCCAGTTGTGGAGCACAGGCTCAGCGGCCATGGCTCACGGGCCCAGCCGCTCCACGGCATGTGGGATCTTCCCGGATCGGGGCACGAACCCATGTCCCCTGCATCGGCAGGCGGACTCTCAACCACTGCGCCACCAGGGAAGCCCCCTCAGTCTTTTCTTTTAAGGCTTTCAATAGATTGGATGAGGCCAACTCACTTTACGGAGGGTAATCTGCTTTATTCAAATTCTACTGATTTAAGTTAATCATATCTAAAAAAAAAAAAAAAAAAACCTTCACAGCAACGTGTAGACTGGTGTTTGGCCAAGTTAATGCATAAAATTACTCATCATGGGAGTTTAAATTATGAGTTCACATCTTAATTGTGAACTGCTTTCATTTATTTGGTTGAAATTAGTTTATTGATAAAATGAAAGTTTTGATTGAATAAAGAGTGAGAAGCAGTTATTTTGCTTTTGGAAACACATAAAGAAGCTTTTGGTTTTTGTTACATGAAATCACAAATATCTCAGATTTTTCTTAGTCTGTATATAAAAAGAACAGAGTAACAACAACTAAATTTACAAATAAAATATTTCATTACAGTTTGGACCCTCTGATTGTGAATGTTGCTAAACCTGGAATTAAGTTCACAACTGTTCTCTTCACTAAGCAAACAGATTGCCTTCTGGTGGGAGACAGTGATGGACAAGTTGCTGTGTATGAATTAAGAAATATGCCCACTGCTTTGGACTCTAACTGGGTAAGACTCAAAAGTCAAAATTTATGTCATTCTATGATTTTATTCAAGTTGTAATTTTGTGTCATGGAAGAGATTAACATTTCTTAAACGTATGTTAAGTGTGGTTCAATGGAAAGAATGTAAATCCCAAGAGTTGCTACCTAGTAGGCGTGGCCCCTACTAGGCTTATTTTCTTTGAGTCTCACATTCTCTATCTGTAAAGTTAAATAATGTTGTTGGGCAGAATAATTATAAATATTATATGAAAGAACTTAAAATTGTCCCTAGTATATGATTGGGACTGCTTACTGCAAATATTCAAAGACTATTACAAGAAATATTTTTAGATATTATCCAGTGTTCCTGAAATTGGCATTTGTTTCTGTTGGTTTAGCATTATCCTCTTCTCTTACTCTGATTTTCAAATATCAAAACTTTGTTGTAAAACTTTGACAAGCAAATCCATATTACTAGATGCCCATTATTTTAAGAATTATTTATGTAATTATATATTTACTTATTTATTGTTTAAAAAATTTTTTTAATTGAAGTATAGCTGATTTACAATGTTATATTAGTTTCAGGTGTACAACATAGTGATTTGATATTTTTATAGAGTATACTTAAAGTTATTATAAAATATTGGGTATATATCCTGTGTTGTACATTACATACTTGTATCTTATTTATTTTATACCTGGTAATTTGTACCTCCTTAATCCCCTTCTCTTGTCTGCTCCTTTCCCCTCCCCCACTAATTTGTTCTCTGTATCTATGAGTCATTTTTCTGTTTTGTTACATTCATTCATTTGTTTTATTTTTTAGATTCCACATATATGTGAAAACATATAGTGTTTATTTTTCTCTGACTTACTTCACTAAACATAACACCCTCCAGGTCCATCCATGTTGCTGCAAATGGCAAAATTTTATTTTTTATGGCTGAGTAATATTCCATTGTATATATACCATATAGATGCCCATTATTTTCAAGACGGCTTTTCAGTTTTTTCTGTTTATGTTTAAATTTCTATTTTAAGGAGTAATCTGGCAATTATTATCATGAATATATCAACATGTTAAAAATATTAAAAATATTAAAAATATGTACAAATCAATGAGAAAAAGCATTAAGACTCCAATAGAAGTGTGAGTAATGGTCAGGAACAGTTCATTCACAAAAAATGGCTAGTAAATATATTTTAAAATTTAACCTCACTAATAAAAAATTGTTAAATTAAAATGTGATACCATTCTCATATATCAAATTAACAAAGTTTTTTTAAATTGGACTACTTATTCCTGGCAAACATTTGATAAGATAAGTCCTCTCCCATACTGATGGTTGAAATAGAAATTGGTATAACTTCTTTGGGAGCAATTTGGCAATCTGAACCAGAATTGTCCACTTTAGGGACTCTGTCCTACAGAAATATTCATAAAGGCAATCAAAGAAATTAGTTATAGCATATTTTGTGATAGGATGAGGAAAAAAGAAAAAGAAACAAAAGGAAAGAAAAAAAGAGAAAAAGAAAAAGGAAACTATCTAAATATCCAACCAGAGGGAAATATGACCAGGAATGTCAGATGTGCTGATTAGATTTGGGGCACATGTCGGAGGTGCAGTTCTACTCCAACCATATGGACTATAAATGTTAAACAAACAAACAAGCAAGCAAACAAACAGAGAATACCTACCTACATACATACTAGCTTGCTTGGGACTTTGTACTTGTTATTCCCTCTCCCTAAAATCCACACAGTTTGTTCCTCTACCCACTGCAAGTCTTTGCTCAAATGTCACTTTCTTAGTGAAGTCTTCACTGGCCACCTTATTTAAAATTGCAACCTCCACTCTTGCCCACACTCCCTATTCAATACTCTTCCATAACTTATTTTTCGTAGTAACACTTACTTGGTATATACCATATTCTTTATTGATTTATTTTGTTAATTGCTAGTCTTCCACAGCTAGATTATAAGTGCCACATAAACAGTGAATTTTGTCTCTTTTGCTCTGGGCTATATCCCTGTGGCCTAGTACAGTGCCTGGCTTGTAGTAGTTAGTCAATAGATGTTTTTGAATAAATATGCATTGAAAAACTAGAGAAAAATTCAACATATTAGAAGCATTATTTTTTAGGGGTACAATCATGAATGAATTTTAGTCTTTTACTTATCCATTTTACAAATCATTACACTACACAAAGTAATTTAAAAAATACATTGGTCTCCTTACATAACAATTTTAGTCTGCTCTGAGATGTGCAACCCTAATGGCTTATTTTTTCCATATAAAACATTTTAATATTTTCAATTTCTCGCACATTCATTGAATGCAAGATATTTTAAGAGGATGCGGATGTTTGTGGTCACAGTGGAACTTGTTTAAGATACACAGCTCAACAACCAAAAGAAATTAAAAGAGAATTTTATTCTTTATTTAAGTCTCTCAAAGAAACATTAAAATGGATCCAAATATATAGTTCATAGTACTCCTTTTTCTTCTTCTGTCCATATCTCTCAAACCCTAAATATAGCTTCAAGGCCTAAACCCATCCCTTTTTGTCTCTGTAATTCTTTCAGTTCTATCCCAAAAGAGCTCTAAGAACTTGTCCACAAACTCTGAACTTGGGGCAGTGGGGAGGGAGACTTGAATTGTTTCAAAATTTTTCTTAGTATGTGTTGGTGTACTGGTAGAAGGGAATCTATAAGCATTAGCATGTTGATTCTTTTTATCACATATATTTTTCTGCAGGACCTATCAAGTACTACAACAATTTATCAATATAAATTATAATATTTTGTATACATGTCTTTCTTACTGGTTTGAGCTGCTTGAAAATTGTATGCTCAAGTGTCTAGCATAGTCCTAGCACATAATAGGCATTCAGCAAATGTTGAATAGATGTGTGAATGAACAAACCTATAAACAAAATGAATATAGTTTCTAAGAAAGAAGCAACATATGCTTAAGAAACATAATCAAGTCATAAAGAACAAAATAAACTCCTATAGGAGCACAGAGCAGGACAACAGTTGACTTTTGAAAGGAGAATAGGAAGAAGAAAAGGAAAAAATAAGAATGCTATGGAGAAGCCTTTCGCACAGGAGATTAAATTTCAACTGTGTTTTGGAGGATTAGGATTTTCTCTTGTAGACAAGAGTGTAGAATTGTTATTCCAGACTGAGTGAAAGGTTTAAGCAAAGATATGGAATTGAAAAGGTTCATGGCACTTTTCATGTGGAAATGGTGAGTAGATTTTTTTGACTGGTAAAGAGATTGCTTGAGATAAAAACAAGAAAAGGGCCAGTTGTGCCATCTGGGACCAGAAAATGTATGACTGCCATCATGAGGAATTTGAACTTTATTCTATAGATTATGGAAAGCCATTTAATGTTTACAATTCTAGAAGTGACATGGGGGGAAACATTAGGTCCCCATCTCACATTTTGTACAATGGTGAACTCCAAATTGATTGAAGACTGTGAAAAGTAAACGAACTCCTAGAAGAAAATGTAGGATAATACATTTAAGGTCAAGGATAGATTTTTTTTTTAAATGACCACCCCAAATCCCCTAATTTTTTCAATTTTTTCCTTTTTCTTCTTTTTTCTTTCTTTCTTTTCTTTTTTTTTTTTTTGTGGTACGTGGGCCTCTCATTGTTGTGGCCTCTCCCGTTGTGGAGCACAGACTCCGGACGCGCAGGCCCAGCAGCCATGGCTCACGGGCCCAGCCGCTCCACGGCATGTGGGATCTTCCCGGACCGGGGCACGAACCCGTGTCCCCTGCATCGGCAGGCGGACTCTCAACCACTGCGCCACCAGGGAAGCCCTCCTTTTTCTTTATTTGTAAAATGGGTATAATATTGGTACCAGAATCAAAGGTTGTTAGAAAGATTGAGTGAATATGTGCAAAGTAGTTAGAACTGTTGCTGGCACATAGTAAGCTCTCAATAAATCTCAATTATTCTTTGTATGATTATTATGTCAAAATTAACATTTTCTGTTCAGGATTCCTTATGCCAAGTTAAAAGAAACAGATTGGAAGAAGGAATTCCAAGATATATAAAAGACATTTTATATCCAAAATGTATAAAGAACTCCTACAAAACAATAAGAACAACTCAATTTTTTAAATAGGCAATGTATAAAATATTAACTCAGAGTAGAGGAAACTAGATTATCAAATAAACTTGTGAAGCAATAATCATTCTCACTAATAATGAGGGGATGTGCAATTAAAATTATACAAGATACCAGTTCATATTGATCAGATTTACAAAAATTAAAATATTAGTCAATATCAAGTATTAACAGAGTTGTAGGGAACTAGGAATTCTTATGCAAGGGTCATGGGAATATGTCAAGATTCTCTTGCACAAGTGTACCAGGAGACATGTATAAGGTAGCAATGTGAGTTTTTTTTAATGTTTCTTTTAGACATAGAGAAGATTACTCAGTCTAGGTTCATTTCAAACATTCACATTCAAATATGTTACAAAATTTTTAAAAAACTTTAGTTCACCTTAAGCTCTTACATTTAGATTATATATTTTATTATTTTAAGTCTAGGAAACTTTAATACCACTTTTAAGGGAGTTTTTGTAACAATTAAATTTCTTTAAATTCTTTAAATTACATTTATAGATTTAATATATTGGATTTTTAAGTACTTCAATTTTTTTATTAATTTAATATATTTAATATATTGAATATGCTGAATCTTAAACTTTCCTAAATGTTTCAATGCTCTTTACAAATTTATAATAGTTACATCTATGATTACAAGTCTAAATCAATTATCTAATCACACATTAAAATTAGAATCACAAATTTATTTGTTAGACAATCAAATATGACAAATTCTTTTATATGTAATGAATATTTAAAATTCCAAGTATGTACAAATTCCTTAATACAAAAATATTAAAATTACCTGTTTGATTTGCTACATTATTTCTATACACAACTTTTATTCTTCTCAGGCTAAAAATATGTTTTCCCAATAAAGAAACAAGTGAAACATTCCAAGTAGCTTTGGAGATTATTTTCTCAACTGGCTGCGATGCATATTGACAGTAGATGTTTAAGGGCATTTTGCAGACTACCTTGGCTGCCAGGCTGAGCCCTATTTTACAGTTGATTTGTCAATGCCCTCCATATGGAATAGTCCCAAAACCCGTGTCTCCTCACGTCTAGTTATATATTACCAGCATATTCCATCTTCTCATGGAAGTCTGCAACCCTGAATGTGTTGCTGCATTACTTGATTCATTTCAGTTCATTTATTGACTGTGTCATTAATTCTAAATTACTACAGTTTTCCTATCTGGTAGGACTATAATTGTTCTAGATGTTTAAATGACATCTGTTTGGATTCTGTATATCTCCCAGGGCTTTGTTTAATTTGTTGGTAGTGGTCTAAAAGACATGCAAATGAGAAAAGAATGTTCATAACAGCCTTGTTTCTACATTGATAAATTGGAAACAATCTAAATGATCATCAGTGGGAGACTGGATAAATAAAATATGGCATAATTACATAAGTGATTACAACACAGAAGTTTAAATGATATATATTTCAATGTGTCAATATGACAAATTTTGAATAAACCTTAAAAAACACAGTGTTGAGTGACAAAAACAAATTGCAGGAAGGTAAATACAATATGTTATGATTTATGTAATATTATTTAAACACAAAAATCAAAATTATGTCCTTTACTGGTTATATTTATAGTTAGTAAAAGAAAAGAATATAGACTGGAATGTGAAAGAAAAATGTTTCATTTTTGTTTTGATTTGAATCAGTTAGAGACATCTTTTATTTTGAGCAGTATGCTCTGTAAGCAGAAGGCTAAGCTCAGAGAGTCTGAATGTTTTCGACAAATGTGTGTGTGTGTGTGTGTGTGTGTGTATTAATGATTTCAGTGCTGCTGAGCAAAATTTTCTTTTAACAAATATATTCCATACATTAGTATAAATACAATTTCCTAATACAAATAAGTTTTTCATTCTTTTTGGCCATTATATTTTAAAGGTTCAGGGTTATATTTCTGAGAGATTAAACAAAAAATTATAAATCAGGTTTTTAACCACAAGCTTAACTGATACGCTTCCTCCTTAGCTTTTCAGAGAAGAATTATAATCATAAAAGTAATTTAAAGTCTCAAAGTAATTAATGTCAAACCATTATTTCCCATCAAGATGTCTTACCAAGTAACATTATGACCTACAATTTCTTCATTAATTTTAACCAAGAGTTAATCAAAATTTTGGAAGTCATATGATTTCACTATATAGGAAAGATGTACATCAAATTTATGATAAAGGCTGCCTCTGGAAAGTGAAAGATGAGGGAAGAATAGGATTGGGGAAGGGTACAAAGAGAATTTCATCAGTAAAGTTTTATTTCTTTTATTAGAAAATATTCAAGGCAAAGATGATGTTTGTTGATTTGGGGTAAATATGTGTTTCACAAAGGCAAAGTACCAGACAGCCCATGCATAAAGTTTACTGGAGCAGGGTTCACTGAGAAAAACCCACGGAGAAGGGATCAATAGCAATTTTAGGACCACAACACCCACTCGTATTCTCATTGCCCATCACTTTCTGTGGCCTTGCACAGCAGGAGATGGACTTTGATCCTTGGGCTGTGGAGGAGGTTTTAAGTGACATAATTTCTGAAACTCTGGACCCTCCCAATGTGATCATGGGTCAGAGTATTATTGTGATAGTACATGGCAGAACATTGGCTCTAGCCTTATCCTACTGACTCAGGGCTCATGGTTAGGGGTAACATCAGCCTGATGCCTGACAGGAACAGGCGGTTGGGGTCCAAGCCTTGCAGTTATAACTTTGTGATGTAGCTAGCTGTTGACAGGATTTACCACCACATTAACATTTATTGTTTGTTGAAGCACCAACTCCTCTCCTGGTGTGATGGGGTTTGGTTGATGGGGGCCTAAGTCTTGCATTGAACAGAATTATGGCTTAAGCACTTGGCAGAAGCTAATTTCAGTGGCATAAACCAACTCCTTTTCTGGAGGCAGCCTGTAGAGAATCACTCCTAAATACTATATCTACTCTTATGTTTCAGTATACAAATGTTTGCCATCTTTTCCTCTGTACTTTTGAGTGTACATTTTTTCCCAAATTAAAGGGAAAACAAAAAGTTAAGTGAAATTGTCAAAAATATAAACACACACACACACGTGTGTGTGTGTGTGTGTATATATATATATATATATATATATATATACACACACATTAATGTTGAGAGACACTGAAGACAGAAAAAATAGACTGTTCATTCAATAAATATTTACTGAGTATACACTATATGACAGGGTCTGTTTTAGGCACTAAGAATACAACTGTGAACAAACTACAGTAATGATCTACTACGTTTGCCCAAGTGAGAGACTGAACTAGATTTAGGTAGGTTTGAGAAACAACTTAGCAACTGATTTGATGTGTCAGAGCTTAAAGGATGGGGAAGTACCAAAGTGTATAGTATAGGTTAAAAGACAGGAACTTACTTATGTATTATCTAAGGTGTTTATAACTCTTTAGAGTTTATAAAACACTTTCACCTACATTAGCTCATTCACCTCTTACAACAGTTTTTGGAAGTGGATGTTAATATTTCCATTATGCATTCAAGAAACTAAGATTCCCAGATATCAGTGATTTCCTCAAGATCACCTATATGTGATAGAGAAAACTCTAGTCTTCTGCTTCCAATTCCCATCTTTTCACTATGTCTTTCTTGAAAACTCACCTCCCATCTTTGGTTTCATTTACCCTTTTAGTACAAAGATCATTATTATTAAATGAAATACAAAATCCACATAGAAATTCAGACATTTTACTCTCTCTAAATCAAACACTACAGATCAACAAAGAGCTTAAGATAGCATCAAGACTAAAAGTTATTTTACAGATGAGAAAACTGAGATTTAAGCATTAAAGCTAAACAGGAGCTGCCAAAATTGTCCCTTTACTGAATCCTTATAAAATTGTTTTTCAAACTTCATTAAGAGAATCTCTCATAGGAAAGAGCATGTTCATACTAGGAAGTAAATGTTATTATTTAAACTTACCTTGGTTTGTTTCATTTTATAATCTTATTGGATGCCCTTTATGTGTGTATCACTAGCTTATAAATTTTAAATGACATTTTAAAGACTACTTTACATCTTAATTTGTGTTTTATTGCATTTTAATTGTGTGACTTTTTTTTTTTCTTTTCAGGGAAATATAATAGATACTTTTCTTGGGCCCAAGTCAAATCAAAGCATAATTCATCATCAGTAGTATCTTTTTTGTTGTTGTTTAAAGGAACAGTGTTTAATATCCAATAGTCTGGTTTGTATGCAGTGAGCTGGGATTTTGATTATAGAACACAATATTTGATGTATAACTTCCATCTAAATTTAATATAAACTTAATGAACTTTTACTTCAGAGAAATGTGATTAGTTTGTGATTTAAGCTAATTGTAAGAGTTTTACTGGGTTTTTCTTAATTTTTTGAAATTTATTTCTATTCTTTTTCTTAGTCATAGTCCAAGTACATATATGTACTTATAAAATATCCAAACAAGTTAGAAATTGTTATTCCTTTAGAAGCAAAGCTTGGAAAGTATTAGAATTATTTAAACCAGAATCTTTATTAAGACAAAGTTCCATACACTTTTAAATCTTCTGCTTTCTGAGCTGTGTTTTCCAGGGTTTATGAATTTTGCAGGTGTTAGTATTGTGAGAATACTGGATTTTCATACCCAATTTTAAATAAGAATTTTATACTCTTAGATCTGAGAGCTGAAACTATAGAACATTGTTAGACTATTTGACAAACAAAAGACATGACAATAAATGTCAGAATTGCATTGTTTGGCCAGCAGGCATCATACACTCAATTCAGAGAGAATTAGTCTGGGACACATCAGGGCATCCTCCTCTGCATCCTTCAGAATCTGCTCTGGGTTTTAAGTCCAGACTTAAGTGGGCCTAGAGATAAAATAGAAGTCCCTGATCTGTAGTTTGCATCAGGATGTTATTTTGTGAAGGGTTCTAGAGCAAGCTTGTGGAAATTGGAGGAGTGGGAGGCAGCAACTCCTCCAAATATAGCTTGCTAACTGTCTGTTCCATGCTGTTTGTCTTAAAAAGTCTTGCAGTTTGTTAACTGGGACCATAGGACAGTATAGCCTGTTCTATAAAGCATTCTAAGTGGAGAGGAGAGGATAAGTCACTTGAAATTCACTAAACTGTCTGAAAAATAATATTAAAAATGAGAATGGAATCAGAGCAGCTGTGGGAATTATCAATCTCCATTTCTTTGGAGCCATCCTTTAAACAAAAGCAAGGCAATTTTTAGGTGGACTGAAAGCTAAGGTCAGGTTATAAGGATTATAAATTTTCTGCTGGTGTAAGTCATTAACTCTTTGTCTTTTAAAAAGATTTGGACTTTCCATAATACTTTGTATAACAAATTAAAAGTTAATTTAATTGAAAAAATGTGTGTTTTTATTATATATTTTTGATCTTAAAAAATTTTCACATGTTCTATTCTCATTGCTCATCAGGCCTAAATGAAAAATAAAGCTATTTTATTCTTCTTGGATCCTGGGCAACTGATCCTGAACTGAACCTATTCCACTGTATGGAATCATACAATATATAGCCTTTTCAGATTGGCTTCTTTCATTTAGTAATATGAATTTAAGGTTCTTTCATGTCTTCTCATGGCTTTATAGCTCATTCCTTTTTAGTGCTGAATAATATTCCATTGTCTGGATGTACCACAGTTTGTCATTCACCTACTGAAGGACATTTCATTTGAGTCCAAATTTTGGCAATTATGAATAAAGTTGCTATAAGCATCTTTGTACAGTTTTTTATGTGGAATAAGTTTTCAACTCCTTTGAGAAAATACCAAGGAGTGCAATTGCTGGATCGTATGGTAAGAGTATGTTTAGTCTTGTAAAAAAACAAAACAAAACCCTGAGCCATCTTCCAAAGTGGCTATACCGTTTTTCATTCCCACCAGCAATGTATGAGCGTTCCTGTTGCTCTACATCCTTGCCAGCTTTGGTATTATCAGTGTTCCAGATTTCAGCCATTCTAATGGGTGTGTAGTGGTACCTCATTATAGTTTTAATTTTCATTTCCTGATAACATATAGAGTTTACCATAAAATGTTAAGAATTGAATGAGAATTCTGCTCAGTTGTTAGCCATCTCTTTTTATCTTTAAACACACACACTCACACACACAAAATACCAATGGGCTGGTTAAAGGTCGAAGGAGGGAGTGGTGACTGGGCTAACTTTAGGCTCCTATTTTGTGCTAGGTATGCATTTTTGCATTTGGTCATTCTCTGCCAGGCATCTCTCAGAGAGAAGTTAAACTGTTGTCTGAGAGTAAATTGTTAGCTGCTCTTCCAACTTCTGTAGGGAAGGAAGATTGTATTCTCTAGTATATAGTTGTACATCATATTTAGTGTGTTCATTTAGTTCACCTCTGTGTAGTTACATACAATAATAAATGAGAAGTAGAGCATTTAGTATTTGCTGCTTTGTCTCAATAGGAGTCTCTCTAAAAATGTTGAATTGTACTGTGAATAATTGTTATCAACGCGCTAGTAACAGTGTACCTGTTAAAGTTCTTTGCAGTTTTCAAAACATCTTCAAGTCCACTGTCACATTATACCCTTACATTGATCCTATGAGACAGGTAGGGCAAGCAGTTGTATTATTATCATAATCTCTATTTTCCAGATGATATAATTAAGGCTTAAAGAGGTGATATATTTTGCCAAAGGCCATAGAGCTGGCAACTGGTCAGACTTGAACTCAAACCCAAGGCTTTGAACAGTTCTTATACATTATCCACTATTGTGTTGTCAATGGTTCATGCCTATATGGTTTGCTGAGGTCTCATACACCAAAACATAAGAGTACATATTCTTCTATAATTAAGGTTTTACCCCTAAATAATAATGCTAGTAACTTAGTGTTTCTCAGCTTTTTCCCTCTGCTATTAGACATTGCCATATGGACCCCTTCTGCTGGGAGTACTCTCCTCCTCTCTCCTCACTCTCCTTCAGTGTGTTAGCTCTTCACTAACCCTTCAGATCTCAGTTCATATCTCATCTTCTCAGAAGAGCCCCTTCTGAGCTCCCTCCTACAGGACCTCACCCAGCCAGGCTAAATTTGCTCCAAGCATCTTGAACATGAAGGGAAATGTGAAGTTTCTGCAGGGCTGGAGAGGAAGGGGAAATGAAGAAAAGAGAGAGACCTGTGGATCCACAGAGCAGAGGGGACCCATGTCCTACTTCTGAAAACCATTGTTCAGGAAGTAGTAAGACCTAGGAGGGACCATAGTCAACCTCAAAAAACCATTCTCCATGGAATGAGCGATGTGCAAAGAAGCAAAGGAACTGAAAAAGCCAGGCAACTGAGGGTGATTAATGATCCAGCAAGAAGCAGCGCTTTGGTGATAGAAGGGCCTTGGCGCAGAGTAAGATGCTAGACTTATATCCTGGGAAATGGAAGAAAACCAACTCTGAGAGATACGGACATTAACTTTTTGTGTGTGTGTGGTTTGTTTCTGCCAGCTGACTGGAATGAAGACTTGGAGTTAGAAATTGAATTATAGAAAATCTATTTCTTGGATACCTAAGTTTCTGAGTTGACATTCATACCTGCTGTGCTAAATATTTCTGTGGTCATTTGCATAGTGTCTGCCTCCAGCCCTAGACTGTAAGCTCCTTGAGGGCAGGGACTATGTGTTTTGCTCACTACTGTATGTTCAACACCTAGAACAGCACCTCCACAGAGTAGTTATTACCACAAATATTTGTTGAGTAAATGAATTATCAAATTAATGTAAGTAATGTTGGCTCCATGCTTGTCCCATATTATAACATGACCTAATATTTTACATATGATTTCCTCAACATCCTAACAAAATGTCTTAACATCACAGAGGGTAAAAACATTTTAATGGTGGAAAACATAAAGCATAAAATGATCCTTGAAAGTTGCTAAACACAGGTCATAGCTCTTTTTTGTTCTACAACAGGACAAAATCCTTTTTCCCCCTCAAGACAAAAGCTAAGAACAAATCTATGATCACTTTCTTTAGGTGAGTATTACTGCTGCTTTGTGAGATTGTATTCTCACTGACAATTTGGGGCACAATTTTCCTCCAGCGTAAAGCACTTAGCAAGATGCCTGGTATGAAGTAGTTGCTCAAAAATAGCAGTTCTCATTTTGATTATCCAGACCACATCCCCACTTCTTGATCTGAGGACCCCTTTGCCCTTAGCAGCTGGCTGTGTCCTTGCCAAGGCCCTACTCCTCCTTCAGGAGATACAGACTGTGCTTATGACCTCATTTGTTCCTTTATACAACATCTGGGCTTTGTGTCTTGTTTGTTCAGGCCTTCAGAACCATAGAACACTTACTAGGCTATTAGCCTTCATTTGTTTAGGTTGGCATACCTAGTTGGTGATAAAACTAAAAGGCTAACAGTTTACATGAAACTAATTCCTGGGTTAAATAGAAAGAAGAAAGCAGAACATGCCCATTAAGTTGGAACACCTAAAAACATGGTTATGAATCTTATAAAATGAGCACTTCTTTTTTTAAAACTGATGAAACATTTATGTAGCATCCAGAACAACTCACAAAAAATGTACTCTCACCGTGTCTGTGATTTCTTTGGATAAGCCAGCTTTTAAAAGATATGATGCTATTATACCAGGAAGAACAAAGGATCCCAGCACACTTTAGGGATCTTACATCACAACTCACTGATAATAGTTTTAGTGAATTTTCTAAATTACACATAGTTTGATTATTTATTATTTTAATAATTTCTAAAAGCCCCAAATAACAACAAACGCATAAAAAGAAAATAGCTTCTCTGTCCATACAAAATGAAACTTTAAATATTACTGTTTATGAGATTGTTAATAAAAACATTTTCAGCTGCTCATTTAATTTTTAATGATAGGGCATTTTAAAAATCACTAAAATGGGGCTTCCCTGGTAGTGCAATGGTTGAGAGTCCGCCTGCCAATGCAGGGGATATGGGTTCATGCCCCGGTCCGGGAAGATCCCACATGCCGCTGAGCAGCTGGGCCCGTGAGCCATGGCCACTGAGCCTGCGTGTCCGGAGCCTGTGCTCCACAACGGGAGAGGCCACAACAGTGAGAGGCCCGCGTACCGCAAAAAAACAAAACAAAACAAAAAACACTAAAATGAATGGTAAGAAAATTTTATCCATAAAATTATGCAAAATTATCTAGATAAATGGTATTTCAATATTGGTTCTACAGATAATTGTAGAGTAGAAATGAACTGGTATTAAAGAGGGGAGGAAAAGGAGTTTTAGGTGAAGAAAACAGTATGTGCAAAGGCCTAGAGAGAGAGAGAGAGAACATGAACCTTTCAAAAAAAACTCTGAGGTGTTTGGTATAGGTGGACCATTTAAAGTTTGAAGGTATCTAAGACCTTTGCAAATAGAGGCCAGATCATGAAAGGTCTTACAGGCCATGTTAAGGGAATTTTGCTTTTTCTTGAAGAAAATAGGAAACAATTGAAGAGTCTTCAAAGTGGGTAATAATCACATGTTTTAGAAAGATCATTCTGGCAGCAGTGTGGAGAATGGATTGATGAAAGATATAGGGCCAAGTAAGAGGCCATTGCAGTAATCTAAATGAAAGTTGTGATCATGGCAGAGGTGATAGAGAGCAGTGGGTAGAACACAGGGAAATTTATCAATAGAAGGTAGAACTGATGAGACTTGGTGATTTAATGGGTGTGTATGTACAGGAGGATTCAGTCAGTGAAGAGTGAGAGAGCATGAGGAGCTGTGACTGACCCACAAGAATAGCTGAGTGAATGGTGGTGCCATTGAGGAAAACACCCTCTAGAAGCAGTTAGTATGAGTATGAGCCAAGGATGAGCAGTACTAACTCTGTGTTAAAAATAATAATAAAAATAAGGCTTCCCTGGTGGCGCAGTGGTTGAGAGTCCGCCTGCCGATGCAGGGGACACGGGTTCGTGCCCCGGTCCGGGAAGATCCCACATGCCGTGGAGCGGCTGGGCCCGTGAGCCATGGCCTCTGAGCCTGTGTGTCCGGAGCCTGTGCTCTGCAACGGGAGAGGCCACAACAGTGAGAGGCCCGCGTACCGCAAAAAAAAGAAAAAAATAATAGTAATAATAAAAATAAATTAGTGTTTGCTAACAAATTTATACAGCGATCTCATAATCATCATTAACATAAAATAGCTATATGTGGTATGCTTTATAACTTGTCAGTGCTATAATTAACATTACTTCATTTGACCCTGTGATATTTTTCCATTTTACAAATTTGAAAATCTAATACAGGTTAAATTACTTTCTCAAGCTCTCTTAGCTAGAAACTAGAGTGGCAATACTAAAACTCTAGCATTCTAACACTAAGATCACTGTGGCACAGTGTAATATTTGGTAGAATTATTATGATTACCGTCAATGATCAATCTATTAAAAATTCCCTTTGTGCTAGAGACTTTTGATCAGCACTCTTTCATAATTTAGTCTTGAAAACCACCCTAATAAAGTCAGTATTATCATTTTTTTGTAGTCAGTATTATCTACATTTTACAAATGAAGAAACTGAGATTCAGAGACATTATTTCCTAAGTTCACATAGATGTTAAATGGCAGAACTGAGATAGGATTTCCCAAATCTGACTCTATAGACGGTACTTATAACTCATGCCAGTCTGCCCTCAACACCATCTATTAGGCATTCCTGTGGCTGTAGTTCCTTGATAAATAATATATAGGTGAAAGATTTACAGAATCCATTGTCTAGTTGTTAATCTGGAATTTTGGTTTGTGTTAATTGTGGACTTTCATATAATCAATAATATTGAGCATGTGGTAATTAACAGCAATTGTTAAGGTCAAATAACTCATCTTACTTTGCTTTGGATCATATAAACAGTCTCTACATCTGTAAAATGTAAATAACTTTAATTATACTAGCCAGAATAAGTCATGATGTTGCTACAACCAATAATTGCCAAATCTCAGTGGCTTTAAATGATAAGGATTTATTTCTCATTCATATTACATGTTCATTACAGATTAGCAGGTGGCCCTGCTCCATGTTGTTCTGACTCAGAGATCAAATTCCATTGTCAGGAATGTCATTGGTCACCAAGGCAGGAGAGAGGTAGAACTGGGGAATCATGCACCTATCCTTAAATGCCAGGTAGAAGTGACATATGTCACTTCCACTCACATTTTATTTGCTAAAATATGTCTCTTAGCCACAAACAATTTTAAAGATCAGAGAAATAAAATCCTACCATTTGCTTGGAACTAGAAATATATATACTCTAGATAATTCATAACGATCCCAGATATTAATCAATTTCATGGTGAAAGATTTTCTAGGGCTAAATAAGTTTGGGAAACATTGAACTTAAAGTTAAAGAAGTTTCCTAACTATAAGTCTTCTCTGAGCCCTGACTATATTAGTATGCATTATTAATCTCCAAGAAAGGGACTATTATTATGGGATCCTTTTTTTTTTTCCCAAAGATCATCTGCAAAGACTCATTACCTGAAGACAACACTTTAAGAAAGAGTACTCTAAGATTCTGCCTTTTTAGAACTTATTTCTAAAGAGGAAATAAGTGGAAAGAGGAGAAGAAAGAAGGAAAGGAAAGAATAAAAGAAGGAAAGAAAAAGACTAGAGCAGTGTAAATTTATGGATAGTTTTGAGACTGAAAGTTATTCATAAAAGACATTCATAGGGGCTTCCCTGGTGGTGCAGTGGTTGAGAGTCCGCCTGCCGATGCAGGGGACATGGGTTCGTGCCCCGGTCCGGGAAGATCCCACATGCCGCGGAGCGGCTGGGCCCGTGAGCCGTGGCCGCTGAGCCTGCGCGTCCGGAGCCTGTGCTCCGCAACGGGAGAGGTCACAACAGTGAGAGGCCCGCATACCGCAAAAAAAAAAAAAGACATTAATAGTAGCGAGTAGTGACCCAAAATTACATTTTCTAATCTATTGCATATAACATTGTTAATTTATTGAGCATATAATAAGCATCATATATTGTGTTTTACTTGTGTTAACTCATTCCATCTTCATGACAACATAAAATGCAGATTATTGTCTCCTCACAAAGGAGGAAACTAAACCTCAGAGAAGATATCCAGGTAGTAACCTGAGTTACAGACTAAATGAAGAGAAAAAGTTGCATTAACCTCTGAACATAAAGGATTAGGGCTCCAGTTAGAGGTATAAGCAACAAACTGTTGTTGGTCAAGAGATAGATTAATTTTCATTTTAGTTATCCTTTCTGGTTGGACCTTGAAGTGTGTGGAAAGAGTGATATTTGGGCACCTGAGTGGAGAGCCTTAAATTCCAGGCTGTTTGGATTTTATTCTCCAGGTAATGCCGAGCCACTGAAAGTTTTTGAGGGGGGAGTAACAGAATTAGCCAATTATAGCAAGACGTAGAATTTCAAGTTCAAAAGAGTTTCTTTCTTTCTTTCTTTCTTTCTTTCTTTTTAAAGAGTTCTCAAGTAATTCAATCCAACTCTCTCAATTCACAAATGGGGAAAACAAAGCCCCTAAATTTGAAGCTCTGCAGCTGGGGCTTTCATTATTGGCAATAGCTTTTTCATCTGGATAACTGACATGGGTGATTAGCTTGCCTCCATTTGGTCACAGGCTGAGCTCAGATCTTGTTCAGATCTCTCGCCTGCGTCCCAAATTAACAAGAGTCCTGATGAGGCCTAAGAGCTGGCTGAAGAAAGGACTATTTTGAGACTTGGGAGATCAAGTAAGGGTGATGACAGAGTTCAGAGATAACAGAGTGTATCTAACATCTAGGGTAGGGTCATTCCTTGGCTGAATGCTTCTCTCTTGGGTTTTGCAGAAGCCTAACCTAGCCCATAGCCACTGATGACAGCTTTACTGCAGTGCTATGTTAAAGCTGGCATTATCAAAGTGGGCAATATAAGTCTCCAAAGAAGGGAAGAAGTTGGGAATAAATGGCTGAATAATTGCTGATGCTGTGAGTGTGTTAGACTTGGTCATGCAGATGTCCCTCTGGAGTTGATAAATGACACAGATTCACCTGCAGTTTTGACCCATCAAAAGATAAGGTAGCTCTGTCTGATGTCAAAAACCATTCCTGCGCCTTTGGTGTCTTTCTTAGCAAATGGGCGCCCTACCTCCCAGCTGTGCGAGGCAGAAACCTAAATACCACTTTTGGCTGCTCTCTCCTTTGCCCCGATGCCCAATCAGTACCAAGCCCTTCTATTTTTTTTTTTTTTTTTTTTTTTTTTTTTTGCGGTACGCGGGCCTCTCACTGTTGTGGCCTCTCCCGTTGCGGAGCACAGGCTCCGGACGCGTAGGCTCAGCGGTCATGGCTCACGGGCCCAGCCACTCAGCGGCATGTGGGATCCTCCCGGACCGGGGCATGAACCCGTGTCCCCTGCATCGGCAGGCAGACTCTCAGCCACTGCGCCACCAGGGAAGCCCCAAGCCCTTCTATTTTTTGAATACCCATTTGTCCCATCCTCTCTACCATGACCTTAGTTTAGGCCACCATCATATCTCATCTAAATTATTGTAAAAGCCTTTCTCTGTTTTCCCTGCCTCAAACCTTGTACCCCTTAATCCATTATCTGCAGCCAGAGAGAGAGAAAAAGCATCAATTCTTTGAAATAATATGTCTATTTTTCAGAGTCAGAGATGTGTCCAATGACAGCATAGATTATTTTGTTCTGTTTTCTAGCTTCCCTACGGAAGTGATGTCACAAATATTAGGGGTGAAATGATCTTGATCCACAGGCTCAAGTGATTTTTTTCAACCAGATATCACAAAGATTCAACAAAATCAACTAAAAAATTATTTGTCCAATTTGCTAAAAAGCGACACAATAATTCTTTAAGATCTCATACTCTAGAATTTTCAGTTTAGGTAAAAGCTTTGCAAGAGCTAGTGCTTTCAGAGGGTTTACTGTAAGAGAAATTTCATTATTTAGCTATTTGAGATTATGAATTCAGTTTTCTATTATAAAAACGTGTGTTGATAAAGGCGTACCTAAGGCATAGTGTGAAGGATAACAAGGAAGATTCTAGTCAGAGAAATTCTACTGAATTCGAAAGGAAAGTTATCTTTCTACTTTGTCCAGATGGTAAAGGAAGAAGGCAATCAATAATTATTGACTGTTTATTTTGCCAAGCAAGATGCACATTATCTCATTAGCTCTAGGAAGCACTTACTATCAGCACAATTTTACAGTGAAGGATGCTTGGGAATGTTAAATATCTTGATAAAGATTCTAGAGCTGATAAGTGGGAAACCAGCATTCAAGCCTAAAACATGAGAACCTGCATTCTTTTTTTAAATTTAATTTAATTAATTTATTTTTTATACAGCAGGTTCTTATTAGTTACCTATTTTATGCATATAGCTGTATATATGTCAATCCCAATCTCCCAAAGAGAACCTGCACTCTTAAGTGTGCATTCTCAATGCTTTGAATTAGATGGTGCTTTCAATACTTACAAATCCCTTATGAGATAGGTTTTCCCATTCTATAGATATGATTATCGAAGCTTAAAATGTTTAAAACTTGTCCTGTGTCACTCAGTAAGGGGTAGGGCTGACACTGAATCTCATACTTGTCTACTTTCAAAGTCCATGTGTTTTCCACAATGTCTTCCAAGACAGCGTCCTGTTAATTGTCTCGCATATGCGGCTAATAGTAAGTGATGATGTTCAGAAGTGACTGAATAACTAGCAATAATAGTAAAAGCTCATTTTCAAAACTTCATGGTGTCACCTATGTGCTTAGCAAATATTGTTAAAATGACGTATTGACCAATAAAATGTCAGGAAATTTCGTATAAATTGGCCAAGAGTGTGAGGGCAACTTCAAAACTTGATTTGACAATATTCACTATATCAGACTCTCATTCAATTCCCAGCAAAATGAGGGGTTTCATTTATACTTTGTTTCTCTTCTCTCTCCTGCTTGCCATCTCAGAAGTGAAGAGTGAAGAATCCAGGAAGCTCTGCGGGCTCGAGTACATACGAACTGTCATTTACATCTGTGCCAGCTCCCGGTGGAGAAGGCACCTGGAGTGGATCCTGCAAGGTCAGCAAGGTAACATGAACGCATATGACTCCCTCATTTATTATTATTTTTTAAGGCTTGTTTTAATAACTGTTTCTCTAGTTACTGCTAAGCCACTTCTATATCAATCTGGAGGATTAATTATCGAAATAAACAATTTGGCTTGGGAAGGAGGTGAGCTTGCTACCTTTCAAAAAATAAGGACCTTGTTTTCTTTAGTCCCCGGCTTGAAATGATTTGATTGCATAACTACTTCGATGAGCTCAGCATCTATGGCAGGTGCTGGGGGGGTGGGTAGAGAGAAGCATGTGATTTCAAGGGTCA
Source organism: Hyperoodon ampullatus (assembly GCF_949752795.1). Taxonomy (NCBI): domain Eukaryota; kingdom Metazoa; phylum Chordata; class Mammalia; order Artiodactyla; family Ziphiidae; genus Hyperoodon; species Hyperoodon ampullatus. The sequence continues at coordinate 58,504,701 of NC_136915.1, read as the reverse complement.
TGTTGGAGCAGCAAGATTTTCACACGCGGATAATTATAGAATATAATAAGTTGGCATTCAGGCAGGTGCTAAATAAGAATGGAAGGAAGGAATCTAACTTTTATTGAGCACTTATTACATGCCAGGCAGTTTCATGGGCAACATTTCATTCAGTCTTCCGATAAGGATCCTTTGAAGTAAGTAATATTACCACCATTTACCATTTTACTGAGGACAAATTTGTTCACCCAGCTAGTAAGCAGGGTGGTTGGGAAGCAAACCAGATCTTTCTGGCTTCAGAGCCGAGGTCTCCTGTTTACTCTATACTGCGTCTCAGGTGGGGAAAAGATGGTGGTAGTGTGTTGTAATAAATGACACTACCGTGGAGGTGGTGGTATTTGACAGAGGCCCTAAGGGTGTGTAGGGTTTGGGAGTTATGGGGAGTGGGATGGGAATTCTAGCAGTAAGAACTGTCTGATCAGAATTTTAAAGGTGGGAGTGAACCTAATGTGTTTCAGAAACAGAGAGGGGGGTGACTTCACTACATTTCTTCATTTTCCAATTCAAGTAACTTAGAAGTTGGCATTTTTCTCCTACTAATCCTATATTAAAGTGTGATGTATAATTTATTTAAGATTCTATTTTAATAATTGTGTTTATTATGTTTTATAATAAAAGTAAAAAAGAAAAACATGTTTACATAATAAATGTTGCAACCACACATATGATATGAAAACTTTACAGGTTTCAATTTGGTTTAAAATGACTGGTAAATAAAAAGATTTTGGAAAATGACCCAGAGATTTTGTATTTTGGTGGACTAATGTCTTGAAAAATTATGAACTTACCACTTTTACTTTAATAATGAGAGGTTCATAGTTACTAGATGTTAATAAACAATAAGCGTTTTTAATCTCAAGGGAGTAAACATAATTTACCAGACTGACCATAATTTATCAATCTCCGGCAAATCAGAATACAATAGAAAAAATACATTTTGAATATCTTTAAAATATGTGGGGCAATGGAGTGTATGTCTGTATAAGGCTATCTCTTTCGACACCACTGACTTCATAATACTGTTTATTTAACCTTTCACAGGTTTTCAGATATTTTCCCATACATTATTTATTTGATGCATTACTGGCTTACCAATCAGCATTCATTCATCTAAATGTTTTCTGGTGCTTGCCAGTGTGCTAAGGTGCTGATAAGTAAGTTTGAACGAAGTTAAAGTGAGACAGGCTTATACATGGACTTCGGGAACAACACTGATAAAAACAGTTGGGCCCACTTTTAATTTGCGGACATAGAGGTTTAAATCTCCACTTCCTTACTGATCAGCTTTGCAGGGCATACACAGGATTATTTTTTGTTTGATTGTTTTCGTTGATAGCATGTAACTAATAGTTTTGGAAGCCACTGGTCACTGTGCAGAGGTAGCCAGGACAACAGAAGTCAAGCCCTGACTTGGCTGCTAACTGGTCAAGTGATATTGGTTCTGTCACTCCTCCTCTCTGCACCCACGTTTCCTCTTCTGTAAAATGAGGAGGGTGGATATGACTGAGTTCTCCCTAAAATATCTAATCTCTCTGAAACCCCAGACCAATGTTAAAAAAAAATCAACTGCAAGATTCAGTTTCCTTCCAGAAATCCAATGCATTTCCCCCAGAGTAGAACTTGGTTGCTGCCTTTGTCAGAGCTCTCTAAGGAAGTATTGTTTTTTTCCCTTCCATATAGCTGAGAGAGGAAACCGCTTCCAGCTGCCTAATGAACAGGAGATTTCTGAGGAAAGCCCAGTGCAAAACTTTCAGAAGACGGATTCCTCGGGGGGAGGAAAGTCTTCAGGGTGAACAGCTGCCCACGGAAGGGCTTTGGAGGTCAAAGAAGTATTCGGTGATGTCAAGACAAGACTTGAAAAAGTTGTGCTGCACCGAAGGCTGTTCTGTGTCTGACTTTAGCGCTCTTTGTTAGGACAAGCAAATCCCCAAGGATGGCAGAATTTTAGCACATGTTTAATCACAGTGTTTTACTTCCCAGAACAATACTCACATTGTATCATTAAACTAATGGCTTTTGGGTAGGCAATCCTTCTTTCCTAAATGTTGTGGATGGTTGGCTAAAACCACAACGAGGTCTGGTTTCTCCCATTGCCAAGGTGAATGCACTGTTCTTTCCAAATTTTAACTAATCCTTTGAAATTTTAAATGCTGTGCAAAATTGCAATAAAAATTCCATAAAGCAAGCTTACTGTGATTTTTCTGTTTTTAAAACAATTTTAAAGAACTTTAAAACAGTAAACCAAAAATGTTGATGGTAAAAAAAAACCTTAAAAAAAAAAAAACTATTACCTCATCATCTAGAAATAACAATCCACTCTTAACTTTTGTGTTGCTGTATATTATTACTGAAAATTTAAACATCGATTCACAGTCAAGTGTAAGAATCTAAACAAAGTGCTTTTCTCAAGAGTTCTTAGAGTGCTCAATTAATGTTTCTTAATATCATGCATCTCTTCAACATTATACTTGAGAATAGTTGGGTGCATATATATATATCAAAGAGGGCCCATAAACAGCCCAAATCCAGAAAACGTTTGGGTATCTTAGCTCCTTTCATAGTCTGGGCTGCCTTGGTTTTGCCTTCCTACTGCTGAGATAAAAGGACATTCTATTCTCATCCTGGATGTTGAGAAACTAAAACGCAGATAGCCAAGTCATTGTGCCACAATTGGATGTCTTCACAGATGAAAAGATAAAGTAAGATATCACAAAACTATGCTCTTATTTCTAACTCTGTCAGCCAACTCCCCAGTAGGTCTTAACATAGTTAGACTCTTTGTTCATCTGAGGTGGTGCCTATTAATACTCCAGCCTGTATTTGAAATTCATCATCTACACATTGTGCACGTAAATTGTGTCAAAGCATTGTTCTTTGCAGATAAAAAACTGAGTCTCCCTAGAATTATGTAAACGTCTACTAAGTCACACAGCTGAGGAGGTGGTGTCACTGATCCAAACTTAGGCTACTTAGCATGAATCAAGGCAGTCATATCAAACTGCACTGGTTGTCAATTACTCTTTACCACCAGACACTCCCTGTTTGTTTAAATCAGTTTCACTGAAGAATGTCTTTTGAAGAAGCAGTAGAAATTAATGATATTAAATCTCAACCCTTGAGTACATGCCCTTTCAATATTCTGAGGAGTGAAATGAGAAGACTGCATGAAGCATGTTTGCTGCAGACTGAAGTATGATGGTTTCCTCAAGGAAAAGCACTTCTGTGATTGAGTTTGAACTTAAAAGTAGCTGCTTTTTCCAAGAAGCACCATTTTTAAGAAAAAATAAAGACTGAAAAACTGTGGTTATTCAGATTTGGGTATTGGCAATGAAATGAAATAAAATTTGAAAATGAACAAAGTAGGCTTCAAGGAAAACGACTGACAGTATTTGTTGCTGATGATAAAGTTCAAGCTTATAAGCAATTTTGGAAAACTTTTACCCACCACCCTGAGCATCAGTGGTGATATTTGATTTTTTGATATTATATGACATGTGTCAACATTTGGGAGATCTGCTATAACTCAATGAACCAATATTTTCCAAATGATCAATGCATAATACTACAAAATCATGAATGGTTAAGAAATCTGCTCAAAGTGCAAAATAAAGATTTTAATCTAACTACAAAAAATTCATTGATATCATTTCAGATTTTACATTGCAAGTAACTTTTTTTTTTTTTTTTTTTTTTTTTGTGGTACGCAGGCCTCTCACTGTTGTGACCTCTCCCATTGCGGAGCACAGGCTCCAGACGCGCAGGCTCAGCGGCCATGGCTCACAGGCCCAGCCGCTCAGTGGCATGTGGGATCTTCCCAGACCGGGGCACGAACCTGTGTCCCCTGCATCGGCAGGTGGACTCCCAACCACTGCGCCACCAGGGAGGCCCACAAGTAATCTTTAATAAACAGTCACTTGTTGAGTTTTGGTATAATATCAAAAGAGAATATATTGATAAAAATGATCTGAAAATGCTATTAAAATACTCTCCCCTTTTGCAACTAAATATTTATGTGTGGCTGAATTTTCTTCATGTACATTAGCCAACATAACACACAGCAGCAGATTAAAAATGTAGGAGCTGATAGAAGCTGTATTTTATAAAGACAGTCATTAGAGACTTGCAAAAATATAAAACAGTGCCACTCTTCTCACTAAATGTTTTTTGTTTTGTGAAGATATAGATTTTTAAAATAAAATATGTTATTGGTGTTAATGTGTGATGAGTTTATTTTTATTTTCAAATGAGTTAAACATATTTAAATTCCTCAGTAAAATTCTAATATGATAAATATTGATAAATTGAACCCACATAAACAAAAGCTCTTTGAAGTTCTTAATACTTTTTAAGAGTATGAAAGGATTATGAAACCAAAAAGTGTGAGAATGGCTCTTATATAAGGTTTTGCCACAAATTTTTGAGGTTCCATCAAGAGATGTTTAGATTGCTGTATTTGTCATGACAAAGATGCAATAAACAGCCTTGTTTATATACCCTTATGTACTGACACTTTTATTTCAATAGGATAGGTTCCCAAGTTGCTAGGGGGAAAAATATGTGTATTTTTTTCAGTGTACTTATAATAGTTATTTTTTATTTGTCACATACTTATTAGTCATTATAAATGTATCTATTCAATTTAAGTACATAGAGAAACAAAGAAGAAAAATGGGACCTAGTCTTTTTACTTAAATCCTGCAGTCCCTTTTTTTGGGAAAAAAAGATAATATATGTATATGGTTAGGAAACGTAAACAGTCCAGGGAAGTATAAAATACAACAAAAGTCTCACTCTCTTCCATTTGGTTCTGAAGTAATATAACCCTTATTCAGAGTTTCTTGTAATTTCTGCCAGAAACAAAAAATTATGTCTATACTGAATATATGTGGTATAGTTACAGATTTAGTAACTATAGTAGATATAGATAGCTTGCCCTATATCATTATCTATCTATCTATCTACCTACCTATCTTATCTATCTACCTATCATTGCCTATCTATATCTATCTATATCTATAACAGATCTATATCTATAACATCTATATCTATATTTATCTATATCTATCTATATCTATCTATATCTATATCTATCTATATCTATAACAGATCTATAACAGATCTATATAGATCTATATCTATATCTATATCTATATCTATCTATATCTATCTATATCTATCTTTTAGCTGTCCACTAAAACTTCTCCTCTTCCTCTTGGGCACAGATAGACTACATTTCTCAGTTTCTTTTTAGTTTCATGTGGTCATATGACTGAATTCTAGCTAATTAAATGTGAGTAGTAGTGATCCATGCTATTTTAAGAGTAGTCCATCAAGTCTCCCTCCCTCTCCCTCAATTTAGCAAGCAATAACCTTTGACTTTTTTATGTTTGATTCTACTTTTTACAGTTGTTAACCCACTCTAATACAATATATACTGAATCTATCATCCCATTTTACACAAAAAGAAATTACACATACTCATTGCTTTTTTTAATACATCTTGGAAATATTTCAATAACATCCCAGTATAGGTATTATAATTTTAAACACATACCAAGAGATTACCATTTAAAAAATTTGTATTAATTCATATTTTCACTAGAAATTTATGAGTGACTCTTTCTCTACATTCTCCCCAGTCCATGATGTTATTACACTTGTAAAAATTTGCAATTTTTATAGATGAAATATTGAATATAATTTTATTGTATTTGCATTATCACAACTATGATTGCCTTTAGTATTTATTTGACATTTTAATTTCCTCTTCTGTAAATTAGTCTGTTCATATTCTTTGCCCATTTTTCTGTTTCTATTTATTTATAATAGTTTTCTTATCAATTTTCAAGACTTTTTAATATTAAGGATATTAACTTTTTGACTGCCATCTTAGTAAAATATTTCCTCCCAAGTCTTTGGTATGCCTTGATTTCATTTAGGATGTCTTTTGCATACAATGTCATTGCATACAATGTCTGTCTTTCCTTTACAATTTCTGGATTTCCTTTTTTGCTTAGGCAGAGCTCCCTTATTGTGAGTAAGGTTGTGAAAAAGTCTACCAAATTATATTCTAATAATTTAATTTTTTAACCTTTGCATTTAAATTTAATCCATCTTATATTTATTTTTGTATAGTATGAGGTGTTTAATTTTTATTTTCTTCCAAATGAACAGAACATTTTGCCTGCATCATGGAGCAGCCTTTTCCCATGTAAATTTCATGCCATTTTAGTCGTATGTTGTTTCACATGTTTGGAGCTACTGTAGGCCCTTTATTCTGCTCTTTGCTCTATTTATCCTCAGTTAGCACCATACTATTTCAATTGAAGTAACTTTATGGTAAATTTTAGTATCTCTTAAAAAAAGTTGTCCATCACTATAGATTGTTTAAAAATTTTTCATGGATATTATGAGACATACATCCGTCTGTGTGGATTTTATAATCCAGTTTCCAAAAAAATTTTATTGGAATTATAATTTGAATTGCTTTACATTTATACTCATGTAGAAAACATTTATATTCTATAATATTAAGAATTCTTATCTAAAATATATTACTATAATAATACAGTATTTTATTTCTTTTAATAACTTTTTATAACTTTAACTATATAGGTTTGTGTCTTTTTATACTACCTTCTAATTTTGTTACCTTTTATTTTCATTTTTTTCTTAAACATCTTTATTGGAGTATAATTGCTTTAAAATGGTGTGTTAGTTTCTGCTTTATAACAAAGTGAATCAGCTATACATATACATATATCCCCATATCTCCTCCCTCTTGCATCTCCCTCCCGTCCTCCCTATCCCACCCCTCTAGGTGGTCACAAAGCACCCAGCTGATCTCCCTGTGCTATGCGGCTGCTTCCCACTAGCTATCTATTTTACATTTGGTAGTGTATATATGTTAATGCCACTCTCTCACTTCATCCCAGTTTACCCTTCCCCCTCCCCGTGTCCTCAAGTCCATTCTCTATGTCTGCATCTTTATTCCTGTCCTGCCCCTAGGTTCTTCAAAACCATTTTTTTTTAAGTTTCCATATATATGTGTTAGCATATGGTATTTATTTTTCTCTTTCTGACTTACTTCACTCTGTATGACAGATTCTAGGTCCATCCACCTCACTACAAATAACTCAATTTCATTTCTTTTTATGGCTGAGTAATATTCCATTGTATATTACCTTTTTATTTTCCCCTGTGAATGAGACATTTCCCCCATGTTCATTTCTAAATGCATGCTGTGATACAAAGAAAAATCTTGATTTTTTTGTATACTTATCTCCAGCCACCTCCTCCAGTTATTTTATTAAATTTAATGGCTAGTTTACAAGTCTATCTTGGGTTTTCTAGGTGTACAATATTATCATCTACTAATAAAAAGGTAATTTTGTCTCTTTCAATATTTAAACTGATTGCTTCATATTCTTGTCTTATTACATGACTCATTACTCTGAAATTATATATTGAGAGGGTAATGTGCAGGCGTTGTTGTGGGTGCCAAGGATACAACCATGAATAAAACAGACAAAGTGTATATTCTTATGGAAGGCAGACATAAGCAAGAGAAATAGTAGATAATGATGGATGCTAAGGAGAAACTATGATAAGGGAGCAGAAAGGCTTGGAGTGGGGGTGAGGATTGAATTTCAGACAGAATAAATAGGGAAGACCTCACTGGGAAAGTGACTGCATCAAGAATTCTTAATGATGATGATGATGGTAGATATCTCTTTCATCTTCCTAATTTTAACAGAAAAATTGTTTCTGCATTCCAGTACTCAATATAACATTTGCTATTCAAAATATAAATAAATAAAATAATGAATAAATAATAGTCTTTATATTATAGATGCATATATGTATATGTACGAATATAAATAATATTGTTGATCATCTAAAGAGTTTTATTACATATTGCTTATGAATTTATTTTGTTATAAATGGCTTCTAAATTTTATCAAATGTCTATTTAACTTCAATATATAATATTTTTCTCTTTTGTTAAGGTGAAGAATTATATTGCTAACTCTACTTATGTTGAAATTTCTCTGTTTTCTCATGATCATGGATTTATTAGTTTTTAGTGTAATAGGTTTTCAATACACAGAAGGACTAAATTTGTTAATATTTTATTTAAAAATTTTAATCTGTGTTCATAAGTAAAACTGATCTCTATGTTTGTCAATGAAGATTAATATAGCTTCATAAAGTGAAAACATTATCTGCTCTTTAGAAATTTGGAAGAAAAATGCTATAATAGTATCTTTTGCCTAGTGACTTTAAAAAGATTTGCTGAAATATAATATACATATACAATAAAGTGCAAAACTTTTAAGTGAATTTTTGCCTATTTGTATAGCCATGAATTCCTAGAACAAATTCAGTTATTAATAATTTGTTATTGTTTTTGACATATCACTGGATTTTATTTGCTAAAATTTTGCTTAATATTTTTGCATATATTTTCATTAATAAATTGTATTTTTCCTATAATTTAATTTTTCTGTAATATCTTAAGTGATTTCGATATCAGGGTTAAGTTAGCTCTATAAAATGAGCTGGGACAATTCCTTCCTTCCTTCCTTCCTTCCTTTTCTAATCTCTGAATGTTTAAGATTGGTATTATTTCTTCTTTAAATGTTGGAAATTTCACTACTGAAGTCATTAAAGCTTGGCATTTCCTTCTTAGAAAGATTTAAAATTTCAGATTCAATTTATTTTACAGGTGTAGAAATCTCAAGATTTTTACAATTTTTTCCTGAACAAATTTAGTGATTGTGTTTTTCAAGGGATTTGTCCATTTCACCTAAATAAATTCTTCATAATATCTTCTTAACTTTTTGCTGGGAGGTACTTTTTACATAGTAAATCCTTACTTTTCTAGTCTACTTTGTAGTTACTGATCTTTTCAGACTTCTATCATTTTGAGAGTTAATTTAGTTATCCATTACTCAGAATTTCTTCTAGATTTTAAAATTTGCATGACAGCAACCACAAGGCTTTCCTTTATAGTGTGTCCTTGGTTTCAAGAACTTATGTTTAACACATAAATTCCAATTGTATTATCAGCATTTATTCATATTTCAGTGTATATAATCTATATTTAGTGCAAGAATTACTGCTTACCACTATTTTCTCCTTCTTCCTGATACATAGTTTCTAATCAATAAGTATATTTTGGCTGAATGAATCAAATAATATTATATATTTTTTAATATTATATATTTATGTTCTATTTGCCTCTTAATCAAGCTTGCTGATGGAGAAGGGTGTTTTTATTCTGTTACTCTTTTTTTTTTTTAATGTTTTGTTGTCGTTTTGAATTTTATTTTATTTATTTTTTTATACAGCAGGTTCTTATTAGTCATCAATTTTATACACATCAGTGTATACATGTCAATCGCAATCACCCAATTCATCGCACCACCACCAACACCCCACCGCTGCTTTACCCCCTTGGTGTCCATACGTTTGTTCTCTATATCTGTGTCTCAATTTCTGCCCTGCAAACCCATTCATCTGTACCATTTTTCTAGGTTCCACATATATGTGTTATTATACAATATTTGTTTTTCTCTTTCTGACTTACTTTACTCTGTATGACAGTCTCTAGATCCATCCACATCTCCACAAATGACCCAATTTCTTTTCTTTTTTTTTCTTTCCTTAAATTTATTTATTTATTTATTTATGGCTGTGTTGGGTCTTCATTGCTGTGCACAGGCTTTCTCTAGTTGTGGTGAGCGGGGGCTACATTTCGTTGCAGTGTGCGGGCTTCTCATTCCAGTGGCTTCTCTTGTTTCAGAGCACGGGCTCTAGGGGCACGGGCTTCAGTAGTTGTGGCTTGTGGGCTTCAGTAGTTGTGGCTCACGGGCTCTAGAGCGCAGGCTCAGTAGTTGTGGTACACGGGCTTAGTTGCTCTGCAGCATGTGGGATCTTCCTGGACCAGGGCTCGAACTCATGTCCCCTGCATTGGCAGGCGGATTCTTAACCACTGCACCACAAGGGAAGCCCTTGTTCCTTTTTATGGCTGAGTAATATTCCATGGTATATATGTACCACATCTTCTTTATCCATTTGTCTGTCGATGGGCATTTAGGTTGCTTCCATGACCTGGCTATTGTAAATAGTGCTGCAATGAACATTGGAGAGCATGTGTCTTTTTGAATTATGGTTTTCTCTGAGTATATGCCCAGCAGTGGGATTGCTGGATCATATAGTAATTATATTTTTAGATTTTTAAGGAACCTCCATACTGTTCTCCATAGTGGCTGTATCAATTTACATTCCCACCAACAGTGCAAGAGGGTTCCCTTTTCTCCACACCCTCTCCAGCATTTGTTGTTTGTAGATTTTCTGATGACACCCATTCTACCTGGTGTGAGGTGATACCTCACTGTAGTTTTGATTTGCATTTCTCTAATAATTAGTGATGTTGAGCAGCTTTTCATGTGCTCCTTGGCCATCTGTATGTCTTCTTTGGAGAAATGTCTATTTAGGTCTTCTGCCCATTTTTGGATTGGGTTGTTTGTTTTTTAAATATTGAGCTGCATGAACTGTTTATATATATTTGGAGACTAATCCTTTGTTCATTGATTTGCTTGCAAATATTTTCTCCCATTCAGAGGGTTCTCTTTTCGTCTTGTTTATGATTTCCTTTGCTGTGCAAAAGTTTTGAGGTTTCATTAGGTCCCATTTGTTTATTTTTGTTTTTATTTCCATTACTCTAGGAGGTGGATCAAAAAAGATCTGGAAACAGAAACTTTAAGTGACACAATAGGCCAGAGAGATTTAATTGATATTTATAGGACATTCCATCCCAAAATGACAGAATACACTTTCTTCTCAAGTGCTCATGGAACATTGTCCAGGACAGATCACATCTTGGGTCACAAACCAAGCCTCAGTAAATTTAAGAAAATTGAAATCATATCAAGCATCTTTTCTGACCACAATGCTATGAGATTAGAAATCAATTACTGGGAAAAAATGTAAAAAACACAAACACATGGAGGCTAAACAATACGTTACTAAATAACCAAGAGATCACTGAAGAAATCAAAGAGAAAATCAAAAAATACATAGAGACAAATGACAATGAAAACAGGATGATCCAAAACCTATGGGCTGCAGTAAAAGAAGTTCTAAGAGGGAAGTTTATAGCTATACAAGCCTACCTCAAGAAACAAGAAAAATCTCAAATAAACAATCTAACATTACACTTAAAGGAACTAGAGAAAGAAGAACAAACAAAACTCAAAGTTAGCAGAAGGAAAGAAATCATAAAGAGCAGAACTGAAATAAATGAAAAAGAAACAAAGAAAACAATAGTAAAGATCAATACAACTAAAAGCTGGTTCTTTGAGAAGATAAACAAAATTGATAAACCATTAGCCAGACTCATCAAGAAAAAGAGGGAGAGGACTCAAATAAATAAAATTAGAAATAAAAAAGGAGAAGTTACAACAGACAGTGCAGAAATACAAAGCATCCTAAGAGACTCCTACAAGCAACTTTATGCCAGTAAAATAGACAACCTGGAAGAAATGGACAAATTCTTAGAAAGGTATAACCTTCCAAGGCTGAACCAGGAAGAAAGAGAAAATATGAACAGACCAATCACAAGGAATGAAATTGAAATTGTGATTAAAAATCTTCCAACAAACAAAAGTCCAGGACCAGATGTCTTCACAGGTGAATTCTATCAAACATTTAGAGAAGAGCTAACACCTATCCTTCTCAAACTCTTCCAAAAAATTGCAGAGGAAGGAACACTCCCAAACTCATTCTATAAGGCCACCATCACCGTGATACCAAAACCAGACAAAGATACTACAAAAAAAGAAAATTACAGACCAATATCACTGATGAATATAGATGCAAAAATCCTCAACAAAATACTAGCAAACAGAATCCAACAACACATTAAAAGGATCATACACCATGATCAAGTGAGATTTATCCCAGGGATGCAAGGATTCTTCAATATACACAAATCAATCAATATGATACATCATATTAACAAATTGAAGAATAAAGACCATATGATCATCTCAATAGAGGCAGAAAAAGCTTTTGACAAAATTCAACACCCATTTATGATAAAAACTCTCCAGAAAGTGGGCACAGAGGGAACCTACCTCAACAAAATAAAGGCCATTTCGACAAGCCCACAGCAAACATCATTCTGAATGGTGAAAAACTGAAAACATTTCCTCTAAGATCAGGAACAAGACAAGGATGTCCATTCTCACCATATTACTCAACATAGTTTTGGTAGTCCTAGCCACGGCAATCAGAGAAGGAAAAGAAATAAAAGGAATACAAATTGGAAATGAAGAGGTTAAACTGTCACTGTTTGCAGATGACATGATACTATACATAGAGAATCCTAAAGATGCCACCAGAAAACTACTAGAGCTAATCAATGAATTTGGCAAAGTAGCAGGATACAAAATTAATGCACAGAAATCTCTTGCATTCCTATATACTAATGATGAAAAATCTGAAAGAGAAATTAAGGAAACATTCTCATTTACCATTGCAACAAAAAGAATAAAATACCTAGGAATAAACCTACCTAGGGAGACAAAAGACCTGTATGCAGAAAACTATAAGACACTGATGAAAGAAATTAAAGATGATACCAACAGATGGAGAGATTTACCATGTTCTTGGATTGAAAGAATCAATATTGTGAAAATGACTATACTACCCAAAGCAATCTACAGATTCAGTGCAATCCCTATCAAATTACTAATGGCAATTTTTATGGAACTAGAACAAAAATCTTAAAATCTGTATGGAGAAACAAAAGATTCCGAATCGCCAAAGCAGTCTTGAGGGGAAAAAAAGGAGGTGGAGGGATCAGACTCCCTGACTTCAGACTACACTACAAAGCTACAGTAATCAAGAAAATATGGTACTGGCACAAAAACAGAAACATAGATCAATGGAACAAGATAGAAAGCCCAGAGATAAACCCACACACCTATGGTAGACCAATGTGTGACAAAGGGGCAAGGATATACAATGGAGAAAAGACAGTCTCTTCAATAAATGGTGCTGGGAAAACTGGACAGCTACATATAAAAGAATGAAATTAGAACACTCCCTAACACCAAACACAAAAATAAACTCAAAATGGATTAGAGACCTAAATGTAAGACCGGACACTATAAAACTCTTAGAGGAAAACGTAGGAAGAACACTATTTGACATAAATCACAGCAAGATCTTTTTTGAATTACCTCCTAGAGTAATGGAAATAAAAATAAAAATAAACAAATGGGACCTAATGAAACCTAAAATTTTTGAACAGCAAAGGCAACTACAAACAAGATGAAAAGACAACCCTCAGAATGGGAGAAAATATTTGCAAATGAATCAATGGACAAAGGATTAATCTCCACATATATAAACAGCTCATGCAGCCCAATATCAAAAAAACAAAAAACCCCATCCAAAAATGTGCAGAAAACCTAAATAGACATTTCTCCAAAGAAGACATACAGATGGCCAAGAAGCACATGAAAAGCTGCTCAACTTCACTAATCATCAGAGAAACGCAAATCAAAACTACAATGAGGTATCACCTCACACCAGTTAGAATGGGCATCATCAGAAAATCTACAAACAACAAATGCTGGAGAGGGTGTGGAGAAAAGGGAACCCTCTTGCACTGTTGGTGGGAATGTAAATTGATACAACCACTATGGAGAACAGTATGGAGGTTCCTTAAAAAACTAATAATAGAATTAGCATATGACCCAGCAATCCCACTATTGGGCATATACCCAGAGAAAACCATAATTCAAAAAGACACATGCTCTCCAATGTTCATTGCAGCACTATTTACAATAGCCAGGTCATGGAAGCAACCTAAATGCCCATCGACAGACAAATGGATAAAGAAGATGTGGTACATATATACAATGGAATAGTACTCAGCAATAAAAAGGAACGAAATTGGGTCATTTTTTGAGACGTGGATGGGTCTAGAGACTGTCATACAGAGTGAAGTAAGTCAGAAAGAGGAAAACAAATATTGTATATTAACACATACACGTGGAACCTAGAAAAAATGGGACAGATGAATCTGTTTGCAGGGCAGCAATTGAGACACAGATGTAGAGAACAAGCATATGGACACCAAGGTGGGAAAGTGGCGGTGGGGTGGTGGTGGTGGCGTGATGAATTGGGTGATTGGGATTGACATGTATACACTGATGTGTATAAAATTGATGAGTAATAAGAACCTGATGTATAAAAAAATAAATAAAATAAAATTCAAAAAAGAAAAACTTCTGTTTCCTTATTTATTTTCATTTTGGATGATGTGTCCATTGGTGTAAGTGAGGTGCTAAAATCCCCCACTATTATTGTGTTACTGTTGATTTCCTCTTTTAGAGGTGTTATCAGTTGCCTTATGTATTGAGGTGCTCCTATGTTGGGTTGATATATATTTATAATTGTTATATGTTCTTGGATTGATCCGTTGATCATTATGTAGTGTCCTTCCTTGTCTCTTGTAACATTCTTTATTTTAAAGTCTATTTTATCTGATATTAGTATTGCCACTCCAGCTTTCTTTTGATTTCAATTTGCATGGAATATCTTTTTCCATCCCCTCACTTTCAGTCTGTATGTGTCCCTAGGTGTGAAGTGTGTCTCTTGTAGAGAGCATATATATGGGTCATATTTTTGTATCCATTCAACAAGCCAGTGTCTTTTTGTTGGAGCATTTAATCTATTCACATTTAAGGTAATTATCGGTATGTATGTTCCTATTACCATTTTCTTAATTCTTTTGAGTTTGTTTTTGTAGGTCCTTTTCTTCTCTTTTGTTTCCCACTTAGAGAAGTTCCTTTAACATTTGCTGTAGAGCTGGTTTGGTGGTGCTGAATTCTCTTAGCTTTTGCTTCTCTGTAAAACTTTTGATTTCTCCATCAAATCGTAATGAGATCCTTGCCGGGTAGAATAATCTTGGTTGTAGGTTCTTCCCTTTCATCTCGAAGTATATCATGTCTCCCCCTTCTGGCTTGTAGAGTTTCTGCTGAGAAATCAGCTGTTAACCTTATGGGAGTTCCCTTGTATGTTATTTGTCATTTTTCCCTTGCTGCGTTCAATAATTTTTCTTTGTCTTTAATTTTTGCCAATTTGATTATGTGTCTTGGCCTGTTTCTCCTTGGGTTTATCCTGTATGGGACTCACTGCACTTCCTTGACTTGGGTGGATATTGCCTTTCCCATGTTAGAGAAGTTTTCAACTATAATCTCTTCAAATATTTTCTCAGGTCGTTTCTCTCTCTTCTCCTTCTGGGACCCCTATAATGCGAATGTTGTTGCATTTAATGGTGTCCCACAGGTCTCTTAGGGTGTCTTCATTTCTTTTCATTCTTTTTTCTTTATTCTGTTCCACAGCAGTAAATTCCACCATTCTGTCTTCCAGGTCACTTATCCATTCTTCTTCCTCAGTTATTCTGCTATTGATTCCTTCTAGTGTAGTTTTCATTTTAGTTATTGTATTGTTCATCTCTCTTTGTTTGTTCTTTAATTCTTCTTGGTCTTTGCTAAACATTTCTTGCATCTTCTCGATCTTTGCCTCCATTCTTTTTCCGAGACCCTGGATCATCTTCACTATCATTATTCTGAATTCTTTTTCTGGAAGGTTGCCTATCTCCACTTCATTTAGTTGTTTCTCTGTGGTTTTATCTTGTTCCTTCATCTGCTACATAGCCCTCTGCCTTTTCATCTTGTCTATCTTTCTGTGAATGGGGTTTATGTTCCACGGGCTGCAGGATTGTAGTTCTTCTTGCTTCTGCTGTCTGCCCTCTGGTGGATGAGGCTATTTAAGAGGCTTGTGCAAGTTTCCTGATCCTGTTAGTCTTTTGAAAGAAAAAAATTGTACTTTTTTACTAGCCTTTAAATTTTTATTTAATTTGTTTCTTTTTTTGTCTGTAGATATCTCCCTATTTTTCTATGTAAATCTCCCTCTTATTTGTTTTGTTTATTTTGAAATGCTTTCTTAATTACTAATATTATATATTTCCTTCCTTTTTTACTCACTAATGTGTTTAAGTCTAAATATATGTGTCTGAGTATATCTTCAGCTATGTCCATGGGTTTGATTATGAAGCATTTACCTTCTTATTATGTTCTAAATTCTTTTCAGTTTTAGTTTTTTCTTCATCTTTGACTTAAGGGATTATTTGGGAGAGTTTCATAATTTCAAAATAATACAGTTTTGTTTTCTTAGTCCCTGATTTTTGATTTGTAGGTTTAGAAGTTTATGATCACAGATTAAGTTCTGTAAATTCTCTAATTTTGGGAATTTATTAAAGTTTTTCTGGGAGCCAAAACAATAAAAAAATGTCCAGGTACATAATATATAGTTGATATTGTGAGTATTGGCTGTTAATAGCTCACAGTTTTCCCCTTTTTAGAGAACTGCTCTGACCAAATGGAGGTGACTCACCAAGGAGGTTATGTGCCTCTCTCTCTGTCCCCTCCTCCCCCACTCAGGGATCAGCAACAGGTAATGACTGACTTACACAGAGTACAAAGGGCCAGCCCCCTTTTGTCAAGGCAGAACCAGCAATGTGGTGCACCTCCTGCTCCAGGGCTCCAGGATGAACCAAAACTCCAGCTGAAAACACGTGCTTTGCATAGCTCCTTGCTGTCCGGCTTTCCTTTCTTTATTCCTCCTCAAAACACTCCCTTAATGTTTCAGTCCCTGTTCTGGGGAAGCTAACTGTTTCAAGAGCTGTCATAAAAAACTGCCACAAGCTGGGAGGCTTAAAAAAAGCAGACATTTATTCTCTCATAGTTCTGGAGGCTAGAAGTTTGAAATCAATGTACCATCAGGACCATGCTCTTTGAAGGCTCTGGGGGAGAATATGTTGCATGTTATTCTCTCAGCTTCTAGTGTTGTTTGCAGTTCTTAGCATTTCTTGACTTGTAGACACATCACTCCAATTTCTGCCTCTGTTATCGCATAGTTATGTTTCCCTCTCTGTATAGGGCTGCCTTGCATCTCTTTTTCTCTCCTTATGAGGACATCACTCATATAAGCTAAGGGACCACATTACTCCAATATGACCTCATCTTAACTTACATTTTAATTATATCTGTAAAGACCATATTTCCAAATAAGGTCAGATTCACAGGTATCAGTGGTTAGGAACTTTACATATCTTTTCTGAGGACACAGTTCAACCCTAAACACTGACCTAACACATCAGATGAAAATGCGTATTCTCTATTTTAGGGCATGTCCTTCTTTCTGCCTGTAACTGCTAAATCACGTTTTAAAAAAATATTATTAAAATTCTCCATATCTTGCTTATTTTTTGCCTTTTTTAAGACTCGGTAAAAGAACTTTTAAAATCTCCTATTTTAATCATGATTTATCGGGTTCTTTTATTTTTAGAAATTTTTACTTTATGTATGACTGTGACTATTGGATGCATAAAGATTTACTGTTGTTATACCCACTTCAAGTTCTATTTCTACTATTAAACAGCATTTTTCTTTGTTTTATCTAATACTTTTAAACTTGGAAATCTGCTTTTTCTTATATCAATACGGCTTTACTTGCTGTTATTTAATATACAAAATTTGATGGTTGTTTTACCTTCTTTATGAACTGGATCCTTTGTTCTTATGAGAAATTGTGTTAGTTAGCTCAGCCTGCTGTAACAACATACCATGCACTGGGTGGCTTAAACAACAGTGATTTATTTTCTTATAGTTCTGGTGGCTAGAAGTCCCAGATCAAGGTCTGGAAGGGCTGGTTTCTGGTGAGAGCTCTCTTCCTGGCTTGCAGACTGCCACCTTTGGTCCTCATATGGCCTTTCCTCAATGTGTAGGCCTGTGGTGGTGGGAGGTGGGTGGGAATCATTCTCTTTTCCACTACTTATAAGGCCACTAATTCTATCGGATTAGAGCCTCACCCTTATGACTCCTTTTAATCTTTTTTTTTCTAATGTATTTATTTTATTTATTTATTTTTGGTTGCATTGGTTCTTTGTTGTTGTCCATGGGCTTTCTCTAGTTGCGGTGAGTGTGGGCTATTCTTCGTTGTGGTGCACGGGCTTCTCATGGCAGTGGCTTCTCTTGTTGTGGAACATGGGCTCTAGGCACCTGGGCTTCAGGAGTTGTGGCTCGTGGGCTCTGGAGCGCAGGCTCAGTTGTTGTGGCACACAGACTTAGTTGCTCCGCGGCATGTGGGATCTTCCTGGACCAGGGTTTGAACCCGCATCCTCTGAATTGGCAGGCAGATTCTTAACCACCACACCACCAGGGAAGCCCTCCATTTAATCTTAATTACCTCCAATGTCCTAATCTCCAAATATAGTCACAATGGGGATTAGAACTTCAACATATGAATTTGCGAGGGGACACAATTAAGTCCATAGCAGATATCATTCCTTTTCTATTTAATGCTTTGGGCCTTGAAATTTACTTTGTCTAATATTAGTATTGACATTGCTTTTTTGCTCATATTTCTGTGGTATATCTTTGACCAAAATTTCAAACTTAACTGAACTTTAACTCCTACTTTTCTTGTCTTTTGGTTTTCAGTGTGTATTCTCAAAGTCACATGTAGCTGGCTTTTATTTGTTAAACAAGCTAATTCATGTTTAATGAGTGGTACTTAATATATAGCTGATTATATTCTATACAATCTAGTATTTATTTTAATTTTTTTGTTTGCATGACCAATTCCCCTTCCTCACTTGTTAATTTGGAAATGTTACTGTGCTTTTCCATTTCATTGCTGGTTACTTTCCACTTTCTATTAGATGTACAAAAATCTTGACTTCTGTCTTTTATAATTCCAATTCCCCTCCTCCACTAAGAGAATCCTTTAGAACTAGGGCAGTCAAACCATGGCCTTTGGGTCAAATCTGCCCTACCATCTGATTTTTACGGCTCACATGCTAAGAAGTATTTTTACTTTTTAGACGGTTGATAAAGAAATCAGAAGAAGAATAACTTTTCATGATATATGAGAATTAAATAAAATTAAACTTTCAGTTACATAAATAAAGTTTTGTTAGAACACTGCCACACTTATTTTGTTACTTATTGTCCCTGACTATTTGTGTACTTTGATGGCAGAGTTGAGTAGTTGTGACAGAGACTGCATGGTTTGCAAGGCTGACAATATTTACTGTCCAGCCCTTTACACTTTGCTGACCTATGATTAAGAACATTCTAATATCCTCTGGTTGACCCAACTCTCTAGAATGTGTCCCTTGCTTATGCTTGTAAACTGGGATACAAATAAAAAGTTTAGCTGTATTTTTAATTTTTTAGCTGTCCTACCAAAATATAGTTCTTACTATGGAATAATTTCCTCAAAGAAAAATAAAAAGATAATGTATTTTCTATAATTAATATATAGACTATTTTTCTTTATTTCCAAAATGGAATGACTCTCTAAGGTTAATATTTCTCATATGAATTTAAAAAATGATTTCTCAGCACTCTCTGCACAAATCAGTCTGGATATTCTGTCCTTTTGATGGTTAGATGATCCACCTTCATCGTTGTCTGTGGGAAGCAACAGACTTTCTTTTTTGATTACAAATGGTAATTGTGGCTTAGTGCTTCCCATAGTGGTTATACTGGTTCTCTGCCTTGCTTAGTAGGAAAATGGCCTAGTGGGTGGGTAGAGAACCACAAGCTTCCAGTTATATCCTGCACTAAAATAAAAATATAAAAAATTGTGCATGTTAGTTAAATTAGCAAGGAAAGAAACTGAGAAGAAATTTCAGGAAACTTTAGTCAGACACTTAGCATAGTTAAGCTTTAATAAACCTTCTGGTAGTATGTGTTCATGTATGGGAAGAAGGGAAGAGAACATGTAAAATCAAATGGACACTAAGACAGGAAAAAATAAGTAGATAAGTAGTGTAAGCAAAAATATTAAAAGGGACTACGAAAGTCCTAAAGTGGGAAGCAAGACATCTGATCAGAAGAAGTATAAAAAAATAGGCAGAGGTTAACAAAAAGAGATTAAATTTGGGGATGAATGGTATTTAATAATAAATGTGGACTTGAGAAATAATTCAGTGTTTCTGACTCAAAGAAGGCAGAAACATGTGATTAAAACTTTTAAAGAAAAGTTTAAAAGAAAAAAGAAAAAAAGTAATCTAGGGAGTATCGTGGAGAGCAGAAATTGCTAAAATATATGCTCAATTCTTTAGGAAAACAGGTTCTGCATAAAGAAGTTGGAGGTGGAGAAGGAGCTTTCCACGATGGGTCAGATGTTTTACATACACTTTCCCTTTCAGTCTTCATGGCAACAACAGAAGTAGTGATCACCCATCACTGATCAGTGATAAGTAGCAATCACTTTTACAATCATTTTTACCTTTGAGAAAACTGAGGCTGCAGACACTAGTCACTTTGCCCAAAGTCACATGGCTAGTAAGGTCTAGAACATAAAATGAGATATATGTCTGTCAAATCTGCAAGTTAAAACAAACAAACAAGCAAGCAAGCAAACAATCAAACAAACCTATATCACATTGTTGCTCAAAAGAAACGAATTCAGAAGAGAACTGAGGTGGAATGCAGCTGGAGGAATGTTTGGCACATTTGGCCCCAGGCACCACTTCCAGTGTTTGTGAAAGCAACATATTGGTGGGGCTGAGATCTGGATTGCAGGAGGTGGAAGTGAGAGCAGCAGAGAAAGTCAGAGGCAGTGGGGCAGGCCACTTATTTAAGAATTTCAGGAGCAAAAAGCACAGTAAATTATCAATACTATTTAATATTGAGTTTTCTTTTTTTTTCTTTTTTCTTTTTTTTTGCGGTACGCGGGGCTTTCACTGTTGTGGCCTCTCCCGTTGCGGAGCACAGGCTCCAGATGCGCAGGCTCAGCAGCCATGGCCCACGGGCCCAGCCGCTCCGCGGCACGTGGGATCCTCCCAGACCCGGGCACGAACCCGTGTCCCCTGCATCGGCAAGCGGACTTCTCAACCACTGCGCCACCAGGGAAGCCCCAGATATTGAGTTTTCTTAATCATTTTTTGATAATATCTAGAAAGATAGGTCAAGTCATGGTCCCAGAAGGAAAGTGTTCACTCTCTAAAATGGCTAGATTTAAAAGTTCTGATTTCTCAACTGTTGTTTTGTAAACTAACCCACGTACTGGATAATTCCCAAGAGTTTCTAAAAAATCAATGAGCTGAGATAGCTCAATTTCCCGACATGTAATCTGTAAGGGCCTTTTATTATGTGTTTTCTTTAAGGTTGTTTTACTAAGGATGACATCAGACGATAGCACTGACCCTTCTATTTAAGGTGCTGATGTATTTAGGACTGAACCTTTATATTTCTTGTGATGTATGACAACAGAAACCAATCATATAGAATTTTTTTAATGAAGGAAAAAAAGAAGGTATCATTTAATTTTGATTTTGGGAAAAATTTCTCTATTGATTTAGGTGAAGGTTTCCTGCTGACATTCCTAGAGTTAACTGAATTTTCAGTAATTTGTTACTAGTACTGACTATACTTGCTGAAGCTGCTGCTAATGAATATTTTATAAAGCAGGAGGAAGATATTAGGTCTCAATGTGGATGTCTGCCAAGTCTAAATTTCTCACCTTGATGTTGTAACTCAGCTCCAGTCCCACTTTTTCAGTTGCCTGAGGCAATCTCCAACTGAATGTCCCATTATTAACTTAAATTCAACAAGTGCAAAATCAAGCTTAGTATTTTAGTCTTCAAATTCTTCCTGCTGACTTTATTTTTGCTAGGAGGACCATTGATCTGGTTACTCAGACTCAGACTTTCAACTGCAATCATAGGAGCTGTAATCATAGGGCTTCCTTTTAGGCATGGTGCTGTGAAGAGCTTAGCTAACATATGGATTTAATTCTCACCAAAACCCTGTGAGGTAGGTACCAGAACTATCATTACTGCACTTTAAGATGGGGAAGCTGCAGCTTAGTGGGGTTGGTGATTTATTTAAGATCACTTAACTAGTGACTGGGATGGAAGGACTCAGACCTGAGGCTGCAAACATCAGAGCTTGAAACTTTCAACCACCTTTTCACTTTGCCTTAATTACCTCTGACTCCTTCCTCTTTGCCTGATTATGTAGACGTTGTCCTTAAAATGTTCATACAACTGTCTTCTCCTTTCCATTTCAATGGCACCGCTGAGTTCAGCCCCTCATTACCTGTCACCTCTCCTAAGTGGTCTTCCTGCTCTTTACTGATGTATTCATCTTCTTAAAGAGTCAGTTCATGTATACTATCAGCCTAATGAAAAGCCTTTGATGGCTACCCATGGTCTGAGTGTCATTTTCGTACTCAGACATTCAGGTTACCAATCTTAGTTCCAACCACTTATCTTCATGAACACTGTGTTTTATCCAGTCTAGACTTCTTCCTGTATTCTGAACTTCTGTGTCTGTTGAAATTCTACTTGTCAGCTTCATAGTATAGATAAGTGCTTCTTCCTTCATGAAGCCTTCCCTGATTCCCTTAATTATATAAAGATATTCTGGACTTTTCTTAAGAAAACATATTCTAGCCTGTACCATGGTCACTTGTATACTTATCACCCCTATAGGTTCCTAGGTCTTCTAGGGTTGAACTCTGTGTCCTACTACCTTTTTGGTTGGTAATTATGTAGCATAGTACTATCAATGCTTGCGATTCTTTCTTGAAAAGTTAAGATATATTACATTTTATTCTTAGGTGTTGTCAGGATATGTGGTCCATATATTCAAGATGTTTTCAATCTAGTAAGGGAAAAAAAGCTATTATTCAAAACTCAGCTAGAGAAGAATCAGGGGCTCAGCCATGAGGGTGATGAAAGGAGAGAGAGGATGGGAGGGGAGAAATGAATGGAGAAAGATTTAGAGAAAAGGTGACACCTGAGTTTAATGCTGAAAATTGAAGGAAGCTTCTATAAGTGCAAGGAGGGTGTTCTGAACTAGGCACAAGAATGAGTCAGGCTGTGAGATAGGGATGGCTTTTTAGGAACATCTATTGAGAAGAAAAAACACCAGGAAAGTTCAGTGGGTTTCAAAGTAAAACAATTCCCTCAAATTTAGTGTCATTTCTTTTTTAAAAAAATATTTATTTTAAAATTGAGATATAATTGACAGAACATTGTATAATTTTAAGGTATACAGCATGTTAATTTGATACATTTATTGGTTGGAATAGGTGTTAGCTAATATATCTATCAAAATTTCCCATCACAAAGCTTTTTTAAATAATCAGCATTCCTCCAAGTTAGTTACAATTAGTAAGTTTTTACTATATATTCTTATGCTGTTATATAATTGCTAGAATTCATCATTGATTACCTGAATTACAGTACACAGCAATATGCTGGCAAACTGCTTCCTTTTTCTGATTTTTAACTGCCATCGTATTGTAAGGTTTTGAATCCTTACACAGCTTAGGACAGATGGTAAGAAATTATCTCATGGATGAGATTTTATAACTCTAAAAAATAAGGACATTTTTATAATGGACTTTCTACATACTAAAAAATTTTGTTTCATGCTGATTTATTCATGCAAAATTGCTATATGATTTCCCCTGCTATTGTTCTAAGAGGAGACATGTTCATAAATGTATAGTGAATATATAAAACTCATTTATGTACTGTACTTATGATCTAATCCAGATTCAACACTGGCTCTGAAGATCGACAAATCTTGGTTGTGATAAATTATTACACAGACATACTCCCACTAAGGCACTAACAAAAAAAAACAATGAAAATTGACTAATTCATTTTGAAACACTACCTTAAAAGCCAGAACAAAGAGAAGAAAAGGGATTTAAAAAGTATACTTAAAAAAAAAAAAACCACGTCATCTTGAGGGAAAAAATAAGACATCAGTACATGACTATAAAGCACTGACTATCTTCCCATTTGTTAAATTCGTTTTGATATGAATTACACATCATTTTTTCCTTAGGACTATAGAGTTGCTAATTTTCTCCATATGTGTACACTTCATCTTTGACCTTTAACAAATGTCCTCTAGGCAGACCACTTACCATCCAAGAACAATGTCACAGCACCATTTTACATGCACACAAAGGGCTGAAAGCTCCATAAAAATAAATGATCCATGTTATACACTACATTAACCCACAGAATAATAAGCTATTGCAGCCCTGTAAATTTTAGTGCCATCCATTCAAAACCACACTGGGTCACTTTAGTATTAAATTCATAGGAACAAAATAGTAAATACACATGTTTTATCTGTTAAGCTGCCAGCTATATAATTTGTGTAAAAGTCTGTTAGCCTAGGAAACCTATTGAAAGGTGTATCAGGCAGTGTATATTTAAAAGCAGTGTCTCTTTCCAATACACGATTTTAGGTTACAGATACACTTACTATTAAGCATCATGTATATTTAATATCACAACCTCTACTTCAGTGCCCTAAAAAGCCTTTGTTCATTTTGTTCTTTCCATTATTGAAGAGCTAATATTTGGTTTTCCCACAATTTTGTAAAGTGCAGGCAAACCACAAGAACTTCTAGTTTTAGCTAGCAGTCCTGTGGGACTATGATAATTGTTATGAAATCATTAATTCTACATTAGCAGTTTCAACTGTCAGGTACATATAACAATAATTGCAGTTAATGAATGCTGCTTAACTTATTAAGTACAAAATGAAAACCAGTATTCTTTTATACACAACACTGAGACAGAGTACCATTGATCATTTGTGTATACCACATTGAATATGCTACCATCATTTATTGGTCAGGGTATATAGCCATATTTTTTAAGACTTCTCTTCATTAAAAAAATAATGCAGGGAATTCTAACTCTCTAATTAAAGTGTAATTAAAATAATTAGTACCCAAGGCAATATTTAATAAGAATCTATGTCTATGAAAAAACAATCCAGCAGAACTAAGACTTAGTTCCTTCTTTGGATAAACAAGATTCTTTCTTGTGCCACCTTCTCTCCCCCAAAGAGTAAGTATACTCTTTCATACTTACAAGAGTATGAAAAAGTCCCCAAACTTCCAATTGTTTGAAATATTAGTGTTGTGTCTTTCTCAAACATCTGGGCAGTGAAACTTGTGTACAAAGATACAGCCTATTTCTTGATTTAAAAAGTACGACCTAGATTTCTTGTTTTCAGTCACTCAAAGTAAACTGTGTAGACATTTGCAAGAGCAAAGAGAGAAGAATTTCTGAAAATGTAAGATGCAAAGGTATCATTTTTAGGATCCCAGAGGCATCTGCTTCCAATCAGTATGCTCTGGCCAGTCAGTTGTCCAATGTGAACCATCACAATTAGCTTATATCGTGGAATCATCAAGTCCTTCACCTGGGCTTTAATAATCTAGAAATTAAAAGCAAAAAAAAAAAAAAGCCCTCACTTAGTCACATTGAAATGTAAGAGTCTTAATTTTCTTCATAAATATAGTGGATTTAATTGAAGAAAACAGCATGATACATTTTGGATCCTTTTAATTGTTGTAGAATGGTAGCTATAATTTCCTTCAAGCACTGTCCTCACAAGACAGGACATTTAGGGACAAAATGATAGCCCCAGCAAGAAATCTACATTTTCTAAGGCACATGGAAAAATGATAATCCAGAGAATAGAGTTCAATGGATTTATTACATTCTTTGAAAATCTATGTTGAGATGGCTTCCCTTCAAAGAATGTTGGCATTTGAGTTATACCCTCTTGTTCATGTCTAATTAAGGGACCATACAGCTGGAGTCTCCTGTAATCTGACTAATCGTGAATGCTTATTAGAGTTTGTAATAAAAAAAAAGTAGAGAAAACCTGATGGAGTGCCAGCATTTTACTTGATAAAAATAGAAAGGTATTTAAAGGCCACAATGTTTGCATTTGATGGCATACAAAGAAGGTGACTTGGGGAAGACAAAATGATTATTAAAATGTATTTTTTTACAATAAAAATTTTTAAATAAATGGGGCAGTTTTATACATTTCTTAAACAGAATACATGCAAGTGATGCACATAATACTTGTATTAGACAAAGGCTTTTTACACACACACAGACACACATAGAATATGACCTAATAAATATTTTTATAAAATAAAAATAAGCAGTTTTACTGCTACTGCAAATTAATTGCCTTCATCAAAAAGTAGGGGGTTGTGCTTTCAACAAATATTCTCATCATAGTTAACACTTCGGGAAATAACACGCATACCTCAGAAATCGTTTTAGTCATCTGTCTACAGAGCTCTGGTTCATATTTTTCTTCTTGTAGGTAGTTAGTTAACACATCTTTCAGTATATGATTGACAGTGACCACAGGAAAATGTTTGGTAGGACCTGAAAATACAGATGGAATTTCTTTCAAAGAAGTAATTTGAACTCACATCCATCCACCCCATAGCTTAACTGAAAGAGGGGTCCCAGAAGAGCCATGTGGAGAGGGCTCCCTTAAGAGTAGCTTATGCCCTTCTGTTGATAGATGCAAACAGCCCAAGATGAGCCCAAAGGCAAGGGTTCACACTCCTCTCTTCCTGCTGAAGTTTCCCGATGGCTGAACTTAACCAGAAGGTGACAGCCCGTGCCTAGAGTTGAGTTAGGTCAGCCTCCTGGGGCTCAATTAATAGTATTTTTATTTTGATGATTATATATGAATTGTTCAATTAAATTGAAATCAGCCTGGGGAATGAATGTGGACAAGTAAAACAGAGACATCTGATACGAGTATGAAAATTAACCCCAGTATTTAGTCAGCAGGAATCTCTGTTCTACAGGAGAACAACAAGCAGTTCTAAACCTATGAAGGGTTGGTCCTGGTTGCTCTTGCTTCATGGGGTCAGAGATAGGGCACCAGCCCCAGTAGGCAAGCTCCCAGACACCTACTGTGTCACCATCCTGTGGATGTTTTAGAAGATTTCCACTTGCATACGCTAGTGAAATGAGGCTAAATTTGAGAGTGGTTTCTCCCTTCCTACTTAAGAAATTAAAAAATGATACTACCAGCTTGGACTAAATTAAATAGACTATGTCCTTTAGATTGGTACCTCTCTTTTTCACTCCTTCCTACCAAGCACTCATATGGCATTTACTTTAACTTGACCAGTATCATTCACACGGAACTTAATTTGGCCATGTATTATAGCGACCGTACGCATTGTTCCCTTCAGAAAATAGTAAATTCTTTCAGTGCATATATTTGTCCACCTATGCCTAGTACTCCTCCCTGTGATTTGGGAACGGCATTTCCCAAATGGGAGGAACTGGTCCTCTTCCCACTCTAACCATGTGGTTCTTTAGGCTCTACCATCATTTTCTTTGAGCTCAAGTCCAGGTCATGGTTGATTGGCCCTTGATGGACTTGCCCCAAGCCAGGCCAATTAGAGTCATTTCTTGGAATTTTTATTTTAAATTGGAGCTAGGAAAAAAAAAAAGTGTCTCTTTTTGGTGTTAAAAGTTATGACATGTGACTCTCAGGAACTGCTGGAGGCTGTTTCTCATAGTGGGAAGGCAGCCAGGCCACGGTGAGAGAAGGAGCCTCACACAGTTTAGGGCTGGAAAGATGGAATCCTGGGGGCACCTGAGTCCCAGTTTCTAGTAGCTCCCACTGTCCAGCTGCACCAATGCCCTTTCTGCACTTTGCTCAGGTTTGTCTTTTTAATCTCATTAACAAGATTCTATTCTGAAAAGAATTTTAAATATGGTAGCAAACTTTTCTTTTCTCACTTCTTTGTGACCTTGGCCCTATACAGCCAGAATTATCTATTGCCTTACTCAGGCTGGGATGCTGAGAGGCAAAGAGAGAGAGTCAATATTCAGCATTTGACTTCCAAAACAAGCTCCTGAAGCTTTCACAATCAACTAATGTGAATGCCTAAGCTTTTTTTCATTTCTTTTTTTTTAGAGCAAATTTTTTTCTTTAGGAGGAAAAAATGTCTTTAGAAATCAAAAAGCAAAGATCTGAAGAAGTATCAGGATGGAAAAAAAAAAAAAAGAAAGAGAAACTTGTCCATAAAAATAGATTTAAGAGAGAATAGATAAAAATTTGGTTATTTAATATATCTGTGTCTTAGCTTCCCCAATAAGGATAGTGATAAGAATTATCACATATTGTTTTTTGTTGGGATTAAATGGGATGAAGTATTTAAAATGCTCAGAATAGTGCCTGCCACACAAAAAAGCCACTCATTAGAGCTTTGTTATTAAGAGTGTTGTAGCTGTTATTGTTGCCACCTTATTCTGAGCAAAGAGATAGGGATTGCTCTTGCTGAGAAGGCAGCAAGATGGGCAACAGTGTAAAGAGGGATGTAGTGAGGCCTCCATAGGCAGGAAGGACCCTGTAGGGTGGAGCAAAGTCAGCACTGAGAGACTGGCAGACTCTGTCCAACAAAGCATCTGGTGACAGGGCCTGCTCATCTCATGGAAGGTGAGTTCAAACGATGTCTCTCTCTCTGTTTTTAGATTCTATTTTTCAATAATTGGCTTCAGGTGGACTGTCTTGATGTGGCAGCAAAGATGGCTCCCTATAGCCCTTGTGTGACATGGTGCTCACAGTGTTTTTAAAAAATCAGGTACCTCTATAGTAATTGCTCCAGAAAAAGTCCTGTGGAGAACTCATTCCATACTTAATAGGAAATTATGCTGGATGTCATAGAAGGCTTTTCTTCTTAGTGATCTAAGGTGAAGACCTAGAGTCAGTCAGTTTGAGAAGCAATAACATACTGAATGGGGAAGCAATTTAAATACAATAGTTCATTTAATTCTCACAGTATCCCTACTTGCAGATGAAGAAACTAAGATTCAAGGATGCTGAATCCCTTGCTCAAACGTCATTTATTTAGGAATAGGCAAAATGAGTATTCAGATTCATATACATTGGACCCTACAGCCCGTATTTTCTTCTGTACTCATGTTTCAGTAATTAATTAATGGGAAGAGGTAAGTGGCTTTTATTATAAGAAATATATTTTCGTTCTTCCATTCCCCCTTTTTAAAAATTATGATTTATCTCATTCTTGGTGGCTGTAATTACTTAGATAAAGGGAGGACAAACATGCTAAACATTTAAGATGCGTTTACATGATGCATGTGAAAAAGTAAACACAGTGATACTGGTGATTAATTTTTTCCTCACTCTTCTGGTCAGTATTCATTGTATAGATAGGAGAAAATCTTTGCCAAAGGCCCACAGACTATCTTCTTTCAGAGTCAAAATAAACCCAGAAACAAGTGGAAGTGGAAATACATTTTTGATTATTAACAAAATAGCTAGTTAACTGCTTAAAAAATGGATTGTCATGTATAGAAGACTTTAATCACAGAAGAATAATTCACATGACTTTCTGAAAGAAAATATGGAAAATAATTTATATTAAGCTATTTCTAAAATTACTTTTCTAACTTGCTTCAACACTCATTACTTCTAAAACTGATTAGACAATTTAGTTTATTTGGAGAAATGTTATGAAAATAGATCCTTTTGAAGAAGAAACACAGGGCTTCATATTTAAAATGCTTTATCTTGTGAAAATCAGATTCAAAACCTTCTAGCATGCAGAGCCCAGAGTCATAGGCACTGAATGGCAAAGCTCTTTTAGTTACAGGAAGACCTGACCCAAACTTAGTTTGCCTAACTGAAAAGTCTAAGAGTACACAGCTGGATGTAGGACTTGGTCTCAGGCTTCATGTGAGGGCAAGATGGCCAAAGCTGCCATAAGCCCTTATCCTTTTAAATTTCAGGATATGAACTGCTTCTTCAACAGCCCAAACAACATTTTCTGAATTGAACCTCAAAGGCTGTGATGGCCTTGACCAAATCCCCAAATCAGTCACCATTACAACTCTGAAGCCAGTGTCAGCTTCAGGAGGATGCCATGGACCAAAAGTGATAATGATGGCAGTGGTCGAGCTCCCCCAAAGGAAACTGGGTAAGGGTACCAGAGGAGTATAAATGTATCTTGGTTGGCAGGAATATTAGTTGTCTACCATAGGCACTGTGAAAATACCAGTAGACAGACTAATTATGGGGCCTTATAATCCTTGTCGTCTTGGGGATTACTGTAGAAAACCGGCTAGAAGGCCTAATGGGATGTGCTGATGGTCTATAATTTTCCTGAGGTTAACTGACCACAGATGAAACCACTCTGGCCTATGGAGTCTTCCTTTGGTCACTGGTAAGTCTCTGCAGAATTTCTATACAGCAGTAATTATATATGGATCCAGATAATAGTGAGAAGGTACACATTTAGAGAAAACAAGTAGTTCTATGAAGAAATGTGAATGGGGAATGATAGTCACTGTGGACTCCACCTGGAGTATAGGGGCAGGTGCAAAGATTTTTGTTTTCAAAGACCCAAAACCTCTGTGGGAAAAGATAAACATCTCTGTCAACAGGGGACCAGGAATCATTTGCCTTTGCCTTAAGGCTTTTTTCTCCACCCATCAGCAACCTTGGTTGGTTTTGTTTGATAAAACTATAATGCATATCTCTTTCATTTAACTCAAGTAGATATAAAAAACTCCACAAGAAATACCCAATGAACTCCTTAATTCAGTAATACAACTACACCTCAGTGCCACCCAGTGACTTGCTTGGTATTTAGAAAATACTGATAAAGAAAAGTAGGCAATGGATACTGGTCACATTTTGCAGAGGAAGAAATTAAAGCAATACCAAATCACCCAATTAATTAAGATCCCTTATATTGTGCTAGCATTGAAGATAATGCCAGGTTATCAGATATTATTTTAAGTAAATATCACCCATGAAATTAGAAGTCTTAAATAGGATGGAGTGATAAAATGACACACCCAGTTGGTAGGTGTTTTCCATCTGAACTGCGAGGTGAGAGGCATCATCACGCTGGCTAGGTTCATCCATGTAAGACACTGTACTCAGAGAGCTAAAAGCAAAGAGAAAACAAATTTCAACAGTTACTATAACAATAATAGCAAAACACCATGTTGCTTTTAGCAAAAATGTGACAAAAGTTTTATGTTTTCTCTAAAATATTTCAAGCGAGTCCCCTGTAAATATCCTGGTAATACATTTAAAGTCTAAAACATTTTAGAGATGGAAATATTACCAGTGCAGAGAAGTCACTTGGAGCAGGTCTCAATATAGTGGTTGAAGCCCAGTGCAGTGCCTGGGGCATTTGATTATCACGAAAGTATTCATGGGTTGTTCCATCTGTGGGCTAACATAGTATGTACAGTCAGCCCTTCGCATCCAGGGATTCACCCAATCACATATTTCAGTTGGTTAAATCCGCGGATGCGGAACCCATGGATATGGAGGGCCAACTGTACTGCGCCATTTTATATAAGGGACTTGAGCATCCACTGCTTTTGGTATCCATGGGGGGCTCCCGGAACCAATACTCAGCAGATACCGAGGGCAGACTGTACACGTTTCAAAAGTTATTGTCAATTGCATCTCTACTGCAGGTGCAAAAGTCTCTCCTCAAAGTGGACAGAACTCACAAAAGGGACTGGGGATTATGTGAGGAAGCTCAAAATGCTGGGCAACAAGCTCTTTACATACATGGGGGATTATAAGGAGTTTACTATTAAATGTACCTCACAAAATCCCTTTAGTAGAAAAAAGAAAAACGAGAAACTCATCTACATGATGAGAGAAACCGCAATTCACCCAAACTATAGCAATCAATAAGCATCAATCACCCTTTTCAACATTAAGAAAGGGTTTTGGCTTGGTTACCAAGGCAATAAAAGCTTATCCAGGTGCTGAACAGGAGGCCCAAATGAAGAGTAACCCCTCAAGTCCCTCCAGCACTACTTAATCAGAGAAAATTCAGCCGTCACTAATGGCAGTCTCAGATCTCTACCCCAGTTCTCTCCGCCTGTGAAACGAAGGTTAAGACATATCATTTCAAAGGAGATGATATAACAGTGTGTGTGTGTGCATGTGTGTGTGTTTTCAGAGTGATTACTTTTATAAGAAGGCTAAGTTTTTGCTTTAATTAAATGAGATTGAGATATTTGTTCTTAATCTTTGGGGATTTTTTTTTCTCTCTGCAAGGAGTTTTAAATACTTAGTTCTGAGCTGTTGGGAGTTAGTGAGCTTCCTGCAAATTGCTATTTTAAGAAAATCACAGATATTATATTTTAAAAATCATATAATACAATTTAAACAATAAATTAAGGTTTACCCACCCAGCCCAAGAAAGTGATGTAAGACATTATGGCTGCTTTTCCACAATGGATTTCTGGATTAGTGAGTTAGTCTCCATTCTTATAACACCTGCTTTCCTCAATTTTCTGCTGCCCTTTGAAGTAGCAACCAACCTGTTTAGCCACGTTGGCTGCAGGTGTTGTGAGCAGCGCCAAAGATGGTAGCTTCTGCTTAGAAAAACCAATGTTGCATAAACCCCTTGATTTTAAGATAAGCCAGCCTGCCCCAATATTGTATATGCTACTTTTTTTCTGCAAAATATTTTCCATCAATTGTCTCATTTTATCTTTAAAATACCACCTTTAAGGAAGTAAAAGAGTCATTATTCTGCCCATTTCAGTGATAAAGGGAACTGGCAAAGTGCTTAACTGCATATACATACAAAAGGCAGACTTAGATTTCAAATACTCTATTTACCTCTGTAACAAAGTTTCATATATGATCATATCGGATAGAATGGAAATAGGGGCAATGACTACCTGAAATAATTAATTGCTGCAATTAAAAGTTACTTGCAGAAACATAAGAAGATGTTAATAAAACCTTATTTCTTTTCTACTAAACGCCATATTAAAAACTCATAGAAGGAGAAGTAGAGTTTGTATAAAACTCAAATTAGCAGAGTTAGAAGCCTAACACAAAAAAGCAAGTAATGATTTTTTGCTTTGGATACTATTGCTTTGGTATTGCCATGTTACTAAAAAAATGATATCCAGTGCAGTTTGTAATATTATCAGTATGATATTGGCAACTGTCATAAGGGTAGCTTCAAAACCCCACTGGCTGAACATTGATGTGCAAATAGAAAGTTCTTTAGAGTGACTTTTTTTTGGAATACTGAAGGTGATTTCATACAGTGCCTTTTTATTTCTACAGCAATCTGTAAACAGTGTATGCTCATTGTAAAAATTTCAAAGCGTACAGGAAAGTATAAAGAACAAAGTAAAGTTACACAAAAAATTACTAACCTCAGTGATTATCTAACCACTCTTAATATTAAAAAAAACTTTTCAGACATGATTTTACATATGGGATCTATTATAGATGCTGTTTTTTTGTTCACTCAGAAATATATAGCAGATAACTATGTCAATAAATAGTAATCTGCATCCATGTTTTAAACATCAAGACAGTATTTAATTTATGAACATACTGCATGTTATTTAAACAGGCCATTTAGGTTGCTTTCAATATTCCATCATTATAAAGAAAACTATAATGACCATTGTGGCAGGGACTGTCATTTGCTCTCTGATGTTGTTCTCTTCTTCCTTGGTAGCAGAACCAGAAGTTTGTGGGAATATTTCTCTCCAAATTGAAGACAAATGCTTCGACTCTTTAGTGCTACTGGGGCCATATGGCTTATGAGCCAATAAGATGTAAGTGGAAGTTACGGGTGAAAATTCTGAGAGAATTAATTCAACCAACTAAGTCAACCAGCAGGGGCCTGTTCATGACTGGACCGTGGATATGATGGCAAGAGCTCAGCAGCTATCTTGGATCTTGAGATAACCTTATGGATTACAGATCAGAAGCTAGAAGACTAGTCCTTCTAGACTTCTTTTATGTAAGAGAAAATATATTTCTATTTTGTTTAAGCCACTGTTTTTATTTTTTATAAAAAGATTTTTATAAGAAGCATTAGATAAAACTGATACAAATTTTAACTGATACAGAGTTTGGAAGTGGGATGCCACAAGTAATAGAGCACAAAACTTGGAGTTAATTTTGTGGAAGGGATGGGGAGTGAGATTTCAGAGATTTCAAATATATTAACCTGGCTTCCCTTATCATACAGAAGGAAAATATTTGGTTAGTCTATTGATTTCTGTACATTGGAAATCTGACCATGTATCAACCAAGACTATAATTTCATGTAAGTTATAGAAAAATTTTACTTTTTAAAAAACCCTATTTATGGTACTTTTTTGAAACTGATATCTGATAGTTCCTATATTAGAATGAGATGCCTTGGACGAAGGGAGAGAGAAAAGAGAATAAGTTGAACAGAAAAAATACAATATATATTGCATGAAAAAAGACAAGAAGAAGACATAAAATATTAAAAATGCTTGCAATTAACAATGTCAGTTCAGAATACTGACTTAGAAAAACATGTACATATTTTCTATTGATAAACAGCTTTATTCAAGCCCTTTGAAATTTTTAAAGATAAAAATGTGAGATGTTTCAAAGAGCAAATTTATAATTTTAATTACCAGTGCTGTATTCACAGCAAAACAAATTTATTGGGTATATTCCACATTACACGTGGATGAGTTTCTGTTGCCTACGACCGGGCCTTCCTTAGTTTATAATAATAATCCTTCTTAGATATATGATCTCACTGCGAATGGAATGCTGTAGTTGATTTTTTTAAATGTGAAAAATGGGGGTTTCCCTGGTGGTTGAGAGTCCGCTTGCCGATGCAGCAGACACGGGTTCGTGCCCCGGTCTGGGAAGATCCCACATGCCGCGGAGTGGCTGGGCCCATGAGCCATGGCCGCTGAGCCTGCGCGTCCGGAGCCTGTGCTCTGCAACGGGAGAGGCCCGCGTACCGCAAAAAAAAAAAAAAAAAAAAAGAAAGAAAAAAAAGAAAGAGGAGATAAAATGACATGATATGTGTTCTTGTGGGATACATTTTTAAGAGTAGGAATGATTCTGAAGGACAAAGAATGAACCATGCAACCTGTGAAATGTCTAGCTCTGAAGCGATTGAAGATAATCCAGGAAATGTGACTGACAAAGTAGAACAATTTTGAGTGGGTGAATAGAAAGTCAGAGTTAGTGTCTGAAGCCCACTGTTGGATCTCTTTATCCAAGAGAAGGTGAGGTTAAGGTCAAGAGCAGCTGACGAAACTTCTGTTGCAGCTCCTGGATGAATGCACAGTTCAAAGTCGCATTACCCTTGACAATCATCAGAGAGGTGAGGCTGGGAGTGTGTGTGCCATGGTTACCCCTACAGTGCCATGGAGATCATCAAGGAGTGTCGTCTGTCCCAACAGATGTTCAACACAAATGATAATGTTCTTCTTCTTTTTTTAATAGGTACACAATGGAATGTTTCAGCAAGAAGGTAAAGAATACCTTGTTTTAAAAATTTGAACAAACATTTTTCTTTTTGCTGTAAATGCATCTTATGTCTGCAAGATGAAAGCCCTTAGTCACCCTGGACTTACATACTTGGACCTGTGAACCTAACCTGTTTGTATTCAGGAATTAGTATAAAATAATAATTATTCATTCTACTGTCAAAAAATATTTATTGAGTGACTGCTATGTGCCAGGTACTACTCTAGGTCCCTGGGATATAAAAAACAAAAAAACCGCAAAACAACAACAACAAAAAACAAAAAAAACCCAGAAAACAAAAACAAATTAAAATCTCTGCCCTCATGGAACCTAGTGAAAAGAGACAGAAAAAAGGCAATAAAATACTAAAAAAGTAAGTTATATACTATGTTAGAAGATGATAAATGCTACATGGGAAAGGAGAGCTTAGTTAAGGGAGCTTGGACGTGGATGGGAGAGAGGCAGTTGTGTGTAATTTTAAACAGAATGATCAAGATAGATCTCCCTGAGCAAAGAGTTGGAGGAGGTGAGGAAATGAGCCATGTGGATGTCAGAGGGAAGGGTGTGTCGGGGAGAGGAAAGCACATGCACAGGCTTCGAGCAGAAGGCTGCCTGGTATTTTTAAGAAGTGCATAGAGGCCAGAGTAGCTGGAGAAGAGGCAGCAAGCAGGAGGGTGGAAGGAGATGAGGTTACCAGGGTGTCAGGTAGCTGGACCATGTAGAGTTTTGTGGGCCATCTTAAAATCTTGGCTTTTACCCTGATAAAGTGGGAGCCTTTATAGAGTTTTGAGCAGAGGAATAGCAAGATCCATGTTATATTTTACAATGATAACTCCAAATGTTGTGCTGAGAATAGGCTGTAGGGAAGCATGTGTAAACACAGGGATTCCAGTTAGAAAGCTTTTATAGTAACCCAGGGGAGAGATGGCAGTAACTGCTAGGAACAAAATTGTGTCTCTTCAAAATTCATAGATTGAAGCCTTAACACCCCATGTGAGTATATTGGAGATAAGGCCTTTAAGGGGATGATTAAGGTGAAATGAAGTCGTAAGGGTGAAGCCCTGAACTGATAGAACTGGGCTCCTTACGTAAAAGAAAGAAACAGCAGCATTCTTTCCTCCATGCAAGGACACTGTGAAAAGATGGCCATCTGCAAGTCAGGAAGTGGGCCCTCACCAGAACCTAACCAAGCTGGCACCCTGATTTTAGACTTCCAGCCTCCAGGACTGTGAGAAAATAAATTCCTATTGTTAAAGCCACACAATCTGTGGTATTTTGTTATGGCAGCTCAAGCTAATACAGTGACCCAGACCAAGTCATGGAGTAAGTGGTAAGTAGTCGGGTTCTTTTTAAAAGAAATTTATTTATTTATTTATTTATTTATTTTTAGTTGAGTTGGGTCTTTGTTGCTGTGCGCGGGCTTTCTCTAGTTGCAGTGAGCGGGGGGTACTCTTGGTGGCGGTGCGTGGGCTTCTCATTGAGGTGGCTACTCTTGTTGAGGAGCACAGGCTCTAGGCATGCAGGCTTCAGTAGTTGTGGCGTGTGGGCTCAGCAGTTGTGGCTTGCAGGCTTGGTAGTTGTGGCGCATGGGCTTAGTTGCTCCACGACATGTGGGATCTTCCCGGACCAGGGCTGGAACCCGTGTCCCCTGCATTGGCGGGCAGATTCTTAACCACTGTGCCACCAGGGAAGTCCCAGTCATTGGGTTCTGAATATATTTTCAAAATTGATCCAACGGAATCTCCTCTTGAATGGGAAGGAAGGTAGTTAAAGAGTTAAGTTGTGAGATGTTGAGTTTGCAATGTCTGCTAGGTACTGAAGTGAGGGCTCAATAGTCATTTATGAGTCTGGGGTTTGGGAGAGATGTGTGGGCCGGAGATATACATCTGGGGGCATAGCACCATGTCTCAGTCACTAGACTGGAGGAGATTCCTGAGGGGCAAGTGTAGGACAAGAGAAGAAGGGGACAAAGGGACAAAGTGCTCCCTGAGGTACTCCTATATTAAGAAATTGGGGAGAAGAGGAGGGACCAGTGAAGAAGATTGAGAAGGACTGACCACTGCATCAGCAATGTGAAAGTCTTTATGATCTTGACAAGGGCAATGCCACAAGTTCAGGGACAGTCTATTTTGTTCACCACTGCATCTTTGGGACATAGCACAATGCCAGTAACCCAGGCAACAAAAATGTGTTCAGTAAACAAAAGACATGATGCAGTGATGAAGTCATTGTTATTCCCATTTTATAGATAATATATTAAGACAAAGAATATTAAATAGTAGCTAGTTAAGTTAACAGAAGATCAGGGATTCAAACTCAGGTCTAGTTTGATGCCAAAGTTCTATGTAATAATAATAATCAATACTTGCTCTGTTCTTTGATGTGCCAAGAACTATTCTAGTGCTTCCATGTATTATTTTAATAAATTCTCAACATGCCCGAACTGACAGCTATTATTTTTATCCCATTTTATAGAGGAAGAAACTGAGGCAAAGAAGGCTTAATAACTTATGCAAGACCAGCAGCTTGTAAGTGCTCACACTGGAATTGACCACAGCCAGTGGCGGCAGAGCAGGACTCTGAGTCACCCGTTCGACTCCCTGACTAAGCTCATGCTATTCCATTCACTCCTTCAGAGATACAGTTGACAACGTGGGGGTTAGGGGTGCTGACCCTCTTTGCAGTGGAAAATCCAGTAGAAGTTATGGTCGGCCCTCAGTATCCATGGTTGCACTTCCTCAGTATCCTTGATTCCACATCCACAGCTCCAACCATGGATCATGTAGTACTGCAGTATTTACTATTGAAAAAAATCCACGTGTAAAAAAAAAAAAATCCACGTGTAAGTGGACCTGCACAGTTCACACTTGTGTTGTTCAAGGGTCAGCTGCACTGCAATAGTTAGCCAGGGCTGCCATAATGAAGTACCAAGCCTGGGAGGCTTAAACAACAGAAGTTTGCTGTCTCACACTTCTGGAGGTTGGAAGTCCGAGAACCAGGTGTTGGCTGGATTGTTTCCTTCTGAGAGCCATGAGGGAAGGATCTGTTCCAGGCCTCTCTCCTTGGCTTGTGGACAGCCATCTCCTCCCTGTGTATCTTCACATCACCTCCCTCCAGGCCTGTTGGTGTCCAAGTTTCCTTTTCTTATAAGGACACCAGTCACATTGGTTTAGAACCCACCCTAATGAACTCATTTAAACTTAATTACCTCTTTAAAAAAGAGGTAATTAAGTTTATCTTTTATTCCAAATAAGGTCACCTTCAGAGGTATTGGGGATTAGGACTTCAACATATGAATCTGGCAGGGGTAGTGGGGTACAATTAGCTAGTAACAAATAAAAATACTTTCATGAGGTCTCTAAATTCTAGGGTCAGAGAACTACAGATTATTTGCTCTGTCATCAGGGAACTGTGTTACGCTGGCCAGTCACTTTACCACAGCAAGCCTCAGTGTCCTCAGTATATGGGGATAATAGGGCATGTATATCCCTAATTGTGCTAGGGCTTCCCTGGTGGCACAGTGGTTGAGAGTCCTCCTGCCGATGCAGGGGACGCGGGTTCGTGCCCCGGTCCGGGAAGATCCCACGTGCCGCGGAGCGGCTGGGCCCATGAGCCATGGCCGCTGAGCCTGTGCGTCCGGAGCCTGTACTCCGCAACGGGAGGGGCCACAACAGTGAGAGGCCCACTTACTGCAAATAAATAAATAAATAAAAAGAAAAAACTGGTTCTGAAGAACCTAGGGGCAGGACAGGAATAAAGACACAGACGTAGAGAATGGACTTGAGGACATGGGAAGGGGGAAGGGTAAGCCAGGACGAAGTGAGAGAGTGGCATGGACATATATGCACTACCAAATGTAAAATAGATAGCTAGTGGGAAGCAGCCGCATAGCACAGGGAGATCAGCTCAGTGTTTTGTGACCACCTAGAAGGGTGGGATAGGGAGGGTGGGAGGGAGACGCAAGAGGGAAGAGATATGGGGATATATGTATATGTATAGCTGATTTACTTTGTTATACAGCAGAAACTAACACACCATTGTAAAGCAATTATACTCCAATAAAGATGTTAAAAAAAAAACCATCATTTTCCCTTGCTTATATATTATGTTCTATATATTCATAGGTCTACTTCTAACGTTTCTATGTATTCCATTGCTCTATTTGTCTATTTCTACACCTATTTGTTTATTCCTGTATTTATTATTATTTTTACTTACTACAGCTTTGTGGTATATCTTAATATCTGATAGAGTAAATTCCTCCTCTATGCTCACTCTTCAAAGTTAACTTAGTTACTCAGAATTCTTTCCCTACTTATAAAATTTAGGAATGGTTTGTTGAGTTTCTCAAAATGTACAAATGGGTTTTGATTGAGATATGTGCATTTGTAGATTAATTTGAGAAATATTGATATGCTTTTGTGTTAAGCAGTTTCATCTATGAATTATTTCACCATTAATTCAAATCTTCCTTAACAGGAATGCCTTTACCTGGGATCACATTCACAGGGCACTTTTCACAAAGATGCCAATGAAGGGTTATGTACAAAGATGTTCTACATGGCACTGCATACCTTGGCAGGGAGGGAAAACCAATCTGGGTGTTCATCCCTAGGGGAATGGATAAGAGCATGAGTGATGGATGTATATTAAGGACTACTATGCAGCAGTAAGAAGCAAAGAGCTAGATATCCATAGTCACATGAGTAAACATAAAAAAATAAAACTATTGAATGAGATATGAGATTGAGCAAACAAAATGAGACTTATAGCACAGTACCATTCATGTAAGTAAAAAATGCATATCTTTAAGTACTTGTTCTGTAATTTTTTATGAGAGTCAGTCAGGTGAAGTCACAGAAGGAGTCAGAGGATGGGTTCATGAAAACAGTTTATTATACTCACAGGTCCTAGAGGCAAGAGACACAACATGCCACACAGGACCATGTGGAAAAATGCCAGTGTGGTCAAGAGGCAGAAGACGGGAGCAAGGGAGAGCCAGGGACCTTTACTGGGGTTTCCCAGGGAAAGGCAAAGTGGTACAGGGAAAACAGCTCAGGATTGGCCTGGCCTGAATAATTTCAGTGGGCTCTAAGCTATAGGAAGGGCCCCTAGTTGCCTGGTACTTGGCACTGGGATGATTAGGGCGGAGAAATACTGCCTCCTGGGATGTGTGGGGGGCCAGAGAGAACGGGTCAGGATGCCAGTTGGTTAGTTTGCCTATTAAAGGCATGCTCCCTGCTGAATCCTTGACTATCTTTAATAACTGGCTAGCCCTGGTGTGGGGGGCAGCCTCTCCTCAGCCAGGAAGGTTTTTGAAGATGTCAAAACATCATAATACACAGAAAATTAAAAATATATATAATATAGTATTTAAGTATGTATATTCTTGTAGTATATTTAGTATTTTGTGCATCAGAGTGGGTGCCTATTGGGAGATGAGAGTGGGAGTGAGGATGGGGAAGAAGGGGGCAATCAGGCAAATGAGGGGTCCTACTCATATTAGCGATGACAATGTGCTATGAAATGAGGAATAGTTTCAACTCATCTCGGCTCCTGAGAAGTAAGATAATACATGAGATGAATGGGGATAATAAAAGTACCTTCTCTACTTAACCCACAGGGTTTTTATGAGATTCATATAGATATTGTATGGGATGTATCTATTAAGCACAACTTAATATTAGCTATTGTTTTGGTTTAATTTAGGAACATGGCCAATGCAGTTTCTCAAGCTTCTCTCTCTTTGGAGGGAAGCTGTGTCTCATCCAGATCTTGTTGGGGGATTTAGTTTGATTCAGATGGCAATAGAGCTTATCAAAAGGAGGAAACAGGCCAGGCAACATCATTTTTAACTGCACATAAGCAGCTCAAGTAGTATAGGTTGGAATCATTGAATAAATTCATCACATTTAAAAGGACTTGTTCATTGCCTTTCCCACCAGATTATTTCTGTGTGGTTCACCACCTACTCATTGGTCAATAAACATTTATTTCAAATGAAGCAATGAATGTAATCTTTTCCATTTTTTCCAAAAAATGATTACCATGTGGCTTTAAGTTTACTTGAAAAATGAGATTCTCTAGAGAAGAACAACCCTACAGTTAGTCACCTTTATATGCCTTGCATGTGGCACAAAGTGGAAGCTTAATAAACCTTGAATAAATGAATAAGTGGAAGAATATAATGTGGCCTAACTACTGCATTAGAT
This sequence comes from Hyperoodon ampullatus, assembly GCF_949752795.1. Lineage (NCBI taxonomy): Eukaryota > Metazoa > Chordata > Mammalia > Artiodactyla > Ziphiidae > Hyperoodon > Hyperoodon ampullatus. The sequence continues at coordinate 58,463,195 of NC_136915.1, read as the reverse complement.
GCCACCAGTGGGTTCAAGTGGAGAGCTCTGAGATCCATCAAAATTCTGGTTCATGATATCACTGTAATTTTGGTTTGAGGCAAAAGAGACTCTTCAGTCTTCAGTCTTAGGCTTGACCTACCAGTTGAACTACTGGCCTCAGAGATAAGAAGCCTGGATATCATGTCACATTATCCTGGGAAAGTAATTTAATCTCAGGCTTCTATTTCCATTTTAAGGATATGAGAGCAGCACATCTGTTCAAATACTCTTTGAAAGCTGCCAAAGCCTGTTTCCAACAAGAAAGATGTCATTGTAAATACCTGCTCTTACCCATGGATGGGAAACAGAAGGTTCTGGTGAATGAGTAGAAGAGTTTCATTGATGCAAGTTACACGTAGATAGCCAATTTTCACAGAATGAAAATTTTTGACTGTAAACAAAAGCCCGTTTTGCCACTTGCTGCTTCTGTAGCTTTGGAGCCTCAACCTCTCTAAGCATGTTTCTTCATTTGTAAGATGAAGATGCTAACAGCATCTCTCTTATAGAACAGGGGTCAGCAAATATTTCTGTAAAATGCCATATAGCAGATATTTTCCACTTTGTAGACCCTGCACTTCTATTGCAACTACTCAACTCTGCCATTATGGTGTCAACGCAGCCAGAGACAATACATACATGAATAAGTATGGATGTGGTCCAGTAAAAACCTTATTTATGGATACTGAAAGTTGAGTTGCTTATAATTTTCACATGACAAAAAGTATTATTCTCCTTTTGATTTTTTTTTCAACCATGGAAAAACCTTTATACAAAAACAGATGGCAGGTTGGACTTGGCCCTCGGGTCATAGTTTGCCAACTCCTGATACAGTGCGTCTCTGAAACTTAAATGAGGTCATAGTGAGGGCTCAGTAAAATTTAGCTTAGCACCCTTATTATTATCAATTATTTAACTGAAAAGCAACAAAATTCAAAATTATAGATAAAGTATGATGACAACTAGGTATCTCTAGGAAGAAATATGCCAATGCGCTAACAGTTATGATGTTGGGATAGTAAAAACCAGCTTAAAATGTTTCTTTTTAAAGAATAAAGCATAAAAATTACCTCATAATGAAAACATAATTTACATTAAAGAGACAAATCTAAAAACAATTAACAATAATTATATTGAATATAAATTCAATCTTCCTTTTACAATTCAGAAGGCATTTCAGGTATCCATTACACCCAGGGATCAATGTTAAGCATTAGTTACTTCTATAGAAGACCACAGAGAAACCAAGAATGTGGATGAGCTTATGCTGATCTTAGGCCACATCTAAGAAACTGTTTTCTAAGTAGGTCTACCTCCTATGCTTCTTTGCCCTCCTTATCAGAGTGTTTACTGTTATAAAGGCCAATAAGTCCACAGTCTAATGAGAGAGATAGACAAGAAAACACCCAAATACAGTACCACGTAGAAGGTGAAAGCAGCAGGAGCAGAAAGGAAGAGCATCCTACCCAGTCGGAAGTGGAAGCGGTTGTAGTTGGGTAGTTATGAAACTGTGGCTTACATCCATTTCACCTGCCTTCGCTAATCAAGGTTGTTTTAAGACTTGCATGTCCTCCAGGCGGTGCATAACTTAAACAATAAGATGTTTGCCCAAGTTATTGTTTAGGAACTTGGAGTCAGCTGCATCTAATTTGAGGTCAGCTGGTTAAGGCTGGATAGGACCACTGACCCTTCACTGGGCAGACGCTAGTGTCCAATCAGTGACCTTTTAACATCAGAGGGCCCAAAATTCCACCCTCAGAACGTGCAGAGGGCTGTAGGCTAGAAACGTCTGCACGGAACAACAATTACTGCATCTTTTCCCAATCACCTTTCCTCACCCTCCCCGCACTCCCCACGCCTCATACCACCCTGCTTCTTTATTCTTTGTCCCATAAACTCCCGATCCCCTTGGCTTTGAGGAGGTGGATTTGAGATTTGTTCTCCTATCTCCTCGTTTGGCTGCCTTGCGAATGAACACTCTTTGCTGCAAACTTCAGCATATTAGCGTTTTGGCTTGTTGTGTGTCAGGCAAAATGAAACTGTTTTGGAAACTGTGATAGAGAGCTTCTTGGAGAGTTGGAGATGGAGCTAAATTCTGAAGGAGGAAAAGAAGGAAGCCAGAGTGTAAGACGAGCATTCCAGACAAGGATACCCCATAGGAAAGCAACGTGAGGCAATGGCTGGAGGCAAGGCAGAGCACCGAGGGATTGTAAATATGGAAGGTGGGAATGGCCCAAGAGTAGGATGCAAGCAGGATAGTGGGGAAGACGGAACTAGAGAAGAAGGCAAGAGTCCGTGGACCCTTTTGGCCATACTCATGATTTAGGACTGTATCCTAATCCTTAAATTGTTCCTTGACCTATAAGTCTCAGCTATTTCATAGCAAAATGGCAAGAATGATGTCTACCTAGTAGGATTAATGCTGGGGAGATTAAATGACATAATGTATTAGGTCCTCAATATACTTCAGCATATGCTTTATACTATTGAAATTAATCTATTCAAAAAATTGTTTTGAGATAACTTGCAAGTGAAAGGTATATGTTTTTCCAAAAAAACACTGTAAATTCGAAACAATGCTGCATTTGATAGCCACTAAGTTTTCAGAGTTTTTCTACTAGTTGAAGACCCATTTCAGAAAGGAGAATAACCCATACATTCTGGTCCCTGGCAAGGATGAAGACAATGGAAAATAAGTGGGAGTTAGGGTTAGGAGGCAGCCTCCTAAATGGCCCCTGCATTGCAAGAGTGCTTGGAATCTGTTCATTTGCTATTTAATAAAAAAGGCTCCAATAGAGGATCCATTCTGAATATTTTGTTTGGAGTCCCTGTTTCTACTTTTGAAATATATCAAGATAATTATCACTTAAATGTATTTGTTAGTAAAAAAAAAATCTTTCCTCATGTGTTGCTAAAACTATTTTTGTGTTCCTGTTACCTTTTAATTTGTTTTTATACTTCATCAGTAAAATAAGAGTGATCTTTAATTCTTCAGATTGGGCCATGTTCTGATTCTATATACTTGAATTTCTAATTTGCTTTGAAAGGGAAGAAGTAAATGAAACTTAAGCAAGTAGGGATGATAGTTTAGTTTTTGGATAAGAACAGTGCTTTTTAAATCATGGGACCAGGATTTATGTCAGATTATTATTATAATATTTGCTTCTAAAAAGTTGAATTTAAGCTAACAATTATTTTAAAATAATTTTAAAAAACTCTTACACTTAAATCTTGGAAATAGCAGCCAAAATGACTTAGGATCAGAAGCAAAAGCTATAGAGGTTAATTATTCTCCCAGCTTTACTTCTGATGTGCACTGAGATTGCTACTCCTTTATATTTCCTATCTGTAAAAGAGAGAGTTTGTACAGGACTTGTAATCCACAATCATCTAGTGTTGAAAACTAGAATTCTGAGTAAGTGTATTAATACATTCTGAGAGCAGAACAATTTGGTTTCAGAATTCGAACGTAAATCTCTTCCAGTTCTTCTGGTCTCTGTTCCAACAGACACACCAGCTCCTGCTTCCCAGTCATGGGGATTAATATGCTACATCTTTCTTTCTTTCTTTTAAATTTATTTATTTATTTTATTTACTTATTTTTGGCTGCATTGGGTCTTCGTTGCTGCGCGCGGGCTTTCTCTAGCTGTGGCGAGCGGGGGGCTACTCTTCGTTGCGGTGCGTGGGCTTCTCATTGCGGTGGCTATACTTGTTGCGGAGCATGGGCTCTAGGCACGCGGGCTTCAGTAGTTGTGGCTCGCGGGCTCTAGAGCGCAGGCTCAGTAGTTGTGGCGCACGGGCTTCGTTGCTCCGCGGCATGTGGGAACTTCCTGGACCAGGGCTTGAACCCGTGTCCACGGCATTGGCAGGTGGATTCTTAAGCACTGAGCCACCAGGGAAGCCCTGCTATATCTTTCAATCATGTAGAAACTTTTAAGAAGGAAAGTTTATAATATAAATTAATTGACCTCTGCATTGAATAATTTGTTTGGTTTTCCTCCCGATGGCAGTCAAAAAAAATGCCATGAAAGTATTAAAAATTAATTCATCTTTTTTAGGAGAGCAAATGCAATATGTAGCAAGAGCCAAAAAATGTACTTATTATCCTTTGACCCACTAATTATACTTCGGGGAAGAAAACAATCAGAGACTTCTTATATAGTAAAAAATTTAAAAAGTGGAAACAAACTTAAAATGCTCAATGATTGGGGAACGGTTAGCTAACCCAGAATTATAAGCTGACAAAATATTGTATTATGTAACCATTTAAAAGGATATGCACAAAGACTATGAAAATACATTACAAAATTTGTTTAAAATAATGCTAAATGCATTGTATATGTATATATTGATTACAAAAATGCAAAAATGATGTATTCATATAATATTGAGGAGAAGAATTCAGGAGTCACTTAAGAAGTAGCTGGTCTACATTGCATATGACATTCTTTTCAGTAGATGAGTTTTTGGGATAGTCTCTGAAATAGTAAAAATGCTGCTGTGATCAACTTATCACTTAAATTTCCTTGTTCTTTTTCTCTTTCTTCTTTTTCTTGGTGCACAACACAGTGATTTAGTATTTCTGTACATTTCCAAATGATCACCACGATAAATCTAGTTACCATTTTTTCTCGTTCTTTTAAAAAATGTGGCCCCCAAAGATGACCTAAACCTTGTTCTTGCCCATTTTTCTCCTTTTTTATGTCCCAAAGGAAATGCATTTTTTCCCTCCAGATAAATATTATGAACCTGTTTATTCAATAATTGAGTGTGTTAATAGACATCCAGTCACTCACTCTTTGGTGCGCCCACGAGGCTCTTTCCGCCAGAACTCATGGCTACTTAAAGAAGACACACTGCCCCTCTTCTTCAGTAAATGAGCCGTTCTGTCTTTAACAATGTCTGACATCATCATAACCTATGGAAGAAAACTTCTGTAAAATACTGAACAAAAGATCTGAAAATATTTTAGTATAACACAGAGACTCATTCTAAATAAAGTACACAGATACTTTATTTTTAAAGCATTTTTGAATAGGAAAGTGGGGTTTCCTTAAGAGTGATTTTTAGTGTATGTTGTTATTCTGGTCAGTATAACTGGAAATATGATAACTTTAAAAAAAAATTTCAGAATTTATTTATAAGAAGTAGAGACTTTCTTTTTTGTTTCATTTTTATTTTTTTGGCTGCACTGCGTGGTATGCGGGATCTTAGCTCCCTGACCAGAGATGGAACCCGCTCCCCCTGCAGTGGAAACACGGAGTCTTAACCACTGGACCACCAGGAAAGTCCCATCTGATAACTTTTATTTATACAATAGCATACTTAATTCACACAAGCATATATTAAGCTGCAACAAAAATACTTAACTGCAGAAGAGGTTAAAGTCACTGAGAAATGATAGCCATAAGTAGAAGAACAATATTATCCTACACCAGAAAACAATATTTTTATTGCCTCCCCAAATTTAATCTCAATGATATTTTGCTAATTAACATTTGTTGTTGTTGCTATTACTTTAAAAATTAAGATGAGCTGCTTCTCCAAAGGGTATTTTTTTTCAAGCAACAGTGATTTATTTTGTAAAGAGCAAATAGAACTTTTAATGAGGTAATTTATTGGAAAACCTACCTCCTCTCACAAATGCTTGTGAAAAAGCTGGTAGTAGGAATGGACTTCCCAGAACTTGGACTATAACTCTACTGCCCTATTGCCTACATACAAGTTTAGACATTTCATTGGAATTATTTTATAATCTGTAAATCTGAGAGCCCTAACAGGGAGACACTGTGCTAGGCACTGAAATAGAACTAAAACAGTCCCTGCCTTCAAAGAGCTGGAAGTTGAAGTGGGTAGGTCAGACAAGAACACAACCTAAAACCCCAGTGTGTCAGTGTCAGGGCAGACAGAGGCAAAGGGTACTGAAGGGCACACAAATACGGCAGAGGTACTGTGTGTTAGGAAGCGAGGCAGTGTGGGGTGTGTGTGATTGTGGACCTGTGTGTGAGAGTGTGTGTACGTGGGTGTGAGCATCTCTATGTGAGCATATATATGTCTCTGTGGGCATGTGCTTGTGTGTATGAGCATAAGTGTGTCCCCATGAGTGTGTGAGGCTGTGTGTATGAGTGAGTGTGTACATGAATGTGTGTGCCTGTGTGAGTGCCCATGTGAGCATCTGTGTGTATGAGTGATTATCTGTGTCCTGAGTGTGTGCCTTTGTATGTCGGTATGTGCACCTTTGTGTGTGATGTGTCTGCGCACTGAATGCATGTGTGCTTGTATGTTTGAGTGTGTCTGTGTACATGAGTGTGCCCGTGTGAGCGTGTATATGTGTGAACTGAGCCTCTTTAAGTGGGTCATTCAGGTTCCAACCTTAAAGTGACACAGACAGACCTCGGTCTGCTCACCTGTTTCTAAAGCTGCCCCACAGGCCAGAATTGGGACCTGGAGGTCCAGAGGGGCTGAGGCCGCCGGTGTCGCCAGACCTCAGGCAGACTGCTCAGAACTCAGGCTGCTCCACGATCGGACCGGCTGGCCAGCTCTGCACTTGGCAACACCGTAAAGCCGAGACACACAGGCGGGTAGGGAACAAAAGGCCGGGACCTGCTTCCAGTTCCAAAAACTGGGGCCACTTTTTTCTTATTTCTTGGAGGGAGGAGGAATAAGACATTAGAGAGAGAGGTCGTGGACAAGGCAGGCAGCCCATTTCTAACACAGGGCCCTCCCGGCTTAGCCCCCTCGATCCTCGAACTTGCCTTTTGCCTCGGTCAACCTTCTCTGCTCCTGCCCAGACGCGCTGCGGAGAGGGCGCACTTACCTAAGGCTGTGCTGGAGATGCAGACGCGAATCGGCCGGGGGCCTCCCAGACCACGGGCTCCTCCGCTGCCGGGACCAGCGCGGGATGAGGCTCCCGCCTCCCAGGCTTCCCTCTGCCCGCGAATGCCCGCGCACTCCCCCTGGACTCCGCGGCCCGTCTCCAAGGTGACCTTCTCAAACAGAGTCCTTGGCCCGCCCCAGGCAGACATAGTAGTTGCGTAGTCCTCTGAGCCGCCTAAGGATGTGGAGGATCTCCTCGTCACTGCCCAGAGGGGGCTGCCCTGAGCCTGGCTGTGCCTTGGGGTGGCCGCGAGCTGGAGAGAAACCGAGTCATTCTATAGCGAGGGGGACATCTGGGAACTCAAGGGGCAGCCCTGAGAGCCCTCATCAGTTTCCTTTTGCAGTTGTCAGGGGCAGGAGTGGGAAATGCTGCCGGTTCCTAGGACGGGAAATGCGAGGTACACAGAGAAAGGAAAGCACCGCCTTCCCTTTCCCCGATCCCTGATGCTGCCTTCCACCACCCCAAGGCACAGATGGTTGATAATAGAGCTCACATTTACCAGGTACTGGCAAACAGTTTTAGTTTTATCTAGTCCTCCCAACAACTCTTTCAAGAAAGCATTTTTGGGACTTCCCTGGTGGTGCAGTGGTTAAGAATCCGCCTGCCAATGCAGGGGACACGGGTTCGAGCCCTGGTCCGGGAAGATCCTACATGCTGAGGAGCAACTAAGCCCGTGCGCCTAACTACTGAGCCCGCGCTCTAGAGCTCGTGGGCCACAACTACTGAACCTGTGTGCCACAACTACTGAAGCCCGATCGCCTAGAGCCCAGATTTTGCTACAAGATAAGGCACCACAACGAAGAGTAGCCCCCGCTCGCTGCAACTAGAGAAAGCCCGCGCGCAGCAAGGAAGACCCAACGCAGCCAAAAATAAATAAATAAATAAATAAATAAAACAAAGTAAAAAAAAAAAAAAAAGAAAAAAGAAAGCGTTGTTAGTCCTTTACAGATTTAGAGAATTGAGATTCTGAGATATTGAATAATATGCCCAGGGCCGCTTGGAACTCATCGGCTTACCTTTTGTGCATTACAAACTTTCACGTTACCCTTTCCTTGACACCACTCTCCCCAATCCTTAAAGTTTACGAAGATATGAAATGGAGGCTGTTTGGGGTTGAGAACCCACCTGACATAACTAATAAGCCCTTCCTCCTTAATAACTATCCCTCTTCTAACCCCAGAGCCCTTCCCCCAACCCAAAGCAAACAAAACCAGACCCTGAAGGGACCTTCACATAGTGGGCAATCATTGGAAATAGAAAAAGATGGTGCCCTAAGCACCTAGCTTGGTGCATGTCCATTAAGGAGTGCTCAGTGCAGCTAGAATTGGCTGTCAATAGCAATACATCTGCATAACAGTAGAGCACATAAGGATTAGGATAGCATTGGGGAAAGAGCATTAATATTTTCTGGCCCGTCTCGATCCCTATTCACATAAAAATAGGAACAGGAAAGGATTGTTGACTATTTACTATATAATAGTTAGGAACTGTTAGGTGACTGATAAATATTACCTCATTTAATCTGTTCAGTGACCCTAGGATAAGGGGATAGTAACTCTATTTTTTTAAGATAAGGAAAGGAAGAATCATTGAGTAACATGCTCAAGACTATAGTTAAATTATAGAATGAGATTTGTCCAACTCTAAAGCCCTTGCACTGTGCCAGACCTTCTGCCCACCATGCCCACCCTAAATATGCAACGAAGTTTTCCAGAAATGTGGTAAAACTTTAAGAGGCTGGTAATAAAAGAGGTTCACAACTCAACTTCTTTTTATGTTTTTCATTTATTTTCCAGAAAAAAAATCACATTTAAATAGTAACTTACTTATATATTTGATCTTGTTCTCAAGTATAATTAAACTTTGTCCTGCAGTGGGAACCCTAGTTGCAGTAATGTGCCATGATAAATAATTGCATATTCAGGATTTTGTGAAATGGGTGATTGGGAAAATTATGAAGGAAAAAACACTTGTAAAAATCATTATTTACAAAAAATGATATCCACACCTTTTCTATTTTATAAGGCAAGTAACATTAAAATGTTCTCATGGTTATCTTCAAGAAGTCAATATTACAATTTCATAACACCATCGCTCATCAGAGAGCTTTGGGCAGTTCTGTGAAGGAACAAACTCTTGTTTTTTATTTGCTGGTTTTTTCTTGAGCACGGCACATAAGCAGTAAAGATTTCATCACAGCTACGAGAATTAAGTATTCTCTATTGAATTACACATGTAGGAAAAGGAGCCAGCCATCAATATTTTAACTAATTTAAATAGTATATTTGAGTATTTTACCCAAGAGTTTTTTTTTTTTAATAAAGATTTTATGCTCAAGGTATTTTGTGAAAATATGTACTCCATCCAAGGTCATAAAGACATTGCTTACTTTTGCTACAAAGATCATGGAGAACTCTAAATAAAAGCTACCACCAACTCAAAGTATACACTAACAGAATTTTCTTTAAGAAAGACAGCTGACTGAATTTTATTACCTTTAGAAATACAACAAAATTTCTCTGAGATTCTTTTCCTAGTTTCTCTTATTGTTAAAAGTACAAAAAAAAATCAATGCCTTCCATTGCCATTTGATCAGTTCATTCATACATATCTTTTCCTATGCAAAGTGAAAAAAAAATCCTTTGTATATTGAAACCCAATACTCTTCAAACAGTTTAAAAAGCCAGCTCTACAAATGACTGCTGGGCCTGTAGTGAAGTCCTACTTATACATGAGATTAGCATATCATACCAACACTTGGCTTTTTCAGGAAAAATTATTCAGTGGCAATTTTCCAACTCCCTTAGAATGAGAGAGTGACACAGGAAGAGAGAGAAAACAGGGGCCAGTCTCTCTCACACATATCCATTTAACAAAGCAAGAGCTAAATACTGAGCTGCAAAGCCACAGCTATAAAAATGATCATCCTATCATCTCATAAGGAAAAGAAAAAACCTGGCTTTGGACCTTGATCGCAGTGATAGTCATTTGGTGTATTTTTTTTTTTTTTCGGTACGCGGGCCTCTCACTGTTGTGGCTTCTCCCGTTGCGGAGCACAGGCTCCCGACGCGCAGGCTCAGCGGCCATGGCTCACGGGCCTAGCCTCTCTGCGGCATGTGGGATCTTCCCGGACCGGGGCATGAACCCGTGTCCCCTGCATCGGCAGGCGGACTCTCAACCACTGCGCCACCAGGGGAGCCCCATTTGGTGTATTTTTAAAAAATATTTTAAAGTAATGATGTATGAATAACACTAAAATTTGTTTTGCCAAAAGAAAAGAAAAGAAACTGTCATTGAAGTAATATACAACTGAACAAATGAGATGGAATTAACATTTGCATGATATACTCATTCAGTGGAATGTTTTAAAATGATAAATGGCTTATGATTCATCAAGCTGATTCAGAAATTCTGAATGAATTAAAAATTGAACTATATTTAGAGAAATGTAAAGTGATTCAGCTTTACTCTTTTCTGTCTGATAACAGACAGTTTACCCAGGAATTATTAAAGGCAATTTGTTGATTTTTTGTGAAAACAATTGATTTGCAAAATAAAGCAAAGCAAAAAAGAACTGTGTAATACTCATTAATAGAGTGTAGAGTCCTGCAAAATCTATACTAAATAGTGCATTTTTCTTATGTTTAACCGAAATGTTTTTCATATAATTTCTAACAAAATTATGTAAAAATGCAGTCAGCATCAATCCATCATGATTCAATTTCTTAAAGTGTTTAGATAAAGTATTACCAAAGATTGTTCACTAGTATTAATTCTACTCTGTAAAGAAATTTGGACCATCTTCAACAGATAGCAGCATGATGTGATGGCCATAAGTGCAGATCCTAAAAATAATGCTTAAAAAAGTAAAACAATTTGATTGTTTTGTTTTGAATATTTTAGGTGATAAAGTTAAACTCACTAAGATATACTTATGAAGGGACAGTCAAGAGGTCTGACCATGGTCAACTCAATAGACCCTAAAATTTGATGTTCTTTCAAGAAGGATATTTGGTATTCAGTTAGATATTTAAAATGCAGCTCTATCCTATAGAAGATTACAGAACTTCACAGAAATAGAAATGCTAGTGGGTTTTGTTGTTTGTTTTTAATATTTGGAGACTTAAACATTGCACTCCTATCTCATTTTTCCTCCATACATTCCACAGACAAAAAGTAATGTAATGGTAGCCATGTTTGATTCACAAATGAGCAAATGGCATTTAACTACTGTTTGCTGAATGAAAAAAAAAAAAAATGGAAGGAGCAGGAAAATACAATAAAGCCTGAAGAGAGAAGTGCACATAGTAAAAGAGGTGGGGTGGGTCATCAGAACAGTCTCTTTAATCAGTGTAACAAAGATTGACTTGTTCATTCATATCAACAATTTAATTTAACTCATTTTAAGGAAGCATCATGTTGCCAACTTTTAAAGCGATATTTAGAGATCACCCTAATTTTGATACCATAAAAAAATTATGCTTCCATTAAAAAAAAATGCTGACCAGAAAACCATGTAGCAAAATGAATACGTTTAAATTGAATGGGATTTTGCTCAAATGCATAATCTTTTGGAAAAAACAAAGTTAAAAAAAAAAAAAAAAACAAGAAACCACAAACGCATCTCCTTAGTAGATATAGGCACATTTTACCGTGTCATTCAACTTTAACTGACAGACTGTGATTATTTTGAGAAAAAATAATGCAAAAATGAAAGCAATTGGTGCAACTCTTTTGGAATGGCAGTAGTCCGTGCTTATAAAGCATCCAATTCAAAAGCCTACAAAATAAACAGTGTCAGCTCACAAGTTAGATGCCTGTGTCCCTTGCAGGAAGGGAGCCATGTTTTAGGACATTTTATTTGGAATGAATGACAGCTTGCAACCTACCTACTTCTTTTTATCTTTTAAGACACTGACAAAAAGGACAGAAAAATGACAATGGGAGAATGCATTTCATGTCAGTTTGAGATAGCATAAAAGAACTCTAAGGAAATGAGGAATTTTCCTAGAAAAATACCTCTACCTTTTTTTTTTTCTTCAAGATTGTAGGAAGCTAAGTGGACTGAATGAAAAATTAAGCTCACTAGAAAAATGGTATTCAAATGATAATTGAATGTGCAAAATCTGATGAAATGTCAGAACTAAGAAGTATTTGAGAGATCTACTAGGGCAGTGATTCTCAAATTTTGGGTGCTTGTCAAAATACATATTCTTAAACCCCACCCCTACAGATTTATTTATTCAATATCAATTTATTGATGCCCACTACATTCTAGGCTCAGGGGATATAGTGGTAACTAAGCCAAAATCATTTCCCTTGTTAAATAAATGATAATACAAGTGGTCCACAAATCATGTTTTGAGAAACATATTCTTTTCCAACAATTTTGCTTTTGGAATTATCCTTATTTTGGTATTAATTTTTCATAGCACCTTTTACCTGGGTATTTAAGTGGAATATGTATAGTAAAATAAAACAGAAAAGTTCATTTCCCAGAATGAACAAGTAAAACAGGTCAAGGGCTCCCACTGCTGTCAAGATAACTGGGTTACTTCCAGCTGCTGTGTCACTTTGGGCAAATTATTAATTTGTTTAAGCCTCAATGTCACCATTTATAAAATACTAATTAAAAAGAGTATCTACCATTTGGGGGTTGACATAAAGATTAAATGAGCTAACATCTATAGTGACTGGTACATGCTAAGCACTCAAGAGAATATCAATTTTTATTGTATATCAATTACTATGATTGTACAAGTTTTTTTTAAAGTCCGCAAAGGTGGATCTCTCTGAGTCAATTAGAACCATGGAACTTCTGAGGTGGGAGAAGCTTTATAGATCATGGCTGTGTTATTATGGTATTTAAACAGTGCTCTGGAGGACCAGATTTAAACTTCTGGAGGAACTCCTGAATTGCTCTGAGCTGTTTTGCCTAACAGGATTCCATGTGCAATTTTAGCAGAAAAAAGTTTGGCTGTTAAGAAAAGCTTGGAAACCACTATCAATCTCAACTCCTTATTCTAAAGGTGAGAAATTAAAGAGGGCTATGATTTGTCCAAGGTCACACAGCAAGAGTTAGTGGTAGAGCTAATGTAGTTACCAGGCTTCTTTGAAATGAATATTTGGAAATGGAAATATGAGTAATTATGGTCTCAAACACTTTGCAGATTGAGATTCAGTAAAAATACATAAAAACCAAAATAAAACAACTGTAGTTTGACTTTCTGGAGGGGATGGTTCCTTTCTATTCACTTGAAACCATTTGAAATGTGGACATTCTTTCTTTACAGGTGAAATGTACTTCCAAATACTATGCAGTGAATTTTCGTTTTGGCTGTACATGTAGAGGAGAATAGAGCTTTAAAAATAATTTAAAATTTAATTGTTTGGAATTGTATGTTCCAATTATGCTAAAATTCAGACTAATTCTTAACAAAAATTTATTTTAAAAAATAACACGAAAATATGGAATTTATTTGAAAAATAATATTTCCCATGTTGCAAAATAAAGCATTCATACTTTCTATCTTGTTAGAGCAGAATCTTTTTGAATCATAATGCTCAGGAAATGGTGTTCTGGTTAATGAACTTTTTATTTGAACCCTTGGTATTGAAAATCTAAATATGTACTAGTCCATTTTGTTTTAGGAATTGATAATGAATCTGACTTAGTATTTCTTTTATAATTGCATTGTCTAGGATCATTTTTCCTAACACAAATTCTTATTGTACAGTACTTTGGATACAGGAGTAACGGGAGATTATAAACTACAAGATTAAAAAAAAAACACCAAAATCTAAATCCCTGATATGAGTTTATTGTGTTATTATTTGACCTATTTTCTGAAAGAAGAAGGGATATATTCTCTATGAAGGTTCTGGTATTCAATAATAATAATAATAATAATAATATTTCAAAATTAATAATTTTGAAATCTCTGACTTTCATTCTGTTTCATAAAGACCAATTATGAAATCATAGGATATCTTCATAGTTTCAAATTTAGTGCCTAGAGACATTTGAATAATGTTAGAGATCATTGTAATCTGTTTTAAATTACATTATATATCAACCAAATTATTCTATGAAAAGAAAACACTTGTGTTTAATTACTAATTCACTCTAGAAAGATATAAAATAAAATAAGATATAATGAGCAAGACATGAGAACCAATATATTTATACACTTTTAATATGCTTTGTGTTAATATCCAATATGTTTTCTCATGAAATGATTTCTTAAAAACACATTTTTATATTCATATGCTGGATAATTCTCAATTTTCTGTTACTTACTCTCCATTGGTTTCAGTGTCTGAAATTTCCCCGTGTTCCATGGGATTTAAAAGTTTGCATTTACTATTTTGGTTACAAAATCAAATTGAATATCTTTGCTTAAAGTGAGTTTATTACTTACTTGTTCAAAAAACTTCAACACCAGAGACTGCTTGGCGAGCCAATTGAGAGTTGTTTGAACAGTAAGATTTCTTCTAAGGTAAAACAGGTCATTTTGAACATTCTCTTGCTAGCAAGCACTGATTGAGAAGTACAAATATTAATTTTAAAAGTTTCACTATAAACAATTGCCAGTCACAATCTCATTTTAAATGTAAGACTTATAAAATTTAATTTGATTCTAAAATTTAAAGGGGCTAAAGTTTCTTCGTCGAGTATGAATGAATGTAAAATAAAATTTATCAACTAATGATGAATATAATAACTTAATAATTATAGTTATTTAATAGTATAACCTAGAGTAGGAATTAGCTTATGTTTAAAATAGGTTCTATGACTTAAAGGAAAATTCATATTTTCAGATTGTAATGAAGGAAGGTTTTACAACTGGGACCCCTGAAGAACAGCTTCTTCATCCCAAATTCCCATATTATGAGGCCAGACTGAGTAATTACAGTTTTTATTATACCTTGCAACAATGAAATCAGAACATACATTTTTGATAACTCTCTTTTTGATTCCCCAAGAATGGCAAAAATTTATAGTTACATACAATGAATCTTATCCAAAAGGAAATTTATTGCACAATAATGTGGTTAGAATTTGATTTATAAAGCTTATTTTTTTCCTTCCCAAATGATATAAATGATGACAATTAAAATTCTCCTTCTGGATTTAAGTAGGGGACTAAAATCTTTTTTTTCTGGGATATTTAGACTCAATGTTTTGGTTCCTATTGGTAAAGAGGAAGATGCTTGGTACCATTCCCCATGCTGGATGGGAGGTACTCTCTGTTTAGAGTTATTGTGCAAAAGTTGTTAACCAGTTCAACTATGGAAATTCTTGAAATTTTAAAATCACAATTTTGGTTTTAGTCTGATTATTCAGTAATCTCCACATCTGCTGAACTGTGGAGAGAGGAGGAAGTAGTTAAGACTTCGACATCTTCTTTACTCTTGATTATAATTTCATAAACTTTAAATATGAATTGCTTTCCCTTTTTACACAAGTTATAAAAATAAGAGGGCCTGTTTACACAGTTTGCATTTTTATGAAATTTGCAGTTTGAAAAAAAAGCTTTTTAAAAAGTGGTAATTAATGCTTTTCTTTGAATATGCACATGTACCTTAGAATTTTTTTTTTCTGAAATAGTTTATGATTTTAACCCACTAAATATTTGAAGATAGAATTTTTATTTAGCACTCGAGTAAAACATACTAAGGACCGAAGAAAAGGAAGTTTTTTTCTGGTTCCACTGAATTTTCTTTGTGTGTGGCACCCCCTTATGACAGCTATCAATATTATATTTAAATTTTATATATTGACAAAATGCAATCTACCTCTGTAAGCATTGTGCCATTCAACAGTACTACTATTAAATTTACATACCACAGTTTAAATTACATCCATTTCAGGAATGGTAAAATGCTAAAACTCAAGTATAACTGCCTTACTGGAATGAGTACAATTTACAAATACAATAATTACATTTTAAAACCATTAACAATATTACACCTAGAAGTAAATACTGTAGGACCGGTCATCATGGTATTGTGTGAGGGAAATCATTGCTGAAAGTCATTGACATTTCCAGCAGATATACCCCAAGTGCAGATTTTGGTTTGTTTTCTTCAAACCAAAATTAAAACCTGTTTCTCATACAGTAGTTCTCCATTATATGAATCCTCCAAATCCTTGCATAAGATTTTATTAGTTATCTGCCAAGTATTTTCCTGCAAAATAAAACAACATATCAACGGGTTACCTGCTAGTTCCATAATGTGGTTATTATGTGGGTAACATTTCTATTCTTCCTGCCCTACTCCTAGAAACCAATACTATGTAATTGAAGGGTACAATACTAACATAAAATACATAAAGTTTATTAAGTTTCCAACTTTCCAGACCAGCTAGTTGCCTTTTCACATTTCCATATAGGAATACTTTGCAGAGGTTTGGGTTGCCCAGAATAGCTTGGAAGATTTGTTCCTGGATGTGAGAATCCAACTTCCTATAGAAAGAGTAACCATATAATTTCCACCCTGGGCCATTTTTGAGAACAAAAGGGGTGTAGTTAATAATTACATCAATATGGAAGACATAAAAACCAGGATGTATTCCAACAAATCATTGACAAAGATAATCACCTTAATATTGGGGAATCCCCACCAATAAACTCTCGTGTGTGCCAAAAACCTGTCTCATTATCACATTTCAGCTCTAGGCAACCAGTTCTGATCTCTGGTCTAGACTTTTTAAGGTGTTATTAAAGTGAAGATGGATCCTCTTAGATTTCAGCTAAGCCTAGACAAGTCTAAAATCTATGAAGACCTGCTGAAGAAAAAAAGTTTTCAGGTAAGAGATAAATTCAAAATTAGCATTTATCTTGCTTGTCAATGTAACAAAAGTAGGATTTATCCCCATTAACCTCAGTGTACACACCTATATAATGGGAATGACAGGTCAGTCCCATTAAGAAATAGCCAGAGCCATGATAAGTATCCAGGACCTTCCTGATTTCTGATTCCCAGTTTTATTGTCCTATTTTTACTTCATTCAACAATTGGTTTGCTTTCTGATTGTGATGGAAAATGGGGATTGGGAGTGGGGAAGAAGAGGAGGAAGATGATCAGAAAATCACAACCTATTCCTTCTTAAGGAAGAATAGCTAAGGCAACATTATTGTTTGCAAATGGAACTCACAAGATACCCACTTACCTGCAGCAAACCTTTTCTTGATGAGTGAAAATCTATACCCTGCTCCAACAAGTTCAATGTCACAGCCAGAAAGGGTGCTTCCTTCACTTGTAAACTGCACAACCAATGGGGAAGGTTTGCTTGGGCCTTCAGATAACTGAAATCTTGCCAATAAAGAGCCCACTCCTACAAAAAGAGTATTATTACAAGATAACAGTCAACACAACATTCTGGATATAACTTTGGAAATTGTATTCAAAGTTAACGTGCAAAATCGAACTTACTAGAAAATAGTATATGTTTCAGTATAAATACAATAAAATTTATCATTAAATATTATTCATGATGTTTTTTGCACACTGATAAAAATGTAATTCAGCCAAATGGTACTTCAAAATTTGGAAGCATGCTGCTTGGAAGGCAATGTATTTTCCAGCTTATGATTAATATCAGAGGAAAGTGGAAAATATCTAACTATCAGGGAGTGTGAGATCTGATACAAAATGGAAATATGCCTTTTTAAAAGCTCTTCTCTGCTTAAAGTATGGTCTGTTTGATGTGGGGTCTTGGGCAGAAAAAAGGTAGCAGAGGATTCATTGAAGAGCTATTTTCTTTTATTGGTTAAAATAAGTATATACCAAAGTGAACTGAAATATTTTGCTTACTTTTAGTGCTAAATTATTTTGGTTAATAGTTTTCTAATATCTGAAAGTTATTTCAGCTTTATATATTAAATAAAATAAGCCTGTGATTACATTACCTCCATTTTCTGACTTCTGAGAAATATCAGGAATCTTCCACAATATTCTGTGCTGTTCAGCATTCCTAAAAATAAAGTAGGTAAAAGACTTTTTCATGTGCAAGGGTTTTTATTTAATGGATGTCATATTTTTCCAGATAGTGTTATTTAATAAAAATGATCTTAAAAATTTTAGCTACAATTAAAGCATTATCTATCTATATCTATCTATCATCTGTCCATCCCTTCCTTTTTCCCCTCCCTCCTTCCATCTATCTATCTATCTATCTATCCCTTCCTCCTTCACTCCCTCCTTCCATCTATCTATCCATCCATCCATCCATCCATCCCTTCATCCATACATAAATACTCTCCTTTCTCTTTCCTTATTGTAAGTAGTCACAACACTGTCAGAGAGATAAACATTTAGAGGACAATGCAGTTAAAATTTTTTTTAACACATCTACTGAATAAATAGATGGGAAGTGTTAGTTGATCAATTAATTCAGGTAATTTAAATTGGAGCTGTCACATGGCTGACATTCTTTTTTTTTTCTTTTTTAATGTTCTACTTTTTGCTTCTAACAATCATAAGGAAAAACTAGAGTATTTTTCCTTAGGAGAAAAGGCTTTTTTTAACATCTGCTATTGGTACTCAGTGTCTATTCTGTTTCTGTTCCCATACCTTCTCTAGTGTGCCTTTTAATAGTCCAGAGGCTGCAAAATGAAACTCAGACTCCCTTGTAATTAGGGTCCTAGATGCAGATTAGGGTCCATCAATTAAAGGTACTACTTGAGATCTGGAGGACAGAAGGGAGGCAGAGGCCATTTTCCTGATGATTTTGGGGCTGTTTTCTGCTGGTCAGCAGCCTAACTGAGATGTGGGGATCTTGTTAAACAGTGCTCCAGTCCAGTCTCAGTTTTGTAGTTGTTGAGAAGCGGTTTAGGCAGTGCCAATAGGAGCTTTCTTATCCTTGGATTTTCATGAGGGTGGTGGGTTCTTGAATTCAATGGCTCCACTGACAGCCTTCTAATTTCTCTCCTTCCTGGTTGTAGCAGAGGTAGCAGCTCCCCTGGTGGACCAGTTCTGCAATCTTCTGGGAAATATTCTTGGAGATCCAGTCTAAAGCTTGTTCCTCTTTTTTTGTGTGAACATCTAAATCCCTGTGTTAAATCATTTTCTGTTTGAAATTAGCTATAGCAGCTTCTGTTTTCTGCCCTGAACCCTGACACCCAGGCCTGCTGTGATCTCTTCCTGTAGGAAACACAAATGCTAAAAAGTCTGTGATCCCTTTGCCTAGGAGCCCTTTGGTGAAGAGGAAGGGGACTAATGGCTCCTTACCAGACTGCTGGTGGGAGCACAGCCTGGAGCTTGGTTACCCCTCCATCTATGGGGACCAGGAACTGCACATTGTTGAGGGCCACGGCCGTTGTCATTGCATCCGTATTGTATTTGTAATCTATGCGCAGGTCTGTGCTTGCCGGCTCACATCGCCAGTTCACTGCCAGGTTCAGAGGTGTGGACTGAATGCCCTGGGCTGACACCTTGCCAAAGACAGGGAAGAGAACATTTAAGGCTTGAATTTAAGGCTGAAACAAACCCAGAAGCTATTATTATCTCCCAATGGAATATTCTTAGATATCAAAAAGTCATAATGTTGTTTGTGCTGCTCACGAATGAGCACTCAGTAAAAAAATCACCATGAAGGGTGCCATATGAGTGAGAGCTGGGTGCTTCAGGTAAACTGTTACAGATTAAAAACATAAAATCAATTATTAAAGTTTCTATAGCACTTTAGAGTTTACAATGCACTTTATGTCAGATAGGGAGCTGGTAGCACATTGCTTAGGAGCTGAGGCCAAGAAGGCAGACAATCCTGGGTGTGAGGTCTTTTTTCCTTTCTTTCTTTCTCTCTTTCTCTCTCTCTCTCTTCTTTCTTTTTTTCTTTCTTTCCCTTTCTTTCTTTCTTTTAATTGAAATAGAGTTGCTATACAATATTATATAAGTTACAGGTGCACAATATAGTGATTCATAATTTTAAAGGTTATACTCCATTTATAGTTATTATAAAGTATTGGCTATATTCCCCATGTTGTACAATATATCCTTGTACCTTATTTTATACCTAATAGTTTGTACCTCTTAATCCCTTACTAGTGCCCCTTCCCCTTTCCCTCTCCCCACTAGTAACCACTAGTTTGTTCTCTATATCTGTGAGTCTGCTTCTTTTTTGTTACATTCACTAGTTTGTTGAATTTTTTGATTCCACATATATAAGTGGTATCATACAGTATTTGTCCTTCTTTGCCTGACTTATTTCACTTAGCATAATGCCCTCCAAGTCCATCCATGTTGCTGCAAATGGCAAAATTTCATTCTTTTTTATGGCTGAGTAGTATTCTATTGTATACATATACCCCACATCTTCTTTAACCATTCGTCTATTGATGGACACTTAGGTTGCTTCCATATCCTGGCAAATTGTAAATAATGCTCCTGTGAACATGTATCTTTTCAAATTAGTGTTTTTGTTTTTTCAGATATATCTGGGTGTGAGTTCTGATTGTCACTTCCAAGATGAGTGATCTTTGACCAGTCACTAAAAACTTCCCTGTGCCTCAGTTATTTCCTCATCTGACAAATGGGAATGATAATATATTTTTTCTAATTTTTAAAAAAGTTTTTAGCTGTACCGTGTGGCATACAGGATCCTAGTTCCCTTACCTTACTCACGCCCCCTGCACTGGAAGGGCGGACTCTTAACCACTGGACTGCCAGGGAAGTCCCAGAAATGATAATAATATTTATGCCTAGAGATGTTAGGAAGATCGAAGAAGATGTTTTATATGAAACACTCAGCCTAGTGCCTCATATACAATAAGGAGTTAACATTTTAATACATGTTACCTATTAATATTCTTATCATATTTGCTCTTCACAAACCAGTGAGTTATACAAAGGTGAATTTGACTAAGGAAAAGCCAGGTTTGAAGAAACAACAAAAAGTTATAAGGCAATAATATCAACTAGAATCCTGGGCCCACAGTGAAAAATTTGCAAGGTTATTATTTCTATGTACCTTTTATAAGCACGCGTGCACTGCAGGGGCCGTGTGGGTGGTGTCTGTGCCCTTGCAGTTTTATTCATGGAGTATGAGTTTTGCTGATTTTAAAGAATATAAAGAGCTCTTTATTGGCCTAGTAATGCCTGCACATATGGACACCACATGGAAGGGTCCTGAAGGCAGGCTGCGCTTAAAAGTCAGGCATGGTTGCTGCAGAAACAAACCTAGACATGGATTCTTTTATAAAATGACAGACATGGCTTTTAATGACATAATTTAAGTTTGATGACCATTATAATAAAAGCTTTAAAACTTTATAATAACCTCTATGATAAGCTTTATAATAAAGTTTTTAAACTTTAACTATTTTTAGCAGCCCAATCCTCTGCAAATGCAGTTTTATTTAGAAGTCTGTTATTTAAGATAGCTCAAAAGCAGAGCAGACTCACTCTCCCCACCCAGTTCTATACTCTGTCCTTGGCAGGAGTTCTCAACTTCTTAGTAGTTCCTCTACCTGGGGAGGTGCTTTATGGATATGTGATTGTCCCAGTTACTGGGAGGGTGCTACTGGTGGCCAGAAAGTAAACATGATGTGATTTGATCCCATAAAATGCTAATTATGCCTCCCAACCAATCCCTTACATTGTTGAAAAACAATAACAACACAACTAAACCACAACAAAAGGGATTCCTCAGAGCACCTTTAAAACAAAATGTCAGGCTTAGGGCTACTTACATTTCACAAAGTACTTTGAAATGTGTTAGGGTGTGAGATCCTCACAGCCTATAAAATACATAGGTAGGAATCCTTTTTTCCTAATTTGCAAATGAGGAAACTGAGGCTCAGGGATATTAAGTGTCCAAGGTCAGTGGACAGTAGGAAGCTGACTTAATTCCAGAATTCAGTCTCTTGCCTTCATTATAGTACTTTACATCAAGCTTATATGGCAATAGGTGAATTCTGTCTACTTTCTATGTTTTGTTATAATGTCCAAAGCTTCAATGATATTATTCTTACTAGAAAAACATTATATTCATTTGTATTTTTGTGAAATGTACAATTACATAGATGCTTCACGTTCAATGGTTCCCTTAGAACATGTGGTTTTCAATCCACAGTGTGCATTATAATCATTTGGAGGACTTGTAAAAATATATACACCTATGTCACATCCTGAACCAATTTAATAAAAATCTCTGGGAGTGTCAGGGCCCAGTAGATGTCTCTGTCTCTGTCTCTGTCTCTATCTTTATCCCCTCCCCATCTCCATCTTTATTTATCTATAAATAGATTTTTATATAGATATCTATCTATATTTATATCTGTGTCTGTCTATAATTAGTACCAGTTCAAAATCAGCATTTGTTTATAACCTCCCTGGTGATTGTAAAGTACACTCATGTTTGAGATGCACTGATTTCTATTAAAGTGCAACTTTCAAAAGAGAGATCAAGTGGCTAGGAATCAGTGGGATACTCAAGCTCTATAGAATCCTGGTTTGAAACAGGCTTATTTATTAAATCAGTAATATTTGGGGGTAAAGGGAAATCCTAAACACAAAAAGAAAGTTCTCATATCCTGTAATGTGTTGTACCAAATATTCTCATTAAATGATTTCTTAACATAAGTTTCATCAGAATTTATTTCATAGACTATCACATTATGAAAAAACACCAAATTACTCACATTTAATCATTTAAAGTAAGAGATTTTAGTAAGGTAATATTCCTAACAAAATTACAGTGAACTATTTTGTCAATATTTGTAATCTTAATTGATGTAGTTTTCTGAAAATTCATTTTTTGGCATGTTTCCCTAAATTTGAATGAAATTTTTTACTTGCAGGTTTCAACTAATAAGAATATGTATGAATATTCTTGACACTATATAGCCTCCAAATAGTCTTTCAAGGTTTCTATTTTCTTATAAATTGTAGCTTTTAAATAATATTGAAAGAAATGTTACTTTGTCTACATTTATTTAATGTTAGGTATGTTAGAATGTGCATTTGTAATGTGAAAGAGACACCTTGACCATATAAATAGGCTTACCTGATATTTGAGCATATCCACGTTATAATATGTAGCCTGGGGCTTTTGTTCCGACACTTTCTTTAGATGAATCATCAAATTTGGCATGTTTACCCAGAATTCCTTGGTATTGGCATCATTTTGGGTATTATCACTATTCAATTGGGAAGAAAAAATGATTGAGTAGCATTTTGTAACAAACATAAACCACACAAAAAAGCATCTTAGCAAATTGTCATCTGATTTCTATCTCCATCTTTGACAATTTGTAGAGATTATATTATTAACAATAGTATAGTTTTAGTATAATTGCAGTCCTGAATGGTATTATGTTAATAGATTAATACCTATAGGGAGGCATTATTGTATTGCTATAAATCTCAGTGATTTATACCCAGTAATATTACCCAGTAATATTAACCAATCATGATGATAACTGGTTGCTTTAAACACTGAATTATTTATTAACCCAAATTTAATAGCCCTTTCTACATCGCCACAATTTCCTATGAATTAGTCGGTTAATGCAATCAAGGGGCCGAATACATTGATTTTCTTTTGAATTTACTTGAACAGTAGGGTCTCAGAAATTACTTAGTAAATATTTGTAAGCAAACATTTGTAAACAAATGTGTAAACAAATATCTGTAAACACGGTCTTTATCTCCAACTGAGGAGAAAAGGGTGATACTAAAATTATCATGCTCCTTTTTTAGCATTCACAACAGTTCATCTAAGAGTATCTAAATCATAAAAAGTCACCTCACTTATAAGATGATCCTGGAATTTAAATGATAATAACCATGGTAGTTACACTAGAGAGTGCAGTCTTGGTGAATTAAGGAGTTTTGTATTCCTATGAGGGTCGTCAGTGTTACTCTGCGACCTGTCCACAGGCCACTCCCCCCATGTCTTGTGAAAATGTTTGTCTCAATGGCAAAAAGAATCAGGCTAGAGTGTGAAAAGCATCTGCTCACTTCTCACATGATGAAGAAACTGGGGCCCAAGTGGCTCAGTAACTTACTGACATTTCACTTTCAGAATATCCTATGTAATACAATAATAGTTAGAATTTTTTGAGCCTCTATTATGTGCTAGGCACTCTGTTAGATACATTATATACTATGTCATTAAAATCTACCCTACAAAAGAAGAATTATCGTCCTTTCTAAAAATAAGCATATGTTATAAAAAGAGAAAATTAGAGGTAACGGAGACAGAAGGGTGTGATACAGTGATAAAGGCAGGTCGAAAGTAAGTTCCTATTGTTCAGCCTCCAGAAGCCAAACATATCAAGAGCTGAGTCAAAAAAAACATCAGGGCCTTGAAACTGCTTCTGGTCAGTTAGGAATGAGTTGTCGTGGGCACCAAGTCTCAGCAAGGCCTCTGTGGTTCTGTTGTGCCTGCTATAGGTTGTTGAGGACAGAGAAAACCCTGTACTTCTGGGCAGGAGGAAGTGAATGGAAAAGACTCCTGGCCCCTCGTCCTTGCCCCTGGCCCAGCTAAGCTAAGGATGCTGATAAGTGTTGTCTAAACTGTTATTATCTAAAACATCCAAGTTACCCAGAGCTTCCAGAGTGGTAGCTACACAAGGAGGCTGAAGCTAAGAACAATAGAAGTTCAGCAAAATTAAGTAATTTACTTAAGATTGAACAGCTAATAAGTAAGAGAGTCAAGATTCCAGCCCAGGTCAGTCTTACTGCAGGTCATACTTTCCCACTATACCAAAAGAGGTGTGGAAGTAATATCCAGCAACATTTTATTAATTTGTGCTAAGTAAATCCAAATAACTGAGAAAATCTCAATTATAAGTTTAATAACAAAATAAGCTAAGTCATATATCTATGATAATTCCTCAGAGAACTTGCTTTAACAAATAGTCAAGAAAGGTTTGTCAATCAAAAGCTCGCACAGAGATGCAATTCTTGAATGCTCATAAAGCCTTAAGAATTCTTCAGACACAATTGGTTTAGCGATTGTTCCTGAACATCCTTTGTAAGCCAGTCCCTTTCATAAGGGAAAAGTAGAAGTAAATTTCAATTTGGTCCCTGTCACAGGGATTGCAAACCCAAATGTCTCCAGGGGCCAAGCTGCTAACCTAAATAAGTCTTTCAGTAAGGATAACTGAGAAGATTGGCTGGGTGTAAGATAACAGATGAAGAAAGGCTTGAACAGCAGTTGAGAATAATGCTTGGTTCCATGGCCTTTTGAAAAGTAGGTGTGGCAGCAGGGGTGGTGGAGTGGAGCTACATACCAAAACCAAACTGTCTCTAGGACTGATGGGTCACCCATCACAGCCCTGACACAATCATCAAATACTTAGAGTTAATAAAGTCCAAATTAATAAGAATTTTTTTGTTTTTGTTTTTGTTTTGTTTAAAAAAACAACTTAAGGGCCCATATAATGTTTTGTCACACAAAACATTCTCAGACTGATATTTAGTTCAATTCATAAGACTGATGTATTAATATAAGTATAAAACTCTGATACATATGCCTAAGAACTTGGTAACATAACTGCCTAAAAGTGCAACAAAAGCTATAACTATCACACCAGTGATATTTACAGACACACTGGTGAGATGGTGGTACATAATTCCTAATTTCAGATGGAGGAGCCTAGAAAAATAAAATTAACTCACTGTGTGGCTCGCTGTGCACATCAAAAACACGGAGGGAAACTGAAATAAGAAGTTCCCAATTTCCAATCTTGATCATTTCACATTTATTTTTCATTTAAAGGGTGAGCATCTCTTTTGTATTTTTAAGCCTGGAATCAAGTTTGCCAGTTAAACCATCGCAAGGACCAAAGAGAAGGAGGTGATCTTGGTCATCACCTGAAACACCTGTGACAGTTTTTTCATCACGGGAGTGAAAAAGTCTCACTCGGGCAAGAGAAAGAGAGTGACTGTATTGGTCCTCAGATTCCAAATAACCTTTAGTTATTTCTACATAAATATCCAGCTTGACAAAATTCTCTAAGTTATAGTTGAATTGTTCGTTCATTCAACAAAGACTACTCAAGTCCTTATTAGGCATAGTGGAAGGTACTGAGGATACGGTGGTGAACCAATAGATGTGTTCTACTCCCTCATGGATTTTACAGTCTAATGGGGGAGATGGATGGATGAAGAAAACAAAAAGATATGTAATTATTAGTTTTAGTAAGTGTGACAAAGGGAAGAATAGGGAAGATTGAGAGAGAATAACAAGGCGATGTGATTTCGTGTGGGAGTGGGGAGGAGAGTGGGGAGGTCAGGGGAGGCTGAGTGGAGCTGAGATCTGAAGGATGAGTAAGAGTCCGGTGAAGAAGGGTGGAAATCCTGTTGGAGGCAGAGGAGACAAGCATACAGAGTCTTGATGTGGGAAAGGACTCAGCAGTTCCCAAGACTGGCAGGTCTGGCTGGAGCTACAAGGATTCTGAGGAGGAGGTTGGGAGATGAGGACACAGACAGGCAAGGGTGGATGACTCAGGGTCTTGAAGGCAATGGTAACAAGTCTGGATTCTGGTACAGATGCAATGGGAAGCCATCAGAGAACTACGAGCGAGGACCACCTGATTTACCTCATAAAAGGTCATCTGGTTATTGTGTGTAAGAGTGGGGCAAGACTGGATGCAGGGAGGGAAGAAGGAAAACAGTTGCTGTGGTCCACGGAAATGATAGTCATCATTTGGAAAGAAGAAGTGATGATAACAGGGAAAAAGTGTCCATTTTAGGGAGAGAATTTTGGATGGAATATCAGGACTTATGGATGGAAAAAACTGTCAAGAATGACTTTTCTTGTCTCATCCATTGTCAATAATTAACTTGTAGAGTGGATCATTTTTTAGTAGCATGTATATATGTGTGTGTTGTGTGAATGTGCATGTGCATATATATATATATATGATAAAGGCATCAAATTCAGTTTTAATAGGAAATGTGAAGAAGTGTATTTATGTAAACAAATTCACATAAGCTTCTTTGATGCCATACATGTAAAGTCCCATCAAAACAATCATCATTACAGTAGAATGAAATTACATGTTTAACAAAGAGATTTTCAAGCTTATATGAAGAGTAGCTCACAGTTCAGATATCATTTGATTTTAGAAGATGCTAATACAACAAATGGATTTTATTCCTTTTATTGGGCTCATTTTCCACCATCCTCATCCATTGTCTACCAGTGAAAAGCAAAACAAACAATGACTAAATTGTCACTAATGCAGATTTCATTACTCTAAATGTCTCTTTAGCCACTTGAGATAGTTGGCCATTAAAATACATATATGCACACACACACAATCACCCACCAACAATTTTTACAGCTGGTAAAAGTTCTGGGATTGAATCTATAAACATATCTGAGTAGTGGTAATTTCAGTACAGTGTATCTCTTTCGCTAAAGTACACCCCTCATCTAAGAATAAGGTGCTAAGCCACACACATCTCTAAAAAATTTGTGCAAAGTATATTTACCAGCAGAGAAGTTGGGGATTTGGCAGGACGTGTTCTAACCTGCTGAAATTTGTCACCCGAAAAGTCAGGGCAGCTGGCGATGGGTTGTTGGCAAAGTGTCTGGTGATACCGGCAGGAAAGGACAACACCATTTCTCCAGTAATCTTCACAATACATCTGGCATATCACAACACGTGAGAGGAAAGAGAGGAAACCTAGGTCAACATGTGAATCAAAGCAGTTGTGAAAAGCAAAGATTTCTGTAACAATATGACACAGCAGAAGAGAGGAAAAGTAAGCTCTTACAATTTCTAAAGACCTGAGGACTCAAAGGTTTAACATGTCTCCAAAAAAGGTGGCTATTTTGTTGAAGGTGTCTTTGCACCGTTAGAAGAAAAGTGCTGCTTTTTTCTTTCTGTAGAAAAGTCTGTATGTTCACCTCACAAACAGAATCATTTATTCTGGTGATTCTCTCTCTTTGACTGCTGAATTGATGGCAGTATGTTTGAAGACACTAAATTGCACAATGTTATCACACTATTCACTGGGACTTATTTTAGTTCTCTGAGTAATGTGATTGATGCCTTGAGTGTGTTCTTTTATGGACACATGGGGTAAACTTCCTGCTTCCCACTTAATTAGATCGTTATTCCATTAACTTGTCTATCTGGTTGAAATTATAAAATCAGTCATATATATAAGTTAACACAGTTGGATGATAATTTGGAAGGAATAATAATCCTTTTTATAAAAGGGCTTTATTGAAGTATAGTCGATATATAATAACTGGTGCTTATTTATAGTGTAAATTTCCATCATTTTTGACATAATCTACATCTATGACACCATCACACAATCAAGATAATCAAGATATCCAACGTCCTTAAGAGTCTCCTCCTGTGTTTTTGTTTTCCTGTCTCCTGCCCTTCTCCATCCTTTCCCTCTATGTCCCTTGGTAATTACTAATATATTTTCTGACATTACATATTAGTTTGGACTTTCTAAAATTTTAGATAAACAGAATTGTAAGGTGTGTGATTTTTTTTTTTGGTCTGATTTTTTCCACTCAGCATAATTATTTTGAGATTCATCCATGTAGTGTGTGAATCAATAGTTCATGACTTTTTATTGCTGGGTGGAATATGGATATGCCATAGGTTCGTTTTGAAAATTCATTCACTTGTTGAAGAACATTTGGATTCTTTCTATCTTTTACCTATTACAAATAAAGCTGTGATAAATATGCGTGTACAAGCCTGTGTATGGGCACATGCTCTTATTTCTCTTGGATAAATATATGACTGGATCACATGACAGGTGTACCTTTAACTTTTGAAGAAACTGCCAAACTGTTTTCTGAAGTGGAAAATACAGCTGAGTGTGAAAGTTTCAGTTCCTCCCCATCCTCACCGACACTTGGTAGATCTGTCTTTTTATTTGTCATTCTCATAGGTGAGTAACAGTATCTCATTTTTTTTTTTTTTTTTTTTTTTTGCGGTACGCGGGCCTCTCACTGTTGTGGCCTCTCCCGTTGCGGAGCACAGGCTCCGGACGCGCAGGCTCAGCGGCCATGGCTCACGGGCCCAGCCGCTCTGCAGCACGTGGGATCTTCCCGGACTGGGGCACGAACCCGTGTCCCCTGCATTGGCAGGCAGACTCTCAACCACTGCGTCACCAGGGAAGCCCTCATTGTTGTTTTAATCTGCACTTCCCTAATGGCTAAGGATCTTAGCACCTTTTCACGTGCTTATTTGTCATCAGTTATTTACTCAGGTGAAGTGTCTGCTCAGATTTTCTGCCAGTTTTTAAAATTGAGTTTTCTGTTCTCCTATTAATTTGGGTTTTTTTTTTTTTTTTGGTACATTCTGGATGTAAGTAATTTATCAAATACATGCTTTGCAAAGATTTTTTTCCCCAGTCGGGCTTGTTTTTTTTTCTTTCTCTTAAGAGTAATTGGAAGGGCAGAAATTTTAAATTCATCAATTTATTCTTTTATGGGTTGTAGCTAATCACTTTATTCTTTTGGAGTCTTATCTGAGAAATCTTTGCTAAATCCAAGGTCACAAACATTTCACCTATGTTTTATTCTAGAAATTCTTAATTTTTAGTTTTACATTTAGCTTTATGATCTATTTTTTGTTAATTTCTGTATATTTTCTGTGAGGTATGGGTCCAAGTTCATTTTTTACTGTGTGGATATGGGTATCTAATTGTTTTATCACCATATGTTGAATTTATCAACTTGGTAATTTTGTTGAAATTCAGTTGTCCATATATGTGTGGACTTATTTCTAAATTCTCTATTCTGTTCCATTGATCTATTTTGTCCATCTTTACACCAATCCCATACTGTCTTGATTGCTGTAGCTTTAAAGTTATTCTGAGATCAAGTAGTACTAGTCTACCAACTTTGTTCTCTTTAAAAATTGTTTTGGCTATTTTAAGTTATTTGTATTTCCACATGAAACTTAGGATCACCGTGTCAATTTCCACATAAAATCAGTGGAGTTCCAATTCACCCTTTACTGTCTGCTCTGAGAGAATTAGTATTGGGCCATTAATATATTTTTTCTTTGCCACCGTAACAGGCACTATCTTACTTTTTGTCAGTAGAGGGCACTAGAGAGACATTGCAGGAAGAAGAGACTTTTTTCCCTTCCTGGTTCCAGTGTGCTTGCTAGGCAGTCCTCTGCAGTACTCAAGGCTTTTCTAGAGCTAGGCTCCTGCAGTGCAGGAGGCACGTGGCACCCAAGAGTGTGGGTACTGCAACCCGTGTGGCTTTGCTAGTGCCCAGTGACACTGGCAGCTTCCACAGCCTCTGGCTCCTGAGGTACGTGTGGCTGGGCTGTCCCAGTGCCCAGCTCTTTTAATGCAGATGGGGTCCCTGGCTCCAGGCTCCTATCATATGCACACCTTCTCCATAGCCAGCTTCTGCAGTGCATGGTGGTCTGCGGTACACACGGGCCATTAGCTTCCTCGGGCACCCTCCTCAGCCAGTTTTGCAGTGGAGTGTGCCTCAGTGAGACACCTCCCACGAATGCCTGTGAGTCTGCTGGGTTCTCCCTATGCCATGGCCTGGAAACTCTCCAGGAAGTCAGTTGGGGCAATCATACAGCACATCTCACTTCTCAGGGGTCACTGTCCTTCACCTGAGGTCCTGTGTCTTACAAATCATTGTTTCATGTATTTTGTCTGTTTCTGCAGTGTTTTCAGGTAGAAGGGTAAATTGGTCCCTGTTATTCCACCTTAATCAGAAGCAGAAATCTCAAAAAGATTATTCTTCTTTGGGAAATGGTAAATATTTAAAACGAGTGAACTTCTTTATAACTTTCCTATACATCTGGATAATTGACCCTTGTACCATTTCTGCAAGTTTAAATTCAGGCGTGTACTTTCTAGGGAAATTGAGGTTAATAAATGAAAACTTTGCTCACACTTGAATATAGGAAACTCGATTTGCCCCACAGTCACCTTGTATGCTGTGTAATTGTGATTGATGAGGCACAGTGGCTCAGATGAGATGGTCCTTGGCACACATCAAAACAGCTTGTGTGAAGAACTGCTATAGCCTTGTATGTGTAAGGCTGGGTTTGGGGTAGAGGTGGAGGGCAGGTGAGCTTTCTAAAGTTGCCATGTGCCCCCTCCTCCCACTCAGATAATATCATCCCTAACTCTGAACTGCTCTGAATAACAATTCTGGTTTCTGGAAGTTTGCCCCTCCATCTCTGCTGGAGAATATTGCTGATCTCCCAGTTTGGTGCCAACTCTGCTGTCTTCCTTCTTTATCTTTTAGATCCATAAGTCTTGCTTGATTTACTGGTGATGAATTGGTGCTAAGCCTGGACTTCCTCTTAAGCTGAGTCTACTCTTAATGTTTTTCAATATGTGGGCAAGAAAAATTTTATTTGATGACTCTAGAAGAAAATAATAACTAGTCAGAGCACTTGTTAAACTAAACTTCAGCACCTACCACCACTCAGTACACTGTTAGCAGTGGTTGCTCAAATGTTTTTTTAATTGGTAAGGAATCTGCTCAGTTTCTTTTCCAGGTTGCTCAAAATGAGCTCTAAGTGGTGTCTTGGTGGAGGATAAAGTTTCTCTTTTGAAAGAAATTCAGCAAGGGGAGGAGGTGGAATTTATTAAGTCAATAAACATTTATGGACGCCTAACTATGTAAGTTGGGGTTGTTTGTTGTGAGTGGGGAGGCAATTAAAAAATGAGCAAAATACATATATACACTAATATGTATGAAATAGATAACTAATAAGAACCTGCTATATAAAAAATAAATAAAATAAAATTCAAAAAAAAAAATGAGCAAAAGAGCCCCTGCCTTCAAAGGGCTTACAGTGTCGGGTGGACTATGAGAGAAGTAGTCAGTATAAGCCAATAGATGAAGCACCCAGGCTCGTCAGTTACATTTCTGAACTGCATCTCAATTGTCAGAGTCAGACCTTTGGTGATTTGTTAATCCATCCAGTGTCTAAGTCAATCTGAAATTTTCTATATAAAAATTAATATTTTCAACCTATGCTCACTCACTAAGGGAAAGTCTGCTCAGCAGTAATGATTGTTCCTATCTGTGTGATGTCGCTACATTTCATGTGAGTTTAAATCATGGAAATCTGAAATACTGCAATATGGAAATATTGACACAGGTACTTTATGAAGTAAATTTAAAACCATATGAATCCCCACAAATGAAACATCTGTCTAGAGTGGCAAGATTTCCAAGTCAACTGGTCAAGAGCCTTGTAAACTGGGTTCTGCCTGTTACCACAGGCAGCATCATGTTAGCTGGTCAACAGAAACACTGGCCAATTTTGGTCAGGAAATGTGTGGATTTGATTTATGTGAGGTCATCAGAAATACATCCCTCTCATAAAGTATAAGTTCTACTGCTTTGATAAATAAGCTCATGGTTTTCTGTTCAAGCATACACACTTTCGTACATAGGCTGCTTCCTTTCCTTTATTTATCATCCCCTTTTATTGACTTGGGTACCAAGCAAAAACTCCTTTTCATATTCAAGACTCAGTTCAAAGACAGGCCTTTCCAAGGTCTTCCTTAATATCTTCTCCATTCAGCCCTCTTTAGTTTTTCCTTTCTTTAGTTTCCTTGGACAAATGGACAGATTTATTTATTTATTTATTTATTTATATATATATTTTTTGCGGTTCGCGGGCCTCTCACTGTTGTGGCCTCTCCCGTTGTGGAGCACAGGCTCTGGACACGCAGGCTCAGCGGCCATGGCTCACGGGCCTAGCCACTCCGCGGCATGTGGGATCCTCCCAGACCCGGGGCACGAACCCGTGTCCCCTGCATCGGCAGGTGGACTCTCAACCTCTGAGCCACCAGGGAAGCCCAAGGACAGATTTTTAAAAAAAAAACTGTTTTGTAGTTTCTTGCACATATTTACTACTGTGAAGGCAAGTACTGTGTCTTAGGTTCTGGGAAGGCAAAGGTATAAAACACAGAACCCAGTGCAGAGTAGGAACTCAATAAAGTGTTTTAAAAATAAATTCATACATTTAACAATTCTATATTGGTGCCTAATCAATGTACCAGGCATT
Organism: Hyperoodon ampullatus; assembly: GCF_949752795.1. Lineage (NCBI taxonomy): Eukaryota > Metazoa > Chordata > Mammalia > Artiodactyla > Ziphiidae > Hyperoodon > Hyperoodon ampullatus. The sequence continues at coordinate 58,430,294 of NC_136915.1, read as the reverse complement.
GTGTAACACACTAGAATGGGCAGTGAGAAACAGGACAAACGTGGTCCTGAGCAAACTTCTAGTTTAAGCAGGGAGATATACACTTGAATAACTAATTGAAATATCGTGATAAGGGAAGGATAGACTATAACTGAGAAGCCTAAGGTTTTCTTGGGAATTAGAGAATTAGTTCCTAGCACTAGAGTTGTTCAAATAGGAGCTAATAATGGGAAAAGTGTTTCCCCCAGGTAGCAGCAAAGTCAAGGAGTTCTCTGCCTTTGAGGTACTGAGAAAGACTCAGATGTCAGAATACCAGTAGTAGATTTTTGTTTCCAATGTATGGTCTGAAAACAAATGGGGAAGTCTTTGATACAGGATGAGAGAGAACCACAGGCAAAGCAAAACCACATGCTTTTTCTACATCATTTCTCTATGTGGCGCTGTATTTGGCTTTATCCTCCTCCCCACCTCTCCCCATGATGGAACTTTTGAACTTGAGCTGTTTCTTTGAAAATGAATAACAAAGGAACAGCAATTAAAGTGATTCACTGCTTGGAGATGAAATTAAATTTAGAAGAATGTCACTTCATGATCTGTTCATCAATTTCAGATCTCATAATTTCAATGAAATATACTAAATCTCCCATCTACCAATATACAGTATACCCTACAACTACTTATGGCAATAGAATTGAAAAAAGACTCAATATGTGCAGTCATCCACCGATCAAAGGCTCAGTTAATTAGGAAGGGCATAGGAAAAGCACTAATATTAACTTGGCTCAAGTATCACATCACTGGAATGCTAAAGTCATGGACACCAGGCTCACTGGTACAGACCTCCGCAGACACTTGTCAGAGTGTGCTGGGGAAACCGAAACAAGATGAAGGACCCAGCTTGTATAGGAACAAGTCCGCAGGTGACTGGTAGGCTGTTATGCCACTTCTTGGGATTTAAAAAAGATTATTATTAAGGACTTCTTAACTCCCATTGCCCCATATTTACACCTCTCCTATAGTGGACTTCGCATTATATTTATGTACAAGTTTTATTTTCCATATCAGTCATCTTCACCACCAATATATCCCTGCCTAGCACAATGGCGGCCACATAGTAGACATTCTGTAAATGTTAGGTGAGTAATTCAACTCAACTTGTTCAGCAAATATGCACTGGGTCCTGCATGCCAGGTCCTGTTTTAGGTACTGAAGATATAACAATGAACAAAATACTTAAAGTCCCAGCTCTCATGAAGCTTACACTCTAGTGGGGGAAGGGACAGACAGTGGACACAGAAAACATGGAACATGTTAATTAGCATGTTCATTAACTAGAAAACAGGAAGTATGTTAACTATGAAGGAAGAGAAAGTGAAGTAAGGAGAAAGGAAGTGTTGACAGCGGAGGGGGCAGGAGAATTGCTGTTTTACATAGAAGGTCTCTGATAAATCTGCTGAAGAATCATGAAGGAAGTGAGGGGGCAAGTCACTCAGATAGTTGCGAGAAGATTTCACTAAGGCGGAAAGAGCAAAAAATGCAAAGACCCTGAGGTGCAGATGGGGTTGGGCTGATGAAAGAAAAACAGCCATGAAGCCAGAGTGGCTAGAGGGGAGTGATTAAGGACGAGGGTGACGGAGGCAAGATCAGAGAGGTGGCAACTGGGATGGGTTGTGAAGGACAAATCTTATAGACCATTATGAAGCATTTGGCTTTAACTTTGAACAAGTTAGGAAGATTTTGAGCTGAGGAGTGACATGTTACATTGAAAATAGATTTTAGGGGGGATCAGAAGCGGAAGTACCCCTACTACCAATTAGATCTCTCTGAATAAATGAATGAATGAAAGTCAGTTAGTAAGCAGACAAAAAAACATTCATTCTTGTGTGATCCCTAGTGTTTTTCACTCCATTATAGACACCTCTCCACATCTTCGACTACTCATTTTTTTTAGGGTGTGTTTCTACCTGCAATTCAGGGAAGCCTGAGCTTTCTAAGGTCTAGGTCAGTCAGTAATAAGTAGTCTTTAGAACTGGTGTGACAGGAAGTCATGCAAATTCTTTACTCAAAGAAGAGTCTACAGAAGAAACATGTATGTATGTATACAAAGTCTGTATACAACCTAAGCTAATGATGATTACTTTTCTCTTACAGTTCAAATGCATATTCTGTATGAGGAGCTTTTAGTTGCTGTTGATGCTTGGTCATGGCAAATGATCTCTCTGCTCTGAAGATGAAAAAGAAGAGACGTGGGAGAAACCAGAACGCTATAGCCTGAATGCTTGTGTTCTCCCAAAATTTATATATTTAAACCTAATCCCCGATGTGATGATATTTGGGACGTGATTAGGTTATGAGGATAGGGCGCTCAAGAATGAGATTAGTGCCTTTATAAAAGAGACCCACAAAGTTCCTTAGCCCTTTACAGTATGTAAGATTCCGATGAACCAGGAAGCTGGCTCTCATCAGATACCGAATCTGCCGGGGCCTTGGTTTTGGACTTCCCAGCCTCCAGAATTTTGAGAAATAAATTTCTGTTATTTATAAGCCACCTAGTCTGTTATAGCAGAGCAAATGAACCAATACACCAGAGTCCACAGTATTTGTTTCTCTGCAAAACTCTGGGTCCAGAATAAAACCTAAATGCTGTTTAAAAGGATATTTAGGGAGATTGATAGATCTCAGTGGCTAGAACGGAGTGCAGTTACTAATTATATTAGTTTTCCAGCATAATATTGTTAGATTTAGACTTAAAAAAAACCCCAAAAAACTAGTGTTTCTGAAGTGTAAAGAGGGTTAACAGTCATATAGATTTTCACTTAAAATAGAGTTCCAAGTTCTAATTATACTTATCATTATTTCAAAAATTTTTATAAAACAGTCTAGTGTTCTATATGCACATTTAATTTTTTGTCTCATCTTTATTTCCATGTCTACCAAGGTTTTCTAAGCTCTAGTACCTGCAAGTAAAAAATAAAAAGCAATTCTTTCCTCACCTAGGTTTGTCCTTTGTTTATACATCAGATTCAGAACTGGAATTGTATTAGTGACACACTTGAAAACCAGTTTGACTTAGGTGTTTAGTTTTCAGTGTAGACTAATAATCGCCCTTAACTTTTTTTTTTTGAATCTGAACCCCTTTGTGAAATTGATGAATACTGTAGAGTGTCTATGGACAAATGTGCATGTGCACACATACATTAGGTATGAAATATAATTTCAGGGGATCCATAGACTTCCTGAACCCCATCCATGGGACACCTTATAGAGAAGCTTGTACATTCAGGTAAAGTCCATTGTCAAGTTGTACTGATATAAGTGTGATCAGGCTCATGTAAATAGAGAGTGGTACATTTTTATCTAAAATTTTTACTTTGCTGTGATTATTTTTTTGGCTAGTTTTTCCTCACTTAACAAGGGTAACACATAACTTGTCCTCTTACATATCTGATGTTATGGAAAGGTGGTTTTATTCCAGGCTCTCATTCCAATGCACCATTGTTTCAGTTTATATGTGGGTGACTCCCACCCAGGAAAGACTAAGACAATAAAGACATGATCTAGACATTTCCTTTTGTGAGTTAATACATTTTCTCATTGCTGATGGAGTTGGTTGGGTTTTCTGTAACCTGCAACCAAAACTGAATCAGAGGTTTCTGTATTAGATTAGGTTACTGGACCTTTTGGCATATTTTTTAAAAAAGCAATGAATTAATATTCCTAATCAAATTAATTCTAGGTATGCCACCTGTTACTGTTGACTGGATTTTTTTTTTTTTGGTTTTAGGATATGGAATGAAATAATTATATGTAGGGTGTCCCCACTGAATTGGATAGAGTTTGGAGAATACAATGGACCAAGCCCCAGGCTTACTTGCTCGGATCTGCTCCTTTGAAGTAGGCATTGACCGTTTCTGTAAATGCTGCTGCAACAGGGAGGGTGTCCTGGGCTCCCATGGTTAGGGGGCTGGGTCCCCTGGAAGAACCTGCATGAAATGAAAAATCTTCATTTAATATGGATCGGAGCCATCTTAGTATATGTGGAACTAAAAGCCCATTAAAGGATTAGAGGATGAAATCTAATTACTGAAAAAAAAAGCAATGTGCTAAGAGCCATAACTGTATATTCAACATAGAGCTCAAGTATTTAAAAGGAAATATTTGGCTGGTTTACAGACAAACACACTCGAAATTAATTCAATGATGTATTTTACTACAGAAAAAAATCCAAGCAGAAGAATAAAGTCATAGGGGGTTTCAATGTTTTACATAAAGCATAAGGCAGTATTTGCATGACAGTTTGTACAGCAGGTAGTTAGTAAGAAAATTATTAGCTTCCTATTTGAGCCTTCACCTTATACAATTGCCCATACACTCAAAACTGTTTGCATTTCTTCATTTTAAAGAGATAAACAGCCATGGAGCACCATGTTACACATTGTCCTTTTCTGGGGTGTTTCCATTTCAAACAGTCCAATTACCCTCAGATCAAGTAGGCTCAAGTGTACATGTCCCCAAACATACACAACCCAAACGTCCACCTTGACTTAGCACAAACACATCAATGCATCAATTCACATTATTAAAAATAACAGATTACTGACCATCTACTACACACCAGGCACTACACTGGATACCTTACAAGAATTACCACATTCAAGCCCCACATCAGCCCTGTGGGATAGGCATTATTATTCCCATTTTACAGAAAGAAAACTGAAGCTCAAAGAGCTAAGTGACTTGCCCAAGATACAGTTAGTTAAGTGGCAAAACTAAAATTCAAACCTAGGTTTGCCATCCTATAAGGCTCATGTTTTTCACCATACTGTTTACATACCATATTGTTTATCTAAATGAAACATTTTCCTGTATGTTTTTGATACAACTTGAGGTTTCCAAAAGGAGCGAAGTTTAGGATTGTTGTTTTCATTAACAATCTCTAGACATGGTACTGAAGAGTAAAGTTTTATAAGGACAAAGTATTTAATTATGTCACACATTCACTGCTTCTGCTTCTTATCACACAAAACACATTTACTCTTCTCCACCTCATCACAGACTACCTGTTATGCTTTTTATCTTTTACCTTTAGTGACTTTCATACTCTTCTCTGATTATGAAAAGATCTACCTTTGTATATTTCCCTCCTCAATAAAGTTTTCCTTGATAATTCTAGTTCATCCTAGTGTCTACATTTTCTATCTTCTCTTGTTGTCTTTCAATATCTTGGATGTAGTAATTGATCACCAACAAACATTGGCTTATTATCTGCTACGTATCAGGCATTATGGTAGGTGTTGGGGATTCAGAGATAATTAAACATAATCCTTGTCCTCAAGAAATAGGTTTTTGTTGTTTACGAGCCACGCCTCCAGTGGTACTTTGTTACAGCCGTCAGAATGGACTGAGGCATGCAGTCTGGCCCAGATCTATCCTTCCTCACCTCTTCCCTCTCCTTCCAACAACGCTATACCCTAGCTGTGTTCACCTCTGGGCACTACAGTCCTTACTGTGGGTTTAATCAATAATGCCAGAGAAGGAAAAAACATCAAGATTTTACAAAGAACCCTTTTACCTTAAAGGATCCACAGTTTACAATTCTAATTTCTTAACATCCCTATACATTGCAATTAATATGCCATCTTCTATTTTACTTTTTTCATTTATTACACAATTTTCCTTAATGCTATCTGGTCTACATATCATTTCCATGACTATATATTATTCTACAAAAATTCTTCAAATGTTGGGTCATTTCTAGGTAGCAATTATTCTAAATCCATTTTTGTATAAATTGGTCTTTTTCTTTTAATTATTTTTTTAAGATATAGTTTTATTACTACAAAATGGGATGACCCAACAATAAGGCAGATAAATTTTTATTTTATTATTTTATTATTATTTATTTTTTTATTTTATTTTTTAAAATAAATTTATTTATTTTTGGTTGTGTTGGGTCTTCATTGTTGCACGCGGGCTTTCTCTAGTTGCGGTGAGCAGGGCTATTTCTTTGTTGCGGTGCGTGGGCTTCTCATTGCAGTGGCTTCTCATTGTGGAGCACTGGCTTTAGAGCGCAGGCTCAGTAGTTGTGGCGCATGGGCTTAGTTGCTCCGTGGCTTGTGGGATCTTCCCGGACCAGGGATCGAACCTGTGTCCCCTGCCTTGGCAGGCAGACTCTTAACCACCGCACCACCAGGGAAGTCCCCCAGATTATTTTACATAAAGATTATACTCAGTGAAAATGCTATTAGTAATAAATGAATGCTTCTGTTCCCCTGCAGTACCTTAGAGAGTCTTTGTTACTATGATTATTGGAAAACTGGGCTAAAACCAGGAGAGTGTCTAAGATGCTGAGAAATTCAAACCTTATGGCCTAAGATGACTAAGAGGGGCCTCAAAACTATTTTCAAATATCTGAAATAATATTACCAGACAGTGACTCTAGGGACCAGGATTCATGGCCATGGATCTGCAAGTTAATAGCTTTGTGACCTTGGGCAAGTGAATTATCTTTAGGTTTTCTCAAGCATAAAATGAAGGCAATAGATCACATCATCCCTGTGTGTTAGGATTCTATAATTTTAAGTTGTTTATAGGAATTTAAGGAGTTTTAAACAGTAGGAACAATTATCTCACACAGAAATAAGCTACTTTGAAAACTGTATCCCTTCACTGGTGGTTTTAGTGAATCTGACAAATATTTACTGGGTCTCTACTATGTGTAAGATAGTGGTGGGAACACAAATATGTAAACTTTCAGGAAATAAGATACAAGCATATAGGAAACCCAGTAACAATATCATATACAAACAAGAGCTTAAGACAATAGCTCAAGTGACAGCACTATGAGGTTTTTTCACTGCAAGATTAATTGTCCAATGAGCAGAACAGGAAATTCTGCTCCTTCATTTAATAAAAAGAATCAGACTCTGGTGTCACATAGACTTGTGTGTGAATCCCAACGCCTCCACTTACAATCTGCTATGACCAGGAGCAAGCTATTTAATCTGTCTGTGACTCAGTTTCCTCATCTTTAAAATAAAATATCAATCGATAATAATATCTATGTTAAAGGTTTGTGGTGGACATCAAATGGGATATCCTTAGCATGGTATATACTTGAAAAAACATCTTCTTCTTATTTTTGTTGCTGTTATTTTGTCAGGGTGAGTTTTACTAAGGTTGTTGAATTAGAGTCAGTTCTTTGAATTTGAATAATTATTGAGGTAGAGAATGAAGGGAGATACCACAAATGGTACTCCTCACTGAGCAAGGAGATAGACCAACATTTTCAGGTTCCTTCCTAACTCAAATTTCTTTTATCATACGAGCAATGAATTCTATCATGCATGTTTAATTTTTTGTGTATTACATGGGTGGCTATCATATCTTTTCAAGTTGCTTGATAGAATGCTTGGACTCATAGGAGATGAAAGTTGGTTGAATGCATATTTGTCTGTTGATTCATTTGAATGTGAGTTCCTGCAATAAGTAGGCATTGTGCTAGTTGCTGAGGGATTCACAGAAATGTATGAGATGTACCCCTCCCTTCATGGAGCTTATAGTATAAAAGGGGACTATAATATTAAATACAAATGAAAGACAAAGCACTACATGAAGTTGGATAATATTGATAGTTAAGTATTATAATTATTATATTATTATTAATGATTATTTTTAAAGAATTCAATGTCAAAATAGTAATTATTATGTCTGTCTTACAATAAAATAAAATATCAAACACTAATATGGCTTTTTGTTCTTTATACATTGAGGGAATAAACAGGTTCAGTGTAATTATCTCTATTGCACTAGCCCAAGTTCACTCTGCTAGTAAGTGGTAAAGATGAAATTCAATCCTAGGTCTCCTAATGCTAACAAAAACAGTAGCAACAATGAAAACTTTGTACCTCTTATCGCATACTAAGAACTATTCCTGTATTACCTCTTAATCCTGATAATACCCCTATTAGGGAACTACCATTGTTATCCCTGTTTTCCAGAGGAGAAAACTGAGGTTACAAATCATTCAGTAGCCTTGCCCACAGTCACCCAGTTAGTAAGCAGTAAGAACAGCATTGGGATGCAAACCTAGTACTTCCTGACTCTGGATCCTGAACTCTTACCTACTCTGCTCATGGAACATATAAGTGAGAACAAAATTATGTTAGGCATCTGAGGGTGCATATGTGGTCCCCCAAGAAGGACAAGTTGCTGCCATTACCTTGTCGAGTTCTGACAAAATAGCAATTCCAGGGTCCTGGAAAGCAATTGCCATGCACACTTACGGATTTCTGAGAAATGGAAAAAGGCACACAGAGTCACTATCATGTGATGAAATTCTCTGAAAGGCAGTTTTCTGTGACTCTCATTACCAAGCAAGGTTATACACACACACACACACACACACACACACAAAACTTAAGGCTAAAGAAAAATTAGTATGACATCTTTAAAAGAAGAGGTCATCCTACTATATAGCACAGGGAACTATACTCAATATTTTGTAATAACCTATAAGGGAAAAGAATCTGAGAAAGAATATGTACATATATATACACACACACACGCACACACACACACACACACACACACATATATATATATGTAAAACTGAATCACTGTGCTGTACACCTGAAATGAACACATTGTAAATCAACTAAAAAAATCAATAAAAAAAGAAAATATAAGGTTGTTAATTTGTGAAAGCATTTCCTGAGTAGTCAATTGAAATATGAATGTGGGTATGGAGTAGGGGCTGTATATGTAAAAATATGAAAGGAGAAAGGGAAAAGGGAGAGCGATTTTAGAAGAGAAAGGGATACAAGTAAAAAAGAGGGAGAAAAGGAAGCGAAATACCCAGGTACAGAAATTGAGTGAGAGTACAAGGTTTACTTGATAAATAAATGGCTGTTCGAGTCCCGGGTTCCACAGAGACGCCTGGTACCACACCACTGCTGGTCTTTTGTGTGGAGGGGAAGTGTGTCCTAACGGTGTGCCCAGAGCAAGCCTGTCCGGTCCCCCTGACCCCCTGTTCGGTACAATTTACTCCATTTTCTGTATAATGTTTTCCACTTTGCAAAGTTGAAATTTAGAACTTTTTTCACATCAAAGCCAGCTCATGAAGAAGACTTATTTTCAGTTGTTTTAAATATAACATGAATTTATGTCAGAGTAGTGTTTCCCTCAGGGGTGTTTGTAGAGTTTGTCACTATAGGCTCAATAAATGGTAATAGCTGTTATTTATTGTGTCCTAACTCTGTGTGATGCTTCATATGAATTACCTCCTTTAATTCACACAAACACCTCACCAAGTAGGTGCTATTTTTAACAACCTTTTCTTACAGATGAGGAAATTTTGGAAGTGTAAGTAACTGGGTCAAACTCAGAGAGCAAGTAATCTATACTTTTAGTTATTATGCTTTGCTGTTACAGTAAAGAATCTAGAACTTCTTCGGAGGCTGTGGGCTTCAATAGTGACTATGCTTCTTAGTTAACATGTGCCCTTGGGCAGGTCACTGATTCTAGCTGCATCCCTATTAAATTGGGGCATCAGTGTCAGTGCCACCAACCTTATCTGACTGTAAAGAGGATTTGCACTTACAAATGTCAGGAGTCAAAAGAGCTGCAAATTTTATTCTCTTTCATCTGGGTTTGGAAACAGTCACTCTGAAAGTACAACATGAAGCATGGACAGCAGGAGAGGGCTGTCTTGTTTGTTTAGAAGACCATTACCAGCCTTGCAGCCTACCAACCCGAACAACTGCTGCTCCACCAGGCCCGCTATACACGCAGGGCAAATGACCCTTATGTCCAGGAGTGAGAATGAAGGAGACAGAACCAATAGATGGAAGCAACAGAGAGCATCAGAATGCATGAAAGAAGAGAGGAGAAATTCCAGGAGTTGTATGAAGAAGCAGAGAGTGGGAACTGGATTAGCGTTTTCTAAAACAAAGCAAATCATATTAGTAGGATTAGTAAAAAAAAATAAATTATAGTCAATTCAACTATAATTTATAGAGTATATTCTGTATAATGTGATAAAGACAAAAATGTTGGAATCAGATTGAATTAAATTTGAATCCTGACTTTATCACTTATTGCGTTACCTTGGGAAAGTTACTTAACCTCTCTCGTGTCCACCTTCATCATTTTGTAAAATGGAGATAGTACCTTCTACAGATACTGTGAAGATTACATATGATGATATAGAATGTCTTTGTTATCTGAGGATAGTCAGTATCAGAAAAAAGAGTCACTTAGAAATGAATGCATTTAAATTTCAAACGATATAGTAATAAAAAGGCTTGACTAGCACTCTAAATTGTCATAAACTAAATTTGTGAAAAAAATCTTTTATTAACACACTGCAATCAAATAATCAATGAGTTCTTAGAATGAACAAAAATGATTTGTGTTGATATTTTGAGGAAAGGCATATTTTTCTGATAAATTGTATTATAGCTTCATACAACAATCTAGTTTCAGATTTGGTTTTCTTTCATGATTATAAAGTGATCCTTTATTGCAGCATTAATTGAGAGTTTTATAAATTTTCCTAAGGGTCTCTCAATTTCTTGATTTTCTTTTGAAGTGGCTATGATGTAACCTTCCTTTGTTTCGTCTTTTTCAATCATTAATAGTATTATTTCTGCTAAACCCTCAATTGATAATGACTTTGAATATGACCTAAGGAGCTTTACACCATCACTTTCCTTGACTTCATGGAATCCTGTATCCTTTCTAAGATTGGCAATTTCATTTTGCAATAAATGTACACTGCACCTGCATTCTATGTCCATTGTTTGTTTCAGACATTTATGGAAAAACTAACTAAATTTGCATATTATGTGATGAACGGTGATAGATTCTAGGGTTAATTTGGTAAACTGATTTTAGAATGGGGACTAATGTTCTAGATTAATACTTTCATGTTGAGTTGGTCTTTACTTTCCTACCAAATCCAATAACTGCAAAGACACCCGTAAGGACACTAACGTAAGGAGTTTCGCCAGTATATGTAAATCTGAGTGCCTGCACATAGTAAATACTCAATAAGTATAGCCATTATCATTAACAGAGAAGGAGAATTTGCTGGGCAGTCACAATATGTAATATATTGTTTCAGGCTGCCCTCAACACCATATGCATTTAGCATACAAAGTAAGATAAAGAGACGATTAGAAGCTTTTCTTAGTCCAGTAGAAAGAATTTTATCATGAGAGCTTAACTTGAGAAGGTGAGTTGTACTTTTGTGACCTTGTGAATCTTAGCTAGCTGAAGTGATGGTTAATAAAGTAATATTACTTTTTTTAAAAATCACAGCAACTTTGTTTAAAAATTTTTAGGATATGTTTGTAAGAAAAGGAGTCAAAGGAAAGTTATTACATATAAAATTTTCTATTTGTTTTTCTCTGCATCTTGGAATGTTACAAGTTTACATAAACTAGTTGACTTAAATTATTTGAAATTTATCTTATATATGTATGTTGTATATATGTGTATATGCTGCATATAAAAATGTACATGTAAAATATTTTGTGTATTTCAGTATATTTGTATATTCTTGTCTCTTAGAATTCTAGGTCTAAAAATTCTATATCTAATGAATGCTGTAGGTTAATCTCATAAATAATAATGCTGTAATGATAGCTAAACTGAACATATACTTTTTGTATCCCAGGACTATTGTAAAAGTTTCACATGCATTATCTTACTGAATCCTCACATTAAAAAAAAATATTATTATTACTATTTTGCTGATGACAAAACTGAGGCTTAAGAAAGTCAGAAAGATTCCCTAAGTGCTAGTTTGGTTCCTCACATCCTGAGATAAGTGGCATCAACTGACTTGCTAAGTGCCAAGTGCCAGTACAGAGGAAAAAGGGCAAACCTCAAATGAGGAGTCACCAACATTACTGAGTACTTGCTGTGGGCTACACACTCTCTTTTATGCTTTACACATACTGCATCATTTAATTATCACCACAGTCCTATGCCCACATGGGCACTACTACATATTACAGATCAAGAAACTGAGTCTGAAAGAAGATAGTCTTTTGCTCACATTCTCACGGTAAGCAGTGGAGTTAGTTAGGATTCAAATGAAGGTCCACTTAACTCCACACTCCTTCCACATAAGGAGCCCCATAGGCTTGTCTCGACCCACAGTGGCTTTGGGTGAGTTATACTTGTTACATGCTTTTCAGTGTGCGAGACATACACCTTCGTGAAAATGAGGAAGGCATACTTAAGAAAGTCAGTTATCATAGAGTAGAATTAAGGACACTGAATTTCTGGGTATGTAAATAGGATTAGAGTTGTTTTCAGTCTTCCTCTTCAAAAGTCCCTGCTCACCTGCCTTGGAGAGATATACATATATATAAAATAAATAAAAATATATTTTATGTGTAAAATGTATATATACACATATAATATATATATTTCATGTGCACATAATTTTCAAATTCCACTTAGTCCATAAACATGTGATTGGTCGACATTTTTGTTGTATTTTATAGAGAATTTTCTTCAAACTGGGTCTTTGCTTACAGTTCCCAAACCATCACCCAATATTAATTAATGCCGTATTTAATTAACTTGCTAAAATAATATGGTTGACTCAGAAAATGGGAAAATTATGTTTCATTTTCATCATCAAAGTCACATCAAGCATATTCAACACAAGGACTATTATTAGAAATGGACATAATGCAGGAGACAAAGCCATAATGAAAACGTCTTCAGTATGAGGACTCACATGACCAAACCCTATACAACTTCATACAGGCAGTACTGAGAGTGATTAAGCATCTGAAGCTAAGCCAGCTAGAGTGTGGTATGACAAAGAATGTGGAGAAGACATGAAGAGCTACTCTATGTAGATCACTTATATGGGATGGCCATTGTGCTGAATACTTTACATACATTATGTCTTCTACTTTCCAAACATCTCTTTGAGATACATACCATTATTAGGCATGTGTTACCATTGAGGAGATTGAAGTTTAGTGAAATTAAATAATTTGCTCAAGGTAACTTGCTCTATAGTAAGTAGAAAGGTGCTGTGACTGAAACCAGATCTAACTTCAATTGTATTTTCAATGTTGGCCTGTTCATGTTAGAAAGTTTGCTTCAAGATCCAGCTGGATGCACAGTATGTATTCTTAATGGGGCAGCTTCTCCCCAAAAGGGGTAGAAATTGGTTCTTAGGGGAAGGTGAAGGAAATCTTTACCTTTTTATGTATGAAGCACGCAGATATTCATACAGTACATAACCAGGTGTACAGTACATCTGTGATATTAAAATTCTACTGGGGAGCAATGAGGGGGAAACAAAAGTCTAAAAAGACTCTGTGGGTAAGGGAAGGGGGATAATGAAAAAACAGTTTGAGAAGATCTGGTTTACAGCTTTAAAAGGGTCATTGGTTGTGAATGTCCTTTACACCTCATCAACTCTCTTGGGAAAAACTTTATGGGACTGGTTTTGCTAAAGGTTTATTTGCTAAAGGTTTTGCTAATGGTTTATTTCTTTCTTCAAACTTACAGAGTGAATAGTATCTATGGGGATGAAATTATGGGTGGGCTAATCAAGATCTTGGGAATATATCTAGTAAGGACCCCACAGAGGAACCATAAATGGCTATAAAGTTTGAAAACAAGTTCAGCCTCACTAGTAATCAAAGAAATACAACAGGAAGAGAGAAATAATTTTTTATCTTTTCAGATTAGAAAAGATATGAAAAAACCAATACTTCATGCATGTGAACATATAATGAAATAGGCACTGTAATATAATGTTGATGGAAGCAAAAGTTGGTATAACCTTTCTAGAAAACTGCTTGGCAATGTGTATCATGAGCCTTTAAAAGTGTCATAAATTTAGCCCATAATTCCAATTTTAAGGATCTATTTTAAGAAAATGTCTTAAGGCCAAAGAATTATGTGCAAAGATGTTCATGGCATGTGGGAGAACTTGAAGCAATTTAAATGCATAATAACTGAAGTGAATTAAATCACAATTCATGACAGAATGAAATGCTATGCAGATATTAAAAGGTTTTCAGTAATTAAAAATAGCACTAAAAACAATCACATATCACATTTTACCTATTAGATTGGAAAAGATGAGAAATACTGACATAACTCAGTGTTGATAAGTGCATGGAAAAAATGTTAATCATAATGCTGGTATAAATTTTTGGATGGACATTTGGCAATATGTAGTATTATTTTAGATGTGCATACCCTTTAACACAGTGATTCCAGTTGTGGCAGTTTATCTTTTGGAAAAATTCACACAAGTATGTGAGGACATAGGTTTAAGGCTGCTCATTGCACCATTTTACATAATAGCAAAAAAAAAAAAAAAAAGGAAAAACCCAACCTAAATATCCATTAATAAAAGAAAGGTACATGCATACAATATAATACTATGGAACCATTAACATGATTATATAGATGTATATGTATATAAAGCACACACATATATATCCCAAGCACTCCATATCATAACTTTAAATGGCTACTATTGAATGCAGGTTATAGAGCAGAGTCTATCTTCTATTTGCATAAAATCGTACATACTTCCTTGATTGTTAAGAAACATACTTTTGAAAACATGAAAATATTAAAATTTCTGAAATTGAGATGCATCTTGTAATCAATGTCAAAAGAAAACTGGCAGCTGCTAAGAGAACATGTTCCAGAGTTGTCTTTGCTTGTACTTATGGAAATGTAACCTTGATTAGAAGTAATCAGCTCATCTCGAGGTCCCCTCAGTTGAGTTGAGTTATTTGAATTGACAGCCTCTCATGTGATTAAATTTGGACCCTTATTTTCCCTTAAGATTTTTTTTTAAAGATTCCATCTGATGCAGTAATAAAGTGAAAAGTTATTTGTACACAGAAGATAAACTGTCACACACCAAGCTATGCAGGCAGGCAGGAGAAACTGCCAGATTCTTTGAAATGTAAACCATGGAATTTCGAAAGATGGGGCAAGTAGGTTATGACTGAATTATGCATCATGAAAGAATATATAACTCCGGTGCTAAAACTGTATCTGTCAACAACTTCTGGCTGACTTTCAAGAAAGTTACCTTTTGGCAATTTATAAATAAACTTAGGAATACGAATGCAGATAAAACCTTGGAATTTTTGATGTGCCCCCAATGAAACCATCAACGTCAAAGAGAATAAAAAGATCAAGATTATGAACATGCTGTATAAAAAGCATCAAGTTACTGTGATATTAAATATAACTGCTGATGGCCAGAGTGGCTTAGATGTATTTTTAATTCTGAAATTGAAATAAGTTTAGATTCAATTTCTGATGGCTATACTGAAGATAGTGGCTTGCAATTTGTGTGTTATCGTTAGTTAGGAAAAAAATGCTTTTATACTTTTAATGAAGCTTATTTTGCACCTGAAGTGTTGTTAAACCAATGGAGCACATCCCAATGGATGGTTTTTTGGAATCAAGTAAATGCAGCACGCACATGCACACACACACACACACACGTGTGACTTCAGCGTTGTATTTACTCTTTTTTTTCAGTTCAAGGATCTTTTTTCTTTAACTTTATTGAGGTACAATTGAGAAATAAAATTGTAAGATATATAATGTGTATGTGTGATGATTTGATCTACATATACATTATGGAGGATTCCTCCCATCTAGTTAATTCATACGTCCATCACCTCACATATTTTTCTTCCTTCCTTCCTTCCTTCCTTCCCTTCCTTTCCTTCCTTCCTTCTTTATTTCTTTTGTGAGAACATTTAAGTTCTACTCTCTTAGCAAATTTCAATTGTATCAATACAATACAGTGCCATCAACTATAGTCACTACGTTACACATTATATCCTCAGACCTTATTCATCTTATAGTTGAAAATTTGTACCCTTTTACCAGCCTCTCCATATTTCCCCCACATCCAGCCCCTGGCAACCACTTTTCTACTCTCTG
Organism: Hyperoodon ampullatus; assembly: GCF_949752795.1. Classification (NCBI taxonomy): domain Eukaryota; kingdom Metazoa; phylum Chordata; class Mammalia; order Artiodactyla; family Ziphiidae; genus Hyperoodon; species Hyperoodon ampullatus. The sequence continues at coordinate 58,414,349 of NC_136915.1, read as the reverse complement.
TTTCTATGAGTCTGACTTTTTCTTTTCTAGATTCCACATATAGGTGATACCATGTAATATTGTCTTCCTCAAGATCCATCCACGTTGTTGCAAATAGCAGGATTTCCTTCTTTCTCTGTATTTACTCTTTTATCTATACTTCTCCATATTGTTTGAAGTTTTAAAAAGTAATATGCTTACATCAATTTCACAATCAGAATAAAACAATGAGCTATTTTCAAATACAGTTTAATGGCATGGGGGACATTATTATACGTTAAAGTAAGAGAATGCATACTTATATACTGTATGAAAATATAAACTACACACACACACACACACACACACACACAGTCACCTACACAAGAAAAATCTTAGAAATAAAATACACCAAAACAATGGTTATTTATGCTTATTAGATTATAGATTATTTCGTTTTTATAGCTTTCTGTTTTTCTAAATTTTATATAATGAGCATAATTAGGGATAGTGTGGCAAAAAATATTATAAATAGAAGATGTGGTACATATATACAATGGAGTATTACTCAGCCATTAAAAAGAATGAAATAATGCCATTTGCAGCAACATGGATGGACTTGGAGATTATCATGCTCAGTGAAGTAAGTCAGACAGAAAGACAAATATCATTTGATATCACTTATATGCAGAATCTAAAAAAATGATACAAATGAACTTATTTACAAAACAGAAACAGATTCATAGGCTTAGATAACGAACTTATGGTTACGGGGAGGGGAAGTGGGCGAGGGATAGATTGGGAGTTTGGGATTGACATGTACACACTGTTATGTTTAAAATAGATAACCAACAAGGACCTACTGTATAGTACAGGGAACTCTACTCAATACTCTGTAATAACCTATGGGAAAAGAATTTGAAAAAGAATAGATACATGTACATGTATTGATATAAGTGAATCACTTTGCTGTACACATGAAACTAACACAACATTGTTAATCAACTATACTCCAATATAACACAAAAATTGAAAAAGAAAGAAACTGAGTTATACTAGGATCTTAAATAACTGAAGTTTCTACATTTCTCCTTTATTTCTTGAATGGTTTCTGTTCTTACAGTCAAAAAGTAGATGCCGGTAATTTTGAATTTTATGATATTTGATATTTATGAATGGAGATGCATAAAGAATGCTGTCAGTCCTAGTCTGACTGCCTGAAAGCCTACTATTTGAGCCACCAGTTTCCTGGGGAATGGGCTGTGAGCAGAGTCAAAAAAGGCAAAATCTAGGAAAGGAGTAATCAACATTAAGTAACTCATTCTTCCCCTTCCTGGACTCACCTGTTACAATGATGACTGCAACTCCAGAAAGTCACCAAAACATCTTTGAAAAATTAACCTCACCCTTGCCCCTTTGTGATACTTCTCCAGAAAAACCTTCCGTGTTTCTCAAAGGCATAGTTCAATGAGCCTCTAAATCAAATCTTGAAGCAATGTTGCAGTTACTCTGAATATAAGACTGAGCAACACAATTGTAAGTCGCACACACTGTCTGTGTGAATATGTGCCAGCAGGAAAAGAAGCCCCAAGTCCATATTTACTAATGGTGACTAAGTACTAATCCTGGTGACTCAGTACAGCAGAGCCAGCAGAAAAGGAACACGTCCATGAAAATTCCTGTCTGCTGAAATTCTACACTCTAGCAGAGATTATTGCCATATACATGTTGCAAAATAGTTGAAGATACAAAAGGGTTAAAATCTTAAGGGCAATGACTTATCTTAATGCCTTATCTTGATGACCCAAAATTAATCTTTGATTTAATAAATATTGCAATGAATGTAAAATTCTTAGCACATATTAAGTATTCATTAATGTTAATTATTTTAAGAAATGATTACATTTGTATAGTACTTTATAGTTTACAAAGGTCTTTCACAAGTAATTGACTAAAGTCTATTAGGAGTATGTTTGATATTGATGAAACATATACATTCCACATACATAAAAGGGCTTAGAAATGGGAGATTCTCCCGAGTCTTGACATCACCTCTTTGAATCCTGTTTTCATTCACTGTGTCAGCTCTCCTCTCTCTAGGGGGTAATCAAAGGTCCTTTTCTCTGTCTGGGGCAGTCAGAGTCAGGAGTACAATGTATGGGCTGTCTCCATCTGTGGACAGCTCTTCTTAGAAGACACATAATAAAAAACTATTGTACAAACTAGTATGTGTAAAATAAGTTACAGGGATATATTGTACAACACAAGGAATATAGCTAATATTTTATAATAACTTTAAATGGAGTATAACCTTTAGAAATTGTGAATCACTATATTTCTCACCTGTAACATATAATATTGTACATCAACCATACTTCAGTTAAAAAAAAGCTATGCATAATGAAGGCTCACAACTATGCAAAGGTAAAATAGATCCTTCTGGTGATTCTCAGCTTCTCCATTCTTTTCTCAGGAAGTTTGAAGTTACTTGTCAAATTTGCTGAAATACCTTGATTTACAAATTCCTTAATAAAAGAAATGATAACAGATTTTCTTCCAACATTTCCCATCAGCATGAACACAGCATCCCGAGGAATGTATCACCAGGCAGATCGTTAGCCTCAGCGAGGCAGCTTTAATGATTGGCTCTGGTGGAGGCTGGTGGTAGGAAGTGAGTGTACAGCAGGAGGACGCACCCTGCTTCCACGTGATTCTCCTGACCCATAAGCAGCCAGAAAAGATGGCCCATTGTCCCTGCTGACAAAGAGTGGGGGGCCATGTAGCAGCTCACAGCAGATTGAGTTGCCAGATGCTTTATGTGGAAGAAGACTAGAATGCAGCAACACGACCTTCTTCAAAGCAGGAAATAACTAAACAAAGCAGTCCAGGGATATGGGAAGTTGGACAACAGTGGTAGCAGCTAATCATTATTGAGCACTTTGCATGCACTGACCTCGTACTTGACTACTTAATCTTTACTACAACCACTACAACCCTATGAAATAGGTTACTATTTCCTAGTAATACCATAACTATTCCAATTTCCAGAGAAGAAAACCAAGACTTAGGTTAAGTAGCTTCCCTAAAGTCACATCATGCTTAGACTATAATTTAGACCCCGAAGGCTAATTCAAAAGCCAATGCACGCACATACACACACACACACTTTCTCCCTCTCTCTAAATATATATATATATTCCATATAGTTTTCTCTGTCTCTATGGATATATGTGTGAGTGCATGCATGTGTGTACACTGAGAGTAAACTAATATAAATTAAATGGGGACTCTTTTTCTATTTCTAATATCTAGGATAATATCCAATATGCCTTTAGATTAACATTTATACATTATGTAAGATTTTTATTAGAACTCTAACTCAGCAAAACATTTTATCTTTCTTTAAAACGGACTCTGTGTAGACTTAAAAGTCATGCCTGTCTCTTCTTCTGGAAGCTCTCCCTAACTTCTAGGCCAGGTTGTCTTTCTGCTGGGTGCCTCCCAAAACACCCTATCTCCTGAATTATAACAATCTCTGCACGTTATTGTAACAACTTGTTTAATGTCTTTTCTATGCTCCATGAAGGTAGAAACATGCCTTTCTTTTTCCCGACTGTAACCCCAGTATCTTTCATAGTGCTGAGCACATAGTAGAGACTCAGTAATTACTTGCTGACTGAATGAATACAGCCACAACAATATTTGTCCTTATAGTAATATTATCAAGGCCGTATTCTACAAATTTGTTCATTGTTTTCCCTATCAGATACCTACCAATTGTAGAATTAGTAAACATGGTAAACCTTAGCATTTTAATCAATTTTGTGCACATACATATAAACATATGTAGACAGTCCTAATTCCTGCTAGAGAATATTAACTGAGAGCATGTCTAGACACATTGCCGCTACCATGAGGAGGAGTTTAGAAACTCTGCAATATCATAACAAGCACCTAATTGCTCTTTTGAACATGACTTATATAAGTTTACCGTGGGGATAGGCAGGGAACTTTAACATTTATTGCAAGAGCTCCTACTTCGTGGAAAAAGAAAAATGAAGTGCCCTATTAAAAGAAACAATTTTCTTTCTATTTATAAGCCAAGAAATACAAAATTCATTATTCAATTATTTGTAAGGTTTATACAAGTCATTACGCTTTTGTTTGATGTACTCAACAAATATTAAAGATTCCTTCAGTCTCAAATGATGTTCAGTTTTGAGTGTCCACATCTGTGGGTCAGGAGGAAGAGATAGAAGCTTACAAGACAGAGGAGAAGGACATACGCCCAAGAGAGGACGAAAGGCGTGGACAGGCAGCAGTCAGGGAAAAGAGGCAGGATGTCACCTCTACGCTAACTTGTATTTGCAATAATGGCCTTCTAGAAGTTGGTATCCTCCTTCTAGGCTTGGTGTCTGCAATTTTCCTATCTATTACTTAGGTGAACTGTCATACTCAGAGTGTAGCTGGGTGAGCCGGTTAGGCGCTCTCCCCCGAACACGAACGACCGGGAGACAACAGATGAGCAAAAGATCTAGGCACTTAATATATACCACAAAAACCTGTCCATTAAATATCCTGCATTCAAAATTAACCATTAATACTTGTGTGGCTATTTAAAGAAAAGATACAATGGAGCAAGTTCCAGGCTACAATGCATTCCTTTTCCCATATGGCTCCTGATACAGGCTTGCCCCAAGGTTAAACCCTTACCTCCCTGGATTCAGCCCTCACCTCTAAGCAAATAACTCCCACGTTTCCACAGTCTGTTTACTCCTGGACTCATATTATATAGATGGTGTGCAGGACTTCAAAGCTGAGACGTCTCCAAAGAAACTCATTCGTTCTGACCAAATCTAGTACTCTTGGAGTCTCCTTTCTCCTGGTTTACAACAGTACCCTTCTCCCTGTGTCTCAGAATGGAAGTGTTCACTTATTTTCCACAACCTACTAGATGTCAGATGTTTCTACCCCAGTGGCGTTTTTCAAAGCTCTCCGTGAAAATGGTACCGTCGGTTCTTTCCTACTTCTCCCAAACTGCTTCAGTAAATCCCCAAATTTCTCTGTGCCTCTAATCCTAAAAGTCAAAGATGATCCTACCACTTTCTTTCTCCAAAATTTCTCAAAGTTCCACCTTGCATAAAGATTGTAATCAAATTCCTTCTCTCAGTATTGAAAGCCTTTTGGAATATGATCTCTACTTACTTTCCAGAGCATTTCTTAAAACATTCCTGGCCTCTCCCAGTGTTTACTGAATATAATGTGGATATCATTCCTGGGTATGACGTGGATATCACTCACCCTAACGCCTTTGCTCAAGTCATTCTTCAAACTGGAGCAATCCTAGGTGTCTGAAGTCCTCCTTGTCCCTTACTGTCAGTCAATGAGAAGTACAGGTGACTTGTGGGACTTGTGACTGGCGGGTAAAGCGGGGGGCAGCCTTGTGGGACTGAGCCGTGGGGTGTGCCTAACTCCAGGAAGTTATGTCAGAATTGTTCAGTGTGAAGGGAAACACCCCACGTGTTTGTTGTCAGGATTGAGTAGAATAAAGAGAGAGGCTTCTCTTTTACTTTCTTGTCTATCTCCAGCATGACAGTCATACACAAAACATGTGAGCCAAGGCACCTGCCTCAAAGAACAGGAACAAGTGAAATATCAGCATGTTGGTCAATCCCAGAGATTTTTAGAACCAGGTCACTAATTTCTTGTGAAGAGGTCGAGTGAATTCTGAAACCCTCAGCAGATCTGCCTGGTCGAACATTTTGCAGGTTCAGCTCCACTTGAATCTTCTTCACAGGTTTAGGCTATTTTAAAAACTGCGACCTTCAGTTATGAATAGAAAGGACTTTACATTTTATATTGACAATGTACTTTACATATAAAAATTCAGAAGAGCTAGGGAGTGCGATTTTAATATTTTTAATGAAGACAGTCTTGTATCACTGCTTTTTATGTTTCTATATTGTTTCCCCAACTTAGTTGCACTTAACACTGTGATTTGCAGTGTTGGGTACTCGATAACTTTACTGCATTATTGATTGAAAAGGGCCTACAGTGGGGTAGGGGCAATTAGTGGACACTTCCCACTTGAAGAATATTGTGAATTTAGCAAAACAGCTGCTTCCCAGAAAATTGGTTATGCCTTTCAATTTTTCTTTCTTTAGTGACTCTCAGATGAATGAATTACTATCCTTCTGGTCATATGTGAAAAATTTGAACTGTTTGCTTCTTACAGGATGCTATTATTATTGTCAGGGTGAAGAAAGTTGAGTGGTCCATGAGTATGATTATGTCTTACCAATTTTTAAGCAGGGATATTTAATAACCTACTGAAGGAGGTCAGAAGTTAAAAATATCCAAGTGTTACTTTTTTCACATAGACTACATAATTCCAAAGAGGAAAATGTAGATCCCACTGTATAGAGACATATTTTTCCTCTGTGGGGTCTAACCTGGATAAAGAAGAAAACTTGAATGTAGGCTTGGCTAGTGGACTGAACGAGAGTGGGGTGGACATGAGACTAGAGGTTTCAACAAGGTCAAAGATAAGGTGTAGTCAGGGGACCAGGAAGCTGGAAGGTTAGGAGAGTTGAAAAAACCTGCCAGCATCACCTATCTCAAGGGGCTGTTGCGAAGGCTGAATGAGATCGTGGATGCGGAGCAGAGCATCAGCCTTGGTCTCCAGCTAGGAGCCTGGTTTCAATCCCTTCTCTGCCTCTTCTTGGCTGAGTGATCCTGAAAAAGTGACTTATGTTAGCTGAATCTGAATTGCCCCAACAGTGAGTTGTGCAGATGAAATGAGAAAGTAGATGAAATGTACTTTTTGCATAGTAAGAACTCAGGTGTTAGTTATTATTATTCATTACTTTTATTACCTCAGGTCCTCTTATTTATTTATTTTCACCCTCAATATGTTCCATTCTCCTTCCCTATTTTATTTTTTTTCTGTAGAACTTACGCTGTAAATTTTATTTGTTTATCTTTTAATTTTTGATTCTCCACATTAAAATGTAAGCTCCATGGTGACAGGGAATTTATCCTGTTTTGTTCCCTACAGGGGAGTGCCTAAGACAGTGCTGGCACACAGTAGTACTCAATAAATATTTGTTGAATGAAAGAATCATTGTATAGGAAGGGGGACACATGGTTAGTTCTGAAATAGCCAAAATGACACTTGTCAGTAGGGACCATTTCCAAGATGTGGCCAGAGGTGTGGGTTAATCAGTGGAGGGAAAGTTTATTGGAACTGAAGAAGTCAAGAGGCTCTGGAGCGAGGGTGTTGGGTGGATCATCCACATCGAATCTATGACACAAAATGAAGCTAGGGAGTGAGGTGGAGAAGAGGGTGAAAAGGGGCTGCCAGCATCCCTAAGCCTGTAGATGAACGCAGAGGAATGCTCTGTAGTCAGTGGTGGATGGCCGTAAGTAAAAGGTAGAATGAGCAGATGGCTGCTTTACATTAAGGGGAGTGGGAGTTGGAGGTAGCAATGGGGAGTTGGGAGAACTCGTAGTCCCATGACATAGGGCCCACAGAAGACTGAGGAACTTTCCGTGGAGAGAGCTAGAGGAGAAGAGATGGCCCCTGGAGAGAGCTGGGATACAGTTAAGGAAACAGGTGGGCGAGTGTGGCAGAGAGCCTGGGAATGCAGAGAAGGGTGTTGCTAAGGACATAGCATTCCCAAAGGTTGGTGGGAGTGAGACTAGTAAACGGGAGCACGGAGCTGTCTTGAGAGGAGATTGCAAGTGGCTGTATGCACAGAGGAGAGGTGACACTCAAGAATGTATGGTTGTAGGTCATCTTTTTCTCCATTACCAGATACAAGATGATTTTGTAGTTAAATAAGTTAAACAAAGAGAGGGACAGCACATTTCTGGAAACATCCTGATGTTCAAATGCTCTACAGAATTATTCAAATATCTAACAGTCACATCTTCTACTTGTTATGGAAATATCTTTCCCTTCCTTCCGTCTCAGAAGAATACTTGATAGTTTCAGTTGGATATATTCCTGGATGAATGAATTTAAACAGTTACCACCTTTCATAACCTTCACCAATTTTTTTCAGCTCAACTTAAATAGGTTAAAATTTCAGTGAATTTTTTAAAAATGAAATTGTTTATAAGAGTAAACCACTAACACAAGCTTTGGAACTCTTCTGAGTTAGAACTATCATCTAATGCTTTTCTATCTCTCTTGTTAAGTTAAATTTGGAGGTGTGAAGCATCTCAAGTTATCTCCAAATAAGTTCATAAGGCAATGTTCATTAGTGAGTTGGTTGATTGGTCAGTGACTCAAACACTCACTGGGTAACCACAATGCCTAGAGCACTGTAAGAACAAAGCAATGGATAAGACAGGCTAAGGTTTTGAACATGATAGAAACACTATTTAGATGCCAACAAATAATAATTTCAAAGCTATTTAGAACAAGTGAATATTTTGAGATGGGAATCTTTCTTCCTCTTCTGCATTCCCTGAATAAATAATTGAAGATAATGATAATTAACATTAATAATAACAAATGTGGGTAAAGCCAGAGTGCCCTAGAAGAATATACTGAAAGTGCTACTCAATAAAACATGTTGAATGACAGTCTTTTGGGAGTTTAAAATTTGGGTAGGGGCACTATTCTCAAGGCATTTTAACATGTCACTGTTTCTATGCCATTTTATCATCACAGCAGAAAATTTAAAAATCATTCCAGGTTGCACTAGCTAAAACTACCTGAGACTAATGTACTTAAATGATGAAAACAAAGTATTTTCATCTGCATGAGCGTTTCTTGATGAGAAGACTAGGGACACATTTATGAAACACCTGCTCCTATAGTCCCTTAAGAAGCCTTGTCTATACTTTCCAGCCTTGAGCAAAGTCCAAGATGAAGCTAACACAGAACTAGAGGTTCCAATTAATTTCTATTCAACCGCTTTCTTGTATGACTTCTCTTGGCTCAAATTGAGATGCTTAAGGAATTTGGATCTTACTAATTAAAATGGCAATGTTACCAACTTTAGATACCCAAAAATCTACTAACAAATATTTTCTTTTCCTAAAAAGAAAAAAGGGGTTCACATTGTTATTCCATATGTTTATTAATACTTATATTTGATTGATGATGTGGATGTTAAAAACAAACAAACCAACAACCAAAAGTTCTCTTTAGATTGGTATCTTCAGAAAAAGTTTACCTCTCTCTGTTTAAAGAAATCCAAACCAAAACACAAGCAAACCAACCAACAGATACTCTAAAGCCAAAACAAACCACACCAACAAAAAATTATGAAATATATTTTTTGGAGCCCCAGATGTTACTTGAAGGTTGCCGGTAGCATATGGCTTAATTTCCTGGTTAAAGCAGGGTAAACTACAACTTCTACCGTGGCCAGACTGAACCAGAGAAAGGGCCTTTATGTATGTAGATATTGGCTATAAGTCAGGATCACCAACCTATTCAACCGTAGCTTCTGCTCTGAGATGTGCTGATCAGTAAAAATACACCTGGGCATTTTTTAATTCCATCTGATTCAAAGAGAAAGTTTAGCAGGTCATAAGTTTGTGGATTTTGCATCTTGGTTATCACAAAATTCGTGGCCCGAGGCAACGAAGGTTTCCGACATCATGTGGAAAATATGCATCTTCCCTTAAAGACTGCCTATCCACCTGTTCTCTGCCTGACCCAGGACAGACATCAAGTATTGGGAAGCTTTAAATCATACAATATTTCCTGCTGCTAACCAAGCTACTCCAAGCTAAGGACTTCCATCTCTGGGACCATCTTGCAAGGAAAAGTCACTGTTAAGAGAAAAAAGCCACACCACAAAAACTACTTCAAAATCTGTATCAGTCATTCTGATTTTTTACAATTGTGCTAAAACACACAATTAAAAAAAGTTCTTTTTGTTGTCATGAAATATAAAACGTTCAATATTTAGGTTCAATTCTAGAGTAGAATATTTTTTGGCCAACTTTTTATCCCAAGATAAACTTAGCTATTTAAAATCGTAGAAAGCAGAGTTTTAAGTGATATGTGTAAGATAGTCCATTAATTAAGTTGAACTACTTAATTTTTCCTATACAATAGTTTAAACAGGCCATTTTATCAAATTCCTGGCCTGTTAAAATGATTTAGAATTTAAACATAAAACAGAAGAATGCTAATCCTTAATACAGAATATAACAAATTATCCAACATTGAGGTTAGACATCTGACATTATATTTACATATATTTTCTTTCATCTTCTAAAATGGCAAGTCCAGTGGTAGCTGTCCATTTTACTAGTCATTCCAGTTTCAATTTCCATTTCAGAAGATGTAAATAGAACTTACTAAAATACCTTTTTTCTTTTCCTCACTTTTCTGCTCTCCCATGCAGCATTCCTTGTCATAAGAATATTTACACATTTACATTTTACAATAATAGATGTTGTATCTGAAATATTAATTATCCAAAGCAAAGTTAAATTCCAATTCCAGCCAAAAATGTCCTTATATTTGTTGCATTGCATTTGCAAAAGAGTTAGGAAAGAGCCCTGGTTGACAGAGTTAAGTTCCTTGCCCAAAAAAGTGTTTGTTGTTTTTCAATTTAACACAGTTAATTAAGTAACCAATATTAACTGCAAATTAGCTTTAATTTTTTAATATGAAAAAATCAAAGATCCCATACAAAACAAATTCATGGAATATTTTCTTTAGTATTTAATACTTTCGAAGTAGCCATAGCATTTTTATATAGAAAGTGAGACCAGGTCTTCTGAAGAGAACTGGGATTTAAAAATGTGAATGGGGAAAAGGCATGAGGGGAGGATAAATCAGAATCTGGTATGCTATGTACTACTTACCTTCAAAAGTCAAATAAAACTTTCCTCTGTCAAACCAAACGAGGGAAGGCTGTTCATTCTCTGCATGGCCAGGAGTTGAAGCGGGATGGGAAAGGTTAAGGAGAGGGAGAGAGAAGGACACAGTATGAGTTACAGAGCAGGTCATTAATCTCACTGGGGGGAGGGCAGAGGCACTGCATGCCGTTAGCGTGCAGGAAAAAGGGAAGGCTGGCAATCTATTACTATTATTATTTTGTTTTCAGTTCGGGAAACAGAAAGCAAAAGCAAAGCTATGGAGGCCTAAAGGGATGGGCACGTGTTGCTGGTAGCTTGGTACTCGGTGCTGGTGCGCATGGAGCAGAAGTCTTCCTGGCCATGCAGGGGCGTCAGCATATTTTAACTGCACTAGTTTGGCCAAACTGTCATTCAGCAATTGCTGTATTTATTTCATCTTCAATGTCATCCCCTTCTAGGTTTTCAAAAAGATAAACTCGGAGTTATAGGTTATATAAAACTTAGCTGAGGTTTTCAATGACAACAGCATTGCATATCAATTGAAAGTTCATGGAAGATGTCATATTTCTTCCATCCCCTCCCCTGGAATCACCTTAGGCATCCAGACACAAAACACCCTTTACCTACGTACCAAAGAAAAAACAAGATTACTCACGGTGCTCTACTATAATTTTAATTAAAAAGCCATCACTGGACATGTAATTCTGAGCAGTTAAATTATTCCTCCTTTTGTAAATTCACAAAGCAATAGCATCTCACCTTTTTTGAACCTTTTCACTGAGAAACTGTCATGCAACCTGCTGCTTTATAAAATGTTGACTCAAAAAACATTTCCGTGGCATGAGTTCCACGATGAATGGTAAATAGACGGTGCATCTGATCGGCACTGGACACTCATGAGGCGAGGAGCATGTCCATGAATTGAGCATTCAGATGGCATAAGGGCTTGGATTTTTAAAGTCTAGGTATCTAGAGATCACTCGGCTAGCACCATACCTGCAGGCGTTTCACAGCGCCTTTCAAACGAGGGCAGTTTGTCATAAAAAACATCATCTTCTGACACTACGAACCAAAGAAATATAAAAGAATGGAAAACAAAAACACAAATACAAATCTCAAATGAAATCAAGCAACACACTTCACTGATTGAAACACAGGAATGATTTTAATGGAAAAGGAAACAAAACCTAAGACACTGAGATTATGGAAAGGGTATAAAAAAGTGATGTGCTTATTTCATGATGAGCCTATGAGAAGAAATGGAAATCTAAAAAATGCCAGATTTTAGCATCAGTGAATTCACTGAAGTCAGCTCCATGGAAGAAATCACACCCCCACCTTTTCAGGGAGTTGTTAAAAGCACTATCATTAATAATTGACTCGTGCAGGTGTATTTCACTCAGACACAATTCTCAAGTGGCTGGACATATATCCATCAACAGAACCTGTGGACAGAGCGCTGACAGCTCAATGGGATCACCCAGCATGCACCTTCCTCCCCATGGGGAAAGAGGAAGCTTTTAATGAGACCATAAAAATGCAACAGTATGAATCTGAGGCCCTGAATGAAGTATCCCATTTCAACTTCATCAATATCCAAATTCAATTTGCCTTGCACCTGTACTTGGTAGTTATGGATTGTTAATTTTGAACAGCATTATTGTAATTCCATCTTTGGCTATGGTATCAGGCATGGCCAAATGTCTTTGTAAACTGGTCACAACAGTTGCTCTGAATCCCAACCATTCTGGATCTCTGTACACGGTCTCCCTCCTCACCAACAAACAAATGTAGACAATTGAAGTTTTATTCTATGTGATTTAGATCAATCAATGCCACATGTCTGAAGGGTATTATTATAACCTTAATAGAAAATTGAATAAATTCTGTACAAAGACTGGTAAGGGAGAATCTTCCCTAGAACTTAGAGAAGTAAGATAAGGAAATGGATGAGGGTAGTAAAATTATTTCAAAAACTCTGCTTCTTTGAAAATATTCTACTAGCTTGCCTCTTTAGACTTAGTGAATACTTAGTGAATAAGGCAGGGAAACTATTTCTTTGTCAATTCTTAAGGCTCTAGGATAGCACCTGTCAATCAGCTTTTAATATACATGTGGTTTCCTTGGTGGCTAGAATAAGCGAATGCAACTCCTATAATATCTGTTGGAGAGGAACAAGAACTGTCCCTAAGAAGGATACCCCATAATATCTCCAGAAAATAGGACACAAAACAGTTACATTGGCAGTAACTGAATGTAACAGTGCCTTTTCATACCTATTAGTGGGGAATGGTGGAGAATATTCCTTTCTTTTGAAGAACTAATTTTCTGTTTACAGTCTCCTTAAAATGAGGAGCCTCCAATACTGTCATTTTTTCTTTGAGCTGAAGTTACAAAAGAATGGTTTGTAAGGGTTGAACAGCTTGGCTATCATTTTTTATTGTGGTTGTGGACATTGAGAGCTTAGAAGAAAACATACTAAATAAATCAGAGAACTTAAAAAATGGGTGGTTGCATAGCTCTGTGCTTAATTTAAATAAGGGCAACACTCAAATCAAGTACAGAAGAAAAATTTCCTTAAGAACTAACCATGGAGGGCTTCCCTGGTGGCGCAGTGGTTGAGAGTCCGCCTGCCGATGCAGGGGACACGGGTTCGTGCCCTGGTCTGGGAAGATCCCACATGCCGTGGAGCGGCTGGGCCCGTGGGCCATGGCCACTGAGCCTGCGTGTCTGGAGCCTGTGCTCCGCGGTGGGAGAGGCCACAAGAGTGAGAGGCCCGCGTACCGCAAAAAAAAAAAAAAAAAGAACTAACCATGGAAATTGCCTCAGATGGATCTGAGATGGGGAAGTCAGTACTGGAGACAGGCTTTTCCAAAAAAAAAAAAAAAAAAAAAAAAAGGCAGAAGGAAAAAATACTGAAGTGTGAGAATTTAAAATTGGGATCAAGAATATCCACCTCCAGAGGTCTTTCTTGTTGTCCAGAATAATTGATGTTAATACAGATATATTTTTTAAAAAGCTTATCTAAGTCAGAATTGCCACCCAGCTTAGAGAGACAAAGACTTGGAGGAAATATTTTAAGTTTTAAATGCTATGGTTAATATTCCTGTACTGAATACAAATCACTTTTGCTCAAAAATCTACACCAAAGGAAGCATCAAAGTCCATCTGATGCTTCCTTTGGTGCCCGTAAATGATTACCTTTCATTCATTACTGATTCCTGGGATGTTAAAGATGTAATTTAAAAATGCATAATTAACAGTGAAGGAATATAATTCATAGTGAATTTAACAATGAAGAAAAACTGTCTTCGTGGTGGTCTTTGTGCATTGGGGTACCAAAGGAAGGTTTTGCAAACATCGAAAAAAATGACTATCACCTATAGAAATAAGAAACAAATAATAAATTGGTTATATACAATTAGAGATAACTCCCTGTTTATCTCTAAATGTCTAGGAATTTGTTTCTTACAATAGAATAACTTTAAACACTTTCTTTATTCACATAATATTAATAGGATTCTTCCCCCCAAATCAAATAGTGAAGGTCCTGTGAGCTTTGTTCAGTACAAAAGGAGTTTATTGTATTTCATTGATTCTACTATGTGTACTTTTTTTTTTTTTTTTTTTTTTTTTTTTTTTGCGGTACGTGGGCCTCTCACTGCTGTGGCCTCTCCTGTTGCGGAGCACAGGCTCCGGACGCGCAGGCTCAGTGGCCATGGCTCATGGGCCCAGCCGCTCCGCGGCATGTGGGATCTTCCCGGACCGGGGCACGAACCCGTGTCCCCTGCATCGGCAGGCGGACTCTCAACCACTGCACCACCAGGGAAGCCCTATGTGTACTTTTTAACCTCTCTGGAATTGGGATGGGTCTTAAAATCAATACGATAAGAAAGTATTGCACCTTACCTCAACTGGCAGCTTTCTCCGCCCTTTCTCAGTCATATAGAAAATAATAGTGCATCTTCTAATTGAAGGTAACTTAAATTCAGTGACATATAGTTGCAAAGGGACTCTTCATTATTGGCATGTTGACAATGCACAGAAAGTCCTTTTTTCAGTTGTGGCATCAGATTTACTACTTTATAATCACAGGTCTCATGAAAAAGATTTTATGCCCAAAGTCTGGCAGGAGCGAATTCTTACTTGAATTGTTGTGTAGGAAGATCAGACATGCTCTTAAACATTTAATCCTTGAATTATATTAAACTTTGCAATAAGCAAGTACAAATAATAAGTATCCAGTTTCTGCCACACATGTCCCAATTTTGGCACAAGTGTCACAGGAAATGTCAGAAAAGTATCTTGGTGGAGGGAGGGAACTATTGAGCCATCGATGTCAGGAATTTGCTGCTGAAATTCTATCTCTCCCAAGCCATCTGATTACATTAAGTTGATGTTCCAAGGTAGTCATGAACAGTCAGCACCTTATTGCTGAACAGCCAAAGCACATCCTCTCCAAAAAGAGATAAACAACGCTACACAAGGTGCTGCTGGGAGGTTGTTGACAATGTATTTACTTCAGAGAGAAACGGCTGTCAGGTGACCCACAGCAGCAGGAAATAAAGAACAAGAGAGTGAGGAAGATGAAGACCAAACAAAAATAACAGACCCAAACAGATAAAACCAGAATGCTCCTCAGCAATGAAGCAATGTGACCAGCCTCTCAGGTGGCTTTTTTCTCTTTTTAGCCCCTCTGTGGTTCATCTTAAAAGAATGCATACTAGCTGTGTTAAGAATCAGAGTCACTGGGCTTCCCTGGTGGCGCAGTGCTTGAGAGTCCGCCTGCCGATGCAGGGGACACAGGTTCGTGCCCCGGTCCGGGAGGATCCCACATGCCGTGGAGTGGCTGGGCCCGTGAGCTGTGGCCGCTGGGCCTGCGTGTCCGGAGCCTATGCTCCGCAACGGGAGAGGCCACAACAGTGAGAGGCCCGCATACCGAAAAAAAAAAAAAAAAAGAAAAGAATCAGAGTCACTGGCCAGGATTTGAGACTTCTGCAGCAGGGAGCATGAGAACACATGGTACAAAACGTGGCCACAGGTCAAATGCTGTGTGTGTGCAATTTTCTCTATGAATCTCAATGAGTTGAAGGAATAGGTTAGATGGTCATCTGAGGTCACTTGAGGTCTGCTTTCTGAGTGACAGTTTATTATCCTTACTTTCCTCTCTGAACCACCAGGAAAATCACAGAGAGTGAGTGGAACAAATGACCTCGAGGAAAAAACAACAGAAAAACAACAGAGCAGGAGTGGGGGAAATGGCTGTAGCAATCAAGAGTATTAAAGAGAGTTCAAAAATAAGGTTGGAAGTTACAGAAAAGACAAAACAAAACAGCAACAACAACAAAACCCAGAGAGAAACTAGCTAATTGGCATCTAAAATTAGGGAGCCCTGAATTGCCCCAGCTGATGATGCAGATAAAGAATAGACATGGTTATATAAATGATGTTAAATATCTGTCTGTTAACGAATCATATGAAATTGGATAGCTGGCTATATTTTCACCAAATTTGAAGATCTTTGGGGCTGATCTGATTAAAAATGTAGAGCACGTGATATGGTCGAAATTCTCTTTGGGGGCCTAAGAGGCACACTTTAACTTATTTCCCTGGGAAAAGAGGGATTTCTTCTCCAGAAGAGCTTCAGGCTTTGATCAAATTACTCCTCACATGGGCAACTCTGTAGTGTGCTCTTTTTTGGCAAGTAGCAGCAGGAATTTATTTAGCTTTGGTTAATGATTCTCCCAAGCAATGCAGCATGAGCCAGCTGGTTTATAATATGGGAGACTTGGAGGGCATTCAGACAATAAAGGAAAACAATGGGAAAAAATGGAATGGGAAAGCCCAGGTCAGAGATACCATGCAAACATAAGAGAGGCAGCAGGAGCTATGGAAGGTGGGTAAAGAGGTGTAGACAGAGACCGGCCTTGGGAAGAAGGAAGACGCTCCAGGCAAAAAGAGTCATTTAAACCTGGGAAAACCATCCAGCTGAGCAGCCATTCTCAACTCTTCACTTTCATCACACCATAAGGAAAGAGGCACAAAGGCATTTACTGAAAATGCCAGCAATGACTTATTTCTTGGGGAAAATTGACCGCACATCACTGAAAAGCACTACAAAAAATGTCGAAAAGTTTTCTCACGTCCCACAGTGCCCATGTTTATACCATCTGTCAACATAAGGAGAACCAAAGTGATGAAGAAATGAAAGCTCCAAGAAAATAAAAGTTCTAAATTTTGTGATTTCTGATGGGTTACATGGTTGGAATTTAAAAAAAACATTCCCCCCCTCAATGGAGACTATTTTCATGATAAGAAATAATATCTAAATTATAGAATCTTATTTGATGATTTCTTCTTTACTTTTATGAATAGCTCTGCATGGAAATAGCATAAGAGAATTCCTGCAAAACACAGGTGTTCACATTCTTTTATTTGCTTATTTGCTTACTTAAAGCACTTTGCCTTCTTTGCTGAGAAGGTGCTTTTAAAAGAAGAGTCAGATGATAGTAGCAAAACACACAGCAAAACAACTTTGATCAGAAACATAGGGCATTAGGGTTTTCAGATCATAAATAATAGCCAGTCAAAACCGCAAACAGATTAGAAGAGAGGAGATAATTTTTACCAACTGTCGGGGTGGTGGCTGCACTCAAGGAATTGGTGGACGATATTGAAGAAGTGCTCTCAGCCCGGGCTAGGGGGGCTATCGGAGGAGGGCTGGAAGAATGGATGGGTGGGCTGAAAGGTCGGGGCTGCAGGGAGAAGAAAAGAAATGGAAAGTTAGATCCACAGGTCTGCCCTCCATATTTTTAGTGTCTTCCGGCCCCAGATATGACAACTCAGGTTCTTAAAAGAGAACAGGTGGCACCATTTTTACACTGAAATTGATTATATCTGTACAGAAGCTTGTGGATGGAGCTAGAGGAACCATCAACCGTAATGCGCTGCACTCAACAGGAACATCACATTTAGAGAAGCTGAGGTCTGGGATGTGGTCAGTGATGTTTCAGGAGGATGGCCTCTTATGCCCCCAGGAACTAAGCAAGTAACATAATGTGAGAGCTTATACCCACTGAAAGATATTTTAATACAGAATACTGTACTGTGCTAGCTAAACTAGATATCAGGGACATCAGCAGTCTGTGACTCCTGTGTGCAGATACCAAAGAAATTTACCTCTGCCAGAAGTCTCTTAATTGTTCACACAGAATGTTTCCCACCCCTCAGCCTTAAAACATGATGCAAGAAACGTCAGAAAAAACTCATTGGGTCATACCATCCTCCTTTATATTCACATAGTGCGCCTACCACCAGTAACTTCTCTGTAGTCTAGGGACAGAAATCAGGACTTGCCCTCCCTTGGAATCTTCCAAATCAGATAAATATGGTGAAAGGAAACACCTCCCATTCTAAAGGATTTAGCACAATTGAGCATTATTATCTTAATTTTCATCAAACCCACTGTAGAAGAACTAAGGGCCCCAGGATCCTATTCCTATTATTTTCGACTTTGGCTTGAAAGATGGTAGAGATTTGAGGGCAACTGAAATGTACACTCTGATTGCAGTGACTGTCTTTCAGATGTCACCTGTCAGGGCCATTTGTACAAGCACTGTAAGTAAGACTTAGACCTGAAGTTGAGATGACCTGCGTTCAGGCACTTGGACTCCTGTTTGTCATTCCCACTGGATGTTTCTGAGCAGGCCAGGGCAGAAGGGAACATACCACATCTCCGACTCCAGGCTTCCCTGGAGGTAGCTTTGGCCGAGACGGAGGCCGGGGAGGAGGTGGAGGTGGGGTCGTGGTGCTGCAAAGAACCAAGGGGGTGGCTGGCCGAGCAGGGGATGATGCACCTGAAAAACAAGCTGGTGTTAAAAATGGCTAGGAACGCAGGTGGCCAAAAGTGCTGTCATCACTGGATCCCGCCTTCCCCATTCCCCGAAACAGTGTCAATAACAGCCATTTTTTTCACCTCAGCAGTTAGTACAGTCAACTCTGTAGCACATGGGGTTTAGGTTTGTTTTTTTTTTTTTTTTTCAATAAAGAAAAAAAATCACTAGGTTGAACTATGGTTGATGGCAGAAGCTGAAGCTCGTTGCCTTTTGTTGTCATGTGACACCCAGTGAAAGGTAAATCCTTTTATTACTCCCTGTGACAGAAAATATATTCTTAAGACTCTTTTGGCTGGGTGGGTGGGTATCCTTCATTTTGACCATGGTACACACCAAACTTATTTTAAATTCTCTTGATTTTTGCATATTCAGAATTTATTTATGTCCAAGATGAAAATGGAGGTTAGAACTTGAAAAAAAAAGATTTTTCACTTTATATGTATATATACATATATATAAATATGTATATATATATACATATTTATATATATAAAACACAGAAGAGAAGTATCCTTCTTACTGTGCTTCAAGATATGAGTGCTAACTTAGTAAATGTAAGCAAACACTTGATGGTAAGCAAAAGACAAAATGTAAGAAAGTAAATTAGATGGTACGTGCATACTTTGTGTAGAATCTTAACAGAAACACATTGAATTTAGAGGATTTTATTTTTCAAAGGAGGCTAGGTAGGAATCTGTCTGTGTAGAGGTTGCCTGTGATGATTTTTGTGATGATTTTTAAAAGAGCCTCTTGGATTTACTTTTCTGGCTGTCAATGACAAGCATGTGAAACACAGAGGACACACAGAGGTTGGCATGCACGCTGATGAGCACACCAGAGAGGTCTCTAGACTCAGGGGTCTGCCTGTCTTCAGTCATCTGTTTGGGATACACGGGTAAACTACTTGGCTAACAACCTTAAGAAAGTCCAATCAATATTCCAAACTGTTCTTGTTCAGTCAGAGAAGTTCCAACTACTCCTGAGGTTTTTTTCACTTTGATTAGAAGCACAGGTATCAAATCACTCCAAAAAAAGTCTAAGAAATTGTGCCCCAGGAAAATATCTGTCCCCACCTAGCCTCCCCTCCAACATGTCACAAAACTCTGTACTCTGGAGAATCCTAGACCAGCACCTCCATGTCCAGATTTTCAGATTCTCAAGGAGCTTTGGAGTTGAGCAGCAAAACCCATCACCTCAGCATCTGCTCCCATCTTAGGCGTGTCCTGGAGGTGAAAATCTTGCTCCTTTGTTTAAACAACTTGAAATGTTGAGTGCGTTGTGTTTCTCTGTGTTGTTTATTCTAAGTGTAGTTTCATTGGTGCAAAACCCTTCTAATTATTACCACCCATCCCTACCGATACCTCCTCTTCACCACTACCAACTTTTTATTGTATACTCACTTTTTATTTTATTGGGCCAGTATCTATTTTAGGCATTTTACATGCATTATCTTATTTTATCCCCACAATAAGCTTTGGAGGAAGGTACTTCTACTATCTCAGTAGAAAGTAAAGCTCAGAGATATTCAGTAACTTGCTCAAGGTCACGTAGCTCAAATGGTCTATGTAACTACAAAGCTTGAGCTTTTAAATGCAGTGTCTTGTAGCTTTAGGTGGACCTTAGCCCCATATATTGCACAAAGGTCTTCTTTTCGCGTGGACAGACTGCATACTTCTCTCTCAATATAAATATTCTTAGTCTTTGGCTAATCTTCTCTGAATAAAAGAATAGGGTATATTTTGACAGGTCCCACTACAAAGTTTTCTTTATACCCAGGACGTTTTCAGAAAACAGAAGTGACAGCAAAGAGATGGGAAATAAATCTTTACACAGCAAAGTCTTTGTCAGGAAGTTTTATGGAGCTTTTTTGAGGGTTCTATTTTGCTGGAAAACCATGCTATAAGAGTGGGTCAAAATGTCTGTCCATGGGTCTATTTCCAAGAAATAGTCTTCCGAGTCAATCTCAGGAAAAGGTCAGCTGCTTATCCTTTTCTTACAAGTTAGTCTAGAAGGGAAATTTTAAAATCCAGTTTCAGTAATACTTGGAAAACCAGTAAGGAGTTGTCATCGAGGCAGTGTGGAATACCGAAAAAACTGATGAAAAGTCGGATGACCTGAGTTCTGGCCCTCCGCACCTCTTATCAGCTGTGGGATCTTGACTTCTCTGAGCCTCAGCTTCCTGTTTTAAAAAATAAGACATGTTTCTACTTTGCAAAGGGGTTGTAACAATTGGAATGGACAATGCTTTTTAAAGTATTTACTAAACTATAAAATACTACACAAATGGAAGGCAGTTGATGATGCTAAAGATTGTTTTTTGATACAGGTACAACTAGAAGCAAGGAAAAAAGTAGCTAGTTAACTGGTTTCCTTTTCTTTTGGGGGCACTTTTTCTTTACTGCTTTACTTACTTTTTCTTTACTGAATTGATTTCATGGATTCGTTGTACAGTTAGAAGACACCAAGGGAGTGTTTAAGAAGCAAAACCTGCTTGACAGAACCCACACATTTAGCAGAGAGTAGTCAGGGCCTAAGGAGTATTTCACAATTGTACTAAGGCTTCACACGATTTTGTGAGATTACACAATTATTTTGTATTGCAAGAATATAGAGGGTTATTATTTGTACATCTCTATCCTCATTCTTCTACCTTCAATTATACTTTCGTTTTCCCTTCAAGCAGTGTTTATTCCCAAGAACAATGCTGGAAAATAACTGGACAGCATTGTTTAACTTTAAAAATCACATGTACATCATTTGAGTTTTGTGAGTTCAAAAGAGTTGGCAACAATTGACATGCTCTCAATCCATCTGCTGCTCTCAACCTGGAGTTCGATCATAGCTTTGGTATGAGAACTGCATAAGGATGACTTCAACTTTCATCTCTCTTTTTGTGTGTGTGCTCGTGGGTGGGGGAGGGGAGTGGTGGGGAGAAGTGGTAAATCGAATCCAACAGACCTGAGGTCAGACAGATAATGGTTTTGCTATTTATTGCTTTGTAATGGTGGCAAGTGCTATCTTTCAGCATCCGTTTCCTTATCTGTAAAATGAGGCTAATACATCACAATGTTGTGGAGGAGAACCAAATGAATTAAAATATATGCACTTCGAAATATGTAAAGAATCAGTCTTTCCCAACTTGTGTTCCTTAAGACACAATTATACCATTGCTTTGAAGAAAGTATTAAACATATGTGGGAGTGGTTTCACACTGTGTTTCTTTTTTGGTGACCAGCACATTAAAAGCCCTAAAACGATACTGTCCAAAAGAACTTTCTGCAATGATGAAAATGTTCTGGAACAAGTGCTGTCCAATAAGATAGCCATTAGCCACATGTGACCACTGAGCACTGAATTGTGCCTACTGCATCTAAATAACTGATTTTTAATTTTAATTAATTACCATTAAGATTAAAATAGCCCCATGTGCCTAGTGGCTTCCATATTGGACATGTAGTTAGGAAATATATTTGTTTAATTCAACCCCAGGTAGCTCAAAGTTATTCGCTTATAGGGGGTTGTATGTGTGTGTCTGTTTGTGTTTAACATGATTTAATATTGCTTTAGTTTCCCCAGTAGGGAAACGTTGCACTGAATGTTCTATCTTTATGGACACCTCTCTTTCCCTGGCTTCCAAACTTGCTGCAGGCCAAGAAAACACTTTCTCCATTCCATCCCCTGGGCACACACAGCCCACATAGGATAAGAGATAGTCTTTGCCAAGAATCAGTGTCTGCATTCCAATAAAGCAATGTGTTGGCCAAACTATGTATTTTAAACTTTTGCCATAAGGAAACTACAGTTCTTGGAGCAAATTCTTAACTTCCAACTTTTTCAATAGCAGGTAACTCTTCTGATTCACGAGGCCTGAGTACTGTCTAAACTTGGTCAGTGGCAGTCAACTCAGTGTGAATGAAAATTTTAAAGTAGGCATAATGGTATCTAATTAAATATAGTTTGAGGTATACAAGAAGAGTTATTCCCATCAGGTTAAGTTTTAAGAAGCAGGTAGTGATAAGCACTACGAATCTTTAAAACATGAGACCGTATCCTATTGTTTTAATCCTAAATTTACATTTCTGCCAGTCTGTGTATATTTCATCAATAAAAGATTTATGAGCAAATAAACTGGGACTTAATTAAGGAGATAATGGTGCACAGTTTTATTTATTCATGAGCTTCATTGGCCCAGTTCAGTCTTCTACTTAGAAATTCAATCCTTTAATACCAGCAAAGTATAGTTTTTTTCCAGCTCAGTTATTAAGAATTGATAGTCTTTACCGGTAACATTTTAAAGTCATTTAAAATAAGAATATGGAAACTAAACATTAAAACAACAAAACTCCCAAGGATTCTAGAAAGAAAGCCAGAGACTCTCTTGTCACTCATTAGCTCAGTGGTCAATTCAATCAAACAATCATCTCCCAGAGCCTTGTGGAAGGTGTTGGAGTAGCTGGGTGAGTAACAAAGCTCTCCTCCCCCGACCAAAGGTGTTTACTTTGAGGAGAGCATAGTGGCCGGGCCACTGGAGAGAAGGCAATATTCCTTGAAAAATTCTTTCAGAAGACTCAGAGTCTGGCCCAGGAAAGAGAGTCCCATCCAAGGCAATGGAAACATGCCCCTCTTTGACAGAGGACAACCAGCTTCTTTGGGGTTGAGGTCTGAAATGAAGGTTTTACCTAGGGGCCCTTTATTATCTTTACAGTTAAGTAAGAACCCCAAAGACCTAAAAAGCAATAGAGGGTGGAAGTGAGGCTCTAACCCTCCAGAATTATAGAAAGGAACACAGAGGAGTAGGTTTGGAGAGAAGACTTTTGGTGATCTTGATGTGCAGTACAGGTGTGTGTCAGTCTCAAATAAGTTTGGGATATTTTGTCACTAAACCTTACAAGAGTGCCTGGAGGGCATAGTGGTTGAGAACACAGGCTTGAGATCAGAGAGACCCGAGGCTGAATCCCAAGTCTACCACCTGCAGCTGTGTAAACTTGGGCAAATTACTAAACATCCAAGAGCCTTGGTTTTTCGATCTGTAAAATGGGGGAAATAAGAGTATTCACCTCATGGGGTTGTTGTAAGGATGAAAGGATGTGCATAAAGTTCTTGGCATGAAGCCGGACAAGAAACTATAGCTGTTGCTCTTATTGGCACAATAATG
This sequence comes from Hyperoodon ampullatus, assembly GCF_949752795.1. Lineage (NCBI taxonomy): Eukaryota > Metazoa > Chordata > Mammalia > Artiodactyla > Ziphiidae > Hyperoodon > Hyperoodon ampullatus. Next base: position 58,390,508 of record NC_136915.1, on the reverse strand, counting down.
GCTCTCAGAGGTCCTATATTAAAGAAGCCTGCCGATTTTGTTTTAACACAGTTTCCCAAACTTAAATTTTAGTACTGCATTCTTTTCCCTTTTTGGTGGAGGAAGGGCACACCTAATGATATAAAACACTGATTTTGTGTGCAGTTCAGGTGACTCTCCAGTCCTCTCCTTGATCGGCTTGGATGCTCTCACTTTAAAGCACAGAGCAGTTTGCAAACCAGAGCAAGCACTGAAATATACTCCATTGAAAGCGGAAGCAATGATGACTATTAGAATAGAGACAAACGCTCTTCCTTTCTGTCTCTTACTAGATCTAAATAACTTAAACTTGATCGCCTCTTCCAAAGAAAATAAAAAACAAATAGTCCTTGACACCCCTGCAAAGGAACCTAAACCAAACCCACAGGAACAGTTGGGAAGGCACTGGAGGATCTTGTCAGACAAACATGAGCACCAATGGAATGAATAATACAGAAGATGCATTAGAAAAATCTTGGTCTTTCTTGGATATGCTTGGTAGTTCCCATCCTTTCATAAATAGAGAGCACAAAATGAAGCTTCAAATAAGGGAAACCAAAAAATTAGATTCAATGTCAACATGTGCATTTAGAATCCCAAAATGTACATTTCTGATAAACTGCTCCATCACCTGTCATTGTACTTAGAGTTGACCTTGTAGGCTGATGAGCATGTCAAATGATGACATCAGAGAGCAGTTTGTTTCAGTGGCAGCTTGATTAGGCTGGGGATGCAATAAGGCAGCCTCTTTTTTGCTGTCCTCTAAAATCTCTTTTTCAAGTCCTACTTCTTTTTCTCTGAAGTAATTAGAGGAGTTAACATAGTTCTCCCACAATAAGGAAAATAAACAGAAAAAAAACCCAGAAGAAAACGCATTGATCTACAAAAACTAGGACTCTTGAAAAAAAATACAAATAGATTTATAAGCTTATAAGTTGAATAATGTCTGAGGATCTAATGTATAACATGGTGACTATAGTTGATAACACTGTATTGAATGACTGAAATTTGCTGAGAGAGTAGAACTTAAATTTCTCACCAAAAAAAAAAAAAAAAAGGTAAATATGTGAGGTGATGGACTGTGTTAATTAACTTGGTGGGAAGAATCCTTCACAGTGTATGTGTATATCAAATCATCAAATTGTACACTTTAAATATCTTACAATTTTGTCAGTTATATCTCAATAAAGTGGAAAAAAATAACCCAAAACAAACAAACTAGGGCTCTCGTGGAGGCATCTGATGAGGAAATCAGACATTTAACATGAAACTCATTTGCTGTGTAACCTGTCTTTCTAGAACTTTTCCTGAATTCTAAACAATGTCATCACAGCTTTCTTTAAAAAATATACACCTTATCTGCAGGGTGGAAGGCAGGGCACTCCTAAGGGCTGCGAGTGCAGGGCAGGACACATCCACAGACTTGCACTATGACCGTGAGCATTCGATGCACTAGGACATGCCACAGGGCACAGGACACCCACACCAAAGGAGGGATGGCTGAAGCTCTAAAGCCAACTGCCAGGCGGGAAGAGGGCGTTGCTCACACTGCAGTAGCCAAGGCCATTCCCGGTCACACGAAGCACACTCAAACATAAGACGTACCACTGGTGGTCCCCGTACCACTGCCGGAGCCAGGTCCGGGGGATGAAACCACAGTCCTGTAGGTGGGTGGTGGTGGGGCAGGCGGAGTTGCTCTCTGCCCCAGCCCCAAATCTTTAGGAGATGAGATTGTTTCTAAGTAATCATCTTTAATGAAGGCCTGCTCAGCGACTTTCTTCTGGACTTCTTCTAAGTTGAGTGGCGATGGTACATTGCGAGGAGGACTCGGAGGTCCTGGGGGGCCAGGAGGGCCCGGGGGGCCCAGAGGCGGGGAGTCAGCTGGGTTGTCTGAGGCAGCTGGTGGGGACACCACCTTTTCCCTTGGAGTCAACTCTGGAGTAACGCGTTCCGGGGATGTATCAGAAAAATGGACCCACTTTTCTTCAGCATTAACAGCAAAAGACTTGGGGGACAACACAGGGCCAAAAATGCTGTCCAAGTCATTGATTGATGGTAGTTTTTCAATTTTGACCTCTGTGGCTGACTGGTCATTTCCTGTGGTTAAAGTAGTTGATTTTAAAATTTAATTGACTTTGTTAAAGTTATTTGTATGGGAAGTGGGAGGGGTGAGGCAAAGCCTGGTACACAGATTGTCTTGTGAGGTGCCTAGGTAGGCATATTTCACAATGGAAAATCTTGATTGGAGTTGAAGGGGAGGGAAGAGTTCCTTGCATCTACAATATGAGTATCACCTTTTTTGCTATTATTTACTCTCGTGTGGGGTGACCCGAGTAGGCTACTTCTACCATCATCGAAAGCACTTGAACATGCGACTGCCCTCCAAGGCTGCTCACAGGCATGCAAAGTGTGGTCATTCTGAGAAGGCAGTGCTAGGTTCACAGAAGTGTACAAGCTCTGGAACTGGAAATTCCAAAAAGGAGGTCCCTTTGGAAAATCTGGCCTACTGAAATACAGAGGACACAACCGAAAAAGAACTGATAGCTGGAAATCACCCTCATTTGATAAAGATTGTCTACTCTGGCATATTAAATGAAAATGTTTCGTGAAACTAATGACAATATCTGTTAGTTAAAAAAAATTATCACATTATAATTAGTTGTATATCCTCCACCTTGAACACACCAGAAACACAGCACAAAGATTATTTAAAGAGATATTTCCACATGAATATTTACAAACATAAACATACACACTCCACACACCACACACACAGAGGATAATGAGAATACATTTACTACTTATTAGAACTGTTACATACATACCTGTTTAATAGGGAAGAAAATTATAAAAAACATCTTTATAATTTATTTTCTCAAGTCTAACCTGTTAACATCAAAGGCATAACTGATATATATCTATCTGAAGTCGCAAAACAAAAAAGTCTGTTTTGCTTAAGTATTAGCATTAGCTATTCTTTTTAATTCTTATCAGTAATAAGTGAAAAAATTAAAACTATCTTCTACAGCTTGGCAGGAAATACTTGATAACAATTGAAATGTGAGGAAGTGTACCTTTTACTAAACCGAGGTTATTTAAATTAGAAATTGTTACCTAAATAATTGCAAGGCATGAGCAGAAGCCACTTTACCTTTAAATAACCTTCTAGCTATAAGAGCCGGCTTAGTATTTCCATATTTCACGTTTCAAAAGAGTTAACCTTCAAGGTTCCAAGGCTACAGATAAATCGGATAGCAGTTTGCATGGGCCACAATATTTATAATTTTGTTGCTGGTAGATTTATTTATCTCTAACACATTCATGGGAATCCAAGGGGCCAAAATGATTTGAACCTTCACCTGTGACACTCTGGATGACTCTCTGTTGGGTCTGAATCAATGTAAATTTCATAAATGACTATGTCTTGCATTTGCTCTTGTTGATAAATACCCCATTCTGTAGCTATCAAACTCACCAGGCTGCATAAATAGCTAAGGATGAAGCTGCAATAGAATTCCAAAGGTGATGAAGAACTGCATTCTAAGGACCCAGGCACATAAACGCGGGCCTCTCACTGTTGTGGCCTCTCCCGTTGCGGAGCACAGGCTCCGGACGCCATTGCTCACAGGCCCAGCCGCTCCGCGGCACGTGGGATCTTCCCGGACCAGGGCACGAACCCGTGTCCCCTGCATCGGCAGGCAGACTCTCAACCACTGCGCCACCAGGGAAGCCTGCTACTACTGCTTTTGACTTGCTAGTCCAGTAAGACTAGGTAGATTATAAACTGTAGGAATACATAGTATTGATTTTAATAGATGGTAAAGATGTGCCTTAGAAATTATCTGCCTAAAGGCATGCAGCAATTCCTTGCCATATTTCATCATGCTTACACATCTCTTTGCCGTGGGATAATAAATACTTTAATAACTACTGGGAAAAATTCCCACCACCCAAGCTTACCTGTATGCTGCATATCCCGGGAACCATTCTATTATCATTGTGGAGGACACAGTTTTAATTCTAGAAAAAAACTTATTGGTTCTTGGAACAATACAAATTATGCCTTTTAATTTGTAAATCATTACAGTGAGATCCAATGAAGTGAGATGTCAATTGAACAATAACTTTTGATATTGAGTTTGTTTTCTTCCATCTCACAAGTAAAGGTGGCCTTTGTTCAACAACATTATACAGAGAAAAAATGAGTTGGGAAAGTGAATCCTTTTGTGAAACCTGGGAGTGATACTTTAAAAGAAGTCTACATAGTGAAATGTAATGGCAATAAAACTAAACGCAAACAGTTTCATGTTTAGTCTAGCCTATAGCTTCCACCACATCAAGAGCATGTTGAGGTACAGGGCCACTGCTGATTGCCACGTCATCCCAGAGCAGAAAAAATAAAGCTTACCTGGTCCAGTTGTTAAGGGGGAGCCTGTTCGGGGTGGGGTGGCTGGTACGTGTTTTGGAGGCAGTGGTGGAGGTGCTGCCAGGAGATAAGAAGCCAAGCATTGCTGATCACACTCTCCCTATGTTACACAGTATTCCCTAGGTAGGCAGGATTGGGGCTTTCACTCATACTTCTGCTATTGGAAAAGGAATAGCCATTAACAATCCATCTTCTTTAAAGTTCAAAGCTAAGGGATTGAAGCAGGACTCATTCAGATTCTTCCATTTTATGATAAGAATTTGTCAAGAGAAAGTCAGGTAGTAACAACAATAACACCATCATTTCATTCATTCGTTCCTTTGTTCAATATGCCTCAAGTACCAATGAGGTCCCAGGTCCTGTACTAAGAATGAAGGACGTGGGGTTGACTACAACAAGCCTTTGTCCTCAAGGAGTTTACTACTGAATGAATGAAGATCATGGTCACTGGCAATTACTGCCCAGAGTATGGTCAAGGACAATGAGAACAGCTTGGGTAGGGGCTCAGGGGAGGGGTTTTTAATAGAGTCAGGATATTATGGCTTGGATAGAGTCTGGAAAGATTTCTCAAAGTTATATGTCTTAAATTTGGGTATATTTTTGAAAGACTGAAGCAAAATGATTTGGATCAAGGAAGAATGAACAGATTCCTTTGATGAAATTATAGCTAAAAAAAATCCGTGAGATAGAAAAAGTATTGTATTATGGCCCCAACCCAGAGACTCATCCTTCTGAACTGGGCTTGTCACTTTGTGGGCCAAAGTTAAGAATTTCAACAGGTACGCTGTTTTCTTATTCTTTCTTTAAATGTATGTTTTCCTCTCACTGCTATATTTGGTAGATCTGATGAGTTCACTTTTTTCTTCAGGACTTCTTTCCCCAGCCACCTGGAGTAGGGGTTGGGGGCATTCTGGAATAACTGGAGATGATGGCTCTCTTCGCTTTGAGATGAATTTGCCCTGATCTCCTGTCTCAGCTTCTCTCTACCATATGGCATCATTTCTCTTCTCCAATTATCACTCTTTCCTCTCAATGTGTCCTCTCTATTCTCTGCAGCCTCAGTTGTTCTGTAGGCCTAGCAGAGACCTTATCTGATTTGGTTAGCTCTGTGTTGTCTGCTAGCCCATGCCTGGAGCATAGCAGGGTCTTTAGTTCACTTGCTTATCACTCCTACATAAACCTATTGAACGAACGAATGAGCCTGTGGGACGTCAGAAGAAGCTATGATTCCAAGTTACTTATTCTGCTTTATTTATTATATTATTCCTGTCTCAACCAACTGTCCTACGTCCCTGTAACTCTAAAGCTTATCAGGATAACATCTCTTCTTAATGTTAAACGGTCCAAATGTGGCTTATGTAGACTTTGTAAGGGTTGCCTAATTTCACTATGCAGGCAGACAGTAAAATGAGTCACTTATTTTTCCAGACAGAGTGGACACATAACTTACTTCCAGTGGGAAAAGGCCTTGTTAACTTTGGCGACTCCGTGCTTGGATTAATTGGTTGGCCTGGACCCCATATCTCAGGCTGATCTAAAAGAACTGGAAAAGTAAAAAGAAAATTTCCCAGGGTGAGTTCAAAAAAGAAACGTCCTGAGTTTAGAACTTAAAATTTCAATTTAAAGTTGAGTTTCACAAAATTACTTCTGTCTTCCCTTAGTCCTAGCAAATTAATTTAGAGATGTGTTGTTCCTCATTCTTTTCAAGCAGAGAATGGACATAGGAGCACAGTGTGTGTGTGTGTGCGCACACACACATGTGCGCAGGGGGTGCCTGTGTGTGCACATATAGCTAAATAAAAACTTGCAAAACAGAGTGTCTGCATTCTTTTCCTGGTTGGTCACTTAAGGACATTCTAAATGTCAATACATGTACTGGCTCCTTTCTGGCACCCACTTGAAAATCCAGGCATTACTCCCATGGACATTTGTTTTAAGTTGGTTTATTTAAAGTTTGCTATGAATAGGCTTCAAGAATGAAGATGCCTGAATTCTGTACAGTGGTTCCCACCTTTAAAGGATCTTACGGGGTCTTTAAACAATCCTTTTACAGTATCATAAAGAGAAATTAAATTATTCAAAAAATGTTTGGTGAACATATTAAGAGAACCAGAAAAATAAATAAGTCCTTAGGCATCTAAAGTAAATCAGGCCAATTAGGTATTAGGCCTAAGGGCACTGAATCTAATATTTCTTCTATTTTTTTTTTTGGTTATTGCTATGGTAACAATGTAATGAACTAGCTCTTCTCAGCACCTATCATGTGCCAGGGTCTGTGTAAGTACTGCTTGTAATTCATTAGGTTGTAAAACACGCTGGGAAGTCAGTTGGATGTGGATTTGAATCCAGCCTCTATGCTTACTCTAGGACCTTGGGCAATTCGTGTAACCTCTGAACTTCCCTTCCTTCAGTGTAGAGATAATAAGAGAAATCTCAAAGAGTTACTAAAAGGATTAAAGGAGGTAATGTATATAAATACAATGTATATAAAATACATGTAAAACACTTATCACAAGGCCAGTAGCTATTATGATATATTTTAGTCCTCACCACACCACCATGTGGTTGATATTGAGGAAACCAAAGAGTACAGTGATTAAACAACTTTCTCAACGACATACATGGTGAAAGTAACAGAGCTAAGATCTGATCCCAGGCATGCATACCTATCTCCAAAAATATCCACTTTCCTCTCAGGCCTTGTAAACTAGTGATAGAAGAATCAATAAAGAAAGTAAGGGTGAGTAGATAAGAAAAGTAGGTGCAGATATTGGAAGAGTTAGTATGTTTGGTGCAAATGTTGGAACTTTACAGAACTTCAGGGGCTGAAACCACCTAAAGAACAATCAAGACAGGCTCATTGACAAGTTCAGGTGTGTATCTCCTCTCCACCACAAACCTCAATGATGGTCTTAGCTCTGTTTTGTTTTAACATGAAAGCACATTCTCCAAAGATGTAATGTGGCATTTGGTTTTTCGTAGATTCAGTGTGGGACACCACTTTGATTTTTAAGAACTGTTTTCTATTTTGTCTATCAGGTTTATATAATGTTATGGGATTTTTTAATAGGTAGATTCAAATGCAACAAATCAAACCCCACCTTCAGTCACTACACATGACTTTATGTCGTTAAAAGTGAGACTGATCACAGATCGGTTAATAAGATAACTGAGAACCTCACCGCGAGGCCACCTTTATTTATGGATTCTAAGTTGTAGACATTTAAATCACTGAAGGAGTATTTAGGGATGTTCTTTATACACTTTGCTAACTACATTGTTGAAAGATATTCAGCTGTGGCTGGCTGCTAGCTGTCTCCCAGAATCCATTCTCCATTTCTTCTACAGTTAAAGTTAAGCAGGCCATATGGCACTAAATTCTTTCTGATGGGCTCTGGTTGGAAGTGATGTGTGTCTCTTCCAGGTTTTTCTCTTACAAGAATTGGCAGTGAGTTCCATGGGTCCTCCCCTGCCCCCCTTTCTTCTGATGGTGAGAGCTGGAGCAGCCCCCTTGCACCCAGAGATGAAGGCCAAATGCGGAGGATAGAAGAGCCGCCCAACCAGTTCTACATTGTGTACTTTGAGGCTGTTTACATGAAACAGAAATAAAATTCTATCTTGTTTAATTCACTGTACTTTGGAGTCTCTTTGTCACTGTATCTTAGCCTACTTACTATGCTTTCAAGTCTTGTTGTCCTTAACACTTATATCTAATTTCCTTCACCAATTGGTCCTAGAAAAATCATCTTTGACTGTACATAACCATAGCAGTCTTAAATCAAATGATTTCTATAAAAACATCCCATATTATCAAATATATAGCTGCTGGAGATCCCTGCATTGGACATAAATACATTTTAGGGATAGATTAGATCCCTTTCATAAAGAGTTTCTTTTATGTCAACAAGGTATACATTACTCACAGCCATCCAAAAATGGTTAATGTTTAAAAGTTAAAATATTTAATTCTAGGAATAAATATTTAATAGGTAAGCCCAACAATAACAGCCAAAATGATATTTCTCCCATAACATTTTATTTCTAAGTTGCTAAATGATTTAAGGTCATCCCTGGGTCTTGAACCTACAAACAGTGTCTATTGTGTGAGCAAGACAATTGACACCTTCACTGATGAGGTGGACAAGAGAGAAAATGTGGTCAAAGAGGCTATATCACAATGACAGTGACTATGATGGGGAATTTGAAGGTCTGGCTCTATAATAATGGCTGTTTGGCTAATAGAACACTTATTCCCCATCCAGTGAGTTGTAGAGATTTGCAGTCATTCTTATTGACCTCTTTTGAAGAGTGAACTTGTTAGCTCTTAGCTACTTCTGGAAGTAAAGTTTCAAATCCTGAAATACTAGAGGTCTGCGAACCAAATTCCCATGATGAGAGCACACCTAGATCAAAACTATCCTTTCACATGAAGATCTGGTGATACATTAAAAACATGCCTCAAAACACATTTACTCTAGGTAAGTTATACGTTATTGAAAGGAAAAACAAATCTATAGGTATACAGAGTTTTTCCTACCTTCTGTCTTCTGTTCATCAAAAGCTGATTCTAATGGTGGGCCAAAGAGTGGAGCAAGTGCCATGGTGTCATCTGGAGGTTTTCTGCTGAATCACACACATTACAACAAAACATAGAGAAAGGAAATATTAATGTTAAAAAAGATATAAAGCTTTCAAATATTTTCCACAGTAAGGCCGATGTATGTGTGTGCACTTATGTACATATATATGTATGTACTCAAGCTCCCGAGGGGCTAAAAAGTATATTTATGAAGAGGTCAAATGTATATGGACAAAAGGATCAGTAGGAGGTAAGATCCCTCATTCTCAATGGGGGCCCAAGGGGCTGGCCCAACAGAAATAAGATGAAGAGAGAAACTCTTTCAAATCATCTGAGTCTCTATACCTAGAAGAGATTATTAAAGATAACAGTTTATTGCAAAGCACCTTCTCCTCTTAAGATCTCAAAAACCATTTATATCTGTCTTCACGACATCTCTGTGTTGTAGTTAATGTGGGTTTATGATTAGTGAAAGTCAGGCACAAGGAAGTTAAGAAACAAGCCACCAGGAAGTTTGTGTTTGAATAAGAAACTGAGTCTACCAGCTTCTAACTTCCATCCTCCCCCCACCGCCCCACACAGTTGACTAATTATAACTTCCTAATACCTTAATATTGCACATTAGAAAAAGAAGAGCGTTGAGAAATCAGGGGGGAAAGACAGGTAGTAAGTTAGACGCTCATCCTTTCTACTAATTATTACTTAAACTGATTATTAAAGAAAAGCTGCATAATTATCTCCATTTCTTCCCCAGACCTGATTCCCTTCATTGATCCTGATGATTTCTGTGTGTGTTGGGGGATAAGAGGTGAAGAGGAGAGGGGAGGGGTTAGAGAAGGAGGGAAAGTTAAAAGGATCCAGCCTTTAGATAGAAATAGGAGTCTTTGGGGGAAACATTGCTTATGTGCACAATACTTATCCCAAGGATTACAGTGTAAAACACAATGCTTTGCCAAAAACAAAAAACAAAATAGAAGATTCCTTTGGTGTGTGGCAGGTAGAATGTATCACAAAATTGTAGCCAGCTAAACAGGTTACTCTTTGTAAGGCAATATAATCATACTTCAGATCAGCATTTCAGACACCAAATGACGTCTTCATGTAGACCTTTAACCCTCTCATTAGTGAGGAGCTCCATATTCTGATAGATGTTACTTTAGATGACTACAGAGTACTTTCCTAAAGGTCTCCCACAGGCTGCACTTAGGAGAAATGATAACATAATTGAAACTGCTGTGACATACACATATGGGCAGGCCCTTTGTTATTAGATGCTGAGACTTTAGTCCAAAGGAGATTTGTTTCATTGTTAACAGTGCATGATGCCTTGCATAAAACGCAACTAGTGTTTTTCATGCTCACCTTATGAGTTCTGGAGTTGGTGTGGAACGCCTGGGTCTCGCAACTTCTTCACCTGATGCACAGGACAAAGGGAATTTTTAGGCATATTTTTACCATTTTTTTTCTTTTATGTCTTATGGGCTATGTTTGGAAACACTTAGAGATTTAAGTCCCATCAGTAAGCAACTCCATGTGAAAACTTTGCAAAACAAACCCGGAAAACAAACCCTCTCCCCTGGCAATCCAACAGCCATATATTAGGTATATGTAGTAGCATTTTCTTTGGCATTTATAAAACTAATTAACCAGGGAATTACCATGATAAGCCAGCAAATGGAAGATGTGTACACTGTAGAGCTTAGTGGAATAGCACACCATTCTTTGAATGCCTGCTGCCTTGATCAGTTCTGCTTCTCAATTACCATAAGAGAATAATAAGCCAGGCCATATGTACATAGTGCATGAATCCAGCATTCTCTGCCTGTTCTTTTCTTGAAATGCCAAGAAAATGTTATACCTTTAACTAGGAACCATTCATTTAAAATTTCCTAGAACGTGCTGTATGCAGCAGAAGAAAATCATGCCACATGTATATTATAACCTATTTCATATCGTTTTGGTTTACTAAGATTTTCACATCAAATAACACAAAAATGGGTAAGTTGCATCTACCTTCAGTTCCTTCAGCCCTCCTCCTCTCCCTTCCCCAATCAGCAAACACACACTTGATTAAATTCATTTCTAAAGTCAAATGATACAGTAAGAGTTGACAAATATAGGAAGAAAATAGCGATGTTTACCCCAAAACATATTCACTTTCAGGATCTAAACATTAGTCATTCAGAACCCACTGAGCCCTTCTATCATTACAAGATTTCTTTTATCATTACAAGATTTCTTTGCTGTAAGAGTAAGACATTTGTAAGCCTTAAAAATCAAGCCCAAGAGTGTATAAATCAAATGTATATATGCTCCAAGACCCAAGGAACTGTTCCTTCTTTTAAATCATACTCTATTTCTGGTAGCTAAGATATACTTACTGGATAAGTTCCTTTTAATTGCACCCTAGAATTAGAAATAGACACTATAAGGTTTAAGACCACATATATGTTATGTACAATATGTATATTTCTGTCATTGCAATTAAACTGAACTCAGAGAAATGCAGTTGGGGAAAAATGAATTTTTTCTCAGAATTGCATTCAAGTTGGAAATTGTAGACACACACACATATAAATCAATTTTTCATTTTATTCAAAGATTACAGAGAGGAAAGAGAGTAAATAATAAGTCTTCCAAACCAGAAAAAAACCCTTACCTGGGTAGATTTGGTAAGTTAAAGCAAATATTGAATAGTCTATTAAAAAAATATTGAAATCTAGCAGTCAAGAAAGTAAATCCATGTTTAACTTATGTTTGATGTTTAAAAATTACAGACTGTATGAGGAGTACTCTCTGCTCTTATCAGATGGGGTCCGTAAGTTGCTTGTAGAAACAGTCATTAGTTTACAAATGCAAAATTTAAAGATACACGTGGAAAATGTTAAAAAGAAGGAAAACTTGAAGGTATCACCACTGAGTGGACTGTTCTCTTCAGGGAACCAGAGAATTCCATTCTTTCCCACCTGCCCTCCCTACCCCAATTTCTTTCACTTGCCTGCCATGGGGGCACCAACCTATCAATTAGGTGTCGATTGGGTGTCATTCCTTTAGCTCAAGGCACTGTGATTCTATAGGAATGACAATTTACCTGGCAGGAATAATCTGAGAAGGTCATTTTCAGATTTATAAGGCCCTAGGAGAAAATTATTTTGACAACAGAGGATTGATTCAAGTTTTGATTCAAAACTGCTGTGAAAGGTCTTCAGCATGTGATGCTTCCAGAAAAGCAGACCACTAGAAGTGTGGCCTCATAAGATGGGACATGGCTTGGCAGGGCCTCCTTAGGAGAATGACAGGGGCAGAGTTCAGGTTGGGGAAGTGGAAGTATAAGAAAGTTTTCAAAAGGGTATGACTATGAGTTTGGTGGTTGATAATCAAACACATTTTTTTCTACTTTCCTACTTTGGTGAAGGCTCAACATGGTGGCCACAGATGTTTTCTTCTCTCAACACCTCAGGACAAGATGTAGCACCTCTATAACAGACCTATAAGAAGGTTCTTTCCATCTTTCCTAAGGATTTATCAGAATTTTGTCTCATTTTGAACTCATTTACAATAGAGGAGCAGTTCCAGACTGAATAAGGATCCACTAGATGTTTTTTAGTGACTTGCATGTACATGCTATATAGAGATTATTATTAATACATTATTAGTAAAAACTTTTTAATAAATATTTTATTTTTTTAATAGACAAACACTTTAAATCAGTATGTTTAAGTTAACATGTTCATTTAAATTAATAAATATTTAAAACAAATATGATCATTTAAATCAGTTATGGTCATTATAGAAGTTTTGATGTGGGTTGGCTTTTGGAAAATAAGACTCTGTAGACAAAATAATGAGGGAACAAATTGTTTAAATGGAGTTAAAATGTTTTTCTAGGTTGGAGAGCCTCAGATTGTCAGATTTTTATTAATAAAGTCTGAAGAAAAAGATCAGGTGGAGGCGTTAGGTCCAAGTAGTCAATCACGAGGTTGACACTGAGGGACTAGGACCTACCTAGTATAGTGAGACCTGAAATTCAGGAGTTAGGGGACCCCAGAAGCTGTATTGAAGACCTTTTTGGTCTTTGTCTTACCCCTTTATTTATAATGTAATATTCATGAAACCAAGAAAGATACAAAGCTTCTTTGGTGTTCATTGGTATTCATCATTTCCCGGTGTATCAATTCATTTGATAGATGTTTATTGTTGAGAGGCACTAGACAAGAAGCCTCTGTAATATTTTATTAAATATTGCATATGAATGAACAATCATCAGTGAATAGGAAGCAAGACATGGCAGAAATATGCAAGAAAACTGTTGTTTAGAAATTAGAAAGAATAAAATCATATCAATTTAGAAAGGAACAGATGTTCAAACAATAAGCAGGAAACCATTAGCAACAGAAAAGAAAGTCCCTTTGTCCCATGATCCGGCATACAGATCTTTGATGGCCTTGCTGTCGAAACAAGACAACTCTAGAACAAGGTTAAGGTGATGTCGACCACATAAAGCACATTCAGGAAAAAAGCCTATTGAATCCTGAAACCTTCTCCTCCCCAAGTGACCACATTTTCTTCCTTTCAAGGTCTTTATAGGTAGACTGTGAATAGACTTCCTGCATTTTGCCTTAGTTAATTCACTCTTTTTCTTTTTTTTAAAAAAAGGAGTAACTTGTCATAATCTGAGCTGTGACCCCACTGCTGGATTGGAATCAGCCACATAGTCCCTGTAGGTGTTATCTTTGATCATCAACTATGTGGCTTAAACAGAGAACCACAGCTTGTCAACTGGTGCAGAGTATTTGTCTCAAGTAGTAATTGACTGATCAAATTGGCATAGGCCTACTTTCTGACAGCATTGTTTCAATTCCATTTCCTCTCTCAAGGGACTGACTGGGCAGGTCAGGGTCATTTCAAACATAGCAAAGTCCCTTCTTGTTGCCTCAAATTTATCACACTCTCAACCTGAGGAAAATGACAGATTTACTTTGAACAATGCAAACTAATACTGATTTGCCTTCAGTGATGAAATATATATGTGACAGCCTAGAAAGATTGATTGAAAGTATGTCTCTTCCTCCCAAGATAGAAATTATGATTGTGTATGACTATATATCAGTACACTGAACAATTTGAGTTATGGTCCAGGGAGTTACATTAAATTTAGGCTTAAAAACAATGTGGTTTACAAATTCTTTCCTTACTTGCCTTACAGTTTTCTTATTCTTTATTATCACCTTGCTATAAATTTCTATGGTGATTTCTGGACAATCTCCAGCCCTTGTACACACACACACACACACACACCACATTTTTTACGTTTAGCACTAGGAGTTGGGGTACCTATGTATTGGTTTAATTTGTTATGGAGAAGTGCTCTGATGATCCTAAAACATGCTCTTGACACATATAAGACCAGAGACTTTCAGCCACTAAACCTAATTCATCTGCCTCGTTCATACTGGGTTATCATAGATTTAACAAGAAGCCAACCTGGCCACCTTGCCTAGGCAAGAATTATCTCTATACATGTTTAAGGTAAAAATGTTGAGGATTCTTACCGGGCTGCGCCTCTGTGATCAGCAAAAAGGAAGAGAGAACAGACACCTAGTCAGAGAATGATGGATCAGTCAACAGGCTTGGGTAATAGAAGATTTCATAAACAGCTAACTAAACACACACTCCAGGTAATCAGGCCACAGGAAGACAGACAGTCATTGTGTTTGTGGCTTATTTAAACCATAATGAGGTTTTGGAGAACCTTAAGGAGAATCTATCCATTGCATAATATAGCTTTGCTAATGGGGATGTACTGGTTTCAGTTATGTGTACATACAGACAAAGCAGAAACATACAAGAAAACTTTACTGATAGATTTAAATGTCTTGTCATACAGAGTTTTTCTTCATATTGTTTGAGGAGGGGAGTTTTGAGACTGGGTAGCACAGAGAAAACTGTTTCCCCACACAAAAGGGTGTTAGCAAACATCATAGACATGATGTATTTCCCACATAATTCAGGCTTTAATCGGAGCCTCCAAAAATCAGAGAGCAGGATTAGAAACACCTCTTCTTTGCCTGGCTCTTCTCTTCAGTGTTCTGTGGAATTAGTGTGGATGAGGACTTTTTTAAAGTATATGTTCTTGGCCTGGTGTGATTTGGGCAGCCTCACCCAATGGGTAGAATGTAGTGGGAAGATGAGGAGCTCCTGACAAGCACAGGTGTGATGATGAAAATTGTCTAGCACCAATAAAACATTGGTGGACCAGATGATGCCTGGAAAAACACAACATGCTGACCTACGACTTTTTTCTTTCACTCCTCAAACTTTGATCATGGCTGCTATCAATTTACCCCAACAATCTCTGGTTGCTCTCCCTCTTTAGGATTTTTCTGTAGTAACAAGAGTGACTATGATGTGAGTAGGGAAAGAGCTGTTGCTCAGTTTCATTTTCAGGATATGGGCTAGCCCGTGAATTCACCAGAGGCTACCTGGGACCCAGTACTGGCCAAATTCCAAAATCCAAAGAAGAAGCACAAACACAAAAGTATCTAGAAAGTTGCTTAAATGAAAAAGATGATTCTACTCTCCATAACATAGACAAGAAATAAAAACCTATAGTCTTTTATACCTACTCCAGTTGATTTTACTTGTAATATTTTAGATTTTATTATTTGCCATATTTTTCCAGTTCTGTTCCATACTGATCCCATCTTTCTTATAAATCTGTCTATATGCATGGATGCAATTTAAATGAAATTAGAAAAAAGGACACATTAATATGTATTTCTGGGCTTACATTCTTTTACTGATGAATTCATACTGTGTTTTGAGAGAAATCCAAGCACTCTTTTATGTATTTAGACTTTATAATTCTTTAATGACCAGGTTAAAGTTCTTCACTAAAGAAGATGTGGGCATTTATGATTTTGCTTTAATTTCATGTCAAACATTTCCTTCTTAAAAGCAGCATAAAATACAGCAAAGAGGGGATTAAAAGTGACACAATTTCCCCCAAGATGATTATGAGAAATAATGCAAAATAAAATGTGTATTGCAACCATATAGAGGCAGAACCTTAAATTCATAAACTTTTTTAAGATTATAGAGAACAACACTGTTCAAAATAATTTCAATTATATAAACTCACCCAAATTAAGTCCAGTGAATTAAAAACCTATATATTTTAATCATTAGTTCCTGTTTGTATTTTGTCTAGTAAAAGATAACATGAAAAAAAAGGAACATCAAGGAACATCTGTTGAAATTCATGTAGTCACAGGCTTATTAACCAAAAGCCAGAAGACCCAGCTAAAAGCTATGGAAAGGTCAGACCCAGAAAACCTCAAGGTCCACAATTAAAAGTGATCTGAAACCTGCAAAATAAAAGGAATTCCAGAAGTCAAATTGAAGGGCTTTCTATACACTAATTATCACCATTAAGGAGCATAAGGCAGTTGTAGGTTCTGCTGAACACGGACAGCAAAATCATTATCCACTAGGAGGGGAGAGCCTTTCCTTTTAAAAGCTTTATTTTACGCTTTCTCCTGTCATTTCCCAGGAACTTTGAGGTCTTTACCATTCTATCTTTGTTCTACCAATGTATAGAATTTGCTTCAAAGGCGGAAGGAAACATTCAGTATCTGATCTTGATATATTCTGTAAGCTGAACACTCTCCATGTTAAATCACAAACTCAAAAGCTTGCAGGGCAAGGAGCAGGGGTGCTGTGCACGAGAGAATGAGAGTTTCACAAAGCTTTGGTGAAATGGCCACAACTCAGGGGCACCATGCTTGCAGCACAAAAATATGGGCCTAATGCTGCCAGATCTTCAGAGCTGTCAGAGAAGACGCATATCTTGATTTTTTTTTAACTTCAAAGATTCTGGTTTTTAAATGGCATTAAAATTGTTTTTAACTGCACGACCAAACAAAACATCTATTCAGTTGTTCAGAATCTGCAGGTGGCCAATTTGTCTCTGATTGCAGACATTTGTATCACGCATAATAAGCTCTCAGAAAGTTTTTTTTAATCTACTGTTATTATTATTTCACCTGATTACTCAAACAGGGACTTTGCAATTGGTCTATTTGTTTTCTGAACAAATTTCTTGTGTTCCTAATTAAACATTAATTGCTCAATTCCTTGATTTCTCTTGACCTTCTGATGCATTCGGAGAAGGTATTGAAAAACATTTTATTTTCCCCTCTACTTTTATTTTGATGTTCAACTTAGAGATAATTCTTAGTTTG
Organism: Hyperoodon ampullatus; assembly: GCF_949752795.1. Taxonomy (NCBI): domain Eukaryota; kingdom Metazoa; phylum Chordata; class Mammalia; order Artiodactyla; family Ziphiidae; genus Hyperoodon; species Hyperoodon ampullatus. The sequence goes on along the minus strand of NC_136915.1, from coordinate 58,373,242 downwards.
TATTTTGAGGCTATTTTCAAAGTGGGTATACATTACTAGGTTATGATTTGGTCACTAGAATGAAGATCTTTGGTCAGAACATTTTGCATTTCTAAAATTTATATACTTGGCTATATGAATATGCCTTCCTAAAAGAAAATACTTCAGTAAATGTCCTCACAGCACCCACAGTGTCCTTACCCCACACCAGCTTTGTTTTGTTATTTTTCTGCACAAAAGGATTAATTTAAATTCAGCTAAGTAGGCTAACTTAGTCTTTGCCAATGCGGGTAAGTGTTTTAAGATATTTATAAAAAGAAGTAACCAAACACAATCTGCCCGGTTTGTCAAAATCACTAAATAACCAACCTCAGGTTTTGAAGCTTTACAACATCCTCATTTGCTAAAATTCAGTGCTATAGGGAAACAGAGGAAAATACGTGTAAAGCCACAAAGCACCAAACAAATATTATTTTTATACAGTCTAGTCATAGCAAATTTAGTCATTCATGGTAGTGAATTTTCTAGGAAAGAATTAGAATATATGATGATTATGTTTATTATTATGGTCCTAACCAGTTTCTTGTTTGCTTTCAAATGCTTCAGGGTGAAGATAATCTCTCTGGCAAGCACCTATTTTATGTCCCCACCCCCTCCAACTGTTGTGTTTGTCTATATTTAAATTTGTTCCCATATCTATTACAAGTCAGATAACTGTGAATGCCTGCCAGATCCAATAGGACTTGGTAGAGATGATCTTCTGAAATTCCATTTAGGAAGAGACACAAAGAGCCTATTACTAACCAAGATATCACTAAAAGTTGACTGGTTTGAACATCAACAACATGGGCATTGCCAAAGAAAAACGAGGCAGGGGAGCAGGAGAAGGACTCATCCTTAGAGGCACAGCTAACAATGCAAAGGAGTACTTGTAGTTGAAATTGCTGTAAGAACAACAGGAGGAAAACCAATGAGGAACAAAGAGTTTTTAAAGCACCACGGATAAATTTCAGACCACTTAGTCCTGTCAATATTTGAAGTGGCCAAATCTGGATAATTCAGAGAAAGATTTAGGGTCAAAGAGAATAAATGTAATTGGCAAAATACTGTTGACTGAAAAAACAATGCACAATGCGAGAGCTGTGAGTTAAGTTTTATTTGGGGCAAAGTGAGGACTATAGCTCAGGAGACAGCATTTCAGATAGCTCTGAGAAACTGCTCCAAAGAGGTAGTGGGACAGGTCAGTATACATGTGATTTTGGTGAAGGGGGAGTTCATGCAGTCAAGCACATATTTTTTGCAGAAGGTTGCTGCTAGTCATGAGGAGCAGCCATCACCATGAAGGATTTTAGTGCTTTTCTAGATACAAAGCGATGCAACAATTGGGCTCATAAAATCTTCTCCTGAAAATATCTAACCATCTGAAGTTCTGTCATTTTTTCCCAGAGCACAGATTGCCTCATTCCTGATCTCTACCCTGAACTCCTTTCAGGGAGTGTTGAAGGTCAGCAGCTGCAGTGGCTCATAATTTAATCCTTGTAGAGGTAGATGGAAAGCACCAATTTATAGTTGGCAATACAAAGAAAGGTTGCTGAAGTGCACCAACGATATATATGTCACATAGCATGTGACACAGAGTTGACTTGCAGTTACACAGAAGTGGGCCATTCAACTTAGTAATAATAATAATTATAATCGTACTAATTTTATTTTTGGAAGCAATGTCATTGGGTCCATATTTTGACAAATTGTAATATTTTGATTCTGTCTTTTGTTCTTCCTGTGTCTTCTGTTCTTCCTTCCTCAAAAAATCACATGAAATTGCTACCAGTACATTTCCTGCATGTGGTACAGAGACTGCCAGGCTTGGGTCAATGGGCAGGATGGGAGGTTTAGCAATAATTACAGCATCCACTTAGGTGAGGTCAACAGACAACCAACTACTTCTCGGTGTGTGTTAACATGGAAACACAATATTTTCATATTTTCGACTGGAGAGGTCACGTGTGTCAGCCATGCATCAGCATCCTGGGAACATGTTCCCATAAATTAGGCAGCTGAGACAAGAACAGTGCATTTTTTTTTTTTTAAAGTAGATCTGTTTCATTGCTGCTCTTAAAAAAAAAAAAGATGTAGGTACATACTAACAGATCTGTACTGCCACTGAAAATCACCTTGGTGTTTAAAAGGACAATGTAAGAGGTGCTTTTCACTTTATAAAGATCTTCCTTTTCTGTCTCTGACAACTCCAGAAGGGGATAATTTTTCTGATTAATTGAAAAAAAAAAGAAGAAAACAAGACAACTTCCCTTTCCTAGGCCAGCTTCACAAGCATCACTCAGGATGCTATCATGTTGTACATTCAAAAAACATTTAACAAAAAAAGTTTGCGTAGCTCATGGTAAATATATGTAGCTTGACTAACCCAAGTGGAAGCTGCAATAAATGAAACTTAATACTAAAATATTTGAACATATGCCTGTGATTGAGGCAGAGGTGAATCTTTACAGAATTACCATGGCCCTTAATAACAGGTTTGGAAAATCACTTAGCAACCAGCTTCCTTTTATCCCCATGGGGCATAATTAGACGGTGTCCTGGTTCACAAAAGTTTGTTTTTAAAATTCAGAATCTTGTTTAGGTGTTAAACACAGTCAGTCATTAGATATGCAGGTGATGAAAATGAACAGAATATACAACGTTTGGCCAAGATGTAGAAAGCATTTGTTGTTTCTTACCGGACTTTTCCTCTAAAAGCGTGGGCATGAGGAGGAAAAATAAAAAGAAAATGAAAGAGATGAAATGTATATTCAAGAAGATACCACTCAAGGCTCAGAATAACCTTACTTAAAGCAGCTCCCTAAGGCATGGCTTTTATAAATGCTTCCTGTGGATGTCTGATATTGTCATACCCAGGCTGCCGGCTTTATACCACCCCAAAATATGCCGCTTGGCCATACTGATTGTTTTGAGCTGTAGGCACTTGAAAACAGCAAAATCAGGAGAGGCTTTCTATGAACAACCCTAATCTGCCTAAAGATAAATCTTCCAATTGTCATAAGGGTTTCACCAACCAGGAAGGACTGACTCATCATAGGAGTGGAGACCAGAAATCGACACCATATCCAGACAAACTCTGTCACAAACTATCATATTTCCTATCTATGCTTCCAAGGGTCCATTCATCTTCCCTAAATTACTCTCCCTTAAAAAGGCTCCATCCCTCTCCCTTTTCCCTGTTAAGACGGTATTTGATCCTGAATTCTGAAGACACCTCTTTGAGTTACTCATTTTTTCCTGAGCGTTTGCCAGGTATACAAGAAATAGACATGTTAATAAACTTATGTTCGTTTTCCTCTTGTTAATTCTGTCTTTTTGCTGAAGAGTCCCAGCTGAAAACCTAAGACGGATTGAGGTAGTTTTGCCTCCTGTCCAAGTTCAAGCGATAGAGGACATAGTTGTGGCCTCCATTTGAACACATTCTAAGCTTTCTTTTGAATGGTTTACTTTTATCAAATAGATTTGTACTTTCAAAATAGAGACTTATGCTTCGTAATATTGAAAGGAGTGGGAAAATTCCATGAATGCATTGCAGCCAAGCATGAAACTAAAATGTGAGATTTTTCCCAAAATTCTAATCTTGTCAGGGAACCTGGTACCTAGTATCTTCTCCCAAGATACTCTGGCTAGAACCATCAGTTTTTCCATCCCATCCTTCATTTGTCCCCACCCTGCATTGGGCAATGACAAATTATTTTCCTGGTGAGTGGTCCCTGGTCCCTGGGAATGCTCTTTTCTTTCCTCCACAACTGTCTTAATGAGGGCTTCATTTCTTGCTGACAGTAGTACTCCACCAACCTCCTCCATATTTCATCTCCTAAATCCATCCTTTGCAGCATCCCTAGAATTATTTTCCCAAAATAGTGAAGTCAATGTATTACTCTGCCCTGCAAAAACCTCCCTATTATTCAGAAAATAGAATGCAACCTCCATTCTGTAATTTAATGCCTTCGTGATGGGCTTCAGCTTACCTTCACTCCCTCGTCTTCCACTGTTGTCTGTATGAAACCTACACTTAGCTGCAGACTCTCCTTCTCGTCTCCTGAACGTGTAGTACACTCACACTTCCCTGCCTTCTGCTCAAGCTGCTTCTTCAGCCTTGATGCCTTTTCCCTCCCTCTCAATTACCATCTTACTTATTCTTCAAGGCCAGTAACATTTCCTCTATGAGGGCCTTCCCCAAGGGACTTTCCAATTAGAATAAATTGTTCCCTGGCATTTATTAGCCTCAGAGAAAACAGAGGTACATATGGGTAGTATATATTTTTGCAGTTCTTATTTTGTTCTGTATTATTTAGATGTCTCCATTCGATTATTAGCTCCCAGTAATGGTTATGAATGGCCTCTGTCTAGTCCCAAACAGAGTGCAAGTCACACAATAGGCACTCAAAGCATGTTTATGAATTGTATTTTTGTGGTCATTAAAACATTATACAAATGTTTGAAGCACAGTGTCTTTTAAAATATAGAAAGATGAATTGCTCTCTGAAATAAGGCTGAATTGTATATAATATATAGCCCAAGGGATATGGTTCCTTCACCAGCTCCTATAAATATTTCACTTAGCTCCTATTTAACTGTTGATTTCTCTGCTCATTAGTGACCTCAGGGGCTGATATATGTTACCAAGGCTCCAAGGAATAGGCACGCTTTGCACAAACATTTGTGTAGAGCTATGTGATCAGCTCTCAATGTTCTCCTATAGCAAAAAGAAAACTAGTGTTTCAGCATAACTGAGGATCCAGATAGAGCCCACATCCTAGGTGCTGCTTTCAGACCCAGACCCTTGCTAAGTAGCACAGAAAAATGAAAATTCTTAAGGTCCAGGTCCTCAATTTACAAGCAGAAAGAATTTTGGGGTTAAACTCAAATAGCTTCAAAGAAGTTGTCATGGAAGGAGGTGCAAAAGTTTTTATATATTCAAATTAGCTTAACCCCTTATTTTCTGCTTGCTTTTGCACAAGACATACTGTTCCTCAGTTCCATAGTTTGCAAAGTAGGGATGATTGCTATCTTATAGAACAGTTGTGAGGATTAAAAGATATGGATGATAGTGACAGATAACATTCACTGAGAATTTACTATTATTGTTTTACCTTATGAGGTTGGTGTCATTATTATTTCTAATTTACCAGTGAGGAAAAGGAAGCTCAGTTGCATTCCAAGGTCACGTGGTTACAAAGGATGAGAGTGGGACTAGATCCCAGCTTGTCTAACTCCAGAAAGCCTGGGCAGGAGTGGGCTCATGGCACAGCTCAATTCCCCTGGCCCTTATCAGCACTGGGATTTAGAAACAACAGAGCTAATAGCTTGCAGATCACAGAGCCTGGAAAATAATCTTGGATTTTTCCAATGGAAGGAGTTAAATAGGTCATGCCTGTCTATCATAGCAGGTCACAGGGAATGAACTTTTCAGAGAGTGAGCTTGTATTTTTAGGCATGGTGTCAGATCTTAGAATTAAACTCTGATTATATAGGTAAATTTCTCAGCCTCTTTCTAGAATTAAGTGCATTTTATTAAATTAGAATCAGAAGAATAAACATGAACACATGAGTGATAAGGGCCCTCCCCTCCTGCCCACTCCAGGCTAGATGATGATTAAACCATCTTTATCCAATATGTTGTTTTAATTGTTAGCAGCTATCAACACCTAGGCTATGGCCCTTTGGCTTAAGGGTTTCTTCAGAATGTTAAACAACCAAAGATAAAACAGGACAAGACAATTCTTCTTTGGGGAAAGCAAAGATATTTCTTGATTTAAAATGAACTAATAGCATCCGAGTGATTTTTAATTATGGAAAAGATAATAAAAGAAACAAAAAAGAGATGTATACCTCCAGGTACTCATGTTCACAGAAACAAAGTCAGTGAATTTTTGGATTGAACAATATATATACCTAAAATATAACCACTGTCTCTAAGTGCAGGGATGTTCCTGTCCTATGGCCTGAGATAATATAATTCTACAATTTGCAAGCCTTGTTGAAAGGTAGCTCATCCTTATGATCAAGGAAGCTTTCCAAGGAGCACACAGACCCCTGCCCTCTGTGGATGGAGTCTCTCTCTGGCTGCGTTATCCTAAATCACTTTCTAAATGCAAGTAGTTATTCAAGTTAGGGCTTGTTGAAGCCTTCATTCTGCATGAAGAGATAGAAATCTGAAGCATTTAAAACTGCATTCTCTTGGAGACCCAGACCAAAGCTAACTGAGGTGAATAGAGAAAATATACACCAGAGTTTCAATGATCCTTACATGGAGATTTTGTGCTCTAAATACACCCCTGTCCTCTGAACAAGGAACTGAGCTGCCATGGGAATTTTTGGCATCAAGTTTCATAGAGCGGGATCAAGACACAAAAAGCCAGATCTAATTTAGAAGCTTTTTAAGAGTCCACAATTGTTTAACCTTGAAAATAGGATAGCTATATTTTGAGTCTTTATATTTTAGCTAATGAGATTTTTTTATAGATATAACCACTTCCTATCAGTTACGTATGAATAGTCAGGTATTCACAAGGAGCAAAAGGATTATTTATTCATTTATTAAACCATTAACTGATATTTATTGGGTACCTAATAAAGACCAGACACTACTCTTGGTACCTTGGTGAACAAAACAATAGGACCAACAAACAAAAAACTTCAATGAGCTTTTTGGGGGGCAGGGGAGGAGATAGATAATAAATAATAAATATAATAAGTAAGCAAGGTATTTAGTATTTTAGAAGATGATATATGCAATTTTAAAAAGTAGAATAAATATAAGGGTTTGGGAATACCAGGGTAGAGAGTTTTGTGATTTTAAACAAGGTGGTCAGGAGAGGCCTCATTGAGAAGGTGACTTGAACAAGCACCGGAAGTTGAGAGGGAGGTGGCAGTGCCAGTATCTAGAGGAAGAGGGCACAGCCAGGGAGCCGGGAGGGGTGGAGTGAGAAGGAAGAGTGGCAGGTGTTAGTCTGGGGTCGTGGTGTCCCCACCGCGAGGGTCTTGAAGGCCAATGTGAAGATTGGCTTCGCTCTGCTCCAAATCAGGAGTTCTCAGTATGGACATTTAGTCACTCTTGGTTGCTGAGAAGAGGCATTGATGAAACAGATGAAACAAGACCAGCAAATGCCTGGATGTGACATATGTTGTTGTTTTTCATTACTCTTTGGAAGCTTCTTTTGATTTCTCATGTACCACGCTAAAAATAAAATAAAATAAAGATGGGTTTCATACAGGCTGGGAGGTAGAAAGAGAGTTTCAACTGGGCAAAACAGAATGAGACCAGTCTATCTTGCCTTCCCTCTGTGTCGGCCACTTCAGGACAAGTAGCTCAGACTGGCGTGCACAGCTCTGTACCACAGTTGTGCTGGTGGCTGATTTGAAACAGTAGTTCTTAAGGTACAGTTAGTGGCTGTCCTTTAGCTAATATAAGAGACAGAAGGAAACTTCACCTTCTTTTTGTTTAGAAACGAAATTTCCCCGTCTTTAGGAAACATTTTCTGACATAATTAATATGGGTGATTCGCACTCTTAAGATTTTTTTTCTAAAACAATTAAAAAGTACATTCATTGCTGTAGATTATTTCTGGCACTAAAAAAAAAATTCTCCTTTAAAGAACAAAGGGATAGATCATTTTTTCTTATACTGTTATACTTATTTTTATACTATTATTCATACATTTATAGAAACTCTTTAGTATAAAAATAAATATAACAGTGTAAAAAGATAATAAAGTATCTACCCTTTATTCTCAAGGTCATGAACCACTAAGTGACTGAAATCTGAGATGAGAAAACAGACATCTCATTAGGATGTATGGGATTAGGGGAAGAGAATTATGACAAAAAACTGGCAGCCACAGAAAAAGACACATTAATAAGCTTTAGAAAAGAATCTACAGATAACTCCTATAAGAGAAGAACAGTTATTGTTCATACTGATCATCCATCTGATAATGAAGAAAAACTTTGTTGAATTGAAGGGGAAAAGATAAAAAATCTTCTGTCTTTATAAAATAATGTGAGGGATATAAGTTGCCTTATATCCCAGTGAAACAGCAAGTTCCATATATTTCCCACAGTGAAGAGCATCCTCCTGTTCAATCAACCAACAAATTTTGTTTTGTTTTGTTTTTGGCTGCACTGTGTGGCTTGTGAGATCTTAGCTCCCCAACCAGGGATTGAACCGGGGCCCTGGCAGTGAAAGCACCTACTGGACTGCCAAGGAATTCCCAGCCAACAAGTATTTTCTAAGTACCTATTACATGCCATTCAATGCCCTAGACTCTAGAGGAAAGGCCCCATTAAGGCAGGAGTAAGAACCTATAACTTCTGGGTGCAGGATGAGTTGTCATTAACCCAACACTTGCTGAATTGTTCACAAGTATGTTTCTGTTACAAACTTATTTTCCAAAATGATTGCTTCTTTACAGGGCCCATTCTATCCCAAATACATCATTAGCTAATAAAAATGGTTTTAAATTCAACTCTACACCGGTAGGACTAACACAACCAAGGCAGAAGACCTTAAAGATAGAAAAATTAGCCTTTTTGATTATAATTAGCATTGTAATTAAAAGATTAAAAGCATATAATTCAAGAATTTGCTACCTCTGGTTGAGGACATCCTAACATTTTTATGTGTGTCAATATTGTGAGTCTATTGTTTCACTCAATTAGATTTTAAGTTGGTAACAGAAATTGAGGGTTAAGGTCTCTGACCCTGGTGTTCATGTTTTTGGAACCCCCAATCAGATTAGGTTGTCTGAGATAGAAGAACACAATGAAAGAATCTGCAGTTATGCAAGGAAACTCTAACTCTTACATCTCACAAAGGGAAGCAAAATACCAGGTACTCAGAGGGTACAACCAATATTAGTTGAAGAAATAATAACAGAGGCAATCCAGATTGAATTAATATTCTGCTCATTTTCAAGGAGATCAAAACATACAACAGCTCAGGGATTTCTTCTTACCATCCTAGGCTGGGCATAATGGTTTGGAAAAATGATATTTTAATTTTAAATGTCAGGGAATGGAAGCAACAGAGAATTCCCTAAGCAAAAATAGTTAGTAATGAAGGAAAGAACGTACACATATCAGATATGAAACAAATTCTTCTGCGAATAAGTCTCATGGCTTACTATAATGCATGAAAGAGAAGAATATATTTTGAAAAAGGAAGATCCCACCCATCTCCCCATCTATCCTCCATAAGGCCTGGAAAAAAAGAGATACATCTCATGTGCCAACTCCAGATGATTTTGGCCAGGCTGCTTGCAGCTCTGTCTAGAGGGGGCTTCTCAGACTACATCTGGGATGTGGGATCTAGTCGTAATGTCTGCTGAGGGTTTGGAAGGGGAGTGGCAGTTTATATGCTTCATGCTTGACATCCCTGATCTAATCCCAACTCAAATCATGTTTGATGTGTTGAACCCAAGCTGAGCCTCTCCCCTCCAACTTGTTGCACTGGAGGTCTGGGCTGAGCACTTAGCATCAGAATGCATGCAATCTTTACCCTCCCCTTGCACTGTGCAGAGTTTCTACCAGGAGCGAATGCCAGTGTGCAGGAGACTGGAGCTCTCCTTCCCCATCGATGACTCTTTGTTTTTACTGAACTCAATGGGGTGCTGAACCTTCTGCCCAAGTGAGGACAGGAAAGGGGGTGGTGTTACCAAGCAGCAGCAAATTCAGGGATTTTGCTCGCTGGAAGGATAATTTGGGGGTGGGGGGCCACCTGGAATAGGCAAACAGCACCAGACTGACCTCAATTAAAAGCTATCACCCCTCTCCAGATTTTTTGATTAAATAACTCCGTTATGGATGGCAAATCTCCAGGAACAAGATTAAACTAATTGCCCCTTCATAACTCCATGTCAAATTCTTTGTATCACTGAATTTTGCAGGGGAAAGAGAGGAGGCACTAGCACATATGCCAGGCTAGGTCAACTCCTACTCTCTCATCATTTCTATCAGCCCTCTTCTTGACTTTGCTCAAGTCCTCCCTCGCTATTTTTATTCTTTCTTCCTCCCACAAGTCTCTGAACTTAAGGAAGAGAGAAATGGAGCTGAAAAAGGAACCGATACTTATAGAGCCCCTTCCTAGGTGATAGGCACTAAAGTGGGCATTTTGCAACATTATCTCATGTTATCTTTACATCAGTCCTGAGAAGGTAGGTATTACTGTTCCCATTTTACAGACTTGGGAACTGGGATGCTGAGTTAAGGAGCTTGCTCATGGACACAGAGATAATAAGATACAGACTCAAAAGCCTGTGTTCTCTCTACTTAACCAATGGGCTTCAAGGAAGTGCTCTCTTTCTTGGTCTCCTTGCTATATCATCAACCTGCCCCTAAAACAGAACACTTCCCACAGAGATTCTTGGGCCAGAATATGCACAGCAGACTATTAAAGTTGAGAGGAATTTAAAAATAATTGAATCACAGACCCTGATTCAATGTAGATGAGAAAATATACTGTGATTTTAACTTGGCAGAAAGGAGGCAGATGCTGGAGTTCAAGTCCTGGCCCTTGAAACTTCAGCTGCCTCTTGATCTTTCGGAGTTGGTGTCTTCCGTAAAATAAGGTGAGCACCACCTCCCTGCCTACTTAACAGTGTAGCTTGCTCATCACATCTTTCTGATCATGACAGCTTTTGTAAAACATGAACCATTATTATAATGAACCATCCATATAAAAAATGCTTGCTGATTGATTGATTAGGGGAACTGAAATATATGAGTCATATAAAAACAAGGTGTCTTTCTTTAACATTTAAAACAAAGGTGACACAGCAGCAATTAATCAGCTCAGCCTTGCTCTCTTGTCACGTGGAACACAGGAGACAGTGTATGTAGAGTGACATGGGCTCTTTAGGCACCATTATAGTGATAGCCTTCAAAGGGTTTGTGAGTAATCAGAAATTATTTGTAAAATGTTTTGTATGAGTTAATGAAATTTTAAGTTTTTTCTCTGGAAAGAGAAACAGTAGCTTTCATCAAAAGTAGTATAATAAGGTGGGTAAGAGTTTTGAATTGGAAACCAGAACTTCTGAGTTTAAATCTCAGCAACTTCACTTACTAGGTGTGACATCTTGGGTGAGTTAATTAATTCTTCTATGCCTCAGTTTTCTCATCTGTAAAATGAGGGTAATAATAGTACCTATCTCATAGGATGGTTTTGAGGATAAATGAATTAACATATGTGAAGCAACTGAAACACAATCAGTAAGCAAATTTTCATAGCTGCCAGCCAGCAACACCATCGCCATCGTAAGTTCTCTAAGTGGTCTCTGACCTTAAGGATGCTTATGAGTAGTCACCATGAGACACACTCCATTGTTCTGAGTAAAAATAGCTATCATTTACTAAGCAACTCCGTTGGGCCTTACATAAATATACTTGCAAAGTACTAACTACTTTACATGCACTACTTCCTTAATTTTTATAAGGATCCTATGAGGCGAATAGTATTATTAAAATGATTTTACACTTGATTAAGCCTTGACTGGGGCTTAAAGGTTTAAGTAACTTACCCAGGATCATGTGGATAATGAGTGCAGAGCCAGAATGCAAACTTAGTTCTGACTTATCCCAGAGGAAAAATTTGTAATCAGTATAGAACTAAATGCTTCTAGTTAAGGACAACTTCTCAAGGTAAGTCACAGTGATCTTCGACTCACCAAAGAACAAAAGTAAAGGAATCAACGGCAGCTCATGACACAAGGAAAAGATGATATTGCACCAAGAATTAAAATATAGCATCTGTCTTTTCAATTCCAGGAAAGCTATGAGAGCCACAAGATTCAAAGTACCTAGTGAGCAAAGCACATCGCTGAAGATGTATCCCTGTGGGTTCTGGAAGAAACGGAGATGTCTACCTCTGAGATCCTGAGAGGGGTGAGGAAGTCAGGAGACTGTGAAATGGAGGCTAGAGGGGAAGCTGACCACATAGGCCCACATATTCAATCAGGACTGAGTGAAGACAGGCAGGTGTTTGGACCACAAGGGGAAGTTCAACCTCTGTGTGCTGCTTGTGACATCAGCTATACATTGTTTTCTGATAAGCTTGTAGTTAGTTAGCACGAAGGTTGGACAAAGTGTGTCCAATATTTCTGATGCTAGCTCTCAGTGCCTGCTACATAGAAGGTGCTTACCAAATATTTGGTGAATTGATTCGAAGAGGGCTGAAAAACGATGTCATTTCTCCATGAAATAAATTTGGTGGGGATGCACAATGTAGGATCCCATTGGGAATGCTAGCCTTCAGTACAGTCTCCTGAAGAAGCACCACACTTATTCAAGGGATTTTGTTAAAACAAAAGTAGGAATGCTAAAACAGGAATGCTTCTGGAATGAGCTTCAAAGCCAATCCACAGGCATCACAAAATAAGTTATTTTATTAACACATTTTCCCAGTTTGATACTCAGGGTAATTACTGGTCTTGGCTCTAAATGACTTTTGGTCATTTGGGTTTCCTGATTTACCACCATTAATGATATTCTTAAAAATATGCCCCAGGCTCTGCAGACAATTCTAACAATAATAATCAAATAATCCCTAAATGTAGCATCTGAGTGCTTTCTATATTAACTCATGCCACACTTACAATAGCCCTGTGAAGTAGGTATGGGAGTTATCTTCACCTACTAATGAAGAAACCATGACTCAGGTTTTGTAACTTGCACAAAGCAACCCCAGGTAAGAGGCAGAGCCCAGTTGTTTGAGTAATTGTGACATCATTGGAATAAGTGTCTATTTGTATCTCCCTCAAATTATCTTAAAGGGAATTAATGATATTCCATTGTGTCTTGAATTTTCATTTTGTTGTTTTTATAAGGGCATATTTCTTTATAGTCCAACCTTGCACCCGTTAATTTATTTAGCCCCTTTGAGAAATTTTTACTTTTTAAGGACAAAACCACTCGTGGAAGATGTAATAGAGGTTTGCTTCTACCCTGAATGTAAGGAGTGTGGCACCAAGGGAAGCAGATAGCAGAACTCTTTATCTCATATCTCTGCTTCTACCTTCTCCTTTAAAGGAAAGATCTTTACATTTTATTAGCAGAAAGAGATGGACTACCATGTAAGGTAGGTGTTCATTTATTCCCATTTTAGACATGAAGAAACTGAGACTCCAATAGGTTTAAGAAACTTGCCTAAGTTTGCAAGAGGTTGAGTTCAGGTCTATCAGATTCCAATATCTTTCCTGTAAGATAAGCTGGCACTGTATGCTAAGTCCTTCAGGGGTTAAGTACAAAGTTTCTATTTGTGTTTAAAGAAATATCAATCACAAATGTCCAGAATGGAAAAAATTGATTTAAAAGTAGTTCCTCTAAAAGGTGGAGATTTGGTTCAAAATTAAAGTCTAAGATAGTCAAGAGACTGCCCAAACTTCTTTAACTGAATTCAAGACTTGAGATACAGATACATTATAATCCAGGATATGAAAAGACAGAATGCTTTTAGGGCAGGGGACTAGAAATGGGGGAGCAAAGCCATGACTCTCGATAAAGGGTCAAGAGTTAGATTTAAAAAATATGTATATATAAATATAGATAAATACATACATATATACATACCTACATACATACTAGTGTGATGGTTAATCTTATGTGTCAACTTGATTGGCTATCAGGTACCCAGATTAAACATTATTTCTGAGTGTGTTGTGAGGGTGTTTCCACATAAGATTAGCATTTGAATTGGTGACCCTCCCCTATGTGCGTCAGCATTATCTAATCTATTGAGGGTCTGAATAGAAAAGAGGTGGACTAAGGAGGAATTCACCTCCTTTTCTGCCTCATTGTTTGTGCTGGGACACACCTTGTCATCTTCTGCCCTCAGACTGGAATTTGCACCATCAAGTCTTCTGGTTCTCAGGCTTGAGGCTCAGATTGAATTATTCCACCAGCTTTCCTGGGTCTCCAGTTTGTGGACAGCATGTTGTGGGACTTCTCAGCCTCCATAATCACGTGAAGCCAATTTCTTATAATAAATCTATCATCTATCATCTCTCTCTCTCTCTCTCATCTATCTATATACATATATACATACATCCTGTTAGTTCTGTTTCTCTGGAGAACCCTGAACAATACAACCAGTAATAAAGAAACAAACAACTGCAAAGTACTATGTACACATCAGGTACTGTTACTAGGATATTCTGTGTGCTTTCTTCATTCACTCATTTATTGAATAACTATATGTATGCCCAATGTGTGACATGTACTGTGCAAAGCACAGGGAACAAAAAGTCAAAAAAGATTTGATCCTTCCAGAGACCAACCATAATCTACAGAAAAATTCCATAGGGACCATTATTACCCTCACTTTACAGAAAAGGAAATAGAAGCTCAGAAGAATTATGGGGCTTATCTAAGGTTACATAGGTAGAACATGGCAGACTTGGGTATTATTATACGGCTACCTCCTATTAACCCAAGATTCTAGAAGAAATTATTTATACACATGGTCAGAAAGCACTTGGAAAAGAATGTGGTAACAAGAGGTGCCAAAATATGCCATGTAGATTTGTCTTCAGAAGGGTTTCTCCCACAGCTCTTAGGAGTGCTATTGGCAGAGAGCCTTCAACTGTCAACACTTCAGGATCTGACTCAGCTGCAGAGAGCCACCTTGGCGAAGATCATGCCCCTTCCTTAGCCTGCCCATATTGGAGCACTAGCAGTATAAAGGTTATCGATCTCAGCTAAACCCAGGACAACCTGGAAGGGTCATTCTAGATCACAAGTTCCCCATGTGATTAACTTAGGCTGTTGTTGGATGTGCAAAACAGCTTAACTTCTCCCTCTGCCCACCCTACCCCACAGGTATTGAGCCCAACATCCTGCACACTAAACTTGGAGTTGGAGTCAGCATGCTACACGGAAAACCTGTTGAGGAAAGGAGGGACTCTGTCCTTTTTCATCCTCCAAAGAGCACAACTATAACATGAACAAAAGTTACACAGAGACAGCATTTGGGTTTAATAAATTTCTTTCAACAATGAAACAGCCTTCCTCAAAAAGCAGTGAACTTTATAAGATAGAAGGAGCACTATTACTGTTGGAGGCATCTCTATCAACCAAATAAGTTGGTATTTTACTTAAATTTGTTTCTTTTCATCCTTCTGCTGGCTAGCACATAGCATAACATAACTGGTATTTAGAAATTAGTGATTAGAATTCTCTAAAAGGAAACTTCCTAGTTTCAATAGGTTCTGGGAATAATTTTAAGATAGATGGGGGGGAAATCCCATTTTCCAATAACTCCCCAAATTTATCTGAGATTATTTAAGATATAGTGGCACAGAAACTGTGTCAATATCTACCAATATCCATTCACTCCTTTATCTTTTAGTAACAGAACCCTGAATTTTAGCTGGTTATATGCATATCCAGCCAAAGACTATATTTCCCAGACTCCCTTCCAGCTAATATGGCCATATGACTAAATTATGGCCAGTGGGATCTGGGGGGCAGTGATGGGTACAACTTCTGAATTAAACACTTAAAAGAAACCACTTGCCTTTTATTTTCTCTTTCCTCCATCCCAAGGCTGGAACATGGAGGTGTTTCCTGGTGGTAAGGCACCAGCATCCTTGAAAAGGTAGAGCAATAATACAGAAAGTTCCTGGGTTCTTGAATGACCCCTGGAGCAAGACTCTATTACCCATCTGGACTGCCTACTAGCTTTGACTCTTTTGTGGGATAGAAATAAACCATCCATTATTTTAAAGCCATGACTATTTTAGTTTCTGTTAAAGCAGCTCTACCAATATTCTAACTCATACAGGTCCCAAATCAACAACTAAAACCTGGGTGATTTTCCTTCTTTACCATATCAGCATGATATCTTACTAGGAGACCACAACATGATAAGAATAGAAATTAACATCTTTTGCCTGTGAGTTGACCTCTGCATCCTCCTGTCTTCTTTTATGGTGCTTGGCCTTGTCCTGGTCCATACTATACTTGATTTCTATATAAAAATCAAGGGCCCAGGTGAGATCTGGACTGGAATTATGTTTATTTGTCTGTAGAGTAGGATTTTTGCCAGTAGTTAAAACCCTGATTTTCTATGTTGCTGAAGCTTTGTTTTGGGGAGGAGTAATTTTCAGATAGGTTTGTTTATACTATATATACACATAGATATATATGACACATTCATCCATCCATTCATTCATTTCATTCATTTATTGAGTCATTTGACCATGATGTGTATACAGGAAACCTATCCAAATAAAATGAAAATCAATTCATGATAAGAGATATCAAATGGGTTACAATTCATTAATACATATTCACAGATAGATGAAAAGAACAAGTGAAATACAACTTTATCTTAAAATTCTTCAAAAGAAATAGAAATCAGAAATTCAACATAAGACATTGTTATGAATAGCTTACCATTTGGAATTTTCTTTATTTCTAGTAGTGTAACAATTGATAAGCTTTTATAGCCTAAGAACCATAGCCTAAATGAAATATTCTGATATATCATTAACTGGTATAGGTCTTATTTCTCTTTTTGTACCTGAATTAAGTGTAGCTGTGTGAACGTCTGATTGCTTGGCTGGAAACATCTAGAGCTGTGCAAAGCATTCCTCATTTTAATCATGGCACTAACTGGATTTCAGAAGGTTATTTCTATTCATCCAGTTCTGGAGATAAAGTTCTACTTATGTCATTTGTGAAATATACCTATATTTGGCTATGGGTTATCTAGAAGAGGGCATGGATTCTAAAGCCAAGAATATGTTTTCAGTCCAATCTCTCTTTACACTTATGTTTATCCAGAAACGTGCCTACCTTTCCCTAAAGCAACAATCACAGCTCATTTTCTTACAGTAAATGTCAAATATCACAACTCTTTGGGAATCATAGTAATGAGAGAGCCAGGTTCTCACATTAGAGGAAACCAGCTGGGAGTGTGGAGGCAGTAGTGGGGGGGGGCATCCCTTGGTTTGTGGGGCTGCAGGTCTGCAGGAATTGCCTAACCCTGGGATTACTTCTCTGGGTGTCTCCATCTAGTTTTAACATTGTTTCCCCAACATCGTTTTGTCAGTCTCAGCCACGTCATGTCATGTCAATATATCACTTTAAAAACTGGTGTTGGGAAGAGCTCAGAGTGACAACCACTCTCCTTGCTGTACCCTCATTATCTGGTTGGAGGAATGACTTGGGTAGGCATATTCATTTTGATAGAAGGGACTTCCCCTTTCCAAGACTCAACTAGCTTTCAGCAAATATATCCCACATGTCTGGGATCATTCTAATAAGTTTTCTTTCACAGAAATTTGTTCACTGAACCCCATGAACTTGCCTTCTTACACTTATCCTGGTAACTTTCAAATGACCACTAAGTTTATTACACTCTATAGAGAAGTGGATATAAACTGGTTTCAGGCATTGAAATAAACTTTTACAATTGATAAAAAATGATTTAGTAAGTAAAAAATGATTTGAAAGACGTTAACTGAAAAGTGAAAGTGTGTACAGTTAAAATGCCCCTATTACTAGAAATCACCTGTATTGTAGACCAACATGTGAATTTAAAATCTGAACCCTCCATGGCAGAAGGGAAAGAAAACTAATACATGTTATGCCTCCCTTTTCAAGAAAACATCCTAAGATGGCAAGTGAGTATATGATTAAAAATGACCTGAAATATCATTTGCTGTGGTTGACTACTATTAGCAATCATGTTAGTTGACTCTAACCGTAGTGGTAAAGGCCATTATAAGCACTAAGCATGAAAGCAGGCATCTTTATAGACTTTATTCATCCCAGGCAGGCAAACATTTATTCCCAAAGGATGGGTGATTACAACTCCTTTAGAAAGGTTAGTCGAGATATTCCAGAAGCATCTCAAAAATGGTTCAGCATTTATTAATTATCTCGTTCATGGGAAATGCTGCAGGGAGAGCACATTTCTCTAAAGAAGATGCCAAGAAGCCAAGAACATATTAGCTCCTAGTATGAGAGCCTTCAACTGCTCTTCACAGCTATTTTTAGAAAACAATTGCAGCATTTATCAAGTACTACAGAGAAAACACTGTAAATGTTGGAACTCAGAATGCAGCAATTAGAGAAATTTAGTAGATGAGAATTGGAGAAGGAAGTACAACTTGTAGAAAAATACGAATTTGATTAATATAAATAAGGCACACCTGTATCTGAGGTGCCTAAATGATGAGATTATTTAAGACAATTTGATAATAAAATATAATGAAGCTTATGAGTTTTAATATCTTTTTAGACTATGATCTATGATGTTAGATTAATATTTCTTTTTGAAGCATTAACAATGAAAAGGGTTTTTATTTTCCTAAAAAAAAAGCAATTTTCTTGGTTTTCTTTCCATGAGTTTTTATGTGTTATATCATAAAAGACGACATTAAGATGTGTTTTTTAAAATCGCTGTTAGTAAATTTGTAAACTTCATATTGTTTTTAATTGTTTCAGGAGTAAGTCTGGATAATCTTTATGTTATTTTTTCCTTCTTTGAAAAATGCTTGCAGGAAGACGTCAAAAAGAAATGTGATCTCATGCACTTTTACCATTTTGAAAAGCACAGAAACTGCAATATAAAATGAGCATAACTTTCCATGGCTAGAATGAGCTGTTTCAGATTTATAGACTTCATAAAATGGTGACCATATGCAGCCTTCCGTTTAAGAAGTTTCTGATATACTTAACATGTATGGGCAGAGCACAGCTCTCTGTCCAACCTCACCAAAGCTTGAAATTAAATCCACTCACCACTGGTGATGGGGAAAGTGCAATGTTGCCTATTGATGCCTTCAGTTCATCTACAGTTGCAGCGTTCTTAAGAATGTCTTTAGCTTGCAATGGCTTAATCTTGATATTAAACTTCTTGTGTGATTCTTCTTCCTCTTCCGATTCGCTTGAAGAATAAAAGTGCTTTCCTTTGGTAGGTAGAACACAGTTAAAGATACGTAACTCTTTTTTTCTACTGGAAGGCAATGATGAGTATAAGACATGAGTGACTGCACATAGAGGTAGCAGAAGTATCCTAAGATGGTAGAAAATCAAAGCAAAACAAACAAAAATCAAAGGGTAAATCAGGAAAGAGTTAGAATTTATTCACCTTTCCTTGGAGCAGGATTAAGGATGGTGAATTTCAAGGAGGAATTTACAAAGTTGGCCATTTGTGTCTCACTCAGCACACACAGTGACAAGCCCACGGAAACTTCCTCTTACTGTGGAGAAAGGAAGGTCACTCTACGGACGATTTGTGATGACTTTTAACTGCTTCAGAGTGTGACCTGATCTGACCAGAGATGGTTTGCAGGCAAAGCACAAGTCAGAGCTATTTTCCAGCCACCATTAGTGACGTTGTCATATCAGATTTCAGCAGACAAACCAGTACCCACAATTTGTACAACTGTTTTTCAGCACAACTTTTCTCTTTCTCCTCTCTCTCTCTCTTTTCTATGAATAGAGCAAGGCAAAATGCCTGCTTGTTAGTGATCAGGCTGTTCTCTGTGCCGTTTATTCATCTCTAATACGAGGGACAACAGGACTTGAGAAGCTTGGGTTTCGGCACCTTTTCAATACAAAATTTATCACCCTGCTGAGAGCAAATTAAAATTAAAATTAAAATATAAAGAAAGGATATAGCCGGGTTCCTCAGGTCTGATGCTGTAGCCTTCTTCATCCAGCTCCGGTGAGTTCTATAAAATACAAGTGCACATTAAGCAATTATTATCCTGACAATGATAAAGGAATTATTCATTTTCCTTCAAGAGTCTTCCAGTTAAGGATATAGACTTGTCTCTTGTTTTGGGGGTGAGTGCTGGGCCCTATATGTTTAGATATTTACTCACGGATATTTGGAGAGTCTTCCTATTGGGAAAATAAACTAGGAATCAACTGTCAATGAAAGAAAACATTCAAACAGAATTTATCATGCATTTCCTGTAAGCCAAAGACTATGCTGAGCAACATGGCAGGGATACAAAATGCAAATTATCTTTCGTCTGTATTCTGGTAAGCAAAAGTTAAAAAAAAATGCAAAACACAAAACATCAGTGATAGGAGTTTGGAAGGAGAGGAAATTTGTGAGGTTTGGAAGAATTAGGGAGTCTGTGTGTGCCTTTTGGGCCAGATGGAGAGGAGAGGGGAGTCAGTGGTGAGGAAGAGCCTGTACCGAGACACCAAGGCAGGAATGGACAGTATGATTCCCGTAGGGAAAGGAAGAGGCAATGGTGACAATGACAGGCCTGGAAAGGAAGCTGTATGGTGGGAGACCATGGAAAAGAAGACCATGGCTGGGGGCTGGGGGGCAACATGCTGGGGGAAGAGTCTGGACTTGATATGGCTACTGCAGCTTCTCAATTAAGGTAGGACACGCTGAAAGCAGAATCTTAAGGTGTTGGAAATATGCTTCAGGATATATTGGGGACAGAAGAAACTGGAGAAAGGAAAACTAATTTAACATGCTTGCATCAATTCAGGTGAGATGTGCTAAGTAAACGACCAAGTTGTTGGTGATGGGAAGGGATGAATCAAGGACATTTGGAAGGACAAATTGTTAGTTCTTAGTAACAGACTGGTCATAGGAGAAAAAGAAGATGGAAGGTTCAAGAAGACTCCAAGATTGCTATCCTCAAATTCTGGGAGTACTCCTGGCTGAACTCATTCTAACAGAAGGCAAGTAAGATTTTTAGGAAAAAGACAGGAAAGATAAAAGATAGTTTGCATGACTGGGATTAGAGTTATCATATTTTAGTTCCTATTATATGATAAGTACTGTGACCCACGCTTTATTTTACTGACACTTCATAACAATCATATGCAGAAAGAATTATCCCATTCACCAAGGAGGAAACTACGAGGAATTAGATGCCATTTCTCAAGGAAACGCACCCAGCAAATGGTAGACCTGGGCCTTGATCCCAGATATTTTGAGGCTCAACTCTATGCCTGAGAGAGGAAAAGGGTACAGAGTTCAAGGGCAGCCTCTTGAAGTTGAGGTCATAGGCCTGGAAGTAAAGAAGACAGAGCTGGAGAGAGAGATTTTGGAGTCACTGAAGGAAAAGACATACCATGACCATGGAGAGAGAAGAGGGCCTGAACGCCATGGAAAAGCTGCCATTTATTGGGCATTTATTGTCTCCCTCTGTCCTTTCAGTACTCAAAGCTACTTTTAAAATGCAAGTGTATTAAGGTTACTTTCCTGCTAAAAACCTGTCCCTGGCTTCTCACTGAACTTAGAATAGTAGTCAGCACCACTGTGTAGCCCACAAGGCCCTGCATGATTCTCACAAGGCCTTCTTCCCACTATTAACGTTTATGATTTGATTGCTGCAAGCTCTTTCCCACTTCAGGGTCCTCATAAATGTCCTTCTCTCTGCCTGGAAGTCTCCTCCCTCAAATCTGCAGTCAGTTAAACCCTACTTAAACTTTAGGGCTTTGACTGAAGGCCACATCCTTCTCTAGGCCTTCCCTGCCAAAAACACAATGATATAATCTATTAAGAATAAAACCTTTATTATTACTTAGAGAAAGTGGAGTCTAGTGTATAATTACAAACACAATTCCTGTGACCCGAGTATTTTTTAGGACCAAGCAAATTCGAGGGAAATTCTGCTTCATTTAAACACTTACATGTTGACAGGACAGCACTAGGGTTTAGAGTTTAGATGGGGTAGCAGAAGTACTTGATGAGTAATTTTGTATTTTAATTATCATGCTTCTTGTTTGCTTAGAGTATCCCATTCCTGTGTATTAAAGAATTCTACAAAACATAACAAAAATCTTTCTGGGTGAAAAAGTGTTAATTTTGAGAAAAGAAATCATCCTTCCTTAATATCTTTAGTAACTTCCTTTATAACATTATTTGTGAACAATTTGGATGTAGGATAACATAGGGGCTATCATAGATCTAGGGAATTAAACTGCTAAAAATATCAAAAGATCGCAATCCTCAGAAACAAATATAAGAGAGGACCAGGTAATGAGGTTGACAGAATGACATGTTTTGGACTGCATGGGTGGCATGAAGAATTTAACCTTTCTGAGCTTCAGTTTTCTTTTCTCTAAAATGCAGATAATGTAGTATTTACCTTCTAAGGTGGTAAGAATTCAGTAGCATATAATATTATAAATGGTGGTAGTTATAAAAATAAAATTCTTCTTATTAACAAATGTGCAAAAGCATTAACATCAAGCTTAATTCTTATGAAAGGGGAGGCTGGGCCAGATAGTCACCTAAGGTATAAGTACAAAGGCATTTTGTAGGGATTGTGAATTTGGGCACTTACTATGCAATAGAAGTGATTTTGCATGTGAATATGGTCTACACGCTTTCTATGATTAGAAATCTAAGAGCCACTGTGTCCATTCTGTTGTGGTTGGTGAAGTGTGTGGTGATGAGGTTAATTGCTTTCTGGGGGAATTATGAGGAGAGTTCAGGTCTCAGTTGGGATTCACCTTTGCTCCTTGAGAAGCAACAAGTGATTGTCATTTGGCCTGCAAAAAATCTGTACCATGAGGCTATAATAATTATCATGAGTTATGGTATGAAGGTTTGTATTCTCCCCAAACTTATATGTTGAAATCCAAACCCCAAGGTGATGGTATTAGGAGGTGGGGGCATTTGGAGGTGATTAGGTCACGGGGCAGGAGTCCTCATGGTTGGGGTTAGTGACCTTATAATAAAGACCCCAGTGAGGTTACAGCTAGAAGGTGCCTTCTATGAACCAGAAAGTGGGCACTCAACCAGACACCAAATCTGCTGGTACCATGATCTTGGACTTCCAGGCTCCAGAACTGTTAGAAATAAATATCTGTTGTTTATAAGCCATTCAATTTTTAGTATTTTTGTTAGAGCCGCCCGAATGGACTAGGACATTATGAAATCAAGGCCCAATACTCAAAGCTGCTTAGAAATATAACCAGGACTGAAACATCTGGAGTTAATATTTTAAAAAGCATTTTTTGAACACATATTACAGGCTAGGCAGGCTACTGAAATATTCTGCAAATAATTAGCTCAATGAATCCTCACAACAGTGCTATAAAATAACTACTGACTTCATTTTTGCTGGCCAGCAAATAACCAAAGCCACACATAGGTGATATATGGAGGGGCCAGGTCTTGAACCCAGGTCTAATAGACTCTAGTGCTCTTAACCGCTATACCATGCTAACTGTGCCGGCACTTCCTAATGAGATGTTTCACTTATTTCCATGTCCTATTTTAAATACAAGAATGCCTTGACTCGATTTCACATTCTGAAATATTTATAAAGACAAACAATCTTCTGATACTCACATATCTTTCCCAATCAATTTCCGCATAAAATCCATTTGGTGCCCCATTGCTTTTCTTCTGTAATAAATTTGAAAATACGTTTAGAAGAGAAACAATTGAATGAAAAAGAAAAAAGGAACAAAGAACACTTCACTCTTATCTGTATTTAGCAAGAGCTATCAAAATCCAACACTAGAAAGACAAATTAGAGCAGCCTATTAAGCAGCCACATTGGTGTAACTGAATGGTAAATTGAGCTGCTGTGACACTGCATAAAAGAATTTACACACTTATTTCACAAAAGACTGTAGGATACCTAAGCATAGAGATATTAACAACTAGCTGTTCAAATTTTATTCAATTACTAGAGAGTCAGCAGCACCTATGTTATAATTTAATCCTCTATACCTTAGGGGATATACCCAGACATATATACATATTTAAATGGAAATATTTTGATTTCTACATTACTTTCATATACAATTAGTTCCAACAGATCCAAAGAATATTCATCCAAGTCATTAACTAGTCTTCTTTTAACTTTTCTGACACTGACTCAACTTTTTCCTAACCACCCCCTTGACAGAATATAAAGGAAATCAGCTCCAAATTAGTTAACTCAGCCTGTAAGTATTAAAAATAGTGCTGATATTCTTTTCGAGTGGCTTTTCTTACCAAATTATTAATATAGAATTTGAGGATTAAGAGTGGATTTCTATCATCCATGCATCCTAAGCCTCCATGAGCACACATAATTACAAGTGACTGGGTATCACCACTGTTCTCTCAGGATTGTCTTAAAGTTCTATTTTGGCCCCTAGTACAACCATGACATGTGTGGCCATAAGAACTTGAGCAAGGATGTGGCATCATCCAAATTGAAATTCCTGGGATTCTCTACTTCTTGTGAGCAAAGGACAAAAACACAAATGAGGTTGGTAATGGACAGTCCATTCAACAACATTCCTGTAGTTGGCACATGGAGCAGCAGTATGTCACAGAGCACTCACAGATCTCACAACAACACGCACCAGATGCTGACATGACACACGAGGCTTGAGGACTGGACACCTAATTTTGCAGTCACAAATGAAGGCCAGTTGAAATAAAATGTGAACAGCTGACACAATTTGACAAATACGTAGG
Organism: Hyperoodon ampullatus; assembly: GCF_949752795.1. NCBI lineage: Eukaryota > Metazoa > Chordata > Mammalia > Artiodactyla > Ziphiidae > Hyperoodon > Hyperoodon ampullatus. The sequence continues at coordinate 58,348,791 of NC_136915.1, read as the reverse complement.
AAAAGAAAGCTTTGCATCTATGCATATAGGATCACTAGAAAACCAAATCAGAGGTAACTTAGTAACCATCATCACTGAGTAATACTTACTGCATGTTGACTGGGCACTCTAAGAACTAACAGTAGTTTAGTAAGGGTGAAGTGCCTAGGGAATAATGTGTTCATTATCTTCCTCTCTCTTCCTATACACTAACACTGCCCTGGAATTTACAAATGCACCAACTCTGCCCCACCTCCACCAACAAGCGCCCCAGAATACAGGGCTGGTACCCCTCTTCGTCTCTGTCTTGCTCCTGACAAAGATAATGTACTTTGTCAGACTACAACATTTTAACCTTCTCACAGAATTGCCTTCATTGAATTAGTGCTTCAATGACATTCTTTCTTCTTTGAACAAAGGTTGCTTTAAAAACCTGCCACATCAACTCTGCACCTGTATAAGCGATGAAGCTGCTTTTGAGGACATGGTCCATTAAATAATGTGCTGTTTAATAATAGTAAAAAAAATCTCTCTCATAGTGAATGGGCATGGTTCCTATTTTCTTTTTGTCATATTTGCTTTCTTTTAAAATTTCTACTTTACCAATCTGTTTGCATATGTCTTCTTTGCAAAATTCTCCAAATCCTTCTTAGATAGCATGTATAATAAATTCAAAATACAAATGTAATGTATAATAATGAGAAATCAAATAAACTAAGCTGATACCAAAGAACTAAACTGATGAATTTTGTGATCAGCATAGTACTATTAATAGACCTTTCAGTTATCAAACAATTCTTCAATACAAAGGATTGTTATCTAAAAACTAAAGAGGGGCTTTCCTGGTGGTGCAGTGGTTGAGAGTCCGCCTGCCGATGCAGGGGACACGGGTTCGTGCCCTGGTCCGGGAAGATCCCAAATGCCGCGGAGCAGCTGGGCCCGTGAGCCATGGCCGCTGAGCCTGCGCATCCGGAGCCTGTGCTCCAAAACGGGAGAGGCCACAGCAGTGAGAGGCCCGCGTACCGCAAAAACAAACAAACAAAAAACTAAAGAGATTAGATAAACTACTGAGTTCAAAATTTTCAAAGTTCTACAGTTGTTTGCTTCCATGATAAGCTCATCTCCATAACCAAAACCTTTCAAAACCAAGATAGTTGATATGTTCAGCTAAACAAAAACAAAATAAATATATGTGTGTGTATATTTCTTTCCTGACAACATATATCTGACATTATGACTAAAAAAGTTCCTCGATGTTTTGAATTTTCTAGATCTGGGCTGAGTGAAAAATTTCCCAGTTTCCATGGAAACCAATGGAAGATTGAGATAAAGAGAAAGCAAAGCCTATAAAAAGAAAATTTCCTTTAAAATAGGAACATTTTAAACATAAGTACTAAACACAAACAACAAATCATAAAAATACATTCTTTGGGGCAGACATTCAAAACATATGCAAACACACACACACACACACACACACACACAGAGTTTCATTAGAGAAATTGGCAATTTGGCCTCATTCATACTAGTGAATTCTTACAAATATATTTGGTTTTGCAAGTGGATATTATCAAGTTAAAGCTAATCCAGAACCTGGCTGAAATTCTTCTGGTCAAACTCCAAGGAAGAAACAATTCTCTTGGTTTAACCATTTAAGCAGCTCATAGTGGTAATATGGAGGTAATGGCTCTATTAATTTTCAATTGGAAAACAGTGAAAAAGCAAGGAAGTATGTAAGTTAAGTGGGGAAATATTATTTAAAATCTAAGCTTACTATTTAAAGCAATGTTTGCTATTCATCAACATATAAACAGTGATTTTTCTCTTGGAGTATAATTATTTATTCTTTTAATTCTTTTCTGTATTTTCTAAAATTCCACAATTAGCATAAATAACTTCTACAACTTGAATATATGACTGTTATTTGAAGATAATTGAGGCTTACAGCAATGTTGATCATGTTTTAATAGGTATTTTACTTTGGTCAGGTTTATTATCTGCTCTCAGATAATATCATGGTTTAAATCAATAAACGTAGTAACAATTGTGTTCAATTACACATTCATCAAAGTTCTTAATTTCCATTGTGAATGCTCTTCTTTTCCATGGTCGGATCATGGCCACATAGCTTTCCTTGGTGAGAAGTATTAAAGGCACATGATACACTGCCTAAATATAATCTTTTGGCCATTGAGACAGACTTGACTCACTTTGTATAGAAAAGCACCATCCAATAGAACTGTCTGTGAAGAAGTAAATGTTCTGTATGTGTGCTGTCCAATATGGTAGCCACTAGCCACAAGTAGCTGTGGAGTACTTGAAATGTGACAAGTGTGACTGAGGAACTGAATTTTATTTTATTTTTTTTAATTAAAAATTATTTATTTATTTACTTAATTAAAGTATAGTTGATTTACAATGTTTCAGGTGCATAGCAAACTGATTCAGTTATATATATATATATACATATATATATATATGTATATATTCTTTTTCAGATTGTCTTCCATTATAGGCTATTACAAGACAATGAATATAGTTCCCTGTGCTCTACAGTAGGCCCTTATTGTTTATCTATTTTTATGTATAGTAGTGTGTATCTTTTAATCCCAAATTCCCAGTTTATCCACCCCTTTCCTTTGGTAACTGTAACTTTGTTTCTTATGTCTGTCAGTCTATTTTTGTTTTGTAAATAGGTTCATTTGTATCATTATTTTTTTTTTTAGATTCCACATATAATTGATATCATATTATATGATATTTGTCTTTCTCTGTCTGGCTTACTTCACTTAGTACGATAATCTCTAGGTTCATCCATGTTTCTGCAAATGGCATTATTTCATTCTTTTTTATAGTTGAGTAATATTCCATGGTGGAATATTCCATGGTGGAATTCCAAGATGTGGTATATATATGCACCACAACTTTATCCATTCAGCTGTCGATGGACATTTAGTGAGGCTGAATTTTAAACAGCCACATGTGGCCACCGTGTTGGACAACACAGCTATAGTTGTTGCATAGTCTGGGACAGGATCAGCATCCCAAGTCCATTGTCAAGTACATTAGATCCCACAGGCCAAGGTCCTGCCAAATTCCTGATGTTACTGAGATAGTGCTTATCCTAATAAACAACTACTCAATTTGTATGGTGTTGTTTATATTACAGCCAAGGCTTTCTTATAGACAGCATATTCTTTTTAAAATTTGAATCCCTGTCCTTTGTGTAAGACATAGCAATCACACGTCTCTTATGCCTGATCGCTTTTTAAAAGTATATTCGGATGTCAACCTATAGAGTCTATTTGGTTGATTTAAAAATTGGTCCTGGGTATTCAGGAAGTAATTGGGAAATATTATCTAAGGAAGAGTCTTCTTAAATGCTACTGTTGTTTTTTTCAAATTTCAAATTGGGATTTTACTCACTGTTTCTACAACCCCTTGCATATCTTAAACTAAAATCTGTTTCCTTACCGAAACTTTTTTTCCTCCTTCACGTGCGCACTCTGCTTTGTTATTGTAGGGTGGTTCATGTGGGCTGGGCTGCTGGAATTGATTGTTTTCATGTAGAAAAAAGTTGTTAAAGGATCTGTTTGTTCTTCAAGACACATATAAAGAATCACATGGAGTCAGCAAGCATACCATAGAAGAAATCATGTCTAGGCCAAATTGTAGGGCCTACCAATCTTGGCAGGGTTCCTGAAGCAAAGAGTGGACTTTGGGGCCCATAATGAGGCTCTATTCAGCAGGCCGGTGTGGCTTGGCCAGGAGAAGAAGGGAAGGAGGAAGAGGCACCCCAGGCACTAGGGATGATGTGGATCTAGTCCTCACTCAGCCGGCACTTAATTTACAGGTAGAGAACAGACACCGGGACACACCAAAGAGACTTAATAAAAATGGTTGCTTTTCTAATGGACGTCTGAAAAGGCTAGCTCCATCATATATTCCCCTGGATCAAAGCCTTCCTGGGAGACATCAATACACACAGCACACACAGTTGACAGCTCCAAATCCGGACCCTTTCTTGCACACGTGTTCAGGATGAGCAGAGATCTCCTCACAGCAACGGCCGTGAACCCCAGTGCCCCCAGTCTAGGTGTGGAGGGAAATCTGAACTGCTTAGGAAAAACTTAGAGTGTATCCTGCATAAAACAGAGTTTGTCTCTGGGTTAGACTGCATCATCACACACAGTTGCCTGAAGCTTCAGACATCGAGACAGACAGCTCGGCCGAGGGCAGGCATTTTCAGCCAGTGGGGAGCAAGGCAAGCCCATCTTGATACATGCAGCCTGGCCACAGAGGCTCTGTAGATAAAAACTCAAAAGCAGTGTCACCAGAGATGGGCTTCACTGGATTTTTGAGAAACTGAATTTAAATAGTTAAATCTATCGTGAGGCCCCTGCATTGACAAAGTCGTTTATAAGTATTAAATGGGTACACCACAACTTGTAGTTTGTGGAACCACATTAGTGAAACCATAAATTTCAACTTCAGATATTCAAAAAGCAATAATTTGAAAGCTAACTCAGCCACATAAACGTGGACTGGCTCCACAGACATGAGGTCTTAAAGAAATCAGTCTGGGTTTGAAAGAAAATCACTTTGAGATTTCCAGGGACTGAATGCGAACAGAAACTTGGACCCCTATAGCACTGGTCTCATAAGACGTTCTCAAAATTTGGTGACCATAGTATGTGGAAAAAACTTGAGGCACATTTCCACATAGTAAAATTAGCAGCAGGCCAATAATTTCCAGTTACCTAGGAAGCTGTACACCCGGTTTCTGAGAACCTGCATTTATTTCGAATGCAGCCTGTTTTCCAAACAGGTCTGTGTTATTTCCTGAGAAATCGAAATTAAATGATTCTTCCTCCCTAAAATCATGACCATTCATGGCATTTCCAATTAAGGAACAAAGAAGGCACATCTGCTGATAAATAACTTGATGTGACTGAGAATGGTGACAGTGAAGGCGGATCGGGGAACTCAGGGATGAAGCCTTGACTTAGGGTGGGCAAGTCCGCAGAATCATGGCTGGGCTTATTGACTCAGCACGTACTCAGAGTTGCCTGTTACACGCCCGCCAGGACTGTGCCAAACACTGGGGTGCATGTTCTGCTCGAGATTTAAACTCGTGGTCCCTAGAAGACCAGAGAACTCTGAGATAGCAGTGGGGCCTTGGGAGACAATAAACAGCAGGGTGGGAGGAGCTTTAGAGAAAGGAAAAAGGACAAGACTGAGGGTGCCACAGGGAGAGAAGCAAGAAACAGCAAACCAGCCTGGAAGCAGCAGGGAGGGAAAGCAGAGACTATCTCACAGAGCCTTGCAAGGATCAGAATGAAGGGGACAAGAGAACTCAGGGAGGGGACCAAGACAGAAGCAAAGAGAAGACACAGAAGCAGAGAGTACCTGAGACAGAGTTAACGAGAGGGCTCTGAGCCAGAAGCAAGAGGTGAGGAGAAGCTGAGTCTTCTGGGTCTTTTTTTTCCCCTGCTGAATAGAGCCTTGATTATAGTGTTACCCAATGTCTGATAAATTTGTCTACTTTCTTAACATTTCATGGCGAGAACTACATGAATGCAAAAGGCGCCCCAAAGCTAAGAACCTTGAGTCAAATATGGGAGAAAAACTCCTACCATAGCTGCAATTAACACCCCAATTTAGGTCTAATATTATAAAGGGTGATTTTTCAAGAAAATATTTTTAACTATCTGGTTTATTTTCATTCCCACTTCAGCCCAATGAGCCTAATGCGAGTCCCTTTTTTTTTTTCCCCTTCAGTAACAGCTGTTCTTTTGAACCTTCTGAATAGGCATCTGATTTAGATTTGAAGAAAGTCATTTTAGAAGCTGGTGCAGACTCGCATAAGCACAACTCAGATAAATCCAAGCCCAGGCATCACAGATTTTTTAAAAAGCAAGAAATCTGGTGACCAGCAAGGAATGAGAGTTACTGTTGAATCTAAACCCAGTGGACACATTTTCCTCCTCCAGGCTGTAAATTCAGGCATAAATGGTTTCAAGACTATTCCCTACTTATGAATTTAACATAGAAAATGTATCTGCAGCTCAACTATGAAAGAGGAAGAGCTTCTTTCAATTTTATTGGATCTCAGATCCATTATGACTTTGTGGCCTCTGCTGGAGAAAAACATTCTCATATAAGGAGCTCTTATATCATTAAATAGGAAACGAAATAGCAGTTGATGGTAGCAGCCCCTGCAGGAACTGTCTGGCTTCTGACCCACCATATTGATGACTGGTTTGCTTGCCTACTCTGGGGCAGGGTTTTTGGTGAATGCAATAAATAAGTTTAACTTGACCAAGACTGCATTTATGTCCCATGCAATGACTACAAAATTTACAACAAAAAAAGTTGTAATTGAAAAGTCATTTAAGCTAATTTTTTTCCCCTTGCAGAAAAAAAAAAAAAAGAAGAAATGGGGCTTTAAGAAATTTAAACTAGCATAGGTTGAAGTGCAAACCTACTGAAAATGGTCATTTAAATACTTACAATTCCATCTCTATCTGGTGAACCTCTGTAACAAAAAGAAATTGGTAGCTATTAGGAAGATGAATCATTCTTGCTACATAGTCTCAAGTGTGACAATAAGAATCGTTAACTACCTTTCTCCCCCCTCTCACGAGTTCCAACCCCAGTAAACCTGGCTAATGAAAGCCAAATCAAAACAGATTGGTTGAGTGATATTTGAGTGTGGGGTGTGTGTATGTGTGCGTGGGAGGGAGAGTCTCATTAAAAACTGAAATCCAAAAGGCACAAGTTGCTGGTGCAGTGTCTTGAGAGGAGAATTCATTAAGAGCTGTCCCACTCAGCAGCCTTATATTTAAAACTACCACCAGGAATGCAAACCCATTTGTTCTCTCTCATCTTCTCCCCATAAGTGGTCTTGAATTTCCCCTTATAAGAAGGAACTTCTTATACTAAGAAGAACTTATAAAACTACAAAGTAGTTTTCAACTTATTTTGAGAATCTATATTTTCTTCCATATTTCTAGAGTTACTGCTCCTTTGATTACAGGAGAACAGGAAATGGAGGGCAATTTTGCTAAATGGCTTGCTTTGATGACTAAAGTCCAGGATATTTAATCCATGGTGAAGCTAGGCTGCAGTGCTTAAGAATAAGGGCTTTAGAGTAGGATGAATCCAGGTGTCCAGACTCCACCACTTATTAGCTCTCTGACCTTGAACATATTGCTTATTACTTAGTTCTCTAAGCCAGCTTAAATATGATAAGGTATATAAAGAACTTATAATGGTTCCCGACACATACTAAGTATTCAAAAATGTTTGTTTGTTTGTTACAGGTTTTTTCCTCTTCCATGATGTCTCTACCCTAGGAACACAAAACTCTTCACTTGCAGCCATGTTAGACTTTATAGCAATAGAGGAAGGATATTATTATTGTTACTTTGGAAAACTGAGCTGGAGGAATCAGAGAAAGAGAGAAGAAAAAGAGTAGTCACTTTATAACTTCTTGTATTAATTAATTCTGTAAGGAGCTAGAAAAATATTATTCTATTAACATGGAGACCAGAATTATGCTTAGATGGGGACCTGCATTGTTTGGAAGAAAACCTTAGTAAGTGCTTGGGTGGACTCTGAAATCTTGAAGGGTTTGGTGTGATTGGAACTGTTCCTTAGCAGGTGGGACCAAGTGACAAGATTGTTTATTGCTTCATAGGGTGGGACAGAGGAGAGAGAGAGAAATGCAGAGTTGGTGGGACATCTTCTTGGCTTCAAGAGGTGATTCCCCTTCCCCACCAACACCTCCTTCAAAAGTAGCAGAATATTCTACTTGTATTGCAAAACACTTGATGGGAGAGCATCGTTTTCCATAATCATTTCTGTGTCCCTGTGGATACAGGGATGAATCAATGATACAGAGGATAGAAGCAGAGAGGACCCTGATATTGAAAGACCATGGGAGTTGACAGAAATCTCAGGATCTTTGGACATTCGCTGGCTATGGGAAAAAGTTGGTTCAAAGAAATTTCATCTAAGATAGAAAGATAGGAAGAGTCTTAGCCAATAAAAGTTATATATAATTCATTGAACAACTATTGAGTGCTTATAATAGGCCAGGCACTAGGCTAGGGTCAGGAGATAAAATAATGGAGAAGACATGCTCATGATACAGAGAATGAGACAGGCAAGTAAATCCAGTGGGTTACTATGGCCGCAGTAAACCCAGGTGGTAGGAAAGTACAGAGGAATGGTACCAACCCATACTCATCAAAGTCAATTTTCCTTAGATTTGTACACTGCAAAAAATGAGCATTTCTTACTAGGATTTCAGCCTCTGCTAAAGGAACTGATAGAGAGGAGATTGCATCAAATTTTGCGTAGGACACAACCAGAGGCACTGATCCTCGTGGGGTTGTCTTTCGGGGCAGGTGATAGATGTGGAGAAGACAAGGCTCTGAAGATAGTCCTGGCTGTGGTGTTGCCCACTATTGGTCCAGGTAGAAGGGCATAGCTATACGGGATCTTAAATGGGAGGCCACTTGGTCTCATGCATATTTCAGCTATAGGGATGGCACTTCAAAAATCTTAATCAGAATAATTGTAATTGTACATAGCAGCATTGGTGTCTATTCTGATCCTTTGTCTTATCCACTGATGGAAATGGGGCTGCTGCTTCCCCATATGATAGCAGTAATCATGGTGGTATAGAGCACTAGGTATAGTGCCCAACTGCCCAGGTTCAATCAACTTAGATTTCCTAGTTGCATAACCTTGGACCAGTACTTCACTCCTTTGTGTCTCAGTTTCCTAATCTATATAACAGCCATGATAACAGCATATAGCTCATAGGGCTGTTAAAGGATTCAATAAGTTAATATAAATGAAGAGCCTGGAATAGTACCTAGAACATAGTAAATACCCATTAAAAATGTTACCTAGAATAAAGTTATTATATAAGCTGACCTAGGATGGGGAGTAGAGAGAGATTTTAGCAGCCTCAGACAATGGGGTATGTGTCCTCAGTTTATTTCCTAACCCCCTCTTATTAAGTTTTATACATTTTTAAATAATTTTTTTTCTTTTTAACAGCAGACCCATTATATTTACTGATTCTGTTTTAAAACTGATCATCTACCCGGGACCTTTGTCTCTATTTTAAAAAGTGACAGTCACCTCTTGCCACTGCTGCCTTTTCTCTTTTACCCACCTATTGGTCTTGAATATAATTTTGCCTATCTATTCTTTTTTTTCTGAGTAATCAAAGAATAGGCACTTGACTGTGGCCTAGAATACTGGCTCCATGTCTTATTTTTCTGAGTAGCCTTCAGCAAGTTACTTAATTCCTTTTGGCACTGATTTCTCATCTCCAAAATTGAGATATTATTTCTAACCTTATTGAATTACTATGAGGATTAAAAAGGATATCAGTACATACAAAATACCCTGCACAGGGCCTGCCACTTAGCACAGCCTCTCTCCCTTCCTCTATCAGCCATTGTAACGTTGATCAAATCAGGAAGCTCTGGTTCTAACTCCACTCTATCTAAGGACACTCAATCAACTGAAGTTGGAACTGGCAGCTACCATAGCAGGTTACTTGGCAACCCTCAAGGAGTTGCAACAGCCCTGAAAACAGTTTGTATCAACAAGGTTTCAGTGACTGCAGACTAACATAAGCATTACCTAAATCTGAAGGGATAGCACATTGCCAGAACATTTCTCCAGCCTTTTGCAAGAATGATATATGACCCAGTTAGAGAGCAGGGGCTCATGAAAAGCAAAGGCTTACACTAAACATCTTGTCCTTTAACCATCACTGCTGGTGGAACCAGTTTATAGCTAATTTGCTATCACCTAAGTAAACTGGGGCACTCAGATGATAAGAAGTAAAGGACAGATGCTTGGGATTTTACAAGCAAATGTCTTGTTAGAGTACTTTGGAGAGATATTGGGCATCTACACAAAGCCATGAAGAGTAACTTCCTCATTTTCATGTTTTTAGAAGTGGTGATGGAAGAGTGGTACTTTGGCCATCTGCAAATGAGCTCAGCCTGCCCTGGGGAGGTTGTTTGACCTCTTTTTCCTTTTGAGGGAGCTTTTTTCCTTTCTAATTTTCTTCACACACCAGAGATTATGTATAGTCAGTTACAGAAACCGTCTCAAAGAAAAATGGATTTGTTTTCTGCTAATGATGTTCTCCTGAGATGTGTCTAATAGTGTCCCCCACAACACATGGCACATTGTAGGTGGCAAAAGATTCTGTTGACAGACGGACTGCTACAGTGTCTGGCCTTTTATGGAAACTCAATGCCATCTAGTGCAAACTGAGGCCTATTAGAGGAAAGGGTATTCTAAGTCCGTGGAGCTATTGGCAATGCTGAAACCAGAGCCCAGTTTTCCGACTCTGGTGAACGAGCAATCTCCTATTCTGGTTAATGTTTCAAAGTTGGAAATTTCTTAAGAAATAATGAAAATTATATAAGGCTCAGAAAAATTGTTTTCTAATTTAATCATTTAGAAAAATTGGCAAGACTAGAGTAAATGCAGCTTCCATGAAATAATTATTTACCAAAAGAAAAAACACAAAGAAAAGGTAAGAACAGGGTACTTAAAATTTGATATCTGGACAAATGATAGCTTTTTACCCCCCAATCCTTTACAGTCTCTGGTTTAAAAGCCTTCAAGGCTTCGGGGTCGCCCACTGCCTAAGGAAGGAAGCCCAGACACCTCAGCCTGGCTGGTACTTAAAGCCCTTCCTATCTGGCCCTGATCTCCTTTCCAGTCTTGCCTCCCACTATTACATTTATGTGTGGCCGACAAGTAGACAGACTGCTCTGTTTAGCTTGTCTTGAATACCTACTTGGCTTTTCCACATCTCTGCTTTGGCTGTTGTTCCCTTTGCGTGAAATGCATGTCCTCATCTTCTTGAAGGCCAAAATCAAGGCTCCTCTCTCTTTGAAGCTTCACTGATCATTTATTCAAATATGAGCTTTCCCACCCTCCAATTCCCCAGAAATTCCATTTCTAATCGTTCCTAAGGAACTTACCACGTATTAATTTGTATTAGTGATAATAGGAGTAGTGGCTGCTACCATTCACTGAGCGTTTACTAAGTACGTGTTACCAGGGTAGTCATAACAAATGTTAGCTCTTTTAGTTATATGAAAGATAGTTCAATTTGCGTGATAGATATTCTATTCCATGAATTATAAATTCTCAGAGGACAAGGCCACAGGGCAATTCTCAGCACCTTGTGATAAAATTTATGCACGATAAAAATGTACAGAATGAAAAGCTAAAGGTGTGAGATCAACATAACCTTTTTTTCTTTTCACCTGTGCCTAAACAACTATTGATTTTTGCATTTTCTAACTTTCTTTCAGAGATTCTTCCTACATAAGGGGTTTAATAGGTTCATTATTCTGCTATACAGCAGACCACACCAGATCTGCGTTTCCACACGGTCACAGCCAGCTGATGCTGAGCAGTGATGCTCTCCTTAAGTACATACGTAGAATCAGTGTCCTTTTCTTTCTTCCGTATTCCAAAGGCCTTCCTTGTACGTTTTTTCAATCCTGTGGGAAAACAACAAAAGGTCAAAAAATCTATTTTCTATTTGAATGTTCTTAGCAACATTCAAGTGAACATATTTTTAAAGTTGCAATATATTAAATTTGAACGTTCAAAAAGCAATGAAAGTTTCTTCACATATATGCATGTGTGTGTGTGCATGTGCATAGGATTCATTATTGTTTTTCAACAGATATTTATCAAGGACATGGTACTGTAAGTTCTTAGCCCTATGAGCAATGTAAGAATATTTTTTAAAAAATGGAAAGGAGATCAGGACAAGGTACATTAAAGTTGGCAAGCTTTTCTTAGACTATTGTTAGCCATCGCCCAAACTGGTGCTGTGCCAAGAAACCCCATCACAGACTTAGAAGAACAGTAATTTCCAGGGTAGATGGATTCCTGACACTGGGATAGTTCCAAGACAGAGATTATGTAAACCATACAAAAGAGCCACATTGGCCTGACACTTCTTTGTATCCCATATTCCCAGTTCATCTTTTTCTACTTCCTCAATTCGGTGGCTATACTAGATTCTCTGAACATCCCCAATATCTGTTCTCCTGTATCTCTTTTCTCCTTATGTGGTCCTTGCAACTGGCTGAAATGCTTTTCCTGTTTTGTTGATATTTACAACTTCCATATGTGCCTTCACAGCCCCGTCAAATGCCCCCTCCTCTGTGAGGGCCTCTCAATCTTAGTGCTGTCAGAAGTGACTATCCTGTGCTCCCCCAAATGTTGCTGTTATATGTATTACAATATATCAAAGCATTCCACTTATTAGTTCCTATGTCAGTTTCCCTCATAGACTGTAAGCCTTTTTAGGACAGAGGCCAAGGATACCCTCGGTATGTCCTCTACGGCAAGTAGAGGAACCAGATAATATTTGTTGATTTAAGATGTCTTCCAGGAAGCATCATTCAGGTGGTATTGGGGTAAGAAGGCTCCTTTTCTTCCATCCTGGACAAACCAAGCCTACTCTTGTATCTTCTATTCTTCTCCTGTCAAGGCTCTGCCTGGGATTCCTATCTCCCACGGATCCTGTAATTACATATGTGGCTTGTGTGTTTCTCATGTTAGTGAGTATTATTCAAATATACCAATGCCTATATATTCAAAATCTTAGACTTGTTACTGGTGGTTTGGAACTTCATCCTGACAAATTAGAGCTGGAAAAGTCACTGACGTTCAGGATTTGTTTGACACTACCAGGTGGATAAAGGGGAAAAACACTGACAAAATCAGAGATTTGATGACATCTTTTTTTAAAACATGTGAGTCAGCCCAGACCACTCAGATGATCTGAGTCATTCATTATCTGGCTCTTAGGATACTATTCAAATATAATCTCCAAAATGCCTCTGTTTGTCTAATTTTGTATTTGAATAGTCATTCCATTTAAGATGTTTAGGTCTTTAAAATGTCAATGTTTGTTTAAAAAAAAATCTCCCACATCAAGCTATTCTCCATTACCCTCCACATGAGGAGTTTATAGAAAACTTATTGACATTTAAAACTACCCATGCATAATATTTAGGAACACCTTCTCTCTGTTCATTTTTAATTTTGATTGTGAAAAACTTCTTTCTTCTCACCTGTAAGTGCCTTATCTCCTTATAGGGATAAAATATTGTAGTTAAAATCATCATTTTCCTCCTATAATATTTCTTGGGCTTCAAGTCTCTTAATTGGCTTCTCCATGCTTCTATTTCAGCTTTGGAGTCACAATGAATGCTATATTCACCAGTCACTACTGGTTTTTATAGAATTATAAACCAAATGCTATTATTATCTTATGTTTTCAAGTTACTCTATTTTCTGTAACTTGACCATGAGACAAGAGATAGCATGCCCTACCAAACAGATGAGAAAATACAGACAAATTCCAGTAATTCTTGTATTAAATTAGTAACAGAGCAGGCAATAGTAATTTTCCATAGACTCTGTCCTGTTTTTGACCACCAAACTTGGATAATAGCCAACATGAACTAGGTCATGAACGTCACGGGTTGTCCATTTTCCAGTGAAAAGTGCCCTGGATCAGGCTGCAGGAGACAGAGTCCATTCCCAGCACCATTTCTAATTGTGTAGATGAGTATGAGTTACATTCTTTTTGTATTTCCATCTCAGTGTACAACAAATCAGCCAGTAATAAGGAATGAAAGAATTCGCATATGTTCACAAAATGCAATGCCATTCTGTAGTTTTAGTTTCACTGAAAGTCATATTTCCCACATGTAGAATACATTCCCATATATGGAATATAAATAGGAATACACTAGAGATGTGACATTCCAGAAAAACAAAACTAATCGAATTATTGAATAAGAAAAAACACTGAAAACTTTTCCCCCTTGAAAGGTGGAAAGATGTGAGAAGTTTAGAAAAGTATGAAGAAAACTCTGAAAGACTAAAACAAAGTTATGAAATATAAAAGTTATTCATATCTTAACAGCTTTTTGAGAAGACCCAGGAAGAAACAGTCATACCAACCATGTTAAAAGTGAATGGAGAGGTGTGGTCAAGGCTTTTGAGAGCTTATTTAAAAATATTCAAAGAAATTCTTCAGAAGAGAGCAAGGACAGTCAAAAATCTTACAGGAGTAACAAGTTTAAGACACTATGTCTGGTAACATGATAAGCTTAAAAAACAGTATATCCAATGATTTTTCACTTCTGACTCCAGAATAGTGTAATTGTTTTTAGGCTGGGTCATGAATTTTTGTCAACTATTCTTTACCAAAAATGGGAGGGAAAAAAAATCAAGTGCCTTTAAGAAATGAAGTAAATAACTTTTCCCTTGCCAATATCAAAACAAAGAGATCTAAAGAGAAAGAATTTTAAGGTCCTGATGATCTGGGGCTAGAACAGTTTCCTTTCAAGCTATGGAATTGAGAACATCCTCCTGTGTGCATGCAGAACTGGGTCAGAAGTCTGGCCTGTGCCTCTTAGCATCTCTCCACCTAATTTAGATTCTTTTAGCTTCCATCGGTATTATGGGAGAAGCTAGCAAAGTCTGGGAACAACAACAACAACAAAATTAAAAACAGACTGAGTTTTAAGAGGGTAGGAAAGCTTATTTCAAAATAGGTAGTCCTGGATATGATGTTACAAGATAGTGAAATAAAGAAACATGCAGAAACTGACAATAGTGACAGCACAAATATATATAGTAATATTTGTAGCTATCATTACTGAGGTCCTACCTATGGGCCAGGTACCAGCTGCTTTGCATATGTTGACTCATTTAATTTTCTTATAAACCTTGTGAAAAAGTAGGAGGTGTTTTCTTTGCAAATGATGAGCCTGAGGGTTCACCTGAGTTAGGTTTTATTTATCATCATCTCTAGGGAGGAAATTGGAGGCTCCTTCTCCCTCCATGGATCCCCAAAATACTGCTGGACTCTGTCCTAAGTTATTTACACTCTCTCCCTGGAGCAATTTCATTCACTCACATGGTTTCATTTTCCATCTGTATGCAGATGAACCCTAAATCCATAGGTCAGATCCAGTACTATCTCATGAGCTTCTGGATATACAGCACTTCTTCTCATGCTCAAACTTCTACAAATAGACATCAGATTTCTTTGAAAGCCTTTAGGTCTCTCTCTCTCTCTCTCTCTCTCTCTCTCTCTCTCTCTCTCTATATATATATATATATATATATATATATATATATATATATATACATATATGTAATCAAACCTCTAAAAGTATGTCCAATTGATTAGTTTACAATTATTTTCTGAATAAAATCTCCCTTAAAATGAAATAGTTCTCCATGAACTAATGAATGGATAAACAAAATGTGATGTACCCATACAATGGCATATTATGCAGTCATTAAAAGGAATGTGATACTGACACATGCTACAACATGCATGAACCTTGAAAACATTATGCTAAGTGAAAGAAGCCAGATACAAAGAACCACCTATTGCATGAGTCCATTTATGTGAAATATCTGGAGTAGGCAAATTCACTGATACAGAAAGCAGAGTAGAGGTTGCCAGGGGTGGCGTAGAGGGGAAATGAGGAGTGACTGCCTAATTGGTACAGAGTTTCCTTTTGGGATGATATAAAAGTTCTGGAACTGGGTAGTGGTGATGGTTGCCCAACACTGAGAAAGTACTGAATACACTTAAACATGGCCAAAATGGTAAATTTTGTCACGTGCATTTTATCACAGTAAAAAAGAAACAGAATAGCTCAAGCCAGATTTTTCTGTGACCAGAGGGAAGAAAGCTAGGAGGGAGTGAAAAAGAAAAAAAGAGATAAGGCAGATTGGCTTAAAAGTTTGGAATATTTTTTTTCCTTTTTATTTATTTCTTTGTAAAGTTGTCAAATATTTAGTTAAGAAACTGGGAGCTATATAGTCACAAATCTGTGTTCATGATGACCTTCACCATCGGGAAAGTGATATGTCCACAAGAATTTACAACTACAACAAAACCTCCAGCTTTTCTCTCTCACATAATAGCTGTTTACAAAAAGCTTGTCATGAACACATTTTTAATGTAATGTTCCTTTCAGCTTTTCTCATCAGATCACAATGTTATGTTAATCCCTACTAGATGGTAAGCTCTGTGAAGTCAGCCACTTTACTATGTACATGTCTGTCTTTATTTTCACTGTCCCATAGTGTTTCACGAATAGAACATTCCTTAAAATGATTTACTCAATTGTGTTAAAATAAAGACATTATTTCTCACCTTCTTTTCAGACTGCAAGTCAGGCCATTGGAAACTTATGAAATCAATTTGTTAGGGTGAAACCTCCATTTGAAAATGAAGTAGAAGAGAAAAACTAAGTGTGCATTCCCTGTAGAAAGGATGAAGAGTGTATCATGAAATTCTTGGCCTCAGCTGTGTGGGTGGTGAGTGTCTGCAAACTGGGTGACCATGTAAAATATATTTCTTATGATAGCTCCAAAAAGTTTGAAAGTCTTTAAAAAAAATAAACCTTTCTTTTAAAAGTCTTTTAAATTTAAAACACAAATTACTGTGTTCACTATGTTTTTCTCTGAAATGTCTTCTAACTAGTTAAAAAATAAAGATACCTTCCTGACTTTGAGTATACGACTCCATAGGTGAGGAAGAAATAATACAGTAAAAAATTACCTTTATCAATTTCCTTTTCTCCCAAGTGTAACTGTTCTATAGAGGTTCACTAAGCAAACACTAAATTCTAAATTTCAGCCTTTAAATGTTACAATGAAAACAGAATTTGTCAGAGGGATCTTCCAAAACAGAAAATTTAGCCTCTATACGATATACTAATTTTAGGTAAAACATCAAAATCTGATACTCAAAAGAAATACAGGGTTTTTGCATGGTTGGTTTCACATCTTCTATTTCTTAAAATTACAATTGAAATATTTTTCCCTAAAAATGAAGACTAGTTCTATAGATGGACAGATTGAGATAACAGTACTGGAGTTGAGTCCAAAACAGGAGAAATCAAGGTGTGAGCATCCTGTAGGCAGGAGCTGAGGACCAAAATCACAGAAGATTCTGCTGGCCTTCACAAGATGTTCTCCTGCCACATAGGAGTGAAAGTGGAGAGTCCTGCGAATACCTCCTCTTTTCTCTCCTTGTCCTGAATTCCTACTATTCCACTGCTAGCTGGTAAGACAACAAGAAGAGGTCAAAGGTAGACTGGTCACCATCCTGTTAGCATGTTGGCAGCAAACTGGTTTATCTCCAAGATAACTTAAAGGGACTGGGATGGGAAGAGATGTGGCACTATATTTTATTACCTTCCTCACTCACATCACAGTCTTGCTTACACATTACTTTCACTAACAGCTCTTTATTATGGTGTTAAAACCCCCATATAAGCGTTTTGCATTTAAAATTGATGAAAAGGCGTCACTTTTGCAGATCATGTTCCTGGGGTGTACTTGATCCTTTTGCTTCCCACTCCTCTACAAACAGTGCTTTTGAGCAGAGCTTGGACCAGTCATGGCCTGGGCACAGAGCTGGCTCTAAGAGTGACCTAGAGCTTTGGAAGAAAGGGGAGCACCAGGAGGAGAGGGTGGCAGTGACAGCTGTTTAGGGTCAGTATGTAAGACACAGTTCACAGAGGAATGCAAACTATCTTCTCGTGTATCTCCTCCAGAAGCATGAAGATGCCCCTCCCAGATACAGAGCAGGAGACATGGTGGAAAGGAGCAGAAGGACTGCTTTCTTTGGAATCCAAAGATCTGGAATCAAATCTTAATTGGACCTCTTACTGGCTGTCATTTGCAGTCAAACGTATAGAGAATCTGAGAGGCACTGTGTTACTTTCAATATAAGATTCATGTCCTCCCAGGACATGAGGTTTGGAGGAATAGCCTCAGTTTTTCTCTCTGTAATCCCTAGGAGTGAGGGGAAGGCAGAGCTGGTTCACTGAGTCCCTCATACGTGTCACACACCATGCTAAGCATTTTCACACACTAACACTTTCAACAAGCCCAGACGGTATTACTAACCCCTACTTTATGGATTAAGAAATAAAATCAAAGTGATTAAATTCCTTTTCCAAGATCACCAAACAAACAAGTTAGATAAGACCAAGATTTTGAGCCAGGTCTGTGTGCCTCCAAGCCAAGCAACTTATCGGGTAGTCCCGATGCTTCTCTCGGTACCCAGGGCCATGTCTAGTACACGGTGGACACACCATCCATGTTTGTCTAACACCTTTTTAAAAAGTCACTGAATGTTTGTATAATAATTAAAAGAAAAACCAAATGACTTTTCTGGATGTTTGCAATCTACATTCCATTGATGTTTAGTTTTTGAATATTTATTTGTATATATGGAGGTATCAGGGAAAGAGAAGGAACCCTAAGCTGCATGGGGTGGACCTATCTGACAGCATGTGCATTAGGACAGGGAACAGAGACTCAGGGGGAGGGGTGTGGGGTGACCTCACCACATTTTTAGGTGAAGAATGTATACAGTGGCACATTGAAAAGCTAAATTTAGCCCAAAACACACATCATGAATAAAAACCAATAGATGTAATTTGTTAAGTACTTAAGATGTTTCAGGAAATTCATCAGGAACTTCGTTATCTTAGCTCAACCCAGCCCTATTAACGGGAGCTATTATTATTGTATTGATTATGTACCATGGGGCATGAGGAGTGACTGGTATCAGGTCACACAGGTGGTAATTGACGGACATTTGTTTTTTTTTATATTCATGGTTATAGTTTATTACAGAAAGGCTTATTACAACTTAAAATCAGCAAAGGAAAAAGGATGCTTAGAGCAGATTTCAGGAAAAACCAAGTGCAAGCTTCCAGTTGTTCTCTCCTACTTTTGCATGGGTGGTGCTTAATTCTCCCCGTAGCAATGTATGACAACACACGTGAAGTGCTGCCAACCAGGAAAGCTCACCTAAGTTCAGAGTTTTTACTGGGGGTCAGCTCACATAGACATGGAACACCTGCATGACTGACCTGAGGTTTTCAGTCCACAGTCCCTTAGATGTCAACCGATAAACCCAAAGCTTCAGGCACACAAAGACAGATGCTCACCACAAATCACACTGCTGGCCTAAACTATCTGGTATGGCTGAAGGTTTCAGATATACAATGCCACTCTTATCAGGCAGGGTATTCCGAGGGCTCCCTTGGAGTTTAGTTCCCAGCAGTTGGGACAGACCATATTTCAGAGTCCCCTCTGTCTAACTCCAGAGTCTATGCGCTTCATGCCTTTGGGATATCTTTCTGTTAGTTGAAAATTGGTCTTGCCTTCTTATCAAAAAAAACAAAAAACAAAAAAACCAAAACCTTGATTTTTTTTTTAATTGAGAAACATTTTTAGGGAAATTAGGCAGTACATTTGTGAAACACAAAGACCGTGTTTTGCATGTTTAAACCTTTTTGTGCTGCCCAGTGAACATAAGGAGACCCAATAAATGTTTGCTAAATGGATTATTTCTGTAATAAATGTAAATTTTCAAGCTTGAGTCTTCGTTGGCTTGGAGGGTTACTCAAAGGTGAATCACATGTAATGGAATTACTTATTTTCTGCAGGAACCCAGGCCAAACATTTGGTCTCAATAATAAAAAACAGGCAAATTTAATTGCCCTGGGCGTAATGCCACATATTGACAGCAACTCTCACTGGCAATGTCTATTAATTATAATGGCCACTGTATTTCTGTCAGGAAAGATTAAAATACTTTGCGTATTAGCTCTTCCCCTAAGTTTTAAATATAGGTACTATAATCCAATTCAGATTCTTTGTCCTAAGAAGGTCTTACAGAAAAATGTATGACCAGTTGAGATGAAGGCCAGTCTCTCCCATGATTTTCTTTTTTTTTTCTTTTTTTTTTTTTGCGGTACGCGGGCCTCTCACTGCTGCGGCCTCTCCCGTTGCGGAGCACAGGCTCCGGACGCGCAGGCTCGGTGGCCATGGCTCACGGGCCCAGCCGCTCCGCGGCACGTGGGATCTTCCTGGACCGGGGCACGAACCCGTGTCCCCTACATCGGCAGGCGGACTCTCAACCACTGAGCCACCAGGGAAGCCCTCTCCCAGGATTTTTTATGATTTCCAGTGCCTAGACTATTGCTTAAGATATGGGGATGCTTAATAGAGGCAAGTACCAGGGAATATGAAAAGACAAGTTCAGTGTCGAGCAGTGCCTGGCACAGGGTAGTCACTTAACAAAAGTTTGCTGGTTGCTCTACACATTTCCAGATTGTTCAAAATTGGTATGCATGTGGTCTGAATACTTTGCTTTCATTTTTATGTGACTCAAAGGAAATCCAGGTGATCTTTGTACTTAGCACAGAGCCTCTTTACAATATAGTACCCCTTTATTCTGAGCTGAGCCTATTGGGGGAAATATGCATCTTAATGACACACTCCATTAATGCTGGATTGCAAAAGAGGCTGATGTGGATGGCACCTTGAAATTCAGATTTGATCTACGGGAGTTCAGGTTAGTGCGCTGAAATGGAGATGACTGTAAGAAAATTAAGACTTCAAGGGCTAAAATTAGTAACAACTTTTAAAGAAATATTTGACCTTTTGGAGACATGGAAGAAATGTTGAAAAGAAAATGGTCATGGAACAGGTTTGCCACAAACGGACTTAGTATTTGCTATGCCAATATCAGTGCAATGAAGGAGTTGAGTGGGAATGGGAAGAATTTTAAGCAGGTGAACAACTTCTATTAAGCTTTAAATACAGTAACAAGATCCATGGGAAACATGCAGTTGTAAAAAAAATGTAGGAGCTTTGAGCTCTGAAAAACTTGTTCAAATCCCATCTTCACTCCCTCCTGGGGTAAGTTACATAACTTCTCCGACTCAGTTTTTTCAGCTATCATAAAAGGTTTTGGAAAGTTTAAATGGGTGTAAAAGCTTTGTATCATACATAAAATATATTGCGCATCATGTTATGCATATTTTTCTTGCTTTTCTTGCAGTTTTGATAGTTACAAAGCAATTAGAAATCAGCTATTTTAACAGATTACATAAAAGTAACTAAATGCCTGATTTCAGCACTTATAGCATCTCCATAGCTCTATTCCTTTAGAAATAAAAATACAACATCAAAAATTGAAAATAACCAAATTTTCAAAATCTCAAGCTTCTCCTGGTTACAGCTATAAAAACAAAACCAAGATCAAGAAATGTAATTTACTCACATCTATCATAAAAGATAAGTGGGGATTTAAAAACTCACAGTAAGAAATACAACAATCTCCTGAAGCAGGAAAATACATCATTGATGAAGCCTTTACTGTATGCAAATCTATTCCAAACTTTAATCAGCTGGTCATCCCAGCATGATTTGAAAGTAAGCCAGTGTTACTTTTACTTGGGTTAGTGGTATATAGAATTTGTTTTCTGCTCCTACCAGGTAGGGAGAAAAACACTTCAAACACGAGTGAAATTAATTTGACCTGTTCCTTGGGAACCTTGTTCTGTAAAATGGTTTTCCTCTTATTCTCTATTTCTCTCCCTTATTCTCTTTCCCCACATTCATTGATTCTCTTCTCTCCCCTCCATCTCCAGTCCCTCCCCAGCCTGACACTGACACGTAAACAGAACTGAAGTTAATGATCCTGCACAGAAGGACTCTGGTTTTCAGGCCTAAACAGAAAAATTCAATTGAATTGTAATTCACCAAATCTCATTTTCCAAACACTCCATTTTCAACAAGAAAATAAATCCAAAAGAAAGCAAACTGCACAACAACAGAAATGTTTTTCATATGTTCTTGTCTTTTTATATTTCATCTGGAGAGGAAGGAGCAAGTCCTTTGGTCAAATTTCTAAATTGTTACAACATGTGGCATTTAGCGCTGTGAATTAAATTCTTCAAATGTGAATTTAAAAAAGAAAGCTGGAACATGTCCTACAAAGAATCATTTTGGTTTAATTCTAGCCTACTACATGGAGGCAGAGAGGTGAACAAAGGAAAGGAGATTTACATGGCACGGTTGACTCAATACATCACAGGTTATTAGCTAACTTTACTTAGTGGGAATCCATGAAGTCTACTTCTGAAATGGAATGGAAATGGTTTAAAAAGTTAAAAACATATAAACATGGAGTTGTTTTTTTAAAAAGAAGATCAGTTATCAGAGAAACATACACAAAATAAGGGTTTAAAGGAACTAAATATAGAATTCGCGTCTAAGTCCTTTTGAGGCCTCTGGAATGCATGTGGATTGATTCTGTTCGTAAGATTTATAATCATCATCATCATTATCATCATCATCCATCTATCTGTTCACCTGTCCTCTATACAGTTGCCTGCCCACCCACTCACCCATCTATCCTTTGGCTATAAATTTCAATAGGTAACAAAGTTCAACGTCATGGAATTATGCCTGTTGTATAATATAAATCTACCATGTTGCAATGAAAATCTACTCTCCTTTAGTCTGTTCTCATTGGAGGTAGAAAATATCAAGTCCACCCTCTTGGAAAATTAACCCTTGGTAGGCTTGTTGATTTATTAAGCCATGCCCTCAGCATCTTGGTAGACTAAATAGCCATATTATTGTTCCCTTGCTTTATTTACCAATGTTATATTCCAATCACTTAAATTCATGTTTGTTACTCTACAAATGATCTCTGATTCTAGGTCTTCATATTTACCTAGGAAGCTCAGATGGCAACTTTCCCCATTACTGGTCAGTATTCTCTTCATCAATTTCTAATATTGGGCAGGGAGATAACTCTAGCCTTTTATTCAATGCCTAGAGTCATGCAAGCTCCTGTATTTGGGATCACTATCAGAAGAGCTCATCTTCTCATTTGATGGTTGATAGAACAGGAACGTATTGGAAGTCTATCATGTGCCAGGGGCTCTTCTGGACTAGAGATACAGTGTCTAATATGACCCTTGAATTATGTGAAATCAAAGATAAGTTACTAAAACCCTAAAACACCCCCTTGCAATTAAGTAGTTTTCACCTACTTTAGCTCCTCCTTTCCTACTCATTGATGGGACATGCATGCATAATTGTATGGTGTTTAAGATGAAGAGTGACATGAGGTAAATATGTCAGGGGCCAGATCATGCAAGTTCTTGAAGGTCAAGTTAAGGACTTTAGATTTTAAAACAAAACAGGCAGGGAATTCCCTCATAGTCCAGTGGTTAGGACTCTGTGCTTTCATTGCCAACGGCATGGGCTCAACCCCTGCTCTGGGAACTATGATCCCACAAGCCGCACTGCATGGCCAAAAAAAAAAAAAGTGCAACAGGCAGTCATTGAAAGCATTGCAGCAGGAAAGTGACATCATCTAAATACTTTTTTTTTTCCACTAGCAATGTGAATTACTTAGTACCAGAAAGCTCCAATAGTAATTTGTATAATGGTCACTGTGATTGCTAAATAAGTAACTTGTCCTAGATCATCAAAAGACATAATCACATTAAGCATTGTTTTAGTGTTAAAAATATTATGTTGTACCAATTATTTGAAAACCAACATTCAAGTTGGGTTCTGTTTAGAGACTCTAACTAAAATATTTATCAGAACAGCTGGATATCTGAGCATTTCTTACCACTTAAAAGTTTACCATTTGTGATAGTATGTAAGTATACCAATTTTGACAATCCTAATTGAGATTCAAACTAATTAAGAGCCTTCAAACTAATTAAACTCCTGTAACTCCTGAACTCAAACTCCTCAGAGTTTTGTTACATTTGCAGTCAGCTCTCAAATCAGATTCTAGCTTTACTACTAACCAACTGTGTGATGACAAAAAACAGTTACTCTCTCAAGAATTCAGCTTCCTGAACTATGAAATACCTGTTTCCCATGCTGATTGTTAGTATTAAATGAGAAAATGGATCTGGAGATGTAAAAAAAATGCTACCTAAGAAAAAAGTAATATCATTATCTATTTGTATAATTATTATTATCATTTTAATTGAGGGTTGAAAATAGTAAACTGTAACAATATATATCCTGTAAAAGTAAAGTATCCAATCCAGTGTAAATGGTAAGGTCTCTCTCTTCCCTTGTTTGCATAAAAAGGGGAGGAAAATCCATTTTCCCTAGCAAAACATCTAAGAGCATATTTTCCAATTTCTTCCTTTGGGTAGCATTAACTCTAAAATTCTATAAAATCTTGCTTATTTGTTTTTCAACAATCTATTAAGATAAGGACAAGTGTTTACACGAGGCATGGATAATCTAAACTGGAACTTCCTCCTTAGCCAGTTCCTTTGCCAGAGGTTCCCTCTCCATGGAAAATAGTACCATCATCCCTCAAGATGCTCCATCCAGAAATCTAAGAAGCACCTTTGACTCCTTTCTCTCCCTCTCCACAGCCAATCCATCGGAGAGTGCTGTTAGCTTCTTATGTACATCCAGTCTGTTCACAAAGGCTCCTTCCATCTCTGTCACCTTCAAGATATGACCTCTAAGATTGTCATGGAAGGGAAAGAAAGCATGAGGAAGTTACCTGGGATACTTTACTACCTCAGCCAGGAGGGACAGAGTTATGCTTATATACCAGTGACCAGAAGGGTTTGGGCTTATGTACCATCTAGTCTCACCTAGATGTAAGAGATGCTGGAAAACAAAGACCCTGGCTGTGAAGTCACTCCCCAGCAACAGCTCTGTGCTGTGGAAAGCAAGCTTGGCTCTTTGGAAGTCAGCTAGCTGTCTCTTCCAATACCTATACACAAGAACCTCACCTCCCATTCCACTTCTCTGCAGCTGAGAGCTCTAGTCCCACATAATTAATTGATTCTGCCACTTACTACTTGTGTTACTGTCAATAAATTTATGCTTCTCTCAACCTCAGTATTCTCATCCATAAAATGGATCTTATCTCATAGGGTTGCTATGAAAACTAAATGAATCATGCATGTAAACTGTTTAGCAAATCAATGGCTTATCACAGTCAATATTTTCTAGAAACTGAGTCTGGATATAAAATTCTTAAAATAATTCTTAAAATTGTTGGAATAAAAAAAATCTATACTATGATTTACTGAATTATCTTTTCGCCATAGAGGTAATGGTTGAAGAAGACTTTGGAGATTTTTGTTTCCTTTTCTCCCCCCCTAAAATCCCAATTTAAGCAAAACATTCTTGTTCTTTGAAGAAGCTTTTAATAAACCTCCATTAAAAGATTAAAAAGGGGAAATAACATGGCACAGCTGCTAGGCAGGTAAATCACAGAATATCAGGGTACAGATAAACTAATAGATAAGCAAAACTGAAGTGCCAGGGGACTAAAGCAACATGCCTCCAGCCACACAGAAAATTATAGAGAAGGCTGGATACAAACCTTTGTCCCTTTACTTTAGTTCAATATACTTTACCATATTGCTTCATTATGTATGAGTGGGCATAGGTATATGTGTGTATAAATAAATATATAATAATATAAAAAATAGCCTGGTGTTCCCTGGTGTTCCAGAGGTTAAGACTTCACACTTCCACTGCAGGGGCACCAGTTTAATCCCCGGTGGGGGACCTAAGATCCCACATGTTGTGCAGTGCAGCCAAAAATTTAAAAATATATATATATATTTTTTTATATTTATATAAAATAAATATATATATTTTTATATATACATATATATATATAAAAGAGAGAGAAAGTACACAAACTATCTCCCATAGTGCTCTAGAATACCAAGTAGTTTTAGGTTTGAATATGGTTTTTGTTTCTACTTCTATGCTAAATATATCTCATTACTTTCTAAATGTCTAGAACCGTGTCATGAACCCCTATTTGGCTGAATAGCATTCTCCCAACAATCTGGATCACAATTCCAGTGACACTAATACCATTTTAAGTGGAAATTTGGCATAGCATTTTGATTAAATTTTCTGTTAAGTACTCTAAAAAGACTTTTCATTTCATGAGACTATAACCTCAAAGGCAGAAGGAAGTAAAAGGTGACTTTAATAATGATAAAAACAAAACAAAACAGAAAAAAGTCATTAGAAATGGGGTTTGTAGAAACACCAAGACCCAAATGCTGAGTCTGAATTAAGCTAATTATGTGGTACTTTCCGCAAATGTATGTTTCTCTTCCTGGAACAGTCACGCTAAGAAGAGTAATTCTATGCGAAATTCAAAAGTTTGCTATCATCCTAGTCAGGTTGCCCCAGACATTTCTCCTCTGAAATGCATTTGAAAACCTCAAGTGACTATAGTTCCTTCTTTTTTACAGCCACCTAAATACATGCCCACACTTGGTTCACCTCCGCCATTTGGTTTAATTAGAGTCCCCTCAGTGATTTCAGCAGAATTCAGTCTGCTCTGAAGTTACCAGAAGAGAGATCTCCTTGCTTAGGTTGGCATTTCAGACCTGGTCTATCATATGTCTCTAGTTTTATCTCTCACTATTACTTGTAAACACTCTGCTCTGCAACCGAATGAAAATTCTCCTTATTCCCTAAACAAGTGTGCACGTCTGTGGCCTATGTATTAGCTTCTATTTTGAGGATTCTCTCTTTGGACCACCTTCTCTTTAGCAGATAACCACAGGAACCCACCTATGCTCCAGCTGGTTCATAAATACCCCACCACACCTGCAGGAGGGTCTCCTTTAGAATTGATTTTTTTCTCTTGGGTTCTTCCAAAACTTAAGACTACACAATAGAAATGATCAAATTTTGCCTCATATGTCAGTTTACAATGTCTTTGTTCTTTTGGATTTTAAGCTGCATGAGGACAGGACTCACTTCTCATTCATCTTGTGCCCCATCAGTGAAGCTAATTCAGTGCCCTGCAATAATGTCAACTAAGTTAACATTGATTGAATTGAGAAAAGGGTTCTAAGCCAAGCCAAGGCTCAGGTGTCAAAAATGACCTTCTCGGGCTTCCCTGGTGGTGCAGTCGTTGAGAGTCCGCCTGCCGATGCAGGGGACGTGGGTTCATGCCCCGATCCGGGAAGATCCCACATGCCGCGGAGCGGCTGGGCCCGTGAACCACAGCCGCTGAGCCTGCGCGTCCGGAGCCTGTGCTCCACAACGGGAGAGGCCACAACAGTGAGAGGCCCGCGTACCACAAAAAAAAAAAAAAAAAAAAGACCTTCTCTATCCCTGCTGGATATAAGCAAACAAATCAGGAGCTTTCAAGTTAAGTCTTCTTCCATCACTGAGAAAAGAACCTCCACTAAATACTTGCTAATCTTCACGTATACAAGCGCATGTATCATAAATACAGCCAACATCCTAAAAAGCCAGCAGAGTTAATGAAGAAGTGAAACAAAGGTGAAAGAAGGTATACTAGTGTGTGTACACAAATAAGATGTACTAATACTTGTGTATACAGCACAGAAGAGATCCTCAGTTTTTCTCATTGTCTGTTCCCTCTTGTGTTAAGGACAGAGACAACAATCTTACTAATCTTCTTTTCCAGACCAAAAGGGCAGCAGCTAATTAGAATGGGTCAAAGAGGCAAAGTTAATCATAGGTAGCAATGGCAGCTGCCAGAGAGGAAATGGCACGTCGCACTCTTCAGAAAATGAGAGGGCTTTTATCATCAGGCTACCAGCCTGGCTTGTAACAACAGTGCCTGATAGCTTTGTTGAATTATAGCATAGGGCATTCCGTGGTATTCTGAACAATGATAAATATAAAAAGCACTTTTTAGTTGTTTTAAGTAGTTACAAAACTGTTACTTCTCACCATCAAAAATGGGTTAAATTAAGAAATATAAGCAATATAAGAATATTGATATATCAGAATATATGTTACATATATTAAATATATATTTATATATATATAATATGTAAACATTAAAATTTCACTTTTGATATCTTTAAAATGTAATATATGTTACACATAAAATATATAATATTTTTCCCTCAGAAAATTAATTTCTGTGGGATAAGACTGGCTAGTCTTAAGGTAGCATTTATTAAATGCCTGCCAGGTACTTTTCATGCATTATCTCATTAAAATGCACAACACCCCACTGTGCTGTAGGTATAATCATCTCTGCTTGGCAGACAAGGAACAGTTCTTTGAGAAGTTCCACAACTTGCTGACACGGCATGGATTGGAAGTGATGGGCTGGGGTCTCATCTAGGCTTGTCGGAACCCAAGACCTGTGCTCTTGACCCATATGCACGTGTCTGCTGGGTGACTGGGGAGAGAGAGCAGGGTGCACACAGTGTCCTGACCGTGCACTTGCTGAATGCACTCGGGAGACCCGGTGATTCTCCTCTTGCTCCCCCAGTTTCCTCTGCCAGCACTGCTGGGGATATCTGCTCTAGATGGTCTGCTACATTCTCTTGCTACCATTATTACAGAAAAAGATGTGTACATTCAGGAAAATGAAAAGCAATAGCAAGAACTAAGTCAGTGGTTGGCATGTAGGAATGAAATATTTCCCTTGCCACCAAGTCCTAATGTTTTGAGTAGGCTTCCCCTCTGAAGAAATTGAAGAGATTGATCAGGCATCTCTGTGACGGGTTGTCCCCTGGTGGGGGAGCATCCCTCTGGGCCTTTCAGGACTCCCCCATTATAGAACAGGTTCAGCTACACAATCAGAAGGCAAGGGGAAAAGAAGGGACCGGTTCTTTCTCTGAATTACCAGCTTTTACTTTAGCGATAGAGACAGTGACTTACTTTCTTCACTTACTCTCAGCCATCAAGTGCCAGCAAAACGTACCTTGCCACTATGGTGCACCCTCCTTCACTCAGCTATACCCAATGGTAGACCATGCTTGAAACAATCAGTTTGCTGTTTCACATCTGCTTAAGGGTACTCTCTAGGACTTAGCAGGTTTTATTTATAAGTAATGCATAGTCAAGGATGCTAGGCTACCTGGTCACTGTGTGTAATAAAACTACAAGCCTTGGTCCCTCATCCTAAAGGAAATTGTCATTTGAGATAACCAAACTGTTAGTATTTTGTTTTGAAATATGAGGAAATATTTGAAATATTTGAAATATGAGGAAGTATGGGGAAATTTCATGGTTAAAGGAAGGGTATTATAGACTCAAGCATGTTTCTTAAACAATTAAAACAGACCTTGGAATATCTGTTTGAATTCTGTTGAGGAAAAAATGTGATAAAACCCCCATAATAAGATAGTACAGTTCACAGAAACAATGCATGGCTCCAATCCTGTTTTCAGCAGGGAGTATACTTTAGAATTCCAGGAGAAACATACTCATGAAAACGGTCTCTCTAGCTATAAAGACATTTGGTCCTTTACTATGTAGCAGTGGCTCTTCACTTCTTTTTGGTCGCAGACTTCATTGAGAATCTCATAAAAAATAGGGATCCTCTCCACATAAGATATTGGCATATCTACCAACCTGTGCATATTATTCCTGCATTATAGACTGGCTAAATGTATCACGGACCTCAGGTTAAGCCCCTTCTCTGTAGGAACTCATTTTTTTTTTTGCCTTAATGTGTAACAATAGCATATAATAAATGATCGTGGCCAAGACAACCCAGCAATGCCAAGCATTATGGTGAATCTTTGTTAGAAATTAAATGTTGCTTAACACTTCAGAAGGAATCAGGGACTGAGTCAGGCTTAGAATTCAGTGTCTGTCCCTGGGGCCATGATGATGGATGCTCTAAATTACAGTCCATCAGCCTAGTCCTTTGTCATGTCTCACTCATGGAGCCTCCCTATTTTTCTTCTGGCTGGTCTAGTCATCCATCTGTTTCTATTACAAACAGCCACAGTGCTTTGGCTGGACCTGCAGCTTTCAAAACTGAGTAGGAGGAAAGAAAACCCCAGAAGCTAAAGAGCTTGGTTATTAGCAATGATAAGGGAAGAAAAAAAATAAACATAGTTCCTACTGTGTGTTAATTACAATGCTAGGCTCTCTCACGTATTTTATCTCATTTAATCTGTAAATCATTCCTACTGGGTAGGTATTATCAATCCACTTTTTACATGCAGGTAAAAATCTAAGAGATTATGTGACTTGTGTAAGACACCATGGTTAATAAATTGCACTAATATTGAAATATATTTGTGTCTGACTCCAAGTCTAGTATTTTTCTACTATATAATGCTTTTAAAAGAACTTATTAAAAACATCTGAGATCTAACTCCATGCTTCCAGTATCTTGAAATTATCTATGTCTGAGAGACCTCAAAGCTTCCTCAGATGAAAAGTTGTGCATGGAAGAAAAGGTGATATACACCTCCTAGAACACTCAGGTGAATTCCAACACTAAGGTCACATGGTTTTCACTGAGGCAAAGCAGTCGAAACCTTACCTGGAGGACTGGGTTTCCATCCAGGAGCATTCAGACTCATAATGCTTTTTCTCCCAAGACATGGCTAATTGAACCACAGAGACAATCAGAGATATCAGGCAGTCATGATGAAACTTCGTATCCTCTTTCCATTCACCCTCAGACACCAAATTAGCCTTCACCTGTATTTCCTTCTAGATTAAGAGTCAAAGCTTTTATGGACTGTCATGGCAAGAATATCAGCTTGTTTTGGGCTATAAAGGGGTCATGAGTCATTGTTTTGCTCTATTTGTTAAGAACTCTGGGACACACTGGATAACACAGTAGTTTTGTAATATCTAGACTGATTGCCTCCCCCCACATCCCATTAAGAGACAGTCTGGTACAATGACCGTGTCCCTACTCTCTTTAAATTCATTTCAAGTGTCTAGGTTGAAAACAAAGCCACATTACAATGCTTTAGATACATGTCTGACAGAGGTGTCCCATCTCTTCACCTCCTTTGACAGCTTCGCATTTCTACGTCTCCTTTCATTTCTCTACATCTTGGGCAAGGTAACTGAGATGAGGTAAGCAGATAGTCTGGGGGTCCAATGTTTCCAGAAAGTCCTGCTCATGGAGTTCTACCTGGGGAACTACTGCCACAGAGCAATTGAATAGTCAGATAAGAAAGCCTTCAGATGACGTCTTCCAAAGTCATGCTTAGAATGGACCCTGGTTTCTCCCTTGGTAACAGCCTCCTGTAACTCACCTGAAAACATCTGGCAAATGCTTATTGAGCACCTACTATATTCTGGACATCATTCTAGATATTGTTCTATGGAGATAAATAAGATAGAGCTTCTGCCTTTGTGGAGTACTGCTGAGTTAGAAAAAGTGATTCCTAAGTATAAAATTTCAATAGAGCATATTTGGGTATGTTTATATGCAGTAGTTAGAGTCTATGAGAGCAAATAAGAAAGGCACCACCCCAACCTGGGGACTTAGAGAAGAGTCCCATCTGACATGCATAACATGAGTATCAAAAGATGAGTAAGAGTTAGTGTGGTGGAAACAAAAAAGTGGGATGAGCAAGAAAAGTGGTCTGGACTGAGGAAACCACATAAACATAGGCACAGAAGGATGAAACAGATGATATGCATGGAGAAGTAGCAATAATTTGCTATCTGTTACCAAAGCTAAGTAAAAAGGAGACAGTGACAGGAGATGGGGCTGGAAAGGTAGGTAAGGATCTGGTCATAGAGAGTCCTCTATGCCATACTAGGTAACTTGGACTTCATTCTGTAGGTTATTATGAAGCAAATGCAGGCTTTTAGCAATGCAGTTACATGCTTAGACTTGTATGTGGTGGAGAAGATGGATTAAGAAGGCAAGACCAGAAGTAGGGCGACCAGTTTAAAGATCTTTGCAACAATCTAGTCAAGAGATGTGATGGGGACCTGGGATTGAGCAGTGGTACAGGAATGAAGACCAAAGAGTGGATTAAAGAATTTATTTAGGAGATAAAATAGGAAAAACTTAGTGAATGACTGGATATTGGATTGAGGGGTGGGAAGAGCCCAAGATGACTCGAGTTAGAAATAAGGGGCTAAAGGTTGACTGGGGAAAACTCAAATGTCTCAAGAGTATACAAACAATCAGCTAATCCATGGCTAATCCAATGCAATAATTTATACCTAGTTACATAGCAGTGATTGTTTATGAATTAGATATTCATCACATCATTTTGATCCTCCCAACTGTCCTATGAGAAAAACACTACTTTGTTACAGATGAGGAAATGGGTTCAGGGAAAGTTAAATGGACTTGGTCAAGATCATATAACAAAGCAGTGGTTGAGAGAGACTCAGACTTTCTAGATTTATACCAGTAACCTAGAAAATGATTTTGTTTTTAAGTTAAACTGTATAAAATTGTCCATATTTTATCATTTTGACTATTTGGGCAATTTCATATGATTCGACCCAACACTCTGGTACATTCTTCCGTGGAGAAATCTTGTGGTCTGAAACCTCCATGACAGAAATGCAGGCTTTTTCTTCAGTCATCCCACCAGAATCTTTCTGTTTCTGTACTTAGGTTGTTTTCTTGCACAAACTATTCTGCTACATTATGAGATGAAATTCAGAACCCTGGGAATAAGTCCAAGGAGTAAGCTTTGGAGTCCTAGTGCCTTCTCTGATCTGGAGAAGAGTGGCTTTTTCCCCTTGCACTTGCCCTTCTCAGAAATCTCAACATATTTAGATTACCATCGAGTTTTCCGGGGACAGACTCTAGGTAACTCACGGGGTTCCCGTGAAGGCCAAATAGGAGAATACATGTGAAGGGGATTCATAAACTATAAAGTGCTGTTTAACTCATAGTACTGTGTTGTTATTCTCTTGTCATAATGAAATAAAAGGGAGGAAGACAAAAATTTTAGTCAATATCCTTCAGACTCCTTTCTGATTCTGAGTATACTCCTCATGTCAGCACATTCCAACATTCATCTGAGGTTCAAGAAGCTAGGTGCTGATTATATCTAGCTACAGAAAATTAAAAAAGAAATACTCCATAGATACTTTTTTTATTAAGATACTGGAGGAGAGTTGGAAGGCGATTGCTTTTTATATTTTATTTTTCTTTCCTTTCTAGACCTTACCTAAAATATTTTGCCTGAAGAGGTTGGGTTTTCCTACCTTAAAAATTTATATCAGCTTTTAGTAAAGGGTTGCTCAATGTGTTTCACAGCTCCAGTACCATGAGGTCTGTGTGACTGGTTCTTCTTATTCTTTTTCATGCATAGCTTTATACTTCAAAGGCTGTATCAGAAGCCATACAAGTGAATATTCTAATTCCACTGCTTTCCTTTCAGTTTTTAAAATCTCCTTATTATGTCTTAAACCACTGAGAAAACATTAACTGGTCATTTTTAAAATGGAAATTGAACTCTTGTAGGCCACTAAGCATAGACAGTCTCCGAATTCACTCACCCAGAGACTGTGGGGTTTGATATGTAAATCCTGCACAGGATGTGATTTTATATATCATTCCTATTATTTATCCTATATTAGTAAATCCAAATCTTTACTTGAGAAGCACCATGAAAGAACTAAAAGTTTTTCCACAGTTAGACTGAAAAACCTTTAATACCCTCTCCTTAAAGGCTGAACACTCTATTCTCACCTCGTTTTCTAAGACAAACTGCTGTCAAATAGCATGAGCTTAAAATTTATCATGTATTTTAGGACTGATTCATTTAGGCTCCACCTACAATAAGGTGAATTTTCTCATATGTTTCTTCTGATACACATGTTTGTAAAAGGGGAGAAAACAAGTACACACACAAACAAATCCCACTGTTTTCCACAGACAATAACTATAGCTCATCATGTTATTTTATTTCAGAGAGGTCAGTTTTAATTTAGGACTTAATTTAATTATGTAACACTTTAAAACATTTATGTGAAACTTTTTTAAGATTTTTTTTTGATGTGGATCAGTTTTAAAATCTTTATTGAATTTGTTACAATATTGCTTTTGTTTTATGTTTTGGGTTTTTTTGGCGGCAAGGCATGTGGGATCTTAGCTCCCTGACCAGGGATCAGACCTGCACACCTGCATTGAAAGGCAAAGTCTTAACCATTGGACCACCAGGGAAGTTCCTATGTGAAACTTTCTTTTAAGTTCTAGGAAATTTCTGATGTTACTATAAGCAAAATATTCAAACGTATTACAAGAAAATAATCTTTTTTCCACATTGTTATAATTAATCATTTTTAATGTGAGCAAGGAGAGAACATGCAAATTAGGAGATAATCTGATGCTGTTTTCTGTTCTACACTTTGGACATTTTGGTTTATTAGTTATGCTCAGTCTAAACACTGCAGTTGACTCTGGAATTTCAAAATTCAGAAAATCATTGATAATTTGCCCAGATTGGCAGGGAAAACTGGGAAACCTCTATATTGGCGTCTTGCACCTAGAGGGCTTTTGGCTGTTTGGGGGTTCTTACACACACTATTTCATTTGTCCCCCATCACAACCATGACAAGGAGGCAGATCACAGACTCTTCTCTGGAGCAAGAACCTGGGGTTCATAAAGCCCAAATCAGAGAGCTCCAGTCATGTTCATGCATGTGGGTCATGCAGGGAGATTTTAAAATGTTTACATTCCCAGATCTGGCTTCAGCACTCAGGAATCTGGGGTTGAAGCCCAGAAATTTATACATTAAAATGCTTCCCAGGTGATTCTGCTGCAGTGAGTCCAAGGCTCAGTACCTGGGAGGCTCAGGTCACATGAGCAAAATCCAGGAACTCTCAGATCCTATGGCAAGTTTCTGCACCCCACCAGTGACCCAGCTTTGACTTTAAGTCCCCCTAGTAGAAAATCCCTGTGGTCTGAGATGCAGAGATTCCAGTCTCCAGACCACTGTTTCTCAGCTCAGCCATGTCTCCTCTATGCTCACCCGACACCAGGAGCTCCTTGGTCTGTACATAAAAGAATTACACAGATACACTTGGGACATGGCATCAGGAAGGTGAGATTTATAGAGGAAGGTGAGATTTACATATAATTAAAAATATTGTTTTATTAATATGACTGTTATAAGGAAAGGCTCTCTACATCAGAATGGAAGTTGAACTAGATCAGTATTTTTCAAACACCAAGCAAGCATTCATTAGCGGGTCAGGAAATCAATTTACCAGGTTTTGACAAGCATTAAAAAAATGAAATCGAGTAGAAAATAGAGTGACTCTCACATAGAAAAAAATAGGGTTTTTTGTTTGCAAAATACTATACTTTTAATCTGTGTACATACATCTGTGTATAAATCTGGATGTAACATGTTTTTTTTACTGTAGGGATCAGGGTAAAGTGTATTTTTTGAAAACACTAGACTAGATCATTTAGCTTCATTCCAAGTATAGACACACACACACACACACACACACATGATCAAAAAAACAAGCCAAAAAAAAAATCTGACAAAAATAGTGGAAAGAGAACTCTGTATGAGTTTTACTAAAGAAGTATAAAAGTTGCTTTTACTTCTTTTGCACAGGACCAACACTGGTGCCCTTGAAGCCCAAGCACCCCCTTTGTGTTCATGTTGGGGAGACATTTTCTCTGCCCGGGAAAGGTGGGGACACTAAATCACCATGAATTGTCAACAGTAAGAGTCTCAGGGAATAAGCCTTCACATGCAAATAGTGTTTGCTGTGCACTATTCCAGGACGCTAGGTACTGCAGAAGGGCTTTAGAAAGTCATCCGGCCTAAATAATTCCTGCTTCAAAAAAAAAAAAAGAAAGAAAGAAACACATCAAGGAAATATCAGTGGAATTAACAATCAAAATGACAGTCAGTTCAAGAAGCATTTAAGTGAGGATCTATCCTTGCTGCCTGGGCTTGGGAAGGCAAAAAGACAGATACCAGGAGATCTTGACATGTCATATTGTATTGACAATACCGATACCACATACTGATATCATCAAATGTGTTGTTTGATAGAAAACTCTATCAAAGTGACCAAGTGCAGGAAGGAATTGAGGGGGGAAAGACCAGAGGCCTGAGGACCAAATGGAAGGGATTTTACAATGATCCAAGTAAGAGACAATGATGCCAATGACAGGTGGAATGGGGGAGCGAAAATTGGCAGGACCTTATCATTGAATGCAGGCAGAGGATGGACCTTTAGATTTCTATTATAGTACCTAGAATAAATAATGATGTCATGTGTTGTCCATGTGTTTAAGAAAAAAACAAGAGAATATGTTTAAGGGGAAGTTGAGATTAACTGTTAACTTTCAGATGCCAGAGGGATATGTAAATTGAAATATCCAGTTGGCATCTGGGCATAGCACTCTGAGCTCAGGGATAAGAATGTCAGAATATAAGTAGTGCTTGGACCATCATGGTAGCTGACAATCCTGAAACCCTGCTAGTCTTCACAACAACCATGGGAGATAGGTCATATAATCCTTAATTAAGAAATGAAAAATCTGAGGCCCAGAGAGGTACAATAGCTTGCCAAGGTCCCACAGTAGTGGCAGAGTAGAACTCCAATCCAAGTCTGACTTCCAAACCTAAACTCTTTCCACTATGCCATGATGCCTCTTGAGAAGAAAGTTAGGGAAAGATCTGAACCCTGGGGGATATTTATATTTGAAAGGTTGACATAGGAGGAAGAGCTGTTTGCTCTGTCACGGTGAAAAACTGATCATGTTTCTGCAGCCCTTCTGCTACAAAAAGGTTACAAATGTGACAATGTCCGCCTGGATTTCTTAATATCTGAAACATTTTTGCAGTAAAATAAAAGAATGAAACTAACTCTCTTTGAGCAGCTACTATACACTAAGCATTGTTCTCTATACGAGATTAAATAATCTCAGCTAATTCTTAAACCTCTCTAAAATATGACCAGTTATTAATGATCTTTTATAGATGAGAAAAATCAAAGCTTAGGGGAATTAAAAAGCTCACTGAAAAAAAAAAGACACAGATAGATGGTATTCTAGCTCATGACTGTCAGGCTCTAATGGCCATGAATTTTCCATTTTCCACCATACTTTGTGGACTTCCAGATGAGGCATTAGTAAAATCATGAGATCAGTCACGTGAGCAAGTTCAAGTTGGGGAAGTTGGTCCTTAATGCTTTTTTAAAAATTACTTTTAATAACATTTAAATCCTTCTCACTTATTTACTTTAAAATGCAATTTCCAGTTAGGTCCTAATATAAATCCAGCCCACTTATTACTGTCCTATTCAGTGACAGTTAGCATTCATAGTTATCCCCCTGAGGGGTAGCAAGATTCTGGAGTAGGTCTTCCTGTGTTGGGCTTCTTATCTATTCTAGGCTATTCTCTACAGTATGGGCAGAGTGGTTTTTCAAGTCTGCAAATCTGATTATGGCTTCCCCCAGCCTAAAATCTGTCAGTGCTTTACCCCACAAATCCATACCCTTGCATGGTGTACAAGACCATTTGCCATGACAATCTCATCTACTCACTGGCTTTCTCTCCTGCTGCCCTCTCTGAGCCACGCCACAGCCCAGAATACTCAACTACTTGCATCCTCCCTAACAATGTGCTATTTCAGCCCCTGGTTTCTGAACACACTCTTCTTTCTGCTTTGAATTCCCTTTCTCAACATGTTCACGCAGCAAAACTCCTACTAGAGCTTCAGGTTAAAACCTAATCATACCTCCTCTGTAAAGGTTGCCTTGGTAGCATCATCTAGACAGAACCAATAACCCTTTTCTTGCTGCAACAATCAGAACTTGTGAATGCCTATTATTATTATTGCCTTATGATTAATGTCTTATGAGTTTCCATTTTTACGACTTCCATTTATAGGACAGGGTCGCACGCTTGCTTTGTCTTTGCATCTTCAGTTTCTAGCAGAATGATTGGCAAATAATATATATTTGATAAATATCTGAGCAAACGAAAGCTATCCAAATCAAAGGAAGATTAAATCTTAGATAGAAATTTCTTGTCTAGATGTGAGTCACAGTCACACCGCTTTGTAATGAATCTATTTTAGAAAATTAAATTTCTGTAAGTTTATTCAAGTGAGCCCAAGGCACAAAGACTGACTGTTTAACATGCTGCTCATAAGGCTGCATGTTAAATGCCACTAAACAAAAAGCAAAGCAAAAGCTCACCGAAGCTCCCTAAAGCTGTGTTTTAAAATACCCATTACAATAGACGTCAATGTGTCGAATCTTGTAAAAGTTCTAGCATTCATTGGACCTTGGGTTTTAATACTGCCTGCCCCTCTGGGCTAAAAAGATGGTATCAGGGATAATTTCTATGAGGGCTGATGGGAAAACCCAGACTCTCTTCAGTGTTAAATTGGAGCTCGGCAGGTTGAAAATAGATCCCAAGTGTCCAATTCCCTGAAAGACAGAATCAACCATTTAGCTACAGGAAACCCGAGGAGAGGACATCATCTTCTGAAAGACCTCAGAGTCTCCTTGGTTACAGGAGCTGAAAGTTGTTTTAATATTGTTTTAGCGTTTATTCAGACCAAACTCAAATCCTCATGCCATAATACCGTGTACATTTTCCTCACATACTCAAAATCAAGTGGGGCAGTGATTAAATCAGCACACATTTTCCTGTCATTAAATAAGACATGGAGAATGGAAGTCTACCTCTTTATTCCGTAAATTCAAACCTGGAAGGAAGAAGACATATGAGGATAGGGAGAGAAAGCATGGCTTTGTGAAAGGCGTCCTGGGAGGAGAATCAGGACACCAGGATTTTGTTTCAGTTTTGTCTCTAATTTCCTATGAATTTTCAGGCAAATCACTTAGCTCTGCAGCCTTAGTCCTTACCAGCCATTTAGATGGACAAGTCCCCCAAACTCCATTAAGTCTCAATTACTTTGGGTGTAAAATTAGGCTGATCATACCTACCTTACAAGATTTCATGAGGAATAAACAAGAGAACATGGATGAAGTATGTTTCCCAATGCCCAAGTTCATTTGATATCTAAGTAATATTTTCACAAAATAGAAATACCTAACAGCTCTGTTCATTAGTAGTTAGGTACAAATAACTTGATGAGTATTTTCAGGTCCTTAACAACTTAGTAATTGTATGAAAAAAAAGATATGTATATACTGAAAGAAAAAAATTAACAATTTTATTATATTTGTAAATAACCACAATTACTTAGTAACAGAATGTGTGCTCTTGCTGGAACACTGCCTCCTTCATTTCCTGTTCCACAAGGATTTTCATTCTTTACTTGCTTTTTGTCACAGTAACTATCTAAAACCCAGCTTTGCGAAGATATGAAGTCATCTGAAGGAAGGTAGCATGGTCTAAGGTTGAAAATGTGAAGTACCTTATGCTCATTCAGCATCTGACAGATATTATTGTGTTCCCCTTGAAAATTTAAAGTTCCCGTGGCAGCATGGTACCCTCGGGCACCTTGGCACAAATTCTGGGAACTATGGCCCTAGCACATCGTAGTTACTCAGGAGAAATCTGAAATAGATGAATTGACTCTTTCAGGTAAATAATTCTATGATTTGTTAGTTTTTTTATTGCTTTTCATATACTAGTGTGGATAGAGTTCACGTAAAGAAAATAAATTTAAATCACCTATTTGTCCTTTTCTCCTCGATTAAAAGATACCTTTATCTTCAAAATAAGTCACTGGTGTCAGCCTCTAGAAACTGATCATCTCTGACACTGAAAGCTTCCAGTATATATTAATCATTGCAAAAGGGGTACATATCTTTAAAAATATGCACATGCCCAAGAGAAGTTACTTTCCCCTACACGGGCCAGTTGTGATCTTTTTCTGCTTGAACAATAAAGAAATTAAATAAAACCTGTTCACAATTTAGCAGCTGCATATGGCATTATTTTTTAAGGAATGTTGCATTTAAATGCAAAACACTCAATTTGGGGAATATTTATTTATGAACAATAAAAGCATTTCAGCCAGCATGTGAATCATGCTTCAATGAGGTGAAACTGGGGGAGGAAACAAAAAGTTAATGCATAAAATCCTTTTTATTTGGCGTGGACAGGAGATAGAGTACACTAGAAAAATCTCATTCTCTGGGAAGGAGAAACAGCACATAAATGCTGACTCTGGGGCTCCATCTTGTGTCAATGGCAATTGACGTCTGTCTGAAGTGTTATGTTAAGAAGGATTCTGAGGAAAAATTCAGGCTTTTAAAAATTTAAGTGCCATGATCCACTAGTGATGATTGGAAGCATATATGCTGCATGTTTGCCATTTCTGGCTGAAATACATAGAAATCCAGAACACTCCCCCTTCATATTTTTAAGAAAAAAAAAACAGATCTCATTTTTGCTTACTTATTTTATGGTCATATTAAACATAGAAAATAAAACAAATAATTATAAACCAATACTCTCGAGTTTTAAATGAAGTTCTCAGGTTGACATATTGTTTGATCAATAGCTTTATGCTATAATATAGACTCAGGTCAGATGAGGGAGCAAATGTATCTTTGAGAACAGTCCCCAAAGTAGCAACATTATAATAATATTAGGAAATATTAAGAACACAGCCATGTTGGGGTTGAAAACACCTGAACATCATTCTCTGCTACTATTCTGAAGGAATAATTCTCTTTATTTGATACCAAATTGCTATAAAATGCAGTTGCAATTCCCAAGATGCTTATCACAGATCTTTTAAAACTCTTTTGAGATAATAGTAGATTCACATGCAGTTGTAAGAAATAAGAGAGAGCCAACTACCCTTCACCCAGTTTCCCATTCCAGTGATAAGTCTTATATGACCATAGTACAATGTCACATCCAGGAAACTGACATTTATACAATCCACCCAATTATTCAGCTTTTATCAGTCTTCCATGCATTCATATGTGTTGTGTGTGTATATTTGCATGTTTTTATAATGCAGTTTTATAACATATGTAGATTCTTGTGACTGCCACTACAGTCAAGCTACAGAACAGTTCTATTACAAGGACCCCTTGAACTACTTTTTTTTTTTTTTTTTTTTTTACTTAAGCAACAGAAATTTATTTTCTCACAATTCTGAAGGCTAGAAGTCCGAGACTAAGACTTAGGCAGGTTTGGTTTCTCCCAAAACCCCTTTCCCTGTCCTACTCTTTAAGAGCCACAGCCAACCTCCCTTTCTCCCCTCTTCCTAAGCCCTAGTAACTACTAACTTTTTTTCCCTCTCTATAATTTTGTCATTTCAAGAATATTATATAAATGGGCTCATACAACATGTAACCTTTTGAGATTAGCTTTTGCAACGCAGCATAATTCCCCTGAGACCCATCCAGTCTGTTGTATATGTCATTAGTTCATTCTTTTTGTCACCAAGTAGCATTCTATAGTATGGATTCCATAGATAAGTTTAACCATTTGCCCTTATCGTAAAATTTACGAATAGGTTAAGAAAATCAGTGAATGGAAATGCCAAAAGTACAAACTCTTTTACAGGCATAATGTCTGACAGAGGAACTCAGGAGTTCCCCAATATAACTTTTGTCTTTATCCTCTCATATTTTGTGAGGTTGTGGAAGGTATTTGGAGGGTACCCCAAGACCCCTTAGCATGGTGAAAATCTGATAAATGGAAACATCATTCAGTGATGAGAAATAGTCTGTTTTTAAGCTAAAAGCAGGGACTGGTGATTTCACAGTGGCCTGTTCCCAGGATGGCAAATACATTTCATTTCCAGTAAAAATTATGAGCCATTGATAGTGGCGGCCTGGAGGGCAGTGATGAGAATTCAGAGTGTGAGTCCAGGCTCAGCAGGAACAGAAACTAGATGGTTCCTGATGTCTGCCCCAGGCATTGGTGGAGATATTGCCACATCTGTGTTAGTTGTTTGTCACCAGTTAGAACTAAAGAAAAACTGCATCAACTGAAAGGTCAATGACCAGCATGAAGTATATAAAAACAATGTTAAGAAAATCAAAACCTGGCCCATGTGTCTCTAGTATTGTTTGGGCAAGGAGCTCCCAGCAAGCAAAGTGTCATTGGAAAGCTTATCTCAGTGGTGGGAAGGAACGACTCAAGCCAGGAACTCCTTCACTGTAATCTCCTGTTCCCTTTTCTTCCCTCCTCTACACACTTCAACGAACTAGCTCATTCTGAGAGAGAAAGCACTGACCAGAACAGCTGAAAGTTTCCCCTTTCCCTAATATTTGAGTGTTTGGTAAGTGACAAATAGGGTGCTAATGCATTTTATATACATTATCTCATTAATTCTCACACAATCTTGTGAAATTGAGTCCTATTATTTTCCTCATTCACAGATAAAGACTGAGGCTTAGAAAAGTTTGGTACCCACCCAAGCCAGGAAAAGGAAGCCCTTAGTGCCTGGCTTCACTGCCTCCCCTGCCCCATAGCCTTTCCTTTCTCATTATAAGGTAATAAACTAGAGGTATGTTTAATATACAAATCTCTGGTGAGTCTGAGTCACATGGTGGTTTCCACAATCCCAGAGCCTGCTCACCTCTGGGTGTTGGCAAAATCAAGTGCCTGGATCCCCAAGTTAAAGGACCAGACCTTGCAAATGGAGACTCAAGTGAGTTTTCTGAAGCCACTTTGCTTAGTCCTGAGCCAGCCTTCCTAAGCCACACCCTTCATCACCCTAATACACCGCAACATAGGTCTTATCACAAAAGACAGAATTACTGGGAAAAAAATTGCTGTTTTTTTTTTTAGCACCTACAGGGTGAGAAATTATGTTTATGTTAATAATAACAGGTCTAATAGATTGAGAGTTTCCCAATGAGATCTACAAGGGGGTAGAAAGAAATAATTTTGAGGACTAAATAAGTGTTAGGAGTTTATTGGGTACAAACCTTTACATTTAGGCAAAAAAAAAAAACTTGTTTCCATTTTTTTCTTTCACATATGTTGTTTATTCCCATTAGAGCATCCCACGAATACTCTTCATTCTCACTTCTAGATTTGATAGCTATAGAAGTATTTTTAAATTTCTAAATTTATACTCACATTGCACTTTATTACTTTAAGTTGTGAAGAAGAAAAACGCATTCTTGTTTTTGGGTAACCAAGGATAAGATTCTTTTATTTCACCTCTCATGATGCTATTCCTTAAGAAACTTGCAAAGTTTATCAGAATATTTGTTATATTCTTTAAGAATATGATTAGATAAATAGTCTTTAAAATATGTTGGTATCTATTAACCTTATTTAGAAGAATAGGAAACCTAAGCATATAAGAGATTAAAAAAATACTTGGCAAATTGCATAGCAAATGAGGAACAGAACTGGGTCTCACTTAGGTCTGTTTTTGACCTCGAGTGGAATTCATTATGCCTAAGAGCTCACACTAATATTCCATTTTCCGAAATAACTAGAAGACAGTCTTAATAAGGGAACTGTGTGCTTAATCAGCGACTTACACTAATAAGTACTATGAGTCAAGTGACCGCCACCAACCCATGTGAAAAGTGAACGTAACTGTGGGCCGAGAGAAACTCTCATTCACTGTTGGTGGGAATGCAAAATGGTACAGCCACTTGGAGACAGGTTAGCAGTTTCTTATAAAACCAAATGTACTCTTACCATGCAATCTGACAACTGAGCTACGTGGTACTTACTCAGAGGAGTTGAAAACTTATGTCCACGCCAAAACCTGCACATGAATGTTTAGAGCAGCCTTATTCATAGTTGCCATAACTTGGAAACAATCAAGATGTCCTTCAGTAGGTGAATGGATAAATCAACTGTGGTACCTCCAGATAAGGGAATATTATTCAGTGCTCAAATGAAGTGAGCTATCAAGCTGTGAAGACGTGGAGGAACCTTAAATGCATATCACTAAGAGAAGGATGCCCATCTGAAAAGGCTTCATACTGTATGATTACAACTATGTGACATTCTGGAAAAGGGAAAGCTAAGGAGATGGTAAAAAGATTAGTGGTTTCCAGGGTTCGTGGAGGTTAGAGGGGTGAAAAGGCTGAACCCAGAGGATTTTTAGGGCAGTGGAACTATTCTGTATGAGACGACAATGGTGGATCCAAGTCATTACACACTTGTCCAAATTCATAGAGCATACAACACTAAGAATGATCCATAATGTAAACTGTGGACTTTGCTGATGATGTGTCAATGTTGGTTCATCATTTATAACAAATGTACCACTCTGCTGGGGGATGTTGATAGTGGGGAGGTTATACGTGTGTGCGGGTTTGGAGGATATGTAAATTCTCTGTGCTTTCCACTCAATTCTTCTGCAGACCTAAAATTTCTCTTAAAAAAGTCTATTAGAAGGAAAAAAACTGAACACAACTGGCAAAGGAAGGGTCTTTCTCAAAATGGAGGTCAAGGAGAAAGTGTCCATCACCCACATATGATCATTCTCACCGGCTTATTTTGAACCTAAGAATCATATTCTTGGTTTAAATGAGGTAAAATTATCTGAGAAAATTTTATTGTTTAACAATTGGGTCAAGATTCCCTGTAAGAAGAAATGTAGCATTGTCTGGGAAATGGCTTGATGAGATGCTTTGGACTTTGGTCCTAAATCCGGCATGTGGAGTGAGGGTGTAGGATAGAGAGAAGGGTCAGAGATCTCTTCTCCCTCCCTGAAGTAGTGTAGCCAATGCTCAACTTTAGAGAAAAATCAATGAACACCAAAGATTTCAAGTTTACTGACGTGCATGATATTAAAATGCCTTTATCACCTCTAAACAATATTTAGCAAATTTTACATTGCTCATTAATGCAGAAGCACTGATAAGAGTAGATTTTGCTGTTGGGGCAGTTTGAAAAGGAGGACGTCTGAGCTACAGAAGTAGAATGTTTCCCTTATTAAAAAAAATTCATATATATAGAACATACACTTAAAGCCAATAATTCAGAAGAACATTATTTTCTAATGTGTCCTCTAATTTTATGGAGATTTACTACAAGACTCTGTTAATCAAACTAACAGATGT
Source organism: Hyperoodon ampullatus (assembly GCF_949752795.1). Classification (NCBI taxonomy): domain Eukaryota; kingdom Metazoa; phylum Chordata; class Mammalia; order Artiodactyla; family Ziphiidae; genus Hyperoodon; species Hyperoodon ampullatus. The sequence goes on along the minus strand of NC_136915.1, from coordinate 58,304,161 downwards.
TGACAGAATCCAATTATTCTTAGGAACATACAAGGAGGATAATATTTATTTTTATCTTCAAACAGATTAGGATTACTCAAGAGGCCATCTATGCATTTGCTTAGTGCACCAAAAACAGGAAAAAATTTTAAAGAATAACATTTCCCAAAACAAATATAGAAAATTCTGAAATTTGCTAGACTTTCTTATCCTTATTTGACTGAATAACATCATTTTTATTTTGAATTAGATGTGGTAGTGGAGGAGATGCCAAAATTTTTTTCAGTACCTAGGGTCTCTTGAGATCTTAATCTAATCTCTGTCCTCAAGTAATTTAAAAACTTGATGGGGAGGTAAAACCCACAGGAAACGAAAAGAGAAAACACAGCATTATATGATCGTGTGGCAACTGTGTGTTTCTGTCTATGAGCACAATAGAAATTTTATGAGACATATAGACATATAGATGAGATGAGACTTAGGCAAGGCCAAAAGGACTGGATAGGCCAGTCCTTGATATTCAGAAGATATTCAGAAGGAGATATGGAATTTTTATATCCAGAGGACAGTTTAAATAATCCACACTTTCCATGACTTCTGAAGATGATTCCTTTAAAACATCTTCACTTACAGGTAATGTTTTAGGAACATGTTATCAAACACCCTCACTTGTTGAGTCTTCAGGGCTTAGAGTCATTAGACATAAGAAATGTAGCATCAGGGGAGTGATTTCCATGGGTTTCTGAATTTTCACCACAGGTATCCTTTGGACGCTAAAAGGTGGGGAGGCATAAATTCCCATCACAAGCTCAAGATCTCCTGGGAAAACTCATCTTTGTAAAATTCATGGGCTAAAAAGGCCAACAGTTTGAATTTGCTTTAAGGACTCCTGACCTTCTAGCCCAATGTTTAGGGAATTTGTTATGTTTTGTTTTAAGAAAAGAAGAGAAACTTGGGTTAATGACAGAGGATATTTTTTATGTCCAAATGATTTAAGAAAACAAAGTCTAAAATAGGCATGTCTTAGCCTCTTCAGCAAACACTAAATAAATTCATTCTGTTTCCTTCCAGTCATGAGAAATCCCTGAACCCTTCACCTTCTCTTTATCCTCAAGTTACCATGTAGGTACTGGGAATCTAAATGAAGAAAACTAATGATGACATATTTAGATGCTAAATAAAACATAAGACATGAATTCCTGTTGATTAAAGCAGGCCTATGTTTTATTGCTGGGAAAAAAAATAAAGAAGATAAGGGTCCTGCTTCCATTTCTTGTGTTAGATAGAAGCATTTTTTTCTTTTCTTCATTGCATTTCTACCAATTTTACTCTTTTAACTGCCAGAACCTGGGAGGCAGTATAATTCCCTTATTTTACAAACTTAAAGAACATTTGATAATAATAGTGTTTTGGTTACTTCTGAGAAAATGTTCAACTGGGAATCTATTGCTAATGGTCTGCAAAGAATACAACACAGATTAAATATGAAATCAGAAGGGAGGTAAGAATGAAGAATGAGAATGGCACATTGTGAAGGTTATCTGTACTCTTAATTGCACTTAGAGCTTTCTAGATCACAGACTCAAAGTGAAATGGAAAATACAGGAAGGAAGACCCACTAGAAAGAGTGAAAAATTAACTCTGTTCAATTGATTATTCTTTCTTTTCTTTTATGGTAAAAATCAAATTACCATATATTATTAGACTGAATATATCTCTGCCTTGGATCACTTGGCCTCAAATATTCACAAATCCTGCATATTAATAAATCTGTCCTTCATTAATGAAGAAACACAAAACACCACTGCTTCACTTTCTCTTTCAACAGTTCAATGAAGTAGGGTAGAGTCTAACCTTTTCACATTTTGCAGGTGAAGGCACCAAGGGAGAGAGAGGTTAAGTGCCTTCTAAGAGGCTGTACAGTGAGTCAGGGTCAACCTGGGGTATGAGCGATAGGACTTGCATATTATTTTACTATCGTACTTGAACGCTTCAGGGGGACACATACCTATGCAGTGATTCCATTTGCCTTTAGTTAGTGGTAATAAAAGATGATCTCTTAGCAAGCATTTCTCTTCTTTCATGGGGATTGTAGTGAGGCAGACAGGAGCTAGCCATGAAAACAAATGTTAACACCATGTGACAAAGGAATATGCAGAAGAAAAAGACACCACTAATCTCTGCTTGGTGGGAAATAGGAGGTCTTAAGCAAGGATGTAAAACAAAATGAGGCTGAAACAGCATGGGGTTTGCTCTTTAGTTCACCTAATGAAAAGGTGTTCGGGCTCAGAGAATTATGCTTTATATGTATTTCATCCCAAACTGAGGAGCTTGGATTTTTATTTTAAAATAAAAATTAGGATCAACAATTTCTACAAAGGTGAAACCCAGCCTCTAAGTGAATAGTCAGTCCTAATGGTTGAAAACCTTTAGGGTGCATCAGAACAAACTAAGGAACTCATTCAATGCAATTATTGAGACGCACTCCCTGAGATTCAGCAGAATGGGGTTAATCTGAATTTAGAATAAGCACTTTAGGGGCTTCTAGTGCATGTAGTTCATGGACCACACTTTGAGAATACTCCCAACTTTTCTGCTGCTTTCCGGAGCTGATGGGTCATCTATTGAACAAATCCATCTTCAGGTCTCATCTAAACCACTTAGACTTTTCTGGCATCCCATTATAGCTGGATGTTTTATTTGAAAAACCATACATAATTCAAAATACTTATAGGCATACCTGTCTCACCCTCTCCTTGAGAACCATTTTTTAAGCAGGGTGTAAAAGGCCATGTGTAATTCAGATATTTACAAACCAATGGATGTCAAACACATCAGAGACTTGATATATTAGAGAATTTTATAAAGGTATGTAAAATAAAATCACTCCCTATCTATATTTTTTCACAAATCTGAATTTAAGTAGGGCTTACTTTAAAGTAAGATGTACCTATAGTTTAATACTCATTTTTTCTAGCATAGTACAGGTGGTTGTCACTCTACTAAGGTAAACAAAGACCTGAGGGTTTAAGAATGAGATCTGGGGGCTAAATTATTTTAACATAATCTTAGATTACTCAAAGTTGATCATCTTTTTAGCTTATTTTATACAACAATAACTCTAATTGCTTCCTATGTTTTTGATTGGAAAGAATTAACTGCTTTTCCACTAATATAAATTGGCAAAGCCCTTCAAAAAAAAAAAAAAAACACTCGTGCTCAGTCTGTGAAGTGTGTTTTCCCCTCATTTAATCAAAGACTCAGAGGTAACTGCCTTTCCCAAGATCTCCCAGAGAACAATGACTCTCCATTCATATTTGTAGGCCTGGGACCTGACCCGGTTTCACACAAAGTATGCCTGCAAGGGATGCTGGACAGGAAAGTCCTTCTATCTTCACTTGCCAGCTCGTCTGGCCACTTCCCCTGAGAAAAAATACCTCGGAGCAAAGCCATTCATTTTCAAAGGCAACATTTCACAATAAGTGGTGTTTTATATTAACCATACTGTTACTTCGAGTCCACTTACTCTCATTCAGAATTTATGAGCCCTGTTAAAATCAAGATGACCTTTTCCCAGATTTCTAGATAACTCATAACCTCCTTTACCTGCTCTATGAGCACAGGAATGTGGAAGGAGCACTGAATGGACTTAGGGAAACAGTGATTCCAGTCCTGTTGTCACCACTAAATAGACTGTCTCTTCTTTCTGTGAGGGGAGATTCAGAATCCATCACCTTGCTCTCTGGGCTATACTTCAATATGTTTCTTTTTCTTTTTGTATAATTATGATGGCAAAGTAGTTGGTGACCTAGCCTTGTTTGTAGTAAGACACTGGTTAATTGGAATGCTGCAGCCCATTGAGATACACACTGGTTATCAGGTCCCATGTCAAGCATTTCACACACAGAATGAGGGATTATCTCTTGTGATCTCACAAGGACCCTCAGGTGGTATGCGGGCACTGGATGCTTTGTGAGGTAAATTAGATTACACTACAGAAGGATTAACCAAATTATAATCTACTTGCTTGTCTCTAATGAACATCTTGTGTCTTTCTTCTATCTGGTACAGGGTACAGGCATAGTGGGAAGACAGGGTAGTCATGGCTTCTCTCTCTCTTTTTTCCCTATAAAATTCAGTTTATTGATTTTTTCTTTTATACACTGTTCTTTTAAACATTATTAATTGAAGTATAGTTGATTTACAATACAATGTTGTCTTCACTTTACCTTCTAAAAAGAGAATGACAGTAAACGGCAACAACGAAGCTTGGTTAATCCTACAAGTAAACGTGTATACGATTTTAGGAACCCCAAAATAGACAAAAGTGAGACCACACACTGGAATACTTAAAGAGGAGGAGAAAAAAGTTCTGCTCTTTTTCTTTCATTAGATTTTTATCCAGAAACCGCATGCTTACTGATGTGTCTCTGGATCATCAGTGTCACTTGTAGAGGCCCCCCAAATTCTCTCTGCATGCTGTGCTAGATATTCATTCACCATGAACAAATTCCTTGGACCACTGAATTCATATGTTGAGTAAAGGGCATGAGATACACAGTGTTTGAATCTGGGCTTGGACAGGACTTTGGGTTTCTAGGCAAGTCAGTTGATGTCTTTGTCTCAATACCCATTTACAAAAATAGAATAAAAACAACTGCTTTACCAATGTTTCAGAAAGTATGAAGTATATGAGAGCACTTTATAAGATGCTTCACAAATGGTAAAGTGCTTTAAACATGTAAATTATATATTTCATAACATAATTAAAGTTTGTGATTGTGTTTTCTTATGTCTACTGGGCAGGACCCAAACTTTTTACCTCAGTGGTTCCCATATCAGTTGTTCCTTTGTTGCCTTTGGGAAGCTTTTTAAAGATACACATTCCCAGCACCCGATCCATCCCAGATATCCTGACTCAGAACTCCAGGGATGGGCTCAGATATAGGAGCTCTCATGTGACTCGGGTGGTCAGCCAGATTGGGGAGCTATTGTTACATGGTACTGGATATTCTCCAACCCCTGCTCAATATAAGTACATAGCAGGAACTTAAATCTGATAATGGAGAAAGATTAAAATATAAATGTCTCTGCAAGACATAAGATCTTGAAAAAGTCATACTAATTTATAAAGCACAATGTGATATTTTGGTTAGAGTAGATCTTAATAGGAGAATAATTCCTAGAAATCAAACTTGAAGCTAAAAATCATCTGTTCTTGAATCTTGACTTCATGTAGGAAGGGAAAATGCAAAAGAAATAAAGAAAAAATTTCAAAATGTAATCTAGGATTGAGCCTGCTCTCACTGTGTCCTTCCTATTCCTCCTTTCTGTCTTTTCTCTCTCAGCATGCAGCACACACACATACAGAGGACTGGATTCATACCATTTTCCTAGACTGCTAAGTAAATTAGTTCATCAGATTCAAATTATTAATCATTTGAGCACCTGCTATGTTCAAAGCCTGATTTTATGTAGAAAAACAAGTCCCTGGAATCTTGCTTATGAAAGAGAAACAAGTACAACTGTCACTACAGTAAAAATGAGGGAAGGTAACACCCACCAGTTAAAATAGCCTCGTAACCTCTCTCCTCTGTTTACTTCACTGTGACCAGCTTCCCTCACGGTCAGAATCAGAAGCCAGGGGCCATCAAATTAATTAGTTAATTTAAGCATCAGGGATAGAGTGAATTCAAAGTAGAGAATGGTTATCAAACCAAGATACACATAGATTAAAATAAATTGTTCAGGGTCAGTCTATGAATGAGAAGCGTTTTCTAAGGGGTTCCTCTACGTGAGGAGATGCTGGACTGCGTCACCAGATTAGCCAAGGATACTCGCAAGTGTAAACCTCTGCTGTAAACACGTGCTCTGAGCTGAGAGGGAAAGGGAGAGGAGAGGCCAAGAAAGGACTTTATGGAGGAATTGATGTTTGAAATGGACTTTGAAGAATGGAAAAAACAGTTAATAAGCAGAGATTGGAGGAAGGTGGTGCCAGTAGCAGATTGAGCTTTATCTGGGAGAAAACCTTCCCTGCTATTGAACAGCATTTCAGTAGTCATTCAGGTCCCTACACCCTGACAGTTACCCTTCCCAAAAAATAAGACAGAGCTTTTTCAACTCTAACTGCTGAAGCTGCACTCCAAGCCCCAGGCACGACCCTGCTGATGCTGCAGCCCTGAGCAGGCAGCCGGTCTGCCTGGGAAGGAGGTGGGAGGGAAAATGAGACAGTCACTGCCCTTGTCTACTCTGTAATCCCTGAAGGAGAACTCCCAGAGCCCAGACTTCAGGTGACGCATGGCTACTCTTTCAAGAACAGTTTGGCATATGCCACTGCCCATCCCTACCAACTCTGAGAAGACGGATGAGAAAAAAGGAGGAGAGGAAGGGGAGAAGAGAAGATGAGAAACAAGACCACAGATAAGTTTCAGAAAAGTTAGAGAGATGGATTTTTGGAGCTAAACTAGTAAAGACAGAAGAGGTTGGTCCAGGAGATCTCGGGATGTGTGTTAAAGTTCGGTGTAGTAATAAAATTAGCTATCAGTTCCTTGAGTGCTTACCATGTGCATTGGGATCATTATCTTTTTTTTTTTTTTTTTTTTTTTTGCAGTACGCAGGCCTCTCACTGTTGTGGCCTCTCCCGTTGTGGAGCACAGGCTCTGGACGTGCAGGCTCAGCGGCCATGGCTCACGGGCCCAGCCACTCCGCGGCATGTGGGATCCTCCTGGACTGGGGCACAAACCCGTGTCCCCTGCATCGGCAGGTGGACTCGCAACCACTGCGCCACCAGGGAAGCCCGGGATCATTATCTCTTTACATCTTTACCATGACCCTATATTTTCATCTCTATGTTACAGATAAGGACACTGAGGTTTGCAAAAGTAAATACTTGCATAGATTCATAAAGCTTTTTAAAGTGGCTGAATTAAAAAAAAAAAAAAAAAAAAAAAAAAAAAGACTGAATCCCGTTCACTGACTCCAGAAACCCAGGCTCCTAGCCCACATCATAATGGGCTTAACCACTTAGGTTCAGCAGTGGGAAGCAATTCGGTTACAATTATTTCAGTTTACCTAACAGAAAGGTTTTCTCCTTCTTCCTCATCTTCAGTGATTCCGAACTGATACATTCTCCATTAGCACCTCCTTTTCAAGAAGAAAAATGTTAATGCTAATACAGTATTCCTTCCTTGTTAACAACCTGAAAACAGTAATTAACTTTATGACTCCAGGATGACCCAATCCCAGGTCCCATCTCCATATCGTTACCATCCACTCTCATTTTTTGACCTCTTTCTGCAATACATGAATCAATACTGATTCCCTTTGGATTTTTGCGCCTTCACTCCCAGCTCCAGTGTCCACATGTTCCCAGGAAGAAAAGTTCTGAAGTCAAATAAGTTGCACATTGCTCCTGGTGTAAGGACAAAGCTGCCACTGTCAGGGGAAGCCTGGATCCATTTGGAGGCCAACTGATAACAAAGGTAAACTCTGTCTCTAGTTTTCTTTCCAAGACACCCAGATGACAGGTGGTTTCCATTTAAGCTATAAACACACAACACATATTTTATTCACTTTGAAGTTTGTTAAAATCTAACCACAGATAGAAAATAAAGCCCTTGATATGATTTTACCACGGAGTACATATGTACCAAGCATGAATCATTCAGTTTCTACAGCGTTCGAAATGAAGAGACATTAGGAATCAGACTGGTCCCCTTTTCCACTTTTCTATTGGTGAAAAGGCCTGGCATGACTTGCATGAGACCCACGTTGAGCCATGTGCAGGATGTCTCAAACACATGGGTTTGAGAGAATAGACATTTACTAAATTTGTACTATGGCTACTTGCGTCCAGTTTCGAGGTTTTGGGCTGTTATTTTTAAGTGGCTCATTTCTAAACAACAGCAAGTAGAGAAAATTTGAAGGTGTATCTCCAAGTAAATGTAAGGCCAACTTGAATCTAAGAATGAGAAAGTTGGTCAAGTGAAATGGGGTGCTTTAAATGCACATTATGGACTTGAAGGGTTCAGAATGTGCCACCCAAAATATGTTGCTTTGGCATTTTGATTATTTTGAGCTGAAGGCACTTGAGAAAGAGCAGATGCAGGAAGAGGTCTCTGACTTCTCCCTTTCTACCTAAAAGCAGGTCAAAAACTTTCCCATGAGAAAGGTGCACTCCCTGTACCAGGGAGAGAAGAACATTCTTATCACCAGACACTTCGAGCTGACTCCAAAATGGACCTGTACAAACAAACCTACTAAAATAACCCTTATCTTACATAGTTTCCCCCATATATTTCCTAGTCACTGTCCCACAATTTACTGCCCCTAGCCCAAGCCCCTTTGTCTCGTCATATCCTCACAATTTATTGTTCTCTTTGTAGAAAGGTTTATAAGTTTTGGTGTCTAACAGCTTCTTCGGGTCTTCATTTTCCTTCTGAAGACCCTTGTGTACATGTAAAAATATTTTAAAAATTTTATGCTTTTCTTCTCTTAATCTGCCTTATGTCAGTTTAATTCTTAGGCCAGCCACAGGACCTAAAGGAGTAGAAGGAAGTTTTACCTCCTCTGCAGACAGTAGTTAAGACCGTGGGCTGTTTTTCCATCACTATCAATCTTATAGGAAATTCACACATGACCTAGTACAAGCCCTCTCACCCTCTTTACAACACTCCCTAAATTCCCGGAAGATTCTTCACTCTTATCCCCATGAACCATACATGGACATGAGCCTTCTAAGCAGAAGGTCAAAACTACACATCATGTCATCAGAACTACAGAGAGGATGTACCTTCCAAGTGTTCTGTGAGTGGCAACGCGATAAACTTTTCTCTCAAAAGACATCTCTTTAAAAAGCTCTATAGCTCTCAAAGTACATGTTTGCCCACATTTTGACAAAAAGTATAAGGTTAAATCTATTTTAGAATAGAAAGACATTTAAAATGAAGTGAAGAATGAAAGTGAAGACATTTCATGGCTTCACGAAAGAAAAAATTTTCATACCCCAGAGATTGGAAGGACATAATCTCTAAACAAATTTCTTGAACAAGGGCTGCTGGCAACCTTAAACACACACACACACACACACACACACACACACACACACACCCCACATAGACAACATTGTCTTTATTTTGATCACTTCACCATGGACTAGCAGCAGTCTACAGCCTGGTATTTGAAAACTATATCTGTAAGCAATGGGGAGCCACTGAACGTTCTAAATGGGGAGTACTAAGAATAGATTTGTTAAATAAAAGACGTTGATGACAAAGACTATAAATTAAGGAGCGACAGGACAAGGTGATAACTCCCCATGTGCTGCATATGAAGCAAACCATACTCTCCTTCCACTTAAAGAATTAAGAACAATCTAATTGTTTTCATAGATGTACACTATATGTGCCTAATTTAAGACTGAAAATTGTATATAATACAGAATTGTATTAGGTGATGAGTAAAATATGAGAAAGAATTGGAGATAAGCACACATAAGTTGGGAAGGGGAGAAAAGAGAGAGTGGATGGAGACATGGGCAGGGTGGGAACACTACATCAGAGACTGGATAGCCATTTGCTATCCAGTTTCCTCTTCTTCCTGGACCACAACTAAGTTACATTTCAAAGAGTCCCTTGCAATTAGATGTGCTACGTGAAACAATGAAACTTGAGTGGAAGTGATACTGGGTACTCCCAAGCTGAGAGGGCAGAGAAATGGATGTGCCTATCTCTGCTCCTTTTCCTTATCTACCAGCTGTATAGAGAGGACTCTGAAGACCTAGAGACATAAGATGGAAAGAACTTAGGTCTCTGAGTGAATGCATGGGAGACTCTTTGGCTACCAGGAATACCCATTATGGGAACGAGAAAACAAATTTGCTAATGTGAAGCCACCATAATGTTTGAGTGTCTTTGTTACACCAGCCAGCATTACCCTAAAAAATAATGTATCCAATTCTCATGCCTAAGTTTTAAAGAAAAGTAACAGCTTTATTGAGATATAACTTATATACAATAAGTTTACAATTCAATGATTTTTAGTATGTTCCCAGAGTTGTGGAGCCATCACTGCTACCTAATTTCAGAGCATTTTCATCACTTCACAAAGAAACCCTATACCCATTAGCAGTCTCCCCCACTTCCCTCCAACCCTCCCAGCACTAGACAACTACTCATCTTCTTGTCTCTATAGATTTGCCTAGTCTGCACACTTTCTATAAATGGAACAATAAAATATATGGTTTTTTGTGACTATCTCCTCTCACTTAGCACAATGTTTTCAAGGTTCATCAACATAGCGTGTATCAGTACTTCATTCCTTTTCATTGCTGAATAATATCTCATGGTATGGATATACCATATTGTACACTTCCATCCATTAACCAAGCTTTTCTTATCTTTGCTGTAGGAGCTTTAAAATATCCTATCACCATACTGAAGAGGCGATTCATTCATCTGGAGAATGCACACACACATTCAAAGTCTTGTGGGTTACAACTATCAATACCTTACCAAAAAATGGCTTGACTTAAAAGCATTCAGAAAACTTGAAGTTCCTGTTAGAGTGATAACATACAAAGTACCCCAAAGTGAGAAAAACAAGAGGAAAGCACATGGTTTCATACCTTTTAATTCAAGAATATAAGGAAAAATAATGCATTGCAGCCAAACAGTCTGGAAGCAGCCTCCATGAAGATACATTCTGGGGAGGAACCCAAATAACTAAACCAAGTGTCAACAGAAAGCAATTAAGTAGAAATTAGGTATTGCTGGGTCAGGAAGAAAAGTTCATTAAAGGAATTAAATCTCAGTGTTTTCCTAAAGATAAATCCCAGCTAGTCTGAAAATCATTAAATCTTAATGACAGAGTCAATTTGTTAGTGTTGTTTACAATTGAAATATTAACATATTTCTGTAGCCTGGAAGTTTAGAATTGTGATTGCCTTTACATGGTAGAGAAGTTAAATCTGGAAAGATTTACAACAGAGGAGAAAAATGCCATAAGACAGAAAAATGCTGCTTCTGTATTCACTCTCTTTAGGTCATCAGGAGGACATTCACAAAGAAAGAACTGACTCTGCAAGCATTACATTCATTTGATAGGCACTTATCAAGCCCCCCTTGTTTCCTGGGCACTATGGTGATGCTGGGAATACAGAGATATAGAGACATTGGCTTGGTAATTACAACAGAATGTAGTAAGATCTGTAAGAGAGTCGTGGATAAAGGGGAAACTGGGAGAGAAAGACTAATTCTGACTGAACTCCTGATCTCAACGGAAAACATATTGTGTAGGGTCTTGGGGATGAGTAATTTACTATGTGAGAAGGACAGCAAGGAAACTCTGGATAGTGGGAATGGGATCCACAAAGATTTGGAGTCATGAAAGGTCATGACAGGCTTAGAAAAAAGGGAGTTATGCAAGGCAGAATTATAGAGAATGCAGAAGTAGGTTGAAAACTATTTTGGGTTCAGTATATAAAGGGACCTGCATGGCAAGCTCATGAGTTTAGATTTTTGTTCTTTAGCCATCAGAGAATTAGCAGATTTTTTTTTAAAGAGTTTCATGGTTGGATTATTTTTAAAATTTTACTATGAAAACTTATACACACACAAAAGAATAAGATGCAAATTACCATATGCATATCAACCACTCAGCAATTGTCAAGATTTTTCCACTTTTGCTTTATTTTACTTAAATGAAGGATTTTAAAATAAACTTCCCACCTGATTTCATTTCACCCCTACATCTCTACATGCAGATATGTTCTTATCAAACCACAATCCACTTTCACATCTAACTAAATTAATAATATTGTATTGGAATAATTTAATCATTGTGGACTGAAATGTTGTGAATTATCTCATAAATATCTTTTTTATAGTAGGTTTGCTCAATTAATTTCCCATGTTGCCCTAAGTTGCAATGATTCTTAAAAATCTTAATTTAGAGCACTTCCTCTTCATCCCACCCTCTTTTATCCCCATGCCATTGACTTACTGAAGAAACCTGGTATATTCTGGAGTCTGTCCCACACATTGCATTTATCTGTTTGCTTCCTTGTTGAAATAATTTAACCTTTTTTTTTTTTTTTTTTTTTTTACATTTTTCCTGTTTTCTATAACTGGTAGGCTTAGGCTTTCTATAACTGAAAGGCTTAGTTACATTCACCCTCAATTATTTTTTTTTAAGGCAAGAGTACTTCATAGGAGGTATTACATAATTTATATTGCATCCCACTGAGAAGCACTTAATATCTGGTTGTCCCACTCACAGTGATGTTAACATTGATGATCAGATTTTCTTCCAAGATGACTTTACTAGTACTATGTGGAAGATGGACTATGGTGAAGCCACTTTTGTAGCAGGGAGATCAGGCATTGCAGCATAATAGGAGCAATGAAGTGATGTGAGCGAGACTGACATGATAATAATTCTGGAGTAGAAGTATTGGAAGATTGGAAATTTATTATAAATTTGGATGGGGGATGGCAATCAGGGCAGGTGAGCATGTGATGAGGACAAAAGAATGTAAACTCCATGATAGCAAAGAACTATGTGTATGTTGCTCAGTACTAAACCCTTAATGCTTAGCACTGTGCCTAGCACACAGTAGATATTTGATAAATATGTGTTAAATCCATATATGAATGTATTGTTGGATGGGTGGATGGGTGGATAGGTGGATGGATGGCACTGAAGTTACTAAAATAAAAAACTAGTTGGGTGTTCACAGTACTGCTAGTAGCTGGGGAGATAATATGAAATGTCCTTCAAATTTGACTTGCCTCCAATATATTTGTCTATTAGCACCTCAGGAAAATGCTTAACATTGTAAGGTGTATTCCAAATCATACAGCCCGGAGATGTAAAAAAAGATCCAAGTGAATCTAAATTTATTCCTTGGAATGCATATCTAGATTTTAGAAATGTAGGAATGAACTTTGTGGTTTTGGAGGGCCTCAAATCATACAAGAGTTTCAGGAAATTCCTAGGATGATGACAATGTGAGAATTTATGCATGCTCACCAGGAGGCATTTCACATAGTAAAGTCAAGAAACATTGAAAATAATAATAGATCAACAAAAGCAGAATCTGGTTCCTTGAAAAGATCAATAAAATCAATAAGCCTCAGCCAGGCTATCTAAGAAAAAAGAGAGATGACACAAATTACTAATATAAAAAATAAAAGTGGGGACATTACTACAGATCTCACAGACATTAAAAAGATAATAAACAAATATTATGCCTACAGATCTGATAACCTATATTAAATGTACCAATTCCTTGAAAGGCACAATCTACCAAAATTCACACAAAATAAATAGAAAATCTGATAGACCTGTATCTATTAAGGAATTTGAATTAATAAATTAATAGCCTTCCAAAACAGCATCAGGCTTAGACAGGCTCACTGGTGAATTCTACCAAACATTTAAGGAAGAAATCATACCAATTATCTATAATTTCTTCCAGAAGGAAGAACTACATGGAATACTTCCTAACTCATTATATGAGACCAGCATTACCCTAGTACTAAAACCAGACAAAGGCATTACATAAAAAGAAAACTACAGACCAATATCTCTCATGGACATAGATGTAAAAATTGTTAACCAAATATTAGCAAATTGAATCCAACAATGTATATACAGAATTATACACCATGACCAAGTGGGATTTATGTCAGGTATACAAGTTTGGTTCAACATTCAAAAATCAATTAATGCAATCACATCAACAGACTAAAGAGAAAAATCACATGGTCATATCAATAGACGCAGAAAAAGTAGTTGACAAAAGCCAACACCCATTTATGATAAAACCCTCAGCGGACTAAGAATATAGGAGAAAGTCCTCAACTTATAAAGAACACCTATAAAAAACCAATAGCTAACATCAGACTTATTGATAAGAAACAGGAAACTATCTCACTAAGATCAGGAGCAAGACGAGGATGTCCTCTGTCAACAGTGCTTTTCAATATTGTACTGGAAATCTTAGCTAATGCAACAAGGCAAGAAAAGGAAATAAAAGGTATACAGATGGTGAAGGAAGAAATGAAACTGTCTTTGTTAGCAGATGACATGATCATCTTTTTAGAAAATCTGAAAGAATCAACAAAAATCTCCTGGAACTAATAAGGGATTATAGCAAGTTTGCAGAATATAAAGTTGATACACAAATATGAATCACTTTCTTATATGCTAACAATGAGAAAGTGGAAATTAAACACAGTGTCATTTCCAAAAATAAAATACTTAGGTATAAATCTAATAAGCCAGGTATAAGAACCACATGAGGGGAATTATGCTCTAATAAAGATATCAAAGAGAAGGACCTTCAAGATGGTGGAGGAGTAAGACGTGGAGATCACCTTCCTCCCCACAAATACATCAAAAATATATCTACATGTGGAACAACTCCTATAGAACACCTACTGAACACTGGCAGAAGACCTCAGACTCCCCAAAAGGCAAAAAACTCCCCACGTACCTGGGTAGGGCAAAAGAAAAAAGAAAAAGCAGAGACAAAAGAATAGGGACAGAACCTGCACTTCTGGGAGGGAGATGGGAAGGAGGAAAAGTTTCCACACACTAGGAAGCCCCTTCCCTGGTGGGAATGGGGGATGGGCGGGGGGGAAGCTTCAGAGCCACAGAGGAGAGTGCAGCAACAGGGGTGCAGAGGGCAAAGTTGAGAGATTCCCACACAGAGGACTGGTGCCTGAGAGGTTTCTCTGCTCACCTGCTGGGGGGGTTAGGGGTTGGGAGCTGAGGCTTGGGCTTCAGAGATCATATCCCAGGGAGAGGACTGGGGTTGGCTGCGTGAAAACAGCTTGAAGGGGGCTAGTGCATCACAGCTAGCTGGGAGGGAGTATGGGAAAAAGTCTGGACCTACCTAAGAGGCAAGAGACCTTTGTTTCAGGGTGTGCGAGGAGAGGGGATTCAGGGCACCACCTAAACGAGCTTCAAAGACGGGTGCAAGCCACGGCTGCTCCTGCAGCCACCAAGCATCTGTGCAAGCATAGGTCACTATCCACATCTACCCTCCCAGGAGCCTGTGCAGCCTGTCACTGCCAGGGTCCCGTGATCCAGGGACAACTTCCCTGGGAGAACACACAGCACGCATCAGGATCTTGCAATGTCACGGTGACCTCTGCTGCCACAGGCTCGCCCCACATTCTGTACCCCTCCCACCCCCCGGCCTGAGTGAGCCAGAGCACACCAATCAGCCACTCCTTTAACCCCCTCCTGTCTGGGCGAAGAACAGACACCAGAAGGCGATTTACATGTAGAGGCAGGACCAAATCCAAAGCTGAACCCCAGGAGCTGTGTGAAAAAGAAGAGAAAGGGAAATTTCTCCATGCAGTCTGAGGAGCAACAGATTAAATCTCCAAAATCAACTTGATGTACCCTGCATCTGTGAAATACCTGAATAGACAATGAATCATCCCAAAATTGAGGCGATGGACCTTGAGAGTAAATGTAGACTTGGGGTTTGCTGTATGTGACTGACTAGTTTCTGATTTTTATGTTTATCTTCGTATACTTTTTAGCACTTGTTATAATTAGTGGATTTGTTTATTGGTTTGGTTGCTCTCTTCTTTTTTATTACTTTTTAAAGTTTTTTAAAATAATTTTTAAAATTTTAGTAACTTTTTAATTTAATTTAATTTTGTTTTATTTATTTATTTATTTAATTTATTTTTCTCCCTTTTCTTCTAAGCCATGGGACTGGCAGAGTCTTGGTGCTCCGGCCAGGTGCCAGGTCTGAGCCTCTGAGGTGGGAAAGCCGAGTTCAGGACATTGGACTACCAGCGAACTCCCGGCACCACGTAACATCAATCAGTGAGAGCTCTCCCAGAGACCTCCGTCTCAACATTAAGACCCAGCTCCATTCAAGAACCAGCAAGTTCCAGTGTTGGACACCCCATGCCAAACAACTAGCAAGACAGGAACACAACCACACCCATTAGCAGAGAGGCTGACTAAAATCATAATAAGTTCACAGACACTCCAAAACACACCACCAGATGCGGCCCTGCCCACCAGAAAGACAAGATCAAGCCTCATCCACCAGAACACAGGCACCAGTCCCATCCACCAGGAAGCCAATTGTTTGCTAGTATTTGCTAGCCTACAACTCACTGAACCAACCTTACCCACTGGGGGCAGACACTGAAAACAACAGGAACTACAAACCTGCAGCCTGTGAAAAGGAGACCCCAAACACAGTAAGTTAAGCAAAATGAGAAGACAGAGAAATACATAGCAGATGAAGGAGGAAAGTAAAAACCCACTAGATGAAACAAATGAAGAGGAAATAGGCAGTCTATCTGAAAAAGAATTCAGAGTAATGACAGTAAATATGTCCAAAATCTTGGAAAATGAATGGAGAAAATACAAGAAATGTTTAACAAGGACATAGAAGAACTAAAGAGCAAACAAACAATGAAGAACAACACAATAAATGAAAGTAAAAATTGTCTAGAAGGGATCAAAAGCAGAATAACTGAGGCAGGAGAATGGATAAGTGACCTGGAAGATAAAATACTGGAAATAACTACCGCAGAGCAGAATAATGAAAAAAAGAATGGAAAGAATAGAGGACAGTCTCAGAGACCTGTGGGACAACATGAAATGCACCGACTTTCAAATTATAGGGGTCCCAGAAGAAGAATAGAAAAAGAAAGAGACTGAGAAAATATTTGAAGGGATTATTGTTGAAAACTTCCCTAATATGGAAAAGGAAATAGTCAATCAAGTCCAGGAAGGACAGAGAGTCCCATACAGGATAAATCCAAGGAGAAACATGCCAAGACACATATTAATCAAACTATCCAAAATTAAATACAAAGAAAAAATATTAAAAGCAGCAAGGGAAAAGCAAAAAATAACATACAAGGGAATCCCCATAAGGTTAACAGCTGATCTGTCAGCAGAAACTCTGCAAGCCAGAAGGGAGTGTCATGACATATTTAAAGTGATGAAAGGGAAAAACCTACAACCAATATTACTCTACCCAGCAACAATCTAATTCAGATTCAACAGAGAAATTAAAACTTTTACAGACAAGCAAAAGCTAAGAGAATTCAGCACCACCAAACGAGCTTTACAACAAATGCTAAAGGAAATTCTCTAGGCAGGAAACACATGAGAAGGAAAACACCTACAATAACAAAACTAAAACAATTAAGAAAATGGTAATAGGAACATACATATCAAGAATTACCTTAAATGTAAATGGATTAAATACTCCAACCAAAATATATAGATTGGCTGAATGGATACAAAAACAAGACCCATAAATATGGTGCCTACTTCAGACTTAGGGACACATACAGACTGAAAGTGAAGGGATGGAAAAAGATATTCCATACAAATGGAAATCAAAAGAAAGCTGGAGTGCAATTCTCATATCAGACAAAATAGACTTTAAAATAAAGACTATTACAAGAGACAAAGAAGGAAACTACATAATGATCAAGGGTTCAATCCAAGAAGAAGATATACCAATTGAAAAGATTTATGCACCCAACATAGGAGCAACTCAATACATAAGGCAAATGCTAACAGCCATAAAAGGGGAAATTGACAGTAACACAATCATAGTAGGGGACGTTAACACCTCACTTTCACTAATGGACAGATCATTCAAAATGAAAATAAATTGGGAAACACAAGCTTTAAATGACACATTAAACAAGATGGACTTAATTGATATTTATACGGCATTCCTTCCAAAAACAACACAATACACTTTCTTCTCAAGCGTTCATGGAACATTCTCCAGGATAGATCCTATCTTGGGTCACAAATCAAGCTTTGGTAAATTTAAGAAAATTGAATTCATATCAAGTATCTTTTCTGAGTGAAACGCTATGAGACTAGATATCAATTACAGGAAAAAAAAACTGTAAAAAATACAAACACATGGAGGCTAAACAATACACTACTAAACAACCAAGAGATCACTGAAGAAATCAAAGAGGAACTAAAAAAATATATGGAAACAAATGACAATGAAAACACGAACCCAAAAAATATGGGATGCAGCAAAAGCCATTTTAAGAGGGAAGTTTATAGCAATACAATCCTACACCAAGAAACAAGAAACATCTCTAATAAACAACCTAACCTTACACCTAAAGCAATTTGAGAAAGAAGAAAGAAAAACACCAAAATCAGCAGAAAGAAATAAATCATAAAGATCAGATCAGAAATTAAAAAGAAATGAAGGAAACGATAGCAAAGATCAATAAAACTAAAAGCTGCTTCTTTGAGAAGATAAACAAAATTGATAAACCATTAGACAGACTCATCAAGAAAAAATGGGAAAACACTGAAGTCAACAGAATTAGAAATGAAAAAGGAGAAGTAACAACTGTCACTGCAGAAATACAAAGGATCATGAGAGATTACTACAAGCAACTATGTGCCAATAAAATGGACAACCTGGAAGAAATGGACAAATTCTTAGAAAAACACAACCTTCGGAGACTGAACCAGGAAGATAGAAAATATAAACAGACCAATCACAAGCACTGAAATTGAGACTGTGATTAAAAATCTTCCAACAAACAAAAGTCCAGGATGAGAAGGCTTCACAGGACTTGAATTCTATCAAACATTTAGAGAGAGCTAACACCTATCCTTCTCAAACTCTTCCAAAATATAGCAGAGGGAGGAACACTCCCAAACCCATTCTATGAGGCCACCATCACCCTGATACTAAAACCAGACAAAGATGTCACAAAGAAAGAAAACTACAAGCCAATATCACTGATGAACATAGATGCAAAAATCCTCAACAAAATACTAGCAAACAGAATCCAACAGCACGTTAAAAGGATCACACACCATGATCAAGTGGGGCTTATCCCAGGAATGTAAGGATTCTTAAATATAAGTAAATTAATCAATGTGATATACCATATTAACAAATTAAAAGATAAAAACCATATGATAATCTCAATAGATGCAGAAAAAGCTTTCAACAAAATTCAACACCCATTTATGATAAAAACCCTCCAGAAAGTAGGCATAGAGGGAAATTACCTCAAAATAATAAAGGCTATATATGACAAGCCCACAGCCAACATGGTCCTCAATGGTGAAAAATTGAAAACTTTTCCTCTAAGATCAGGAACAATACAAGGTTGTCCACTCTCACCACTATTATTCAACATAGTTTTAGAAGTTTTAGCCACATCAATCAGAGAAGAGAATGAAATAAAAGGAATCCAAATTGGAAAAGAAGAAGTAAAATTGTCACTGTTTGCAGATGACACGATACTATACACAGAGAATCCCAAAGATGCTACCAGAAAACTACTACAGTTAGCCAATGAATTTGGTAAAGTGGCAGTTTACAAAATTAATGCACAGAAATCTCTTGCATTTCTATACACTAATGATGAAAAATCTGAAAGAGAAATTAAGGGAACATTCCCATTTACCATTGCATCAAAAAGGATAAAATGCCTAGGAATAAACCTACCTAAAGAGACAAAAGACCTGTATGCAGAAAACTATAAGACACTGATGAAAGAAATTAATGATGATACAGACAGCTGGAGAGATATACCATTTTCTTAGATTGGAAGTATGAACATTGTGAAAATGACAACCCTGTCAAACTACCAGTGGCATTTTTCACAGAACTAGAACAAAAATTTCCCAATTCGTATGGAAACACAAAAGACCCCAAATAACAAAAGTAATCTTGAGAAAGAAAAATGGAGCTGGAGGAATCAGGCTCCCTGACCTCAGATTATACTACAAAGCTACAGTAATCAAGACAGTATGCTCCTGGCACAAAAACAGAACTGTAAATCAATGGAACAGGATAGAAAGCCCAGAGATAAACCCATGCACATATGGTCATCTTACCTTTGATAAAGGAGGCAAGAATATACAGTGGAGAAAAGACAGCCTCTTCAAAAAGTGGTGCTGGGAAAACTGGACAGCTACATGTAAAAGAATGAAATTAGAACACTCCCTAATACCATACACAAAAATAAACTCAAAATAGATTAAAGACCTAAATGTAAGGCCAGACACTATCAAACTCTTAGAGGAAAATAGAGGCAGAACACGCTACAACATAAATCACCTCAAGATCCTTTTTGACCCACCTCCTAGAGAAATGGAAATAAAAACCAAAAATAAACAAATGGGACCTAATGAAACTTAAAAGGTTTTACACAGCAAAGGAAACCATAAACAAGACAAAAAGACAACCCTCAGAATGGGAGAAAGTATTTGCAAATGAAGCAACTAACAAAGGATTAATCTCCAAAATTTACAAGCAGTTCCTGCAGCTCAATATCAAAAAAACAAACAACCCAATCCAAAAATGGGCAAAAGACCTAAACAGACATTTCTCCAAAGAACAGATACAGATTGCCAACAAACACATGAAAAGATGCTCAACATCACTAATCATTAGAGAAATGCAAATCAAAACTACAGTGAGGTATCATCTCACACCAGTCAGAATGGTCATCATCAAAAAATCTACAAACAATAAATGCTGGAGAAGGTGTGGAGAAAAGGGCACCCTCCTGCACTGTTGTTAGGAATGTAAATTGATACAGCCACTATGGAGAACAGTATGGAGGTTCCTTAAAAAAACTGAAAATAGAACTACCATATGACCCAGCAATCCCACTACTGGGCATATACCCTGAGAAAACCATAATTCAAAAGGAGTCTTGTACCACAATGTTCATTGCAGCTCTTTTTACAATAGCCAGGACATGGAAGCAACTAAAGTGTCCATAAACAGATGAATGGATAAAGAAGATGTGGCACATATATACAATGGAATATTACTCAGCCATAAAAATAAACAAAATTGAGTTATTTGTAGTGAGGTGGATGGACCTATAGTCTGTCATACAGAGTGAAGTCAGTCAGAAAGAGGAAAGCAAGTACCGTATGCTGACACATATATATGGAATCTAAAAAAACAATGGTTCTGATGAACCTAGGGGCAGGATAGGAATAAAGACAGAGATGTAGAGAATGGACTTGAGGGCACAGGGAGGGGGAAGGGGAAGCTGGGGCAAAGTGAGAGAACATTGACATATACACACTACCAAATGTAAAATAGATAGCTAGTGGGAAGCAGCTGCATAGCACAGGGAGATCTGCTTGGGGCTTTGTGAGCACCTAGAGGGGAGGAATAGGGAGGGTGGGACGGGGACGAAAGAGGGAGGGGATATGGTGATATATGTATGCATATAGCTGGTTCACTTTGTTATACAGCAGAAACTAACACAACATAGTAAAGAAATTATACTCCAATAAAGATGTTAAAAAAAAAGAGATTGTAATTATGTGATGTGACTGAGACGTTAACAAACCCTGCTGCAGTAATCATTTCACAATATACACATATATCAAAATCATCACATTTTACACCCTAAACTTACCCAATGTTATATGTCAACTATATCTCAAAAACACTGAAAAAAAATAAAGTTAATTAAAAACCTAATAATATATAATAAAAATGATGATGCTTACAAAAATAAAACTTAAAAGACTTAAAATAGGTCACTAAGGCAAAGCCTTTGGTCTTTAATGATGGTGTTTTTCCTTTTTCTTTCTTCAAATAACATCTTTTTAAATTTCATAGATTACTACCTGCCCTCCTTATCCTCAGATTCTGTATCCATAGACTCAACAAACTGCAGGATCATGTAATTCTATATTTACAATCCTTGGTTGGTTGAATCCATGGATGCAGAACCCACAGATATGGAGAGCCAACTATGTGACTTGAGCATCTGTAGATTTTGGTATCTGCAGCAGGTCCTGAAACCACTTCCCCATGAATACCAGTGGATGACTGTATTAACTCTTCTGTTCTGAATGTTTGAAAATATCTGGTGGTGTTCTTCCTAGTAAGATAAGAAAGTCTGTATTATTATATTCCTTCCTTACTACCAGATTGGTATCAGTCATGCCATTAATAGTTACCTTTCAATGGCTTAATAAGTGAAAGGTTCATATATGTTTTACCAATTTTTAAAAAAAATATAATCTGATTCAAACAGCTTTAGTGCAAATGGGGGATTTATCAGTTCACCTAAGTGAAAATTCAGGAATGGCATGCCTTTAGACCTAGGCTGTTCCAGGGACTCGAACCACACCATCAGGGCACCGTGACCTTGAGCACTCAATTCTCCTTTTTCTGAAGGGATGTCCTTCTCAATCTCCACTATTTAGAGACTAGCTACAAGCCCACATCCTCCTGGGTTTAATTTCAAGAGAACAGAGAGAGTACCACCAGTAGCTCCCATATAACTCCCCGAATTCATTTCTGATTCAACCAGTTTGGATAATTTGTCCATCCCTGATCCAAATCTCT
The DNA here is from genome assembly GCF_949752795.1 of Hyperoodon ampullatus. Taxonomy (NCBI): domain Eukaryota; kingdom Metazoa; phylum Chordata; class Mammalia; order Artiodactyla; family Ziphiidae; genus Hyperoodon; species Hyperoodon ampullatus. The sequence continues at coordinate 58,281,801 of NC_136915.1, read as the reverse complement.
GTGGTTATTTTATAAGCATCATCAATTAGTGTTCTGATTTGCTAGGTCTGTGTCACATGCTCTGTGCCAGGTAGAGGAATGACTAGTTCCCAGAAGAAATTTTGGATACTAGAAAAAGAGTAGATGCATTCTAGCAAGGCAAAAACTCTAAAACATTGTTTTGTACTTTGCTTTCATATTATTTTGTTGTGAATATCATCCCCACCTCACAAATGAAAAACTGAAACTCACTGAGTGGTGTCGTTTGGACTTCAGCTCAGGTCTCCCCTTTCTTAGCTTGGTGTCATCCCGCTGGACTAGATTGTGCTGTATACTAGAATATTCATTACTCCAAAAATGAATAATGGAACTCTTCCTCCAGAAAAGGTGTACTTTTTTGTTGCTGGATAAAGGAAAAGATTTTGGAGGCAAATGTAATTATTCCTCTTTCCAAATTTTCAGTTGTTATTCAATTGTTATTCCAATTGATTCTCTGAAATCAAAATGATGGATGGAATAAGAATTAGCTCCTAAGAGAGTTGATGGCCCTAAGAGAAAACAATTGCTCATTAATTCACACTGACCTTAAAAAGATCCCATGATTCAAATAGCAAAGTTGCTGGCAGAGAGCGCTGAGGTGGGTTGCTTACCACTAAAGAAATCACCCTAGTGTCCTTTTAATATGATTTACATAGACTCTTGTGCAGTTTCAATGTACTCGAGCTGAATGATTAATTTTTCCCAATAAAAGAAAGACATTAAAATGAATACATCTTTCACTCAGTGTACTGACTGGCCAGGGTTGACCCTAACTGGAGCCATAACAACTTAGAATGATATACTGAAAATTTGCTTTTTAATAAAATGGGCTGGCAAATGGATGAACACTTAAAGTTCAGACTAGACTATTCTGTATCAATACCTCCTGCTCTTTGCTTTCTCCAAGAAGTGGGACATGGCAGAACTAAAAAAGTTTTTCTTGACAAACTAGACTTTAAATTCTACAAGAGCAAAGACCTTTGCCTTTTGGACTCACTGCCTGGCACATACACAGACACTAGTACAGGAGAGATAAATAAAGTTTGTTGAATAAATTAGTAAGCAAACAATTCATTTAACTTTCTTAGAGGAGCATGAGTCTTCCAGCTTTGGGATTCCACTGTGACATACTTTTTTTCTAGAACTCTAAGCCCAAATTTTGGAATTTCAATTTATCACCCTCCAATTTAGAAATCTCTCCTTTTCTTCAGAATTCTCTTGTATTTTCTCTTCATATCTCTATCACTTGGAATTTATTTACTGTCTTGTCATTTTCATATGTGTATGTTTTTGTCCTCAATTTATGTTTCTAGATTTCAGACACCTAGGTTTATCCTTTTTATACCCCCTACCACCTCCTACATCCCTCAGATATTTAAGTTTGCATTTCCACTTGTTTCTGATAACCTGGACAGTTTTCAAAAATACATACCCCAAAGAAATACAGTATGCTGTTTAAAACAAAAAGTAAATAAAAACCAGGCCACAGAAAATAAGAGTCCATGTCAACAGAAGGAAGGGATAAATTCTTTCAGAGCTAGACAATTATACTTGGGCAATAAATTTGGTTTCAAGTTTTCCAGTCCAAAAAGAAAAAGGGGGATGCCCAAATTACATGTCAGATGACTATGCATTGGCAGAAACATTTCCCCCAAGAAATTAAACCCAAGTAAAAATTTATGAGGGGTCTTTGTAATAGAAAGCAAATGGGCATTGGAGTCAGGTCGTCCTGGTTTTACATCCATTTTCTCCCCGTTTCCTAACTGTGTGACTTTGGGCAAGGCATTTAAACTCTCCAGACCTCAGTTTCTTCATCTGGAAAATGAGGACTTTGATAATGATAAGCCCCACAGGGTTACTGTAAAGAGCGTTATTATTAAACTAGTTACATAATAGTAATAATAGTTACTACTACTTCATGCTTACTATACCAGGCACTGTGCCAAGGTCTCTATGTGTAGTATCTCACTTCCCTCTCATTCCCACCTTGTGAGAGAGGTGACTGAAGTAGTGGGATGAAGTAACTGGCTTAAGGTCCCACAGCTAGCTCACTGTGTGACTCAGCATTCGATCAAAGTTAATTCCCTTTCCCTTGCATGGCCTGGTAAATATCTCCCGCCATCACATTTTTACAAAAAGAATAACCAGTGCAGCATGATTTCCTATCATTTCCTCAGGACTGCAAGCCATCCTGGGATAGTATTGGGACCTATGTAAGGAGAAAAGGGCAGATGACACAGAATCTCAAGTCTTGATAATTACACTAAATAAATTTCTGTGTGCTTTCTTTGCATGTTTATATGCATTAAGTTTAGATCAGTCAGGTCCAACCATAGTTTCCGCTGCCCCTACCTCACTGAATTTTCCCTGCTTATAGGACACAGTAACCTAGTGCCTGTCCAGCCTCATCCCATCACTCTCTATCTCTAAGGAGACCTTAGTTCCAGGTGAGAAAGAAGTCAAAAGAGCATTTACCACTTAAGTGAGTTACAGGAGAGTCAGTGGACTGAGCTCAATTCCAGACACGCTACTCATTAGCCATAGGACCTTAGGAAGGTCATTCTGAAACATGAGTGTCACTGTGTATACAGAGAATAAGTTGGACAAGCTTAGTAATAGTTATTGAATTACTAACTCGATAGGGAGCTGTCTCGGGGACTGCTGTTCCAGGGAAAGGAGGAGATTAAAATGTTCTCAACCCCTAACTTCAACCTGTGGAGCTCCAGTTTTATTGGTTTTTTAATTTACTGGGTGTTGACTTTAGTTTGGTTTAAAAAAGGGCTTCTGATAGATTGAACTGAATGATTGCTAAAGATCCTGGTTTAACAATCTGGTTTAACAATGTCAATACACATCTATTCCTGGCTGGACTGACTGCCCTAGGTGGGACTTCTATGTTACAATTTGCCACTAGTAGTAGGCATGGCAGGTTTACCAAGAGAAGAGTTAGGAAGAGACCTTTTTCCTTTTCTTTGTTAACTTCTGAAAAGAAGTAAAATATTCCAGATGATACTCTTTCTCTGAAACTAGCAAAGAGATGGCCAGAGGAAGACACTGGTTGCAAGTGAGACCAGATGAACTGGGAAATTATTTACTGCTTTCAGCAAATTAGCTGGAGGAAGAAAAAAGAACACTTTCTCCCCTTTAGCACTGCGGGGCGGAAGTAAACAAAACATTCCATCAGATGTGATTCAGAATTTCCCAGATGCTAAGCCAATCGGCCCACTGCAGAGTTCTAAATCAGTAGGACTTTCCCAGAGCATCCTCAAAGCAAAGAATTGTCTCTCATGAAAGAGGCAGGGGCAGAGAGGACTGTCCGCAGGCTCCCACTCAAAAGATCTGGTCCTCCTGGTCTCTCCTCTGTCTCTCTTTGTTTGGAGTTGGGCAAGTCGCTTTCTTCTCTGGTCTTGGTTTCCAAATCTGTCAAAGGAAGATTCTGGACTAGGTATGTGTTACTAAAGTCTCTTCTTGCTACAACATAGTGTGTTCCTCCAAATAACCCAGGAGTCAGCCAAATGGACAGCTCCAAGTCGCCTGGCCTCTGTAACACTTCTCAGTGTTGAAGTAGAAATGCTTCAAGCCCCAACCCTGCAGACAATGATACACCCACTGACCCTCTCCTCAGTACCTTCAAGGTTTACTGGGTGGGTTATATTCCTTTTAAGCATATCTCATTCAGATGGTCTATTTACACTGAATTCTTGATGTGTTTTTTCTTTTAGAGCTGATTTTTATTTCCTCTGTACTTCATGCTGATGTTTCAGGACAATGCCTCCTTTTTTCCCCCAAATTTCCCCTAAATATCACATATTAAAGAGTAGTGGGTAATAGACTTTAACAACAACAAGTAGGCAATAATAAAGGAAATGTTACATACTAGAAAAGTAGGTTACTTAAAACTAAATTTTAAATATTTCTGTTCTTAAAAATCACAAGTCATTATTATCACAGAGAACCTTCCTTCTGCCAAATTTCTTCATCGTCCCTCAGCCCCTCACTCTGTTACAGATCCTAGCTCACTGCCATCCATTCTAAGTCCTCTCCTTGGCAATTCCTGGATATTTGACATTTTTTTCAACTTCATTTTATAGAGCAGTTCAGCTCTCTCTCTCTTTTCTAATGATGCTCCTTGGCCATGCCCTGGGGTTAGTTCTCCACATCTAAAAACAACAAAGTATTTTTTCTAATTGATTTCTCTGTGCAGTTTCACATCTCAGTTTCCTTATCTGTAAAAGGGGGAAATCCTATTTCTGTGAGTTATTGTGAAGCTTCAATGAGATGATACCTGCTTGGCCTGCTTGGTACCCCAAATAGTGCCTGGTAGAGTCATAGTCCGCGCTCAATTAATGTTAGCTATTGTTAGCTATTGGTATTTGCAATACTATAATCTTTCAGGATTGCTTTGAGGATTAGAGATAAAGTGAATACAGGGCCTCCCTCAAGGAAGGCAGATAAAAGCATGTAAATGTGTTAAAACTTAAAGAGGGCTTACTCAAGGCCAAGCACTCTTCTATTTAAGCACAGTTAATATTCACAACAGCCCAGAGAGGTAGAGTATAGATATTCTTATCTTCACTTTACATATGAGGAAACTGAAACATAAAGAGGTTAAGTAACTGACCTAAGGTCACACAGCTAGTTAGTGGCATAACTAAGATTTAAACTCAGGCAATTGAACTTCAGAGTCTGTGCTTTTACCCACCATGTTGTTCTGCCTTTTAACATTTTTTTAGTAGCATTCATAAATAAATGAGGACAGAAGGTTCATTTAATGCATACTCTAACTATAGGAATCTGTATCAAGGAAAAAATTCTCTTAAAACACTTTTAAAAGTAGCTTTTAGCAGTTCACTAGGTCTTCCAGGAATGTTGTCAAGAAGTCTGGTTGTTTTTTCATTGTTTACTGTAAAATGCATCCAGTGTCTAAACAGAAGAACCATAGTACACAATACTGGCAAAAATCGTGAGATTTCAACAACTGGATTGGCAAAGTGTTAGATTTCAGAGTTTCCTGTATTTGTTTAGGTGTATGAGCTACAAAGATGACCTTACTCATGAAACTTATGAGCCTGAAAAACATTTGGTATTTCAATCAAATAAAGCCAACAACAATATCAATCCGGTACTTATTTCATAGTCACACAATTGTTCCTGTCCTACATTGTAATTAAGCATCAGTGATCATCTGCCCAGTCAAAAGCTGCAGTTCAAATTATTTTCCTAAAATCAAACCAAACATTTTCGAGGTCAGCTTCCGGGATGGCTAATCCGTTGAAGGAAAAGAGAGTGTTTGGGCCTCCAGGCTTCCCTGCAGCAGATCTGTGATGAGATGAGATGGTCTATTTCTCTTCTTGAAATGAAGGCCTTTTGTTGGGAAGTGTGTGTGAGTAGCCCTTGGTTGGTTGTCAACCCAGTACCCATCTCCTTCTTCCCCAGTCATAGCACATTTCCTCTTTCCAACATTACCTGGGCTTTTTTCAGTTATCCACTCCTCCACTCATCCACGTGCTTCAAGGGACTCTAACCCCCTCCTCTCTGGCTCCAGCAAGGGGACCTTGATTATCCTGATTAACCTAAACTGATCACAGTCATCTCATTTCCCTGGCTAAACCACCGGGTTAGGAATAGACCCAAGACATGAAACATGAGACGTTTGCTTGGGGCTTCTGGGAAATGTATCTGGGCTCTAAACAGAGACACCCTAGAGACAGCTCCCTCTGCCCAGGACACTGTTTTATCCAAAGGTAATGCCTGTGACAGTCATAGCCATTTTGCAATGCTGAGGATGGCAGCATGGAGAAAAGCCTGGATATTTGATGACACTATGGAATCATGGACTCTACTGCTCCTGGAGCCTGTTTTGACTCTCTCTGCTCTTTCAATTGTGTAAAATAATAAGTCTCATGGTTGAAGGCAGTTTGAGTCAAAGTCAAACTTTCCCCTTATTTGAAGCTCTAAGGATTCTAAGTCCCAGCATGCATGCATGCGTTTGTGCAGGATTGTGTCACTCTAAGTATTAGGAAGATAGGGTAAACCAGACTGACTTTAGGGAAAGGTGGTAGCTCCACTGTAAGCCAAGATGAAACAGAAATTCAGGATCTGCCCAAAACCCCAAACACGCCAAACCTGTCAGCTTGCTGCCCAAAGTGTGGTCCGTGGACCAGCAGTATCAGCCTCACCCATGAGCTTATTAGAAATGCACAATGCCAAGCGCCGCACCTCCCAACCACACCACCTGACCTGCTGTGTCAGAATATGCATTTTAACAAGATTGGTAGGTGTTTCCTGTACACAGTAAAGTTGGAGAAGCATTATCTTAGGATCCTTGAGTCCTGGAAGAAAAGCGGAAGAAATGGGACCAGCGATATGGTTCCCCAGGGATCTCTTGAGGAATTTTCAAGACTCAGCCTACTTTCCCTTTCCCTTGTCTCTAGCTGGAGGGAAGGGCCTGGAAATCATGTACCCTTGTTAGCCCCTCTCCAGGTCCTGTCCTCTAAAGATTTTTCTCTTTGACTCTTTGAAATCAAATGATAACACCTGCATGGCAGGATTGCAGTTCTGTTCCTTTGCAGCCAGGTGAGAAGGAATGCGTCTCCCTGATATGATGGTTGCTGGAGGGGGCTCTCATTAAACAAAGGGCACCACACATCACAAACCCAGGCATTACTTGTTCATTCAACTTGGGGCAAGAAGAGCCAAATTGGTAAGACAGGCTTTTCTACAGCTGCCAGTCTAGTCCACTGTGTACGTTAAGTGTTCAGGCAGGACCTGGTACATAATTTGTGGGGCTTGGTGCAACACGAAAATGTAGGATTCCTTGCTCAAAAATTATTAAGAATTTTAAGCAAGTAACAGCAGGGCACTAAGCCAAGTGCACGGCCCTTCTAAGCCTTATGCAACAGGACAGGTTGCACAAACATGAAGCCAGGCCTGCTCTCAGGATAAAATGAGCGGGAGAGAATATGAATGTAGTTGTCTCTGCTTTCAGAAAACCTTTTGCAATAAAAAGATATTGTCAGTGGAAGAGGTCTAAGATTGGCTCATGGTGAATAAGACTCCATGATAAAACCATTCATTCTAAATATCATCTACTGTAATTATTTCTTCATTCAGACTCACCACATGCAAGGCACATTGCTAGTTTCTTGGATACAAATTTTAGAAAGAGACATCCTCCATCTTCATGGGGCTCACACTCCAGTGGGCAAACTGACATGAAAACAGGCCTATAATCTGAGGCTGCAGATTGTTATAATGGAAGAATCCAAAAATATTAAGTATTCGAAGCTGAATCACTGATCCATAAAATCTAAGGGTGTTCTATACATTAGTAAACTTCCCCTACTAACTAAAGGGGAACTTTAATTTTCTGTGTGGCAAACTTTTCAAATGAAGCCAAGAAGTAGGCTGATTTAGGGGACCACAAGTTGAATTGCTTTTTGAGGGACGAGGCACATCATTTTGCCTATGTGGAAATTTTGTCTAGTGTGTACCTACTTATTTTTCACCTTCATGAAATCTTGCCCCCACTCCTCCTTTCTTCACTACATCCTCCTAAAACATCTATCCCAATCCCATTGCCAGAGGTGGGCAGATCAAACAAAGTGACCCATTTTCCTGAGGTTTTTGGAGAATGTTTGTCAAGGAGATAACGGAGAGATCTGCATTTAATGTCAGGCTGAAAGTAAAAAGAGGAAAAAAAGAGCCAGCTTATTTTAGACCTTCCAAATCCCAACAATAGTGAGCAATTTTCACATCTTCAAGCACCAAAGCCAGTTAACCTTTTGTGGAGGATTCTGATGCAGGCTGCATCTGGCCAGGGCAGTTGATGGATGAGCAATGTTGGCCATAGGTGTGGAGTGGGAAAGTTCCAAAAGCCTTATGTGAAAACCATTTGTACAAAAACCTAGTCATTTCACCGATTCAGAAGTAGAGTTTACCCTTAACATTTGGACAAGAATCTCCAAATTATAATTACTACTCCAGAGACTCCAGACATGTGGATGCTGGATGCACAGCTGGGTATATTCTCTAACTGACCCTCGCCTAAGCCCCTGCATCCCTACCTGGGTGATTCATAGTCACACCTTAGCACATACAAATTATTTCTTGCTGTGGGTCTAAAATGCATGGTATGAATACTGGAAACTTGAAAGCTAAAGTTGTAAATATCAAGATACAACAGTTGTCTGTCAAGCATGGACTCTGAAAACATAATTTAACCAGGTTGATAGTCTCTTAAATAACTGCGATTCACATGATTAGGCTTCTCTGAGGAAAAAGCTTTCAAGGAGAGTGAAAACATTAAGCTTGAAAATCCAATAAGGGAACCGTTTGAGACATCTTGTGTTACAGATCATTTTATCCATGATGGATCACTCACCCTTTAAAAAACACTTTCTGATCTGCACACTCATTTGAACAGGGTCCAGCTGGCATCAGAAGTAGGGCATCTTGCATAAACCATCCTGTGACTTGTGGGTGGAGGAGGGAAAGTTCTGGAGCCTTGGTTTTAAGGGTACCAGTGACACATATCCAATGCCATGCTTTGCAAGGAAGCTGGGCACACAGCCTGCCTTCCCCCATCTCCATTGCAAGCCTGGAAGCAAGCCTGTCTGTGCTTTTGTGAATGTGAACCTACATCAGGTTGAGCCAACTCAATCAGTGGGGAAATACAAATGCCCACTTCATTTTTATTCAGCGATCAGAGGCTTGCAGTGCAGAGCTTCCTAGGATAGCATGCCAGAGAAACTCTAGGAAGCGGAGCTTCCTTAAATAAGGCGCATCCTGCCGTTATCCATGTAGCATTTTCAGAGGGCCAGAGAAGACCCTTAAAAGGAAAAAGAGGAGCTGGAGCTAGGGTAAGGTTGTTATTATTTAATGCCCAAACACAAGGATACATCTATTCATAAATAGCTAGGAGAGCATCTCACTGGGGATTCTGAATACACAAGAACTGAATCAAAAGGACCATCCATACCTAATAAGATCATATTGTGCTTCATTGATTGTAGAGTCTGCCTTAGGAGATTATTTTTATTCTTGGGGTTAGTCTGATAATATATTCATTATTTTCCTATGCCTTGCAATGGTGTGAGGATTAGCACAGTATAATGCTGACAACTGCATGCTCTGTAACCCCTGGATTTGAATCCAGGTTGAATCATGTTCTAGCTCTCTTATCTTAGGCAAGTTACTTAATCTCTCTGGACCTCAGTTTTCACATCAATAAACTGGGAATAATAAAGCACCTAACTTCACAATGTTAATTTAATGGTTCAGTGAGTAAAGCATTGACCAAGCACTCAGAATAGGGCCTGACACATAGGAAGAGCTTCCTCCTTCTCCAGTCTGTAAGAGAAATGACTATGGCCAGATTTTGGCCAATCTAAAATCCTTCGTTGATTTCACTGATTTCATTCTTCATTAAGTGTATGAAAGCAAAGCAACTCTCTAACACTAAGACCACAGAGCTATAAATTAGTACCACTGGGGTTTAAAGAATCCTGACATGAATGTAGGATACAGTAGTCAAGGATACCCTCATGGAAGGGAGTCATATACTAATTCAACTAACACTTACTAAGTTCTCCTTATGTGCCTGGCCTTGTGCATGTGCTCAGGATACATCTTTCTTGATGAACAAGAGGGACAGGGCTCTTCTTTGTACTTCGGCTGGACCTTGAAGGACTTGGAAGAATTCAATGAAGAGAGTTGTAGAAAACAGTCTTGGCAAAGGTTCAGAGAAAAGATAAAGATGGTGGTCATAGGAGTACAGAAAGCTTATTTGGGACAGTTTCTGCTTATGGAAGCCTAGAGAACTTGATATTGCAAGTGATAGGGAAGGAACAATTGAGGTTTCAGACAAGAACAAGAAGTAAGCAAATATGTATACACACAAGAAGGATTGGGAGGAAAACTGGGTAGCGCCTGGGAGTGTGGACAGCTTGCAATGTATTTCAGGATTCCAGGAGTGAAATAAGATCCAGATTTACAGTAGAGGGTGACAAAAATAGGAAAGAAGAATACGGAAAGGCATTTTGAGAAGAGAAGTGATGGTACTTGGTGATTGAACCTATGAGATAGGGAGAAAGAAGAAAAAAAGGCAATTCCACATCCGACTCCTAACCAGTTGAGATGACTAAAGCATTAACATGGCTTAAGATAAAATAGAATCTCTTAAGATTACTTAATTTAAAGATAATCAGTTTTATAGATTGATTTTATAGATGAAGAATATCTTAATCAAAGCAGCAAATGAAAAATTAGTAGCAGAGCTGGAATGAAATTTCCAATCTAGTGCCTCTTTCTACTATGAAACCAAAAGAAAGATCACAGTATTGTATACAAAGTATAAGCAGACTCAAATTTGAATTCTCTGCACAAGCTTTGGGGCCTCATTCTGTCTGAGCCTTGGAGAAAGTACCTAATCTCATAAGATTGTGAAAAACAAAGCAAAAGATATTTAACTCGGTAGAGCTCAACGGTTGTTGGGTTCTCTCTCTTCTATACCGTACTCCAACCTTGATTAGACTCTGCAGAGCATCATTTCTTCTGAAATTGTATGAACTTGTGGATCAAGGCAGCATACATTCAGGAACTACCAGAAGTGAATTCTTGAAGCCCTATTGGATGCCTTAGAAGATTTGCTCAATGGTAATGGAACAAGGGATGTTTGGTCGGTACAGGAAACACAGTAATGGACTCTGTCATGTGATTCAGAGACAGAGTCATAGACAGTTGCAGCATAAACCAAGCAGCACTGAGCAAATGAGGCCAGTCCATACACATCCGGATGGATGCTCAAGATGGGTACCACCGGCAACGGTGCTTCTAAATTCAGATACCGACCCAGAGCGCTAGAATGTCAGAGCTGGAGGAAACTCTCAATCATTTTACAGATGAGAAAACTGAGGCCAAGAGAGGGCAGTGTAGCAAGGAGGGTGTGCAGCAAAGTGAAGGGAGCAACATGGTGAGGTGTTAAGAGCACAGATACTGGAATCACATCACGTAGATCTGAGCCAAATTAACTTCTCTTGGCCTCACTGTTGATGACCTTAATTTTAAAATGGAAAACATAATATCATCCATAAGAGGAGGTTTCAAATAAAATGCTTCATGAAAAGTACCAGACAGAGATGGCTCTGAGCATCTTTTGAATTCTTTACACTCGCCCCTCCCCACCTGCACACAAGTTATCATATGTGCACTGATGCATGACTGTTGCAGGCAAGTGAACAGAAAGCCATTGTTCCCCCAGTTTTCTGCCCAGCCTCCTAAGACCACAAGACCCAAACCATGGAGCTATTGCCAACACCCCCCTGCACTGGAAATATGGGAGGCATATGGTAAGACAGGAATTGCAAGAGTTAAGAGAAAAACAACACTTGGATGATGTATTGGTCCCTGTGGCCATAGGCCAACGTGCTTTGTGGCCAAGGGGAACTTGAAAAGGAAGGAATGGGAAGCACCTTAAAGGGAGAACTTGTCTTGTTTTCTTCCTGGAGGAAGGGTTTTCCTTAGAGTGGTTAAAGTCATTTCTCTCTCAACAAAATGATGGGATTTCCTGATATAAATTACTCACCATTGAAAAATTTATAAAAAAAATTATTAGGCAAGTGATTGCTAAGCTTAGGCACTAACCTAAGCACTTTATATATATTAGCTCATTTATTCCTTATAATAACTCTATGAGATAGGTATTAGTATTGTAATGTTGATTTTAAAGCCGAAAAAACAGAAAACCAAGGCATAGAGAAATAAATTAGCTGAGGTTTCAGAACTTGTAAGTGAAGGGGGTGGGATTTGAAGCCCAGCAGCCAAGCTCAAAAGGCTGCTGTCTTGTCAAACATGACTGCAGGAGGGGAGCAGGAAGCGGGGAGATCACAGAACGGGAACACAGGAAGCAGCAGCATGATGCAAACCAGGTAAGAGAACACGAGAAGAAATGAGGAGAGATGAGAGAAGAGGCAGCAGTGGAACAGTGTGAAATAGCACACAGAGCAGAAAAGAAGGGCCAAGTGAAGCAGCCGGGCCAAGTGAAGCAGCCAAGTGTAGCACAGCTCCGGAAATTGTGTTGCTAAATGAATTTGATAAAGTCAGTAAAGACTCATTAAAATACGTAGCCAGCAAAACAGGCACACTCAAGAGCTCAGACGGGATGATGAGTGGTGATAAAGAAGTCCCAGGTGAAATCTTTGACTGCTCTTGACAATGGATGAGAGCTTCACCAGCCCAGCTTCCTCTAACAAGCCCATGATGATGGCAGACATCAAACACAGAGATGACAGGATCTGGACTCAGCAGTCCCATCCTGCTCTACCATTTCCTAGCAGCGCATGTGACCTTGGGCCTCATTTCCCTCATTTATCAAGTGTGATTAAGAATAACCCTCATTGAATGTAAATTGGTGCAGCTACTATGGAAAGCAGTATGGAGGTTCCTTAAAAAACTAAAAATGGAGCTATTATATGATCCAGCAATCCCACTCCTGGACATATATCTGGAACAGATGAAAACTCTAATTCAAAAAGCTACATGCACCCCAATGTTCATAGCAGTACTATTTATAATAGCCAAGACATGGAAACAACCCAAGTGCCCATCAACAGATTATTGACTTAAGAAGATGTGGTACGTATATATAATGGAATATTACTCAGCCATAAACAAGAATGATATATTGCCTTTTGCCACAACATGGTTGAACCTAGAGATTGTACTAAGTGAAGTAAGTCAGACGTAGAAAGACAAATATTATATGATATCACTTGTATGTGGAATATAAAAAATAATACAAATGAATTTATTTACAAAAGAGAATAGACTCACAGACATAGAAAACAAATTTATGGTTACCAAAGGGGGAGTGGGGGAAGAGGGATAAATTAGGAGTATAGGATTAACAGATATACACTACTGTATATAAAATTAGATAAGCAACAAGTATTTACTGTATAGCACAGGGAGCTGTATTCAATATCTTGTAATAACCTATAACAGAATAATCCAAAGAAATATATACATATATAACTGAATCACTCTGCTGACACAGTATTGTAAATCAACACATTATTGTGTGTGTTGTAGCACATTATTGTAAATCAACTATACTTAAATAAAAAAGAAAAGAATAACCCTCATAGAGTTATGGTGAGAAGCAGGTGATCCACCATTTATACAGTCACTCACTCAGAGCCCTGCACACATAATTACTATTATACATAGTACTAATACTGGCTATCGTTACTACCAGCCTTGGGTGCTCTGGCCAATTTTGCCCTCAGAGAATCTACATGGTTTTGGACTATTGCACGCTTTAGGGGCATGTGCCTTATATAGGTAGTTCAACTATGCTGTTGTTTTTCCTGCTCTGCCTAAAGAGCTTGTGATGAGAACAAGAAACAGTGCACAGGGGAAAAAAAGGCAATACCTAGCGCTGTATTTATATTTGCTGCAGAATAAATAGCATAAATGCTCTATTTTGGGTTTATAAATAAACTTGGAGAGGATCTGCATATTTTTACACATTTCTAAAATATGCATTTTATTATAGTTATTGAGGACTGAGCATCTGTTAGGAATATTAAAATCAAAAGCAGTGTTAAGTCTTAACTACAGTGAAGCTATTAATATGGAATTGGAAACTATAACCTTTTCCAAACCACACAGTCAGAAGGACTTTATTTCTCATATTAAACAAAAGTGAACTGGTGATTGAACTGCCTCTGAAATTCTATAAAATAAAAATTGTATGATGTGCCCAATAGATTATTAAGCGAAAGGTGGAAATAGATTTCTCATTCTAGCAGAGGAGAAGTGCTTTAAGTACTGAAAAGGCATTGCAAATTCCTCTGAAACATCCAGTGCAGTTTATTAAAGTTTGCTTTACCGTACAGTGCCGTAGAAACCTATAAAGTAAATGTGAGAAACTGCAAATCAATCTGATTAAGAACAATCAGAACAAAGGCATCCTGGACAATGTTTTTTTACCTCTACCATTATCTACTCATTTTTTTTATTAGCCAGAAAATTTTATGTGAGGTATTATAGACGTTTTATAATATATGCAGGAATTGAACAGCAATCTCCTCAAAGTCACAATTTATCTGGTGAGAAGAAATTGGTAAGCATGCTGTAACTGTCAATTGTGATGATGTCGCTGTTTTTCTTGATATGGGAATATATTAACATAATTTCTTCAAGGTTAAAAATTTGAGACACAATATTAGTTAGTGATTCAAACATAAGTTTGAGAGTCAGATCAGTGTTCAAGTCCTAAATATTTAGGCAAGTCATAAACTCCCTCATCCTCAGTTTTCTTATCTATATAATGGGAATAATTATCATAGTATCAACCTCAGAGAATTGTTGTGAAGGTTAAATGAGATAAATGCTTATAAAGAATTTAAGAACAGTTTATGGCATATATCAGGGGCTCGAGAAATGGTAGCTAGTTTTACATTAATAAATCTGAGCTCTACCCGAACATTCCATCCTCCTGGGGAGGGCAGTTGTTATAGCTGTAGTTACTTGTTAAGAGCAATTGTGGAATATTTCAGGGATAATGTTATTCTTAGTCTTTCTTATGTCTGGAGATCTAGTGTTGTTCTGGGGCAGCTATCTTTCTATAAGGTATAATTAGAGAATAGGAAGAAAGGAAGGGAGAACTAAAGTCAGTTATGAGCAACTTCAGAAGAAGAGGTGATTCTGAGCTAATGGCTATAAAAAGCTATTCCTCTCACCCATCAGCTGGAAAAATCAACAATTTACCATGCATAGATGTATGTATCACATATGCACAGACAATATAAAAAATTAAAACCATAGTTTCACAGCCTTTGGTATGAAGAAATGGAAAGTTTGAGGATTCAATTGATGGCATAGGCTCTAAGGCAGTGATGAACAGGAAAGACTTGCTGGAAATCAGTGGGAAGAAATATTACCTCAGGCTCATAATTCAGCCAGAACAGGTGCTTATGGTGTCGAGCGGGTGTAACCATGGGCTCTTCAAAGAGGCTTAAACAGAGAAGGAGGAATCCTCCTTTTCTTTTGAAAAATCTCCTAAAAGGTTCCTCTTCCCTTCTGGAACAGCATAGCAACAAGGCAGTTGTCATGTTGGGATCTGGATGACATTCATTTAGGAGATAAAGCAATAAGATCAGGAGATCAGGAGCTTTCTAAGGAATCCAGGTGAGTCAAGGCATGGCTGGAACTCAAAGTGTGAGTGGCTAGTCCCAGAAACTACTCAGAAAGCAGGTCAGAAATTAGGTAAACTGGCAGGCATCAGGGAGCACAGATGCAGAGCAGCTCCAGGCAAATAACCAAGAACGCAGTCAATAGACATTTTTGGAGCACCCTGTAGCAAGTTCTGGGAAAGCTCACTGAATCAAGGATACACACATACACATGGTGTATCCATACATGTGTATCCATACACACATACACATACTACATGCACACACATGGTGTGCATGTAGTATTAACAATGACAATAGCAATGATAATATAACAATAACAATGATGATCCACTGAATGCAAAGGTCCCAGGAAATATGTTATACGTACAGCGTCAGTTAATGGTTGCAACAACTTTGACTCATCCCCACCTTATCAGGTTAGGCCCCATAGTTAAAAAGCTTTGTGACATAGAAAACAAACTTATGGTTACCATATCAGAAAGGGAATCAGGGAGGGATAAATTAGGAGTTTGGGATTAGCAGATACAAACTCTTATATATAAAATAGATAAACAACAAGGTCCTACTGTATTGCTTGGGGAACTATATTCACTATCCTGTAATAAACCATAATGGAAAAGAACATACATATATATGTGAATCACTTTGCTGTATACCAGAAACTAACAACACTGTAAATCAACTATACTTCAATAAAAATAAATAAATAAAGAGCTCTGTGAGAATCCCATTCAGTACTTCCTTCACAGCACTTTGCTTGCTTGCAATCATTTCATCATCTGTATTATTTTTTTTATTAAAAAACACATTTATTTCCTTTTGGATATGTTTCATTGTTCATGGTAATCAGAACCTCTATATATTAGGTACTTAACAAATACTTGCAGACTAACTATCTGAAAATTTAAATTGTCAATGTGTCTTTTTTTTATTCTATTCCTGTGAACTCCAAACCAGTTTTATCTGGTATTTTTTGAAGATTTTTTAACATCTTTATTGCAGTATAATTGCTTTACAATGGTGTGTTAGTTTCTGCTGTATAACAAAGTGAATCAGCTATACATATACATATGTTCCAACATCTCTTCCATCTTGCATCTCCCACCTTCCCACCCTCCTTATCCTACCCCTCTAGGTGGTCACAAAGCACTGAGCTGATCTCCCTATGCTATGAGGCTGCTTCCCACTAGCTATCTATTTTACATTTGGTAGTGTATATATGTCCATGCCACTCTCTTACTTTGTCCCAGCTTACACTTCCCCCTCCCCATATCCTCAAGTCCATTCTCTAGTAGGTCTGCGTCTTTATTCCTGTCTTGCCCCTAGGTTCTTCATGACCATTTTTTTTTTTTTAGATTCCATATATATGTGTTAGCATATGGTACTTGTTTTCCTCTTTCTGACTTACTTCATTCTGTATGACAGACTCTAGGTCCATCCACCTCACTACAAATAACTCAATTTCATTCCTTTTTATGGCTAAGTAATATTCCCTTGTATATATGTGTCACATCTTTATCCATTCATCTGTCGATGGACACTTAGGTTACTTCCATGTCCTGGCTATTGTAAATAGAGCTGCAATGAACATTCTGGTACAAGACTCCTTTTGAATTATGGTTTTCTCAGGGTATATGGCCAGTAGTGGGACTGCTGGGTCGTATGGTAGTTCTATTTTTAGTTTTTTAAGGAAACTCCATACTGTTCTCCATAGTGGCTCTATCAATTTACATTCCCACCAACAGTGCAAGAGGGTTCCCTTTGCTCCACACCCTCTGCAGCATTTACTGTTTGTAGATTTTTTGATGATGGCCATTCTGACCAGTATGAGATGATATCTCACTGTAGCTTTGATTTCCATTTCTCTAATGATTCATGATGTTGAGCATTCTTTCACGTGTTTGTTGGCAATCTGTATATCTTCTTTAGAGAAATGTCTATTTAGGTCTTTCACCCATTTTTGGATTGGGTTGTTTGTTTTTTGATATTGAGCTGCATGAACTGCTTGTAAATTTTGGAGATTAATCCTTCGTCAGTTGCTTCATTTGCAAATATTTTCTCCCATTCTAAGGGTTGTCTTTTAGTCTTCTTTATGGTTTCCTTTGCTGTGCAAAAGCTTTTAAGTTTCATTAGGTCCATTTGTTTATTTTTGTTTTTATTTCCATTTCTCTAGGAGGTGGGTCAAAAAGGATCTTGCTGTGATTTATGTCATAGAGTGTTCTGCCTATGTTTTCCTCTAAGAGGTTGATAGTGTCTGGCCTTACATTTAGGTCTTTAATCCATTTTGAGTTTATTTTTGTGTATGGTGTTAGAGAGTGTTCTAATTTCATTCTTTTACATGTAGCTGTCCCGTTTTCCCAGCACCACTTATTGAAGAGGCTGTCTTTTCTCCACTGTATATTCTTGCCTCCTTTATCAAAGATAGGTGCATGGGTTTATCTCTGGGGTTTCTATCCTGTTCCATTTATCTATATTTTTGTTTTTGTGCCAGTACCATACTGTCTTGATTACTGTAGTTTTGTAGTATAGTCTGAAGTCAGGGAGCCTGATTCCTCCAGCTCCGTTTTTCTTTCTCAAGATTGCTTTGACTATTCGGGGTCTTTTGTGTTTCCATACAAATTGTGAAATATTTTGTTCTAGTTCTGTGAACAATGCCAGTGGTAGTTTGATAGGGATTGCATTGAATCTGTAGATTGCTTTCGGTAGTATAGTCATTTTCACAATGTTGATTCTTCCAATCCAAGAACATGGTATATCTCTCCATCTCTTTGTATCATCTTTAATTTCTTTCATCATTGTCTTATAATTTTCTGCAAACAGGTCTTTTGTCTCCTTAGGTAGGTTTATTCCTAGGTATTTTATTCTCTTTGTTGCAATGGTAAATGGGAGTGTTTTCTTAATTCCACTTTCAGATTTTTCATCATTAGTGTATAGGAATGCAAGATATTTCTGTGCATTAATTTTGTATCCTGCTACTTTACCAAATTCATTGATTAGGTCCAGTAGTTTTCTGGTAGCATCTTTAGGATTCTCTATGTATAGTATCATGTCATCTGCAAATAGTGACCACTTTACTTCTTCTTTTCCAATAATCCCAATCTCCCAATTTATCATACCACCACCACCACCCCTGCCACCTTCCCCCCTTGGTGTCCATACATTTGTTCTCTACATCTGTGTCTCTATTTCTGCCCTGCAGTTTGGTTCACCTGTACCATTTTTCTAGGTTCCACATATATGCGTTAATATATGATATTTGTTTTTCTCTTTCTGACTTATGTACTCTGTATGACAGTCTCCAGATCCATCCACGTCTCTACAAATGACCCTGTTTCATTCTTTTTTATGGTTGAGTAATATTCCATTGTATATATGTACCACATCTTCTTTAGCCATTTGTCTGTCAGTGGGCATTTAGGTTGCTTCCATGACCTGGGTATTGTAAATAATGCTGCAGTGAACACTGGGGTGCATGTGTCTTTTGAATTATGGTTCATCTGTACTAATTTGTATTAATTTAATGTCTTTGTCACTATACTGTAAATTCCAGAAGGCCTGATGTTTGCTCACCATAAACACCTAGTACCGAGCACAGTATTTGGAACCTCAATAAATACTTGCTGAAAATCTTGTGAATTTGTGATAGATTAAAAACCTGAGAAAGACACACAAAAAAACCCTGAAGTTTAGGCTTGCCCAAAGGCACACAGTAAGTTGCAGAGGCAGGATTTGAACACAGGTCTGTTTTGACTTCCAAGACTGTGTAATTCCCTGCTATGAATACTTAGAAAAGAACACCAGAGTCCTAAGTATCAAGAAGATTGGAATAGGAGCACGTGCCACCATCAGGAAGGGGACAAACACATACAGCATTGGCAGTTTTGGCACCTGCAGGTAGGCAGGCAGAGCTGTAGAGCTTGAGGTGTGCACAGGTGAATCTACTTAATGGAAGCAATAGGAACTCAGGCAATGAAATTCAGAAAGGACACAAGAGGTTTTAATGGAAACATTTGTGGAGAAAATGGAACACCAAGAGATCAACCTCTATCAACAGCAAGGTCTCTTAAGTACTCCATCTTTCTGATCTGGCCTAGAGAGAAAGAGCCTCAGTGATGAAAGTCAGCCTAATACACTAACTGATTCAGTATCAAAATGACTATCAAACAATTGAAGTGCTTTGAAGCCATTTAAAAATAAGTACATAAGGGCTTTCTTGATGGCACAGTGGTTAGGAATCTGCCTGCCAGTGCAGGGGACATGGGTTTGAGCCCTGGTCCTGGAAGATCCCACATGCCATGAAGCAACTAAGCCCGGGTGCCACAACTAATTAGCCTGCACTCTAGAGCCCACAAGCCACAACTACTGAAGCCCACGCACCTAGAACCCGTGCTCTGCAACAAGAGAAGCCACTGCCATGAGAAGCCCGCACACCACAACGAAGAGCAGCCCCCGCTCACCACAACTAGAGAAAGCCCATGTGCAGCAACAAAGACCCAACGCAGCCAAAAATTAATTAATTAATTAATTAAAAAAACAAAAACAAACAAACAAAAAAACAAGTACGTAACACAAACACATATTAATATACTTTAATATCTTCAATTTTTTCACCTGTCAACATGCCTCTGAAAAAAATCTAATGCCAGAACCATTTGGGTTAAACAAAGAATTGATTAAATAAAGTCGAATTAAACCTCACTTTGAGCCCTCAGACCTCAGCACAGATGGTGCTGAGTAGTTGGGGGAAGGGCAGCACAATTCCTTCAAATTTCTCTTAGCTTTCCCAAAAATGAACATACAATTTAAATAAAATCAGAGTATTTATTACTCAAACACAGATTCAAGACAATCTCCTCTCAGAAAAACAAAAAAAACCCCCAAAACACCCACTCAAAAAACCATAATGCTATCTCTAGCCACTCAAGTTCATCCAACATCCACAGTGATTGTTTAAAGACACAAATGGAAGCATGACCTTCTGCTAAAACGCCTCCAGTGGCTTTCCATTGCCTCAGAATAAATTTTAGATCCACCTCCATTCCTCGTAAAGACATTCCTGACATGAATCTTGCCTTCGTTCTTTCTTGCCTCCTTCCCCCTCCTTCACTGGTCTCCAGTCACCCTGGCTTTCCTTTTGTTCCCTGAGCTTACCAAGTTCCAGGCCTTTGACCCTTGCAATCCTCACTCCTGCAGGATCTTCACATGTCACAGTGTGAAGAAGTCCCAGCTCAAATACTTTCCCGGACCCCCTAAAGTAGCATTCACCACCACTCTCCATTCTCTTCCATATGATTCTTTTTTTAAAATTGATTTTACCACCATCTGAAATTCTCTCATTTATTCATTTGGTTTGTTAGTCTTGTCTTCTCATAGTAGAATGCAAGCTCCATGAGAGCAAGGACTCTCTGTGTCTTGCTCACAGGTATCCCACACCTAGATCCATGGCTAGCACAAAGCACTCCACTGCCACCAAAAAACTTCCTCTGTATCTTAGTCAAAGTTTATCAAGAAAGTAACAAGCTCTATCCTTCAATGTGCCAACCTGAAGTGGGTTGCCGTGAAGATAGAAGATACCAGAAAACTCTGGAAAAGAAATTCAGATTAAGTAATTTGATCTGGCAATTAGATTGAGCAGATTAGACTCTGCTGAGATTATATATTTGGTTTTGTAACTATGCCAAGATAGATTTTAGTTGGACACACTTTTAAATGTATTTTAAATTGTCCCACTACAAATTCATTATTAGAAACAATATTTTTACCCAGTTTAACAAAATGATATACTATACTGTTCAAACAAATAATTCACCAAATTAGGAAAGTTTTTGGTCTCCTGGTATCCAAAAATGAAGAAAACCATTTGTATGCATGAAAGGTGGGAGGTATGGGGAGAGGGGTTAACTCTAGCAGGGACACAGCCCGAAATCCTAGTACCAGATCACAGACCCTTAAAACTAGTTAGCACCTCCCAAATTACTTAACCTAAACTTTCACTTGAAGACAGAGTTTCCTAGATACTAAATGTAATTATAGCCCTAATACATTTATATAAAAATTTAGAGCTTTCAAAATAATTTCACATTATATTTTGTGCTTTGATATTTATAACCTAGTGAGAAAGGCAGGAAAGTTCATATCATTTACCATCCTACAGATGGGAAAATAAAGAGATAGTGACTTGCCCAAGATACACAGCCAGAACCTTCAACTAAGACATAAAAAATCGATTCCTACCCACCTGGCAAACTCTTGGCCTCATACCCACGGCTAATAAAGAATGGTGCCAGGAGATGCTAGAATTTTTTGAATTACTATCAATTTCTCTTTCTACTCTTTGCTTTCTCTTCTCAGTGTTATATGGCTGTCCAAGGTCCCTCTGCTGGCTGGGGTAGTGCCAGGACTAGAACCCAATACAGAACACGCACCACATCACCAAGCTATCATATTAAATGAAAACCAAGAATTCATACTATTCCATGAGACTCAATGTGAGCCATTCTAGCTCAAAATGCAAATCAAGCTCCAGCTAACAGTATAAATGTGTAACACCAAGGAAGTAGTAAAATAACGTATGATGTTATGGAATATTATGCAGCCAGCAAAAATAAGGTTTTTGGAGATTATTTCATGAATATGATAATGAGAGCTAACATTTATTTTTTGTTGTTGTTGTTGGCTGAGTTGGGTCTTCGTTGTTGCATGTGGGCTTCCTCTAGTTGTGGTGAGCAGGGGCTACTCTTTGTTGTGGTACATGGGCTTCTCATTGTGGTGGCTTCTCTTGCTGTGGAGCATGGGTTCTAGGCCACGTGGGCTTCAGTAGTTGTGGAGCGTGGGCTCAGTAGTTGTGGCTCGTGGGCTGTAGAGTGCCCAGGCTCAGTAGTTGTGACACTTAGCTGCTCCACGGCACATGGGATCTTTCTGGACCAGGGCTCAAACCCGTGTCCCCTGCATTGGCAGGCGGATTCTTAACCACTGTGCCACCAGGGAATTCCCAAGAGCTAACATTTCTTTTTTGTTTTTTCAACGTTTTTATTGGAATATAATTGCTTTACAATGTTGTGTTAGTTTCTGCTTTACAATGAAGTGAATCAGTTACACATATACATAGATCACCATATCGCTTCTCTCTTGCGTCTTTCTCCCTCCCATCCTCCCTATCCCACCCTTCTAGCTGGTCAAAAAGAACTGAGCTGAGCTCCCTGTGCTATGTGACTGCTTCCCACTATCTATCTATTTTACATTTGGTAGTGTATATATGTCCATATATACACTACCACTCTCTCACTTTGTCCCAGCTTACCCTTCCCCCTCCCCATATCCTCAAGTCCATTTGCTAGTAGGTCTGCATCTTTATTCCCATCTTGCCCCTAAGTTCTTCATGACCTTTTTTTTTTTTTTAGATTCCATATATATGTGTTAGCATACGGTATTTGTTTTCCTCTTCCTGACTTCATTCTGTATGACAGACTCTAGGTCCATCCACCTCACTACAAATAACTCAATTTCGTTCCTTTTTATGGTTGAGAAATATTCAATTGTATATATGGGCCACATCTTCTTTATCCGTTCTTCTGTGGATGGACACTTAGGTTGCTTCCATGTCCTGGCTATTGTAAATGGAGCTACAATGAACATTGTGGTACATGACTCTTTTTGAGTTATGGTTTTCTCAGGGTATATGCCCAGTAGTGGGATTGCTGGCTCATATGGTAGATCTATTTTTAGATTTTTTGGAACCTCCGTACTGTTCTCCATAGTGGCTGTATCAATTTACATTCCCACCAACAGTGTATGAGGGTTCCCTTTTCTCCACACCCTCTCCAGCATTTATTGCTTGTAGATTTTTTGATGATGACCATTCTGACCAGTGTGAGATGATATGGCATTGTAGTTTTGATTTCCATTTCTCTAATGATTCATGATGTTGAGCATTCTTTCATGGGTTTGTTGGCAATCTGTATCTCTCCTTTGGAGAATTGTCTTTTTAGGTCTTCTGCCCATTTTTGGATTGGGTTTTTTGTTTTTTTGATATTGAGCTGCATGAGCTGTTTGTAAATTTTGGAGATTAATCCTTTGTCAGTTGCTTCATTTGCAAATATTATCTCCCATTCTGAGGATTGTCTTTCCACATTGTTTATGGTTTCCTTTGCTGTGCAAAAGCTTTTAAGTTTCATTAGGTCCATTTGTTTATTTTTGTTTTTTATTTCCATTTCTCTAGGAGGCGGGTCAAAAAGATCTTGCTGTGATTTATGTCATAGAGTGTTCTGCCTATGTTTTCTTCTAAGAGTTTGATAGTGTTTGGCCTTTCATTTAGGTCTTTAATCCATTTTGAGTTTATTTTTGTGTGTGGCATTAGAGAGTGTTCTAATTTCATTCTTTTACATGTAGCTTCCCGTTTTCCCAGCACCACTTATTGAAGAGGCTGTCTTTTCTCCACTGTATATTCTTGCCTCCTTTATCAAAGATAAGGTGACCATATGTGAGTGGGTTTATCTCTGGGCTTTCTATCCATTAATCCATTAGTTCTATTAATCTATATTTCTGTTTTTGAGTCAGTACCATACTGTCGATTGCTGTAGCTTTCCAGTATAGTCTGAAGTCCGGGAGCCTGATTCCTCCAACACTGTTTTCTTTCCTCAAGATTGCTTTGGCTATTCAGGGTCTTTTGTGTTTCCATAGAAATTGTGAAATATTTTGTTCTAGTTCTGTGAACAATGCCAGTGGTAGTTTGATAGGGATTGCATTGAATCTGTAGATAGCTTTCGGTAGTATAGTCATTTTCACAATGTTGATTCTTCCAATCCAAGAACATGGTATATCTCTCCATCTATTTGCATCACCTTTAATTTCTTTCATCAGTGTCTTATAATTTTCTGCAAACAGGTCTTTTGTCTCCTTAGGTAGGTTTATTCCTAGGTATTTTATTCTCTTTGTTGCAATGGTAAATGGGAGTGTTTTCTTAATTCCACTTTCAGATTTTTCATCATTAGTGTATAGGAATGCAAGATATTTCTGTGCATTAATTTTGTATCCTGCTACTTTACCAAATTCATTGATTAGCTCTAGTAGTTTTCTGGTAGCATCTTTAGGATCCTCTATGTATAGTATCATGTCATCTGCAAACAGTGACAGCTTTACTTCTTCTTTTCTGATTTGGATTCCTTTTATTTCCTTTTCTTCTCTGATTGCTGTGGCTAAAACTTCCAAAAATATGTTGGATAACAGTGGTGAGAGTCGGCAACCTTGTCTTATTCCTGATCTTAGTGGAAATGGTTTCAGTTTTTCACCATTGAGAATGATGTTGGCTGTGGGTTTGTCATTTATGGCCTTTATTGTGTTGAGGTAAGTTCCCTCTATGCTTACTTTCTGGAGGGTTTTTATCATAACTGGGTGTTGAATTTTGTCAAAAGCTTTCTCTGCATCTATTGAGATGATCATATGGTTTTTCTCCTTCATTTTGTTAATATGGTGTATCACATTGATTGATTTGCATATATTGAAGAATTCTTGTATTCCTGGGATAAAGCCCACTTGATCATGGTGTATGACCCTTTTAATGTGCTGTCGGATTCCGTTTGCTCATATTTTGTGGAGGATCTTTGCATCTATGTTCATCAGTGATATTGGTCTGTAGTTTTCTTTTTTTGTGAAATCTTTGTCTGGTTTTGGCATCAGGGTGATGGTGGCCTCGTAGAATGCGTTTTGGAGTGTTCCTCCCTCTGCTATATTTTGGAAGAGTTTGAGAAGGATAGGTGTTAGCTCTTCTCTAAATGTTTGATAGAATTCACCTGTGAAGCCATCTGGTCCTGGACTTTTGCTTGTTGGAAGATTTTTAATCACAGTTTCAATTTCAGTGCTTGTGATTGGTCTGTTCATATTTTCTATTTCTTCCTGGTTCAGTCTCAGAAGGTTGTGCATTTCTAAGAATTTGTCTATTTCTTCCAGGTTGTCCATTTTATTGGCATATAGTAATAATCTTGTAGTAATCTCTCATGATCCTTTGTATTTCTGCAGTGTCAGTTGTTACTTCCCCTTTTTCATTTCTCATTCTATTGATTTTTCTTGATGAGTCTGGCTAATGGTTTATCAAATTTGTTTATCTTCTCAAAGAACCAGCTTTTAGTTTTATTGATCTTTGCTATCATTTCCTTCATTTCACTTTCATTCATTTCTGATCTGATCTTTATGATTTCTTTCCTTCTTCTAACTTTGGGGTTTTTTTGTTCTTCTTTCTCTAATTGCTTTAGGCGTAAGGTTAGGTTGTTTATTTGAGATCTTTCTTGTTTCTTAAGGTAGGATTGTATTGCTATAAACTTCCCTCTTAGAACTGCTTTTGCTGCATCCCACTGACAGCTAACATTTCTTGATCGAGCATTTACTCTTTACCAAATGTTCTTTAAGTATATTATATATGACATATATTAGAATAAAATAATAATAACTATATTAAACTCATTTAATCCTTATAGTAAACTTTTCATTGGGGATTATTTCATATAGAAGAAGGAACTGAGGCATAGAGGGGTTAAATAACTTGCCTAAGCTAGCATAGTTGGCAAAGGTAGAGAGATCAGGATTTGAGTTTGGGAAGTTTATCTCCAGTTCCCCTGTGCTTAACAAATATACATGCTGCTTAGGATAGTGGTTACAATCTAATGTAAACTGGAAAAGTCATGTGTATGAATATACACAGAAATATGTATAAATATGTACATATTTATAATGATAAAATTGGGTTCTTTGACATAAATATATATTTTGAACATAAAGCTACTAAGAGCTAGCATGTATTCCGTGCTTACTTAATACGCCAGGTAAGTTCCAAGTGCAGTGTATACATTATATTATTTTATTTCCCCAGCATCTTGTGGTAGCTGTTATGTCAACTCACTTTACTGATGAGATTGCTGAGGTTTAAAGAGTTTCAGATTGTCCATTCCCAAAACCTGTATTCTACACTCAACAAGTTGTAACCGTGTTTGGTTATTTTATTGATATAACAGTGAGATTACTGGTGATTTCAATTTCTTCTTCACATCTTCTTTGTATCTTTTAAGTTTTCTACAGTGAAACCTATTCTCCCTTAAAATGAGAGGAACACAATTAAAAGAGTCAAGAGGAATTTGAGATACTAGATTAACTGCATGCTCCTGGAACCAGAGTGTGGCTCTTGGCCTGAGGGAGCCTACACAGCAGATGGGTGCTTTGGGGAGAGAAGAGAGAGCACAGTCCCCTGGGGTACTGCCTGGCATCCAGAAACCATGCTGGAGCCTTCTATGTGCCCAACAGAGTAAACTGAGTAAGTCTTTCCTATGGACCAAATACTCTTTTAAATGTTTTATGTATATTAACTCATTTAATTCTCATGATAGCCATAGACTGGGTGGCTTGAGTATCCTCCAAAGAGTCTGTTATCCCTCGACAGGATTCATTCATTTACTGGATATTTACTTAGCACTTTTACAGGCCACACAGTGATAATATAAAAATGAGTAAGACATGGTCCTGGCTCTAGCCGAGTCCTTGGGTCCTTGGGGGAGACACAAACAAAGTAGGTGTAAGAACAAAAAATAGCAGCTAATATTTATTGAGAGCTTAACATTTTGCCTCAAGACTGCAACATCAACCCCACCTAAGTTTCTAGCCTGCCAGTCTGTTCTGTGGACTTTGGACTTGCCAGTCCCCACAATCAAGTGACCCATTTCCTTAAAAATCTCTCTCTCCCTCTCTCTCTCTTTTAGCCTATTGGTTCTGTATCTCCAGAGAACTCTGAGTGCAAAAGTGCACTTTCTGATTTAATCCTCAAGACCTTTATGTGATTAAATTACCCATGAGAAAGATACTGTTATTATCACTCTCATTTTCCAGATGAGAAAACAGGTTCACTAGCTTCTCAAGGTCACACACATGAGGTTTAACCTAGGTCAGTCTGACTCCAAAGCCAGGGCTCTTAAACCTTCTGCTTCTTGGCCTTGGAGAGTGGGAATTGAGAATTAAGCACAGGGAAGGGAGCACTTCACCATCAATCTGGGAGACTGTAGGAAGGCTTCCTTGAAGGGGTTGCTTTTGTTTGACCTTGAATGATCAGAACAGACTGTTACCACACAGAGAAGGGGAGGGACAGCATATATAAGGGAAAGAGAAGGCAAGGCACTTCTCTTTGGCAGGGGCAGTGAGACATGAGGGCATAACATGGCCCATGTGTGAAAGTGTTGCACAGCACACGAATGCATTTGGACCTCATCTCAGAAGCATGAGGAACAATCAAAGGCAAGTGAGGAAAGGGATGTCTTTGATGGCTGTGAGGAGGATGGATTGGAAGATGGAGGCAGCAACGCCTTATCAGGTGTGATAGCAGGGGATGAAAGAGAGAGAACAGAGTCAGGAGCTCTTCAGGAAGGATAATCAACAGCTCTTGAGGACCCATTGACACAAGGCAGGCAGGAAGGAGGAGTCAGGAACGAATCCCAACAAGGACTCTGGTTTGGTTACTTGGTAGACACAGTTCTTTGAATTCGGGGCACAAGGAGGCTAAGAGAAACTTGATGGTTAAGGTCAACAACACAGGAGTAGGGTCCTACCTGTTACAGGGCTTACAGACCACTTCCTATTATTGCTACCATAACCAGGGCTGTGGGCAATTTTTCACATGTTATTTTTCAGTGACTCACTAAGGGCATTTGTAAAGACTGGGTGCACAGCTAGACCACCCGTATTCTAGTTTTATGCATTGTATTTCAACTTACGGAAACTGCCCGTGAAAGGGAGAGCAAAGTGATATCATCTCATGTGCCAACTTCAATCAACTGGCAGAGGTGGCCTGGAATGTGATGTTGAGATAGGTGCTGAGGCTGGACAGAAAGATGACTATGATTGATTAGTGATGTCTGCCATGTTCAACAAAGGGGCAGCGTAGCACACGGACACTGAGAATAGAGGATGATAGAATATGCTAGTAACTAACAGTATGAAGAGAAGAGGGAAATCTATAAGCCTTCTCTGCAAAAGAGATGCAGCAATAATCTACTTGAAAAGCAAAATAGCAAGCAGTAGTGCCTAGCCACCAAATGCTAACAGACCCACATGTAACAACCAAGCTGAGAGAGAGCCATCTGAGAAAGTAACTGGCATTTGCATCACACCCTTTCAGATGTTTTCATATTGATGACCTCATTTGATTTTCACAATGACTCTGAGGGAGGGAACCAGCATTATTGCTACCTTACAAATGGGGAGGGTGAGGCCAAAGCAGGTCCAGAACTCACTCAAGGTCACATAGCTACTCAGGAGGTACAGCCTCTTCAGGTCGTGGTCCTTCCCTCCACATGGCCCTGACTCCCAACAGCAGATGCAGGAGGCATGGCAGCCCAGGAGGCAGCTATAAATGGCCCCATTGTATGCTCACTCAGTAGAGCGATGGCCCTGGCGACACATTCGTTTGTGTGTCTTTGGGCAGTCACCCAATCAGCCCCAGCACCTTTAAACGTGAAAGACACCACAGGGTCCAAGTCTTTGTCTATTCACATTTTTGGAATCATTACTAAAATAAACTTTGACTTGTCCTCTTACAGAAAGAATAAAAATCCTTGGGAAGGTTGTTTCATTTGGTT
The DNA here is from genome assembly GCF_949752795.1 of Hyperoodon ampullatus. Classification (NCBI taxonomy): domain Eukaryota; kingdom Metazoa; phylum Chordata; class Mammalia; order Artiodactyla; family Ziphiidae; genus Hyperoodon; species Hyperoodon ampullatus. Next base: position 58,252,973 of record NC_136915.1, on the reverse strand, counting down.
TTGGTTTCCTCAATGCAAAATGAGGTTGGACTAGATTGGTTAATCTTCCAGGGTAGCACACACCATCACTCTTTCATGATAATGGTCAAGGCTTTCAGTGAATGTCAGTGAACACCGAACTGTCCTTCTCAGAGAGAAAGGGCTTTTGTTCATAGTGGGAGCCAGGCTTTCTGATAAAGTGTTTTGTAGAATGTAAGCTGTGAAAGTTTAGAGTCCACTGGCTTAGTGATATCACATGTCCCTTCCCATCATAAAATTCGAGGAACCAGTCAGTGTCATTGAAAGGAGCCCATTGGGCTAAAACACTCCTGCATTAGGTAGCTTTCTTCAGGATGGTGGCTTGTCTAAAGGCTCATGACCTGATAATAAAATTAACTTGCTTAGTTTTGAAGAAGGCTCTTGAAATACCGTGTCAAATTTAGACAGTCTGCTGTTGGCTTGTCAGCCAGAGACCCAGGCCAAACAATTTCAGATTTCAGCAGGATGTTCCAATCACAGCATTAAACAAAGAGCACTTGACTAGGATTCAAGTTTGGCTAATAAATGCTGGTTCTGCCTTTTGGTAAGGTGGTCACCTTAAACAAGTCACTTGACATCACTGAGTCCTAGTTGCCTCCTGTTTGAAATGAAGATAGTAATGCCTATTTCTACCACACAGAGATAGTGTAGAATAAAATATGTACAGAGTACGTGATAATATATACTAGACTCTGAGTTTCTGAGGATGGCAACTACAGCTGCCCCTTTTTGCTATCATATTCACTGGGCCTAGAATTGCACATGAGACTAAGGAAAAAGTTCCAGATATACCTGTTAAATGAATGAAACATTTTGGAAACTTTGAAGTATGTTCAAGTGCCACATAATTTTATGACAATGTCCTAAGTTAGATAGGACATGTTAGATAACATGTTAGGTAACGTCTTCCTTATACTGTTTGTAAAGATATGAGACATGGGTCACTCTGGGCCTTTTAAAAAATCCTAAAGTACTAGCCCTGGTACATAATAGAAATTTATATGAACCAAATAAAAATAAACACCTCTGATACATAGTCAAAATATTTGTGAATTGATGTGGAATTCTGATTCTGATATCACCTTATCATGAAACTCCATCTTTTGTGTGGAAATGTTCAAGACTAGAATTGTAGCTGAATTCTCAGCTTTAATTTTGGGCTTGAAACCATAAGCCAAGGCAAGAGCATGATATGCATCAACTTACTGAAATACAGGGGAAGACTGGGTCTGAGAGGAACCATCAAAAGACAGTCACAGAACTAGGATCAGAATACCAGGCTTCTGAATGCCCACCTGTTGCTTGACACATGGCTAACACAGGCCCATGTAAATTGACTTCTGCAAAAGGAAACTGGCTTTCCTAGCATTGGAAAGTATCCAGCGATTCCACTCCTGGGTATTTGTCTGAAGAAAACAAAAACACTAATTCCAAAAGATACATGCATCCCAATGTTCATCACAGCATTATTTACAGCAGTCAAAGATATGGAAGCAACCTAAGTGTCCCTCAACAGATGAATGGATAAAGAAGACATGATAATATCTTTATATATGTATGTATATATATGTGTGTGTGTACATATATATATATATATATATATATATATATATATGTACACACACACACATGCACTCATGCAATGGAATATTACTCAGCCATAAAAGAGGATGAAATCTTGCCATTTGCAACAACATGGATGGACTTGGAGGGTACTGTGCTAAGTGGAATAAGTCAGAGAAAGACAAATACTGTTTGTTTTCACTTATATGTGGAATCTAAAAAACAAAACTAATAACCAAATATAAGAAAACAGAAACAGACTCACAGATAGTGGTTGCCAGAGGGAAGGGTTGTGGGGGTATTGGCGATATAGGTGAAGGTACAAACTACCAATTATACAATATAAATAATAGGAATGTAATGTACAGCACAGGGAATATAGTCAATAATATTATAATAACTTTGTATGGTGAGTAATCTATAAAAATATTGAATCACCATGTTGTACACCAGAAACTAATATAATATTGTAAGTCAACTATATTTCAACCAAAAAAAAAAAAAAAGAAAGAAAGGGGGCTTCCCTGGTGGCGCGTTAAGAATCCACCTGCCAATGCAGGGGACATGGGTTCAATCCCTGGTCCAGGAAGATCCCACATGCCGCAGAGCACCTAAGCCCGTGTGCCACAACTACTGAGCCTGTGCTCTAGAGCCCACGAGCCACAACTACTGAAGCCCGCACGCCTAGAGCCCGTGTTCCGCAACAAGAGAAGCCACCGCAATGAGAAGCCTGCTCACCGCAACGAAGAGTAGCCTCTGCTCGCTGCAACTAGAGAAAGCCATGCACAGCAACAAAGAACCAAAGCAGCCAAAAGTAAATAAGTAAAATAAATAATTTTTTTTAAAAAGAGAGAGAGAAAGGGACTCATAGGTGTCTGTTTGTTCTTACCTCTCTGAGTACCTCTCTTGAACATTCCCCTGACCTTTGCTCCAGACCCACGGGCCTCCTTGCTGTTCCGCCCACATTCTGAGCCTTTCACTGGCTCTTCCCTCTGCTTCTTTAGACTGTTCCTCCAGGTAATTACTTGGCTACTCACTCCCTTCCCTCCCTCAAGTCTTTGCTCAAATGTCTTCTCAGCGAGGCTTTCCATCACCACCCTATTTACTAACTGCAACCCCATCTGCCCCGATCCTTCCACTACTTCCTCTATCCCCTTTCTCCACTCGGCTCTTCTCCAAAGCCCTTACCCCCACCCAATGTACTCTGCATTTTATTTTATTTTATCATGTCTCTCTTGCACCAAACAGGAAGCTCCGTGCAGGCAGGAATCTGTTTTATTCACTATTGAGCCTCTAGCACCTAGAACCATGCCTAACACCTAGTATTCATTCAATATACAATTTTTAATGGACACATAAATAGTTCTATGCTAAGAGCTATAGAAGAGGGTTGCATAGATGCATTTTTGTCTTCTAGCACAGCAAAGATGCAAGACAAACTTGTAGCATAAGTGCAAAAAGACAGCAGAGGAAGAATAAACCAATAAAAGTAGATAGTAATATATTTGAATCATTTTTTGTGTCAGCAAAGGTATGTTCTGAGGTAGGATGAAGAGGAGTCAATCATTAGAATTTAAAGCTTGGAGGGAGTGAATATGTGGAATCCACATCATTCAGCAAATGCCGAGACTCTTAGAGCTGGAAGTTCTAGAGGGATGACAGATCAATGTTCGTATTTTGTTTGCAAGGAAACAGAACCCCGGGAAAGTAAAGTAATCCTCTCAAGACACATAGCCAAGAAGTAACAACACTTAGTCTCAAACCTAAGTCTGACTTCTGAGTCCATGCTCTTTCAACCAAAAAAATCCAGTCTGCACAAATTCAGAGAACATATTGAGTTTCTAAGGTTCATAGATTCTCCAATCAAGAATAATTTGGCATCTGAAAAACCTCACATACCAACACATTGCCACTGCATGCACAAATACATCGTACAATATTACACTAGTTTACATACATTAATTTATTTAAAAACACTTTCCCAAATTCCAAGTCAAACTTTCTAGCTCTATAATCTATTATTTTCAGATCTGGTCTTAAACCAGAGAAAAGGAAAGAGAGCCCCGGAATGAAAAGGAAGAATGGAAGAATGAGAAAAATGGAGAAAGGAAGGCAGAAATACAAGGAAAGCAGAAGGAAGAGAAAAAAAAAATGTACAGGATATTGACAACAATGTCTCTGGGAATGTCTTTGAATAGCTCTGCTGTAACTTGTCTTTTTCCAATATGAAATCATTTTCTTGGAGCTAATCACCAAAATAATTTAAGCTCGAGTACATATTTTCAAATGGACTATTTCTTTTCTTTTGCTTCTCAAAAGGTATTATCTGTATCTGACAATTAGTACTCCATAACACATATCTTTTCCCTAGTTATCTCATGTTTATAGATCTTGTTTCTCCAGCAAGAATATTAATTTGAGCAATTTATTTTTCTTATATCCACCATAATGCCCCAAATAATACCTTATAATGTAAACTATGAAGTCATCAGAGTCATTTACATCAGGTTTTATTCACTTAGTCAATAAACAAACATCTAAGCATCCACTCTGCATTAAGAGCTAAGGATACAGAGGGGAGATGACAGACCAGATTCCTGCCCTCATGGAGCTTACCTCTGAGTGAGAGATTTAGCCGATACACCATTAAACAACCATGAATAATAAATACAGCTCTTAGGAGAGAGAGGACACTGAGTTGGACTCAGGGCCCAGGGTGTGTGTCTGGGAGCTTGGGATGACAAGGATGGTAGGGAAGGCCTCCTGAGGAGGTGGCAGTATTGCTGGGATCACAAGAGAATCAGTTACACCATGAGCTGGCAAAAGAGTGTTCTAGGCAGGGCAAAAGCCCTGAGACAGGAAAGTATTTGTTCTAGACACTCTGAGACAGGCAGTAAGGCTGTCGGTGTTAAGTGCCACGTGAGATGAGCTTGAAGAAGCACAGAAGGCCAGAGCATGCCGGCTCCTGTATGCTCTAGATTTTAAGAGAAATGAGAAGGTATTGAAGTTTTTTTAAATAAGGAAGCGACATGATAGAAAATATTAAATAGAGATACTGAATATCCTTCTAACACCGTGTAGGTACAATTAAATGGCATACATGTTCCAAGAATGAAGATTCATTCCTCCCCAAGTCTACACCTCCTTCCCCAAAGCTCTTCTGCTAGTGAGCAAGCCATCCTAAGCCCATAGAAATATTAGGTAGTCAGTGCACAAACCCATTAGATCCAATACCTCTGCCTCACACCCTACTTTCTCCTCAAAGGAATCCTGCACTTAGCATGCTCCCTAATTCCCTTCTACCTATGATCTCTTCTCCAGTTAATTTCTCCTCAGAGACTTTTGTAGACACGTGAGCTCACATCCATTATAATCCCTTAACTTTTTCAACTCCTTTACAATTATCTTTCTCTCTTTCTTAATTCCATTTGTGAGTTTCTATAAAGTGATCACAATTAAACAGCATTAGATTTGATAAAATTGAATTACAAATAGGTAAACCACAAGTATGGACGTAAAATTGAACATAATTGAAAAATCCAGTGTCGAGTCTCTAAAACTTCTAAAAATACCTTAAAAAAAAAAACCCTTCAAAATTTCTCCCCATCTCCTCATTGTCCTCTAAGTAAACCTTCTTCCCCTCATGTAGCAATGTTAGAAATTGAAAATACATTGAATGCCATTGTTCTCGTTTGGCTAACTACTATAGTAACTGTCATGTTCTATACATTTCATGGCAAATATTTAGTTTCAGGTAGATAATGAGTTAAAAGCCTTTGATGGACTCCTGAAAGAATGCAACCATCATTTATATCATCATTTCTACAGGAAAACTTGTTTCAAATGACCAGTTCCCAAACAAACCCAGGAACATAAAAATTGAGTTGCTGACTTCCTGCAACTTGTTTATTTGAAACATGGATAGTGTATGTGCCAAATCCAACAGAAAGAATTATCCACAGTCTTCTAGCATGGTTTATCTAAGTTAATTTTTTTAAAAAGACTACATGTTCTTTTTAGAGATTTAAAGTTGGCCTTGGGAATTGGATGGGAATTTATACATAACAGGAGGCTTTTTCCAACCCTGAGCCCCTTAGGAAGGAGAGAAATTACATAAGGGATGGAATATATATTATAATCTCATAGGCATGCTTAAGATTTTCCAAAATATCATCACCATTTCTGGGAAGGGAATTGGTAGGAGAGTGAGAAGCATTTCCTTTAAAACTTCTTAGCTAACTAGAAAATGAACAGTTCCAGCTTCAAGATGCTTCGTTCCCTTTTGATTACAGCAAAGAAATTTCCAAATAAATAAACTTCATTTCTAGATAGGGGAAGGAAAAGCCTTTACTGTTACAAGGTTCACTGCCACAACAGAAGATCAGTTAATCTAGAATTGTTTAAATTTTTCTAAATATTGATTTTGGAGGTAAAAGGTATTAACAAGGAATTGAGAGGTGTGATTCTGTGAGTACTCACATTTAAAAGAGAGACAGATGCAACCAAAGAAACTTAAGGCTTAGCTTTCAATCAGGTTAATATACCCACCTTGAAACAAAGTAAAAAGAAAAAGTTCATATTTAAAACGTTATAAGGGATCAAAAATAGGAGCTTTCTTGTTAAATGAACTTGGGTCGAAAATCCATCCTCCCATTTTTCTGCCTCAATGTATTAGTTTTTATTTTTACAATTTATAAAAAGTACTGCAGAAGCACTCAGTGCAGAATACATTTACTTGCAGGTTATTGTGAATAGTAAAAATAATAAAATTAATTAAATTACTCTGCACATTGCAATTAAACCCAGTAAACCCTTAAAATATATTGGTAACTTCAAAAATTATTTATAGGATGAAACTATTGGCCGCCCCTAAACTTTTCTTTCCAGTAAAACACCTAAGAGCCTGAATAGGGAACTGAAAACACGAGCACTTCCGGTCCAGTTCTTCCACACAAGGGAAAATTTCCCAGACTGCCTTACAAATTAATAAATGTCCCTGGAAACCCTGACTTAGTTTCACTTATCTTAAAAAAAGTAGCTAAAAGGTCATTTTCAAACTTTAATAATATATGAAAAACAACAGAATCCCTGAATAGTTGCCCTAATCACACAGACTGCACTGTAAGCTTGGCCAACATATATGCCCTTTAGCAAATAATTCCCTTTGCTCATCCTCTTTCCCTTCACAGTCATACTACATAAGGCTCCACATCACAGGGAATTCTTTAGGAAAGACCCAATACTAACCACTGCCAAAAAATAAAGAATGCAGGAATCAACAAATCAAGTCCCTTAAAATATACTTTTTAAAAGAAAAATATTTGCAAGGAGTCATGGAGCCACAAACTACCGATAACGTGCTTGAGGTCCCTACAGAAGTACTTCACTGCCTTCTGTGATACTTGAATCACTGGGAAGGTAGTAACGGTTCTCTTCTATGGCCAGAATTTCCAATAGGCATTGAATGAATGGAGCTTATATCCTGTTCCATCAAAATAAGAACACAAAATTAAACCATAAGCCATTCTGATGAATATTTGTTTACTCTTGTTTTACACAAAGTAGAGAAGTAGCTTTGAAAAGTTGCCATGGCCATGCTTTTCCTGAGCACTAGACTAAAACTCTTCAGTAAATATAGAAATATATACACACACAAATGCAAATGTGGGTTCTCTCCCTTTCTAAAATACTGTATATGTGTGGATGACATATGCATGTGCAACTCTGTGCTTGTGTGTGTGTGTGTGTGTCTGTGTGTGGCATATGAACTAATTGAGAAGACAGCATGTTACCTATCTGGATGTTTGGTGACACATTCTCAGAGCCCACTGATGTTTTGGCAGACGGCTGCCATGACAGGATTTCAGGGTGCTTTTTAGGGGCTTTCTTATCTTTCCAAAGCTATCATGATAGATGGAAGCCTAGCTTCCTCTAGGGAAGAGTTAAGTGGGAATGACAACTGCTATAACACACTTTCAGAGTAAGAGCAATTCAGAGGTGAAATTCTGAGATGCAGTATCAGAAATATGCATATATTGCCAAAAAGGCTGGCAACTAAGTTGGAAGGCCATTGATAGGCAAATTGATTCCCGATTAAGGTTCCCACCAGCCTTTCTAAGGTCCCTGAACCGTGAAGATAATAAGTCTTGAATAGTATTTAAGTAGGAACTATAGGTAGATAAAAATTATTAGTTTCATTTAAATGTTTAAGCCACTGGAAACACCTGTCCAATTTCTTTTGCAGGGATCTGATGGATGGCCACTGCACCTCTAGTGTCACCTTTAATTCATAACAGTGCTAAGATAGCATCCTTCATTAGATACATTTGGTCAATGCAGAGCAATAGTGTTAATTCAGCTCCAACACTTGTCTTTGTTACAGTTCTCATTTCAGTGTAGGCAGCTCAGATAAGCTTATCACAGGGCTCTGAACTGACATTCTGGGGTGGCACAATAGACAATATTACCAAGAGAATCATTAATGAGCATCAAAAAATATTACTTCCTTCAAAGATACTTTAAGTCCATAGTTTATAAGGTAAGAAGTAAAAGGAAAGCTCTTCCACTTCCCCGTGTAAGATTAAAATCTAATCAGAACGTGTGCAGATTTATTCTCAAGAAATGCTACGTGAAATTTAGCTGGAGAAACCTAGTACCTCTATAGACACAAATTTTTTCTGAAGAGGGTAATCCACCGTGAGCTTCTAATTGAAAAGTTCATCAGTAATGCTCTTTCTTGTTTGTTTTGCCTTGTGACTCAAAGGTTAAATCCATTTTGGATTTCATTTTGAGTTAATGAAAATGATTTAATCTTAGAGCATTAGTAATCTCACTTTATTTAGGCCTATATTTAAAAAACTAGCTTGAGAGCCCTTTGCAAACAAGACCAGTCTCCACAGCAAAATGATACCCAATCTCTCTTTTCAGGCTATTTTCTAAAATCTGTGGGCCATGACTGTAGAATCCTTCACTCCCCAAATCACATTAACAATGTTTGACATGATGACAGAGAAAGCAAAAAGAATTCATTTCTGCCAAATAAGTACAATGTTTTTTGCAACCATTCTCCTCTTATTCCATTTTGGTAAATTTCTAAGGAATGTTTAAAATCTGTAAGACAGACCTTGGCTTAAGAGGTGGCCTCTCTGCCATTTTCATGGCTGATTTGAGACCCATTATGCACTCGATTCCGCATTGTGAAATCCAGGCTGGGGACAAATTTCTGCCTGTCATCTTAGGAAAGGCCAGGAGTTTTGCACCATCCTGTAGTGTGAAAACAGAAAATCAAAGCCAGGGTAGGGCTGCCTGCTTCTTTCCTAATCAGCTTGCTGCTTTTCTGAGGCACTCTTGGTTGTCACCATCTCAAGCTTAGAAGGGTAATTTAGCAGAATAAAATATAGTCTAAACAATATCTCCCCAGGGAAAGTTCCTCCTTACACTTAAAATTGAATGCAAAAAGGTAATCAGTTAAGTAATCATTTGATGTTTGGCTAAGAACCATTGCATGGAGAACACATTTAGGAAGCACAAAATTCTTTTTTTTTTTAACCTGATAAGACCCCTAATCAGAAGCCAAGAGTCCCAGATATTTTCCTCATATTGCTCATTCTGTTGCAATGACAGCCCCATAAAACTATAGCTTATGGACTAAATTTGCTGCACCTCTCACCCCAACAGTATGATGTAAATTGCAGAGATAAAAATATCTTACAAGAATTTTTAAAAATTTTAAACAGTTCACTGAAAATGACAGCATGTATAACTCTGTCAATGACCTCTCCTGTCTAATGTTAATTTCAGAAGACAAGTTTCCGTTGTAAATGTTTAATCAGTGTAGTCCCAGGAACCCAGAGCAGAAAACCTTATCTTCTCTCCCAACTTCTTTGCTTTGCAAGCTCTTTGCTAGCTCTATCTCAGCTCCTTGCAAGCACTTTAGGCAAGCTCTGTAGGTTCTGAGCTAAACAAGAAGCCCTGTGGTTTGATTCCATTAGTCTGAGCCCTGGTCCGCTGCAAGCAAACTGCAGAATTTCTGCTTGCAAATCCTGGCAACCAGGTTCTAGACCAGCCACAAACACAGACTGTACACATAATTCAACACTGTTCTGCCCAAACCTTGCCTGAAGCCAGTCAACCACAGCAGAAAGCATCCTACCTTCCATCATGGTGGCAGAATTGCATTCCTTAATTTCCAAAGAGTCTGAAAAAATACAGGAGGATACGATTCCAGGTCCCAGCTAAGTCCTCACAACGCTGCTGCTGCTGCCGAGGGATCTGCTCTGTCCGATGCTGAAGCCAAAGGAGACAAGTGTTAACCCCAAAGATAGGCCATGGATGCTGCTGGTGCTGCTTCACCTACAGGCTCCCAGGAAGATGCTGCGAGAGAAAGGGAGAGGAACAGCAAGCCGGCCAAGCTGCACCGCCTGCGCTGCCTCGGCCAATCCCTTCAGCTCTGGACCGCGTCACATGGTAGCCAGCCTGCATCTCCTGACACAATACCCCCGGAGAGCACACAGAACCTATTTCCCGTCCCCATTCCCCTCCACCCCCATCCCCTCCGCTTGTCACCAAATGCACAGCCCCTTCCCCACCTGGTGACGCACTTCCCCCGCCCCTCCTCTTCGTCTTCTTAAGCCTATTGCAGCGTCTGGGTACCCGAGATTAATTATCAGACGCTGCCACCTTAACCGGGGACTCTGGCATGAAACGAGCACCTAAGTGGCTCGCTTCGGAGGAGACTTTCTTTTCTTTTTTCTTTCCTTTCTGTCTTTTTTCTTTTTTTAAAGAAAAACTTCTTAAATATTCCGTGCAGCCTGAAGTCTTGGCTGCACACTTTCAAGCTCCCATTGCTATCTCCCTTTGCCCTGAAGGAATTCCAAATGTCAGTTATCTGTGGCCTCCGCACACATCTGTGACCCTCTCTCGCGCTCTCTCTCTCTGCCCCTCTCTCTCTCTCTCTCTCATTCAGGAGAGAAAAATCAATCCGGCTGACGTCACATCATAAACAATTATCCCCAGAAGGATGATGCAGAAGAAATATCACCCCAGTTGCCTTCAAAAGAGCCAGAGAATTAATCGCGCATGACACGCCGAAGGGCTGGGAACTGTCATTAAAACAAAGAAACAAAAGAACCCACCCGAGTGGGGCTCTGGAATCGCACTGGCAACGCTTGAGATAATTTCTGGGGCGGGAGGCGGGAGAGAGGGGAGCAGGCGGGGAGGGAGGCCTCAGCCCGACGGAAGCCAGCTGTGCGCGCCGCTTCCTCCTACTCGGACCTGGGCCGCCGGCCGCCGACCAGACCGCGGGGCGCAGCTTCGCTCGGCGTTCGAATCCCGCCGCCGGCGCGTTCCCGGGCCCAGCGCACACGTGAGCCACCGCGCCGCCCACGGCAGTCCCTGTAAAAATCAACTTTCTTAATGACACCTTTCTCGCCAAGCGCCTCTAGCATCCGTAGTCGCCGTTAAACCCATTCGTTCATTCCAGTGGGAATCCGGCGGGAGACAAACGTGCCGGGTTCCGGCCCGAGGGGTGGGTGGAGCCCAGGGTTACGCAGCTTCCAGGGATGGGGTCGGGGCGCCGTGCTGCTACTTAAGTGGAAAGGGTTAGAACACCCCAGCTGCTTGGGTTGAGACTGTCACCCGACTGGTCCCTAGGGATCCAGGAACCTTTGAGAGGGCTCCAAGCCCCGGGGTCTGGCTGTCCTCGTTTCATTTCAAGCAGGCTTAGCCCTCAGAGGGCCAAGGAAGGAGAGGGCAGGAGGAGTTTAGGAGTCAGGCGAGAAAGAAGGGAGATGGGCAGGGGAGGAAAGTCCTCTCTAGAACCCTAGGCGACAACATCCGGCAACGTGACTGAGAAAGGCCACTACATCACAGAACAATTTTGAGCGTCGAATGAAATAATTTTAAGAAGTATGATGCATTAGACCATCAAGGTTGAGTCTCTAATACTATTCTTAATTATTTATATTAGAAATATACCCATGAACTTTGGATATTGCCCAGCCCTTGTCATAGTCTAGTTCTTTCTATGAGAGCAAATATGAGGTATTGGTGGCTGAGGACTACTGAAGAAAATATAACTAAAGGAGCTAACTGAAGTACCATATTAACAGATGAAAAAAATTCAGTTCCTTAGCAACTTAGAAGTTTTGAAAAACTCATTGTTCTCCCTAAGGACACATACTGCAATGGCCTTGAAATTTCAAAATGAAACTCTCCAGGGAGATACAAATGCTTGTGCCTTATTCCATATATCTATGAGGTAGTTGAATTTTAAAAGAGGAAAGAATTCCAAAGTAAAACCTGTCTTGAGTATAACCTACACTGCTCTGAAGAATACAAGGGTATTATTGCAAAAATCAGATTGATTAGTGTGGGAGTATTTAGCCAAATGTTTTGTAATGGTTAAGAACATGGATAGATATTGGTGTCAAACAGACTGGGATCAAGTTCTATCTCTGCCACTTCATGAGCTCTAGTGACCCTGTACAAGTTATGTAATTCTCTGTGACTCACAGCTTCCTTATCTGCGAAATGAAGATAATAGTACCAAGTTCATAGGACTATAAATAGTACTAATAACAAATCTTTATTAATGGCTTACTGTGTGCTAAGCAGTGTTCTAAATTACTTAGCATTGTGTCTGGAGCATAATATACGCTCCATGTTGGCTTTTTAATATTAGTATTATTACCACCAAAGGGCTGCCAGAGGCATCAAAGAAGTTTGCAGCCAACTGAGAGTTATACCACATGCACAGAGAACAACTCAGTGAAAGTTTAGGTGATGCATCCAGAGGTGTAACATGTCAGAGAGTTCTCAGAGACTGCTCTGTAAAAGAGTGATTACTAAATAAGATAGGGAGCTCTAAATTAGAAAATTAGCTCAATATAAAATCTGGAGGTAAGTGTAAGCACTGAAGTGTAGGGCTAGGCAACATTGTCAAAGATGTAAGGGGAGAGAAGAGCCAAGGAAACCTAGGCTGCCTGGCTTTTCTCACCCAATGTAAGTTTTACAGTGTGTTAGAGCAAACCTCTCAGATAGATTCAATGTGGGCACACATCAGTTTTGTTTTCGACTTGGAGCAAAGCAACTAGCCAGAGACAGAAAGATGGTTCAAAGATTCTTTTGGTCACTGGGGTGGTTATAGAAAAAAGAAAAGTGTCTCGTTAGGATTGTTAGAGAAGGAACATGAAAGGGATGTGTAGTTAAAGGTTATAAGGCCAGTATCAAGACTGGTTGAACTTTATGCAACCTCATCAAAAAAAATGTTATCAATTATAAAAGCATCCGATGAACAAAGTTCTTCTTCAAATAAAAAATTGCTGAAGTATGTTATCAGAAAAGTTTAAGCATTCTAATTTTTTCTCATAGGTTTTCTGGGGAAAAAAATTGTTTTCTCAAGAACAAAGACAGTACTTTAGATTGTAACCCCAATTTCATCCCTTCCTAGGATAGTTTTTACTTACCAACAAGAAGGAGAATTTCTAGCTGCTATAATAATGGAATACTTTTTACAAGTCTTAAATGGAAGTCAAAGGATCTGTGGAAAAGATCAGTCAAATTACTGACTTGCACCAAAGTACAGGGACTTCCCAGGAGTCTAATCCAGGATAGCAAGTGTGTGCCCAGATCACACCAGGCTCTCAGAGAGTGCCTGAGATTTGTCCAAGACCAAAAACTTAATTGCTGAAGTCACTAGACATTTAATTTTTTTTCTGAGATATTTGTATGCTAATGATGCCCTATTACACATTGGTTTTTTACAAATCCTATTATATTTTACTATGCACATTGAATTTCTTCACTATATACCGATTGTCATGTGTGTGTGGAAAATCAGCTCATATCTCAGAAGGAGGAAGAAAATAATGAGAACTGAGTCACAAATGAAGAAGGAAACAAAATTAACACAGAAGGAAAGTTTAAAAAATGGATCCAGATATGTATCTCCAAGACAGTGATCTCAGCACGACATTGACTCTGTCTGTCTGTCCCTCTTGCTATCCCTGCTGAGGCAGTTCCATGAATGTAGAAAGGAAAATATTGTCCAAGCCCTGGAAATCAGCAAGGGTCCCACTTAGAGAATTAGATTTCCATAGGATGAAACAGGAAAATATATATACCCATGCTCAGAATGTTTATACTCTTTGTTAAAAGGAAAAACTCCAACTGGAACTGACATGGGCAAAGAAGGGGTCTATTTGTGTAGCTCACAATATGTGAAGCACTGCACAGCTGAGGGAAAGCAGGAATTCAATCCTCCAGGAAATGTTGTGACCAGAACCAAGTACTTACAACTCTGATTCTCCCAGTACATCAGCTTCTTTTTGCTGCCTAGTTTTTCTCCCTGTGATCAGAGAGCTGGCCATTTAAATCCTTTAAGCTCACAGCTTGACTATCCAAGATCTACTTCAAAGAACTCTGATTGACTCTGGCTTGGATCACTGTTCCACCTTTGAACCCATTAACAAGGCCAGGTTGATGAGGTCTCATGATAGATTTATTCAAACCAAAATTTACATTGGACTTAGTCACATGCCCACTACTGAGACTACACACGGGAGAGAGGCAAGTTTCTGTGACAAACAACACTTAATAATATGAACCCCTAATATGGTTGGAGGGGTAGAAGAGACATTGGCGAAGAAAGAGAGGGAACGATTACCAGAACAAATGTGGGGAGAGCAACTATGAAACAAAAGCTGTCCATCATGTAGACATTACTCAGTACATCCAAGATAAAATTTACAGAAGGATTCCTGGTGGCAGAGGGACTCAGAATGCTATACTCAATCCCATTTGGTATATTGGAGAGGTTATTTGTATATTCTCACTCACTATATCCAGAGAGAAACTTGCAGACCCTATAGTCATCCTCCTCCTCACTGTGGGGAAGGAGGGCAGAAAAGGGGAGAGCTGACCCTACATGTTGACCCACGGACACCAAAGACATGCCCTGAAATGTTTGCCACCCAGTGGTCCAATGCTGCCCAGAGAACCAGTACTGCAGGAACCTCAACCAGCACTGCAGGAACTTCTATCAGCCAGGAGTACTGCTTTATCTAGACCTACATTGACAAAGATAAGTGGTAAAGATTGAATACACTAGTAGAATCAGCGGTTTCAAAAGAGGGAGAAGGTAAACAATTATAGCTCACTGAAGCAGAGGAAACACCCTCACTTGAAAGCAGAGGAAATGTAGAAAACTGGAGAGGCATTTTTTAAAAACTGAATTTTTTACTTTTGATACAATTTCAGGGATATAGCAGCCGTAAATAAGAGCAGACTGCAATGATAAAAGAGCATACTGAGGGCCAGAAAGAGAGCATGGAAGTAATAAAAATATTCTTATTAAAAATTTTAAATGTTATAGTTATAATCAAAGATATGATGCATACTGCCAGCAGGGAATATTGATAGGCCCGGTGGTAATGTGCTTGAAATATAGACCCACAACAGCATTAACTGGCCTAAGTACAATGGAATTCTTTTTCTCTTTGCAGAATCATTTAACTTAGGTATAACTTTAACAGTTCAAGAAACTAGAGAAAGAGATAAAGCTCCAAAAGTCACTTATGAATTATGAAATCTGACAAAAATAATTAAAAAGTAGCTCAATCTTTCTTCCGAATATCAATGCAAAACTCTTAAATAAAATAACAACAGACAGAATCCACCTTTTCAAAAACATTATATGTATTTATATATAATTATATATATAATGTTAGACTTTATTCTAGAAGAAAAAGTCATTCAACATTAAGAAATCTAATAAATCTTATTCACAATTAAGCTATTGAAAAGAAAATTATGTTATTATCCCCACAATTGCTGAGAAGATATCTGATAAATTTCAACTTGTATCACTCATTAAATAAATAAAAACCTATTAACAAAGAAAGACATAAAAAGTTCCTTAGTATGATGAGATAAACAAATATCTTCCCCAAATCTGTCAACTTGTTAAATGGAGACATGTTGAAAACAATCTTCATTAAAATCAGAAATAAGACTTAAATCATGCTTGTTATTTAATACTGTTCTATGGATGCTAGCCAAAAAATTAGGAATAAAAGGTATAAAATTGTGTCAGATATAGTGATATGTATTCATCACAGCATTTTCTCTATCTGGATACACAGGAAGACTGCATTTGTTGGCTTTCCTTGCATCTGGGTGGAGTTATATGACAGAATTAAAGCAACAGAAATTTCCAGACCTGGCCTTTACAGACATCCTACATACTCTCCATACCTCTTTTTCCCAAATGGGAGAGACGTACTTGATCCTCATTAGACTTTTTTTTTTTAATTATTACTTTTTTTAAAACATCTTTATTGGAGTATAATTGCTTTACAATGGTGTGTTAGTTTCTGCTTTATAACAAAGTGAATCAGTTATACATATACATATATCCCCATATCTCTTCCCTCTGTGTCTCCCTCCCTCCCATCCTCCTTATCCCACCCCTCTTGTTGGTCACAAAGCACCGAGCTGATCACCCTGTGCTATGTGGCTGCTTCCCACTAGCTATCTATTTTACGTTTGGTAGCGTATATATGTCCATGCCACTCTCTCACTTTGTCACAGCTTACCCTTCCCCCTCCCCATATCCTCAAGTCATTCTCTAGTAGGTCTGTGTCTTTATTCCCATCTTGCCCCTAGGTTCTTCATGACTTTTTTTCCCCTTAGATTCCATATATATATATGTGTTAGCGTACAGTATTTGTTTTTCTCTTTCTGACTTACTTCACTCTGTATGACAGACGATAGGTCCATCCACCTCACTACAAATAACTCAGTTTCGTTTGTTTTTATGGATGAGTAATATTCCATTGTATATATGTGCCACATCTTCTTTATCCATTCATCTGTTGATGGACACTTAGGTTGCTTCCATGTCCTGGCTATAGTAAATAGAGCTGCAATGAACATTGTGGTGCATGACTCTTTTTGAATTATGGCTTCCTCAGGGTATATGCCCAGTAGTGGGATTGCTGGGTCGTATGGTAGTTCTATTTGTAGTTTTTTAAGGAACCTCCATACTGTTCTCCATAGTGGCTGTATCAATTTACATTCCCACCAACAGTGCAAGAGGGTTCCCTTTTCTCCACACCCTCTCCAGCATCTACTTTTTGTAGATTTTTTGAAGATGGCCATTCTGGCCGGTATGAGATGATATTTCACTGTAGTTTTGATTTCCATTTCTCTAATGATTCATGATGTTGAGCATTCTTTCATGGGTTTGTTGGCAATCTGTATCTCTCCTTTGGAGAATTGTCTTTTTAGTTCTTCTGCCCATTTTTGGATTGGGTCGTTTGTTTTTTTGATATTGAGCTGCATGAGCTGCTTGTAAATTTTGGAGATTAATCCTTTGTCAGTTGCTTCATTTGCAAATATTTCCTCCCATTCTGAGGGTTGTCTTTCCAACTTGTTTATGGTTTCCTTTGCTATGCAAAACTTTTAAGTTTCATTAGGTCCCATTTGTTTATTTTCGTTTTTATTTCCATTTCTCTAGGAGGTGGTTCAAAAAGGATCTTGCTGTGATTTATGTCATAGAGTGTTCAGCCTATGTTTTCCTTTAAGAGTTTGATAATGTCTGGCCTTACATTTAGGTCTTTAATCCATTTTGAGTTTATTTTTGTGTATGGTGTTAGAGAGTGTTCTAATTTCATTCTTTTACATGTAGCTGTCCAGTTTTTCCAGCACCACTTATTGAAGAGGCTGTCTTTTCTCCACTGTATATTCTTGCCTCCTTTATCAAAGATAAGGTGACCATATGTGTGTGGGTTTATCTCTGGGCTTTCTATCCTGTTCCATTGATCTATATTTTTGTTTTTGTGCCAGTACCATACTGTCTTGATTACTGTAGCTTGGTAGTATAGTCTGAAGTCCAGGAGCCTGATTCCTCCAACTCCGTTTTTCTTTCTCAAGATTGCTTTGGCTATTCAGGTCTTTCATGTTTCTATACAAATTGTGAATTTTTTTGACCTAGTTCTGTGAAAAATGCCTGTGGTAGTTTGATAGGGATTGCATTGAATCTGTTGATTGCTTTGGGTAGTATAGTCATTTTCACAATGTTGATTCTTCCAATCCAAGAACATGGTATATCTCTCCATCTCTGTGTATCATCTTTAATTTCTTTCATCAGTGTTTTATAATTTTCTGCATACAGGTCTTTTGTCTCCTTAGATAGGTTTATTCCTAGATATTTTATTCTTTTTGTTGCAATGGTAAATGGGAGTGTTTTCTTAATTTCACTTTCAGATATTTTCATCATTAGTGTATAGGAATGTAAGAAATTTTTCTGTGCATTAATTTTGTATCCTGTTACTTTACCAAATTCATTGATTAGCTCTAGTAGTTTTCTGGTAGCATCTTTAGGATTCTCTATGTATAGTGTCATGTCATCTGCAAACAGTGACATCTTTACTTCTTCTTTTCTGATTTGGATTCCTTTTATTTCTTTTTCTTCTCTGATTGCTGTGGCTAAAACTTCCAAACCTATGTTGAATAATAGTGGTGAGAATGGGCAATCTTGTCTTGTTCCTGATCTTAGTGGAAATGTTTTCAGTTTTTCACCATTGAGAATGATGTTGGCTGTGAGTTTGTCATTATGGCCTTTATTATGTTGAGGTAAGTTCCCTCTATGCCTACTTTCTGGAGGGTTTTTATCATAACTGGGTGTTGAATTTTGTTGAAAGCTTTCTCTGCATCTATTGAGTTGATCATATGGTTTTTCTCCTTCAATTTGTTAATATGGTGTATCACATTGATTGATTTGCGTATATTGAAGAATCCTTGTATTCCTGGGATAAACCCCACTTGATCATGGTGTATGACCCTTTTAATGTGCTGTTAGATTCTGTTTGCTAGTATTTTGTGGAGGATTTTTCCATCTATGTTCATCAGTGATATTGGTCTGTAGTTTTCTTTTTTTGTGATATCTTTGTCTGGTTTTGGTATCAGGGTGATTGTGGCCTGGTAAAATGGGTTTGGGAGTGTTCCTCCCTCTTCTAAGTTTTTGAAGAGTTTGAGAAAGATAGGTGTTAGCTCTTCTCTAAATGTTTGATAGAATTTGCCTGTGAAGCCATCTGGTCCTGAGGTTCTGTTTGTTGGAAGATTTTTAATCACAGTTTCAATTTCAGTGCTTGTGATTGGTCTGTTCATATTTTCTATTTCTTCCTGGTTCAGTCTCAGAAGGTTGTGCATTTCTAAGAATTTGTCCATTTCTTCCAGGTTGTCCATTTTATTGGCATATAGTTGCTTGTTGTAATCTCTCATGATCCTTTGTATTTCTGCAGTGTCAGTTGTTACTTCCCTTTTTCATTTCTCATTCTATTGATTTGAGTCTACTCCCTTTTTTTCTTGATGAGTCTGTCTAATGGTTTATCAATTTTGTTTATCTTCTCAAAGAACCAGCTTTTAGTTTTAATGATCTTTGCTATCGTTCCCTTCATTTCTTTTTCATTTATTTCTGATCTGATCTTTATGATTTCTTTCCTTCTGCTGACTTTGGGGTCTTCTTGTTCTTCTTTCTCTAATTGTTTTAGGTGTAAGCTTACATTGTTTATTTGAGATGTTTCTTGTTTCTTAAGGCAGGATTGTATTGCTATAAACTTCCCTCTTAGAACTGCTTTTGCTGCATCCCATATGTTTTGGGTCGTTGTGTTTTCCTTGTTATTTGTTTCTAGGTATTTTTTTATTTCCTCTTTGATTTCTTCAGTGATCTCTTGGTTATTAAGTAGTGCGTTGTTTAGCCTCTATGTGTTTGTATTTTTTACAGATTTTTTCCTATAATTGATATCTAGCCTCATAGCGTTGTGGTCAGAAAAGATACTTGATACAATTTCAATTTCCTTAAATTTACCAAGGCTTGTTTTGTGACCCAAGATATGATCTATCCTGGAGAATGTTCTGTGAGCACTTGAGAAGAAAGTGTATTCTGTTGTTTTTGGATGAAATGTCTTATAAATATCAATTAAGTCCATCTTGTTTAATGTATCATTTAAAGCTTGTGTTTCCTTATTTATTTTCATTTTGGATGATCTGTCCATTTGTGAAAGTAGGGTGTTAAAATCCCCTACTATGATTGTGTTACTGTCGATTTCCCCTTTTATGGCTGTTAGTATTTGCCTTACGTATTGAGGTGCTCCTGTGTTGGGTGTATAAATATTTCCAATTGTTATATCTTCTTCTTGGATTGATCCCTTGATCATTATGTAGTGTCCTTCTTTGTCTCTCGTAATAATCTTCGTTTTAAAGTCTATTTTGTCTGATATGAGAGTTGCTACTCCAGCTTTCTTTTGATTTCCATTTGCATGGAATATCTTTTTCCATCCCCTCACTTTCAGTGTGTATTTTTCCCTAGGTCTGAAGTGGGTCTCTTGTAGGCAGCATATATACGGATCTTGTTTTTGTATCTATTCAGCCAGTCTACATCTTTTGGTTGGAGCATTTAATCCATTTACATTCAAGGTAATTATCGATATGTATGTTCCTATTACCATTATCTTAATTGTTTTGGGTTTGTTATTTTATGTCTTTTCCTTCTCTTGTGTTTCCTGCCTAGAGAAGTTCCTTTAGCATTTGTTGTAAAGCTGGTTTGGTAATGCTGGATTCTCTTAGTTTTTGCTCGTCTTTAAAGGTTTTAATTTCTCTGTCAAATCTGAATGATATCCTTGCTGTGTAGAGTAATCTTGGTTGTAGGTATTTTCCCTTTCATCACTTTAAATATGTCCTGACATCTCCTCTGGCTTGCAGAGTTTCTGCTGACAGCTCAGCTGTTAATCTTATGTGGATTCCCTTGTGTGTTATTTGTTGTTTTTCCCTTGATGCTTTTAATATTTTTTCTTTGTATTTAATTTTTGATAGTTTGATTAATATGTGTCTTGGCATGTTTCTCCTTGGATTTATCCTGTATGGGACTGTCTGTGCTTCCTGGACTTGATTAACTATTTCCTTTCCCATATTAGGGAAATTTTCAACTATAATCTCTTCAAATATTTTCTCAGTCCCTTTCTTTTTCTATTCTTCTTCTGGGACCCCTATGATTTGAATGTTGGTGCATTTAATGTTGTCTCAGAGGTCTCTGAGACTGTCCTCAATTCTTTTCATTCTGTTTTCTTTATTCTGCTCTGCAGTAGTTATTTCCACTATTTTATCGTCCAGGTCACTTATCCGTTCTTCTGCCTCAGTTATTCTGCTATTGATCCCTTCTAGAGAATTTTTAATTTCATTTATTGTGTTGTTCATAACTGTTTGTTTGCTCTTCAGTTCTTCTAGGTCCTTGTTAAACGTTTCTTGTATTTTCTCTATTCTATTTCCAAGATTTTGGGTCATCTTTACTATCATTATTCTGAATTCTTTTTCAGGTAGACTGCCTATTTCCTCTTCACTTGTTCAGTCTGGTGAGTTTTTACCTTGCTCCTTCATCTGCTGTTTGTTTCTCTGTCTTCTCATTTTGCTTAACTTACTCTGTTTTGGGTCTTCTTTTTGAGTCTGCAGGTTTGTAGTTCCCGTTGTTTTTTGTTTCTGCCCCCAGTGGCTAAGGTTGGTTCAGTGAGTAGTGTAGGCTTCCTGGTGGAGGAGACTAATGCCTGTGTTCTGGTGGATGAGGCTGTGTCTTGTCTTTCTGGTGGGCAGGTCCACGTCTGGTGATGTGTTTTGGGGTTTCTGTGGCCTTATTATGATTTTAGGCAGCCTCTCTGCTAATGGGTGTGGTTGTGTTCCTGTCTGGCTAGTTGTTTGGCATAGGGTGTCCAGCACTGTAGCTTGCTCGTCATTCAGTGGAGCTGGGTCTTGGTGTTGAAACGGAGATTTCTGGGAGATTTTCACCATTTGATATTACATGGAGCTCGGAGGTCTCTTGTGGACCAATGTCCTGAACTTGGCTCTCCCACCTCAGAGGCACAGCCCTGACGCCTGGCTGGAGCATCAAGAGCCTGTCATCCACACAGCTCAGAATAAAAGGGAGAAAAAAAAAAAGAAAGAAAGAAGATAAAATAAAATAAAGTTATTAAAATAAAAAATAATTATTAAATTTTTTTTAACTTATTAAAGAAAAAAAAATGAAAGAAAGAAGAGAGCAACAAAACCAAAAAACAAACCCACCAATGATAACAAGCACTAAAAACTATACTAAAACAACAACAAACAACAGACAGAACCCTAGGACAAATGGGAAAAGCAAAGCTATACAGACAAAATCACACACAGAAGCATACACATACACACTCATAAAAAGAGAAAAAGGGAAATATATATGTATATATAAATAAATAAATAAATATATATATATATATCATTGCTTCCAAAGTCCACCTCCTCAATTTAGGATGATTCGTTGCCTATTCAGGTATCCCACAGATGCAGGGTGTCAGGTTGATTGTGGAGATTTAATCTGCTGCTCTTGACGCTGCTGGGAGAAATTTCCCTCTCTCTTCTTTGTTCACACAGATCCTGCGGTTCAACTTTAGATTTGGCCCCGCCTCTGTGTATAGGTTGCCTGAGGGCCTCTTTTCTTTGCTCAGACAGGAGGGGGTTAAAGGAGCAACTGATTCAGGGGCTCTGGCTCACTCAGGCTGGGGGGAGGGAGGGGTACGGAATGCAGGGTGAGCCTGCGGTCGCAGAGGCTGGAGTGATGTTGCACCAGCCTGAGGCAAGCCGTGTGTTCTTCATTAGACTTTGGATGTGCAAGAAATAAACTTGCATTGTATTAATTTCTATACTATGAATATACATTATATATATGTGAATATTTACATATTGTTTCACATTATATGTGTGAATAATCTTTTATGAATGATTTATCCAAAAGTATATATTTTTAAAAGAGCTAGAGGAAGAGTAATCCAAGCAGTGGACCCTCCAGGTGTAGGGGCCATCAGAAGGGAGAGAACACTGAGCAACACTATGGCGGTCAGCCAGAACAAGCACCTTACAAAAGGTGGCCAAAGGGGGGCAAGAAGAAAGTGGTTGACCATTTTCTAAGAAAGATTGGTATGATGTGAAAGCACCAGCTATGTTCAATATAAGAAATATTGGGAAAACACTAATCACGAGAACTCAAGGAACCAAAATCGCATCTGATGACCTCAAGGGTCATGTTTTTGAAGTGAGCCTTTCTGATCTGGAGAATGATGAAGTTGCATTTAGAAAATTCAAGCTAATTAGTGAGGATGTTCAGGGCAAAAACTGCCTGACTAATTTCTATTACACGTCTTACCTGTGACAAAATGTGCTCCATGGTCAAAAAATGGCAGACCATGATTGAAGTTCATGTTGATATGAAGACTACCCATGGTTATTTGTTTCATCTATTCTGTGTGCATTTTACTAAAAAATGCAACAATCAGATTCAGAAGACTTCTTATGCCCAGCACCGACAGTTCCTCCTAATCTGGAAGAAGATGATGGAAATCATGACCCAAGAGGAGCAGACAAATAAATGACTTGAAAGAGGTAGTCAATAAGTTGATTCCAGACAGCACTGGAAAAGGCATAGAAAAAGCTTGCCAATATATTTATCTGCTCCATGATTCTTTGTTAGAAAAGTAAAAATGCTGAAGAAGCCCAAATTTGAATTGAGAAAACTCTGGAGCTTCATGGTGAAGGTAATCGTTCTTGGAAAAGCTACTGGAGATGAGACAGGTGTTAAGGTCGAATGAGCTGATGGATATGAGTCACCATTCCAAGAATCTGTTTAAAATTCAGACTTTTAATGTTGACAAATAAAAGAGCTTATTTGCGTGTTTTTTTAAAAAGGGAAAGAACTAGGTATGTTCTAGAATCTAAAACTACTCTGTCTAATACAGTAGTCACTACTACATGTGCCCTTTTTGCAATTGAAATGTGTCTAGTCTGATAGAAAACAAACTTATGGTTACCAAAGGGGAAAACCTGTGGGGGGAGGGAGGGATAAATTAGGACTTTGAGATTAACATATACACACTACTATATATATAATAGATAACCAACAAGGACCCACTGTATAACATAGGGAACTATATTCAATATCTTGCAATAACCCATAATGGAAAAGAATCTAAAAAGGAATATATATGTAAATATATAGAGAGAATATATATATATTTATACTCATATATATAAAACCATGTACATATATATAGCACCTTTTTTTTTTTTTTTTTTTTTTTTTTGCCGTATGCGGGTCTCTCACTGCTGTGGCCTCTCCCGTTGTGGAGCACAGGCTCCGGACGTGCAGGCTCAGCGGCCATGGGTCACGGGCCCAGCCGTTCCATGGCATGTGGTATCTTCCCGGACCGGGGCACGAACCCATGTCCCCTGCATCGGCAGGCGGACTCTCAACCACTGCACCACCAGGGAAGCCCAATGTACATATATATATATAACACTGAATCACCTTGCTGTACACCTGAAACTAATACAATATTGTAAATCAACTATAATTCAATAAAAATTAAAAATAAATGGGCCTAGTGTGAATTGAGATGTGATGTAAGTGTAAAATGCACATCAGATTTCAAAGAGAGTACAAAACAAAGAGAAACTAAAATATCTCATTAACAATTTTTATAGTGATTATATGTTGAAATGATAATATTTTATACATTTGGTTAAATAAAATATTAGTAAATTAATTTCACTTTTTTCTTCATAGTGTGTGAACTTGAAAATTTTAAATTATACCTGTGCTTCACTTTTGTGGCTCACATTATATTTCTATTGGACAGGGCTGTTCTAGAGACTGACAGAAAGCCAGCCTAACAAACATTGGCATAAGCAGGAGATGGGTTAAGTTAAGAGGTTATGTGTTAAGGGTGTATGTCACTACCACATTCACATTTCTTCATTTCTTCATCCAACAAAGAAATGTTAAAAATTATCTATGCCTAGGCACTGTGTCAGGTTTGGGGACACAAAGATGAAAGAGGCATAAACGTTTCAAGAAACCTCTAGCACAGGGGAGGAGACAGATGAGCAAACCAAGAATTACAATATATCCATTTATGAATGTTCAAAGCTAAGGCGACATGAGGAGGGACACCTGGGGTAGAGGAGAGGCAGAGAAAGCTCTCAAGAAGAGTTACCACTTGAGCTGTCTTTCAAGGGCAAGTAAGATACTCTTATAGACCCACCCTTATCCAGCCCTATCCCATCCTCCTTTCTCTCCAACTTCAATTTCTCCTCTGATAGCCCTTTCAGTGTTCTGTCTAGATGTTCTGTTCAATGGTTGACAAAAATGCCCATAGTCAAACTTCAGCATCAACTTGCTTAAACTCAACCCTAGTTTACCTTTAATTATATATTTTCTCTTTCCTCTGTGTCCACTCTAGTGGAAACCATCTCCCTCTCCCATGCCCTACCCTTCATCCCCAACTCACTAGGTGAAGAGGGGTTGGCATTTTCTTAGTTCCCCATTTTGGCTTCTGTGTCAATCATTTGCTGCCATTGCCAAAAATAGCTTCTAGGTCCATCCTGCCTGCTTGCCCCCACTTTAGCTGTTTTTCTTTTTGTCAGCCCCAGATCAACTCCAGGTCAAACTTTCCTCTATGACTTCAGCAACTGTATCACAGTCCTCCTCTTTATCTCACTACCTGTCCTTATTATTCATGACTTCAGCATCCCTTCCATCATCCAGCATACCTACTTCACAGTTCCTTGACTTTCTCAAGTCCGATGACCTTAATTCCCTTAATTTCCATTGTATCTTAGTCACTAAAAGTATAGGCATATTTTGGACCTCATCTTTGTTTATTTTTATTCTTTCATACTGTATATTTCCCTAACCCCTAAACTATGTATCTACCCTTCCCCACCCTCCACATACCATGCGTATGCCTTAAAACCTCCTGAATCTGCTTTTGCTTCTTATTGTGATCCTTAGGGCTGTGATGCTTCCTTATTCACTTCTCATAGTCTTAGGAGTAAAATCTGTGGTGAGGTAAGAGGAGGGTTGCTGGAAAGCAATCCCTCCCTCAAAACTCAAAAATATTTGCTCTAGTCATTTCCCACTGGCACTCACCAGTAATGCCTACTTTTATCTTGATAAATGCCATCCTTTCTTCAAAACTCAAATTCCCTCCAGGAAACCAAGGACATGGATCTTTCCTTCTTTAACTCCTACTACATGAACCAAATCAACTTTTTATTATATAGCTTAAGTCATCTCCAGATTATTTCTTATCTATTAGTCATTGCCCCAACAGAAATCTATAAGAAAAGGCCATACATTCTATTTCTTTGGCATTTCCTACCCAAAGAACACAATGCTGGATGTATATTTGGTGCTTAGATAATTATTTGATAAACAAATATATCATTTTTTATTTTGTTATGTAAATCCAGTAACAAAACATTCTGCTTATTCTCATAATTTCTTTGGCAGTGAAAAAATTGAGGAGAAAATAAAACTTTCTTGTGTAATCTCCTCAGAGAGGTTCCATTGAAAGTCCCAGTGGGAATATAAGCCTGGCAAACGTTTCTCAGATTGGATCCAGAAGCCAGACCTGGTTGGGTGGAATTGTTATTAGAGCAATCAGAAGCAGAAACCACAGAGCACCATGATAACAGCCAGAGTTTATGAAGCATCTCATAGCATTCTATATTTTATTAAGTATTCTATAGGCAGTCTACTAAATACTTTCTGATTATTATTTCATACAATTCCTCCAAACCTATGAGTTAGGTATTCTATTCCCATTTTACAGATGAGGAAATAAAGACTCAGAAGTAGTAAATGACTTGTCCAAGAGAACAGCAAGTATCAGAGTTGGGGTTTGAACTCACATCTGTCTGACTCTAAAGCCTATGACTTACCCTTAAAATTCAATGAGTATAAATTTGTTTTGTGAATATTAATTGGTTTTGGGGGAGGTCTAATATTCCTTATTTCCTCTGGTAATACAACTCCCTTCTTTGGGGAAAAATTCCCCCCTTCTTTCCACCATGCTCCATCATGAAGAAGAAATGGTTACTGTCATCTCTCAACATGGCAATACCTCCCTACCCATAATGTTTAGTCAAGGGAGAGATATCTGCCCAAGCTGAGCCAACAATACCTGATTTCCCAGATCAGAACCCAAGCTGCCCCAATTAGAATTCTTCCCCCAAATTCAAGAAACTAAACCTGTGAGTGAGGAGTGTTTCCTGTTAGGTACTCAAACTATACGAATGTAAACCTGAAGCCATGGCATGTCCTTCACCTCCTGAAAGAAGACTGTGTGCAGGAGAGAATAAAACTGACATGGGGAGAGAGGGAGAGAGAGCCAGCCCTACTGCTTGTGAAACGTCCTCACTCACCTTTTCTCCCTTGCTGCTTCTGACCTTCCCATGGTGAGTGGAACCAATAACTTCCCCATCTTGCCCAAGCAAGTGCTTTCTGTCACTTGCAAAGGAGTCATAAATGATTCAGCCCAACCCAGGAAGTGCTGAAGGTCAAAAATCAGTAAAATTAAGACTCATTAACATAATGAAGAAGTAAATGAAATATTGGAAGCAAGAGACAAAGCCAAGAGGTTGCAAATCAGACAGCACCAAGAGTGGATTAGGGGTGAGAGACAATGGAATTAAAGCCACCTAAGATCATCTATCCTGGAAGAGCTCTGTGAGACCTGAAACTATTTTCTTTTTAAAGGTCACTAGCCAAAATAAGACTCAGCAGGTCAGCTTAGTTCAAAGACATGGATGGAGTAAGAGCAATAATCAGAATTTCATAAGATAAAATTATTCCTTTTAAGAATTAAGGCCAAATAAAGCTATCTCCATCTTAAAAGAGTGTTTTTTACTGCTATTCGCCACCTTCTTTTTAATGACCATTATAAACTACATAAATCATATGTTAGACCCAAGGAAGGAATTCAAAGGAAATCAAAGACATTTGAATATGTAATATGTCATATTGGCTAAGAACTAAAGTTATATAGAATTTACTCACAGAAGAAAAAGAGGCTTGGCTCTTGGTAGACTTAATTTCACCAGGATGATGTGTTGAGATTTAGAGTAGGTGAGAATCAGTCTTTGACAATGGACCAGAGAGGCACACTAATATGGCTGTAAAAAGAAACTTTCTCAGTCTGCATTTTCATTTCAAAAATATAGGTGCACAAGCTTAATTTCCTAACTGGGTTTACCTGGAGATCAGTGTCAAGGAGCAAGCTCTAAAATGTAAATAATTCATTGGTTCGCCGAGTGATTTTCCAAGCTACCACGGACTTTAGTGCCCTGACCTCTGGGAGAAAAGGGTGAAGGCTTGGATTGAAGCTTTTTTTAGCAAATCCTTTCCATTCAAAACCCATAAGCTTCTTGTCCTTGTCAGCAAGTGTCCAGAAGGTGCCTTGTCAACAGATCCCATTCGAGGGGAGCACAGCTGGGAGCTGACAGAAGTGGGAGGAGCCTTGGGAGCTTTTGCTACAATCTGGCCTGTGACATGAATTGAAAACTGCTTTGGTTTTTCAGCTGGATGTAAATTACATTCCTTTGACTCACTTTCTGCTTTGTGATGTGCCTGTATGTGTACACAGTATGTGTGGTTTGGACATGTACATGCACACACACAAGTGTGTTTATCAGTTGAAACTGGGCAGTGTTTTCACATAGTGCATAGTCCAATAAAAATTGTTGAATCTCCAATTGCTTCCTGTGGGTTTTGTGATCATTGCCCAGAATAAGAGCCAGATCCAATCCAGCTCATTGCAGAATCTGCCACCAATACAGTCAAGTAGTATGATCAAAAATTGTTGAGGACTGCTAATTTAAATGGATAAATGTGCACCCAAAGTATAATATTAATCTTTCAACTTTTTTTTGCTGAAGTCTTTCAAATTAAGGCATGGCTTAGGATTTACACACAAAAAAGAGATGCTTATACAATTGCTTTTTTTTTTCTCTTTAAGAAAATAATTGTGCCTCCATTTAGTCACTTCATTGGAAATAGGCCATGGTGAAGTGTTTCTACTATAAAAAGGACAGATTACTAAGTTCTCTAAATCCTATCATTTTTACAGTTGACAATTAAACCAAATTATTACACCCATAAAATGGAATAAGAGAAGGTCCTTGGTAAATAAATCATTTCAGTTTCAGGGTTGCTTGATAAACAGTGACAGGAATATAAATTCTATTAAGTGAGAAACTCTACACTCTAAATTGGATACACATGGTGGACTTGAGAAATGAATTTGAGATGAGAAATATATTCGCTTTGTGAACCAAAGTAATATAGTGGTTGCTAAATTCATTAAAGCATTAGCTGATTATAATTCAGTGTGTTAATTTAATATTATGGGAGATAAGCTTTGCCCTAGTTCTAGTTATGATCTGTAATAAACCTGAATGTGTATTTGTACCCCATTTTCAGTCTGTGCCTTTTTCAGTCCCTTTGAACTAACACTGTTGACACCTTTTATCTGTAGCCTCAACTGCACTTCTTATGAACCTCTTCTGACAAAAGCTGAAAAGAATGTTAGTAATTGCATTCATTCCTCCCAGCAGGTGAAGCCAAGAATCATTTGTGTTTGCAGTGTGGTATCAGTGTACTGAGGGTCAACTCTGGATGCTTGAGTGCCCTCCATCATTTTATTCTGGTCCATATCCCTTATCTCCCCTTAGTTTTCCTCCCAGCTTCTTCAGAGGACCTGCTTATCAGGGGCTCTGGCACCTTTTCTGGTTTTACCAAACAATTTCTATGGTATCCATCTTCCACTTGCAGTTTTACATCACTGGACATAACTGTCACAGAGGCCAAGAGTACTGAATATAAACCAGCAATAGAGGATCACTCATTGTCTCAGTCTGAGTTTGTTCAAAAACATTGAGGCATTGCAAGTATTGATGGGTGTAATTGATGTTTAATAATGAAGACAGGGCTTACACAAATATGGAAAGAGCTGCAGGATTATCAGTCTGGATGGCTGAAGCTAGAGAATCAAGAAAGAGTCACAAATATCAGACTGAGGCAAAGGAATAAAGAAAGAAGCATACCACTTATGGGGGGGAGTTTTCAAACCAGTATGACCACTAGGTGAAAGCTCTTGAAGAAGTCTTGAAGCCTACCACATGGGATTATAATAACTTTCCAAGAATTCATTTGCTTTACTTTACCTTCCAAATCTCAAGAAAGTTGTTCTCATTGGAAAACTCTAATCCAGCACCATGTATGGAAGGAGATTTTAGGAAACATACTTTCCAGGCCTAAAAGGGGATTTTGAAGATACTGCTAAATTGACAACAATCTAACAGAGTCAACCCCTTTGGAAATTTGACAACTATGCCCCATTCCATTTAACTTCATTTAACTCAATAAGTAATATAAGGACATCATGCTTTTAATTAGCACAATGCAACCATCCTTTGACAACCAAAGACCAATAAACCCTCTTCCCAAAGAGTAGACTCAAGTCTCATATATCATTTTAACTATCTCTAAATGATGCTTAACCCTCTTTAGCTAAGTTATACTTGCCCCTTTGAAATCCTGTAATACAAATGCTAATGTTATGTTAAAATATCTAATGTTAGATAATACAACATGAAGAGACAGAACAGAAAAGAATAATTCATTAACGTATGTAAATATAAACAAATCAAAGCAATAAGGAAGATGAGTGTAATCATTACAGTTATTGTTTCTACAAGTGATGATTTGGCCATAATTGGTATTTATATCTTTCTTATTCCACTAAACTTTCCTTAGCCTCTTTGTTTTCAATAAGTGGTTCAGTTGGTTGTGGTTCTTAGCTCAATGGAATTACTCAAATCCTCCTGAAGGATCTGTCATCAGCAGTCTTGTCTGTATTGGGTTTCTGTAGTTTCTCATTATCTTTTGCTAGAGGACATAAGAGGACTAAGAAACACACCCATAGAATATTCTGGGTTATAGTCATGTCCTCTTTACTCCCATTTTGTAGTAGCAACATAATTTCCCCTTTATAATCAGAATGAATTACCCCACCTATTAGAGTAACACCCTCCTTTGCTATTGGTTCAGTGGCATGAGGTACCCATAGTGGCCAGATGGCACTGGCAGTTTCTAGTTCATAATAACTATGTTGTGTCCCCTGATTCTAGGAATTAAGATCTTAAAGCAGCAAGCCCAAGTTGTAATATTGGGAATAGAAAATTTGCTAGTGGATTGTTAGGGGTAATAATGAAAGAATCCATTTCCATTTCCACCCTGTAGTTCTTAAATCCATACATCCTGGCTATGGGTGAAATAACATCATATACTGATTGCTGATTCAAAGCATGTACAGTATCCTGAGGACATTTTCCCAGACTTGCAAAGTTTGTCAAGCACCTAAAGCCCTCCATCTATAACCTATAGAGGGTTATATTGTCCCTCTGATCATTGAAAGTCTCCTCTGTTGTGGTAGCCCTTTCATGAACATTTATATGACACAAAAAAATCCTAATATTCTATGCCAATTTGGAAAATTACATCTACTTATCTCTTCTCCAGACCTCCTTTTCTACAGTTTTCCAATTTTGTGTCTTCTCACTCCATGATCATCTAGCTAAACTGTTAACAACTGCCCACAAAACCGTATAGATCCATACCTCTGTCTACATTTCCTTCCAAGAAAAATTAATAACAAGGGGAATTGCTCAAAATTCTTTGTACTGGTAGGATTTCTCTTTACTACCATTCTTTAGGATCACCCCTGTGTGGTGCTACAGTGTTGAAGCTGCCCACTTTAAATTGTTACTGGGATATAATACAGAATCATCTTGTAAACAAGCTCTGTGTTTGTCCATGAGCTGATCACAGAGGACTCACCATGAAGCTAGAGGTGCTGATCAAGGAAAAGAAGTCTGGCAACAGGAGTAGGGACCTCAGGAGTCTTGAGTAATTCATCTGGGCAAATTGCTTGTGCCTCCAAGAGCTGCTTGAGCCCTATCTTGTATATAGTACTTGATGATGAAGTGCTGTTGTACACATCCAAATTTATAACTTCATGAGCCAGACAGCACACATACTATGAGAAAAGCTTGTCATTTTATCATGAAAAGCTTAGGTCACATGGTAACTCGATGGCCCATTACCACACATTCAGTCTCTTTTAGGACCCAGGAGCAAGCTGAAAGCTGTTTCTCAAAAGGACAGTAATTATCTGCAAAAGACAATATAACTTTACTTCAAAATTCAAAAGGTCCGTACTATTATTTATCTATAGGACTTGCCAAAGACTCCATATAGCATTCATATCTGTCATAGATACTTCACCACCATTGGGTATGCAGGCTTATATGGCTCAAGTGGCAAAACAGCTTGAAGAGCAAGCAACCTGGACCTGTTGCATAGCTTTTCCTTGTCCTGTTTCCACTCAAAACTGGCAGTCTTAACAGATTACTCAGTAAATGGATCAAATCCATGTTCCTAAATGAAGAATAGATTGCTTCAATACCCAAAGAGGTACCCTAGGTGTTATACATTTTCCTTACTGGTTGGAGCCACTTGTCCTTCACTTTGTAATGATTATCTCAATGTATCCCAGAAGTTCCTAGAATTCCTAGAAATTTCACTGAGTTTTCAAGCCCTGAATTTTGTGGTCTTACCCCCTGGCATGCATGAGTTTTATTAAGGGGTACAAGGATATTAGCTACTTCCTGCTCACTAATTTCAATCAGCCTGATAACATCAATGCAGTAGGCCAGAATAATGTCCCATGGAATCACTAGATAATCAAGGTCCTTGAGCACTGGAGTATTGAATGGGTCTGAGGTAAGTCCACCTAGTGAAGGTATATTGTTACTCCCCCTATATCAAAGAACACTTGTTCTGATTGTGCTTACTAACAGGTGTAGAAAAAAAAAAAAGCACCAGCTAGATCAACAGCTACCTACAAGATATCTGGAGCTGTGTTGAATTGTTCAGTAAAAATCCACATCTGGTCAATAGCTTCAGTTGAAGTCACCATCTAATTAAGTTTATGTTAATTCACTGTCATTTCTAAGATTTATATATTCTCTGTCCTGGCCAAGTATGTAGGTAGTAGGTAGGTTGAATGGGAAAAGTGGTAGAGACAAATATCTCTCCATATTTCAAGTCTTTGATCAGTATTACTTTTGGTTTTCAATTTCAGTAGGAAGAGTACTGAAGAGCCTTTCCCACCATAATAACTCCCACTCCATGGATCAAGGTGCTAATAGGACAAGTCTGCATATGCCTATCCTACCTATGTATTCAGAACTAAGAAACAGCCAAAAGCTTGGACTTATAGGCAGGCATGAGCGAAAACTCCATTAACCAACTGTTCTCCATAAGTTCCTACTTTTGACTAGTGGACCACAGTGGCATTTGTGTCTCCAGGAATGAGCGTCAATTCAGAGTCAGTTTCTATTAATCCCTGGAAGATTTGGCTACCTTCCTTTCCTCAGTGTGCATTCACCCTGGTAAATGGAAACAAGTCCCTTTGGGAAGGTTGGGAGGCAGACTTACAGCATAATTTTTGTAAGTATAGCAGATCCTTTACTTAAAGTGACCTTTAATATAGCATATTAGTTTCCTATAGCTGCTGTAATAAATTACCACAAATGTAGTGTCTTAAAGCAACACAAATGCACGTTTATTAACTTACAGTTTTGGAGGTCAAAAGTCCCAAATGAGCTAAAATGAAGGTGTTTGTAGAGTTATGTTCCTTTCTAGAGGCTTTAGGGGACAACTTGTTTTCTTGCCTTTTCCAGATTCTAGAGGCTACTTGCACTGGCTCATCACTCCCTTATATCTTCAAAACCAGCAGGGACTAGTTATTTCAAAATGGCTCGTTTCCCTTCTGCTTGTGGGAAGCCTGAGGGGATCCTTCTCTGATATTTACTGAGAGTTCCTATAGGTAAATCTCACAAAATTGTGGGGGCCCTTATGCTTGGATGCCCCTGGAGTTTTTAAATCTCAGAGTTGTCCAGACTGAGTCTCCAGCAAGTGATTGATTACAGCTCAAGTTTTTCTACCCCAGCACTGGTTCCTGAGGAGGTTTCCACTGCAGACAACTCTTCAAGGACAACTACTGAACCGTGTGGGCTGAAGAAAAAAAATAACAGATTTCCAGATAGACTAAAAAACAATTTAGCACTCAGCAAGAAAAGAAGTGAGAACTCAGGTTAAAACAAACTGTGCAGACAATGTCACCACAACACTTCCAGATACTAAGAACAGTGAAAGCCTGGACAGACCAGAAGCCATCTCCACCTGTGCATAGAAAAAGGAAAGCGCTTACTTGAAACAAGAAAAAACAGAGCAAGGAGGACAAGAGAAACATCTCTGATGAATTTTGAAGCAGCAGGACTCAGTAGTGCCTGAAACCATTCAGCTGAATGGAAAAACGTTCTTGTATTTTTCAAAGGAAGTTTGGAGTTTTTATAATTTACAGCTATAAGACTGAAGAAATACTGTTGTTAAGCATCTGAAACAACAGAAACAAGAAGAACTACAATCCTGCAGCCTGTGGAACAAAAACCACATTCACAAAAAGATAAACAATATGAAAAGTCATAGGGCTATGTACCAAATGAAGGAACAAGATAAAACCCCAGAAAAACAACTAAATGAAGTGGAGATAGGCAACCTGCCAGAGAAAGAATTCAGAATAATGATAGTGAAGATGATCCAAGACCTCGGAAAAAGAATGGAGGCAAAGATCGAAAAGATGCAAGAAATGTTTAACAGAGACCGAGAAGAATTAAAGAACAAACAAACAGAGATGAACAATACAATAACTGAAATGAAAACTACACTAGAAGGAATCAATAGCAGAATAACTGAGGCAGAAGAACGGATAAGTGACCTGGAAGACGGAATGGTGGAATTCACTGCTGCAGAACAGACTAAAGAGAAAAGAATGAAAAGAAATGAGGACAGCCTAAGAGACCTCTGGGACAACATTAAATACAGCAACATTCACATTACAGGGGTCACAGAAGGAGAAGAGACAGAGAAAAGACCCGAAAAAATATTTGAAGAGATTATAGGCAAAAACTTCCCTAACATGGGAAAGGAAATAGCCACCCAAGTCCAGGAAGCACAGAGCATCCCATACAGGATAAACCC
Organism: Hyperoodon ampullatus; assembly: GCF_949752795.1. Lineage (NCBI taxonomy): Eukaryota > Metazoa > Chordata > Mammalia > Artiodactyla > Ziphiidae > Hyperoodon > Hyperoodon ampullatus. The sequence continues at coordinate 58,218,367 of NC_136915.1, read as the reverse complement.
AAGGAGAAACACACCAAGACACACAGTAACCAAATTGGAAAAAATCAAAAACAAAGAAAAATTACTGAAAGCAGCAAGGGAAAAATGACAAATAACATACAAGGGAACTCCCATAAGGTTAACAGCTGATTTCTCAGCAGAAACTCCACAAGCCAGAAGGGAGTGACATGATATACTTAAAGTGATGAAAGGGAAGAATCTACAACCAAGATTACTCTACCTGGCAAGGATCTCATTCAGATTCAATGGAGAAATCAAAAGCTTTACAGACAAGCAAAAGCTAAGAGAATTCAGCCCCACAAAACTAGCTCTACAACAAATGCTAAAGGAACTTCTCTAAGTGGGAAACACAAGAGAAGAAAAGGACCTACAAAAACAAACCAAAACAATTAAGAAAATGGTCATAGGAACATAGATATTGATAATTACCTTAAACGTGAATGGATTAAATATTCCAACCAAAAGACACAGGCTTGCTGAATGGAAACAAAAACAAGACCCATATATATGCTGTCTACAACACACCCACTTCAGACCTAGGGAAACACACAGACTGAAAGTGAGGGGATGGAAAAAGATATTCCATGCAAATGGAAATCAAAAGAAAGCTGGAGTAGCAATACTCATATCAGATAAAATACACTTTAAAATAAAGAATGTTACAAGAGACAAGGAAGGACACTACATAATGATCAGGGGACCAATCCAAGAAGAAGATATAACAATTATAAACATATATGAAACCAACATAGGAGCACCTCAATACATAAGGCAACTGCTAACAGCTCTAAAAGAGGAAATCGACAGTAACACAAGAGTAGCGGGGGACTTTAACACCTCACTTACACCAATGGACAGATCATTCAAAATGAAAACAAATAAGGAAACAGAAGCTTTAACTCACACAATAGACCAGATAGATTTAGTTGATATTTATAGGACATTCCATCCATAAACAGCAGATTACACTTTTTTCTCAAGTGAGCATGGAACATTCTCCAGGATAGATCACATCTTGGGTGACAAATCAAGCATCAGTAAATATAAGAAAATTGAAATCATATCAAACATCTTTTCTAACCACAACCCTAAGAGATTAGCATTGAATGAATTATGGGGAAAAAACATAAAAAACACAAACACATGGAGACTAAACAATACATTACTACATAACCAAGAGATCACTGAAGAAATCAAAGAGGAAATCAAAAAATACCTAGAGACAAATGACAATGAAAGAGCAATGACCCAAAACCTATGGGATGCAGCAAAAGCAGTTCTAAGAGGGAAGTTTATAGCTATACAAGCCTACCTCAAGAAACAAGAAACATCTCAAATAAACAATCTAACCTTACACCTAAAGGAACTAGAGAAAGAAGAACAAACAAAACCCAAAGTGAGCAGAAGGAAAGAAATCATAAAGATCAGAGCAGAAATAAATGAAATAGAAACAAAGAAAACAAAAGCAAAGATCAATAAAGCTAAAAGCTGGTTCTTTGAGAAGATAAACAAATTTGATAAACCACTTGCCAGACTCAACAAGAAAAAGAGGGAGAGGACTCAAATCAATAAAATTAGAAATGAAAAAGAAGTTACAACAGACACCGCAGAAATACAAAGCATCCTAAGAGAGTACTACAAGCAACTCTATGCCAATAAAATGGACAACCTGGAAGAAATGGACAAATTCTTAGAAAGGTATAACCTTCCAAGACTGAAGCAGGAAGAAATAGAAAATATGAACAGACCAATCACAAGTAATGAAATTGAAAATGTGATTAAAATTTTTCCAATGAACAAAACTCCAGGACCAGATGGCTTCACAGGTGAATTTTATTAAACATTTAGAGAAGAGCTAACACCCATCCTTCTCAAACTCTTCCAAAAAATTACACAGGAAGGAACATTCTCAAACTCATTCTATGAGGCCATCATCACCCTGATACCAAAACCAGACAAAGATACTACAAAAAAAGAAAATTACAGACCAATATCACTGATGAATATAGATGCAAAAATCCTCAACAAAATACTAGCAAACAGATTCCAAGAACACATTAAAAGGATCATACACCATGATCAAGTGGAATTTATCCCAGGGATGCAAGGATTCTTCAATATACACAAATCAATCAATGTGATAGTCCATATTAACAAATTGAATAATAAAAACCATATGATCATATCAATAGATGCAGAAATAGCTTTTGACAAAATTCAACACCGTTTAAAATAAAAACTCTCCAGAAAGTGGGCATAGAGGGAACCTATCTCAACATCATAAAGGCCATTTACAACAAACCCATAGCAAACATCATTCTTAATGGTGAAAAACTGGAAGCATTTCCTCTAAGATCAGGAACAAGGCAAGGATATCCACTCTCACCACTATTATTCAACATAGTTTTGGAAGTCCTAGCCACGGCAATCAGAGAAGAAAAAGAAATAAAAGGAATACAAATTGGAAAAGAAGTTAAACTGTCACTGTTTGCAGATGACATGATACTATACATAGATAATCCTAAAGATGCCACCAGAAAACAACGAGAGCTAATCAATGAATTTGGTAAAGTTGAAGGATACAAAACTAATGCACAGAAATTCTTGCATTCCTATACATTAATGATGAAAAATCTGAAAGAGAAACACCTCATTTACCATTGCAACAAAAAGAATAAAATACCTAGGAATAAACTTACCCAGGCAGACAAAAGACCTGTATGCAGAAAACTATAAGACACTGATGAAAGAAATTAAAGATGATACCAACACACGGAGAGATATACCATGCTCTTAGATTGAAAGAATCAATATTGTGAAAAAGACTATACTACCCAAAGCAATCTACAGATTCAATGCAATCCTTATCAAATTACCAATGACATTGTTTACAGAACTAGAACAAAAAATCTTAAAATTTGTATGGAGACACAAAAGACCCCGAATAGCCAAATCAGTCTTGAGGGAAAAAAACAGAGCTGGAGGAATCAGACTCCCTGACTTCAGACTAGACTATAAAGCTACAATAATCAAGACAATATGGTACTGACACAGAAACAGAAACATAGATCAATGGAACAAGATAGAAAGCCCAGAGATAAACCCACACACCTATGGTCAACTAATCTATGACAAAGGAGGCAAGGATATACAATGGAGAAAAGACAGTCTCTTCAATAAGTGGTGCCAGGAAAAGTGGACAGCTACATGTAAAAGAATGAAATTAGAACACTCCCTAACACCATACACAAAAATAAACTCAAGATGGATTAGAGACCTAAATGTTAGACCAGACACTCTAAAACTCTTAGAGGAAAACATAGGAAGAACACTCTTTGACATAAATCACAGCAAGAGCTTTTTTGATCCACCTTCTAAAGTAATGGAAATAAAAACAAAAATGAACAAATGGGACCTAATGAAGCTTTTGCACTACAAATGGAACAATAAACAAGATGAAAAGACAACCCTCAGAATTGGAGAAAATATTTGCAAATGAATCAACAGACAAAGGATTAATCTCCAATATATATAAACAGCTCATGCAGCTCAATATTGAAAAAACAAACAACCCAATCCAAAAATGGGCAGAAGACCTAAATAGACATTTCTCCAAAGAAGACATACAGATGGCCAAGAATCACATGAAAAGTTGCTCAACATCACTAATTATTAGAGAAATGCAAATCAAAACTACAATGAGGTATCACCTCACACCAGTTAGAATGGGCATCATCAGACAATCTACAATCAACAAATGCTGGAGAGGGTGTGGAGAAAAGGGAACCCTCTTGCACTGTTGGTGGGAATGTAAATTGATACAGCCATTATGGAGAACAGTATAGAGGTTCCTTAAAAAACTAAAAATAAAATTACCATATGATCCAGCAAGCCCACTACTGGGCATATACCCAGAGAAAACCATAATTCAAAAAGACACATACACTCCAATGTTCATTGCAGCACTATTTACCATAGTCAGGTCATGGAAGCAACCTAAATGCCCATCGACAGACGAATGGATAAAGAAGGTGTGATACATATATACAATGGAATATTACTCAGCCATAAAGAGGAAGGAAATTAGGTCATTTGTTGAGACGTGGATGGATCTAGAGACTGTCATACAGAGTGAAGTAAGTCCGAAAGAGAAAAACAAATATCGTATATTAACGCACATATGTGGAACCTAGAAAAATGGTACAGATGAACCGGTTTGCAGGGCTGAAACTGAGACACAGATGTAGAGAACAAACGTATGGACACCATGGGGTGAAAGCGGCTGGGGGTTGGGGGTGGTGGTGTGATTAATTGGGTGATTGGGATTGACATGTATACACTGATGTGTGTAAAATTGATGAGTAATAAGAACCTGCTGTATAAATAAATAAATAAATTTCAAAAATTTTTAAAAAAACAAAAGAAAGCAAAAAACCCCATCTGATTAGGGTGATTTGATTAAAAGTATTATAAATTATTCAAGAGTCTTTTGAAGTAACTTTAAATAATATGAGTTTGTAGTAAATGATACTTGATTTATTGTATAGTAAGTAATTTTAAGTAAGTATAATCCTCAAAATAGTTATAGCAGACATATACATTTAACAAATGTTCTATTTTGTTTATTCATTTTTGTTTGTAAAACTTTGTACTTTAATTTTTCATTAATTTAATTTGTTTTATATTATTTTATTTATTTTAAATTAATGGTATCTTTAATAACATGCCTAGGTCATTTTTTTAGATGTAGAAGATATACAATCATTATCTCCCTCCAAACCCTGCCCAGTTCCTCTCCATCAACAAGTGACAGGCTACTAAGTAGATTTCCATATGTAGGTCTTTATGCATATTTCTTATGTGTAATTCCAAAGATTTTTATCCATATGCAAGTTAGTATGATTATATATCCCCCCTTTGTTTTTACGCAGCAGGCAGCGTAATATACACAGCAATCTTTCCCTTACTCATTGTATTTAACATCTAGACTGATAACTCCCAAGTTTATAGGCCAGTCCTCTCCCCCTAATTCTAAACCCACATGTCTAACCACCTAATTAGCAGCTGCACTTGGGTATGTAATAGCCATCTGAAAATGAACTTGTCTAAAATTGAACTCGAGACCTCTCTCCACAGCAGCTCTATTTCTAGTTTTCTTCATCTCAAGTCACTAACATTTCCATTCTACCTGTTCAGGCAAGTGATGTCACCCTTCCATTTCCCCCTATTTCTCTCACAACAGTTCCAACAATAAATCCTTTGGGCCCTACTTCAAAATACATCCAGAAGTCAACTGTGGCTCACCATCTCTGTTTTGCCACCATCCTCTCTCCCCTGGATTATTGCATTAACATTTGAGCTGGTCTTCCTTTCTATTTCCCTGCAGCCCACTCTCAATGCAGCAGCCAAAGTCTGCTGTATCACCTGCAAGACCCTATGTGATGGGTACCTCCTATTCTCTGGACACATCTTTTCTGATCTCCTTCTTATTCTCACTGCTTCAGCCTCATGGCTTTTCTTTCTGTTCCTCTAACATTTCTTTCTGTTCTGTTCCTCAGCCTACTGCTTCAAGGTCTCAAACTACCTGCTTTAGTTTTTCTGTTGTCATATTCATTAAATTCTGTTTTAATAATTTTAATAGTCTTTAAAATTTTTGTTCTTTATTTAAAATTTTAAAATATCTGAGTCAGTATTAAATAGTTTGCCATTTTCTGTTTGCATATTTCTCTAGGTATTGAAAACTCTTTATTTTCCACCAAGCACTGCCTTAGAGAAATCTCATAAATTCTTCAATATAGTGTTTTCATATTTATTATCTTTATTTTCTAGATATGCTATGGTGTTGCTTTACATTTGCTTCATGAACTGGGACTTATTTTAAAATATAGTATTAAAATTTATAGTTAGAATGAAAAAAAACAAAACAAAACCCAGCAGGGACCAGTAGAATCATTCTCACAATGATACCTCTTTGGTTCTGACTCTTTGGTCTCCCACTTCCATCTTTTAAGAATCCTTTTATTACATTGGACTCATTCAGATAATCCAGGATAATCTCTTTATTTTAAGATCAAGTAAGTAGAAACCTTATTTCTGCAACCTGGTTTCCCCTTTGACATGTAACAAGACACATTCACCGATTCCGGGAGTTAGGACATGGACATCTTTGGGAAACCATTATTCTCCCTCCACACCTATTCTCTCCCTTTTAAAAAGGACTCTAGGTCTGTGATTTGGCTCAAGTCTGGGAATTTGTTAAGGAAATATGATCACCTATTATATCGGCTCATGTCAAACCTCTGTGATCACATCAAGTTTTGGTTTTTGTTTGTCTTGCTTATACAAACGAAGTAGGTGGCTCACCATGGTCCTAGGGACCCCATCATAAATTAGCCACCACTAAAGATCTCTATAGACAAAATCATTCTAATTACTTCTTGTATCTTGTCACTCAGGGATTTCACCACCCATTGAATTCAGAGTGCCTATTTCCATGGCAGCATCTTTTGCTTTCTTTGCAGACAACTGCCACTACAGAGCCTTTCAAGGATGCTGACACTGCCTTCACCAAGTTATTTCTCAAAGCCTTGATGAGGGGTATGTACTCTGGTCTCTCCTAGGTGATATAACCAGTAGGCCATTCATAATAAATCTACTCCAGGTTTCATATCTCCGTAAGCCTTCGGATACCTTCTTCTATAGCAATTGTTCTCAACTGGAGACAATTTTGCTTCCCCCTATGGACGTTTGACAATGTCTAGAGACATTTTTTGTCATCATAAATTGGGGAAGGTGCTACTGGCATCCAGTAGGTAGTGGCTAGGGATACATCTAAATATTCTACAATCCACAGTCTCCCTCAACCTCCAACAAAGAATTATCTGTCTCCAAAATATCAATAGTGGTAAGACTGAAAAGACACTGCCCTACAGTATACCACAGGAATTCTGATATCTTAGCTTCATTGATTATAGACCACTATTGAGCCCAGATTTTAGTCAACAAATCTAGAAACTAAGTCATTCCCAGCTTCTTGAGCTAATGCATTGTATTCAGAATCTCTAGTTGATGCATCCATATTTAGAAATTCAGTCTGATCAAATGTTATATTCCTCACACCCTGGTCTAACATATTTAAGATCTCTTTTTTTAAATTTTTATTTGTACCATTTTACCAACCTCTCCCTATTTCCCCCATATACCAGTCCCTGGAAACCACTTTTCTACTCTCTGTTTTAAAGTTTAACTTAAAAGAAAATTAGATTCCACGTATAAGTGATATCATGTGGTACTTTTCTTCTCTGTCTGGCTTATTTCACTGAGTATAATGCCCTCAATGTCCATCTATTTGTAGCAAATTGCAGTATTTATTCTTTTTCATGGCTGAATACTATTCTGTTATAAATATACACTTCACTTTCCTTATCTATTTATCCCTTAATGAACACTTAGGTTGTTTCTATGTCTTGGCTATTGTGAATAATGCTGCAATAAGCAAGGGAATTCAGATATCTGTTCAATATCCTGTTTTCATTTCCTTTGGATATATATCCAGAAGTAAGATTGCTGGATTTTATAGTAGTTCTATATTTACTTTTTTGAGGAACCCTCATATTGTTTTCCACAGTGGCTGCAGCAATTTACATTCTCACCAACAGTGTTTAAGTGTTCTTTTTTCTCCACATTCTCTCCAACACTTGTTATTTCTTGTCTTTTGATAATAGCTATTCTAACAGGAGTGAAATGATATCTCATTGTGGTTTTGATTTGCACCTCCTTGATGAATAGTGATGTTGAGCACCTTTTTATGTACCTGTTGGCCATTTGTATATCTTCTTTGGAAAAACGTCTATTCAGTTCCTTAGCCCATTTTTTAACTGGATTGGTTTTGCTATTGAGCTGTATGAGTTCTTTATATATCTTGAGATTAACTCCTTATCAGATATGATTTTCAAGTATTTTCTCTTATTCTGTAGGTTGCCTTTTCATTTCATTGATGGTTTCCTTTGCTGTGCAGAAGCTTTTGAGGTAGTCCCACCTGTTTATTTTTGCTTTTGTTGCCTTCCTTAAGATCTCTTCTTATCCATACTCCCCAAATTTCTACTGATATGAATTGATAAACCTTATATTCTGTGCCTGTGCATCTGGGTTATACTCAGTGCTGAGCTGTATTACAGGCCTAGAATCAATAGAGGTGGTGGGAGTTGGTCTTTGTTTTTTATTGAAGTAAAGTTGATTTACAATGTTGTGCCAACCTCTCCTGTACAGCAAAGTTACTCAGTTATATATATATATGTATGTGTATATCTATATATATATATGTATGTGTATATCTATATATATGTATGTGTATATCTATATGTATGTGTATATATATGTATGTGTGTGTGTGTGTGTGTGTGTGTGTATATATATATATATATATATATATATACACACACATTCTTTTTAAAACATTCTCTTCTATTATGGTTTATCCCAGGAGACTGGATATAGTTCCCTGTGCTATACATTAGAACTTTGTTGTTTATTCATTCTAAGTGCTGTAGTTTGCATCTACCAACCCCAAACTCCCAGTCCATCCCTCTCCCTTCCCCCAACCTCTTGGCAACCACAAGTCTGATCTCTATGTCTGTGAGTCTGTTTTGTAGATAGTTTCATATGTGCCATATTTTATTTATTTTTATTTTTTTATTTTTTAAAAGCCTTGGAGGACTGGACTTTGCTAACACCTGCCGGATATATATATATATTTTTTAATTAATTAATTTATTTATTTTTGGCTGTGTTGGATCTTCATTTCTGTGCGAGGGCTTTCTCCAGTTGTGGCGAGCTGGGGCCACTCTTCATCACAGTGCGCGGGCCTCTCACTGTCGCAGCTTCTCATTGTGGAGCATAGGCTCCAGACGCGCAGGCTCAGCAGTTGTGGTTCACGGGCCCAGTTGCTCCACGGCACTTGAGATCCTCCCAGACTAGGGTTCGAACCCGTGTCCCCTGCATTGGCAGGCAGACTCTCAACCACTGTGCCACCAGGGAAGCCCCATATGTGCCATATTTTAGATTCCACATATAAGTGATGTCATATGGTATTTGTCTTTCTCTTTCTGACTTACTTCACTTAGTATGATCATCTTGAGTTACATCCATGTTGCTGCAAATGGCATTATTTTGTTCTTTTTATGGCTGAGTAGTATTCCATTGTATATATGTACCACATCTTCTTTATCCATTCATCTGTTGATGGACATTTAGGTTGCTTCCATGTCTTGGCTATTGTGAATAGTGCTGCTATGAACATAGGGATGCCTGTATTTTTTTGAATTATAGTTTTGTCTGGATATATGCTCAGGAGTGGGATTGCTGGATCCTACAGTAATTCTGTTTTTAGTTTTCTGAGGAACTTCATACTGTTTGGTGGGGGTTGGTCTTAAGGATCAGCATTCACCTACAAGGAAGCTATCTCTGAAACGGTCATTACAGATTCTGCAGGCAAGAAGAATGTAACTCTCTTACATAGGGAAGGAATCGTGCTTCCACTGGCAAGGAGGCTCAGGGGAATCTGGAAGTTCCACGTCCTCAGTTTAATTAAAATATAGCCAGATCTTCTCATTCCAACTTTAAAGGTCCAACTCTTTCCCAATCAGTGCCCTAAATTTAACATGAGAGAATAAAACTTTGGATTTGGTTGTCAGAAATTTCAACTCTGAGGCTATAGGAAATTGGATTTCCTTTTGGACAGTCATAGAAGTCTTCTGATTATTTATCTACCTTTGAGCTGGAATATTAGAGGCCTAAGTGCAGCTCCTCACCCTCCCTATGTTCTCTATTACATTTAGAAGCAACCAATCCATCTGACAGTACATTATTTCCATTATAGTGTTCTATTGCAACAGCTTACAGCCTTGACCCCTATAGGTACTTGGCTCCAGGTGACTACAGTGCTCATTTAAGTAACTGTTTTGCTACCACCTGCCATAAACTACTAATGATTCATTACCACTGAAAATGAAGGTTATTAATACCTTTAAATCTAATCAGGTCAGAGAACCAATGCAAGACTCCCATCCATAAATTTCTGTGTCCTTAAGACTACTTTAAATAGCAAAAGTTGCATTCGTTTGGGTTTGGTTGAGAAAACAGAGCTATAAGAAGTTTTATGAAAATAAGTACTTTAATACAGGAATTAGAGCTTACAAAATGGAAGGACCTGGGGGATCTGGGATATCTGGCATGCCAAAGCAGAAGAATTGGAGAAACTTTCACTGTGACATCAATGAAAGCCCTGGAACAGAGAAAGAAAGCTGCCACTTGAGAAGTCTGCAAACCACTGTAACTTAAAAGTAAAAACTTCAAAAGGCGTTTGAAAGCCTGCCACGTATGTCTGCTAGACCACTCCAAATATAATAGCTTCTGCTTCACTTCTGCTTTCCCAGATCTCATGCAAGTACCTTCACTGACAAATTCTAACCCAGAGACTTACAGATAAGAGAATCCTGGGTAATGTCATTCTTGGCTTTAAAGGGACTGGTGGTGACGGTGCAAAGTTGACAACAAATGCAGCACATTCACCCATTTTACAAATACTCATGAATCTCCATTGTTAAGCTTTGCCACCTGTAACAACCCTGGTATTTCAATTCTTGCTTGTTTGACCACAACCTGCTTTTGAATATCCTTCCTAGCATTAATGAATCAGATTCTAAAAGTGACTGTTCAGCATTTATCCGAAGATTTGTTTTAACTCTGCTTTTCGGAACACTACCCTGGCATGGAGGACCACGTTTCTGGACTGAACTAGGTAGTTTATGTGTTTGAACTTGATTTTGCTTTGTTAATCCTTTGGACTTTTGAAAACCAAGTCTTCATGGTAGCTGCAGATAGAAGCCTTTCTGCTTTTCCTTTGCTCTGTGATCCCGCCACCCCAATTTTAGTTCAAACATCACATCCTTGGAGAAGTTTAGCCTGACTTCCCATAGATCTAATCTACGCTATCGGATCAGATTGATTACATTCTCACAGCAGTACTTTGTAGTCCCTTACAACACTTATCATAGTGTGTACTTTATACTTGTGCCATTATTTGATAAATAGCTCTAACTCCCACTGAACTATAAGTCACAGGAGGACAGAGGCTATGACTGTTTTGCTTACCGTTACGTCACAGTGCCTGATACATAATAGGTGCTCAGTAAATATTTGATGATGTGTCATCTGATAGCCTCATGCCATCCCTTGCAAAAGTGACAGCATGATATAAAGAAAGGAGTGCTAATAGACCATCAGGAGAGCTCGGTTTTAGTTCCACCTCACTTGCTACCTTGTTAGATGAGCTTGGGCAGGTGACTTAAACTTCCTGAGTTTCAGTATACTCATTGGGAAATGAAGCAGTTGAACTAAGGGAGGTCCATTTCAGTTCTGAGCCTATGACTTTTCTGTATGACTGAATCTTGTACATAAAATTTTCTTAAAATAGGATATACTATCACATACTCCTGTTGAATATGGAGGGTATGGGAGATGGGACATGCTGAGATGACCCCCCAATTTTTAGCTTGGATGACTTTTTTTTTAATATATCAATGAAAGCAATCAAAGTTTGTAGCATGAGTCACGGATCTTTCTTTGTATTCAAGATTAACAATATCTTCCTTATTTTTACTTATTTTTATTAATTTGGGTCAGTTTTATTGGACTGCACTCACACTACCATTTTTCCTGAAAGGTAGAAGTGTGTTTTAGAGGCAAATGCATGGGCTGGGAATCATATAGATTTAGTTTTTAATCCTGATTCCTCACTTGCTGGTCATCTGATCATGATGAAGTAACTTCATCTCCGTGAGCCCCAGGTATCTTTTCTTTAAAATGAGAATAAGGGACTTCCCTGATGGTCCAGTGGTAAAGAATCCACCTTCCAATGCAGGGGATGTGGGTTCAATCCCTGGTCAGGGAACTAAGATCCCACATGCTGCAGGGCAACTAAGCCCGTGCACCACAACTACTGAGCCCATGCACCTCGATAAGAGAGCCTGTGTACTGAAACTAGAGAGAAGCCTGCACGGTGTAACTGGAGAGAAGCCTGTGCACTGCAACGAAGACCTGAAGTAGCCAAAAAATAAATAAAATTTACTTATCCTAAATTATTCAAAAATAAAATAAAATAAAATGAGAATAAGAATGACTACAGTATAGAATGCTTATGAAAATGAAATAGATCATCACTGTGACTATCTAAGCCCATTTCATGGAATAAAGGAGGCACTCAAAAACTTAATTGAGTTTACAAATAAGGAAATTGAGGCAACAATTTCATGTGTGTGTATGTTGCCTAAGCTCACGTGACTGGAGCACTTGTTTCTCAAATCTGCCTGGATCTCAGGTCTGCGTGCAATCCTGTGGAAAAGGAAGATAATAAAGGGTGGAAAAGGAAGATAATATAGGATGAAAAAGGATAGTTCAGAAAGGAAGCCAAGTGAATAAAAATAGTAGGCACATACATGGTATAAACAGTTCTCAGTATCTAAAAGAACATTAAGCACTTTGTTTTTTATTCCTTTAATCTCCTTTAATGTTTACCTTGGAAATGCATTGAGCACAATGAACAGCATTTTTACATTATAAGACTTTCAAAAGGGTAAATCAAAATACAATTTTTAATTAACCAAAATGCTCAGAGAAGAGCAGGATTTTGGTTAACTGAGAAATAAGTCCAACAAGCATTTTTTTCTACTTTGAACTTGAAAACCTTTCAAGAATAATGTTTTAAAAGTTTCTAGCTATAGTACATAAAATATGTACATTCTCGGGAATTATTTTGTTGTTGATGTCTAAGGATCTATTGATAGGTGTGTTATCATTGATTATCAATGATTCATTTAATCTATTATATTTTCTTAGTGTCTAACAGAACTTGCTAGATGCTAGGAATACAAAAACAATAGGTATAATTTCTTTACTCAAGATTCTTACAGTGTAGTGTTATCAATAGTAAAAGTAAGAAATTACTAAACATAACTAAAAATTGAGTGTTTTAGTTATTATTGTTGTTATTTAATTATAGAAGCTTTACTTTTGGACACCACCAACAAGCTCAGAGGAGAGGCAAGGGGCCCCGGGTAGAATGAGAAGGGCAGCCCAGTTCACCATGAACATCCGTCAGGCACGGCCTAGGCCTGGCCCCGGCAAGCCAGACGTCACCACATCCATCGATTACCCTCAAAGATAGAGAGATTTTTGTCATCTCCGGTGGAACTGAAGATAAGAAAGAAGACAAAAGGAAAAAGAGGACTTCAGGAAAAGCGAGTAAAGAGTGCAGAGAGAGGGCAGACAGCAGAAGCAAGGAGAACTACAATCCCACAGCCTGTGGAAGAAAAACCACATTCACAGAAAGATAGACAAGATGAAAAGGCAGAGGGTTGTGTGCCAGATGAAGGAACAAGATAAAACCCCAGAAAAACAACTAAATGAAGTGGAGATAGGCAACCTGCCAGAAAAAGAATTCAGAATAATGATAGTGAACATGATCCAGGACCTTGGAAAAAGAATTGAGGCAAAGATCGAGAAGATGTAAGAAACGTTTAACAAAGAGTGAGAAGAAGTAAAGAACAAACAAAAAGAGATGAACAATACAATAACTGAAATGAAAACTACACTAGAAGGAATCAATAGCAGAATAACTGAGGCAGAAGAACAGATAAGTGACATGGAAGACAGAATGGTGGAAATCACTGCTGCAGAACAGACTAAAGAAAAAAGAATGAAAAGAAATGAGGACAGTCTAAGAGACCTCTGGGACATTAAATGCAACAACATTCACATTATAGGGGTCCCAGAAGGAGAAGAGAGAGAGAAAAGACCCAAGAAAATATTTGAAGAGATTAGAGTTGAAAACTTCCCTAACATGGGAAAGGAAATAGCCACCCAAGTCCAGGAAGTGCAGAGATTCCCATACAGGATAAACCGAAGGAGAAACACACCAAGACACATAGTAATCAAATTGGAAAAAAATCAAAGACAAAGAAAAATTATTGAAAGCAGCCAGGGAAAAATGACAAATAATGTACAAGGGAACTCCCATAAGGTTATCAGCTGATTTCTCAGCAGAAACTCTACAAGTCAGAAGGGAGTGCCATGATATACTTAAAGTGATGAGAGGGAAGAACCTACAACCAAGATTACTCTGCCCAGCAAGGATCTCATTCAGATTCAATGGAGAAATCAAAAGCTTTACAGACAAGCAAAAGCTAAGAGAATTCAGCCCCACAAAACCAGCTCTACAACAAACGCTAAAGGAACTTCTCTACGTGGGAAACATAAGAGAAGAAAAGCACCTACAAAAACAAACCCAAAACAATTAAGAAAATGGTCATAGGAACATAGATATTGATAATTACCTTAAACGTGAATGGATTAAATGTATCAACCAAAAGACACAGTCTCCCCGAATGGATACAAAAACAAGAACCATATATATGCTGTCTGCAAGACACCCACTTCAGACCTAGGAACACATACAGATTGAAAGTGAGGGGATGGAAAAAGATATTCCATGCAAATGAAAATCAAAATAAAGCTGGAGTAGCAATACTCATATCAGATAAAATAGACTTTAAAACAGAGCATGTTACAAGAGACAAGGAAGGACACTACATGATGATCAAGGGATCAATCCAAGAAGAAGATATAACAAGTAAAAATATATATGCCCCCAACATAGGAGCACCTCAATATATAAGGCAACTGCTAACAGCTCTAAAAGAGGAAATTGACAGTAACACAATACTAGTGTGGGACTTTAACACCTCACTTACACCAATGGACAAATCATCCAAAATGAAAATAAATAAGGAAACAGAAGCTTTAAATGACACAACAGACCAGATAGATTTAATTGATATTTATAGGACATTCCATCCAAAAACAGCAGAGTACACTTTCTTATCAAGTGCACATGGAACATTCTCCAGGATAGATCACATCTTGGGTGACAAATCAACCCTCAGTAAATTTAAGAAAATTGAAATCATATCAAGCATCTTTTCTGACCACAATGTTATGAGATTAGAAATGAATTAAAAGGAAAAAAAACGTAAAAAACACAAACACATGGAGGCTAAACAATACGTTACTAAGCAACCAAGAGATCACTGAAGAAATCAAAGAGGAAATCAAAAAATACCTAGAGACAAGTGACAATGAAAACACGACGATCCAAAACCTATGGGATGCAGCAAAAGGAGTTCTAAGAGGGAAGTTTATAGCTATACAAGTCTACCTCAAGAAACAAGAAAAATTCTCAAGTAAACAATCTAAACTTACGCCAAAAGGAACTAGAGAAAGAAGATCAAACAAAACGCAAAGTTAGCAGAAGGAAAAGAATCATGAAGATCAGAGCAGTAATAAATGTAATAGAAACAAAGAAAACAATAGCAAAGAGCAATAAAACTAAAACCTGGTTCTTGAGAAGATAAACAAAATTGATAAACCATTAGCCAGACTCATCAAGAAAGAGAGGACTCATATCAATAAAATAAGAAATGAAAAAGGAGAAGTTACACAGACACTGCAGAAATACAAAGCATCCTAAGGGACTACTACAAGCAACTCTATGCCAATAAAATGAACAACCTGGGAAAAATGGACAAATTCTTAGAAAGGTAAAGCCTTCCAAGACTGAACCAGGAAGAAACAGAAAGTATGAACAGACCAATCACAAGTAATGAAATTGAAACTGTGATTAAAAATCTTCCAACAAGCAAAAGTCCAGGACCAGATGGCTTCACAGGTGAATTCTATCAACCATTTAGAGGAGAGCTCACACCCATCTTTCTCAAACTCTTCCAAAAAATTGCAGAGGAAGGAGCACTCCCAAACTCATTCTATGAGGCCACCATCACCCTGATACCAAAACCAGGCAAAGACACTACACAAAAAGAAAATTACAGACCAATATTACTGATGAATATAGACGAAAAATCTTCAACAAAATACTAGCGAACAGAATCCAACAACACATTAATAGGATCATACACCATGATCAAGTGGGATTAATCCCAGGGATGCAAGGATGCTTCAATATACACAAATCAATCAATGTGATACACCATATTAACAAATTGAAGAATAAAATCCATATGATCATCTCAATAGATGCAAAAAAAGCTTTTGACAAAATTCAACACCAAGTTATGATAAAAAAACTCTCCAGAAAGTGGGCATAGAGGGAACCTACCTCAACATCATAAAGTCCATATACAACAAACACACAGCAAACGTCATTCTCAATGGTGAAAAACTGGAAGCATTTCCTTTAAGATCAGGAACAAGACAAGGATGCCCACTCTCACCACTATTATTCAACATAGTTTCAGAAGTCCTAGCCATGGCAATCAGAGAAGAAAAAGAAATAAAAGGAATACAAATTGGAAAAGAAGAAGTTAAACTGTCACTGTTTGCAGATGACATGATTCTATACATAGAGAATCCTAAAGATGCCACCAGAAAACTACTAGAGCAAATCAATGAATTTGGTAAAGTAGCAGGGTACAAAATTAATAAACAGAAATCTCTTGCATTCCTATACATTAATGATGCAAAATCTGAGAGAGAAATAAAGAAACACTCCCATTTACCATTGCAACAAAAAGAATAAAATACCTAGATATAACCCTACCTAGGGAGACAAAAGACATGTATGCAGAAAACTATAAGACACTGATGAAAGAAATTAAAGTTGATACCAACAGATGGAGAGATATGCCATGTTCTTAGATTGAAAGAATCAATACTCTGTAAATGACTATACTACCTAAAGCAATCTACAGATTCAATGCAATCTTTATCAAATTACCAATGGTATTTTTTACAGAACTAGAACAAATCATCTTAAAATTTGTATGGAGACAGAAAAGACCCCGAATAGCCAAAGCAGTCTTGAGGGAAAAAACAGAGCTGGAGGAATCAGACTAGACTACAAAGCTACAGTAATCAAGACAATATGGTTCTGGCACAGAAACAGAAACATAGATCAATGGAACAAGATAGAAAGCCCAGAGATAAACCCACACACCTATGGTCAACTAATCTATGACAAAGGAGGCAAAGATATACAATGGAGAAAAGACAGTCTCTTCAATAAGTGGTGCCGGGAAAAGTGGACAGGTACATGTAAAAGAATGAAATTAGAACACTCCCTAACACCATACACAAAAATAAACTCAAGATGGATTAGAGACCTAAATGTTAGACCAGACACTCTAAAACTCTTAAAGGAAAGCATAGGAAGAACACTCTTTGACATAAATCACAGCAAGATCGTTTTTGATCCACCTCCTAGAGTAATGGAAATAAAAACAAAAATAAACAAATGGGAACTAATGAAGCTTTTGCACAGCAAATGAAACCATAAACAAGATGAAAAGACAACCCTCAGAATTGGAAAAAATATTTGCAAACGAATCAACAAAGGATTAATCTCCAAAATATATAAACAGCTCATGCAGCTCAATATTAAAAAAACAAACAAACCAATCCAAAAATGGACAGAAGACCTAGATAGACATTTCTCCAAAGAAGACATACAGATGGCTAAGAATCACATGAAAAGTTGCTCAACATCACTAATTATTAGAGAAATGCAAATCAAAACTACAATGAGGTATCACCTCACACCAGTTAGAATGGGCATCATCAGACAATCTACAATCAACAAATGCTGGAGAGGGTGTGGAGAAAAGGGAACCCTCTTGCACTGTTGGTGGGAATGTAAATTGATACAGCCATTATGGAGAACAGTATAGAAGTTCCTTAAAAAACTAAAAATAAAATTACCATATGATCCAGCAATCCCACTACTGGGCATATACCCAGAGAAAACCATAATTCAAAAAGACACATGCACCCCAATGTTCATTGCAGCACTATTTACCATAGTTAGGTCATGGAAGCAACCTAAATGCCCATTGACAGATGAATGGATAAAGAAGGTGTGATACATTTATACAATGGAATATTACTCAGCCGTTAAGAGGAACAAAATTGGGTCCATTGTTGAGACGTGGATGGATCTAGAGACTGTCATACAGAGTGAAGTAAGTCCGAAAGAGAAAAACAAATATCGTATATTAACGCATATATGTGGAACTTAGAAAAATGGTACATATGAACTGGTTTGCAGGGCAGAAATTGAGACACAGATGTAGAAAACAAATGTATGGACACCAAGGGGGGAAAGAGGCCGGGGTGTGGGTGTGGGTGTGTGATGAATTGGGTGATTGGAATTGACATGTATACACTGATGTGTATAAAATTGATGATAAGAACCTGCTGTATAGAAAAATAAATTTAAAAAAATTCAAAAAGTAAAAAAAAAAACCTAAAAAAATAAAATTTTAGAAAGAAATATATAAAAGAAAAAAGAAGCTTTACTTTTTAAAAATAAATCAGGTTAGGTTCCAAAGGTTATTTCTGAACCCACTTGTTTATAACCTTAAAATGTTGGAAGGGGTTTTTACATGTATTTCCTTGATGCAGTTCTAACTAAAGTGAGGTATGATTTGTCCCTTCACAGTTTTAAAGTCAAATTCAAATTGGATATTGTCTCAGGGAACTTTCCCCAGAATAGGTCAGTTTCATCTACATTAAAAATTAGCAAAGCCTGTTGATCACCAAACCCCCCTCATACAGCCCCCCCGCACACAGACGCCACACCCTGATAATCTCCAAGGCAACCACAGAATGCCCCAGTGTCTGTTTGCTTCTTCATCACTCCTTTGATATTTAGAGTCCAGTAGGTGTAGAACCGTTGCACATTCAAGAGCTGCACTAGAACTTCTTTCCATCAAGAGCCTTTTCAACTTGTTTAGTCTTTACTCCTGTAACAAACTTTGAACCTTCTCCTGAATGAATATTAGACTAGTGGGCTTCCAGCATGGATGCTGACTCTCTAGCCACACATGTAGAAGGTTATCCGTTTTGCTCAGAACCTTCTTCATATCTTGCTGGAGCACCGTATTTGTTATCAATGGCATGATCTAATCTCTGTCTTTTCAGAAGCTTTCCTTCTCATTATACTGCAAATTCATCCATTTGCAATATTCATACTCTTTTCACTACTTTCTAATTTTAAACATTCATCTTGTTTCTTATACATTGTACATATACACCTCTTACTACTAGCATTTACCACACATTGCTCATGGTAACTAGGGAGATATAGGCCTATTGTCTGGAAGCATGAAGGACCCACTTGAGGTTCTTCGTCAATATTTTAAGGTGATTTCTGTCAGCACGGTTGAATGTTTTCCCCTAGGCACCTCCAGCTGAGATGTGGGTATGGAATAGAGGAGAATTGGATTTAGCCAGGGTTGTAGTTTTGCCTGCAGGTAAGATGATGAGAGAGATGGCCAAGAGATTTGATTTGTGTAAGTGACTACAAACATTGACCTTGGAGTTTTAAGCTGGATAGGAAGAAAGAGAAGATATTGAACCATGAGAAATAGTGATAAGATAGAATGATCAATTGATTGGAGATGAAGAGTCAAAGATCATTGGAACCAGCTGTCAGGGTAGAGAAAATGAGCTGAAAAGATGAAAGATAGTGATCAGAGTGGAATGGTATGATGGCTGGGTTGCAGGTAACAATCTTGACAAGGTCTACAGTTTGACTTGGGGAGTGAGGGGGCTGAGGTAGGGTGGACAGCAAGCTCATGGGGAGAAGAGACATTAAGGTTGTGAGCATCCATGCTGTGAAAGCGTCATATATACATATATTGAGATCACCAAGAGTTAAGATATAAGTAGTATGAAGAGCATGAGAGTGAGCCAGGGACTGAAATTGCCAAAAACAATGAGGAGATGGGGTGATAACCTGGGAGTCAGTAGATAACAGCCAGGATTCCACTAGATGCAATAGTAATATTACTAAAAACCTCAGAACTGAGCATAAAGACCAATACTCACATTTTAGCCCATAGGTCTAGGCCAGTAAGGCACTAGAACCATGAATAAATCAAGCCCATTGACAAATTTTTATCTGAGGGACAATACACTTTTTAAAAGTTTGGATTAGTTGTCAACAGATAAAAATGGAAGGAATCGCATAAAAGTCCAGTTTCCACCTTCTCTTGAAAAATGGAAAGTTTTGTCAATATTGGACTCAAACTGACATACAGGAATAATACAGTGAAGTTGAGTGCTGACTGCTCCATCAAACAGGACACACTCGCTTCAGTTTACCACAGTCCCCACCACTCTCTCGTGTCTCATTTGGCCTCTTTTACCAAGTTACTTATCAGTTCACCTATAGGCATTTGAGTTTTTAATCCTGTGTCAAATCAATAGACAATATTTTGGCCAAAAGACTGTAAAGATTGCTATGCTTAAAAGTGAATCTCATGGAAGGAAAAGTATTTACGTGTTGGAGAGCTCTTTTCAGTTGGAATTTAAATTTACTGAAGTTTTACCGCCTTGCCTCACCACTTCACAAGCAATTATCCTCATTGAATCAACATTCCTAAATTACAATGCATTTCAAATTATATTCCAAATATATTCTTTGTGTCATAGAGATAAAGATTAAGAGCCTTTATTAAGGCTCTTAAACATACCTTACGCTCAACCTTCTTAACTTATAAGAGAATGGAAGGAAGCGTAAGGAGTTAAGGTAAGATGTTCAAGGTCATGAACCATGCTGCATGGCATAACTGGAATTTAAATTCTTGTCTTAACTCCTCCAAATTAAATTTAAAAATAATCATTTATCTGGTTTAGGATCTTTTGGAAATACTTTTGTTGTAAAATATTGCAAAAGATTACAGAGTTTAATACATTAATATATGTGTACTTATCACCCAACTTTATTTAAATTTCAAATATCTTTAGATTTGGGAAAGAAATATTTTAGATAGAGTTGAAGCCCTTCCCACATGGTCACCCCAAGTGCCTTCAATTCCCTTCCTCCTCAGAGGCAGCCATTATGGCAAATTTGGTCTCTTTCATTTAGGAAGGCATTTAAAAGGAAATAAATTCTAAAAATAATTATATTTATGGAGATATTTTATTCCTACTAAGATGTGTGAATGTACAGTGCTAAAAGGAGAATGCATATAGAGTTTATTTACAGAGCAAAATCACCCTACAAAAGGAAATGGAGCCATTCCAAATATGCCTCCAAGCGAAGTCCCAAATTGAAACTAAGTATTACTGGCTCAAGACAATACATGAGACTCATTGATTTCAATAATAAGAACTAAATCCTGTTTCTCTAAGAGTAAAAGTGAGGAGAGATGCTTCTAGGCAAGGCCAGGTTCATGGGCATGCAACCTGTGCGGTCACACAGAGCCCCAGAGCTCAAAGGGTCTCATGCTTGTTTTAATGCTCTGCTATTGCTGTCTTGAAATTCTGGATAGTTTTTGAACAAGGGGTGCCACATTTTCATGCTGCACTAGGCCCTGCTTATTGTGTAGCTGGTTCTGGTCTCGGGGCAAGTGAGAGCCAAACTGAACCTTCCATCCCCAACTCTGTCTCCCTAAGATGTAGCTGTCTTCTAGTGACTCCTGAGCTGACAGTGGCTGCCAAATTTGCTTTTTCCTCAGGAGGGTGCTGTTCTACCTTTAATAGTTCTAATCTTAGATGCAGATTTCTTGCCTAGTTTCCCATGCACAGCTGTATATAAAAGAGGGAATGTTTAAGTAGGGTTTTAAAGGCCAAGTTACTTCAAAAAGGAAATGGACATGGAAATACAGATAGGTAAGAATTACAGTCATTTGTTGAGCTCTTATCTTGTGCCAGGTGCTATGCTAAGCAGAGTAAATGCAGTATTTCTTTTTTCTGTACAACACCTTATGAGTTAGATGTTATTATCTCCATTTTACAGGTAACAAAACTGAGGACCAGAGAGTTTAAGTACCTTCCCAATGGCAGATAGCCAGTGAGAGGAAGAATTAGAATTTGAGCCTTGTCTTGTCTGCCTCCAGAGACCATGAATGGAAGGCTTTTGTTTGTTTATTTTAATCTCTCTAATAGATAGATCTTACTTAATCTAATCATTTATCCTTTGAATAAATCATTTCCTTTTGGTATTTCAAAAATATCTCTAGAGAAAAACGTCAGAGTAAGAGGGATCAGTTAGTCTCACTGGATCAATGGCTTTCTAAGCTTAGGAAATCATTCCCAGGTCATCATTCAAACAAGTGCTCCAGGAAAATTCCTTGTTTCTCCATGTTAGAGGCCTTTGAGGCAGCTCACAAATGATTTAAATCATGAATAATCTGTGAGTGTTAAGGTGTTATTTTTGCCAATAGCTTTAATGAATGTTTAATACATTCTAGATGTCATTTTAAGTATTTCGCATACATGGTCTCTTTTAATTCCCACTATCAGCCCTATGAAAGTTTTATGATTGCCATTATCCCCATTTTGCCGATGAAGAAACTGAGGTCCACAAATATATATATATATATATTTGATATATATATATATATCAAAAGATATATCAAAAGATATATATATATATATATCAGTGAAAAGAATGAAGGTTGCATTGATAAATTAACTTGTCCCCAAATGCCTGGTAATATTTCCTCTACTCTCACTCTAACCCATTGTATAATATGTGTGGTTTTATATCAGGAGGTACTGAAATTTGGAGGATTATGTTATTCTGTGCTGTGAATAGGGTGTTCTGTAAAACCTGATTCAAGTAATATTCTTCTGAAACAAGCTTGGGCTGCTACATTGCCAGTCTTTTGTTAGATCTTTGGTGATTCCAGCCAAATTGGCCTTTTGTTTATTTTAAATTAATCTAGGCTCTTAAAGAGTTATATATTCTAAAAGAAGAGAGGGCTTATTAATACTGACAGTGAAGAGACACAAAGAGCAATGTTTCATTGTTACTAAAAGTAACTACTCATACAGCTCATAGTCACAGACCCAAATTCAGGCTTTCTTTTCAGGTTGCATCCTTACCCAGCTCCAGGTCTGCTTCCTTTTGGAAGGAGGCCCTTTTCTCTGCCACCTCCATCACTACTGGGACTACTCTAATTATCCTCAACATGTACATGTCTCAGAGTATGCTTAGTTACGTGGCAAACAGGTAAGATCTCTATCAGCAACAGAAAGATGCTCTCCAAAGGTAAGATCTCTATCAGCAAGAAGAGGATGCTCTCCAAACAATTCAGAAGGCCACCATTTGAACCCTGCCTGCTTGCCCTAGAATTGACTTCTTTTAAGATGATTAAACATGGGGACAATTATTCCATTTGTGTGAAACTCTTATACAGAAGTGTGGTCCTGTTCAGAATTTTATCTTTAGTTACCTTCATTCATGAAACATTTCATTGATCACTCTCTCCATCATATTTTCCTAAAAGAAAAATATTTTAACATTTAAAAAAATATCTGGAACAATAAATCTTTATAGAATTATTTTTCTTAATTGAGCTATTCTTATAAGTGTTAGCATAAGAACATTTCTTAATCTCTGACCCCAAATCCTGAAATTCAAAAACAAATTTTAAAATGAAAACATTTTTCCAAATTAGCAACAAACATATATGATTTGTAAACCTGTCCAAAATTAATATCTATTCAACTGCTTGTCAAATGACATAAATATATTACACAGTTTGATAAATACTAAGCATAAACATTAAAATTCCATTGGCACTGAATCTCTTAACATAAAGGATAGTGCCTTTTTAAAAAGTTAGTTTAAAAATTTGTGGAAAATACTAATATGTGCTAGAATGAGTCAAGAACAAGCATCAATTCTATTGCAATTTTTTTTCATTTTTAAAGATTTAGGAATCTTTAAATTGAGGAATCTTTCCTGTAAGTAAGTAGATGGAAATGGAAGGAGTTTTGTTATAGAAATGTCACTCAGTTCTTGTAATTCTTTATGAGTTAGGTGCTAAAGATTATATAATGATTCTTTATCAGGCTTTGTTTTATAGTCAGTTTCCAATTTGAGTTCTCTTAATTTCTTCATCTATGTTTGCAAACAAGGAACATGGAACCCGCCAAAGTTGGAATAGAATTTTTTATCCACTCATTAAATATACTCACTTTCTCCATATCCACACTAATATTTCAAATTGTTCTTTTTGTGTGGTACCCTGAAAGTGTTTATAATCTAGGGAATTTCCCATAGCAATTTAGAATAAGTATGATGTTTGGCTATTTTAGGGAAAGTAGAAAGAAGGAAAGTGTTGAAAGGGATTCTAGCCATGGGTGCCTTTTCATATTTCAGGAAAGAGTATGAATGGAAGTTAGGTATCTGGAAATCAATTCTTCAGAACTACACTTGGAATGTTTCAATTATCCATAGGAATATATATATCTTGTCACAAGCTATGGGAAACCATTAATAACGTTAATCAAGGTAGTGATATGTTCAGGTTTGAGTGTTAGAAAGATCACTGTGGCTGCAGAGGAGAGAGATCAATAGGTTGGGGGTGAAATGAAAGGACAGGTACCAGTGGCTAAAGGAGTAAAACCAAGATATTGTGACATTGTCACAATGTGACATTTAGACATTGTGAGCCACAGAAAGAACTTGGAGTTAGGGAAGTGCTAAAATTTGGCTACTAGTGGCTCAGAACTACAGACTGGCACTATTAACTCATGATCTCCTTGAGATTTTATATCCATCTAGATCATAGGCATTATGTAGAATGAATCCTAGGGAACAATGGAATAGGATATATATATTTGTGTTTTTTTTACCTTGAGAGTTCTGTTTTTTTTTAAAATACACCTTTATTGGAGTAGATTTGCTTCACAAAACTGTGTTAGTTTCTGTTGTACAGAAAAGTGAATCAGCCATATGCATACATATATCCCCATATCCCCTCCATCTTGAGCCTCCCTCCCACCATCCCTATCCCACCCCTCGAGGTTGTCACAAAGCACCGAGCTGATCTCCCTGTGCTATGCAGCTGCTTCCCACCAGCTATCTATTTTACATTTGGTAGTGTATATATGTCCATGCCACTCTCTCACTTTGTCCTAGCTTACCCTTCCCCCTCCCTGTGTCCTCAAGTCCATTCTCTATGTCTACGTCTTTATTCCTACCCTGCCACTAGGTTCATTAGTACCATTTTGTTGTTGTTAGATTCCATATGTATGCGTTAGCATACAGTATTTGTTTTTCTCTTTCTGACTTACTTCACTCTGTATGACAGACTCTAGGTCCATCCACCTCACTACAATTAACTCAACTTCGTTTCTTTTTATGGCTGAGTAATATTCCATTGTATATATGTGTCACATCTTCTTTATCCATTCACTTGTTGATGGACATTTAGGTTGCTTCCATGTCCTGGCTATTGAGTTTTCAGTAATCTCAGTTCAAAAAGAAAATATCACGAATTGAATAATTTCCTAGATTTCTATATGTTTTGGAAGCTAGTAAAATAAATCAACTTCTCTTCCCATTAACAAATTCTTTACTTGAGGTAAACTGGCCTGAGTAATATGCTGTAAACTATTCTACCTAAATCCTGTGCATTCTTTAAGGATTATCTCATATCTGATCTAAGTTCTGAAACCTCAAACGAAACCAATTTACAGCAATCTCCATTTTGTACTAATTTGTTTACAATTAATTTCTACTACCCTATATTTGTCCATTCTTTCTATATTGTCATGAGACTTCTCTTTGGGGGTTGTAATAGATTGTTATAAATTATGGACACTTAGTATTTAGTCTTACAGATGTTTGTATCTTGTACAACCTATGATATATATATTTTTAGTTGGGGTATAGGTGCTTTACAATGTTGTGTTAGTTTCTGCTGTACAACAAAGTGAATCAGCTATATGTATACACATATCCCTTCCCTCTTGGACCTCCTTCCCACTGCACCCCCCATCCTACCCATCTAGGTCATCACAGAGCACCGAGCTGAGCACCCTGCGCTATACAGCAGGTTCCCACTAGCTATCTGTTTTACACATGGTAGTGTATATGTGTCAATCCCAATCTCCCAATTCATCCCACCCTGCTTCCCGCCACCCATCCACATGTCTGTTCTCTATGTCCGAATCTCTATTCCTGCCTTGCAAATACGTTCATCTGTACCATTTTTCCAGATTCCACATATGTGTTAATATACAATATTTGTTTTTCTCTTTCTGACTTACTTCACTCTGTATGACAGACTCTAGGTCTATCCATGTCTCTACAAATGACCCAATTTTCCTTCCTTTTTGTGGCTGAGTAATATTCCATTATATATATGCACCACATCTTCTTTATCCATTCATCAGTCAGTGGACAGACATTTAGGTTGCTTCCATGTCCTGGCTATTGTAAATAGTGCTGCAATGAACATTGGGGTGCATGTATCTTTTTGAATTATGATTCCCTCAGGTTATATGCCCAGTAGTGGGATTTCTGGGTAATATGGTAATTCTATTTTTTAGTTTTTTAAGGAAGCTCCATACTGTTCTCCACAGTGGCTCCATCAATTTACATTCCCACCAACAGGGCAGGAAAGATCTCTTTTCTCCACACCCTCTCCAGCATTTACTGTTTGTAGATTTTTTGATGATAGCCATTCTGACCAGTGTGAGGAGATACCTCGTTGTAGTTTTAGTCTGCATTTCTCTAATAATTAGTGATGTTGAGCATCTTTTCATGTGCCTCTTGGCCATCTGTATGTCTTCTTTGGAGAAATGTCTATTTAGGTCTTCCACCCATTTTTGGATTGTGTTGTTCTTTTTTTTTTTTTGATATTGAGCTGCATAAGCTGCTTGTATATTTTGGAGATTAATCCTTTGTCAGTTGCTTCCTTTGCAAATATTTTCTCCCATTCTGAGGATTGTCTTATCTCGTTTATGATTTTCTTTGCTGTGCAAAAGTTTTAAGTTTAATTAAGTCCCACGTGCTTATTTTTGTTTTTATTTTCATTACTCTAGGAGTTGGGTCAAAAAAGATGTTACTGTGGTTTATGTCAAAGAGCATTATTCCTATGTTTTCTTCTAAGTGTTTTATAGTATCCAGTCTTACATTTAAGTCTTTAATCCATTTTGAGTTGATTTTTGTGTATGGTGTTAGGGAGTGTTCTAATTTCATTCTTTTACATGTAGCTGTTCAGTTTTCCCAGCAACACTTATTGAAGAGACTATCTTTTCTCCATTGTATATTCTTGCTTCCTTTATTATAGATTAGGTGACCATATGTGCATGGATTTATCTCTGGGCTTTCAATCCTGTTCCATTGATCTATATTTCTGTTTTTGTGCCAGTACCATACTGTCTTGATTACTGTAGCTTTGTAGTATGGTTAGAAGTCAGAGAGCCTCATTCCTCCAGCTCCGTTTTTCTTTCTCAAGATTGCCTTGACTATTCTGGGTCTTTTGTGTTTCCATACAAATTGTACAATTTTTGGTTCTACTTCTGTGAAAAATGCCATTGGTAGTTGGATAAGGATTGCATTGAATCTGTAGATTGCTTTGTGTAGTATAGTCATTTTCACAATATTGATTCTTCCAATCCAAGAACATGGTATATCTCCCATCTTTTTGTGTCATCTTTGATTTCTTTCTTCAGTGTCTTATAGTTTTCTGAGTACAGGTCTTTTACCTCTATGAGATTTTAAGTTACAAGTATTGTAGGCTTCTGAAGATGGGACCAAACTCTAAGTCTTTTCTGAGGTATCCAGAGTATCCAATGTAGTGTCACACAAAATGGATCCCATAAACACCTATTAACTGATTCAATTATATCTCTTGGGTAGCATCCCTGTCTTATGACCATTTAAAAAGGCTATCCTCTTTCTCCAAGTTCTCTTTTAAACATTAGTTTCTATGTTTCCATAAAACCATGGACTAATCAAGTAAACATGAAGAGAAAGGTATCAGCTAGGTCACTTCATTATAAGGCTCATTTTATAGGCACCTCTCTTTAACACCATTAAAAACAGGGTTTCTGCACCACCCCAAACTTTATTATTTGGTTCTAAAACTACACTGGGACTTATAAGTCCAAGGATGAAAAGAGATACAGGAAGGGAACACCTATTTAATGCCTACTCTGCAATGGAAAATGTATATACCCTGTCCTATCATAACAGCAGTCTCCTGGGAAAGGCTGGGATGACAAAACACAGGAGAATTAAAAGCCTCTGCTCTCAGCAATCCTGTCTTGAAGGCTCTTTCTAATCCTCAGGAATATTCCAGTGTTTGATATCTTCAATTAACCCAGACCCTGGACACTCACTTAAGCTTTTATAAGGAGTTTTTATGGGAAGCCCCAGGATCAGATCAAGGGAGTGAACAACTTGCCCCAGTTTCCCATAGATCACTCAAACTATCAAATTCTTTCCAGTAGCAGAAAGAAGGAAAGTTAGCAAGAATAGCAGCTCCAAAAACTTTGGCTAAAGTTCTAGGTGTAGTTGAGACCTCAGGCCAGCTTTAAAGAACAAGACTATAGTAGCTTCACAGTCTCTGGGGCCAAGGCCAGTGGTTTTCAATGTAGATAGACTCTAATAATGGTTTTCAAGCTGAGTGTGGGGCTGTATCTAGAGAAAGGTTGTATAAGGCTGAGGCAACTTGGCTTTGGGAACCAAATGATCTGTATGTAGCATCCTGAGTCTTGGCTTCTTGGAATCTAGCTGAGGGTAGTCTTAGAGAAGCATGGAAAAGAGGAAAGAAAGAATACTACTAGCAAATTCTACTACTAGAAGAGGAAAGAATACTATTGGACATTTTTGGAAAAGTTGAATTTGAATCTTGATTCTGTGACTTTGTGATTTTGAGTTAGGCACTTAAGCTCTCTGAACCTAAATATCCTTTTTTTTTTTGCAAGAAAAAGAGAAAATGATATCTTGCATATACCAAATAACCATCATGAGGATCAAATTTATTTCATCAATTCTTTAAGCAAATATTTATCACGTACTTTCTATGTGTCAGGCTCTCTGCTACATGCTGGGGATACACTGGTGAGCACAGATGTGCTTCTTGGCCTGATGAAGCTTTAGTCTATCACAAGTTTCTCAACCTCAGCACTATTGATATTTTGTATTGAATAATGGTTTGTTGTGGCAGGTTACCCTGTGCCTATCCTGTAGCAGTAGCCTCCCTACCCACTAGATGCTAGTAATGCCTCTGCTTCCTGTCATAACAACCAAGAATGTCTCCAGACACTGCCAAATTTCCTTTGGGAAGAATAATTATTGCCAGTTGAGAACCACTAGTCTAATGGGAAACAGGTGGCTTCTGAGAAAGGGAAAACAAGTTTATTTCTTTCTCCTTCTGGATGTTGATTAGGAAGCATTTCCTGGTGGCAGACATCTTATGACCAAAAGGGGAATTGACTGATGCTGTAGGTGGCAAAATGAAAAGATGGAAGAAAACTTGGAGTCCTGGTAACACAATAAAAACTTAATCCCTGGAGTTTGCCCTATCTCTGGACCTCTGGATTTGCTGCCAAGTGAGATACTGCATTTCCATATTGTTTAAGTAAAAGAGTTTCTGTTGCTTGCAACTGTAAGAATCCTAATTCATATGGTCTTTCTTCATCTCTTCTTTCTTCATCCATAAAATAGGGATAATAAAACATTCTTTGTTTTTCAGTGAGGATAAAATGTTTATAAAACATCTTACCCACTGTTGGGTATCAAGTAACCAGTATTATTATAATGACTAGATTTATTTTTGATATTTTAAGACACTCATCATCATTTGCATATGTCTCTGTTTAATGCCAATCCTTCATATGTGCATCAAATATTAATTTTCCTCATGGATTTCCTCAGAGAATGTTCCTTCAAACATACGGTACAACTTACCAGTCACTAATATTTGTTAACCCAATAATAAAGAATGTCTATAATACTTAAACCTGCAGCATTCTTGGTAACCTGACTGTTCTCACCTCTCTATATGTGTGTTCACTCTTCAAGTTGTATATCTTCACTATAGTGTATTATTGCATGTCTGTCCTTTTGGTGAGAAGAATCACTTCTCAAGAGGGACCTGAGCTAAAAATTATCTCCAGCCAGGAAGGATCATGGACATTATGACCCTTCCAGTGATGTAACATTAAATGTCCTTCTTATCCACACTGCAGAAGCCATTCAGGTAGTTTATGATGGAGATAATTAGTGCTCACCATATCCAGCTTTCCTTTCTTTCCTGAGCACAAAGGAACATGTCCCAGGCACTTACAGTTAAGTGGATCCATATGACTAATTCTGGACAGTAGTCTGTGTAGTCTGTGACACAGCAGTATTTGAGAGTGGGTGTCATCTCTGCAATTCTCCCTTTTGCATCTTTGGAAGCTATTTTTTCTGGATGGTGTAGCCACAAATTGGAAAGGGCCTGGATCCCCGCTTGGAAGGGAACAGCCTTGAAAAGCTGTCTGACCTAAAGGAGACGTGAGTGAGAAATAAACTTTTATGTGTAAGACCACTAAGGTTTCTGGGGTTATTTGTAACCTAAAAATAGCCAATCCTGTTTTAATACAAGGGTGTTCCTACTTATCCATTTCATGTCACACATCCTGGAGCTACACGAAATCCCTTTTATCTGGAATCATTTGGGAGGCAAGTGCTCCACATTAGTGAATTTTCCAAATACCCGAATGGAACCAGTATGGAGGGGAGGTGAGATAAGGGGCTTGGACAGTTTTTATTTGGCTGTGTATCTTTTTGTCCTATGGCCCTGGAACATGGTTAAATTGGGCCTGACAGCTAATTTAGGTTAACTTTCTCTTGGAGTGCTTTTGTGGGCTCTATGAAGGTGCTGTGCTGATGGCACCCTCTTCGATTTCTTTTGACCTAGGAAGATTCATCCTTATTCTAGATGGTAAGACTTGTGATTACTTTTTCAGTTTCCAGGTATCTTCTTACTCCTCCAGGTCACTCTATTGAGTAGGACCCAAGAAGACGCCGTATTGATACTGTCCTATGTGGCCCCCACCATCTATGGAAAACATTCCTGTATTGTTTGCCCTGATAAACTCTGGAATAAAAGATGGTCCCAATGTAGAAGTTCTCTCCTGATTCTGGGTCCCTACACTAACCAGTCAACCTCTTTCCTACTTTCTACTTAGCCCACAGTCCTCTTTTGCTTTCTTAGACACGGGTTTTCTCCATGACATCTTCTGACTGCAAAGGACACATAAAGTATCTCCAAGTGGTGCCCTGGAAGATTCCCTCACTAGGATTGAGATAAGGAGATTGTAACTGTACTTCTACTTCATAGGAGGCCAGGTAGAAACTCACAGCAAGGCAAATGCACTCCTCAAAGATATATCCTTTCCCATTTTTTCTGTCTGACCCCACGTTTATCTTTGATTTGACTGAGGGCTTAAAGAGACCTGGACTAGTTTCTAAATCTGCACGTGGGAACATATGGAGGGGAAATTCTATCTCAGGCTCATTTTGCCATTCTGATATGTACAGTACAAGTGCTTTAACTGATACTAAGATAGAGCAAACAAGCCCCATGGCAACATCTTGTTACATGAAGCTTACCTTTTTAAAGCAGTGGATTCTTGCTATTTTAATAATTTTTCAGTGACACATATTTTGTGTGTGCTTAAATTATTTATAAATAACTAAAAAATTTTATTATGCGTATTAGTTATTATGCCTAAAAATTCATGCCTTTGGGGAGTACTGACATATGTGAATTTGCTTATTTCTATATCAAATGGTCCCAAATAACTATGCTTTAATAGTAATGTCACATGAAAAAATTGAAGAAATTTGGGGCATATGTATGGAAGAAAAAGAAGACATATGAGAGATATAAAACCATTCTTTAAACATTTGAAGGGTTATCTGTGGAAGAGAGATTAGAATTATTTTATGTTGACCTGGGGGCAGAATCAGAACCAATCCATGTGGAATTTTGGCTCAACATGAGAATGAACTTTCTGATGAATAACACTGTGGCATCAACTGGCTGGCCATTTACCAAACCTGTTTCTCCTCATCCTGGACATGTAGTTAGACAACATTTCCCAGCCTCCCTTGCAGTTAGGTGTGTCCATGTGATCGAGTTCTGACCAATGGAATGTGATATTTGTTGTTGCAGGCCTGGTCCATAAATACCCTTCTCGTACAATCTTCCATGCTCTTTCTCCCTCCGCCGACTTGATGCTTGTGATTCTGAAAGCTCTGGAAGCTAGATGTCAAAGATGGAAGAAGCCTGGGCCCTGAATCAGTGCTCAGAAGGGAGCCTGTTACCGATCAGGTAATCTACTTTAAACTTTACTCTACTAACTTTATTTGACTAGATTATTTGTTACAGATACTAGCACTGCCCTAACTAACTTAATAACTGTGAAAACATAATGGGCTCCATTGGGAAGTACTTTTTGTGACTAAGGTATCCCTTCAACAAGGGTGACTTAGAAGGAATTAAACATTTGCACAAGGGTTGAATTACATGTTCTGAGTTCCCCTCTAATCCTGAGATTTTTTTTTTTTTTTTTTTTGCGGTACGTGGGCCTCTCACTGCTGTGGCCTCTCCCATCACGGAGCACAGGCTCCAGACTCACAGGCTCAGCAGCCATGGCTCACAGGCACAGCCGCTCCACAGCATGTGGGATCTTCCCGGACCGGGGCATGAACCCGTGTCCCCTGCATCGGGGGGCACTGTTCTTTACATGTATCAGTTATTTAATTCTCACAGCAATCCTGGGTGGTAAATATGTAAACAATCAGTTAATTAAATGAGTCATGGGAAATAAAATAAACATTATTTTTTTTTACATCTAGAATAAACACAGTTTCTCCATTGCATTCTCTTTTAATAGAGAAAGGAGAATTGGAGGCAAGTGAGGAATGTTAGTACTCCTATTATCACAGATGAGAAAGCTGAAGCACAGAGAACTCAAATTGCCTGTCCAAAGTTATATTGAATATTTAACATTGGAGTTTAAATTAGGGGACATATTTGATATTGGAGACATGACCTGGGTGTAATGATAATAGTTTTCCTTTTCATACATTACATCTAATCTTTGTAATAACCCTGGCAGGTAGGTATACCATCCCCATTTTACAGTGAGGAAACTGAGGCTGAGTTTTAGTGAGTTATTCATGGTTGCATAGCAAGAAATTGGTGGAGCCAGAGGAGATGCTCAGCTTTCTTTGACAAAAAAGCCTGCATTGTTTTACTAGATCACGCCGCCAGACACATACTTCCTGAAGTTGGTCCCAGACCTTCTTTCTTTCTATTCCCTCCCTTTTAATAACTTGCCCAAATGTTAGTCAAGGATATAATTCAAGAAAATGAGAATATTCGGATTTCAAGTAGATTAGAAACAGGAAAATTGCCTTGTTTTTTTCTCTTCTGGATTTAGATATGGGGTCTAGAGTAGAATACTCTAGCTGTTTAAGAGTGAATAAATAGTAGTAATGCTAGTCAAATAGCATCACCAGGTAGATGAGAAAAGATGAAAAGAATAGAGGAAATGAAATGTAGCTTAATATGAATGAGGATAGGCTTTCAATAGGAGGAAATAAGGTACTGATGGAATGGTAGTCTAGGAAGATTTAATAGAACAATTAATTGAAAATTAGACTCAAAGAGCATTGTGTAATATACATACAAGATCAGTTACACAATACATGCAGTTTACTCTAAGGATCAGAGCCACTTCTTTATAAACACACATACACACACACACAAACACATGCACACATATCCTTATCTAATGAGGTATGTCTCTCAAGGAAAGAGTCTTTTTCTGCATGCGTAGTCTTTCAGGAGAGAGAAATGAATGATAATAGCAATTATTAGTTCAAAGCACTACCCATCATGTTCATTTCAGATTTAATATTTCAGATTCAATAGTACAAATGCAGGATAGTATTTTAACATGATTTACAAGCATTTTCAATAAAAGTGATTGAAAAACATTAGAAAAGTCTTTTGGCTTATTTTCCAATTGCATCTTTCATGTAGAAATGTTGGCAAATAAAAAAAATAATGTGAAAGGAAAAATAATTTTTTTCATTAATCCTTTCCAGAAATAAGTATTGCTAGATCTCTGCTATAAATATATACATGTATTTATTCAGCAGGTAGAAGAAATGCTGTTAAAAATTAAAAACTGACTTCAGTTGCTCCTGCCTTCTAGATTAATGGCAAAATTCTTATCTAGTTGATAGATTATTATTCTGGTTTATTTGCAGAGAAGGAGGAAAAGCTGTTCATGGATCTTTTTGGTGACAATAGACAATGTTGTTACCATATACACCAACACACTTAGCACAGAACACAATTTAGATGGGCAAGTGCAGGACAAAGGATGAGGAAAAGTAGAAGGAAATTCAGTAGCTCAGATTTCAGGGAGGTCTAGCAACAAGGTGGGAGGCTGTGGGTACACAAAGCAGCAGAGCCAGTGAGAAACTGAAAAGAAATGCAAGACTAATGGTTGCCAGATTTCTAGGTCTGGCAACATCTGCCTTTGAACTGGAAACTGCTTCCTGTCCTATATTTTATCTATTGATTCTTCTCCAACCCAATTTTCTATTAAAATTTCAGTAAAATTCCATTACACAAAAAAGCTTTCTGTCTGTGATACTTTGGATGAAAATTATGTGCAATGCATTTAAAAATCAAAATCATATTGTACATATAGAAATTTTTCTTATTGAAGAGCTAAATTTTAAATAATGAATCCCTTAGTTTTGGTATGTATTTTGATATGGACATGAATATATTTAGGCATATATCTTTGTATAGAATTCTATTTTCTTAATGACAAATGTCCAAAGTCAAGACACAGCTTGGCTGCAATTGGCACATTTTGTTAAGAAACAGTTATGATTGTTATATCTTTATTCACACGTTTTATTCTCTTCCAGTTAATCAACTTGTACATGTAGTTATCAATCCTGGAAGTTTCACTCAAGTTGATTCATCCGTATGATAGCTAAAGTTGCCACCAAAGTAGCCCTCACCCTTCTGAGTTCTGAGTCCTTCTCAGACTTGGTCTGCTTAGAGATTTGAACATCCTTGCCTTTCACCTTGAGCCCTTCTGAGTCTGCTGGCCTCTAAACCTGGCAGTGGAACAGGTTAGAGGAGCTGAGCAGCAAGGTCAGCAAAGGTCAGCTGAACCAAAGTGGTTAAACGTGGGGATCTTGCCCTCAGCTCCATTCATGCTGGTCATTGTGGTGCCTATGGAAGTCAGAAGGGTCTTGAGAAATGATATTTTTCCAGTTGTAAATATTACCTTATTTGGTCCTTGTATTATCTGCGAAATATAATTGTTATTATTATTCTCTCTATAAAGATGAAAAAACAGACTCAGACCAGCTCCTGGTCATGAGCTAATATGTGGCAACCTAAGGCTCTGTTAGCTTGTTTTGCTCCTGTTCCTGCTCCCAGATTCTTGAAAATCCTGAAGAACAAGCATAATATAG
The DNA here is from genome assembly GCF_949752795.1 of Hyperoodon ampullatus. Lineage (NCBI taxonomy): Eukaryota > Metazoa > Chordata > Mammalia > Artiodactyla > Ziphiidae > Hyperoodon > Hyperoodon ampullatus. Next base: position 58,182,981 of record NC_136915.1, on the reverse strand, counting down.
TTTGAATGATATCTCCCTGATTTTATCTCTCTCTTCCTCTTCTCACTCTGGTGCAGTTGTTAAGGGGATTTAGGCCAAAAGGAAGTGGGAGGAAAGGAAGGTGTCACAATGGGACTTTGTACCTAAGAGTTAACTACACCCTCCTGGGAGCAGAACCGAGGAATGTATGAAATCTTAGACTGTGAATCTGATGCTTCTGGGGATTTTGTGGTCTCCTAAAATATTAGTGACCCATCCCCAAAATATAACAAAATAGAATAGAAGTACTCCGTGTGACTTCTAAGTTTGAGATGCTCTCATCTCTACTTCCCCAGAGTCAAGTATTTCACAAACATTATCTTAGCCATCTAGCACAGTTTTATTCATTCCGCCTTGAAGAGGAAAAAAATCTGTAATTCAAAAATACTGCAAATTTGGGTCAAGGTCATACTAAAGCAAGACTATAATGAAAGCAGGCATAATTTAGTTAAGTTCTGACTCATCTGGGCAAAAGCCTAAGGCTATAAACTGCTGTGTGGCAATAGCCTTCTATGTGCTCTACTTCCGCTTCCCTATCTCTTTACTAACCCTTCCTTCTCTCTACTTCCATCCTTCCTATCTCTCTGAAGAGTAAATAGCATGTAGTTTAGGGTGGTATTTCATGTTTGCCCCTAATCTAGCTTTTCAGCTTTCACTTTCACCAAACACTTTCTGAGCTCTGCACGTCCTGTGCATTTTTAGGTCTCCATGGCTTTCCAAACAATGTTCCTTCCTCCTTGAAGCCCTTCCATCCTCCTCCAGTTTCCACAGGTCCTTTGCTTCAAGACTCACCTCCATGATTAGCCATTTAAGAAGCTTTCCCCAATCTCTGTTTCTCCCACTCCATAGTATTTTTTTTCCTCTTTTACATCTCTTCCTACCATTGTAGGGGATAACTTTGTTTTGTCTATCCTGAGACCTGGCTACATCAACTTTGGTTCCTTCAACATCTGTTATGATTTTTTCAATGGCAGTTCCTTTGTTCTTATAGTTTCTTTTGGCCACATTTGACTGGTCTAGATGGGGCTCCCATCTATAGTCAGAAGTTTATTAATCAGTCCTAAGATTTTTTAAACCAGAATTGAGGAAAAAAAATAGTCAGGTTCTCTTTGGTGGCCAAAGTTTTTGGGAGTCAGATTTGGGAAATGTAGGTAGCCTGCCATGTGCTTCCACAGAGAACAGTACTGCCTAAGCTGCTGAGCAATGAAAAAGAAGGAGTTGGAGAAGAGAAATAAAATGCTGGCAACATCCAAGTCCTGCTTCCCGTGGTTTCTGAGTTGAACCTTCCTTGCAGACCATGAGCCAATTTGCCAATTTGTTACCTGTTGTCTCTTAGCTCCAACCTACAGTACTTTAGTCTATAAACTGCATTTCCTAGACCCCTATACCAACAGGCTCTTGGATAGCTTGCAGGAGGCACTAGAGAAGGATAAGAAGGCTCCAGAAGAGCAGGGTCTTCTTTTCTGTTTTCTGGTTGTTATTATCAGTGTCTTCCCAACAGTGACAGTTTGCTACAGATTCCAGCTTCTTTGACACTCCCAGTAGCTGATTTATTGCACCCCCTCAGAGAGCTGGAGTAGGAATTACCCCTTCCTCAAAGTCTAAGCATCAACTCGACAGTCACTGCTCTGAGATCCAGGGTTCTAGAAAGACACCCCTTCTGTTTTGGTCCCCTGGTCTAGAGGAGGTAGCTTCTTCTTGCAGTTACCATCTCTGTTCCATCTTTGCCCTTTCAGCCTTCCAACATCTGTGAAACTATTTTCTATATATTATTCCCTCAGATAGCTAATTGTGATTTCTGTCTTTCTGACACATCCATTTAAAAAAACTCCCCTTTGGCTATTTGGGGACTTCTGTGTTTCCATACAAATTGTAAAATTTTTTGTTCTACTTCTTTGAAAAATGCCATTGGTGATTTGATAGGGATTGCACTGAATCTGTAGATTGCTTTGGGTAGTATATTCATTTTCACAGTGTTGATTCTTCCAATCCAAGAACATGGTATATCTCTCCATCTGTTGGTATCATCTTTGATTACTTGCATCAGTGTCATAGTTTTCTGAATACAGGTCTTTTGTCTCCTTAGGTAGGTTTATTCCTAGGTATTTTATTCTTTTTATTGTAATCATAAATGGGAGTGTTTCCTTAATTTCTGTTTCTGATTTTTCATTGTTAGTGTATAGCAAGAGATTTCTGTGCATTAACTTTGCATCCTGTTACTTTACCAAATTCATTAATTAGCTCTAGTTGTTTTCTGGTGGCATCTTTAGGATTTTCTATGTATAGTATCAAATAGCCAAAGCAATCTTGAGAAAGAAAAACAGAGCTGGAGGAATCAGGCTCCCTGACTTCAGACTATACTACAAAGCTACAGTAAGCAAGACAGTATGGTATTGGCACAAAAACAGAAATATAGATCAATGGAACAGGATAGAAAGCCTAGAGATAAACCCACGCACATATGGTCACCTTATCTTTGATATAGGAGGCAAAAATATACAATAGAGAAGACAGCCTCTTCAGTGAGTGGTGCTGGGAAAACTGGATAGCTACATGTAAAAGAATGAAATTAGAACACTGCCTAATACCATACACAAAAATAAACTCAAAATGGATTAAAGACCTAAATGTAAGGCCAGACACTATAAAACTCTTAGAGGAAAACATAGGCAGAACACTCTATGACATAAATCACAGCAAGATCCTTTTTGACCCACCTCCTAGAGTAATGGAAATAAAAACAAAAATAAACAAATGGGACCTAATGAAACTTAAAAGCTTTTGCACAGCAATGGAAACCATACACAAGATGAAAAGACAACCCTCAGAATGGGAGAAAATATTTGCAAAGGAAGCAACTGACAAAGGATTAATCTCCAAAATATACAAGCAGCTTATGCAGCTCAATATCAAAAAAAAAAAAAAAGAACAACCCAATCCAAAAATGGGTGAAAGACCTAAATAGACATTTCTCCAAAGAAGACATACAGATTGCCAAGAGACACATAAAGGGATGCTCAACATCACTAATCATTAGAGAAATGCAGATGAAAACAACAGTGAGCTACCACCTCACACCAGTCAGAATGTCCATCATCAAAAAATCTACAAACAATAAATGCTAGAGAGGGTGTGGAGAAAAGAGATCCTTCCTGCCCTGTTGGTGGGAATGTAAATTGATGAAGCCACTGTGGAGAACAGTATGGAGCTTCCTTAAAAAACTAAAAATAGAACTACCATATGACCCAGCAATCCCATTACTGGGCATATACCCTGAGAAAACCATAATTCAAAAAGATACATGTACCTCAAAGTTCATTGCAGCACTATTTACAAGAGCCAGGACATGGAAGCAACCCAAATGTCCATCAACAGATGAATGGATAAAGAAGATGTGACACATATATACAATGGAATATTACTCAGCCCTAAAAAGGAACAAAATTGAGTTATTTGTAGTGAGGTGGAAGGACCTAGAGTCTGTCATACCGAGTGAAGTAAGTCAGAAAGAGAAAAACAAACACCGTATGCTAATGCATATATATGGAATCTAAAAATATGGTACTGATGAACCTAGGGGCTGGACGGGAATAAACACACAGACGTAGAGAACAGACTTGAGGACACAGTGGGGATAGGGAGAACTAGGACGAAGTGAGAGAGTAGCATTGAAATATATACACTACCAAATGTAAAATAGATAGCTAGTGGGAAGCAGCTGCATAGCACAGGGAGATCAGCTCGGTGCTTTGTGACCACCTAGAGGGGTGGGATAGGGAGGGTGGGAGGGAGACGCAAGAGGGAGGGGATATGGAGATATATGTATACATATAGCTGATTCACTTTGTTGTACAGCACAAACTAACACAACATTGTAAAGCAATTATACTCCAATAAAGGTGTAAAAACAAAACAAAACAAAACAAAAAATCTCCCCTTTTTTTTAAGGTGGTTCAAACTGAGGTTCTGTCACTTGCTATCATATCTTTCCTGACCAACACAAGCATGCTTTATGGTTACTGTTTAGAGTAGCAGCCACTCTGTCCTGAATGTTTACTATATGCAAAGCACTGTGTAACTGCTTCATATGGATACTTTTATTTAATACTCTCATTGTTATGAGATAAGCATACTAACCAAAGAGGCTCCCTTCAGCACTCATCTTTTATCTTTACCCGACTCCGTACACACACACACACAGGCTCACACACTGTGTTCCCACAGGTACCCAGAGGCACATAAATCCTTTCCCTTTCTCTATCAGCAGCTATATGGACAGACTTCATACCTGTTATCAAGGAACTGGCTTATTTCTAAAGGAAAAAGGGTTTCTGCATGACTGAATGAAGTGCACCTGATATGTGAGTGATATTGTCAAAAATACCAGACCAACCATGTGAATACTCTCTACTGGTCCCTCCACCAGCCAGGTAACTGTGGAAGGCAGACCTGGGACAAGGGGCCCTGGGCTTTGAATAGACTATCTTTGCTTTCCAGAAACTTATTTTAAAAACGAAGCCTTGCAAAGGAACTTTTGAATTTCCAAGGCCAGGGACAGAGGGCCTTGATCTCATCTAACATGTTAAAGGTCCAGGTCTTTTCTCTGGATACCTTCCTATAGATAGGAGGTAACCATGGTCCAGGAATAACTGCAGAACAAGTCCAATATAGGATCATTCACTGGGCTCCAGAACATTCTGTCTTGATTCCTGATTCTAATACAGCATCCTCACTGTGTTATATTCTTATTGTTCAATCTAGTAAAGCTTTTTTTGATAAGGGGTGTGATTTATACATAATATTTGGAGATTATTGCCTACCAGGGACCAGAAATAATTCGATGAAGGGCCAAGTCCTTCACTTGTTTTTTTTTCACATCTGAGAACACTGAGGCATAGTAAGGTTGATAAACTTACCAAAGACCACACTGTTAAAAAGTGAAAGATCTAAGCTCTGAAACGATATGGCTTAAACCTCATGTTTTAACCGTTATATCTCACTGCTTATCTCTTCAAAACTGTGATCAATATGTGATTTCCTTTTATCTCTTCTCCACTCTTTAATCTTGCCTTCAATTTATAGGGCAGTGTCTTGCACTGACCAGAAACTCAAAGATTAAATGTTGAATATCTTTTAAAAAAGCACAAACAAACAACCACTCTCTGTGAACTTAAGCATCTTCCTCTTTGCTCTGAGGGCTTTGAGGAAGGCCCAAGCATTCGCCAGGCAATCACATCTCTGAGACCTCTGCCTCATCTCATCCAGAGCAGTTCTTTTTTCTGTGTTGTATAGTATATCATCTGTTTTACATAAGATGTTGTCTGAGAAAAGGGCTTCTGCTACCAAAACAACTTTAAAATCCTCTGATATAGAAGATTCTTCAAACTACCTAAACTCGTTCCTGTATATATATATAATAGGAACAAGTAAAAGGGTGTGTCCGTATATATATATATATATATATATATATATATATATATGTATGTATACATGTATAATTTCTTTTCCCAAACACTTACCCATCTATAGTACTTAAAAAGTTGAGCTGCTGGGGCTTCCCTGGTGGCGCAGTGGTTGAGAGTCCGCCTGCCGATGCAGGGGACACGGGTTCGTGCCCCGGTCCAGGAAGATCCCACATGCCGCAGAGCGGCTGGACCTGTGAGCCAGGCCGCTGAGCCTGCGTGTCCGGAGCCCGTCCTTCGCAATGGGAGAGGCCACAACAGTGAGAGGCCCGCGTACCGCGAAAAACAAAAAAAAGTTGAGCTGCTAAATCCTTAGGGACAGGCCACTAGTACTATAATGCTGATGGCAGTAGAAAGAGGTGAAAATTGGGTGGTAACAAAGGTGGCAGAGTACATGGCAGAATAGGAGTCTTTCTCTTGCTGCACATCTTCGGAGAAAACATGAGTCATGTGCCTGCACCTCCAAGTGGCATTGCTGGCAAGGATGAAACCTCTGGGACTGGCAGAACAGAGATCAATGGAATTGCTTAGAGGACCCTGCCCAGCCTGGCTTCTGCTAGATTCAGTTTCTCACTTTTTTCTGGCCGCTGTTCACCTGTCACCTCCATAGAGAGCCTACCCCTGACATGCTATCTATCAAAACATCTTCTCCCATTAGTCTTCCAACCCTACTCTGCTGCATTTGTCTTAACTTTTTTATCTCTACCTGAATTATATTATATATTTGCGTTTTTTATTTGTTTATTGTCGGTCTCCGTGCACTAGAATGTAAGCTCTGTGAGGGCAGGCACTTTGTCTCTTATATTCACTTGCTTCCCCAGTGCCATAGACACTCAATTCAACATTTTGTTGATGGATGGATAAATGAATTCCAGATCTTGAACTTGTCTTTGTCAGAGCTAAAACTCTACAACTTTATGCATTTGAAAGGGTTTGGAACATACCCTTGGCCTATGGGGTTTTTTCCTTCTTTGCCAAATTAAACTAAAAATGACTTTTCCTATCACGATTATTAAGTTTACACTGTGCATCTATGTTCACAACTATCGGGGAGATAGAAATCCTTCGTAACTGTGAAGTTAACTTTGACTTACATTGAAAAACCCTGATATTCTCAAACACATTAACATCTCATTTATTTAGCTCCCATAAATTTGCAATGGTATGGGCATTACAAATTGGTCTGAAGTATATTTCCTCCATTATTTGAAGTAAGGTTTTGCTGTGTTGATTGATAGTCTGAACAAGATTGCAGGGAAACTGATTGACTACTTAACAAAATAAATTCTCATACAGGTTTTTTTTAGAGTATTCAGCAATACCAGTATACTCATGTTCCAATGGTTTAAATGGTTCATCTCTACTGAGTAAAGCAGATCCAATAGAACCTTGAATTGGAATGCTAACTTTGGACCTTGTTTGACCCTTAAAACAATACAACTTTGCAGAGACTGGGACATGAAATTTCTGTATTCTATTTTTGGCAACAAAATTTAAGAAGGAATTAACAAAAGAGATGCATTCAAAGATGGTCCCCTTGATGGCTGAGACACAGATTGCACCTCTAAATTCCTCAATTTCCTTGACTTGCTCATCTAGAACTTACGACATGATTGTCAGGCAAACTCATCTAGTTCCTAAGTCAGTCCTGACTAGGGCCAGAGGCATATTAGCAATCTTTGCTCCTGTCTGTAAAAAAAATAATTTAAATAATAATATTGACCATTTTCTGAATATTTACTACATGCCACACTGAACTATGAACTAAAATAGTATTTCCATTAACCTTCTTGATAAAGCCCATGAGTTAGGCATTATCTCATTTTACAAATGGGGAAACTGAGGTTCAAAGAGGTTTATTAATTTATGCCATGAAGTCCCAGAGCTGGTAAACAGCAAAGCCAGGATTTAGAAGCAAATGCTTTTAACCCCCACGTCACTCTTCTTATCCAGCGCATCAAAGGTAGGTGGCCTTTGGTTCCATAAACTCAGCCTCAGTGTGCTGAATAAATCCTGTGTGCCCTGGTATCTTCCATGTTTTTTCCCTCCAACACTCTTGTGGCTATCCCAGTCCATAGGCCTGCAGCTTTGCCTTGGTTTCTCTGCCTAGACCTGTAGTTATTTCCAGTAACAGCCTACTGGCTAGGCCCAATATGTAACTCAGATTTGGCATGTTTCCCTTTCCTAAGGCAACTTCCAGGGACATACTCCACCCCACTGATGAAAACCCTTTGATTCTCATGCCAGTCAGAATGACATCTGAGCTTGCTCAGTCCTTAAAAATGCCCATTAGAGCCTTCTCCAGGCTCTGTAGACAACTTAATTTTCCCTCATCCCATCCTAAAGACCATGCCTGCCATCTTTTTTGTTAAGGTTCCATCATGTCTTGAGGTCTAATCCACTTCCCATAGTTTAGCCCAAAGACTCCTTTGGCAGAGGCTTTCTGCCCACATCATTATTTTCATTTCTTTCTTCTAGTGTAATGATTGAACTTGCTCAGTAGCAATTGTTTATCCAAGAACTTAGCAAAACAGCTATTGCTGATTGCAGTGCACCTGGAGATACAGCCTGGTCAGATGGTGCATTCTTATTCCAGGTGGATAAACTAATAGGGACAGTTGGCTACCTGAAAGAATTGAAAATCTTCTAAGCTGACATTCTAGGTAAATTAACTTCCTCCCTTATCTCCATCTTTCTGGCCAATCCACTTGCTTCTCCCAGGTAAATTTACTCAATATTCTTTTCATGTCATCATCTTAATCCTGCCATGAAGACTTCATCAAGCCCTTGGCCCAGAACAATTCAGTTCATCCATTTATTATGTGACCATCTTCTAAATGTATGATTATCCATAAAACTCCATCTGACAAATTGGAAGGGAGGTTGCAATTATCTCCCAACTCTACCTTTTTTCTAAGCAAGCAACTATTCTTTCTCCTCCTGTCTTTCTACGTTACAAACACATTATCAGTTAACAGCAACTATCAAGATTTCTCTAATGCATTGGTTATGTCTCCAGTTGCAAAATAATACAAAATTAAACTGATAAACTGTATTTTAATAAAATACAACGAGTAGAATTAATTTGATTCATAAGGAGTTTTAGATTTCTATAATTAGGGCCTATGGGGACCTTAAGAGTCAGGCAGTTGGTAATAAACATTACGCTGGGCAACCAAGGTACTGGACTGGGTGTCAAGAGGACTGAATTTCAGTTCTATCTCTTCCACTAGTCCTCTGTTATATTGGACAATTCTTTCCATATTTTTGGATTCTCTGAAAATACAAAAACTTGGACTACATGATGTCCTAGGTTCTGAAACATCCCATGATTATAGCATATTACAAACCTGTTTAATGTTTTATTAAGGAACAGATGTTAACTTAAGATTTTTAAAAATTTCATTGTAATCTACCAGATAATTAATTTCTACACCATTCAAAATTTCAAAAAAATTTCTTTAAACTAGACAATTGAGGCTTCTTGTACTCTATTTCCCCTTTATTATCCCTAAGTCTATAATAAAATTTCATTTGAGTGTTCTAGTCTTGCATCATCTGGGATAAGAGATATGAAGAGAGAGGTCCAGTGTCCCTGCTTGGATAGGAGTGTGAAGGGGGTGTGGGTCAGGATGGAGATGTCAGGGACAATCAGTGACTGATCCCAAAGGAAAAGATGAATCTCTGGGACAGACTTGGGTTGATTCACCAGCCACCCATCACCACTGAAAGATTCTTCCTTTGGTTGCAACCTAGAAAGCTATGGGTTTAATATTTACAAAGAAAAGAAGGTTTTCATTTATGTATTTAACTTTCATTCATTTTAATAGAGTAATTACTACATGCCAGGCAAGGAACCGGAGACACAGAGAGAGGAGAGCAGAGGAGTCCGCTGTGTAGAGACAATCATTAGCCCAATAATAAAATTACACGATGTGGTAAGTGCTATCATGGCTCTGGTGTAACAGGTTCCCCCTGCCCACACTGTTTGCTCCCCTGTGATGCTCTTTACTCTACTACATGGTAGCAAGTGAGTGTGTGTGTGTGTGTGCATGTGAAGATCTATGCATGAGAACAAGGTCCCAGTCCTTTATCTTAGCTAACATCTTTGCCTAGATACAAAAGGATTTCCAGAGCCCAGGATTTGATATCTCACAAATGGAAAGGGATGCATTTCTCATTCTATGAATGAGGAAGACTGTAGATTCTCTGCTTTCAGATTACTCTCTATATCAACAAGATCTGATTACATCACAAATCACCTATAAGCAAGCACTCTTTACCTAAGTAAATGTTATTTTCTTCTAAGATAACTTACATCTCTTATGAGTTATGAGGCTAATGCGTTTGTCCTATTAACATAACTTTTGACCTTGCTTCTTACAAAATAATAATCCTGGAAGGATACTGTTAAGAAATATCTGACCTCCTCCTAAACTTACTTATATTATAAAACCCACTATATTTGCTTGGAAAATCTGTGTCCAGACCAGATGGACCTGACCTAAAATACTCTTTTTGATCTTATTATCTCTCCCAAGATAGAAGATTAAAATTGTATATGTGGAAGAGCTCCGTTCACCCAATTCATCCAACTAAATTATGAAGGAAGATAAACTGGAGAATCTGACTTTGTCTAGGGATTTTGTTATGGGAGTTGCTAATAAGCAATGGCAGCAAAAATCTAAAGACCATCTCACCGAGAGAGGGTCTAGAGACCCCACCAGGAAACACCCAAACCTCATGATTCAAGCCAATGTCAACCATTTGTAGATTTGATCCTGTTGGTTCAGTTAGTTATTCATGAGAATGTGTACAGCATTATCTACCATGCATGCAAGATGATGGTAAAAACAGAAGTGTTCTGATGTTGTTTACAATCTAGCTGACTCTTTTATCTATCACAAACATATAAACAGTCCATGTTTATTAGCTGTGATATCCAAAAGATGTATTTTTCTTCTTATAGCACATTGCTTCTGCACTAACAATGTAAGAGATCTGTGTTATTCAGTGTTGGCTGAACATTTCCCAGCACTCTTGACTATTGAGAAGAACACAGAGAAACATGATTCTCTACAAAGTTACTGACTCTCCCTTGTGTGGGATAGGAGGGTCCAACAGGTGCTCTGGGAACCCATTAAAATAAAAGCACATTTGTGAAAAGTGAAGTCAAAGGAATAAACTAAATTTCTTAGCATATGACCCAGTCTGGAATTTGTGGTTCTATTACTCTCATGGTATGGTTTCACTAACTGGAGTGTTCATAGAAATGGTATCAGAGGAAGATCTGTGCACATCTCAGCACAGATGCTGGCAAAAGTCCCACCAAATAGAACTCGGCTCTATAACTGATTGAACCAAAGTAACCCAGGGCTGAGAAGCTTGCGATTTCCTGAAAAGTCTTTAATATTGGGACTTTGAGATCCAATTCAGCTGCATTTCACTGCATGTTAATAGTGTTCTAATTGGATGAATCTTAAATGTTGTTGGCTTAGTTTTTGAGAGTTTCTTGAGTGCTCTTAAGCCTTGTAGAATGGTGCTCAGAAAAATATGTCTTTAGTGTGCTGGAATCTTGATGAAAAAGCTAACAAACTTAGACTGCATTCATTGAAATTTAATATGAAGTTGAGAACAGACTACAAATGGAGTGTTGTGTCCTGTTCTGGGTGCTGGACTTCAACAGTGACACTGACAGTTATAAAATGTAAGGTACAAGAAGTGCCACTCAGGAAGGAGCCTAGGAAGAAAGTTTTACAAATAATAGTTGAGATCATACTGGATGTTTTCCCTGAAGATATGAAGACTTGGGGTTGGTGAAGATGGCAGGAGCTTGGGAAAAATCGAGTTACAAAGAATTGGCTTGTTTAGGTTTACTCCAAAAGGATGCATAAAGACACATGCAAGTTTCTGGTAGACAAATTTCGGGGTATAAAATTAGGGAAAACACCCCAGAGGTATTCAAATATAGAAACAACTGTCTCTTAAAACAGAATCCACCCCAGTCTGTGATATTCCAGGTGAAGCTGGGACTCCACTTTCTGTAATCTGTGATTGGAGGACATAAATCTGATTTAGGTAGAAAAGGTTAAGGTCTTGGAGTTGGACACACCTGAGTGTGTATATCACATCCATAACTTCTTGGCTATAAATATAAGTAAGGAATTTACTTTATCTGAACCTGAGTTCTGTCATTTTAAAAATAGAGGCAACACTTTCCTCCACATGTTTGTTTTGTAATGAATGAATAAGACATTGTATGTCAATGATCTATTAAAATGCTTAAAACATAGAAAGCACCCCTGAATAACTTGTAGTTTTAAGAATAACTTCCAGTTTTAAGAATCCTAAATTCTGAGAATGGTGCAGGAAGTATATAATATTTTTTGCTAGGTAAATTTTTCTGTGCTTTTCTATCTTTTCTTGTACATATTATGGTCCTGCCTAAACATGTCACTTATTGACTGGGAGTACCTTACATTCAAATCTGTGATCAGAGGTTCTGAAATCAATATAAGGTTACTCAGGAGGTGTTTGGTATGTTTAGTATTTCCATTATGGAATCATGAGTGAGCACAAGTTAAGATTGTCTGTTTGACTTTGCCTTCAGTATTGGGGGAAAAAAATCCCATGATACTTTACTGACTCTTGGGATTTCAGGATTTGTGTTTTGGATTTCCTATAAAGTAGCTCTATTGGAGAAGTCATTTCAACTCTGATGACCTCATATTCCTTATCATGGAAAAAAAGAATGTTGATTAGATAATCTTTAAAACCTTCCCATCTATAAAAATAACAGGATTTTACTATATGGTCAACTCTGTCAATATTTTTCTAGAAAGATTTGCACCTTGGAAAATGCAATTTGAATTCCAAAAAAATTTTATGATGGCAGAGATGTAGGAAGAAAAAGTGGAAAATTGTTCACTGGAAACTAATAAAGAGAAAAGTAAATTGTACTAATTCAAGGTTAGAAAAATACCAAATTTGGATTACATAAGAGACTTCAAATATACATGAGTCAGGAAGTAAATAAAGAATAATGAAAAGAGATGCACAGGATGTCCTGGAAGACCCAAGTCATGTATGAGTTGGTCAAGAAAACCTTCAAGATCCCTTCTTGATAGAGGAGGAAGGGTTTGTCAGATGGACCAAGAGAGAAGACATTTGAGGCTCATATCCAAGTGTGTGAGAAAGGACATGCTGTATTTCAGGAGTAGCAAGTGGGACCAGTATGCCAAGAATTCCAGGTGTATATAAAAAGGCAGCAAAATGTGAAGTGGGAGAAGGAATGGGGTCAGAACTTGAAAATGAGTGTTTATTATTCTCTTCTCAAAAAAAATTCAGGCGGGTGTAGTTATGCAGGAGACTTGATAAGTACTGCACAAAAAGAACTAACCAACTGACTTCTTTCTTTCCTACCTGCCTTCCAAAAGCATTGACCATGCCCCTGTAATAGGGAGGGCAGACCTTGCGTGAGATACACGAGGTATTCAAATCCTCATTCGAGGCTGCAGGGCATCCTTTGTCTGCACAACTTCATGGTTTGGGAAGCTCAGTCTATGTCCAACTTACTCATACCCCCAACCCCCTTAAAATGTGCTCCATCCTGCTTGGGCTATCTGATTCAGCAGGCAGCCCAGGCTAATATCATTCTTGGTGCCGTCCTCAGGAATCTCAGGTAAACTCAGGACATACTGCTTCACTATGCTCCTTTTTCAGCTCTGCTGTTTTCTAGTTCTCTCTTCCCCTGTTCAGAGTGATAAAGGGCCAGATTAATAAGCCACTAGTCAAGCACGTTTCTGACTAGGGAATAAATTCAGGTCTCCTTTTGCAGGCACCCCAAATCTGTATGAGCTATTCTCCCAGAGCCTCTAAGGAGGAAGTGAAGCCACCAGCCACCCCTCCTTCACAGGTGATAGTGAGGAAGGAAACAGCCCCTCTTTGTGAACTCTGCTCTTTCTAAAGGGTTCACTACCTTTTACCTTCCTGGTTCTTCTTATAACATCTAGAGTTTGGGCAGTTTTGGTGCCTCCCACAAAGCCCTTCGGGCAAACTTCTGTAGACTCTTTGTTCTTAAAATGTGACATAATTTGCAGAGTCTTTTGCCCTAAACTTTGGGCCTTAATTGCCCACCTGACTTCTTATACTGTTTTGGAAACTTTGTGGTGCCTATAACTGTGCTTTGCCTTTTAGACATGGAAGTTTAGGAAATCAGGACAATTTAGAGGATTACTATCCAATCCCTTAATTGTTCAGTGGAAGAGCTGAGGTCCAAAGACATGAAGGGGTCTGTCTAAGATTACATATTTATTATTGGATACTGGAACCATATCAGTTAGGTTGCTCTTGGTTGTAAGAAACTATAACTCTAAACTGGTTTAAACAATAACAGAATGCATGGTATCATGTAACACGAAGTCCAGAGGTGGGACAGTCTACAAGGCACAATCAAGAGCTCTGACTGTATCACTTTGCTTTTTGCTCTGCCCTTCTGCCAGGTGTCAGCTTTGGGTCAGGCTCTCATCCCTCATGCTCTCAACATGCCTGCTCACTGTAATTGTAGCAAAAATTATTCCTTGTTCTTATCTAACCAGTGAAAGAGATTCTTCCCTCCAAACATACAATGGAAGTCCTTCTTTGTAAGCTGATTGAGCCAAATTGGACATGTGCTCAATCCTGCACCAATACAGCCCCTGGGGGATGCCTGTGCACTGATTAACTTAAACCTGGGTCCCTGAATAAATCACTAACTAGGGGATGGTATTACTCTAATTGGCTTAGTTGTTAGGATCCATTTTTTGGAGTGCAGATAAGTTCAGCTATTCCTGAGATACATATGACTGACAAGGAGTGGTGAAGGATAGTTATCTAAACAAAATTATGAAGGAGGAAATGGATACTGTATAAACAACAAACAGTATCAACTATAGGAACCCAGAGACCCCATATATTCCAGTCCTATGTTGATTGGTTTACAAGAAGGAAGAAAGATGAAGGACTCTGGAGCTTGTACTTGAAAGAGTACCACATTCAGAACAGACAGTGTGGGATCATTCTTATGAGTAATGACGCTGAGACAGTCCAAACAGAAAATAGCTAACTAAAGAGCAACCATTTTATTCTGCTGCCAAGACAATGCCATCTTCTATGACATCACAGGTAGATACAGCAACACGTTTTATCTTCTGAAGTTGCCAAGGCAACATAGTCTGACCGTGACAGTAGAATAAGGTGGGCAGCGTAGAAACTGACTTTCTTTTTTTCAATATATTTTTTTCACTGTGAAAAGCAATTTAGACTAAAACAAAACTTATGTTGGAGAATATTTTAGATACCCAGAGATAGGTTAGCCAGAGAAAAGGTAATTAACTTTTTAATTCTTTTTTTTTTTTTTTTTTTGCGGTACACGGGCCTCTCACTGTTGTGGCCTCTCCCGTTGCAGAGCACAGGCTCCGGACATGCAGGCCCAGCAGCCATGGCTCACGGGCCCAGCCGCCCTGTGGCATGTGAGATCCTCCCGGACCGGGGAACGAACCCATGTCCCCTGCATTGGCAGGCAGACTCTCAACCACTGTGCCACCAGGGAAGCCCTAATTCAATATTTTTTAGACATTCTTCAGTGGGTTAAAATGATCAATAAATTATTATGGGTCGGAGCCTTCTATGGTGGGTCTCAGCTGCTTTATTGTACTTCTTTGTCTAATTCTTTTTGACTTTTTGAATTTCTTATCAATATGACACAGGTCTGTGCAGATCTGGCTGTTTTTTTCTCTTGAATTTTTTTTCTCTATCAACTTTTGCCCAGCTCTGTTGAAGCCAACTGATGAGACTCATTCAATACTTTTTTGTACTTATACTCCATAGTGCCTATGATAGAACTAGACAAATAGAATGTATTTAATCAGACTTGTTGGTGAATTGCTTTCCTTGTGTTTTCTTATTTTATTTTATATTCCACCACCAATTTTCTAAATTTATTTTTCTTACTTGCTTCTTTTTAGTAGAGATTTGTCCAAAACTAATAATGGATTGAAAATGCAGTTTACAAAACAGCATGAATCTCAGTAAAGAAGCATAACTTACAATATCTGTTTACCAGCCTAAGATGTAATTTGGTATACCTCTTTCATCTTTTCAGTTAGTAACTGAAACTTTCATAACCCTAATAAGCAACAGAAAGCCCAGCATCTCCTTCCTCAGGCTTCAGCACTAACTGTGTAAGAAACATGGGGCTTTGTCATTCATTAAATTATTCATAGAAAAAAATAATTATGGCGTGACCATTATGTGCTAGGCACTGCTGCAGATGCTGGAGATACAACAGTGGAAGAGTTCTGCTCTCAGATACTTTTAGATAGAGAGAACTAGGAAATCTATGTGCTCTAGCACTGATGCTTTGATCATTTCTACATAGTTCACTGTTGAACACTCATTCTATACCATTAGGTTAAAAACTGTCCACAATTAGGTATTACCTTTCCATGTCCAGATCCTTAACCACTGTTGCATTAGCACCTCACCATGAGGTCCAGAGTTATTTTACCTTTGTTTGAATTCATAGCCATTTCCTCCAAAGCTTATAATTGAACCAGGAAAAATAAATCTTGCAGACGTTGTATTTGTGTGAAATAATTTCCAGGTAACTTAATTTTTTTAAAGTAACTTTCACCATGGCTTAAACTTTTTATAGTGATCATGCATCAAATTTGTAAACAAATAAACAAATAAACAAAAGAACAACTGAAAAATAATACATCTGGAGGCTTCTAGTCTATCTAGGATATAGAAAGCTGAAGAGAATGTTGCTTCTAACAACAGAAGATTCCAGAAAATCCAACAGAATTCTAAGTTTTCTTAGGAAAGCCTGGACAGGGGAGAAACCACTGCTATGAGAAAAGCAAAAAATCCTGCCCAGACCCTTCTCCCCTAAGGAACAAATACTTAGGTTGTTAGTGGAAGGGCAGCAAATACTTTTGTCCCCAGAGTACAGGTGAAGACTCATTTCGGCTGAGGGAAGGGAAAAAGAAAACTTCCTCTATGACTAGGGAATGGGCAGGGAACTGGACCTGGCTCAGACAATTTGAGGTCTCCTATTCTGGGGGAAGGGCAAGACCACCAAGTTTAAACTCTGAGACCCTTGGATATAGAGCCTGCCTAAGAATGAGGCAGAAGCAGGGCAACAGAGAATACCTCCCACATCCCACTACTACTGTGCTAGCAACCACCAGGTATCAAGTAATAGTAGTCTACTGCTGAGTGAAAGGCAAGAGTATAGGAGAGACAACTTCTCTGATATGCAGGTGCACAGGGAAGGTGTAAAGCTGAGAGTAGAGCAGGAACATTGACAAAACCATCTGGCAAACCAGCCTCCACCTTAAGTACAATGTAATCCTAGGGGAATGAAACTGGTGAGACACTAAAGCAACAACAAAGTTGAAACCAGCTGAATTTCTGATCACGTTGACTCAAACCCCAACAGAAGACGTTATTCCTATTTGCAAGCATAAATAATATTGATATTTATTACACTCTCTACTGTTCTAGGTACTATATCCAGCATGCAATAAAAAGATTAAAATAACCACTGTCAACAGTGTCAACCACTGTCAAGATAAAAATAACCACTGTCAAAACAATCAACAGGATCATACCCAGTGATTACCCAAGTATTGGGACTATCAGCCAGGAATTTAAATCAACAATGATTAATATATTAAATACTTTAGAAGAAAAGATGCACAATGTGCATGAACATATGGGGACTATCAACCCAGAGAACTGAATACTGAAATAGTATGCCAAACAGAAATGCTTGAAATAAAGGATACACGTAGCAGAGATAAAGAACAATCTAATGGATACATCAGGGGAATCAGTACAGCTGAGGAAAGAATCAATAAACTGAAGAAATTACCCAAACTAAAACACAAAGTAAAAAATGAAAACAGAACAGAGAATTCAGAAACTATGGAATAAGATCAATCATCTCATATATGTATAATTGGAACTTCAGAAGGAGAAGAGAGGATGACACGGAAAAAGGTATTTGAAGAGATGACATCCAATAATTTTCCCAAATAATGAAATATATCAAATCACAAATCCAAGAATCTCAGAAAACGCTAAGTACAAAAATACCAAACACATGCATAGCTTCCCCCCACCAAGAGACATTATATTCAAACTACTGGAAATGAAAGTTTAAGAGTAAATTGTAAAGGTATTCAGGGAAAATAAGACATATATAGGGAAACCAACCAACCAACCAAATTACAGCAGACTCCTCATCAAAAACTATGCAAGCTGGGAACCATAGAGTGGTATTATCGGAGTGCTAAAACAAAATCTGTAAACCTATAATCCTATACGCAGTGAAAAGACATTTAGAAACTGAAGGAGAAATAAAGACTTTTTCAGAAAAATAAAAGCCAAGAAAATTCTTCTTAGAAGAACTGCACTGCAAGAAATGTTTAAAACAGCTCTTCAAGCAAAGGAATGTGCTACCAGAGAGAAAAGTTGATGTACACAAAGAATGAAGATCTCTGGGAATGGTGAAAATAAATGTAAATATTTTCTTTTTAATCACTCTAAAAGATAATTGACTATCTAAAGTAAAATTAATAATGATGTATTATGGCACATGTAAAAGTAAAGTGTATGACAGTGACAGAACCAAGTATAAGTGGGAGGACTAGGGAGCATGTACTATGAGCTTATTACATAACACTTGAAGTAGTGTAATACTAGTTTAGGAAAACCATGCTTCATTTATGGTGAACATTGTGAACCTTAGAACAACCACTTAAAATAAAATGTTTTTAAATGGTAAGTTTTAATAAAAATAATATATTAATTGTTACATCAAACATAAATTGTTTAAACAACAACTAAAAGAAATTATCAGATTGGATAAACAAGCAACTCAACTATATGCTCTCTATAAGAAACTCATTTTAAATACGGGTTAAAAGTAAAAGACTGGAAAAAAGATTTGCCATAAAAACACTGATCGAAAGAAAACTAAAAAGGGTAAATATCAGACCAAGTAGACTTTAGAACAAGAAATATTACCAGGAAAAATGAAGGACATTGCATAATGCTAAAGGGGTCAATTTATTAGGAAGACGTAACGATCCTAAATGTGTATGAACTTAACAATGGGGCTTCAAATTATCTGAAGCAAAAACTAGTAGAATAAAGAAAAAATTGACAAATCCACATTATAGGTGGAAACTTCAATCCTTCTCTCTCAGTAACTGATAAACAAATGGATTTTTAATATCAGTAAGTATAGAGTATAGAGAAGATATGAACAACACTATCAAAAAACCTGATCTAATTAACATTGGCAGAATACTCCTTCCAACAACAGCAGAGTACACACTATTTTCAAGTGCAGGTAGAAGTACACAATAGACTATTTTTCTGCAAAATGTTTCCATAAAAAAAACTTCAATGAATTTAAAAGAATTGAAATTGTATAAAACATGTTATCATATAGAAATAGGACTGATCGTCAACAGAAAAATACCTAGAAGACCCTGAAAAACTTAGAAATGAAACAACACAGTTCTAAGTATCCCATGGTTCAAAGAGCAAAACACGATGGAAATCAGAAAATATTTTTAAATGAATGAAAATTAAAACACAATATACTAAAATTTGTGTAATATAGACAAAGCAGTATTTGAAAGGAAATTGTTACCATAAGATGTTTATATTAGACAAGAAGAAAGGTGTCTAATCAATAAGATAAGCTTCCACTTTAAGAAAATGGAAGAATATTTTAAATCCAAAACAAACAAAAGAATGAAATACTAAAGATCCCTACAAAAATCAATAAAATATAAAGCAAAATAATGAGAGAAATCAAAGCTGGTTCTTTGAAATCAGTAAAAATCAATTAATCTCTAGCCAGTCTGATCAGAAAGGGGAAAGTCACAAATGAGAATAGTGACACCTCTACATATTGTACAGATATTAAAAGATTCTAAGGGAATATATGAGCAACTTTATGCCAATAAAGTAGTTGCCATGGGCTGAGTGTTTTCGGGAAATGTTTGGCTGGGTGTTTTAAGGGACCGAGTGACTACAAAGTAAGGAATAAAGAAATTTTTGTGGATGATGAAACTGTTCTATATTTTGATTGTGGTGGTTGCACGACTATATGTGTTTGTTAAAATTCACAGGACTGTGCATTATAAAAAAATTCTATTTAATGTAAATTCATTAGTTTCTTTAGATTAAGGATCTCAATTGTCATTGTTTCTCAATCATCCTTGACATATGTAATAGCTACCCTTAACTTCTGGGCTTTTTTAACCTCTTGTTTTTAATTTATGTAGATTAAAAAGCTTAGATATCAAAAATTTTAGTTATTAAAAATTCTTTTCATGAAGATTGGAGGAGATTATACAGACAGGATAACTACATACAATGCATGATTGGATCTTGAACTGAATCCTAGAACAGAGAAGGACATTATTTGGAAAACTGGTGAAGACTACAAGATAGAAAAATAGAGTCTGAAATATGATTTTTAATTTAAATATATTGCTTAAACTAATAATGTATGTAATTTAAATGAGAACAAGATTTAAAATTAAAGAAGAAAAAATACACCACGTCTTTGTGCTGGTGCAACTGAAGGAAGTCCCAGCATCACCCACCACTGGCCACCTCCCGAGTTGACTTGTGTACTGAAGCAAAGGACATAAGACAGGAAAGACGTGCTGCTCCTGAATGTTTGTGGCTGCCCCGGTCTCTCTTGACTCTCCATTCTGGGATATGTGATATTACTATTTAACAAGAAGGAAAGCTTAGAACTAGTCCAGGCAAAGATAGAAGGTGAGAAATCTAAGCCTCATCTCACACTTGTCACAGACTTCTTAATGAAGCTTTGTGTGCGCCAATGGCAAAGAATCTGAAATCAAGAAATCCATAACTTATAACATTGCACATTTACATTTTGCATATGACAACTCTTTATTGTAGAATGAAACATTTTCTTGTTGACATAGCCATCCATCACTTCCTGGGCAGGTCTAGAGTTGCTCATGAATTTCAAGGATCAACTCCCACACTTCTTTTGCAGCCCTCATGTGTTCACCACACAATCTGGCATTTACCTCGTCCTTCACATACAGCATTTGAGCCATTTCTTTTTAGAGATTATCCCATAAAACTTTCTCAAATCTATTTATCTGCATGTCCTTGGTGCCCCTCAGTCTTCTGCCAGAATTTCTATATAATTGGAAGGAGTTCAGACTTTTTTTTTTTTTTAAGGGAAACAAGCTTCCCTGAGTATTTCCTCAGTATGTTAATGCATCCATGGCAGAAAGAACTGGCTGTTGTCCCCCATCCCCCAACGAACACAATAAAAATGAGTGCATCACCGAATTAAAATAATTTAATCTTGAATCTCTTTGGAAGCAAACATCCAAAAGGGAGCTAATGTTATTCTTTTATGATAAAACTTTTGTCTAGATTCCTCTAAGAAAATGACTGCAAGATCAGGGAAACTTCTTGATAGTTGAAGAAATTTTCCTTTACATTATAGGTTTAGATTACACTGCTCCCCAGCCACCATTCCTCCAAAGTAATGACTTTTCTAAGGATATATGCATATAACAGGTAAGAATTTTCAAGCCATATGCTTAGATATGTATAGGAATAAATTTTTTTTCCCTGAGAACTAAACCTAGTTTCTTCCTTAAGCCCTTGCTCCATCAGTAATGGGACACATGTGGCCAATTCAGAGTAAATTTTGACATCTTAGGCTTTTTTAGATGATTTAAGGAAAGTATTGTCCCTGCACACTTTTTCCTCAATCGTTTTTCCTCTGATACGGTACCTAGGTTTCTGGCGGTCCTCAGAGCCTCCTGACAATGACATGATGGAGGAATTGTCCTAGCTCCCGGGTACCCCCAGCTCCTCCATCTTTCAGTGTCACATCCACATCCTCTTGGCTACACCAGAAATATTTTGCTGCTCTCACTGAGCGAAGGAGCTCAGAGTCCACCTCTGGCCCATTGGCCTGGGATCCTCACACTGCATCTCCACTCTACTCCCATAACCATGATGATGCGGAAAACTCCCCAGCTGCTCCCTCCTCCCAGTACAGGTGGGAAGCTGAGCATAGGCCTTCACTAGTCTAACACCCTCACATTTCTCTGAGTGCATTATCATCCCTTACATCCACCACTTTGACATTGAAGGAAGGACAGGGATCAGTGCCACTTTTCAAAGCCCCTCACCAGGTTCTCTTCTGAATTTCTTAGAACTCTCTCTTCTCAACTCGGAGGTATTTTAACATCTCCTCAGTGTTTGTGCTTACTTATATTTTTGTGTGTGTCATGGGGGATGAATGAGACAATGGAGTGGAAAAAAATAACTAGAAAAATGTTCTTAGAAATCTGCAGTGTATTCCAAGACCTCAGCTTTTTTTCTTTTTTATAGATTTTATTTTTTAGAACAGTTTTAGGTTCACAGTAAAATCAAGCAAAAGGTACAGAGACTACCCCTTACAACATGGGTATGCCTTCCCTATTATCAACATACCCCACCAGAGGGTCCATTTATTATAACTGATGAAGCTACATTGTCTGTAAATGTTCAACTAAATTGAACCAAAGTTCATACTTCACATTAGAGTTCACTCTTGGTGTTGTACTTTCTATGGCTTGGGTCAAATGTATAATTACATGTAACTGGGATTATGGTACCATACAGAGTAGTTTCACTGCTCTAAAAGTCCTCTGTGCTTCACTTATTTATCCCTCCCTCCACCTAAGCTCTGGCAGCCACTGATGTTTTCACTGTCTCCAGAGTTTTGCCTCTTTCAGAATGTCATAAAGTTGGAATCATACAGTATATAGCTTTACAGACTGACTTCTTTTACTTAGAAATAGGCACTCTTCTAAAAGATTCCACTAACTTCATTGATGCTAGGATGCATCATTTGTAAGATACATTACTGTTTCATGCGCCACTAGGGGAAAATACACTGCTAATTGAATATGAACAATGCTTTCTTGCATTCTGAATTTTATTTTATACTAATCAAAGATGGCACTTAATGGATTTTTTTAATCAGAGGTCACAATTGTTCACACATTAAACAGGAAAATACAAGTGAAATAAATTATTTAATGTCTTTCTAAAACTCATTTATCTTTGGAGACTGTCTCTTCTTAGTAACTTTTGAGGGTCCCCACTTCAGAATTCCTGTTCCAGGATTTTTTTCCCAGCCCCTGACACCCATTTTCTAGTTTTGACACTGGAGTTTCCGGGACCTTACTAGAAGAGCATTTTGCAACAATCAAGAGACACGTTGCTCCTAAAATCGTCCTGAGATGGCTTGTGGCCTGACACCTGGAGCGATTGCAAGGGTCCTGTCTCCCCACCTCAACAGCAGTCTTAGCCCAGGAGCAGCTGATTACAATTTTATCAAGACCACAGTGTGGACATCAGTGGGTGGAAGCCTCACTCATTGTCCGCACATCCTGATTTTAAGATGTTAAAACATGGAAAAAAAGTGCTCTTAGAATTGATGATATACAGGTAAACCATCTAATCTTCACACCCCTCTGAGGCAACTACAATTATATCTCCATTCTACAGATAAGGAACCTGTCTTCATCTGTTTGAGAGGTTATAACAAATTACCATAGACTGGGTGGCTCATAAACAACAAAAATTTATTTCTCACAGTTCTGGAGGCTGGAAGTCCAAGATCGGGGACCAGTATGCTCAAGTTCTGGTGAGGGCCCTCTTCCAAGTTGGTTAAGAGGTTTTATTGAGTTTTAACCTCCTTCCCCCTTTACCAGTGGGCAGTGGGTGAGGCTGAAAGTTACAAACCTCTACTCACTTTTTCTTTTTGGTGACCAGCCCCATCCAGAGGCTATCTAGGGGCCCCACCCTGTCATTTCATTAGCATAAATTTAGGTGTGCTCAAAAGTGAATGACAAAAAATACTCCTGCCACTCAGGAAATTCCAAGAGCTTCAGGAGCTCTGTGTCAGGAGCCAGGGACAAAGACTAAATGTATTTCTTACTAGGCCGCAAGCCCAAATGTCCATTGATGGATGAATGGATAAGTAAAATGTGGTATACACATACCATGGAATATTATTCAGCCTTACAAAACAATGAAATTCTAATATATGCTACAACATTCATGAACCTTAAAAACTTTAAGTTAAATAAGCACAAAAGAGCAAATGTGACATAATTCCACTTGTAAGAGGTACCCAGAATTTGACTAAATTTACAGAGACAGAAAGTAGAATAGTGGTTATCAGGGGCTGGGAGCAGGGAGGGAAGAATGGAGAACTATTGTTTAATGAGAATAAAGTTTCATTTTGGGTTGATGATGCCAACGAAAAGTTGGCACTTGTCATCTGCCTCTACAAGGATTAAGTCACTAGCTACTGTAGTCGTTGACCTTCAACTCACCCCGAAGTGAGTTCAGGGTGGAGATCAGGAATGAGGCACTCTGTACTCTGGCAGAACAGGCCTTCAGATAGTTAGATATTTGCCAGAGAAGATTTTATGAGCCCAAATTCTTGCATCTTCTCACATCTAGAAAAGCACTGAAATCATTAACAGAGACATCTGCTCCTTGTGACGAGCAGTATAACCTTCTACAAAAAATGTGTGCTTGATTGCATGTATCCCATTTCACCAAAATCACATATATACTGGCTGCACCCACACCTTCAGAGAAGTTCCTCAAAGCTATCTGAGAGGCTATTTCCCAGGCTATAGTCTTCATTTTGCCCCAAATAAAACTTAACTCACAAATTTCTAGAGATAGCTGGTGGTGATGGTGCACAAAAGTGTTAATACACTTAATACCACTCAATTGTATGTACACTTAAAATGGTCAAAATGGTACATTTTTTGTTATGTATATTTTGTCCCAATAAGAAAAAGGAAGAACACACACATACACACACACAAATGCACTGTATGAGGCTTTGTTAAAGAATTGGATGTTAAGATATCAAGCAAAGCACCTCAATCTGTTGACTTTCTAGCCACCCTCCCTTGATAAGAAACTGTAGGGAAGCATTATTTCATGGTGTTTCCAGGGTCCTCTGGGAACTGTATCCATTGAAAACATAAGACCTGGCTTTGAAGCAAGGAATCCAAGAGATTCCAAGAGTCAGGGTAAAGAATTTGTGAGCAAATTCTCCTTCGTGGCTGATCATCTCCTAAATCTAAGGACTGGTTATTCTTTTTTGAGTAGTCCATTGTGTTCAGTTTCCTGAGGAGAACAAGGTGGATGTTCAAATAAGCTTCACCTTTTAGTCGGATGTAACCAGTTTTGCCCAGTCAAGTTATTTATTTAGATGTATGGCACCAACTGGTATGGGCAATTGTGTCCAACCAAAATTCATGGGTTGAATTTCTAACTTCCAGTATTTCAATGTGACTGCATTTGGAGATAGAGTCTTTGAAGAGCTAATTAAGTTAAAATGAACTCATTAGGGTAGGTCCTAATCCAATATGACAGGTATCCTAAGAGGAGATTTAGACACGTACTACACAGGAGGATGACCTTGTAAAGACGTGGAGAAGACAGCCATCTGTAGGCCATCTGAGGCCATGGAGGGAGGTCTTGAAGAAATCAAACCTGCTGACAACTTGTTCTATAACTCTAGCTTTCAGGATGGTGAGAAAATAAATTTCTCTTGTTTAAGCCACTCAACCTGTGGTATTTGTTACAACAACCCTAGAAACAATACACAGTCTTTGAGGGAAGACTCTATTTGCTACAGATTGAAGCAAAAGAACTTCTTGGATAAAAACTGTGGTATTTGACTAAACATTTCTTCCCAAAGGGTAAGCTTGTTCCTACCTATATAACTTGCCTTCCAGATAAAAACACAGGACATGGTACACCTTATTTTTTTTTCTTTTTCTTTTGATACTAGTAAAAGACTGTGAGCTCCTACTTGCAGGGACATACTTCATTTCTTAAGTTGTTCTGTCAGTCTTTATAACAGACATTGCTACTTTTCTAATGCACTGCTAAAGTGCTATAGCTTCCATTACTAAACACCTGTTTGCTCTGTTTAAAATTTTTTATTTTCTTTTATTTGTTATAGATTCAGCTAGAAATGAATTAGCTTGATCTTGGTCATCAATTCAAAAGGGAGCCCTCAGGTGGTTATAATCAAGTGTTATAAAGCAAAACTTATAATGAGATTCAGAGGAACAAATAGAGGTACAACATCTTCATGTCTTTGGCTGGAAAAAAATACTGAATTACTGGGTAAGATTTTTAAAAACATTTTTGTGTAAAGCAATATTCTATGTGTTTTACATGTAATAACTAATGTAATGCTTACAACACCATAGAGACTCTTATTATCCCTATTTAATAGTCACAATGAGCTTATGTTACTTGCCTCTAATCACATAGCTGAGAAATGGGAGCACCAGCTTGTGAGTTCTGGCCTTGTGGCTCCAGGGCCCGCCCTCTCAATGGCTATTCTTCAAGACCCCCTCCCACTTGCACACCAATTTTTACTTGTGAGACTCTGGTTAGTTATGTTAGAATTTGTTTTTCATGATCTGTGTCTCTTGGTCTTTTATTCATATATACCACCTCTTTATCCCTCTAGGCTGCATTATAAGTAATTCCTTCAAATTATATTTTCCAGCTCATTGTCTCTTCAAGTCTGTTTAACTTTCTGTTTCACTCAACCACTGAGATCTGTGTGTGTATTTGAAATCTATGAATCTTATTTAGTTCTAAAACCTGCCTTATCTTTTTTAATATTCTGGGTTTTGTTCCTTATTTTTTATGTTCTCTCTGATTTCTTTGAACCTTTTACACATGGTTATTTCACATTTTCATCATATCATTACAATATCTGCAGTCTTTGGAAGGTCTAAGTCTTTATTGTTTCTGCTGCGTTTCAATTATTCCTTGTATGTTTTGTGGGTTTTTAAAAAAATTGTGGATTATATTTTATTGAATGAAATCTATGAGAATCCCAAGAGCCTATGTTGGGCATGTTGATTGCAAGGATGTGAACATTTTCTTCCAGGTCATCTCATCTTACAGCTCCCTCCTCTGCTCGCTTACTTCTTGCTTACTGTTACTATTACTGTTTATTTAATTCTTAGACCCTCATAAATTTCCCTTCACTCTAATAAGTGCTACAATGCATTAACATTAGTTTACTGTGTTTGTGTAATTCATCATCTAATGATATTTTATCTGGAAGGCCCTTTAAAGTAACTAGTTGACCATATTGCCAGAAATTGAAAACCACATCTTTCTTTCATAAGGTAAAACTTTCTAGGCAGGCTGAGTGTGGGTTGTCTGAAACTCTAAAAAATTTTTGCATGCATTCTCCAGGAATATAACACACCCTCTGGTTATCTACGTGCAATCATTCCAGACTCTTTGATTTTCTAATAAAAGAAATGAAGGTTAGAGGGGTGAAATGACTTGTCCAAGTTATCTCTGCAATTGAAAAACAAATTTAATAAAAGAATTAGAACTGATCACTAGGAACAAAGAAACTTTTCAGGTTTACCCAATGGTCTGTGAATTAGACTCAGAAAAAAATTGAGAGAAAATGGCAAAATAAGAACCCTTCTAGCAGCAGACTGCTTGGCCTGTCTAAGCAATCCAGGATATTCAGCAAAGACACCTTCTCCACCCGTTTGGGGTTCAAACCACAGTTCTTTCCAACTTGAATCTGATCAGCACTCACAAGGTGGGGTGATAAATTGGAAGGAAAGAAAATTTAACAATTGATCAGATAACTTTTTGTGTCCTAGACACATAATAAGTTACTTCATTCTAGGATTCCATGGGAATGACCCAGATCTAGATGCTTTACTCTCCAAGACTCAAGAAAGCATATACATTTGCATTCTTAGATTGATTAACAACAACTGGCTGGTAATATTCCAAGGGAAATTTTGCAAAAGTCTTGCTTGCCCAGAAATGTCCACATCAGGAGCTTGGGGTTTAAAAGGCCTCAATTTTGTGGGCTCTGAGAAGGGCTGAGATCACTTTGGATCACAGATTAAGGAGTGAGGAGGGAAATCTGTCTTAGCGACTTGTCAGAAGCCTGGCTCACCTTTTTGTAGTGAAGACAGCAGATTAGGGATGCCTATAAACTAACATAGATCTTTCTGAAATCAGTGTATAAGTTTTTGTAAATAACACTTGTTATACCCCCAGTGGCTAGAGTAAAGCCACACATATCAAAGGCTTTCAAATAAATACTTGATTGAATTTGTTATGAAGTAAAAATTATTGAACCCTGTTTCAGAGCTTTAGTGACAAAATTGCTTTGTGCCACTGGATGGTGCTGTAAAACCGCTCACAAATACAGATTCTGATGCTTTCTGGACTCCCAAGCATGAGATATTTCTCTGTCTCAGCTTTTCAAATGACCTTAATCTGGATATCATGCACTTTTCTTTCTGAGAAAAGCTGAAAGCATTTCCAATTCATTCTTTATTTAAACGACTTTACTTTTGTAGAGCAGTTTAGGTTGACAGCAAAATTAAGAAGATACAGAGATTTCTTATATATCCCCTACCTGACATGACACATGCATAGACCCTCTGCATTATCAACATCCCCTGCCAGGGTGGTACACTTGTTACAATTGATGAACTTACATTGACCCATCATAATCACCCAAAGTCTTCAGTTTACATTAGGATTCATTCTCAGTGTTGTTCATTCTGTGAGTTTCAAATGTAGAATGACATGTATCCATCCTGATATTATCGTACAGAGTATTTTTCACTATCCTAAAAATCCTCTTGTTCTGCTTTTTTATCCTTCCCTCTGATTCATTCCTGAAGGCAGTGATTGTTCCAGCAACACTTCTGATAAAATTGGATCCACACTGGGAAGATTTCTACAGCTCTGACATTCGGATGATAGACACATCTATGGAGCATTTTGTTGTTTCTGTCAGGGGTGGTAGTTGTAGATTAATTAATAGAAAGAAAGGAAACCAGGAATTCTAGGCTTTGGGTCCCAGACCCAACATCCCCTTATGACTTTCCTCAAGTGAAAATGTTTAACTTGACCAATGATTTTCAAATTGTGCTCTTGCTCCTCAGTGACCTAAGGATTCTTCAGAGATACTTTCAGCTACCAAGGTGTGTGTGTGTGTGTGTGTGTGTGTGTATTTGGAGGATGTGCAGAGGGGGAATGAGAGCAGGACTGTTCCTTCCAACCCTTTCAACCAGAACAGCTCCATGTCAGGAATGCGGATAGGAAACAAAATCTTTTTGTTGTCATTGTTTTTAAGAATGTTACCCTCTTTCAGAAGAAAATTTGAACAAAGTACCAGGCTCAATGATCTCAAAGGCCCTTCCAGTCCTAACAGCTTATGGTTCTAAGTTCTTTCATTTCTTGGTTGAATATTTCACCTTGGTCGACCTGCATGCAGGCTAAGAGGGTGAGAGGCTCTGGATTAGCCTGAAAGCAGCAGGCAGGTCTGTGCTCACCCTCAGTGCCCTTTCCTTGGTGCCGTCTCCTTCCTGTGACCATGAGTGCTGGCTGCCTTGCTCAAACAAGCCACCACTTAGGAGGAGGTCTTTGGAGAAAGATTGGAGAGACACAGAGCACTGTGGTAGTACAATTAGTTGAAAAGATACCCACTTCTTATAGTGGGCTGGGGAAAGTACATAGGCAGAAACTGAAGGCCAAAGCCCTGTAACAGGAAAGCATCAACCCAGGGCCGACTGTGCATAGAGGCAGGAGCCAAGTGTACACAGAGAAGAGGGTCCCAGAGATGGGCAGGTGAGAAGACGATGTCAACAAGTTCAACAAGCATGTTTTGAGTGTCTGCTGTATGCTGCACTCTAAGGATACAGAGAAGAACGTAAGGAGATATCAGGAGATGAGAGACAGACACATAAATGGAGAGCCATCAGGCCATATGTAAGTGCTTTGGGAGTGAATGGAATAGGGTGTCAGGGCAATTGAGAGAGAAGGCACTGAATCTAGTTGGTGGGTTTGGGAGACATCCTGGAGGGGCAGACACCTAAACTGAATCTCTATTGACCCAGAGACTACTGCTGCAATCATACTTAGTGAAAAGGCTTTTATCAGTTTTTTATGAAAGTTGTTTTAAAATTTTTATTGGAGTATAGTTGATTTACAATGTTGTGTTAGTTTCTGTATGAAAGTTTTTAAACTCAGACTTCTGTATATCTTTGATGGTTACTTTCATCCCATATGTAGTATTAATAGCTACTCTTCATTAAGTTCTAAGCATAGTGCTAAGCACCCTACATATAATTCCACATTTAATCCTCACAACAATCTCATGATACAGGCAGGTATTAAGACCCTTATGTTGGAAACTTTTTATGGA
Source organism: Hyperoodon ampullatus (assembly GCF_949752795.1). Taxonomy (NCBI): domain Eukaryota; kingdom Metazoa; phylum Chordata; class Mammalia; order Artiodactyla; family Ziphiidae; genus Hyperoodon; species Hyperoodon ampullatus. The sequence goes on along the minus strand of NC_136915.1, from coordinate 58,153,125 downwards.
AAACATCAAGCCCATACAAAAACCTTTTTTTTAAGTATGATTATTTTTTAATTAATTTTTATTGGAGTATAGTTGCTTTACAATTTTGTGTTAGTTTCTTCCTGTATAGCAAAGTGAATCAGTCATACATATACATATATCCACTATTTTTTTTAGATTTCCTTCCCATTTAGGTCACCACAGAGCACTGAGTAGATTTCCCTGTGCTATACAATAGGTTCTTATTCGTTATCTATTTTATACATAGTAGTGTATATATGTCAATCCCAATCTCACAGTTCATCCCTTCCCCCTTGGTAACCATAAGTTTGTTCTCTACATTTCTGACTCTATTTCTGCTTTGCAAATAAGTTCATCACTACCATTTTTCCAGGTTCCACATATAAGTGATATTATACGATATTTGTTTTTCTCTTTCTGACTTACTTCACTCTGTATGACAATCTCTAGGTTCATCCAGATCTCTGTAAATGGCACTATTTTTTTTCCTTTTTATGGCTGAGTAATATTTCGATGTATATATGTGCCACATCTTCTTTATCCATTCCTCTGCTGATGGACATTTAGGTTGCTTCCATGTCCTGGCTATTGTAAATAGTGCTGCAATGAACATCAGGGTGCATGCACCCTTTCGAATTATGGTTTTCTCCAGATATATGCCTAGGAGTGGGGTTGCTGGGTCATATGGTAGCTCTATTTTCAGTTTTTTAAGGAACCTCCATACTGTATAATTAGTTTCAGTATACTCATCACCCAGTATGAACAGTTATCAACTAGGAGCCGATGGTGTTTCATCTATACCTCACACATTTTCTGATGTCAGGAGTATGTTGAAGCAAATTTCAGACATCATGTCTTTTCTGTACATAGGTCAATGCCTTAATCTAAAAGATAACAAACAAATGTAACCACAAGTCTGATGACAGCTAAGATGGAGTTAAGGGACTGGATTCACACTCCTGCCTGAAATAACCAAATAAAAAGACAAAATACGTGAAATGATTTTTTTTTAATACAGTGGATATCAGACAATGAAGGACAATGATATCCCAGGTATGAGGAACAGATGAGGTATGCCCTCCCCTTGCCCTGCTTATCTCCCTGAGTTCAGGTGTGACAGGGCAGAGGAGCACAGAGGAGCAGGATGGGATCCCTGGGCAGCTTTTTGTAGAAGTGATCATTTGACTGTAAAATTCAAATGGAAATGCAAATGACTCAAAATAGCCCAAGTAACTTTGAAACAGAAGAACAAAGTTGAAGTAGTACTACCTGATTTCAAAACTTATGATAAAGTTACAGTAATGAAAACAGTGCCATAATTGGCATCAAGATAGGCAAATAGATCATTGGATCAGAACAGAGGGTCCAGAAGTAGATCACATGTATATGACAACTGATTTTTTTTTTTTTTTTTGGCGGAATGCGGGCCTCTCACTGCCGTGGCCTCTCCCGTTGCGGAGCACAGGCTCTGGACGCGCAGGCTCAGAGGCCATGGCTCACGGGCCCAGCTGTGGGATCTTCCCGGACCGGGGCACGAACCCATATCCCCTGCATCGGCAGGCGGACTCTCAACCACTGCGCCACCAGGGAGACCCTGACAACTGATTTTTAATGAGGCACAAAGGAAATGAGTGGAGAAAGGATAATCTTCAACAAATAGTACTGGAACAAGTAAATATCCATATGCAAAAAATGAAGTTTGATACATCACGTACAATATACAAAAAATAACTCCAAATGGATCATAGATCTAAATTTAAAACCTAAAGCTACACAACTTCTAAACCTCTAGAACATTGGAGACTTTTGTGACCTTGGGTTAGGCAAAGTCTTCTTAGATATGACATCAAAAGCATAACACGCAAAAATAAAAAATTGGTAATTTGGATTTCATCAAATTTTAAGACATGTGCTCTTTGAAAAATCCTGTTAAGAGAATGGAAAGACAGACTACAGCCTAACAAAAGATGTTTGCAAATCATATGTCTGATAAAGGACTTGATTATATATATAATCAAGTCACTTCACCAAAGAAGATATAGACATAGATATAGACAAAGATATAGACATAGGCGAAGATATAGACATAGAGGTAGATATAGACACAGATATAGACATAGACGTAGATATAGATATAGATGTAGGTATGGAAAATAAGAACTTGAAAAGACGCTCAACATAATTAAGCATTAGGGAGATGTAGATTAAGGCTAAAGTGCAATCCTCTTACAAACCTGTTATAGTGGCTAAAAATAGAAACGATGGACCATGGCAAATGTTGGCGAGGATATAGAGCTTTAACTAGTATGGAACCTGGAGGCAGTTTGCCGAACACATTGCCAGTTGCTTTGCTTTGCCAACGCTGCAAGGGGATATCTAGTTAGGGAACCAAAATGTGAGGTAAATGCAGTAAAATCAGACCTGAGAATATGGCCATTTGCCTTCCAAGTTAGGAACGTTGAACAGTGAGGGACCCTAACAGATTTGGGATTTTTGAGGTTTAGTGGGCACCTAACACAGAGTAGGCTTTAGGGGGTTACTAACTGAACCACACCTGAGGGATCTTCCTGAAAGAAGGTAGGCAGGGAGGTCTCTAAACTGGGATATACATCAGCAGGACACATTTTCTTACCTGGACTGTCAGTCTTCACAGTTCAAATCCCCATCATGAATGGAAGTTTGATATTGCACTCATCTACTAAGAAAGGAAGGGAAATTAAAGGGGGAGAAATATTGGATGCATTGTGGAAAAATTTTGGATGTTGTCCTGCTGGTGAGGATTACCTAGAAGTATTTTCAAACAAGCAAAACAATAAATCAAGTATTTAAAAAATATCATTAAGTTCTTATTTCTGATCAATAACTTAACACTATGAATTAACAAGGCAGTTAGTTAATAATGAGTATTCGACCTCAACAGTTGCATTTTTAGCCAGAGAAGCACACATTCCGGATTCAAATCATGGAACCTAGAATTGCAAAGTTTTTACTTGTTCTGGACACAGCTCTTCGGGCCCTGCTGCCCTTCCCCTTCCTCCTTGGTCAAAACTGTGAGGTTGCCTCGAATAGTCCCTTTAACCATCTGGTGCCTTAATGTTCTCATCTGCAAAATAGAGACAAATATTATTGTTCTCGAAGAGCATAATAGGGGTCTAATATCTATTCCTTAAGTGAATTAATAGATTGGTTTCTTCAACACTTAAGTGCTATCACAGGTCACATCAGTGACCATTATCTTCCAGGAACTCTAAACCCTACAGAGGATATAAACTATTTCCTGACTCCAACTGTAAAAACCAACTTCCTCATTTCAGTAGAAATGACACCATTAGCAGCAAGTCAATACCATAAAACATGCATTTCCTAATATGGATATATTTTTCAAAATTTCTCAGTGCTTTATTTATTTATTTATTTTGCAACAAGTCAATACCATAAAACATGCATTTCCTAATATGGATATATTTTTCAAAATTTCTCAGTGTTTTATTTATTTTAGTTTTTTTAAGTTGGAATGAATTTCAGCAGCCTTCCAGCTGTTACTGCTCTTTCACATAGGAGCAAAGTGAAACCTTGAATGAATGAATGACTTGCTTATATTTACATAGCACAGACCCTGGGACTATTGATCTTTCTTCTATCCAAGAGCAAGTATTAGTAGAATTGCCCATCCTCAATTAAATCCTAGGATAAATATAAGTATCTAATGCTCCATTAAACCTGCTGTTGGTACCACGTGGCAGAGGTGAATCTGTTGTAAAAATTGACTGAAGGGCTGGTAGGAGCCATAGTGATAATGGAGTTTGGCCACCCAGATTGGTTTAATCCCCCATCATTTTGAATTATCCTGAAGTCCTAAAAAGTCAACAGGGAGGATATATCAAAGAGGGAGGATGTGGAAGGTCTGTTTAGCCCTGAAGGTAGGGCATTAATGCCAAAACACAGGATGGCTTCAAATCCAAAGAAATTGTTGGTGGGAGCAGTGGGGCTGGGGAGTTGGGAGTGGAGGAATGAGATGAAAAACTTTCATGGAAGTCTCTCCCTATTGGGAGACACATCCCAGCCAAGCCAATCCTGGTGAGACCTGGACTGAGGAAGGGAGAAGTTGTTGAAAAGTAAGATGGGTCTTAATCCAATGGAACAAAAAAAGCTATTTCCAGAATATGGAAACAAGTAAAAGGAAAGAAGATGCTTACCTGGGGGTTCTAGGTTATATTCATAGAAGTTACACGTCTGCTGCTTTGAAATGTATACTGTCTCAAACAGATACCCATGGCTGGATTTCCAGTGAATAGACAGGAAGCTCTGCCCCATGTTTTATTTGCCTGTTTGGTCTGCAATTATAAATGCAGTTAGGAGATTAAAGCTGGCCATTCCTAGCCACACACATTATTGTTCATCATAATCTCCTCTGAACAACAAGAACAATTATAGGTCAGAATCATAGAACTTTAGAGTTAGAGGGACTCCCTGAACAGGGTTTCTATCCTTGATACTACTGACATTAAAGGTGCAATAATTCTTTTCATGAGAGACTGTTCTGTGCATTGTAGGGTGGTTAGCAGCATCCCTGGCCTCTACACACTAGATACCAGTAAACAGCTCCCCAGTGGTGACAACCAAAAATGTCTCCAGATGTTGTCAAATGTCCCCCGGGGGTGGGGGTGAAATCACCCTCTGTTGAAAACCACTGTCCTAGATCACTGTACCCAACCCCTCTCACACCTTGTACACATAAAAAATGAAAATATTTGTATAGGACAAGGAGTAAACTGGAGGGACTCTGAGAATAGCTATGTAAGCTTCAGTGAAAAAATTCATTACACTTTATACACTTATAGGAAAAATAAAATACAGAATATTAAATACTTAAATTTATACAAAAGTTCTAAATAAAATCATTTCAAAATTTTAAATGAGAAATTTGAACTTACTTCCACTGACATATCTTTTTACCGACAGATATTATGCTTGAAATGATTTTATGAAATGCTGATCAAGATATTTTAATGATGATCGCTTCAAATTCTTAGTGGTCTCTATCAACAAGGAATTTCAGTCATACAAACAGGTGATTAAAAAAATTTAAATCATTCTTTACAGTCAATTGAAGATTTGTAACTTTTGATATTAAAGAATCTAAAAGCTTATCCTTTTCTTATACAGATAAATCAGTGTTTGAATTTCTTATGATAAAGCGAAAGTATTTCAAATTTGAACTTTTATCTATCTTGTGTTTCAAAATAATAATGAAGGTTGAATTTCTACATTGCATGTGTACTGTAAGAGTGGCTGTCCTGCAGCCAGTGTGGAAACCACTAAATAGACTTCTTGTCTATCAGCTGCAGATGGACAAGAGAATCTGATACACGTGAAGACAGAAATCCTGGGCTACCATTTGTCACTGGGCAGACCAGAAAGCCCCACCATATATCTGCACCCATCTATCTCCAACTGGCTGCATCTTGGCCTAAGCTTCAAGCTCTGGGCACCTGGCAACAAACTCCTTTCTGGTCCTTAGACTTTACCCAGGATGGTTATTGGTGTGTTCTGAAGCCAGCTGCTGAGATACCTAGGCTGTAGAGCACCTTCTTGGCCGCACTCAGGTCATCATGGTGAAGCAACACATGGTAAATATGGCACAGTGTGCTAGTTGTCTTCTCTGGGGTTTGTGAGACTGGTGCTTGGACTCCAGCACTGCTAAGACCACTCCCCACAGAGCGGTGATGAGACTCCTATTGGTTAGAGGCACCTGGCTCCAGAGTCTCAGCTACCAAGTCCCATAGGGCACACTGAGTGTTGAGAGACTCAGTAATTCATAGCACACTTGGAATCCATCTGCAGCACACAGTTGTAACATGGCACACAGCTTCGGAAGCTCTGCCTTAGAGAATTCTTCCTGGCTTTAGGTGAGTACCCCACGGCCCAGAGAAGGGTGTGAGTCACCCCAGGTCACATGCTAAGTTAATGACAGAGCTGGGACTGGAACCTAATTCTTCTGGCTTGACATACCACAACCATGTAGATCTTTCTTTTCTTGTCATTTTTTCTTCCCCTCTGCATCTTCCTTCCTCCCACTGATTCATTCACCATAAATTTCTCATGTAACTAGCCTACTAGTCAAAGACATTGGCTTGTACAGCACCTACCACAGGGAGGGCAGTGTTTCTCAAGCTTTGGTGTGCATAAGAAAGGAAGTTTAAAAATGGGTATATTTTACTGCTGTGTCTCTGTGAAGAAACTTGCCGCAGGAAGAGAGAAGAGTGAAGATTTACAGTAGAGAACATGAGGCAATATTTTCATTTTACTCCATCTAATATCTTTGACTGCATCTTACGCTGAACACTACTAGATTTTGGTGACCTGTAAAGAGACATGGTGACCCAAAGGCTACAAATATGCAAGAGGTCAAAATAACAGATCATTTTGTCTGAGAAAAAAATTGGAAATAATTTCGAGTGCTTGGAGAGACATGGCAGTGGTTTCCAAACTCCAGTGTGCATGAGAATGTCATTGGAAGCTTGTTTAACTTATCTCGGCAAATAATTCTAAATCAGTTGGTTTGGACTGAAGCCGACAGATCTGCATTTTAACAAGCACTCTGGGATTATCTGATTGAGAAATGCTGAAACAGGAGTAAGACCTTAGAGCTTGATTGCATTATATAATGGGGACATTGCAAAAGGTGAGAGGAAAATGATTTTTGTAATTAAAAAAATTCTAGTTTCTCTAAGGTAACTCATATTCAGGATATTCATGTTGTAAATTATTTCTTAGAGATAAAAAAAATTCATCTTCTCTCCCTCTCTGCTTTCCTCCTCTACTTTCATCTATTTTAAAGCTGGGAAAAAGGGACTTTGGGTATTTTCCCTTAAACGAATGCAAGCCATTTATATAAAGACCCCATTCCAAGTGGAATAGCCAAGCTGCAAGCTCCCCTGGTCTTCTGAGCCTTTGACCCTTTGCTGTGCACCCCAAGTTCAAATACCTGTTAAGGCTCCCCTTGTTTTAGGCAACCTGATGCAACACACTTGTGTTAGACCCCCCACTCCCTGTCCCTAGAAAAGGTGAGGCAGACAGCAAGAGAATAGGATAGAGGTGGTATGCTAGTGACAGCCTATCAGAATGTAGTATGTGGGAAAGCTCAGAGCACCGCTGGCCAGTTATGGTAGAGGAATTGCCCCAGGAAACCACAAGACAGTCCATAGTGTAGGCCCAGAAATGGGTTGATAAACACATTTTTACCCTGAGTTAATAATTTTCTTCTCAAAGTCCTTCTAAATAAATCTTACGTGTGTACGTATACATCATATTATATTGTTATACATGTATTATGTGTGTATGTGTGTGTGTGTGAGAGAGAGAGAATGATTACTACCATCTTACTCATGTGAAAAGAGAAGATTAAAAGCCCCTGATGTACACATCAAATACCACGATGTATTTTCATATATATTTTCTCATTTGAGCCATACAGAAGCTTTGTGAGGAAGGTAGACTTGATATTATTATTCTCATTTTGAGGAAATGGAGATTTAGAGAGTTAACATGTTGTGTAACTTTGAACAAGTTATTCTTACTCTTCTGTTGTTGTTTTTTAACCTACAAAGTCGGGGGATTCGCATAGCTTAATCCCGTGCTAACAATATATCAAAATTAATTTAGCCCAAATCACACAGCTAGAAAAGAACTTTAACTCATATCTTCTCCTTCCAAATTCAGTATACGTTCTTCTAAACAAATGGCTTATCAATGAGGATGGCACTCAGAGCAGTTAACTGGAGTCCCGCAAATCTTGCTGTACCCAGCGTAATGAAGTCAAGAAAAGTCCCTGCACAGCTGTCTGTCTCAGAGCCAGAATAGTCTGTGTGGACCAACCTCCTCTGTGTGGTCATGTGTTCGGGCTACCCTGAGGAGGTCATCTGGCCCTACTCATGGGTATTCCCATGAATCCACATGCTCAGTGTCCAAGAGTCAGGCTGTGGTGAGAGGACCAGGAGAGCAGCAGCAGCCTCCTATAGGATGGTTCCCTCTGCCAGAGCAAGGAGACAACAGCTTGCTGGAATTTTAAGGCAGGTCACACCTGCATCCATTAGGCCTTAGTTTTTCTGCCTCCCCACTTTGCAAGTGAGGAAATAGTACCTTCCATGCAACACCCAACCATGAGATATCTTGCAGTCTTGCATGGTATGGCAGAACAAGTCGAACCTGTGAGTTAGAACATCTCATCCTAGTTACAGAGAACTGTGTGACCTTGGGAGTGTCACTTAACCTCTTTGAACTCTGATTTCCACATCTTTGAAACAAATTCAGTTGGTCAAATAATCTCTAAGACAGGTGATTCTCAAGCTTTTAACAGACATTAAGAATGACTTGGAAGATTTGGGTATAAAAATGGGTTTAGTATCATACAGGTTCATCATATTAAACACAAATAAGAATGAATACATCTTACATATTATATAATATTTATATTGGACATAATAAATAGAGGAACTGATCAATTTATACATTTAATTTCTTTCTCATTTCCAAACAGACAGTTTTAGCAAAATGCTATTCCTCAGTGTACATGTGTGATTAAACTGTTTGAATTTCATAAAAAAAAATCACTTGGTGTTAAAATGCGTACTTGTGAGGGTCTTGGTCCCTGTGATTCTGATTCAGTAGGTTGAAATAAGGCACAGGAATCTGATTTTTTAACAAGCACCCAAGTAATTCTGCTAGAAGTGGTCTGTAGACAATACCGCAAGGCTGAGGGCCCCTCCAGCTCATGCTGTGTGGATTATTCATCTCTCTCTGTAGTTTACAGTCACCAAGTGCTGGTGATTATTCAGGCAAATTATCTGCCTCATCCACCCCTTCCTTTGAATCCCACAGCAAAGACAATTTTATGTCAGTATGACAGCAGTGACCTTTGATTTGAATTCCTGCATCCATTATTTTGTCCTCACGTCCTCTTATCACAGTCTGCGTATATTCTTAACATCTTCTCATCAAAACCATGCAATGGGTGTTGGTTGTCTGTAGGATGAAATCCAAACTTCTTAATCTAGCAATTGTCTCCAAATCCTTGTCTTCCATGGGTCCTCCATAGGAATGCTCTGCACAAAGAGAATCTGACTGCTTGAAGTCTCCTGAATGAGCCTGTGTGTCCTCGCCATCAAGCCCTTTGCTCATATTTCGTCTTCCTCCTGAAACTTTCCCCTTGACCCCTCTGTACCCACTGTCTAAATTCTATTCATATTTTGAAGAACAGCTTTAAAGTTCACCTCCTTTAGGGTGTATTTTCTGACCACTCCTCTTGACCGTGAGCTCTTTATTCCTTTAACTAGCCCAACCTCACGAAACGATCATTCTAACGTTTCTACCTACATTGTGTATCTCCATCTCCTCACTTACCTAGAGCACAGTGGTGTCTCTAAGTAGTTGTGCATTTCTGAAGCCTCCACAAGGCTGTGCACAGAGCAGGTATTCAACTCAGATGTACTGCACAGTCTTTTCTCACAGAAGGCCTTCACTGTTTCAACAACAAAACTAGTATGAACCTGAGTGAGCTAGATTAACTTCTGACATTTTTCTCTGTTTGAGAAATACAAGAACCAAAACAGGATACTCCTCTTCCCAGGATGTTACAAGAAACCATTTTTTCAAAATGAATAATTGTTGATTAAGAAACAAAATGAACAGGTGTATCTGCCTGCTTGGATTAAGAATGCTTCCTCTAAGTAATAACACAAGCTTCTTCCCCTCTGTGAAGGATTTCCTGGCATCCTCAGCCATACTTGTTGCCGTTAATGATAATAACATTTATTGAACATTACAAAGAATCATATACGTTATTTTATGTAATTTTCACAACCACCCTATGTATGAATCATTATTAACTTTCTTTTATAGGTAAGGAAATTGAGGCTTAAGAGATCAAACAGTTTAACAAAAGTCACCAGCTGATGTCAGAGCCAGAATTTGTGCCCAGGTCAGTCTGATCCCAAAGCTTAGGCATTTGGTCATTGCATTATCTTGTTAAACTAACATCTTGCTGACCTAATATCACAGGGCCTTTCAGTTGTTGCTTGCAGGCTAGTTATCTGGGGAAACTGTAAAATTTTTGGAAGCCAGCTGTGTCTTTAAAGCCTGGCACATAATAAGTGCTCAATGAAACCCAAATAAACGCAGACTGAAAGGGAAGATAAGAATGTGACAGATTATAACATGTTCCAGGCCAGGTGGTTATGACAAGTGCTAATCAGTGGCATCAACAACGTGAGAGGCAGAAGAGGGAGGGAGTCCCTTCAGCTGCCACCAAGAAAGGTTGCGTGGAGGAGGTTGCCTTTGAGATAGCAATGCCCTTCTACCTGAGGGTCCCTTCCTCAATACCCTTGGCCTGTACAAACTCCTGATCAGTAAACATCATGGTATGCACAGCACAGGGTCCTCAACCACTTAATCATTCAGATAATCTGTGTGTCACTTGGGTTCTTAGCTATAACCATAAGAACCCGCCCTAACTAGCTTAAGCAAAAAGGAATTTACTAAGGATCTTAGGGAGCTCACAAAATCTCCAGGAGGACCAGAGAATCAGTGTGAGGAGCTATTCAACCAGAAAGAACACTCAAACCCTCTGTGGATGAGGTGTTTACACCACTCCACGACTGGGGACAAATACCTCAACCTACAGGGGTGATGTTAGATCGAGAATGCCCGAATCTCAGCCAATGCTGTACCCCAAAGCTGGTTATTCCTCAGTGTATTCCTCCAGCCACCCTTTTTATTAAAAGATGGAGTCCATGGGGTGTCTGCATCATCACACTGCTCTCTTCCTAATCAGAGAGCGTGAGGTTGCTGGGGGAGGCCCAGATTTATGTACTGATGTTTGAGCTTCAAGATAGGCTGGAAAAAAGACTCTGGCTTCTTACTTGGCAGAGCAGAATTCAGAATGCAAGCCACTCTCCCAAATATAGGAATGTAGTTCAAAAGACGCTGAGGGGTTCTATGAGGGATACCAGATGTTAATATTGTATAACAACAAGAATAGATGAAACTTCCTGAGCATATACTATGTGCTAACCATTTTACATACATTTCCCTTTCTTCCTTGCAAGACCACACAACTGATAATATTTGTATCCCCATTTCACACAGGTGGATACTAGGACTGGGAGTGGTTAGTTTAAGGCCATACAACTGAGGTGTTAAATTCTATACCAGATTAAATTACAGGTCCTGCTACTTCCCCTATCATAACACTCTTCTTATCTTGTTGTTATTATGTACTTAACAGCTGCCTTTTCGGCTAAGTGCCATGAGCATACAGGAGGCCTGTTTCCTGTTATACCCCAGCACCTGTGATATTTATTCATTAACAGATACTCAACTTCCATTGTGGGTCTGGCACATGCAAATGGTGACTCAACAATGATACACTGAATTCATCTAATGTGCCAGGCACTGTCACTAGGTGCTGAGGGTGCTGTTGGAACAAGATAGGCAAGGTCCCTGCCTGAGGGAGACAGACAATCAACAAATAAACAAGTATATAAAATAACTGGAAGTAATATGTGCTATGAGGGAAACTAAAGCAAAGGAGGGGATAGAAAGTAATGGGGTGGGGTGATGAGGAGGGGCTCTGCTGGGATGGTGTTCAATCACCAGAATGAAGGAGAGAATGACTCCTATGAAAACCTGGGGAACCATGATCTAGGTGGTGGGAATAACAAGTGCAAAGGCCCTGAGGTGAGAATGAACTTGGCCTGTTCTGGGAATAACAAGACCAGTATGGCTAAAGCATAATAAATAAAGGGGAAAGTGGTTGGAGATGAGTTCAGAGAGATAGGCCAGGTTATATACAGCCTTGAAGCCACTCCCTGATATAGAATTTGAGTTTTACTCAATACAAGGGCAGCACTGGAGGGTTTCAAGCAAGGGAGTGCCATGATAGTGCTTTAGTTTTAACTAGATTATGGCAGAGGCTGTGTGGAAATTAGACTGGGAGTGGGACAAGATTTGAAATAGAGGGGTTGAATAAGTATTTTAGCAGTAGAACAGGAGAGAGAGAACTTGGACTGGGGTATTGGGGATGAAAAGAAATGGCTGAATTGGGGGGTCTATTTTGAAGGTGAAGCAGACGGGTTTCCAAGTGTATTTGATTGGGGGTGGAAAGAAAACTGACTTGAGTAACTGGGTAAATGGAATACCATTTCATAAGGTACAGAAGACTTGGACGGGAGAAGCTTTGGAGGAAAAACTCAGACTTCACGGTACTTGGATGTGGACACTTTGAGGGGCTTCCTGGATTTGAGTGGAGATGTTCAGAGGCATTGGATGGATGGATGTAATAGTCGGGATTTGAGGCGAGAGGTCAGGACCAGATGTACAAACATGGGAGATGAGTATACAGCTGAAGTTTCAAGTCTTAACACTAGATGATCACCTTAGCTAGAATTCAACAAACTTGCTCAATATTTAGGGATAGAGATTGTGTTGAAACATAGGTCTGACTCAAAGCCTTAAGGCACATAACTTGCAACATCCTTTCTGCCTGTACTTTTTTTTTTTTTTTTTCTTTCAGTACGCAGGCCTCTCACTGTTGTGGCCTCTCCCATTGCGGAGCACAGGCTCCGGACGCGCAGGCCCAGCGGCCATGGCTTACAGACCCAGCTGCTCCGCGGCATACGGGATCTTCCTGGACCGGGGCACAAACCCGTGTCCCCTGCATTGGCAGGCGGACTCTCAACCACTGCGCCACCAGGGAAGCCCGCAACATCCTTTCTGAACTTCAGGACAGGAAGAGGAAACAATTTTACTGAGGGAGAGAGAGAGTGGTAGAGGGATAGAGACACTGAGGAAAAAAAGGGGTAGAAAGAGCAGTGCCAGATAAAGGGGAAAAACATGAAAGGGAGAGGCCAGCAGGGGATGGGGAAGAAGAGGGCAAGAGCCTACGGTTTCTGGCTGGGACTCCTTTAATCTTTTGTGATTTGTGTACTTACAGTCACCCTCTGCCCATTGAGTGCTTTTCTTGTTTTGTTGACTGCATTTTCTAAAATTATTCATGGAGCTAACTTTATAAGACCTCTTGGGAGCAATTTATTTCTATTTGGTATCAGGAATAGCTGTCTTTTCTTGAGAAATTTAAAGCAAATCCTGAGAAATCTAGGGATCCCATAACTAATCAGATTTTTTTTTTTTTTTGGTCATGCCACGCACCTTGCAGGATCTTTTTTTCCCAACCAGGGGATTGAACAGTACCTCCAGTAGTGGAAGCGTGGAGTCCTAACCACTGGACCACCAGGGAAGTCCCACTAGTCAGGTTTTCTTTTTGTGTATCAAAGCGTCTTGAGTGACATTTTTTCATGAGCCTAATTTCAACTCCGTTTTAGGCCCCAATCATGTTTGTCTTTTTTTATGTATATGTGCTTCTTGTTTAAATTTCTTTGCTCTTTTTAAATATCCCTAAAAGTTACATCAACTGCTCTATGGAGCAAGGCAGGGAATAACAAACACATGTGGCAACTGAAAGAACCTTCCTTTCAAATCAGCTGTTCCATTGTTCCTATAAACGCACTTGTCAGACGTGTGTCTCAACTTCTGGTAGAGAAATATGTCCCTCAGGTCCACCCAGGGACTGTCCCCCACATTTCTGCTCTGTCTTCCTTTTCCCAGGAGAGGGAGTAACCGAGCTCAGTTCTCCTTCCTCCAGTCACCCTACGAATGAGAAGTAGGTTTATCTTAACTATTTATACCGGAATAAAAGAGGCCCAAATGTTACCAGCATCACTTAGCATCACCTCTTTGGTCAAATCCAGACTAGTGTAGCTACTGTTACAACCAATGCAGTAGCAGGGGTTGCAGCTTGACAGTTAAAGTTGTAGTTGTCCTCGGATACAGTTCCAAGCACATATGGCAGACTGGTGGTTTGGGCCTCCCAGGTTGTGTCCCTATGAAGGACTACAATCTGAGCCAAAGTCAGCTCACATCTGGAATGGAGAGGTCACCACTCTCCAGAAACAAGGTTATATCAAGGTTATATCATCTTTGGCATTGGTCATGACCGAAGACATCAGTGCTACAAGCCTGAGCAGGAAAACAGGAAAATGGTAGCCAAGGGCACTACATGAGATGGGCAACTTCCTGGGGACTCCCAGAACAAACAGGGAGGAGTTTGAGGAAACTGGAAGTACTGCAATAGCAGGTGGGGGAAGAACCAGAGATATACTGTTTTGATATGGAGTTATTGGTTTGGCCTAGAGGAATTCTAGTTAAAGACTATTTTGGGAAAGAGTTCGATAATAACAGCATAGACAATGTTTATTTAAATCTGCTTATGTTAGCGTCCATGAACCCTGTGGTAAATTTCCCTCTAATACAGAAGAAGCCTTTAAGAACTCACTCACTGTTGGAAATGAGAAAGCTGTACACTGGAGAAGGGAGATGTATTTCCATTAATCGATCATTTGTTTGTGAACATTTATTAAGAACTGATTACAAGCTTCTACTGTGCTTGGGGCAGATCTACTTATAGAACAAAAGGTGGTTATCATGGAAACTGCAGATAGCTGCAGTCCTCTCTGGACCTGAATGAGCAGCTAAAACCCCTCTGACCAAGTTATTGTCTCTAGCTAAGAAGCCCAGGAGCTTCAAGACTGTTCAAGTCAATACTAGACTTCTGATTTTATGCACTACTCCCCCACTTTAATTCTGAAATGAACTGTGAAATCAGGGCTCTTCTGATGAAGAGAACAATAACGACTCAAGCAGTTGACACACTCCTCAAGGTCTGTGTTGCCTTTTTTGAGCGTGCAAATCCACCCTTGTCTTTGCATTTGCATTATCCTAGGTTACACAGCAGAGAGAGCAAGGGGCTAAGAACAGAGAGCATCTGATATATGAGATGGACTAGGGTGAGTTGATCATATAATATGTACTTCTGTTTGGTTCACACTAATGATTTAAACAAGCCCAGAATCCCAAAGACAAATGGCAGAGACTAAGGATGAGTGGTTCACCCTTCTCTTAATGTACCTGCCCTCTCAAATTCCAGCTCTACTGTTTAATGGTTCTTTGACATTAGGCAAATCCCTCAAGCCCTCGGAGCCTCAGATGCCCCTTATGTTAAATGGAAAGATCAGTTATTAGATCACAGAGTTATTTGAACAACAAATGAGAAACTGCCTGAAAAAAGTTTTTGTTTATTTTTCTTTCAAATATTAGAACTTAGTGGTAATCTTACTTAGCTTCATGGAAAGAGGTTGGCACCCTGGTGAGGGCTGTGTTTGCATTTATTCAGCTTCGTGTCCTTAGATTCTGGCACAGTGCCTGGTTTACTGTAGGAGTTTAGTAAATGTTTGTTGTTGAAGAAATGAGAAAGGGTTGTAGTCGCTTTGCTTGTAATCATTCTGATATTCAATTCCAAGAATTGGGAGGGAAGTCTCAAGGTCATCTGATCCATGACTCTGCCTCTGTCCGTAAAGAAGAGGTAGGTTGGTATAAAATGAAATCTCTTCCAAGGATATGACTTCCATGGATCTCATGGTTGATCAACGGGGGCTTCGGATAGAAGCGCCAATAAGACACAAAACAGAGTGGAATTGGCCTACCTCTAGATGAAATAGGCTGTTTTTTTCATGGGTGCCAGTAGATCTATCTTCTCTAAAATAATTCCACTATCCTTATCTTCCTGTTGGCTTACGGGATCATGTCTCTAGAAGACTCCAATTGAAAATACAATTATGTTCTCAAAGAATGGTAACTTACAAAGTCATTAATAAGTTCTTGAATCAGCAGAGTAGGGACCACTGAACAGCAAGATTTTCAAGGGAGGGAGGAGGGATTGAGGGTAGATTTGGGGTTATTTCTTGAGGACCATGAACAAGCTGGTGTGCCTAGGTGGGTCCCAGACAAGCTGGGAACATCCCAAAAGCACCAGGGAAAAGAGGACTCAGAAACTGTGGGATGGACTTCTAAGGCAGTTGTGGCAAACTCTGTCATTTTGACCAATATTTAAGGTAATTAAAATTCTCAAAGCACAGTTACCTTAATTTTCTCATGTCACTCTCATAACAACTGTGCAAGGTGGTCAAGGAGGATGATGATCATCACCCCATAGTTTCAAGTGAAGAAACTGAGGCCCGGATCAGTCAAATGGTCTGTTTAACACCACTCAGGTAATATGTAGCAAAAGTGGTACTAGAGTTTATTTCTTTTGACTCCTAATTGAGTTTTCATTAAATTCTACTGCCTCCTTGACTTGGACAACTGACCAACAAACCAGTGACAATGAAATACAGATAATACTAGCAGCCCTCTTTCATCATGCTACTGCTGTGTAGCAGGCATTGTGCTAAAGAGCTGAGAAACATTTTGTCATTTATTAATTATCACCTCATCTTACAGATGTGGGAAATGAGTCGTGGAGGGGATAAAATTACATGCCCACACCCCTGCAGCCAGTGAGAGATGGAACATGGATTCTAATCCTGGTCTGTCTGCTGTCAAAGTCTGGGAGTGCTCAGAGCTTTTACAGTAAAGGATCTCTGGGTTGGAAGGATCTTAAAGATAGCTTGACATAACCGTCCATCAAAATCCTTCTCCAATGTCTCCCTAAATGCTTTTCCATGTGTTTGTCTTAGAGAAAGCAATCTCCCTATTTCCTGGGGCAGCCTGTTCCATTTTAGGACAGTTCTCATTGTTAAATCACCAAGGGAGAGATTTTTATTCTTTCAGCAGCAGATACGAGAACATTTTCACAGGAAAACACTTTGATAGCCTCACTTGAGACCAATTTAAGCCTCTTGAGGTCTGAGAGTCGGCTGGTGCCACTTTAAAGAAAAGGACCAGGATTGTGTAAGAGAGGATGAATTGTAGCTCTCAGAGCGTTTGGAGAATGAGAGTATAAAAAAGGAGGAAAGGAGGGAGGGTGAGTAAAATGGTGGCATGATGATCACTTCTTCATGTATCTCCTCTTTAACTACTACTCCCGAAAACAAAACAAAAACAAAAACAAAAAATAAAAAACTTATGCAAAGTCTTCAAAACCTAAAACATTTGTTTGGATTTTTATAGAAACCTTTGACAGGGTCAGCCTGGGGGTATTGCCAAAGGAATAGAGGTAGTGTTTGTTCGGGGAAGCTGACCATATGAGCATAATGGGCAGAGGGCTGGCAGATGACTCTATGAGGAAGCTTGTGGATGGTAGAATGGAAGGTTGTAGTATATCTAATGAGATTTTATAGCCTACAAAGGCCTCCATTGATGCTTGACTTACAGTTACAAGAGTTCTTCAAGTTATTGCACTTATGTTTTTTCTTTTAGCTGTATTGTTTCAAGTAGAGAAGAGGAAAATTAGTCCAGTAGTTTCTTGACATTCAAATGAGATACTTTTTGAGACTTTCTCAAATCCTCATCTTCACGACTATTGCCATAGATCATGATCTCCTATACATTAATCTGTAAAAGGAGGGTAATAATATCCGCCCAACAGGGCTCTTTGTGAAAATTTAGTGAAATCATGTGTTAAGTAGAGATAAAACACCATAGAGAATCTGATGCTGGACAGTCAGCTAAGCTCACTCATTTGCAATGACTTGCTTTTCATAGTGTGATCCACATTTGTGCCTCAGCAAAAATTTTAAATGGTAGCACAGCATGGCCTTTGGAGGGTAGCATGAAAATAACTGAAAGCTCAAATTTGAAAACGTCAAGTGCCCAGATTCTCCTATGTCAAGCAATGTATTCAAAGTATCTTCCATATTCTCTGGGTTTGAAACTCTCAGGTCTTTGCATGTTAGTCATCAGTTTCACACTTAAAAAGATGAATGAACCAGAATAATAGTGCCAACTTTTCTTGCCAGCTTTTTCCTCCAGCTAACAATGATCTCATCTCCAAGGTCTAATTCTCCCTCATATCCAGGAGCAGGCAGTAACTATTGATTCGATCTCCACTCCTTGCCTCTCTGTCATCAGCAGAGCTAGAAAGAGATGTTGTGTACCTGGCTGGAGTCATGTTGAGGACCAAGGGAAGGACTGGGGTCAGAGATCAAAGCTTGTCTGGATGCCAGGTTTATGAACTAACATCATCTTGTTTTTGTCTCCCAGGGGACTTGTGAGAGGCAAAAACTGCACTTGTTTGATTAAAGAACATGAATCTTAAGATAGAATGAGTGAGATTGGTATCATAAATAATTTTGGGAATGATAGGTGGTCACAAACACATTGTAAGCATCCATGGGCGGGCCGGAACTCCAAGACTGCACGTTTATACAATCTACGTGAGACCCTGAGCGCCCCGCATGGGATGATTGACTCTCCTTGGAAAGTGACCAGCTCAGGTCCCCCAGCCCTCTAAAGATAAGATAGGGGAAGCGATGACAAGAGGGGAGAAGCTGAGAAATTGCATTCCCAGGACGATCACAGGGGATCAGCAGAATGGCTCAGGAATGTTATTTCTTGCCGGAAAGACGTGGCATTATCTCAGAACCATCTGGTGGCAGCAGGAACGAGAAAGGGGAAGGAGGCTCTGAGCAGTGGTCACGTAGCCTTGTCTTACAGTTTGCAGATGCCCACAGTCAAGCTATTTCCTGACAGAAGTGGGTCAGCAAATAGCCTGGGTTCAGGAAATGTGGAGCTTCAAGGAATTAGAGAGATGATCTGCAGAGACTGTAGGATTCCTCTACCAAGAAACCTTAAGAGACACTATCCAAAGCTTCCTGTAACATGGGCAAAGTCCCCAGACTCGGGGAGAGTGTAGGGTGCTCTTGATCTTTCGGTGTGAAATTCATCTGGATTCAGGAGGACCAGCTCTCTCACAGCCTCAGTGTAAGATGGCATTTATGGACTCCAGGGTTCAATCTGGCCTCTATATACCTTTTAGCCCACATTAGTGATTACAGAACTATTGGATTAGTTCCCAACTTTAAAATATCAAGGTATTTTACATAGAATGCAGATTTCTGGCTCCTCTGAAGAATGGGAATGTGTGGGCCACTCTGGGCCCACATTCTCACATGGCAACACTTGGCTGGAATTGAGCAGCCTCTGTCCCCAGAAGCAAGGGATTTACTCTCCACTACCCCATATTCCCTACCCAACCACTTCACTTAAAGCCCCTGTAGGCATTTGTTGCGACTCTTGCCCTAGAATGCAGTATCAGTGATGGCAAGGAATGTGAGCATGTGTCCCGAGTGTACCTCTGTCCCCAGCATGTCTGCACAGGGCTGGGCAGTGCACAGGCATTTAATAAATATTTCCTTAATAAGAGATGGTAAGTGAAGACGGTTCTGTCGAAGCAGGTCTGCATTTAAATCCAGACTGTGTGAGCTTGGGTAAATGACTGAACTTTCTAAGCCTCTGCTTTCCTCATTTATTAATTAGTACTGACCTCATAGCACAGTCTGAGAGAAGGAATGCAAAACATTTCACGTGGTGTTGCCCAGACTGAGCACCCAATAAATATTTGTTGAATGGCTGAAACCATGTTCAGTCACAGAGTTGTGATCCCTGGGCCTCCTTTTTTGGATAAAGTAGAAATTATTTCATGAAGCGAGCATGGGAATTGCAAAGTGCCAGAAAAGAATCACAAATGGCGACCAAAACAGTGGTTCTCGTGGGGGTGAGGGAATGCTGGGCAGGGAAGGATAACCTGTGCCTCCGTTTCATTGTTAACCAGGGTAACAGCACTATGTGCAGCACTAGGGGCGAGCAGCTGGGTGAATTTTAGGGGGATAGAGTTGGGGTTATGAGTACAGGATTTGGAGATGTGTAATGTGTGCTAGGCACTTGGCTAGGCTACTAAATCCATTTGAGACCTCAGCTTCCTCCATTAGAAAGTGAAGATCATAATGCCCACTGTTTGGGGTTTGGTCTGATTAGTTAATATGCAAATCCATATAATATGTTTAACATGTTGGTGAGCACATAGGAGATGCTTAGCAGATGATATAGTTATTGGTATGAGAGGGAAAGCACTGTTTTGAAGTTCACAGTCCTGAGTGCTGTTCATTTTTTTTTTTTAGTTTAGTTTTTTTTTTTACTTGAAGTATAGTTATTTTACAATGTTGTGTTAGTTTTTGGTATACAGCAAAGAGATTCAGATTATATATATGTATATACATATATATATTCTTTTCCATTATAATTTATTATAAGATATTGAATATAGTTCCTGTGCTGTACAGTAGGTCCTTGTTGTTTATCTATTTTATATACTTAGTAGTGTGTATCTGTTAATCCCAAATTCCTAACGTATCCCTCTACCCTCCTTTCCCCTTTGGTAACCATAAGTTTGTTTTCTATGTGTGAGTCTGTTTCTGTTTTGTAAATAAGTTCATTTGCACTATTTCTTAGATTCCACATATAAGTGATATCATATGATATTTGTCTTTCTTTGTCTGACTTACTTCACTTAGTATGATAATCTCTAGGTCCATTCATGTTGCTGCAAATGGCATTATTTCATTCTTTTTTATGGCTGAGTAATATTCCATTGTATATATGTACCACATCTTTATCCATTCATCTACTGATGGACATTTAGGTTGCTTCCATGTCTTGGCTACTGTAAATGGCACTGCTGTGAACATTGGGGTGCATCCTTTCAAATTAGAGTTTTCTCCAGATATATGCCCAGGAGTGGGATTTCTGGATCATATGGTAACTCAATTTTTAGTTTTTTAGGGAACCTCCATACTCTTCTCCATAGTGGTTATACCAATTTATGTTCCCACCAACAGTGTAGGCAGGTTCCCTTTTCTCCACGCTTTCTCTGGCATTTATTATTTGTAGACATTTTGATGATGGCCATTCTGACTGGTGTGAGGTGATACCTCATTGTAGTTTTGATTTGCATTTCCCCAATAATTAGCAATGTTGAGCATCTTTTCATGTGCTTATTGGCCATCTGTATGTCTTCTTTGGAGAAATGTCTACTTACGCCTTCTGCCCATTTTTTGATTGGGTTGTTTGTTTTTTTGCTTTGAGTTGTATGAGATGTTTGTGTATACTTCAGAAATTAAGCTCTTTTTGGTCACATTGTTTGCAAATATTTTCTCCCATTCTGTAGGTTGTCTTTTCATTTTGTTTATGGTTTCCTTTGTTGGGCAAAAGCTTGTAAGTTTGATTAGGTCCTATTTGTTTATTTTTGCTTTTATTTCTATTGCTGTGGGTGACTGCTTAATGCTATTCTTTATTCATCACCTTACCATGTGACCCTGGGCCATCCAACTTCCTGCTCTAGGACTCTGCTTCCTGTAATGTGAGAGAGTTAACTTGTGTAGTGGATGCTGTGGAGTGCCACCCCAAACTACCTTCAGAACAGAGGCATTCAGTATCCCCAGCGGCAGGGAGTGTGTGTTAGTTGCTGATGGCCCATGGCTGAGTTCCTCTTGAAGAATTGCTCTCAAAGATAACTATCTCATCCCAGGTTCCACCCACCACTCCCTGGGGGTGGGTCTATGCAGAGGTTCAAAGTACAGAGAAGCTAATTTAGGACATCTCTGAAGGGCCATCCCAGCTTCAGAGCTCTCCCACGGAATCAGCTGAATTCTCTGTTTCATTGTAATTCAACTTCTCCTCTGCCCAGTCTCCTTTCCCTCATCCCCTTATAGATGAGAGCACTCCCCAAGAATTTGAGGGTATAAGTTTCCTTTTCAGAATATATTTCCAGGAAATATGACCAATGGCAATTTGGGTGATTTCAGCTTAGTCTCTCTGAGCTCAGAACTGTTTGCCTTGCTGTATTGCGCTTAGATGACAAGGAGTTGGTGTGTGTTACAGAGGAAGATCAAAGTTATCTTCCTCTGAAATTCTTAATATAGACTCTAGAGAATTCTCTATGAGAATTTTAAAATAACATGGGATAAAGGCAAATATTTTCTGGAAGGCCATGAGGATTCAAGGAAGTGGCAGGCCTCCTCTTGTGCAGCTGATGCAGGATTTGGGATTTTGAGACACACACAAGGCAGCTCAATTAGATAAGCCTTTCAAAGGCCTGCATAGAAACCTGGCAGGGAAATCCTGCCTCAAACCTCGGGAAATGACCAAGGTTTCTTCCCCAAAATGCAAATGCAGGTTCTGCTGAGACCATACCTTCTTGCCAGCAGGAGGAACAGAATTTGGTGGATGCTGCCTCCATTCCAGAGAGAGGAAATTAGGAAAATCAGCTGGGTTGGGAGAGCCAGTACTCTCCGGCAGCACTGCCTCTTACTGGCAGTTTTCTTCCCAACATCAGGCCTGTTTATGCTAGGGATGGTGAGGAAAGCCCGCCTTTTCTTGCAGAGAATTAGGCATCTTAAGCAAGACAGGATGACCCCTAGGTGTCACTTCTGTACTCAAAAGGGGACAGTGTGCTCAGCTCCTCAGAGAATGGGTCTGGGCCCCTCCAAGCACTGAATGTGCAAAAGGAGCCACAGTGGCAGCTGGTGTTTGCACACACTCTCCCTGGGGACCCGATACTCAGAGTCATATGAGTCTTCGGTCTGGTTCAGAAGCAAAGATGCAGAGGCAAGAAGCTAAATTCGTCCTTCACAAATATTTCCACAGAGGAAAGCACCTTGTCTAGAGCTGGAGGAAGCCAAGATGGGGTGTGGTCTTAGGGTCTGAGCAAATGCGGGGAGAAGCAGGAGGCCCTCCTGCAGGACTGGGTACAGCATATCTGCCAGAGATTCCTCAGGCATCCAAAGGACTTAAGGACATGTCTTGGAATCAGAAAACTGATTCTTCCTTGAGCAAATTCTTTAACTCCATAGACTGTTTATTTCCCCTTCTGTCTAACGGGGATGATAGTAAGAGTCCTGGCTTCATACGTTGCTGTGAGGCCTAAGTGAGGTCACATATGTGTCTAGAGCACTTAGCTCAGGCCCTGACCCTCAGCACACACCCTCTAAAGCATTGCTGTCTTTAACCTCATTCTCCAAGGTAGCTGGAGCTCAGAGGTGCAGGCTGGAGGAATCTGGCTTCTAGGTCAAGTGTCCACCAAGAGTCAGTTTAAGAGACCCTGTTACACATAGTGACTCATGCCTGCAATTGTCCTTGCATCCTGATGGGGTTGTCCTCCTGTATTTAAAGTCTGAATCACTATCATCAATAAAAAAGGATGGTCTTTCCCTTCCAATATTCCAAACTAGCTTCTACAGGTCCCTCTTAATTTCTATGGCCTTTTAGTTTAAATTGGCGCAAGGATCCAGCAGGGTTGTTTTTCTCCATTATTGATGCTGTTATTACAACTAACTTGGATTTGTTCAGTGCCTGCTATGTGTCACTTCATTTAATCCCCATGCTCACTAGTGAGTGAGGTAACTCCATCACATGGAATGAAAGTCTCATGGAAAGCGAATGCTGGAAGAGAAGAAGAAAAATGGAGTAGAAGCAACATGGTAGCCAAAAAATCTCATTCATGAGTACATGTGGGACCCCTCCTGGGGACTCCTACTACTGGGGTGTACTCTCTGGAACCTAAAAATTCTTCATTAACAAGTGGAGGCAAGAGCTAGCCACAGCCCATGTTACAGAGTCCTTCTGAACTAGCTCCTTGTCAAAGGTTTTGTGTTTTACTATAAAACACCTGCAATATCCTTCTCCATATCTCCAGGCCTGGATTTTGCTTTGCCAAAGAAAACAAACTTCATCTCCTACCCCTTCACATTCTCCTTCACATGGGAGCTCACCTTTTTAATTGAATCTTTCAGTTCAGAAGAATCTAGTATTGTCTGTGAGAACACAGAAGGACCTCTTTGTGAGCATTTCTCAGAAGCTTCCTTGGGAGTTTCCCTAATCAGAGCCAGAACTCTCTACTAATGCTTTCCATTTCTGTGGGATAAGCCAGAACCTCCCCAGATTTCTTTTGCTCTGGAGAGGCCCCTCAACACAGGAATTGCCTGCCTGCCTACCTGCCTTTCCTTTCTCCCTCTCTCCTTTATTTATTTATTTTTTTCTCCGTGTGTGTGTGTGTGTGTGTGTGTGTGTGTGTGTGTGTGTGTGTGTTTTAATCAAACTCACTTCCAAGTCCTGGCTTGATCACTGTCTATGTGTCCTTGGGCATGTTAAACTCTCTGAGTCTCTAAAATGTATAAAGTGATTTCTAATACCTCTTTCAGCCCCAAAATCAAATTTAACACCAATATCCAAGATAGTAAATAAGAGCTTGGGCATCGGAGTTGGTCGGGACTGGGTTTAACTCCCACCTACTTTGCCACTTACTTCATGACCTTGGAGTAGGAAGGCACACATTCTTTAGGCCTCAGTTTTTCTAGCAAGGAGATAGAATTTACCTCATATGATAAGAGGGCTGGATGTGGTAGTGGTACTGAGCAGTACACTTATTATGTGCCTGATTCTGCTCTAAGCTCTTTACATGTGTTGACTCATTTAATTTGCATGATATCTCTGTAACGTTTCATTTTGTTAGGGTCTCTGCTTATTTTTCTAGCTTGTTGAGAGTTTTTATTTGCTTATTTTAAACTTAATTCCATGACTTCAAACATAGGAAGTGATGGAATTAAGTTTAAAATAAGCAAATTAAAAAACTCTGAACTATAATCCAAGTAGCTTCTCTGTCTTCATTCAATATGTTCTTTAAAAATATATTGTAAAGCCTATGACCAAGAAGACAACACTAAGGAAGTAGTGCTAAACCTTTGTACATTAGAATGCTAGAGAGTTGTTGAAATATACAAATAGCTGATGACAATGTCAGACAAATGAAATCTGAGTCTCTGAGGGTAGGGCCAGGTATTGACGTGTTTTTAAACTTCCCCTGTTTATTCTAACCATCGGCCAGGACTGAGAACCACAGCCCTATGTCATGAGTTTAAGGATACTCGCCTAGACTAATAAGCTGTGAAGGGATGTGGGTAAAGTGATTATCAAATATGACTCTGGCTTATCACTGCACCCACATTTCTGCAATTAACCTAATTGTCAAATCTCCCTCTAAAATCAGAATCCATTCTTTTCAGCATGTTCCTGACCAGGCCACTCCAGTAATCCTCTCAGACAAGTGCTGGGTCCTAGTGACGACCATTTTCATGCATAAATGTTTAGAAATATCCTCTAGGGTTTTGCCCAAATCAATGACATAGGCTTATCATTTCTGAAATTCAGCTTTTGGAAAATTAGAAACTGCTTATTTCCAGTCTTCTGGAACCTTACTCCATACTTGTCAAAGATCATAGAAAAATGGCTCTCTCATCAGACATGTTAGCTTTCTCAACCCTATAGGTTATAACACCTATGTATTTACAGGCAAAAAATTAAAGAAACTTTATGCTCCTTTCCTATTCCTCACTTATTTCAGGTTCTACATATTCAGAAACACTGGGGGTGGCTGGCACTGACAGTGCACTAACAGCTCTTTCTGAAGAAATCCTCTTCACAAATCCCCTCTTAATCTTCAGCATCCCAAACCTCTTACCCTCTCAGTGTGTTTGAGTTATCCAACAGGCTCCTGACTACTTCCTGTTTGCAGGCCTTCTGGGTGGACAGCCTCAAAATATGCTTCAGTGTCTAAGATCTAGGCTATCTTGGTACTTTGGTTTACATCCCAGTTATCAAACCTGGTAAATGAATGCAAAATGCAAAACTGCCCACTTGGCTGTTTCTGTAAAAGTCTATTGCACAGCATTCATACTTGAAGCCAGCTTGTATTCTCCAAAACCTTCCTCCGTGTCCTGGAAGCCTGATTCAACATAGCCTACGTGTTGGCTGTCAGTTCCTTGTGCTAAGAGTTTTCACAGTATACAGAAAACAGGTCAAAAATCTGTTGTGAATAGATGAAATCAATTGGCCTTTCTATTTTTTTCCTTCCTTCTCACTCTAAGGTAATTTCAACTTTTATTATTCCATGATTATATTCCCCAATTTCCTTTCGATACTAAGGGAGCTTATTATTATGGAGTCCATCATGGGAGATTGTTTAACATTTTAATTCTTATAATCCTCACAAAATCTCCTGCAGGTGAGTGCTGCTTTGTTTATTTTACAGCTTGGGAAGCAGACATTCTGAGTTATTAAGTAAATTGCCTACATAATGACAGACAGCAAGTGGCAGAGCTGTGAGTCAAACCTGGGTCAGTCTGAGCCACTGTACTTTATGCAGCCACTGTTAGAGCAGCCAGCTCGGGCTTATCCCAGGCATACATCATCAATGGACAATACTTATTCCCACTGGATCCAGATATACCCACAGAGTCCCCAACACATTATTCCCATGGCCACTCATTACCTTTCAGAGTTGACAGGCAAGCGGAAGACTTTGTCATCTCTTCACAATACGATGGGTACTGTTGTATAAACCATATCCTAAACAGATGACTTGAACTTTTACATTCTATAAAAAATCCTAATTCTTTTGAACTAAATCCCTTTCTATTCTCTTAGAGCAAAGACTAATTCTGGGTGCTCACCAATGTTCTGCACACTCTAGTTTCTTCCTAGCTTGCCAGCCTCATCTTGAATCTCTTCTCCCCTCTATTTCTGTCCTCTAGACACAGTGGGAATCTTTCATTCCCTCAAATAATCTATGTTCCCTTATCCTCAGGGCCTTGGCACATGCTGCCCTTTCTCTCTGTAATATTTATCTTCTTCTGTATCTGGTGAACTTCTCATCTTCCTTTAGACCTCCACATGCTGTCTCTTGAGTCCCAGCTAGATTAGATAAGACCTTCCATCTATCATTTTTAACACTCTAAAACTTTTTTTCATTCAACTTACCATGGTTTGTGAATATGCACTGATTGTGTTGTTATTTAATCAATTCTATCACTTCTACATTTACTATCAAAACCTCAGTGTCTGGCACAAAGCAGGCAGACAATAAACAATTACAGACCAATGTCTTCAAGTTTCAAATCATTACAAGAGTCTCCTGAACTGCCAGTTTCCTTTCTCCTTTGAATATTTCAAGTATTAACCATAATAAACTTGCAGAGAACCTGTCAGGAAATAATGCTTTTGTGAAATGGAACCACACCAGTCAGATGGCAACTCCCCTTTCCCTAGCTGGCTCCTAGTCACATGAACGCAAACATGCTCTCTTGCTGGGCTATTCCATTTCCATCCATAGGCAGTGGATAGAGTGATAAAAGAGAAAGTGGAAGTGCTGGGGCCAAGCTGGGATTTGAGTTCCAGCTCTAATACTCTGTAGCTGTGCAATATTTGTCATGTGGTTAACTTCTCTAGTCCTCAGTTTCCTCATTTGTAAAATCCCTCACTCATAAGATTCCTGGGGAAACACAAGGGGCTAATGAATCTGAAGCATGCTCCCAGCACAGAGACTGACTTGTTGTATAATACTACATTCCCCCAGGGTACACAATATACCTGGGAAAACAGCAATGAGTTTCTTCAATCAAGTTATATGATTAAAATAGTTGACATTATGTTATGGTCTGTGGTCTAAACATTCTTCATATATTAATCTATTTTAAACTCACAGGACCTGAACCAAGATGGTGAAGTAGAAGGACGTGCTCTCACTCCCTCTTGTGAGAACACCAGAATCAAAACTTACTGCTGAACAATCATCGACAGGAGGACACTGGACTCACCAAAAAAGATACCCCACGTCCAAAGACAAAGGAGAAGCCACAATGAGATGGTAGGAGGGGTGCAATCACAGTAAAATCAAACCCCATAACTGCTGGGTAGGTGACTCACAGACTGGAGAACACTTATACCACAGAAGTCCACCCACTGGAATGAAGGTTCTGAGCCCCACGTCAGGCTTCCCAACCTGGGGGTCCAGCAATGGGAGGAGGAATTCCTAGAGAATCAGACTGTGAAGGCTAGTGGGATTTGTTTGCAGAACGTCAACAGGAAAGGAAGGGGGTAACAGAGACTCCACTCCAGTATTGGGTTGCCGCAGGCAAAACAACCAACAGGGAGGAAACCCAACCCCACCCATCAGCAGTCAAGTGGATTAAAGCTTTACTGAGCTCTGCCCACCACAGCAACAGTCAGCTCTACCCACCACCAGTCCCTCCCATCAGTAAACTTGCACAAGCCTCTCAAATAGCCTCATCCACCAGAGGGCAGACAGCAGAAGCAAGAAGACCTACAATCCTGCAGCCTGTGGAACAAAAACCACATTCACAGAAAGATAGACAAGATGAAAAG
This sequence comes from Hyperoodon ampullatus, assembly GCF_949752795.1. Taxonomy (NCBI): domain Eukaryota; kingdom Metazoa; phylum Chordata; class Mammalia; order Artiodactyla; family Ziphiidae; genus Hyperoodon; species Hyperoodon ampullatus. The sequence goes on along the minus strand of NC_136915.1, from coordinate 58,125,021 downwards.
GCAGAGGGCTATGTACCAGATGAAGGAACAAGATAAAACCCCAGAAAAACAACTAAATGAAGTGGAGATAGCCAACCTTCCAGATAAAGAATTCAGAATAATGATAGTGAAGATGATCCAGGACCTCGGAAAGAGAACAGAGGCAAAGATTGAGAAGAAGCAAGAAATGTTTAAAAAGACCTAGAAGAATTAAAGAACAAACAAACAGAGATGAACAGTACAATAACTGAAATGAAAACTACACTAGAAGGAATCAATAGCAGAATAACTGAGGTAGAAGAACAGATAAGTGACCTGGAAGACAGAATGGTGGAATTCACTGCTGCGGAACAGAATAAAGAAAAAAGAATGAAAAGAAATGAAGACAGCCTAAGAGACCTCGGGAAAACGTTAAGTGCAACAACATTCGCATAATAGGGGTCCTAGAAGGAGAAGAGAGAGAGAAAGGATCCGAGAAAATATTTGAAGAGATTATAGGCAAAAACTTCCCTAATATGGGAAAGGAAATAGTCACCCAAGTCCAGGAAGTGCAGAGAGTCTCATACAGAATAAACTCAAGGAGAAACACACTAAGACACATAGTAGTCAAATTGGCAAAAATTAAAGGCAAATAACAATTTTGAAAGCAGCAAGGGAAAAATGACAAATAACATACAAGGGAACTACCATAAGGATAACAGCTGATTTCTCAGCAGAAACTCTACAAGCCAGAAGGGAGTGGCATGATATACTTAAAGTGATGAAAGGGAAGAATCTACAACCAAGATTACTCTACCCGGCAAGGATCTCATTCAGATTCGATGGAGAAATCAAAAGCTTTACAGACAAGCAAAAGATAAGAGAATTCAGCACCACCAAACCAGCTCTACAAAAAATGCTAAAGGAACTTCTCTAGGTGGGAAACACAAGAGAAGAAAAGGACCTACAAAAACAAACCCAAACAATTAAGAAAATGGTCATAGGAATATACATATCAATAATTACCTTAAACGTGAATGGATTAAATGCTCCACCCAAAAGACACAGGCTTGCTGAATGGATACAAAAACAAGACCCATATATATGCTGTCTACAAGAGACCCACTTCAGACCTAGGCAAAAATACAGACTGAAATTGAGGGGATGAAAACAGATATTCCATGCAAATGGAAACCAAAAGAAAGCTGGAGTAGCAATACTCATATCAGATAAAATACACTTTAAAGTAAAGAATGTTACAAGAGACAAGGAAGGACACTACATAATGATCAAGGGATCAATCCAAGAAGAAGATATAACAATTATAAATATATATGCACCCAATGTAGGAGCATCTCAATACATAAGACAACTGCTAATAGCTCTAAAGGAGGAAATTGACAGTAACACAATAATAGTGGGGGATTTTAACACCTCACTTACACCAGTGGACAGATCATCCAAACAGAAAATTAATAAGGAAAAACAAGCTTTAAATGACACAATAGACCAGATAGATTTAATTGATATTTATAGGACATTCCATCCAAAAACAGCAGATTACACTTTCTTCTCAAGTGCACACGGAAATTTCTCCAGGATAAATCACATCTTGGGTCACAAATCAAGCCTCAGTAAATTTAAGAAAATTGAAATCATATCAAGCATCTTTTCTGACCACAACGCTATGCGATTAGAAATGAATTACAGGGAAAAAAATGGAAAAAGCACAAACACATGGAGGCTAAACATTATGTTACTAAATAACCAGAGATCACTGAAAATATCAAAGAGGAAATCAAAAAATACCTAGAGACAAATGACAATGAAAACACGATGATTCAAAACCTATGGGATGCAGCAAAATCAATTGTAAGAGGGAAGTTTATAGCTATACAAGTCTACCTCAAGAAACAAGAAAAATCTAAAGTAAAAACCTAACATTACATGTTAAGGAACTAGAGAAAGAAGAACAAACAGAACCAAAAGTTAGCAGAGGGAAAGAAATCATAAAGACCAGAGCAGAAATAAATATAATAGAAACAAAGAAAACAATAGCAAAGATCAACAAGACTAAAAGCTGGTTCTTTGAAAAACTAAACAAAATTGGTAAACCACTAGCCAGACTTATCAAGAAAAAGGAGAGGACTCAAGTCAATAAAATTAGAAAAGTAAAAGGAGAAGTTACAACAGACACCGCAGAAATACAAAGCATCCTAAGGGACTACTACAAGCAACTCTATGCCAATAAAATGGACAACCTGGAAGAAATGGACAAATTCTTACAAAGGTATAACCTTCCAAACTGAACCAGGAAGAAATAGAAAATATGAACAAACCAATCACAGGTAATGAAATTGAAACTGTGATTAAAAACCATCCAACAAACAAAAGTCCAGGACCAGATGGCGTCACAGGTGAATTCTATCAAACACTTAGAGAAGAGCTAACACCCATCCATCTCAAGCTCTTCCAAAAAATTGCAGAGGAAGGAACATTCCCAAACTCCTTCTATGAGGCCACCATCACCCTGACACCAAAACCAGACAAAGATACTGCAAAAAAAGAAAATTACAGAACAATATCACTCATGAATATAGATGCAAAAATCCTCAACAAGGGCTTCCCTGGTGGCACAGTGGTTGAGAGTCCACCTGTCAATGCAGGGGACACGGGTTCGTGCCCCGGTCCGGTAAGATCCCATGTGCTGCGGAGCGGCTGAGCCTGTGAGCCATGGCCGCTAAGCCTGCATGTCTGGAGCCTGTGCTCCGCAACGGGAGAGGCCACAAGAGTGAGAGGCCCACGTACAGCAAAAAAAAAAAAAATCCTCTACAAAATACTAGCAAACAGAATCCAACAAAACATTAAAGGATCAAACGCCACTATCAAGTGGCATTTATCCCAGGGGGCAAGGATTCTTCAATATATGCAAACCAATCAATGTGATACACCATAGCAACAAATTGGAGAAAAAAACATATGATCATCTCCATAGATGCAGAAAAAGCTTTTGACAAAATTCAACACCAATTTATGATAAAAACTCTCCAGAAAGTGGACATAGAGGGAACCTACCTCAACATCATAAAGGCAATATACGACAAACCCACAGCAAACATCATTCTCAATGGTGAAATACTGAAAACATTTCCTCTGAAATCAGGAACAAGACAAGGGTGTCCACTCTCACCACTATTATTCACCATAGTTTTGGAAGTCCTAGCCATGGCAATCAGAGAAGAAAAAGAAATAAAAGTAATACAAATTGGAAAAGAAGAAGTAAAACTGTCACTGTTGGCAGATAACATGATACTATACATAGACAATCCTAAAGATGCCACCAGAAATCTACTAGAGCTAATCAACGAATTTGGTAAAGTTGCAGGATACAAAATTAATAAACAGAAATCTCTTGCATTCCTATACATTAATGATGAAAAATCTGAAAGAGAAATTAAATAAACATTCCTATTTACCATTGCATCAAAAAGAATAAAATACCGAGGAATAAACTTACCTAGGGAGACAAAAGACCTGTATGCAAAAAACTATAAGACACTGATGAAAGAAATTAAAGATGATACAAACAGATGGAGAGATATGCCATGTTCTTGGATTGAAAGAATCAATATTGTGAAAATGACTATACTATCCAAAGCAATCTACAGATTCAATGCAATCCTTATCAAATTACCAATGGCACTTTTTACAGAACTAGAACAAAAAATCTTAAAATTTGTATGGAGACACAGAAGACCCTGAATAGCCAAATCAGTCTTGAGGTAAAAAAACAGAGCTGGAGGAATCAGACTCCCTGACTTCAGACTATACTACAAAACTAGAGTAATGAAGACAATATGGTACTGACACAAAAACAGAAACACAGATCAATGGAACAAGATAGAAAGCCGAGAGATAAACCCACGCACCTATGGTCAACTAATCTATGACAAAGGAGGCAAGGATATACAATGGAGAAAAGACAGTCCCTTCAATAAGTGGTGCTGGGAAAACTGGACAGCTACATGTAAAAGAATGAAATTAGAACACTCCCTAACACCATACACAAAAATAAACTCAAAATAGATTTGAGACCTAAATGTAAGACCGGACACTACAAAACTCTTAGAGGAAAACATAGGAAGAGCACTCTTTGACATAAATCACAGCAAGATCTTTTAAGACCCACCTTGTAGCGTAATGGAAATAAAAACAAAAATAAACAAATGGGACTTAATGAAACCTCAAAGCTTTTGCACAGCAAAGGAAACCATAAACAAGAAGAAAAGACAACCCTCAGAATGGGAGAAGATATTTGCAAATGAATCATCGGACAAAGGATTTGTCTCCAAAATATAAAATCAGCTCAATATTAAAAAAACAAACAACCTAATCCAAAAATGGGCAGAAGACCTAAATAGACATTTCCCCAAAGAACACATACAGATGGCCAAGAAGCACATGAAAAGCTGCTCAGCATCACTAATTATTAGAGAAATGCAAATCAAAACTACAGTGAGGTACCACCCCACACCAGTTAGAATGGGCATCATCAGAAAATCTACAAACAACAAATGCTGGAGAGGATGTGGAGAAAATGGAACCCTCTTGCACTGTTGGTGGGAATGTAAATTGATACAGCCACTATTGAGAACAGTATGGAGGTTCCTTAAAAAACTAAAAATAGAATTACCATATGATCCAGCAATCCCACTACTGGGCATATACCCTTAGAGAACCATAATTCCAAAAGACACATGCACCCCAATGTTCATTGCAGCACTATTTACAATAGCCAGGTCATGGAATCAACCTAAATGCCCATCGACAGATGAATGGATAAAGAAGGTGTGGTACATATATACAATGGAATATTAATCAGCCATTAAAAAGAACAAAATTGGGTCATTTGTCGAGACGTGGATGGATCTAGCGACTGTTATACAGAGTGAAGTAAGTCAGAAAGAGAAAAACAAATATCATATATATATATATATATATATATTTTTTTTTAAGAAGATGTTGGGGATAGGAGTTTATTAATTAATTTATTTATTTTTCCTGTGTTGGGTCTTCGTTTCTGTGCGAGGGCTTCCCCTAGTTGTGGCAAGCGGGGACCACTCTTCATCGCGGTGCGTGGGCCTCTCACTCTTGCGGCCTCTCTTGTTGCGGAGCACAAGCTCCAGATGTGCAGGCTCAGTAGTTGTGGCTCACGGGCCTAGTTGCTCTGCGGCATGTGGGATCTTCCCAGACCAGGGCTCGAACCCGTGTCCCCTGCATTGGCAGGCAGATTCTCAACCACTGCGCCACCAGGGAAGCCCACAAATATCATATATTAATGCATATACCTGGAACCTAGAAAAATGGTACAGATGAACCGGTTTGCAGGGCAGAAATTGAGACACAGATGTAGAGAACAAATGTATGGACACCAAGGGGGGAAAGCAGCGGTGGGTGGGGGTGGTAGTGGTGTGATGAATTGGGCGATTGGGATTGACATGTATACACTGATGTGTATAAAACTGATGACTAATAAGAACCTACTGTATAAAAAAATAAATTAAATTAAATTAAAAATTAAAGAAAAAAAAAGATAGCTGGGTCCAAAGAAACTGGAAGTTTAATCAAGTCATTAGTTCATCACCCTACTATCACATTTTCTTTCCTGAATCCATTTAACATCTCTTTTTACTGTTTCAAAACCACTTGTGCCCAATGGAGTTCTATGAGCTGTTTCTGGAAGGTCATAGAGAACCTTCTGGAGACCAAGAGGCACTGGGGTAATTCAGCATCATATTGTCTTTAGTAAGAATTTCTGAACATTTGAGGACTATTGCTGTTTATTTCTTTTAATACCACTCAGCACACCCTGTAAACTATTTTTTTTAAACTAAAATGTGCTTTTTTTAGTTACCCCAAGATAGCTGAGGGACAAGATAAACAGTTTTTACAAATCTTGCTATTTCTTTTGTTGTAAGCATGCTGTTGAAGATATGGGTCAACACAGCACAGTTACCTTTACAAGGAGTCCCAGGAAATATTCCTCTCTGACTTCACCCTCCTGAACCATTGTGGGGCTCATGAACAATTGGACAGTTTCTATATACAGACACTGGGAATTGTGTAACTGCTTCAATTTTATTGTAGAATTGACTACTGAAAAGCTCAGAGTCAAACTTATGAGTGACTTTCTATAGCAAGTGTGTTCATTTTATAATAGGCATTAAATAAATAAATAAATAAATAAATAAACTCACAAGACCGCTATGAAGCAAGCACTAGTATTAACAGCTACATTTTACATATGAGGAAACTGAGGTTAAGAGAGATTAAGTAACTTACCCAAAGTCACAGAGCTAATCATGATTGGGCCAGGATTTAAACCTAGTCAGTTTATACTCTTTTTTTTTTAACATCTTTATTGGAGTATAATTGCCCCACAGTGGTGTGTTAGTTTCTGCTTTATAACAAAATGAATCAGCTATACATATATATATATATATATCCCCCTATCTCCGCCCTCTTGTGTCTCCCTCCCACACTCCCTATCCCATCCCTCCAGGTGGTCACAGAGCACCGAGCTGATCTCCCTGTGCTATGCTGCTGCTTCCCACTAGCTAACTATTTTACATTTGGTAGTATATAGTAGTCCATGCCACTCTCTCACTTTGTCCCAGCTTACTCTTCCCCCTCTCCGTGTCCTCAAGTCCACTCTCTACGTCTGCGTCTTTATTCCTGTCCTGCCCCTATGTTCTTCAGAACCATTTTTTTTTTTTAGATTCCATATATGTGTTAGCATACGGTATTTGTTTTTCTCTTTCTGACTTCCTTCACTCTGTACGACAGACTCTAGGTCCATCCACCTCACTACAAATAACTCAATTCGTTACATTTTAGGGCTGAGTAATATTCTATTGTATATATGTGCCATATCTTCCTTATCCATTCATCTGTCAATGGACACTTAGGTTGCTTCCATGTCTTGGCTATTGTAATGGAGCTGCAATGAACATTGTGGTACAAGACTCTTTTTGAATTATGGTTTTCTCAGGGTATATGCCCAGTAGTGGGATTGTTGGGTCATATGGTAGTTCTATTTTTAGTCTTTTAAGGAACCCCCATACTGTTCTCCATAGTGGCTGTATCAAGTTACATTCCCACCAAAAGTGCAAGAGGGTTCCCTTTTCTGTACACCCTCACCAGCATTTATTTTTTGTAGATATTTTGCTGATGGCCATTCTGACTAGTGTGAGGTGAGACCTCATTGTAGTTTTGATTTGTATTTCTCTAATTATTAGTGATGTTGAGCATTCTTTCATGTGTTTGTTGGCTATCTGTATATCTTCTTTGGAGAATTGTCTACTTAGGTCTTCTCCCCATTTTTGGATTGGTTTGTTTCTTTTTTTGATATTGAACTGCATGAGCTGCTTGTACATTTTGGAGATTAATCCTCTGTCAGTTGCTTCATTTGCAAATATCTTCTCCCATTCTGAGGGTTGTCTTTTCATCTTGTTTATGGTTTCCTATGCTGTGGAAAAGCTTTTAAGTTTCATTAGGTCCCATTTGTTTATTTTTGTTTTTATTTCCATTTCTCTAGGAGGTGGGTCAAAAAGGATCTTGCTGTGATTTATGTCATAGAGTGTTCTGCCTATGTTTTCCTCTCAGAGTTTGATAGTGTCTGGCCTTACATTTAGGTCTTTAATCCATTTTGAGATTTTTTTTTATGGTGTTAGAGAGTGTTCTAATTTCATTCTTTTACATGTAGCTGTCCAGTTTTCCCAGCACCACTTATTGTAGAGGCTGTCTTCTCTCCATTTTATATTCTCGCCTCATTTATCAAAAATAAGGTGACCATACATGTGTGGGTTTATCTCTGGGCTTTCTATCCTGTTCCACTGATCTATATTTCTGTTTTTGTGCCAGTACCATCCTGTCTTCATTACTGTAACTTTGTAGTATAGTCTGAAGTCAGGGAGTTTGATTCCTCCAGCTCCATTTTTCTTTCTTAAGATTGCTTTGGCTATCCGGGGTCTTTTGTGTTTCCATACAAATTGTGAAATTTTTGTTCTAGTTCTGTGAAAATGTCATTGGTAGTTTGATAGGGATTACAGTGAATCTGCAGATTGCTTTGGGTAGTATAGTCATTTTCACATTGTTGATTCTACCAATCCAAGAACATGGTATATCTCTCCATCTGTTTGTATCATCTTTAATTTCTTTCATCAGTGTCTTATAGTTTTCTGCATACAGGTCTTTTGTCTCCTTAAGTAGGTTTATTCCTAGGTATTTTAGTCTTTTTGTCACAATGGTAAATGCAAGTGTTTCCTTAATTTCTCTTTCAGATTTTTCATCATTAGTGTATTGGAATGTAAGAGATTTTTGTGCATTAATTTTGTATCCTGCTACTTTATGAAGATCATTGATTAGCTCTAGTAGCTTTCTGGTAACTTCTTTAGGATTCTCTATATGTAGTATCATGTCATCTGCAAATAGTGACAGCTTTACTTCTTCTTTTCCAATCTGGATTCCTTTTATTTCTTTTTCTTCTCTGAGTGCTGTGGCTATAACTTCCAAAAATATATTGAATAATAATAGTGTGAGTGGGCAACCTTGTCTTGTTCCTGATGTTAGTAGAAATGGTTTCAGTTTGTCACCATTGAGAATGCTGTTGGCTGTGAGCTTGTCATATATGGCCTTTATTATGTTGAGATAAGTTCCCTCTTTGCCTGCTTTCTGGAGCATTTTTATCATAAATGGGTGTTGAATTTTGTTAAAGCTTTTTCTTCATCTATTGAGATGATCATATGGTCTTTCTCTTTCAGTTTGTTAATATGGTGTATCACATTGATTGATTTGCATATATTGAATAATCCTTGCACTCCTGGGATAAACCCCATTTGATCATGGTGTATGATCTTTTTAATGTGCTGTTGGAATCCGTTTGCTAGTATTTTGTTGAGGATTTTTGCATCTATGTACATTAGTGATATTTGTCTGTGGTTTTCTTTCTTTCTGACATTTTGTCTGGTTTTGGTATCTGTGTGATGGTGGCCTCTGAATGAATTTTGGAGTGTTCCTCCCCCTGCTATATTTTGGTAGAATTTGAGAAGAATAGGTGTTAACTCTTCTCTAAATATTTGATAGAATTTACCTGTGAAGCCATCTGGTCCTGGGCTTTTGTTTGTTGGAAGATTTTTAATCACAGTCTCAATTTCAGTGCTTATGATTGGTCTGTTTATACTTTCTATTTCTTCCTGGTTCAGTCTCCAAGGGTTATGCTTTTCTAAGAATTTGTCCATTTCTTCCAGGTTGTCCATTTTATTGGCATATAGTTGCTTGTAGTAATCTCTCATGATCGTTTGTATTTCTGCCGTGTCATTTGTTACTTCTCTTTTTTCATTTCTAATTCTATTGATTTGAGTCTTCTCCCTTTTTTTCTTGATGAGTCTGGCTAATGGTTTACCAATTTGGTTTATCTTCTCAAAGAACCAGCTTGTAGTTTTATTGGTCTTTGCTATCATTTCCTTCATTTCTTTTTCATTTATTTGTAATCTGATCATTATAATTTCTTTCCTCTGTTAACTTTGATGGGTTTCTTTTCTTCATTCTCTAATTGCTTTAGGTGTAAGGTTAGGTTGTTTATTTGAGAATTTTCTTGTTTCTTGAAGTATGATTGTATTGCTATAAACTTCCCTCTTAGGACTGCTTTTGCTGTATTCCATAGGTTTTGGGTCATCGTGTTTTCATTGTCATTTGTCTCTAGGTATTTTTTGATTTCCTCTTTGATTTCTTCAGTGATCTCTTGATTATTAAGTAATGTATTGTTTAGCCTCCACGTTTTTGTATTTTTTACAGGTTTTCCCTGTAATTGATATCCAGTTTCATAGCGTTGTGGTGAGAAAAGATACTTGATATGATTTCAATTTTCTTAATTTTACCAAGGCTTGATTTGTGACCCAAGATATGATCTATCCTGGAGAATGCTCCATAAGCACTTGTGAAGAAAGTGTATTCTGTTGTTTTTGGATGGAATGTCCTATACATATCAATTAAGTCCATCTTGTTTAATATATCATTTAAAGCTTGTGTTTCTTTGTTTATTTTCTTTTTGGATGATCTGTCCATTGGTGAAAGTGGGGTGTTAAAGTCACCTACTATGATTGTGTTACTGTCGATTTCCCCTTTTATGGCTGTTAGTATTTGCCTTATGTATTGAGGTGCTCCTTTGTTGGTTGTATAAATATTTACAATTGTTATATCTTCTTCTTGGATTGATCCCTTGATCATTATGTAGTGTCCTTCTTTGTCTCTTGTAATAGTCTTTATTTTAAAGTCTATTTTGTCTGATATGATAATTACTACTCCAGCTTTCTTTTGATTTACATTTGCATGGAATATCTTTTTCCATCCCCTCACTTTCAGTCTGTATGTGTCCCTCGGTCTGAAGTAGGGTCTCTTGTAGACAGCATATTTATGGGTCTTGTTTTTGTATCCATCCAGCCAGTCTATGTGTTTTTGTTGGAGCATTTAATCCATTTACATTAAAGGTAATTATCGATATGTGTGTTCCTATTACCATTTTCATAATTGGTTTGGGTTCGTTATTGTTGGTCTTTTCCTTCTCTTGTGTTTCCTGCCTAGAGAAGTTCCTTTTGCTTTTGTTGTAATGCTGGTGTGGTGGTGCTGAATTCTCTCAGCTTTTGCTTGTCTGTAAAGGTTTTAATTTCTCCGTCAAATCTGAATGAGGTCCTTGCTGGGTAGAGTAATCTTGGTTGCAGGTTTTTCCTTTTCATCACTTTAAATATGTCCTGTCACTCCCTTCTGGCTTGCAGAGTTTCTGCTGATAGATCAGCTGTTAACCTTATGCAGATTCCCTGTGTGTTATTTGTTGTTTTTCCCTTGCTGCTTTTAATATTTTTTCCTTGTATTTAATTTCTGATAGTTTGATTAATATGTTTCTTTGCATGTTTCTCCTTGGATTTATCCTGAATGGGACTCTCTGTACTTCCTGGACTTGATTAACTATTTCCTTTCCCATATTAGGGAAGTTTTCAACAATAATCTCTTCCAATATTTTCTCAGTCCCTTTCATTTTCTCTTCTTCTTCTGGGACCCCTATAGTTTGAATGTTGGTGCATTTAATGTTGTCCCAGAGGTCTCTGAGACTGTTCTCAATTCTTTTCATTCTTTTTTGTTTATTCTGCTCTGCAGTAGTTATTTCCACTATTTTATCTTCCAGGTCACTTATCCATTCTTCTACCTCAGTTATTCTGATATTGATTTATTCTAGAGAATTTTTAATTCCATTTATTGTGTTGTTCATGATTGTTTATTTGCTCTTCAGTTCTTCTAGGTCCTTGTAAAATGTTTCTTTTATTTCCTCCATTCTATTTTCAAGATTTTGGATCATCTTTACTCTCATTACTCTGAATTCTTTTTCAGGTAGACTGCCTATTTCCTCTTCATTTGTTTGGTCTGGTGGGTTTTTACCTTGCTCCTTCATCTGCTGTGTATTTCTCTGTCTTCTCATTTTGCTTAACTTACTGTGTTTAGGGTCTCCTTTTCGCAGGCTGCAGGTGTGTAGTTCCCATTGCTTTTGGTGTCTGCCCCCAGTGGCTAAGGTTGGTTCAGTGGGTTGTGTAGGCTTCCTGGTGGAGGGGACTAGTGCCTGTGTTCTGGTGGATGAGGCTGGATCTTGTCTTTCTGAGGGGCCAAACCGTGTCTGGTAGTGTGTTTTGGGGTGTCTGTGACCTTATTATCATTTTAATCAGCCTCTCTGCTAATGGGTGTGTTGTGTTCCTGTCTTGCTAGTTGTTTGGCATAGGGTGTCCAGCACTGTACCTTGCTGATCATTGAGGGGAGCTGGGTCTTATCGTTGAGATGGAGATCTCTGGGAGAGCTTTTGCCATTTGATTTTACGTGTAGCCGGGAAGTCTCTGGTGGACCTATGTCCTGAACTTGGCTCTTCCAACTCAGAGGCACATGCCTGATACTCAGTCAGAGCACCAAGACCCTGTCAGCCACATGGCTCAGAAGAAAAGGGAGAAGAAAATAAATAAAGAAAGAATAAAATAAAATAAAAAAATTGGAATAAAAATAAATAATTATTAAAAATAAAAAAATTTTTAAGTAATTTAAAAAAGGAAAAAAAAAAAAAGAAAGAAGAGAGCAACCAAACCAAAAACAAATCCTCTAATGATACAAGCACTAAAAACTATACTAAAGAAAAAAAAAAAAAACAGACAGACAGAAACCTAGGCGAAATTGTAAAAGCAAAGCTATACAGACTAAATCACACACAGAATCGTACACATACATGCTCACAAAAAGAGTAAAACGAAAAAAAATATATATATCATTGCTCCCAAAGTCCACCGCATCAATTTTGGTATAATTCATTGCCTATTCCAGTATTCCACAGATGCAGGGTACATCAAGTTGATTGTGGAGATTTAATCCGCTGCTCCTGAAGCTGCTGGGAGAGATTTCCCTTTCTGTTCTTTGTTCACACAGCTCCCAGGGTTCAGCTTTGGATTTGGACCCGCCTTTGCGTGTAGGTCGCCTGAGGGCATCTATTTTTCACTGAGACAGGACGGAGTTAAAGGAGCAGCTGATTTGGGGGCTCTGGCTCACTCAGGCGGGGGTAGGGAGGGGTACGGATGCAGGGCGAGCCTGCGGCGGCAGAGGCCGGCATGACATTGCACCAGCCTGAGGCGCGCCGTGCGTTCTCCCGGGGAAGTTGTCCCTGGATCACGGGACCCTGGCAGTGGCGGGCTGCACAGGCTCCCGGGAGGGGAGGTGTGGATAGTGACCTGTGCTCTCACACAGGCTTCTTGGTGGCTGAAGGAGCAGCCTTAGTGTCCCATGCCCGTCTCTGGGGTCCGCGCTAATAGCCGCGGCTCGCGCCAGTCTCTGGATCTTGTTTAGGTGGTGCTCTGAATCCCCTCTCCTCACGCACCCCAAAACAATGGTCTCTTGTCTCTTCGGCAGCTCCAGACTTTTTCCCGGACGCCCTCCCGGCTAGCTGTGGTGCACTAGCCCCTTCAGGCCGTGTTCACCCAGCCAACTCCAGTCCTCTCCCGGGGATCCGACCTCCGAAGCCTGAGCCTCAGCTCCCAGCCCCCACCCGCCCTGGCGGGTGAACAGACACGCCTCTCAGGCTGGTGAGTGCCGGTTAGCACCGATCCTCTGTGCAGGAATCTCTCCACTTTCCACTCCTCACTCCTATTGCTGTGCTCTCCTCCGCGGCCCCAAAGCTCCCCCCTCTGCCACCCTCCATCTCCGCCCGCCAAGGGGCTTCTAGTGTGTGGAAACCTTTCCTCCTTCACAGCTCCCTGCCACTGGTGCAGGTCCTGTCCCTATTCTTTTGTCTCTGTTTATTCTTTTTTCTTTTGCCCTACCCAGGTACGTGGGGAGTTTCTTGCCTTTTGGGAAGTCTGAGGTCTTCTGCCAGCGTTCAGTAGGTGTTCTGTAGGAGTTGTTCCACATGTAGATGTATTTCTGATGTATTTGTGGGGAGGAAGGCAATCTCCACGTCTCACTCCTCTGCCATCTTGAAGCTGCCTCCGGTTTATACTCTTAGACCACTACATGATACTGTCTATTGGCTGGAAATTTAGCAAGGAATCCTAGGCAGTGAGAAGATCATTAGCTTTGGAAAGAGAAAAATCTCCCAGTTTTACTATTCACTGGGTGACCTGGACAGCTCAGTTCTCCATTCTGTAACATGGGGATTGTGGGATTTCCCTGGCGGTCCAGTGGTTAAGACTCTGTGCTTCCAATAAAGGGGGTGCAGGTTCGATCCCTGGTTGGGGACCTAAGATAGCACATGCCATGCCATAAAATAAAAATAAAATAATAAAATAACATAAAATGGGGATCGTGTTCCCCACCCCACCCTCTAGCGTGAGAGCCATGTGAGAGGACGAACGTAAAAGCCCTGCACACACCCGGCATCAGACAAACATTGGCTCTTTCCTCTCATTACCATCAAATCTCTTTCCTTCATAAAAATGTGAACTTTGAGTTTTCTTGCCAATAACCTGGGAAGGGTAAAGAGAATTTTGGCCCTTGACCAGCTCTAGAGTTTCTCGGATACAAATTGTTGACATCGAGCCCACACAAAGCTGGAAACTCCCACAGGGCTAACTACATGGGCTCTGGCCAAGCACAGATTTCCCCTGAATTCTACAGAGTTTCAACACAACTGAGGCTCTTAGAGAGCAAAGCCCAAGGTTCTGGAAATACAGAGCCCAGCATGGGGGAGGGGAGCACTGCTCCTCTGAATAGGAGGGAGTCTTGGTGATCAGATTTAGCAGACAGGGCTCCAGCCACACTGCCCCTGCCTTTCACAAACTTCATGAACGTCACTCTAGGAACCTCCTTCACACAGCTTTACCCAGAGAAGTGTTTTTAATAGAAAAAAAAAAAATTCTGACATTGGCCCTTTGATTGCCAGAGTCTCCCTGGACTATAAAGGACAAGGGTCTGCCCAAGGTGGCCTTAGGACATATGCTGAGCACTCTGAGCCCCAAGAAGACGTGGGAGTCTGCTCAGTGCCTCAGTCACAACCGTGAAAGTGAGAACAGAATGGATCCTATCTCCTAGGGTTACTCTGAGGATGCAGTGGGGTAATAACTGTTCAAAGCTTAGGACAGGGCTTCGCCCTTACTAAGCACTCCATGAATGTGAGCTGTAGTTGTTGTGTTATTACACTTGTCTTAGATCACACAGTAAAGTAAGTAAAGGAACTAGAATTGGAGCAAAGATCTCAGAGAATCACAAGCCCAGCTCTTTCTGTCCTGCGAAGCAGCCTCTCTCTGGCACGTCTGAGCCTCAGTATCCTACTTCGTGGAGGGAAAGGGCTAAGCCATGTTAGGGAGTCTTATAGGACATGTAGTATGAAAGAGTCTCCCCCAACTCTCCACCCCACCACAGATTCCACCCCCATGATCCCGCTTCACTAACATCTTTCCCAGCCCTTCATCCCTCTGGGTTCTCTCTACCCTCACAGGCTTCCTTCAGCTCCAGAAAGTCCCTGTGCCATAGAAGCACACACACAGCTTTCTGATCAGTGTTTTCCTCTGAATTCCCATGTTTTGCTAGGCCGTGGACTCTGCATGTGGCGTCTCTCTGTCAGTAGGGTGCCTGTGACCCGCAGCAGTCCTGAGCTCAGGAATGGCAGATCTGACTCTGTCCTGGCCTGGGTCAGGTTGGCTAGTAAAACCAGGGCAGTGTTCCAGGTCTGCGTGACTGAGGGGCAAGGAGCCAGGTTCCCATGGCAGCAGGTGTGTAGGGGCCATGGCACTGAGTTTGTGGGCATTTGGGCCTGGGAAGGCAGCACGGGCTGGGGGAAGCCTGACTGCCGGATCAGGCAGGAGTTTTTGAAGAATACAGAGTTCTTTGTCTGCTTCAAGTTAGATCTTACACAAATGACTTAGCTTCTCTGAGTTACAACTTCTCTGCAAGTGAAAGACCTTACTGCCCTCCTCGTGGGTCCTGGGGAAGATTAAGAGGACAGTTAGTGTAAAGCATGGGGCAGAGACTCAATAAGTAGCTGTTTACTTATTATTCCATTCCTCTTCTCTTCTAATATAAATGCAAATAATGGATCTGGCTCCCAGGAAGATGAAAAGAGAAAGAAAAGATAATAATAATTCAGTGTTATTCATGCTCCATGCAATATATCATTTTATCTTCTCCGTAACCCTACAGGATAGGGATTATTATTATCCTCATTTTATGTAAGAAACCGGAGGCTTGGAGAGCATAAGTAACTCGCTCATCATCACTAGGAAGTGGTGGAGTTGGGACATGAACACGGGCCTCCAGCCCCAAGCTTATCTACCACCCAAGCCTTTCTGACACCCACAAACTGAGCTGGCAGCTCTCAGCCAAGCAGCTGTGGACCAGGCCTCCTTGCAGCCTTTCTGGCAGATTTTCCTGATAGCTGAGAATTCTTCTCAGCAAGGTTCTGCCACTTCTTTTCTTGGTTTAGTCTCAGCTTCACCTTTTTCTTTTGAAACCATAGATCTGTCAGCTGTCCACTCTCAGCCATACAAGGAGAAAATGCACAGCCAGGGCAGGATCATGGTCTTGGCAATCCAGACCCTCCTCCTGAGACTGTCCAAACTGGCCTGGGCCTGAGGCTTGAGGCATTTGTTGACTCTGGCTGTGGTCTTCCAGGATGTGCTTCTAATTCTCGTCATGGGTCAGCTTATCCCCACTTGGTCAGTGGTGGCTCATCCTCTGTCAGGACTTGGGCCTTGCTTTGTCCATTTCCTACTCCTTCCCACTTGCCCACCCCTGCTTTTGACTTCCCACAGTCCCTGGGTTGTGGTTATACCCTCCACTTTCTGGTCTTAAGGTATCAAGCAGGAATGGCCAGAGCTTGAGATGAATGGGAAAATTGCCATTGGCCTTCCATGTCCCCAAGAGCACCATGACTGCACAGGGACCCTCCAAAATAGTCTGGGCTTTGGAGGGATACACCTTCTACACCTGCAAAGAATACTTGGATTCTCCAATCATCAGTTTTCTGGTTTCTTTGTCTGAAAAATGAGGGAATTGAGTCAGGTTCTTGCTAATGCTCTTTCAACTGCTGACATCCTATAAGCTGGTGATTAAGATCTTTAAACATATTTTTAATCCTTTTCTTCTTTTTTTTCTGATTATAGAATAGTGCATTCTAATTGTAGAAAATCTGATAACATAGAAAAGTGTAAAACAGAAGACAGTTGAAATCTTATCCCTCAGAGAAACTTAATGTATTGGTGTTAATTATTCTTTTTCTTGTAGTATACATTTGTGTGTTTAATGTGGTTTTTGTTTTATATATTTATTATACAATTTTTAATAAATTTAACCTAAATATATAATTAAATATTATTCAAAAATATTAGTTTGATGGCATCATAGAATCCCATCATTTATTTGTTTTCATGGTGTTGGACGTTGAGGCTGTTTTAAGCTTTTTTCCAATTTAATAATATTTTAGTGAATATGTTATATATGATATTATAGAGCAAATATCGATAAATCTATGTGTATACTTAAATCATTTCCTTAGTCAGTTCCACTTAAAAATAGAATTACTAAGTTAAAGGATTAGAATTATTTTTAGTATCCAAATCCCTTTCAGAAGACTTGTATTGATTGATACTTCTACCCAAACTGAGTATGTGAGAATGTGAGTACTAATTTTACTGGGTCTCAGTATTGGATTTGATTTTTTAAAATAACTTTGTCAATTTGAGAAATGGTATCTCATTGTTACTGTAACTTGCATTTGTATTGTTATTTGTAAGGATAATATTTTTCACATAATAACTGGCCATTTTGATTTCTTTTTAAAATGAATTCTCTATTTATGGGCTTTACTCACTTTTTGAGTATTCATCTTTTCTTTTTTATTGATTTTTGAGAACTGTTTATTGATTTTGAATATAAAAATCATCCCTTATTGATCTTTGGGAAGCCTATTATATAAAAAATTATATCCTTTGCCTTTCATATATGTGACATATATTTTCTATGTTCATTGTTTCCTTTACTTTTGTTTATAGTAAATTTTAGCACATATATTTTAAATTTTATAGAGAAGAATTGATCAATCTTTTCCTTTATAGTTTCTTTCCTTGTTTTTATGCTTGGAAAACCTATCTCCACCTTGAGATAAAAGAGTATCCTATAATTTCTAATAATTCATTTCTACCTTTAATTCTATAACTAATTTAAATTTAGTTCATATATAATATGAAATTTGAGTCTATTTTTCTCTGATGATTAATAAATAGCTATAGGTTTGAACTATATTAATCAACTTCCTTTGAAAAATGATTTGATATGAAGTCTCTCACATTTTGAAGTTATATATAAACAGTTCAGTTTCTAGACTTTCTCTTCCATTGTATATGTCCATTTTCTGATCCTGTAACACTGTCCCTTGTCTTAATTATTATAGTTTTATAATAATTTTAATTACCTGGAAGTTCATGTTGTCCATAACTTTTTCTTTCAACAGTTCTTCAACTATTCTCACTGCTTTGATCTTTCAGATGAATTTTAAAATCAGTTTGTTAAATTTCTCCAACTACCATTGATTCTTTTTTGAAATTACATTAAGTTCATAGGCAAACCTGAGGTGAATTTAGATTATTATGACACTGAGTTTACCACTCAGGGATATAGTATATATTGCCACTTAGAAAAGCCTTCCTTTATGCCCTTAAGTTCCAATTTCTTTCTATAGTTCCTGCCTATTTCCTCTTAAGTTTATTCCTACCTATTTTAAAATATTTTTGCTATACTCTTGTAACTGTGATCATATTTTTTATGACATTTCATCTGTGGTTATTATTTCATGCTGATTATTTAGCATTAAACATGACTGTTTTCATTTAGCATTACATAATCAATAGTAATCGTTTAGCTTTAGGTGATAGCATACAAATCACACGGAAATAGCATTTCTTCTTTCTTACTGGTGCTAGGAAGCAGGGGATTTGCTTTTATTCCTGTTCCTAAACTCTCCCCACCCACCAAGAGTCAAGTAATCATTTCTGCACATACTGAGTGTCCTCCGTTTGTCCCATGTTGTTCTTGGCAGTGGGGCTCAGCACCTTTCACCTTAAAGTCACCTTTCTGAGTTTGTCCTTCCAAGTCCTCTGCCCCTTTAAGCCACAGTGAGAGGTTGGGTGTGTGTATTAATAACACTTTCTGGCTGCCTCACGATGCTTATTTGGAGGCTTCCCGGATTTGGCCGCATGGGCTTCCATTTTAATTAGCTTCTCAAAAGGTGTTTGCACAATTCATGAGACAAATAAGCCTTCTTTAGAAGTGAGAAGCCTAGTGGCCTGGTCTCCTGAGTAAAACTCCTGGGAGCCTTGTTTCTGGGAAGGGTGATCAAATTGTGACAGGGATCTGGCTCAGCTCATTATGGATGAGAAGCTTGGCTGTTTCTGGAAGTGAGTGGCAAGCTAAGCCATATTAGAAACCCGAAAGGAAAAAAAAAAATCACTGATTCTGTCTTTATTTACTTTTTCAATATTTTTTTAATTGTTGACTTTTGGCACTCATTTTGATTTGGGGAAATATTTTATTAAAATATTTATTTCTGGGGGCTTCCCTGGTGGCACAGTGGTTGAGAGTCCGCCTGCTGATGCAGGGGACACGGGTTCGTGCCCCGGTCCGGGAAGATCCCACATGCCGCAGAGCGGCTGGGCCCGTGAGCCATGGCCACAGCTGAGCCTGCGCGTCCGGAGCCTGTGCTCCGCAACGGGAAAGGCCACAACAGTGAGAGGCCCGCGTACTGAAAAAAAAAAAAAAGAAAGAAAAGAAAAAAAATTATTTCTATTATTAATTTATTTATACTGCTGAGCTTTTTTTGGTGTCCCCTGCAGTTTTGCAGCTGAGTTGAGTGCCTCCCTCTCCTCATCCCAGTCCTGACCCTGCTGGGAATGCCTCTGGAACGAGTTGAATTGTGGGTACCCCCCCAAAGCTATTCCCATATTTAGCCTCTAGCATCTGTGAATGTGACCTTATCTGGAAAAAGGGCCTTTGCAGATATAATTAGGGATCTCAAGATGATCTCATTATCAGGGTGGGCCCTAAATCCAATGAGAGGTGTCCTGATAAGAGAGAAGAGAAGGCGACACAGAAGAGGAGGCCATGTAAAGACAGAGGCAGAGACTGGAGTTATGAATCCACAAACCAAGGGCAGAAACTGGAAGACACAAGGGGGATTCTTCCTGAGAGCCTTTGGAGAGAGCACAGTCCTTACAACGACTTGATTTTAGAATCTTGGCATCCAGACTATGAAAGAATAAATTTCTGTTGGTGCAAGCCACCAACCTCGTGGTCATTTGTTATGGTAGCCCTTGGACATGATTACAGCCCCAAAGGCAGGTGTGTTGCGAAGAAGTTTATAAGTCATACTGAGGAGAAACCTCAACCATCGGGTCCAAGGCAGGGCAGCTGCAGGTGTTGCAAAGTGTGTAGAGAGAAACAGAGGTGCAAAATGAAAAGTTAAAGACAGCTTTTGGTGGGTTAAATGGGTATGTGTGTATGTGTAAATTTCAGTTGACTCATCAAATATTTGAGTACTTTCTCTTTGCCAG
This sequence comes from Hyperoodon ampullatus, assembly GCF_949752795.1. NCBI lineage: Eukaryota > Metazoa > Chordata > Mammalia > Artiodactyla > Ziphiidae > Hyperoodon > Hyperoodon ampullatus. Next base: position 58,104,946 of record NC_136915.1, on the reverse strand, counting down.
CCCCTTGTGTGAGGCAGTATGTGGCCCTCACACACACGTGCACATGCTCACCGAGCACAGACATGCATGACTTAAAGCAACCTTAAAAGACAGACTAAATTGTGAAGCTACTATAGAATTCTAATCAGCTTTTCCCAGAATACTTGCCACAGTTCTTCCAGCTCCCTAAGGAGACCTAGCAAAAGCTTCTCTCTGTGACTTCATAACACCCTCTGTTTTCTACTAACGATGTACTTTCCCCACTGCATAGTAAGGAAACCTTCTGTTACCTGCCTCTTACCTGCACTAACTATGGGCTCAGTGAAGTTAAAGATTATCTTTTAAATCTCTATTTCCCCAGCACTATACACACACACATATATATACATATATATATGTATATATACATATATATATATATATATATATATATATATATATATATATATATATGGAAAGAATAAGTTAAGCCCAAACCCCAGATAACATTTTGAGAGAAATAATCAAGGCCCCCCAATGTTAGATGTGCTAAGTGAGGTCAACAAATGTTAACTGAGAAGATTTTTAAAAAGCAGAATCCCTAATAAACAAAAATGAACAAACAAAAAGAGAGGGCAGTATGTGCAGTGGTCAAGCTTACAAATTCCAGGTCTGAACTCCTGGGTTTATGTCCTATCTCTACCTTTTTTTTTGCCATACGCAGGCGTCTCACTGTTGTGGCCTCTCCCGTTGTGGAGCACAGGCTCTGGACGCGCAGGCTCAGCGGCCATGGCTCACGGGCACAGCCGCTCCGTGGCATGTGGGATCTTCCCGGACCGGGGCACGAACCCGTGTCCCCTGCATCGGCAGGTGGACTCTCAACCACTGCGCCACCAGGGAAGCCCAGCAGTACTTTATCCGAGATTAATTATTCCCTACTCAAGGCAGTTCATCCTCAGTACTCTAACTAATGCCCCATGAATCATGAGATTTTCCAGTCTGGCTGGAAGGTACAGGCACTCTTTCCAGCTCCATGTGAGCACAGGGGACTGTTATCTCTTATCCATTCCAATAATCCTTACCTTTGACTTGGGTTGTTTTCTCATAGGTATGTGATGATCAGTACTCTGCCATATACTTGAGAAGGGCTTTCGGCAGACCTCTGAGGCTGTTAAGCTCCCTCTTTCCTGATACTCCATCCTGAGAACTATAGCCCCCTTGTTCTCCTCTGACTCTCAGCTCTATCTTCAACTCAGGGAGTCAGCTGGGCTCTGCTTGGGTTACATGGCTTGGCAATTCTTTCAAGGGAGATTATTGGGCTCACATCACTTGTTCTCTGTTTCTCAGAAATCACTCCCCTTCATTGACTAATGTCTAGGGTTTTGAAAACCACTGCATCATAAATTGTCAAGTTTTTTTTATTTTGGTTGTTTCAGTCAGGATGGTAAACCCAGTTAATTTATATTAAATGGAAGTGGAGTCTGAGATGGCATTTTAAAATTTCATATGTCCCGGCTCCTGCAAAAGTCTGATTCATAATTTGTATTTTGCAAAACAAGATATTCTGATGGATACTCCTTGTTGTACACCAGAGGACTAGATCTTTGATATTCAAAGTACTGTCCATGTACCAGCAGCATCAGCATCATCTGGAATCTTGCTAAAAAATACAGAATCTCATGCCTCACCCAAGATCTACTGGTTCAGAATCTGCATTTAATAAGATTCCCAGTTGATTTGTGTGCACATTCAAGTTTGAGAAGTACCAGACTGGCTAATTTCAAAGTTCCCTTCTAACTAAAGTTCTTTTTCCCTGTGAAATGGGTAAGATGGTTTCTAAGAGAGCAAGGGACATTGTGGGAAAGTTGTATGTTAAAAAGTATGTTAAAGACATAATTTTCTAGGGTAGGTTTGTCATATTAACTGCAAAAGTCCTAACAAAGGAAAGAATAAAAGAGCTAACAAAGGACAAAAAGGACAAATAAATACTCACTTGACTAACACATATTTTTGCAATTATTTGGTTAATGTTTCTTTATATGGTTTATGTATTTCTTTTGTTTTTCACCAATCTATCCTAAGAGCCCAAACAGTGCTAGGCATGTGTCAGGCACTCAGTAAATAGTTTTTGATTGACTGAATGACCAACAGACTGAAAGATTAGAGACACTGTCAAGGTGGATGTTTTTATGCCTCTAAGAGGGACAATTTAGACACAGAGAGCTCAAAAGGGACAGAATAATTTGACTCAGAGAAGATGGCTCCGACTACCTAAGAAATATTAATATTCAAGAGAATTTCGTAAAGGAGGGTGTCCCAGAAAGTTTATTCAATAATTCAGTAAGCATTCTTTGTAACTAAGAGAAGTAACGAAGGGAACTGCAATTCCATGTAATTTCAAACAAAGAGGAAGAGTGTGTTACAGAGGAAATAGCAGGCAGTTTTGGAGAAAGTGACCATGCCAACTCCAAATTTACAATAGCTGAGGACACAAGTCTTGGGGCAGCAGCTTTACATATAGAAAGAGCTTAGAGTTTCACATCATGCAGATCTCCCCTTGAGTCTCTGCTTTTCATCGGTCCAGTGAAATGACTTGAGGCACTTTCTTAGTCTTCTCTGGGCCTCTATAAAACTGAGTTGGTGGAAATGATTATGATGGTGATCATGGTAGTGGTGATGCTGTTGTAGCTGGGTGGCACATAACTTGTATCTCAAGGAGTCTTTGTAATAAGCAAATGTAGTGATGCCTATGAATGGATACTATAATGTTTATTAAGTGCTATGCAAATGATCATCATTCTTGGATTTTAGAAAGGAAATAAGAAAAACTCATGTGACTGCACAAAGATGCTCTCTAAAGAGCTCAGTTTGTAATATAATAGGTATAAAAAATGATAGGAAGAGGAACAACTTTTTCAGAATGAATACAAAAGTTTGAGACCATAGAGTCAAGACAGCCACTTGATGAACATGAATATATGCTTAGCAAGAAAACAATGAGAATAAGCTAGGTGGAAAATTGCTGAGGACAATAGAGGGAGTATTCAAAGCTCTGATTAAAATCAAGCCAAACAACACACACAGACACACACACACACAGTCAAAGGACTGGGAGTCTTATAGCTTGGCAGATAGTGTAGAAGTTATAAAATTCACAGGAAAACTCTAGCCTAATAATCCTCACATCCTATCTTCTCTTTCTTTCCTATCTTTCCCTCTTTCTATCTTCTCAGGGAGAATGAACTTCATGCTGAAGAAGGAGAGAACAAATTGTCTTCATGTGTAAAGGGGAGAAAAACAGTCAAAGAAAGAGAAACTCCCAACATCCAGCCTCCCATCTCATGCTTGAATTTTCCCTTTAGCATCAGCCCTAACGTAAAAGTCTCCTTGAACAACCACTTTTAATATCTTCAATTCACCACATCTTTGATCATATTATTCCATCTTTGAGCAATAAGAACAATTAGAAAATCCAGTTTGTCATAATTCTGGGCCAAAACAAGACTGTTCATATCTTCCTTTGGCCTGGGTCCCATCCTTACTGTGATTAAGTACAAACTAATTTTCTTTTTACTTAAGAATCACTTACACATTTAAACGTTTCTTCTATTTCCCTTCTCCAAGTGGAGTTATCATTTCTTCAGGCTGAACACTCAGTTTTCCTCCAGCAGTTGGATGCTTGAGTTCCTTTAGTATCCTCCAAAAGTGCTTTTACTTGATTTTAACCAAATGTTCCTCTTGGTTAAAAGAAATGGCTAGTGTGAAAGGACTAATGTTCTTTTGTTGAAAGAATATCAAAGATACCAGGAGAAAGAAATTCTTTCAACTTTCCTTCACTGAACTCACAAGTCCACTTATACATATACCCCTCCTTTTCTGGTATATTGGAGAAAGTAGCTTTTTTTCTAAGACTAATCCTTCCACCAGTGCTTTGGACCACACCACTCTGCTTTCCCAAGCAGACATTATCAATGATCCCTCCATCTTCCTTCCCTCAGTCCCTCTCAGTCTTCCTCTTCATAACTGAGCTTCTTGTCTGGTCTCACTGCCTCCATTTTTTCATTTCCCCCTTACTCGTTATTCAGTGAAAACTGGCCACTGAGCCATCGCTTCACTGAAAATGATCTAAGTTCACCAGTAATATCCATAATTCTAAATAAAATGAATATTTTTTCCTTCTTACTTATTTCATCTCTCAGCAGAATTCAGTACTGTAGACCAACTCCTTATTTTTTTTTTTTTACATCTTTATTGGAGTATAATTGCTTAACAATGGTGTGTTAGTTTCTGCTTTATAACAAAATGAATCAGTGATACATATACATATGTTCCCATATCCCCTCCCTCTTGCATCTCCCTCCCACCCTCCCTATCCCACCCCTCCAGGCGGTCACAAAGCACCAAGCTGATCTCCCTGTGCTATGCGGCTGCTTCCCACTAGATATGTACCTTACGTTTGGTGCCAACTCCTTATTAAAGCAATCTTTTTCTTTATCCTTCTTAGACACCAGGTTCTCTTGGTACACTCCCCACTTCTTTGACTTTTCTTTCTCATTCTTCTTTACAGACCTATCCTTTTTATATTCTGTCATTGAATAACAGAGTTCCTCAAAGATTAGTCCTACCCCCAACCCTCTTTTCTCACTATATAGTGTCTCCACAGGACATCTCACGGCTTCAGTTACCATATGTATGATCTGTGGGTATCTCGTAGCCCAGGCTTTTTGAGTTCCAAACTGTCATATTCAAACTATCTATTTCACATCCACTTGGATGTCACAAAGACAACCAAACCAAATATCAACACACCCCAAACTGGAATCATGCCTCCCCACAACAGTTTTTCCCTAGTGTTCCTTTTTTCAGAAAACAACTTCACTACCTTTCCAGTTTTATAAGCTAGAGACTTGGGATTTATTCTTTAGTCTTGTCTCCCTCTTTCTTCTCTAATATCATCCATCACCAAGATCTGTAAATGCAAAGCCTAAATTGCTCCACATTCACGCATTTCTCTCCATCTCTATTGTCCCATCCTACTCCAAGATAACATTTCATTTTTGCTGGACTACTGAAATCACCTGCTAACTTTTCTCCCACATTTTTTTATTGTCTTCTCAGGATCTGCCCTCCACTCTGTAGTCAGAATGATCTTTCCAAAGTTCAAGTTTGATCATATCGCCTCCCTGCCTCAAATTTTCAGTAGGTTCTCATCGTGTTTAAGGAAGAGCAAAATCCTTAAAATGCCCTGTGAGTTATAGCCTGTGCCTGCTTCACCAGCCACCATCTCAAGTCGAACCAGCCTTGTTTCAGGTCCTCGTGGGCACTCTGCTCCCTCCTGCTACAGAGCTTTGGCACCAATTGTTTTTACAATCATGAAACTCTTCCCTCTCTCTTTCCTTAGAAATAGGTCCAGGTGATTTCTTGTAATACTCTCATGTAACTGTATTTCCATCCTTTGGAGAACTGATATCAATTCCTAATAATACACTTACATTTAAAAAATTTGATTACCATCTGTCTCTCTAACTATAACATTATTTAATGCGAGTAGGTCTTTTATTTGTTTAAACATCTCTGTATCTCCAGTGACTAGTATAGCTTCTGGCCCAACAGTATGCACTCAATAAATTTTTGTGAGATGAATGAGTATAAGGATGAGCCTCAACGATACCCTTTCATAACCCTACTCTTTTCCTGTGTTCTTCCTTCCTCCTGGCATACAGCCCTTCCTACCCTTCTTCCCCATGCTCTTCTTCTAGACTTGTCAAATAAAGCACAGAGGTGGGGCTTCCCTGGTGGCGCAGTGGTTGAGAGTCCACCTGCCGAGGCAGGGGATGCGGGTTCGTGCCCCGATCTGGGAGGATCCCACGTGCTACGGAGCGGCTGGGCCCGTGAGCCATGGCCGCTGAGCCTGCGCGTCCAGAGCCTGTGCCCCGCAACGGGAAAGGCCACGGCAGTAAGAGGCCCGCGTGCCGCAAAAAAAAAAAAAAAAAAAAAAAAAAAAGCACAGAGGTGTTAGAAGAGCATCTCTGTTCTTTAAGTGCTTCATGTCTCTAGGTACATGATTTCCCAGGATGTTAAAAGAACTTAACCGATGTGTTTTTTGCCTCATAATTGGTGATCTTTGAGGAATCAGAGAGAACACATAATATGTCATACATCTGGGGGAATGTGATAGACAAATATTATCCCAATCTTTAGAAAGAAAGATAGAGTCCATCAGTACATGTTGAGCATGACATCAGTTGTATGAAAAATTCTAGAATAGATCATCAAGAATTCTAGAATGGATTAATGTATGGTGTGTGGGTCATTGAGAGAAAAGTAACTAGCATGAGTTCCCTTAGAAAAGTCATTCTATAATAGTCACTTCTGTCAGTTAGTTAGGGTTTAGTAGATTGTACTAAGGAGGGAAGTGCTTTAGACACAATATGTCTAAATTTCAGAAAAGTCTTTGATCACATTTTTTCTGATATGTTTTTTGCACATAGGTGAATGGCATACAAAGCTGAATTTATAATTGACTGACCACCTATGAAACACTGACAAATGGATCGATGCTGATCTGGAAGACTGGTGGTGGTTTAACACACCTCCATTTTTCGTTAACATTTTTACTAAAAATGTAAATGAAAATATAGAATACATTTTTATTAAAGATATAGATTACAAATGTCTCAGTGGGGGTGGGTGCATAGGTAACAGATTATCAGAATCAGAATTCAAAATTATTTTTAGGCTAAAAGTAATTTGGTTTTAGGATTAAAACAAACAACATGAAGACTTTCCCACACACACATATACTGCCTCATTTAACCATCATTGTAGAGTGTTAATATTATTAATAATTCTCATTTATGACATGTCTGAATGTGCCAGACTCTTTGCATTAGTTATGTCACTTAGTTTTTCTAAATCATGCTTTGATATGGATATCATGCCTCTATTTTACAGAAAAGGAAACTGAAAATCAAACAAGTTAAATGCCTTCTCTAATGTCTTAAAGGTAGTCCTAGAGCTGAGATTGACACACAGGTCAGTCTGACACCCAAACAAAAAACCCTCTTTTCTATACTCCACTAGTTTTTCAGATAAAACATATCAGTAAAGTGTAAATGATGCACTGAGTTGTAGGAACTCAATTCTACAAGCACAGAAAGGTGGAGACACGGTTTCACAGTGGTTCATGTGAAAAGGTGTGAAGGGCTTCTTTGCCTGTAAGCACCTTGTGAATCACCAGGGTGAGTCACTGACTTCTCACAAAATGAGTATGATCTGGGCTGTGGAACAGTGCCCAGAACAAAGAAGGGCAAGAGTCACACTGTGCTCCACTGTGACCGAAACACGGTGCTTTTGGACACTCATCCTAAGAAAACACTGTCAATGTGAGCAAACCCAGGATAATTAGACCAGAATGATGAATTTAAGTCATATAGAAAGTGCTTGAAGGAACTACAATATAGAAACCATGCTACCTCTAGCTATATACAGTTAGCATGTGTTAATGTTTACTGTAGGACAGACACTATCCTGAATATTTTACAGCCTTAATTCATTTAAGTCTCACCATAATCTTTGACATAGGTTCTGTTATTATTGCTTCTATTTTATAGATAAGGAAACTGAGGCACAGAGAGGTTATATAACCTTTCCCAAGGTCACATTCACAAACTCTGAAAGGTTGGCTCCTATTTTCAATTGGAACAAGAAATTAGAAGAGGAACTATTTGGCTACAGAAGAAAAAAAGAAACAGTGGGTGCTCTAGAAGAGTAAAATTTGATTCCATCTCCAAAACTTAACAATTTACCTCATCTCAGAAGAATCTTGCTGAGTTCTCTATCACTGGAAGCTTTCAATCAGGCATATTTTTGAGGGACTCTACAGCATTGGAAGAGTGTGGACTAACATGATTACATGTTTCTTTCCATTTCAAAATGAGTCTATCAGTGTCAGCATAATCCCATATTGGTGGGTTGAAGTGAGAGCACTTATCCTCTTGGAGTCTTAAGGTGTGTTTGGAAAAATCTAGATTAACTGGAACTTAATTTACAGAACCTTAAATTAATCAAAACGTATTGTTGCATTCTGTTTTCAAAGGAGAAAGTGATTTTTAATCCTTCCATCCATAAGAACACACATCCAGATGGTAAAGATTTGTTGATCCCCTACTATATGTAAAGTTACATCGGATTCCATTTTTAACTGCCTATTGTTTGTTCCTGTTAATTATGAGAAAGTTTAGGCTTGGAAAATTTAAGTGATTTGCCCAAATTCCCACAACTAGGAAAAGCATAACAAGGGCTGGAACACAGGTTTGTCAAACCTTGCTTTTCCCAGCGTACTCTACTCCTTCCCTAAGAAAATCAGATAGAAGGATAGATAGATTTCCCAAGTAATTTCAACAACAAAGTTTTCTACCTTGTTTCTTGGGTCATTTGCTCAACGAACATCACAGGGCACTCCTTTCATTAAGGGCCAGCATAATGATTGTTGGGGAGGAATACTAAGATTAAGCAAGCAAACAAAAAACATTGTCCTATCTCGAGGGGCTCAGTACTGAGTAGAGAGGCAAGTCTGAAAACAGGGCATTGCAAACTAGTGAGAAAAACTGAGAGACAACTTGTCTGCAGTACATCTTCCTATTAACTGGGGGTTTACTGCCCTCATCATCAGATTTATTCAAAAATATTTGAGCATCAGCTCTGTGCCAGGCGTGATGCAAAGCACTGTGGAACCAGGGACAAAGCACCAAATGTGGTTTCTGCCCTCAAAGAGGTTCCAGTTGCTTGATCTCATGCGTTCTGGCCTGGCTCTTCTTGGAGTATCCATATAGGAAAACAGAGAAACTGTGGAGTCACATCTTACTTGGATGTTAGTGAGAAAGACAAAAATAAATATAAACATGATTACTGTCGAAAATTGCTGTATCAGACATGACATACTATAACTCTAATCATCCAGAACAGCCAGGTGTTTTTTTTTTTAATCCCCTGGTGTTATAACAGACCATTTTTTACTTTGCTTTTATTTTTACCTAAGCACCAGACAGCAGGCTTGCTTTGAGGGCTCATGCTGTATGATAAAATCATATCTTGGAATATTAAATATCACAGTCAGGAAGCACAATGCAGGAACTGAGACAGAGTGAGGGAGTAGTATTTTTATGTGTCTCCACTTACTCTCACTGAGGGCCTGCACTCAGGGCTCTAAACTACAGAGAGCTGTGAGAGCTGCTTGGGGAAAAGCAGGAGACCCAAAGAATATTTGCAAGCAATGAAAGGGCCTGGTAGAATTGTTCTATCAAAGGTATGGAGAAGAATCTGTGTCCTTGTTGGGATGGGGTGAAATTTGAGGGGAAAAATAAAAACAAAAACCAGAAAGATCTGGTAAAAATCACTATCCAAGCCTCCAAGTCCCAACTACCAAGCAGAGGGCAATTCTCAAGCATCCGTGCAAATCTGGTCAAGGGTGTGGGCAGGGTTGGGCCTTGAGGTGGGGAGACTTGGGAGACTCTTGAGTTTTGTCTTCTGCTCACGCATGTCTCAGAAAGTTTGTGACTGAGCCTTCCCATTTTTACTGGGGGAAGATATAACAAGAGGCAGAAAGGTTCTTATACTTGAACTTCTCTTGGGAGAGCAATGTGTATATGTTTACAAAATACCTATTGAGAAGCTCTCTGGTTTGGAAGGTAAGATGCCCCCAAATCAGGCTCCACCCATAAAAGATGAATGCTAACTCTGGTGCAAAAGCCAGGGAAAATAACTGGTTCTCCTCCTGAGAAGGAGGTTCAGTGAATTGGAGGAAAGAGTGAAAAGGAGAAAGAGGAAATGAGGCAGCTCTGTGGTGGCGGAAAGCGGCATGCTGTTGCAACTGACCTCCCAGACACCCTGTAGTTTCTAAAAAATTCTACAAAATTACAAAATGCTGGGTGTGGACAGCTTTCTTGAGGAAGCTACTGAAGGGGTCCCAGTGTGGGTGAAGGATGATTTGTGGTAAAACAGAGTTAGCCCACGTGGACACAGGGCCAAGTGGTTAGGGAGTCTCCTCACTGATAGCTTGGGGACTCTCAGGAACCCTGACCTGAATTCCGGACACATACATCTGACTGCCTCCTCAGCATCTCCACTTGGATGAACAAAAAGCACCTCAAATGTCAAGAGTCCCTCACCAAAATCTGTTCCTCTCCAAAGCTCCCCAACGCAGGAAATATTTCCACCATTCAGTGGCTGCTCAGGCTACCTCTTTGGGATCTTTTTCAAACCCTTTCCTGTAGTTTCATTTTCAAGTCCATCAGCAAGTACTGTTGGCTCTGCTTTAAGAGTCTACCCCAGGGAATTCCCTGGTGGCCCAGGGTTTAGGACTCTGCCCTTCCACTGCGGGGAGCATGGGTTCAATCCCTGGTTGGAGAACTAAGATCCCTCGTGCCATGCAGTGCGACCAAGAAAAATAAAAGATAAAAAAAATAATAAAACCAGGCTGAGGATGATTAAAAAATTTTTTAAAATAAAAATCTACCCCAAATCTTCCAACTCTTAACACCTCTGCCACCACTAATCTTGTCAAGTTCCGGTCACTTCAGAAGACCCTTGCGGGAGCCTCCTGGCTGGTCTCCCTGATTCTGCATGTGCTTCAATATTGTTATTCTCCTCACAGAGTGATCTTTTAGAAATGTAGGTCTGATCATCTCAGTCCCCTGCTTGAAACTCTCCAACAACTTCCCCATATCCTTACAATAGCCTGAGGACTCTCTGTGACCTGGTTACCAACTTTCTTTCCTACTCCTCTGCCTTCCCTGGTCTTGTTGCTGCTCTTCTCAGTGGACAGGCACACTGTATTTTCAGGGTCTTTGTATCTGCTGTACCCCAGTCTGGACCATTAATAATGGGTGAAGCTGGGATTCCAAGCCAGGTAGCTGAACTCTAGAGCCATTGCTCTTAACCACTGTCACTCACCAACCCCATAACACAGGTCATACTACCTGATACTGTATTACTTATCTTTTCATTTATTGGGTTTTTTTTTCTCCCCCTCTAAAATATAAACTTCATAAGGCCAGGGCCTTTTGTCTATTTTGTTCATCACACAGTGCCTGACGCACAACTGGCCACTCTATAAATATTTGTGGAAGGAATGAGCCTTAGCTGACATCTGTGATACAATGGCTAACATATGCCCATTAGATGCAATATTCACTAGTCTTTACAAAATCCTCACTTTAATGAGGATGGAACTGTGCCTTGAAGAGGTTAAGTATTTGCCCACAGTACACAGCTAAGAAGTAGATGAGCAGGGATTTGAACTGGGATCAGTTTACCTTCAGAGCCTAAGCTCTTAACTCCTGGGCTATGTTTGTCCTCCTACCCCAAGGTCCTGCTTCCTCTTTTTTTTTTTTTTTAAAGAAGATGTTGGGGGTAGGAGTTTATTAATTAATTTATTTATTTTTGCTGTGTTGGGTCTTTCTTTCTGTGTGAGGGCTTCCCCTAGTTGTGGCAAGCGGGGACCACTCTTCATCGCGGTGCGCGGGCCTCTCACTATCGTGGCCTTTCTTGTTGCGGAGCACAAGCTCCAGACGCGCAGGCTCAGTAGTTGTGGCTCACAGGCCTAGTTGCTCCGCGGCATGTGGGATCTTCCCAGACCAGGGCTCGAACCTGTGTCCCCTGCACTGGCAGGCAGATTCTCAACCACTGTGCCACCATGGAAGCCCCCTGCTTCCTCTTCTCCCTGATCTCTCCACGTGGAACCTAGCTACACCAAGGAAATAATTAGTTTGAAGAGCTCAGAAAAACCTTAAGAAAACAAAAACACCTTGGTATAAAGTATTACACATTTTATAACTGAATAGTACCTGTTCAAACATATAGTCCATTCCTCTGATTTTATAGCTGAGATTAAGGTGCAGAGAAGTTGAATGGATGTCTAAGGCTCCCAGATTCCAAGATGCTGCAGAAAAATCCCGGTGTAAGGAATCAGGAAATATTCTAGTGAGTAACTGTGTGTTATGATTTGAGTTATATCCCCCTCAAATTTATATGTTGAAGTCCTAACCCCTAGTACTTCAGAATGTGACTTTATTTGGAAATAGTGTTGTTGCAGATGCAACTAGTTAAAGCGCTACTGGACTACGGTGGGCCCTTAACCCATGACTGGTGTTCTTATAGAAAGGGGAAGTTTGGACACAGATATGCACACTGAGAGAACATCACGTGAACATGAAGGCAGAGATTGGGGTGCTGCATATACAAGCCAAGAATGCCAGAGATTGCCAGCAAATCACCAAAAGCTAGAGGAGAGGGAAGAACAGATTCTCCTTCACAGCCCTCAGTAGGAATTCACTCTGACACCATGACCTTGGACTTCTAGCCTCCAGGACTGTGAGAATAAATTTCGGTTGTTTAAACTACCCAGTTTTTGGTACTTGGTTACGGCAGCCCTATGACACTAATATACTCTATCATCTCAGGCAGGTCGCTGGCCACCTCTGGGCCTCAGTTTCTTTAATTATAAAACAAAAGGCATAGACTGGAAGATCTCTGAGGAAATTTTGTTTCTGGAATTGTATGGCTTATCATTCCAGGGCTCTGAGACAAACACCTTTTTGGTTTGCAAAGCCTGAGACATGGGGTTGTATTTCACTCTTTCACAAAACTACTTGGTTCTATTCAGTTTGACAAATGTATGTTTATTTCAGAAATTGTATTTGGTACTAGAAGTTCAATAGCAAATAAGATCCATCTTCTGACTCCAATGATTTATAGTCTTTTGGGAAAGACAAAAACCTAACTTAAATACATAGTGGTAGCTATTAATAGTCATAACATTTCTTAGAACTTTGTATATCAGTTCATGTAATTCTCACATAACCTGCTATAAGCTAGGTATCATTATAATTATCTCTATTTTACAGATGATAAAACTGAGGAACAGGGGAGTTAAGGGACTTGCCAAAGGTTACACAGTTAATTAGTGTCAAAGCATGAGATGTTCTGGGATTTCCAGAAAAGAGTCCTTATCCCAACCTTGGGGATCAGGGAAGCTTCTTGTAGGAAGTCACCTGATCTGAGTCTTGAGGGATGTAAGAGATGACCAGGTTGGAGAATTCTTGGTAAGGGGCACAGGCTGCACAAATTGTGGGTTGATAAATGGCATTTACCAGACATCTTAGTCCATTGTGGGTCACAGGTTTTAAGGGTCATCAATTGTTGATTTCATCACTCTCAAAAGCTATGAAGCTCAGAGAGGTAGCAATGAAATTGTAGAAAAAGCCCTGGGTTTATTATCCCCATCTGACAAATTTATAATCCCCATTATACTGCAGGCCAGTGAGTAAGTGACTTATTTAAAGTTGTACAGGTAGTAAATGAAGGAGTTAGGATTTGAACCCCGGCCATTTGGCTCCTGAATCAGTACAATAAGCCACCTCCCTTCACTTGGACTCCATTAGGCTTCCTTCAGTGGACTGAGAATTACCATGACCCCCAACTTATTTATATCAAAATAAGCCTGTAGGAATATGTCAGGGAAATGCCATCCAGCATGTGTGTGTGTGTGTGTGTGTGTGTGTGTGTGTGTTTCTTTCCAACTCTGACAGTTCCTGAGTCTGTAAATCAGCCTTTAGCTCCTATGCATTTTGTTAAGCACAAATTATCACCCTCAGACTTGGCAAAGATGCTGCAGTAACTTCTGCTTCTGCAGTAGTTCCCTACCATCAGGTGGGAGGATGACTACTCTTATGGCCTATGTTTTGGAGTCAGAAGATGAACTTTCTTTTAGATTGATCTTCACTGTGGTTTTCCTGAGAGCATGATTATGATTTTACAATCTGGAAGGCAAGTAGTGAGCAACAACAGCACATTGTAAGCTCCTGGAGTGCAGAGCTCCATCTTACTCATTTCTGATCCCTACTTGTCTCTATACTTGAACCAGCGCCTGGCCATGATGGGTGTACAATGTCTGAAGACAGCTGGGGTGAAAGAAAGCTGTTATAGTCTGAATGTTTATGTTTCCCTAAAATTTGTATGTTGAAATCCAAAACCCCAAAGATGATATATTAGGAAGTGTCACCTTTGCAAGGTACTTTAGTCATGAGGGTGGAGCCCTCATGAATGGGATTAGTGCCCTTGTTAAAGAGGGTCCAGAGAGATCTCCAGCCCTTTCTACCAGGTGAGGATACAAGTGAGAAGGCACCAGCTATGAAGCAGGAAGTGGGCACTCACCAGAATGTGATCATGCTAGTATCTTAATCTTTGAATTCCCAGCCTCCAGAACTTTGAGAAATAAATTTCTGCTGCTTTTAAGCTGTACAGTCTGGAATTTTGTTATAGCAGCCTGAATGGACTAAGACAAAAGCCTTAGCTACAAGTGTGCTTCTCTCTTCTGGAGCAGTGGTTCTCCACTCAGATTACACGTTAGAATTACCTGGGGAGACTTTAAAAATCTGATGCCCAGGGCTCCACACAAGACCAATTCAAACAGAAATCTGGGAGTGAGGATGGAATTCAAACATCAGTATTTTAAAAAATATTTATTCCCCAGATGATTCTAATTTTGCACCAAAGGTAAGAACTACTCTGTAGGAAGAGACCTGCAAATAGTTATAAATATTTATAGCTCTAGATTTTTTAAAGTCACACCTGTGGCTCTTCTAACCAATTCACTTTTGTCACTCAATCTGTAAAAGCTTAGAGACAGTGGGGTGAAATCAGAAATCAGGGATGGTGGCAAAGAGCTATAAACACTAGCTCTGGAACCAGCAGGCAAGCTGGTTCTGCAACAGTGGCTCACCTTCAATTGTCTTTAAAAAGAAATACAGTAATTTCAGTTTATTTAGTGGAATTTTTCTAGAGCAGACCCCATCCTGTTTCACGAACCACTACCCCGTGGTTAAAATATCATGGGCCATCCACTGATTCTTATTTGCAGGCTTTCTCAACACACACACACACACACACACACACACACACACACACACATACACACACACCTTTCTCAGGATAAATTTTTTTTAAGCTGACTTTTTCAACAAAGCATTATTTTGTTTATGATATTTACACAGTTCTTTCCAGAAAGAAAAGCATAACCATATGATCAACAGGAGACTCCATGGATCACTGAGATGACCATGAGTGTCAGCCAGCACTCCTTGCATTGTGCTTTAAGGTGACTCTTTGGACCTCAGATTCTTCATGTGTCAGATGAATCAATGGGACAATCTGACTACACTAAGCTAATGTTGGACCATCTGACTACATTAAGTTAATGTGCTGTGTGTCTATGATTCATTTTTCTAGAGGACCCAGCCAAGTTGGAGATTCCCTTTATTCATCCAGTAGATTAAACTCTTCAGATTCTTAAAGTGGCTTTGTTTCTTTTAATTCACTGTCTCCCTTCTCGTACCACTAAGCTAGTTGAACAGTTGTTAAAAAAATAAATGTTTCAAGCTAGGGGACTTTTTGGACACAGATTATGAAACTTTAGTTGTGATGCTGGCCAAGCAAAGTGGGTAGTTTTCTCTGTGGGGTATGGTAGGAGAGAAGAGAAAAAAAGATCTGCTTTCAATGCGTCAGAACTAACCACAAAATAATTGGGCCTACAGTCTAATCTAATCATGCTTTTGTTTATTCACCTCATATAAAAGTCTCTTAAGAATGCATCTGAGCACAATATATAATAATACTATAACATACATTGTGAGAAACTTTGGAAAACAATAAAATGTCCACCTGAAATAAGCAGTGTTCATAGACATACAAACCCATTGGTCATGCACATTTGTGCCATTTCTTGAACTACTGAGTCACAATGCTGAACTGAAAGCATGAAATAGATTTTACAAACAGAGACTGAAGCCACTCAGAGGCCTAACAAGTGTTATCAGAAGCTTCACATTTGCATAATTTACTACGTCAGTTCACATTTTATTATAAAATTCACATTGTTTTATTGTTTTCTTTTGTAATTAATTGGAACATGACATTCCTGCTTAACAGCAGGCAGGGGGCTTCCTCTTCAAAGTCAGTAGTTTGGGGACTCTCCGGAGAACTATTTGTGAGTTGCTTGTTAAACTGAATGTAGTGTTTTTTGTTAAACCGAAGCCACAATTATAGTAGAACCCAGTTAAAACTCAACTCATGTGTACAGATTTGGATAAAACAGGGGTAAAAACCGCATCCCACTGCCCCCTACCCCTATCAAACTATACAAAAGTAAAAGCTCAATAGAAACCATTAGTATCTAATGTGAGAATCCTGTTTCCAAAACAGTTCATGAAGGGGTTGAGCAGTATTAGCAACTCAGACCGGGAAAAGGGCAGACCCAACTGGTGAGGGGGCCGTATGTCTCCCTTCAGCGATGTTCAGGCTCTATAATAATACACAATACAAAACGTTACAGGAAAAGTTGTAACTCTTAGGCAGAGTCTTCTACACAAATTGAACACCACCGTTGGCAGGCAATGTTAGATATATAAATTAATAACTTACAAAACATTACATTATATACATTAAGTAATAAATACATGGTTATAAACAGAAATGGAGGTGACAGCACGGAAGGCAGTGCAAGAGAAAGACGGCAGCATTAAACTGGAAACGGTGTAACTGGTGTTAGCGTGAAGAGGGGCACAAGAGAACAGGATGGGGACTGTGCGACCCCAGTGGCACAGGGGTTCGGGACCCGACAGGGCAACTGCTCATGAAGCTGAATCCTACACAGACTGTTACTGTGAACAACATGACTACCCTTTAGTTTGTTCAACTTTATTCTGTTTACAGCAAAAAAGTGCAACTCTAGAGGAGAAAAAATACTGTTGGAAGCAGGCAAACAGAGATACGTTATAAGGGCAACTGAGGAGTTGTTTGGGACCATAGGAGAAGGAAGTTGAATGTGGTTAGAAGCGTAGCCTTTCTATTTGCAAAAGTAACTATAATCAAGTGAAAGATATTGCCCAAGAAAGAAGGAAGACCATTTTCTTTCCTTTTTTATCCCCCCAGAGTCAAAAAAGTTTACGTCAACTTTGAACGCTTATCTGTGTAGAAGTTAACACTAAACTCTAGGTATTCAACAGGCATTTTAAAGACGTGAAAATGTTTTACAAAAAAGGCACACAGGTTGGCAGACAAGGGGACAGGTGAGCAGATTTAGAAATGACATTATTAGTCAGTCAGTTCAGTCACTAGAGGGGACAGATTCCCAAAACTTAGTGCAGAAAAATCTCTCAGTTTTGTGTCTTCCATTTTCAAGCCATTCGGTTGTGATGCGAACTTGGCCTCCAGAACCACAGAAAGCTTCAGCTCTCCACTAAGCTTGCAAGCAAGGCAAGTCAACTGTGGAATTTCCTGAGCTGCGATGTGCTTCCCGGTCTTGCATTCTGGCTCCAAACTCAAGTAACTGGAAAGGCCGGGAGGCCCTTGTCCTGTGCAGGCCTCGGCCCCCATGGTGGGCTGGCCCTACCATACAGCTGGCATGCTTGTCAAGGGTGGAATGTTCATCTCCATGTGAAGAGGGAGATTATGTGTCAATTGGGGACTTGTCTTCTGTTGTGATGTCTACATCAGTCTCTCCCAGTGAATCCCTATTTTCCGGATCGATCACACAGAGTGTCTTTGTGTTGCTGAAATAGTTGTGGCCCTCTCCTTCTTTTTCGGGGCCTTCAGCATCCTCCTCTTCGAGGGTCAGTTCAAATTGAAACTTCTCCATCAGACCCTGGCAGTCTCTGTTCTGCTCGTCCAGTGGTGGGGAGGGACTCTGGGGTATCATGCTCTGATACCAGTTCCTGTTATCTTCTAAAGTATCCAGAATGTCCTGGGCATCAGGCTGTACCAGGTCCGCCCAGGTCTCCCACAGCGGATGGACAATGTAGTCGATGAAGCCCACCTAGAGAAAAATAAGGTTACACATCTGTTATTGTGATGGGCCCTGGAACACCAAACAAGCCGTCCTGGTTTGCATGCAAAGAAAGAGCCACAACAACCCAAGAGAGGTCACTAATACTCGAATCTGTTATTTGAGTACCTACAATATGGTGCAACCTGCACTGAATGCAATATATACATTATCATTCTTAATCACACAGAGTAAGTATGGTTATTCACCCTTCACAAAGGAGGAAACTGTGACTCGTTGAGATGAAATATCTTGTCAGAGATCACAGAGCTAGTAAGTGGTGGAGATGGGACTCAGTCCCAACTTTGTCTGATCCCAAAGTCTGTGTTGGTCTCACTAGAACTGATTACTTTTCCTCTGACGTCTGCCAGGTAAGAAGTCTGGATGTAACCCTGGCTGGGAATGACTTTGTCACTCTTTGGATTCTGTGAGTCATTCTCTGAAGAAGGAAGCTCCAGGTCTACTGAGCTCTGACTCAACATTCTTTCCCTGATAACTTTAAAATATGCCGTGGTTTTAAAATGAAAGGGAGCCGGCCTCGTATGACCCTGAGATGTCTCAAGTTCTGTGGAACGTTTTTGGTTTGTAGACGACGTAGGTAAAACACTTGAAAACACTTCAAGCCCCTAAACAAACAAATATCCCCTCTGCAGACACGTCTGCAATTGTTTTAGATCCAGAGGGCATACCGTCATTTCCATCAGGAGAAAGAAGGAAAAATAAAGACAATTAAGCAGTTCCTTTGCTAGTGTTCCTGTGAAGAAATATGAAGCTTATGGTTCTGTTATGGTTTACACAGGGGCTATGCATCCTGCATGAGCTGGCTCTGTGGCCTCATGCTGACCTTTCCACTGTGGGACAAACAGGAAACATTGGGGGTGGGAACAGGCTGAGAGAAAGAATAGGCCCTAGTTGAATGAGGGAATGGAATTCCCCTGTCATGGTCTGGGGAGCTGGAGAGATGCTGGGTCGGGATTCAGGGGTAGATGAGCAAAGGCAACTTCTGTGCACCCATGGGCATTACATAGCTGCCTTTCCACACTGCTGGAAACTTCCCTTTATTAACATTCTGGATTTGGGCCAGTTATTTAACACATCAAAGTTGTACCATATCAAAGAACCTTAGTCATATGTGACTTTTATCTATCTGTTTATCTATCATCTATCTATCTATCTATCTATCATCTATCTATCTATCTATCTATCTATTATCTATCTATCTTTTCTCTGGTGTTTCCCTAGCCTAACAAACAGAATTCATACCACAGTCAGGGCATCTCTGATCTGCACTGATTACAAGAACTTCGACTGTGGATGATTCAGATATTTCTCTTGCTTCCACCCACTCCTCTTTCCTCCCTTTTACTTCTTTATGTATGTTTAGTGGTTTTTAGAGACGGTTTTCAAGGTATTTTCCAGGGACCTGAAAAAAACAAGCTCAAGGCAATGGAGAAAATTCAATCAGCTGAACACAGTGCAGCCATTTTCTTTCTTCATTTGTGCTGCTTCTGCTAAAGGTTCAGCACTTTTTTGAAAGGCAGCCTTTAGTTGCTTATTTCCTAGGCCCTGGGACGCGAGAACTCTACAAATCCAAACAGCACCTAGTCAAGGGCTTCCTTGCCAGACTACTCAGACGATGCTCACCAGAGCCCATCTGTGGGAAATACCAGGGTGGACCACAACATCATGGAAACAGTGAAACCTGTTCTCAGTGATGGACAGTGAAGAGTTTTGGGTGGAGGGTAGCTGGGTGAACTGGACCAAGAGGACAGCTTCTTCACCTGACACACTGGGGAAATACCTGCTATGTCTATGTCACAAGTCCGTTTGGAGGTTCAAATGGGATAATGTACGTGAAATGTGTGGAAAACCACACAGAACATCATATACATACAAAACACCACTGTTGCTAACAAAAGGGCAATATGCTATTTAATTAACTAATTCATGAATATCTTGTTCTAATTAAGGCATTAGGGTATTTGAATTGGCCCTAACTTAATGTTATCATGTGTTTTTATGGCATATTTGACCTTCAGAGCACTTTCACAGATTTTAAACTCATTTGATTGGGTTTCTTTAAAAAGCAACACAACAATAATTGCAAAGGAACTATACATTGATATTATAACTACATGTAAATTTGGGAGTAGAAGGTAGTGGGGAAAGAGGATAAACACTAACAAAAAATACTCTGAATGCTTTTGTGATAAAGGCCTTGGGTAGCCTAGAGACACAGTCTTTTTTTTTTTTGCGGTACACGGGCCTCTCACTGTTGTGGCCTCTCCCGTTGCGGAGCACAGGCTCCGGACGTGCAGGCTAGGCGGCCATGGCTCACGGTCCCAGCCGCTCCACGGCATGTGGGATCTTCCCGGACCGGGGCACGAACCTGTGTCCCCTGCATCGGCAGGCGGACTCTCAACCACTGCGCCACCAGGGAAGCCCGAGACACAGTCTTAATCATGACTGCCTGGCTCAGGTTGTTTGTTTTCCTGAAAAAAATAGCATCTCAGCCGGCCCTGAAGCCTTTGTAAGAATATCGATACCATCTAGTGCTACATATTTTGCAGCTAGCCGCATCTGGGGCATTTCTGCATCTCCCTGCCTACAGTGTAATGTCCCCCCAGTCCTTAGCACACAGGGAGTTTGTAGCTTTGGACACAACCAAAAGATGTCAGCATGCTCTCAGAAGTGTAGATGCGACCTTGGAAGGGGACACAGGACAACGCTTCAACTATGAGGCAGAGAGATGTGTGGGAATGAGATTCGTCGCCTCTGGTGATGGTAGCAGTATGCATGATTACGGAGAGACAACGAAAACAGGAAACAAGGGTGAAAAGCAGAAGTCCTGGATAAAGACAGAGCTGGGGGAAACCTAGAGGGATGAGATTGAAGGAGATGGCAGCATTCAGTTAAATCAGCAGGATTTGCTAAGGTCATAGACAGTGATCTAAACTGAGAATACACAGTCCAAACTTTGATGGATTTCTGAAGACTGCTTTATCTCCTCGTTGTGAAATTGAGTGTAATGGAGAAGGCGAATGAGTCATGAGCATAATGGAACTAAATAAGTAGTTGCTTCCTTATAATTTCACACACACACACACACACACACACACACACACACACATATATATATTTAGAAGAAAATAGTTAGAAAAAGCCCTCCAGTTCAACCATCAGCAGAGCTCACAGAAACTTTGAAACCTTATATTAGATACCTGGGATTTTTCCACGGAAGCTGTGTGCTTATCACACATGGGGCTAATCTCCATTCCCCTCTCCCGCTCTTTGTCTCCCTGCTGGAAAAATTCCTCCATGATGCGGTCTGTCCATTGCCGATACAATTCCAGGGACTTGGTGGGGTTGCTCAGGTCTGCACAGTGTACCATGTTGCGAAGGACCTGAAATCATCAAATTTTGGAAATCCCATAAAATAAGGTATAAATACTACCAGAACATCGCATCCCTCTCGTTCTAGTACACTTGGTACCAGACCCAAGAACATTTTAGTTGCATTATAATTATGGTGCTTGCGCCAAAAAAGCAGGATTACAATGGTGCTGGCCAGAGTTGGTTATTTATCATTACAAGAGTCCCCAAAGGGAAAATGTGTCTTCTTTGATTGACAGTCATTGAATTTAAAAACTGGAAGGGACATTAGAGGTCAGATGCTGCCATGGTTTCTCCTCCTCAGTTCGGAAAAAATGCAAAGAATTACTCAAAGTAGATGTCTTCATATTTTCCACTTGTGGAAAGAGGAGACCAACTGAGGGCAATTTGTATAACCAAAACAGACCTAACAAAGTTCAAGTCAGTGGGATTTATATCCAAACATGAGCTTTTGGGATCAGCAGTCACGTATACCCTATTACAAAGAGATTTTGCCGTTTATTTTTAGAATTAAGCAATTCAATAAATAGGGTTCTGTTTTTCTTCGTAAATTAGAGAATCAACTTGAATGTCCATTTTCCTTTGCTCATTCTTAAAGTAAACCCAAAGCCGTAGTAGTAACCTAGGACATGCAACTAAGTAAACTTGTTTTTCTTTTTCTAATTGTTGTTTCATTAATTTGGTGTGTCTTTGTGTTAAATCAAAGGTTTCTGTCAAATACCTGTATACGATCAGTATAGTTGTCCAGGAGAAGAACACCGGAACTTGTAACTTTCTTTGTTTCTACCATTGTCTTCAGGTCTGCCAGCAGGCTCATGTGTTTGGACATATCAGTTGCTAAGACCTGAGGTTAAAAAAAACAAAACAAAAAGGAAACTCTCAATAAACTCAGTTTATCAAGGAAATGGATCTTCTCTTCCCACAAAAGTAAATGAGGAACACAGGGAGGCCAAAGTCTTACCATGTCAATAACCATCTTCCTGAGTGTCTGACGCTGCTTCTTGGTGAGATTCTGGAAGATGTCACAGTGTTCTTCTTGGAGCAGTTTGAAACCCACGGCAAGGTGATGGTTTTCCAACACAGATTCATCATTATACATCAAAGCAAGTTCTGAATCTAATAAATGAGGAAAAATGATGATTTAATAAAAAGGGATACAATTCAAACTGTGGAATTACCTCAGTGTGAAATCAGATCTAGTTCTCTCCATATGATTTCAAGAACCAAGACCCCATATGTTATTTTCTATTAGAGACAGAGTCTCCCTCTAGAAAGAGAAATAGTCAGTTCCTAAGTAAAAAAAAAAAAAAAAGTTTCCAGTAGATATTAGCTCATAAACTTTCTCTTTGATTAAAAGTCACAGTATTTTTAAAATCCTTTTTTTCCTTTTCACTTCAGATGAAGAATTTGACATTTTAGGTAAGGGCATTCCCAAGCAATTAATCCTATTTTTATCTCAGTTTGTAACTTCCCTTATGTCTTCACAAATGTGTGCTTTGGAAAAAGAACAGACCGAAAATGCCACTAAACTTTACCCAAGGTATTAAAAATTTTCACATTATTTCACTTTTTGATATGTTTCCCAGCTCCATCAATTGGGAGTTTTGGATTTTCAAAGAAGATAATGGTGTGAGTGTAAAATTTCACTTTATCCAAATAATGTAGCTCTTTGGAGCTTTCTATAAATATGGTAAAAAAACAAGAATTTTTTACAACAATCTTGATATCCCAGTTTCTGCCTTATGGCCCTATACAACAGAAACTGCATTATCTAGATACCTAAACTACAGCTTCTAGCCTGCCTTTCACACAGAAGAATCACAGACATCCTTTGTTAGGCAGCGCCATGGTCTGCAATTGAGAACATGGTCATCAAACTCATGAAGCCACATTTTCTCTTAACCAAAATGATAGCCAAGTGATGATAATATGTTACTAATTGTAGGTGTTGTTACTCATAAACCATTGCTTTTATAGTGTGCTTTGAGTTACATCTTCAGAAAAAGTAGTGGGATATGTGATGACGTTTCAGCACTCTTGCCTTGTTCATCCTGCGATAAAGGGCATAGCTCTGCAAGCTGGCTTTTTATGGTACGTGACTTTGGCAGAAAGACCATTTTTCTGTGTGAAGCTAACTGGCCTATATATGGAATGGTTCATGACACCACAGTACACCAGCTGATATAACCCACACAGACAAGCAAAGTTTACGTTATTTCAATAGAAAAACAAGGTAAGAAAACCCAAGGTACCTCACACTTAGTCATTCAAATATCCTGATGATAAAGTATGATAAGGGCTCTTTCACAGCAAGTAGCTCCAATATTTCTTAAAACTGTCAGCACTTGATGTTAATCTTGACCACAACAAGATAACCAGTATTCTCAGAAGAAAAAAGTACTTAGCTTTTCAGCATTTAGAAATGGTACATTAACTGGGAAAAATCATGGATTTTCATTAGCATGGATATTAATATTTCGAGCATGACAAAAGCTTTGGCCTAAGGATGGGCCAGCCCTTGAAGGTCACTGAAGTCAGACCAATCCATACTACAGACCAGTGCATAATCAAACCTATGAAGTTGGAAGAGAGTGTGTGAGACTTTTAATGACCCGACACGCCATCCTGAATTGTGGAAGCTTTTTCTTGGAGTCTTATTTCTATATGGAGGCTCCCATGCTCAGATACAACATTTGGACCTGCTTCCTCAGTAGAGAGGGACACTAATGGGTCACGATGCTCTGTGTGAGAGCCCTGCATAATCCTGGAAAATCATTACCACATTATTCCCAAGCCTTTCTGTATCCTTACTAGATAATTCCACATGTGTTACTCTTTCCTCACATATTGCATTTTCCAAACACTGAGTACTTTTTATGGCTCCCCTCTGACCCTTTCCAAGTTCTCCATGCAGCTCAAAATGATGTTGCTAGACTGGACACAGTATCCAGGAAAGGTCTGACCAGTTTGAGTGGAATGGAAGGATTACCTCATTATTACCCTTATTATTATCCATAATGAAAACATCAGGAGGAAAAAAATGAAGCAGTGACTCATACAATTATCTCAAATGACTGTTCTAGTGGCGAACTCACTTGTGTTGATGAGAAACTGATTGGAGACTCCAGGATGATCAACGTCATGAATAGCAGCTGCAAAAATGGCGGCCAGGATTTCCAAATCTGTGAAGACGGCCTGCAGGGCAAAATGAGTGCACTGAACTCCACGTTCCATTTGCCTATCCTGCTTAATTAGTTTCATACTAAGGTACCCCATCTCATTCTTGTTGGGAGAAAGATGGTTTGTTGATTTATACAGTGTCTCAATATACTATTTTAATTAAATGTAGATTCTGTCCATCATCATAAGGTCTCTTATGTGAGAGGAATGATGGTCAGAGCCCATGCCCACATTGAGCCTGCAGGCTGAGGCTCAGGAAAGGCATTAGCACAATGCTCATGGTAAGAGATCAGGTGGTACCTGATATTTGTTTCTTGGATAAGTGGTAATGACAGGATGGTGCTTATGCAACACAAGCACATATACTGGTCAAAGAAGCACGTCAGACTGGCTCTGCTCTGATATAAAAAGCTTCATTTACTTTCAGGCTGAAGAACTAAGGCCAAATTCCAGATTTATAAGCTTGCCAATAAGTTATTTCTTAAAGCTAAATTTGTAGCATGGTCAGAGCTTTCACACATTTATTAATTCATCCATTCAGTCAATACCTATCCACTCAGTGATTAGTAGGGACAAGATTTGAGGACATTTCTGAGAAATGAGACCTAATGCCCACTGCTCAACTCCTTCATGCCATCCCGTGAAGCCTCCTTCCTCTGCCCTACCTGTATGCAATGACTTAAACCTAGTATTTATTTAGGTATAAATTGCTTCTGGTTGAAATGTCTTTCATCATTCTCTGTGGTTACTTAAATCTTCTGATCCTTCAATTCAATCTAATTATGCAAGGACACATTGAACTCTCCCTTCTCTAAACATCTGTGGTGCTCATGCTCAATTTCTAGCCACACAGTAGGTAACAGCAGCAGACAGTTGATAAACAGTGTTGGCCCACCGTGTGATACTGACACAGAACATAAAAATAACACTGTTTTGTTTTTCTCCTTCAGGGCCATAAAACAGTCTTAGCTTCTTGGATTTCACTTCTCAGAATATATGGAACCCAAGCAATAGAGTGGGGGGTCAGTTTAATCTTTCTTCACCTTCCACACTGAATCTGCAGAGGTGGGCTTGGCTTGGCCAGTCCCTTCCCACAGTGAGCCTACACATTTTGGAAATACCTGACCACCACTGCCATCTGTCAAGGAAGAGCATGGACTGCTGTACCCACTGGGCTGCTTATAGTGATATATACAAATGCATTAATCTGTGAGAGAAGCAGTCACAGCCACCTTCTAGAGAGATGTCTAACAAGTTGGAAAGCTGTCCCTCTTTCCTTCAGCATTGTTAATTCCTCAGTTCTAGATTTTTCAGTTACTTTTCCTTCAATCCTTAGAACCAGTTTTATGAATTCTTAGGCAAATAAGCCTATGGATGCTTATTCCTAACAAGAACTAAATAGAACATTTTATATTATATTTCTGTGCTATCCCTCAGAGTACCTGGGATGGTGTAGGCAGCTCAGATCAGCACATGCATACTGAGGATATACTATATACTAAATGCTGAACTAGATACTTATTAGGTACTAGAGATACAATGACAAATAGAGCACCCTATTAACTGCTTGATAATTAAATAATTTTTCAATTGTAACAGAGGTAAAGAAAAGGTCACTCTGATATGAGAAAGCAAGTAGAAATGTCATCCATTTATATTAATAACCCAATTGATACATGCTCTACATAATAAAGAGCCAGTTCCAGCATGCACAAACATCTAATTACATTATTTCTATAAATATATCACATGTTGTATGGCACTTTTTAAAGAGGATGGGCAGGGTATGCAAAACAGATCATAACTACTCACATCTAATGCTGGCGTAGAAAGAAGAACATGGGTTGACTGGGCTACATCAGCAGCATGTAGGCTGTTATGATATGCCACATCAGCATGGTAATGGTCTTCTAAAGTCATCATGTAGGTAACAAAGGTGTCAGATGAAATTTTGAATGTCTTTAGGAGGTCTCTTTCCTATGGAGCAAAAAGGATTAGAAAATAAATAAGTGGATGTCCACAAATGAAGAAAAGCCAAATCAAAAAAGTAAACTGGGATGGAAAAAAATCATAAAGAGCATCTAATTGGATAACCAACATTCACTCCTGTTTACTCACCTGGAATATGGCATACATGATGCATGTTAGGGGCCTATTGTGTGAATATCCAGCCACATTGAAGATGTTAAGGCCCCATTTGTTCAGGTCTTCCAGCTCCTATCATCAAAATTAGAGAAATTTAGAAATAAGTACAGTTTTGTTTACATGCCTCATTATTTTTATTTATTCTGCGGACAGGGGTTGGCTAAATCTTTAGAGTATCTATTTAGAGTGTTCTGGTTGCATGAACATTTGAAAATGGAATGATCTGGGAAGCTGAGTATCCTCTTCATCCTGGTTAGAAGTTTCTGTATATATTTTTCAGAAAAGGGAGAATGTGTGTTTATTGATAAATTTTGATGCTGACCTCTAATTTTTTGCCATATGTCAGTCCTCAACCAATGTTGCTTTCAGAAGTAGGTGCAAGTGATTAGAGATCATTCTAGCCCCATTTCCCTGTCTCTCCCCTTCTCTGCTCACTGGTCCATGAGTAACAGCTAGAAAACAATCTCAGGGAAACTCCTCTGCCCTTTGACTATTATCACTGAGAGCCATGTTAAGGAGACTTAGCTGCTAGAATGTGTGTAAGTCAACCCTGATTTAGTATAAAAGGTCATGAAGATGCTAGTGATCCATTACATCCTAGAGCTCCTGGGCCACAGAAAGACCTGAAAAAAACATCATTCCATCCTGTGTTGTAGGATTATTCCAAGATTATCTGATTAAAGGAGCAATTTATTCCATTATTAATTACTGCCCAGAGTAAGGGATCCAGGCTCGCCCCAGAGGCTTGGCCCAATGTGTAATCAACCTTCTAATGACATCTTTCAGACGCACCCTCACTGAATGTTCATTTGTTCTCATTTCATATTCTCACAAGGCTGAAAGAACCTCAGCAGTCACCTTGCACAGCCTCCAAGAGGAGGTATGAATGTTTTCTGAGCCTTCCTCCATTACTAGGGTTTGGGCTCAAGGGTCAAGGCTGTCAGGTTCTCTCATTTCTTCTTCAGCTCTGCCAATCAGTGCAGATTTTCTCATTGGTCCTTGGCATACAGTCTCTGAAATATCCTCTGCGGTAATTCAGCCCTGCCTATTGCCCTCACCTTGGATTCTCCCAATATGTGTTCAACAGGATTCTCCATTCATGGGTTAATGGACCCAACTCAGGACAAAATATGGTCCTTTGGTATAGAAAAAGGGCCTTTAACTAGGTGTTCAACAATGGACAATGGGCTACATCAGCCTCATCATACTATTTAATAATAAAGCAAAAGCGATCACTGTTTTCTAGTAGGAGGTTTTAGACATCTGCCTGCTATAAAGCAGAGCTACATGAGCACACACCCAGCTCATACACACCTTGGCTAGATGATCTTCATTTTCCGTGTTGACTCCAAAGCGTGAGATACTTGTATTATTTAAGCTTGAACTATGCATCAGTTTTTTCACTCCGCTTATCTGTGTCATGAGCTGTTGCTTTTTCTTTTTCTCCCTGTCTTTCTGGGTGGGAGATGGAATCTCCACATCATTCTGCTTGTCTGCAACAACACAAAAATAGGTTTTCCAGTCCCTGTGTGCCAATGAGAACCCACTGCAATATTCAAAAACAATTTCTAACGGTCTATAATGGATGGCTCATCTTATGAAGGTCTGTCATAGCGTTATCTCACTTGATCTCCAGGACAATCCGGTGATACATGATTTTATTGCTAAAGCAGCAAACTGACGTCCAGAGGAGCTAAATAAGTTGTTCAAGAAGTGGCAGAGGTAGAACTCAATCTCATGTCTTCTGTTTGTAGGGTGATTTGGGACAATTACACTCATACATTTTCAAGGTGAGGCATCAATATTTATATGCAAATTTCTTATTAAAGTGAATAACTTGTATGTTTGTAAAAATAGAAAAGGTTCATATAGCCAAGCCCAGGTTAATAAAAACAGGCTTTATGTTTTGCTCACTTTATTATGTTTGTAATTATTGTTTAATTTAAAAGATCCATGTAACACTAGCTGGGTTCAGTTTAGATGAGTAGTATATATGTTAGAGAAATAAATGGCTTCTAATCTTCAAATGATGACTCTAAAGCCTTGGCTTATGACGATTTGAGGTTAAGAGGAAGACTGTAATTTAAGTTTTATTTCATGCCTTGTGTCTATGAATTCTGCTAGTAAATAATAACAATGCCTCTCATTCATAACAGGCATTACATTTATTAATGTATTTGTGCTTATTAAATATTTATAATCATCTCATTTAATTTTTTAAAAAATTCTGCTACAACAAGATAAAAGGAGAGCTAGGGTTAGTGAGAAAAACATATCTACCTGCTCATAGAAGCTCTTTCTTCTATACCATGCTATTAAAAATATCAGCAAACAAATATTCTATTTCACTTCACAGGGAGATGAATGGATCCCGAGTCCTTCTGAGAAATGCATTAACTCTCTCAGGCCACAGGGATGACTGTGAATGCACTGAGGCAATCATTTATTGAGGTGCTCTACAGCTACTTCACTGAACTAAATGACACCCTGTGGCTGAAAGAGTTAATGCAGCTTTCAAAAGTTCCTACATTTATCTCTACTTGTTTCAGCGAAAATGAATCCAAAGACAACTTCTCTATTTGAAAATGACACATTTCCAGATGGCCTGCTGGGATCTAGATGATTTGCTTTCAACTCTTGCAGCTGATGGCATAGTCACACGTTCTCCCTGGAGACCTCCGCCTGCTCACAGAGCCCTGTGGACAACTCATCAAAGCAAAGTGAGCACAGTGAGGTGGAAGCAGCTATCCTGGACCCTTGGCATCTGGCTGTAGGGCTGGAGCAAGAGATTTCTCTACCCCTAGCATCTCAGTGCTGTCTCTGGGTGCCCCCAAGTTCCTAGATTCATCAGCCTATGACTCTGCCTTGGGGAGGAATTTTAGTGGTCATCCCAGTTAGTTCAGGGGTTTCCAACCTAGTTCAGCATCAGAAGCACCCAGGGAACTTTTGAAAAATACAGATTTATGAGCCCCACCCAGTCCTACTGAATCAGTGTTTTTTAAAAATCTTCCCAAGTGACTTTGATGATCAGAGTCAGGTTTGGGAACCAATAATAATCCCACATGTTCACGTTCCAGATGAAGTCAGCAACTTTCCCAAGCTCCAAGGGCAATTCATTCAACAGATATTTATTTTGCAATCACTTTGTTCCAGACGCAGTGATTTAATAGCTTAGAACCCAGGCCTTCAGGTTCCCGTTAAAATCTCTTTCTGGTCTCTCAACCTTTGGCATAAAAACTATATATGACATTACTTTTGAAATTACTTTTCTCCCTGTCACTTCACTCCTAATAATGACTACTTTTGCTAAAATAAAAGGCCACAATAGCCCCTGTGTTTCCTAACCATCATTCTTCACCATTCTTCATGCCTTGTTAGCGAAGCTGTTAGATTCTTCTGTGCCAATGCAAATATAAAGCCTCTAGTGGGACTAGCAGCTTTTTCCCTTTGTTTAATTAAAGATTCCCTGCGACAGCAAGAAATTGAGCCGAACCACTACTGTGTCTGGAACATTACGATAAAGAAGAAAGCCATTATCCACAGAGAGTGCCGTTTTGACATTAATGGGTGTTTCCCTATGCAGGCATTGGAACAACTGATGGGTTTCCCTATTCTGAATTTCCTCTGCTAAATGCTTAGCCAGCTCCATACGGAAATAACCTGAAACACACACTCAAAGAATCATACTACATGCTTTGTGAGTTCACATTTGCAGAATGGTCAGACTACAGTGGGGAAAGAGTGGAACAGTAGCAAATAAATAAATAAATAAACAGATGCAAAAAACGTCACATCAAAACTCTGATAATGGCGTCATTGGAGGTGCTTTTCTTGCTACCTTACAGCATTTAATCATGCAAAATTCCTGAGTTCTCTTCCCTGTGTCTTGAGAAGTCTACGTTCCAGCTTTGGAGACAGTAAGTCAGGGATTTAAAGGGGTGATTCTTCTCTGTTTGAAAAAATATTAACTAACTTGTAATATCACATCTAAATATCTTGCTTTAATCTGTGTTCCCTCCCCCTGGGTCCTTTACTTCCTTCTGTACCAGCAATCCAAGCCCATTATCCTGTATGAGCATCACAGAGTGCCTGCACTGATGGTCTCTTGCCTGCATGTCAACCTGTCCATCTGGATGCCATCCTTTTAAATGGAAACAACACAGGTTTCACACATTCCCTGCAGTGAGGGATTTCCCTCCTTTCTGGATGACACATTTTAACTTTCAATGACTCTTATTGAGATACTGCTCTTCAAGTTTAACTGAAATCAATAAGGTCTTCCCATTTTGTGCTCTTGGAGATGGTTGCTGTGCTCTGACAAGAGGCTCTTATATTACTGGAAGCTGTTAACAAACGCATTTTTAAGTCCAACAATCCTGATTCTAAAGACTTTTCTCCATAGATTACATCTATTACTGAAGGGCGATTTTCTTCTGACAGCCTAATAACCTTTCCTAGTTAAAGAAGTGACAGGTATTTTGATCTAGGAGTCAAGAGAGTGAAGTCATAGTTCTGGCTCAGGAACATTTTAGCCAAGTAATCTTGGTAAAGTTACATACCCTTCTGGGCCTCAGTTTTCTTTCTTGGAAAATGAGGGAACTGGAGGAGGCCATTAAGGTCCCTTTCAGATCTGACATTTTGTGAAGAAGCCTTCATGGCCCTCCAGGAATACTCGCCATGCTCACAAGACAGGACGTAGAGTTCCGTGTCCTGCATTTGCAGTTTGGAAACAAGCTTTGTTTGTTTGCTTTTTAAGATTATCAAATTGTAAGCCTACAGGCTATTCCAGAAAATCCAGGTTGCCAGGTATGTCTTAGCAAGACTGATAAACTCCATCCATATAGAAAGTTAGAGCTGAAATGGACAGAGGGTGTCATCTACTCCAGTGTTCCCATTTTACAGTTGAAGTAGCTGATGAATCTTTTGTTTATATGATGGATTTTTTTTCTCCCTAAATTTTCTCAAGAAGATAATCTGTCTGTCTAGTCTGTTTGATCAGGTCTACCTTGTGTGTGCACATGCGTGTGCATGCAAATGCACACACACAAACACACACTCAGGCTCACCACCCTCTTAATGTTGAGTGTGTAAGGACTGAGGTTCTAACAACCTACCTCAAACCACTTGTTGTTGATAATTTAATTTTTTTTGGAATAATGAGAAGCCAAACGATGGTTTTCCTCAAGAGATATGCCTCCATAGCAAATGGAATATTCAACAGAGTTGACAGTTACCCATTCTTGAGATGCAAAGTGTTGAGACTGAGAACTCATTTTTATTATCTTCTCAGCCTCCTCACTTGATAGCCTTTGATGCTAAAATAAGAATAATTGGTATACTAAACTATTCTCATGGTCCTTGGCAAGCAGATAGTGGAAGAGGCTACAAGCCAAGAGGACTGCTTAGGTACAACCTTGGATGATGAAGGGCTCAGAGACTTCCTGCAGCTTTACTCCAGTGGTCAGAGTCTCTTCTGAGACGACAGACAAGCCCTGATATCTTAACATGCAATGTTTATGAAAACAAAAATGAGTTCTTGCACTTATTGATTTTATTCTTCTTTCCCACAGTCATTAACCTGAGGCTGTCCCTAAAACAGTCCCTAGCTTATGAAAAATAATTGGGTGTTGCACAGATGGACAGGAGAAGATGTCCGCCTTCAAAAGAATAAAGGGGGATAATGGAGAAGAAAAGGATCAGTACACAGCACTTTCTGTTCAATTAGATTCTAGCTCCTCTTGGAGCTAGGATGTATGAAAAAAATATCTTTGTTCTCTGACAAAGGTTGCCACAACTGCTGCTGGAGAAAACCAGGTGCTGCAGACACCCACATACTGGAAACAGTTGGAAAGGCACTTGTCAATCATGCCAATGCCCACTGGCCACAGAGTAGCGCCATGAGCTTTCCACTAGGCTGATCAAAGATTGATCTGCTGATAGCAGGAACTGATTTGGTATTAGAGAAATAGAATTGATTTTTTTAAATAAAACTAGAAGAGGTATGTGTTTCCATAAGACATCGAGGCAAATGCTCATTGATTTAAGGATACGCAGCAATGCCAAAAAGAAGGCAGGTGTAATGTTCAGCTGTAAGAATAGGTCATTTCCCTGGAAAGTGGAGTTCTGCTAAATAAGCATAATTCAGTGGTACTTGAAAGTCAACAGAATCAGAGTCTAAAGGCTACCCATTCACTCTGAAGTACAGATTTGCAGGTTCTGCAGGCCTTATTCAAGAAAAATAAACAACAGCATGGTTTTAAACATGAGATCAGAAATTCCTAGTAATCAAACAGGATGCATGACAGTAGTTGAGAGGCACTGATGCAAACCTTTCCTGTCAGTGACATGTGTTAAAGACTAGCAATGTGAAAGCAGAGATTGATAGGTAAGTATCAAATTAGGAAGATAATGATGCTGCTTGCAGAAGGCTAACTCCTTCAGAGAGGTGGAGATTCTTTCTGCCCTCCCCCCATGTATCGTTAAGAAATACCTTAGCAAAGCAACAGTCGAATTATTTCCAAAGCTTATTATCATGGGTCAAATCACCATACAGTTCTCCAGCCATCTCTTGCAAAGCATCTAAAAGGAAACCTTTTGCTCAAAGCCCAGTTACTGGAAGAATTTAAAGAATACCACGTCAGAGGAGCCAATTGGAGTTGTCCCTAAGGCTTGGATGATTGGAACCCCCATCACCTCCCCCTTCAGAGGTCTTGACAGAGATGGAAGTGGGTGGGTAGATAAGGAGTGATCTGAGGTCTATATAAATTTAATTAGCCCATAATAAACTTCTCTCTTTGATGGGTATTTTCAGTCATTTTTTTCACAACACCTTACAGCTTATTTTTTTTTTTTTACGTTAAAGATTGTCTTTAGTTCTTATTTTAAATGGATTTGTTTTTCTGTCACTTAACCCCATTCCAAACTCACAGAGTGATGTTCCTGACAGGTTGCAGAAATTAATATTAAAAAAAATTTTCAGTTATGGAATAAGTTTCCCAGTGAATATCTTACCTAAGAAAGTATTTGAAATGTATTCAGACACCTGGTTCCCCGATCGGCTCATTTCTGAAAGGTGTGTCAGCTCCCGGTTCAGCATTCTTTTGAACTGTTTATAAAAAACAAAAACGTATTAACCACCTAAAAAATAGCAGATTATCATTTTAGATGTTTCCAACTTTATTAAGAACCAAGGGACCGAGTGAGCAGACATCATTAGATGAATGATACTGTTTCTACAAAATAAAATAATGTGAAATTATTCCAACGTCACCTTAGGGAAAAAAGGTTTTCTTAAGATTTCTTAGAATTACCATCTGATTTCTTTTGAAGATGGAAACATAGGAAAAGGAATTTTAACAGAGGTCAAGATCATTTCACTTAAAAATGTAACCACATTTTAAAATACGTTTATTGGAAATTAACTCTAAAATATAATTTGAGTTAATAACTTATACAGTGAGCGGTGATTAAATGTGAAAAGTTTAAGGGAAAACAAAAGAAAAGATAAGCATCCTTTAAAAATAGACATGTGTAAAAAGAATAGGGTTAAAATACAACACAGTCTATTTAAATACAATGTAATATAACATGCCCCTATTTCACCATAAGCAGCCTCTGTGGGCTAAGTGATAACACAATTATATCATTACAGAGGTTTTCTACTTCACAGAAAACATACACATGGAACTGTTTCACATTCTATCAAAGACACATAATGGAATCAAATTAACCCACCTTGATGTAACCCCAAGATACAGATAACAAATAGTTTGCCTCAGGCATTTTGGAATGCACTCCTTGCCACAATCCACAAATCCCTTTGAAAGAATTCACAGTTCTGAGAGAGCAGTCCCAAAAGGATCAGGAAAGCCTTGCAGATTCAGTGGTAAAATAATCAAAACTTATGATAGACAAAGCCTCCAAAATTTAGGGCATTTTCTAATCCAAACAAAGCCCATCTTCGCACTCCATTCTTGCAAGAAGCCTATGTTCCCTGCTTCTTCCCTGGCAGAGAGAGTAATGAAATCAGGACGTGCACGAAGGAGCAAAAGCCTGTCCAAATGCATTCAGCTGGCTGGTTTGCAGCACTTATGAATTATGAATAGTCCTGGTGGCCGAAGGGGTTTCCACTCTAGATTAGTCCTGCTCAGCTGAACTCTGCAAGGAAGGAGCAATTCTTCTTTCCCGAGGGGATGCCAGACTAGGAAACACAGCCATCTTTTTAAAAGGAGAAGATTAAAATGGAGGAAGCCCCATGAATATTTAAGGCAATCCGAAGTCGGTACCCTCCCCCATTTCATCTAGGTGTTCTTCACCCTCTCTCCACTGCGGAGACCAGGACACTGCAGACGCAGCCTCCGTACAGAGCTCAGCCGCTCTAAGGGTTTTGAAGTGATGGTTTGTTTGATTAATGTACTTTTCGAACATTAAAAAAAAAAAAAAAAACATTGAAAAAGCGAGAACTGTGGCTCTTTTCAAACTAGGCTTTCAGTATACAAGAATATTTTTTTAAGCTAGCTTTTGGGGAGATTTTTTGCACACCAACTGCGTGCCAGTGCATTTAGACTTCTTTCACAATGAAACGAATGGGAATAGAATTAATGGATTTCGTTTTAAAAGTACTTCGTACGCAGAATGTAATTTTCTGCCCTCCATCAGCTCATTAATATGCACATGAGACTGCATTCGACAAATGAATTAAACACATCTAACCTTTCCATCTAGGATCTGGAGTGAGTTAGGAAATACAAGCTATCCTTTGCTGCATGAATGGAGAATTATTCGGGGTTATGAAAGACTGTGCTGTTTTGGTATTTCAGTGTTACATCTTCTAATTCATGCTAGAAATATTTAAGAATTAAATTAATTTTTATTTTGTTTTTGCAATCTGGAGCATGCTGAGGAAGTCTTTCCTATAGTCTCTCTCTCTCTCTCTCTCTCTTTCTCTCTCTTTCACCTTGTCAGCTTTAGAAAGATCACAAGCAAGAAGAAAGTCTGAGACTAGAGCCCTGCAGTGGGATTCCCTACCCAGGCCCATCCCACTCCTCTCCTTCTCCCTCCTCCATTACCCCGCCCCTGGACTCCCAGGAGTTCAAGTACAGCACGTTAAAGAAATAGCGAAGCACCATGGCAACAGTCTCCGCACGCAATTGGCTCTCTTTCCTGTGAGGCACTCCCCTTTCAAATCAGCATCCTGCACAGACAATGGCTTCACTTCAGGCGTCCAGGCCCCCTTCATGCCACTGCCTGTGCCCAGGAGACTAGGCCTTTTGAGGTGAAGCCAATGCAACTCAGCAAGACAGCAATTGCTGTCCTTTGGCTCACTGCTCTATGCATTGTCCTCAAAGAGGCATGCACAATCACCCTCTTTCTGGGGAACCCTGCTGGTGTACGTGTGGGTCTTCCCATGATATAATATGTTAGTAACAGTCACCATAAATCTCTGAATTAATCATCTCAGCTAGTGTGTTTTACTTATCGAACTGCTCTGCAATTTGAACTCCAGGTGAATCATGCAAGTTCTAAGTTGTTTATTTTTTTAAGACAAAACTGCTGTCATAATAGCCTCTCATTTTCAGTTCTCAAAAGACAGGCACTTACACTAAAGACTTAGAAGCTGAAAAAGACAGGTTTCTGTGCTCTGATGGATCAGCTGAATTTTGGCAAAGAAGCAAACTTTACTCGGAGCATTGCAAAAAAATGTCTTGTAGAAAGCATAGAGACAGATGGTTTTTTTAATTATGTCTCCGCACTAGACTTAGCCAAATGTAACATTCAAGCAATCATCCTCATTTTGGTTCCTTTGGTCTCTTGGAAATACTTAGGAAGATTTTGGAGTCAATCAGGTTTGTACCAGTTGAATAATGCCATTTCATCTCTTGTATTTGGTAAATATTTACTGAACCCCAAAATGTGCCAAGCAATGCATTAAGGATATAGCAGTAAAAAAACAAAAACAAAAAACTCCCCCAAACAAACAAAAACACTTTTCATGCTTTTAATAAGCTTTCATGCTAATAGAAATAGTCAGATATATTAGGGCATGCTCGTTAACCACAACAGTTACTAACTGTCTGCTGACTGGGGCCAACTCTTTATTAGCTGTATTGACCCTTCAGCTCAGAATATAGGAGCAGCTAGAAATTCAATCATAAAAGACTAGGAAAGACTTTCCTTCTTACTTTTTTTCTATCACCTCCCATTGCCACAGGATCCTGTTGGTATACATTGTCAATCAGTCCCAACGTGGGCACAGGGAGGTGGCTCTAAGCTACAGGGCTGCGAACAAACCAAACTCCTCACCTTTCCCGCAGAGCTCACAGATGGGTTAGTGAACTCATGTACGTAGTTAACAGCTGAAAACCACCCCTCTCCTTCTCATGCCTAAATTAGTTCTCCTATGAGCCTTTTGCTAATGGCATGACAATGCCACCAAAACCCAAAGTCATTTTAAGGCAACCATAAAACACACAACATGATGAAGTACGCAGATGGAGGTCACTCAGTGTCAGAAACTGACCCAGTCCTTTAAATGTTGCTTAGCAACAGCCTTTGGTTTTCCTCCTCCATAAGGGAGGGTCCAACCACATTGACTAAGGCAATCACTGCTCTCATCATAAAGCATTTATGAAGGGCCCACTTATATTGGGCTCTGTACAAACTAAGCAAGGCAGACAAGGCCTTGGAGGAGCAGACAGGGGGTATCTTTTACATTCTAGTAATGCAGAGTCCAATTAGTATGATTAGTGCTGGCCTGTGTGATGAGACACGTCACAGAATGGAATAGGTTGTGTTTGAGGTTAAGGCCACGGAGACAGTGGGAAAGCTTGGCTTAGTGGGGTTTTCAGTGTCTGATTCCCATATGGGAGTTGTTTCTGTTGAACCAGAGGTAGCTACAATGTAGTAGACGAATCTAGACTTTCATTCTCAGCTCTCGATACCAGGTAACAGTCTGGTGAAGTCACCTTAGCTCTCATATGCAAAATGAGAGTGATGCATGATTTTAGGATCTCAGCCCAAACCTGTCAAGATTCTATGATAAATTTTGTGGCAGCCTCCTACAGTCTGGACATATTATTTACCGGCAACCAAAATTTCCCAGAAAACAAAACTCTCTTAACACTACAGAGAAAAACAACCCAAATCGGAAATGCTTCAGTCCAAAAGAATAGGTCACCAACAAAGGAAGAGAAGTGGTTATCATCCCTCCAGAGTTTGATATTCTAAGACCCTTGGAGTCTCCCTGTCTCCTTATCAAGTTGGGTATTCAGTCCAGATAAGAAAATTAAACAGCTCCTGAGGTTAACTGTGGCCCCAGGAGTTACGGGATTGAAAGGGAATAGATATTATTTACTTTATCAAATGCAGTAGAGAAATCCACAAACAAGAGCACACTATTTTAAAGATAAATGTGTCTCTACAACCTAAGGTACACATATCCTATTTTTCTGTTAAGAAGCTGCCTTCACAAGAAAACCCTGTTAGAGCTTACCTAGAAATAATGTCCCCAGAGGAAATGGCCAAAGCCCCTTTTCAACACAGACAAGCAAAGTTTGTGAATGAACCCTTAGTAATACAAATTCCTCCAATGCTTCCTTAAGCTTATGCCCAACACTAGATTCATGAACGTGGCCAGAAGTTAGTTATTTTCTGAAAAGGGAAAAAGATATCATTCTCTACTTAAATAATTCGATATTGTTTGCCTAGCATATATCTTCTCTATAAAATCATATGTGGACTTTTTTGAATAGGCTACCTTTAATAGTGGGAAGTTACTTGAAATATATAGAATAGCAAAAGCTGAAATTGAATATAAACATTTTGTTTTATGGCTTCAATTTTTCTTTGGCTTCAATGCTACGTACAGAGAATATTTTCTTCTGAGCCAATTTCTCCTGAAGGGATGGAACACTTCATCATTTTTCTATATTTCTCATCAGAGGACTAGTTTGGGCTTTGTGCAAAGATCCACAGTAAAGCTAGCAACTCTCTTGAAAAGTTCGTGTTAAATCAAGCACACAGGAAGCCTGGACTAGAATGATCTCAGAAATTCATCCTGGTTCTAAAACTTGGTGATTCTATCTTTCTAAGAATAAAACCGTCTAAAAGAGTAATAATACAAGGGACTAGTATCAAGCACATAAAAGACCTACTTTTAAGACTAATCTGGGCTTGTTAGGGGGTGACCTGGAAATCACTTAAGAGTGAATCTTTAGTGATCAAAAATATTCTTCAGCCTATCAAAGGCTAGATAAAGCAGGCACTTTCCTCTCATTGATAACCTTAAGATGAAGAAAGCAGATGAAAACTGCAGATGAAAAAAAGGTGCCCCTGAGAGGAAGACAGCCTCAGGAGTCACCCTTGTGGGTGGCCGTCTGCGCAGAAGCCCATCTGTGAGACAGGCGCCTTATTGTGTGAGATCTTCCTGTTTTTGCAGTATGAAACAACCGCCAAAGTCATTAAAGTCACAATGACTTTATTAGGGACTAAATTTTGACTCAGATTTTACACTTTGTTAGTCATAACTTAATAAGAATTCCCGGGCATAAGAAAAAGTGAAGGGGCTGAAAACTCTGCCTGGAATCACAGAATGCTAGTAGTGGTAGAAGGAAGTTGAAACTGCAGTGGCCGGCCCAGTTTAGTGAGAAATGGACGTAAGGCAAGCTCGTCTCTTAGTTCTGGCACTCACCTGATGTGTGATCTTGGGTAAGATGAATGACCTTCTTGGGGCCCAGTTTCTGTGGTTGTAAAATGGCAAATTTATCAGGTTCTTTCTCATTTTGAAAAAAATTGCTTCTTCCATATACCTAATTTTACATATGAAGTAACGAAGACCCAAAGAAGTGAAGGACTCGAATTCCTAAACACCTACACTTTCCTTTGCAAAATCTGATTTAAACAACAACAATGGGAATATAGTGAACTTTTTCTAAACCCCTTTATCACACTCACAATTCCCACAATTCGTAACATTTCAGGTTATCTGACAATGCATCTCATCTCCTGTCTCCTTTTTGTCTTTCCCTATGAACTCTACCATCTATTTGAAACTTGATGTCCAATTTCTTTAATGACATATTTGTCTTATTTGAGAGGCAAATGAAATTGAACTGAGTTGGTAATGGGATTAAGAAAGGAATAACTTGCCATTGTCCATTAATATCTACTTAACTGGAGACTATATAGTTCCATGATGGGGCATTTTAGCAGAAAAGTTCTGCTCTATTACTGGAGCAAACCCCTGGTGCTCCAAGGAATATAGTTATGTCGTTCTAACTGTCCATGTGCCAGATCAGAAAGAAATGCATCGAAACGTATTAGAATTGAGTGATTCTCTTCTTAACTGTCCAGTGATGTAATAATCCACAATAAATATGTAATGAAAAACAATCATGGACATCTCTACCATAATTCTGTAACAAAACATTGGCATTTATGATGAAGCTAAAAGAGAGTAAATTCCATTTGCTGGTTAGAAGACTAGTATCTGTTCAAGAGACATTTTAAAAGTCAACGTAGGGACAAACCATTAGTGCTTTCTTAGAGAGAACTGAAAAAAAATCAAAAGAATTTAAATATAACTTTGAATATAACTTCCCTACAACTTGATACTAGGTCTTGAATAGTTCTCAAAATTATTACAATCTTTGTTTCTTCTTACCCAACTGTCTATCTATACTCTTTGCTGCTGTCTCTTTTTCTCAGAATTTCTGGAAACTTTTCAAGAGGAGATATGGCACACATTATTGGGATGCTAAAAAAATGGATTTTACCTAGACGCAAAGTAATCCCCATAAAAATATTTAGAGAAATTTCTCATGAACTAACATTCCCCTAACTCTGAGAGTTGCTGCAGTGACACAATTTAATAGACAAAAGACACTATATTTATACCCAAAGACATATTTTCACTATGCATTTTTAACTATATATACATATATATGTATATATATGTATAAGCTATGATTTATAAATATAGTGCATTAGTATATATATGTTTTCACATATGTAGGGTTTCTAGATTTAGTAAATAAAAATTCAGGATACCCAGTTAAATTTAAATTTCAGATAAACAACAAATGTTTCTTTTTAGTATAAATGTGTCCTAGATATTACATGTCCTAAATATCCCTTAAAGAGACTGGATTTCAAAGTCATACACTCATAATGTGTAAGGTTTAGAGGTACTGTATATTTTTAGATAATTTAAAATATTCAAACTTGTTCTTTTTGACAGAAGTCTTTCCTTCTGATGAAAAACACCTGCAACTGTTACTGAAGCTTCACAGTTTCATTTTATGTACCTGACCTTTCCCTTTTAATATGGTTGTTAATAGTGACAGACCCCAAAAAAGGTACTATGACAGACTGAGGATGCTGGCCTGATAATTACACACAGCAGAGGCTTTATTTTTCTACAGATGACAAAAATCACAGTAGCAATGAGAAAAATCAAGGAATCAAGGTAAACTATTTAGTTACTCTTTTGTTTTTCCATTTAAGCCTTCTACAACTTTTTCTGTGCACGATGGCTAATATTTAACCTCAAGCTTCTAAAGCCAGTTCCAGGGCCATGGGACGTTAATGCGATTCCAAAGCAGAAGACTAAGGTTTCTTTTGAACGATTTCATAGCCAGAGGTTCTACAACTTGTTACATTTTTAAAATTAGAAATCTTATCATGGATCAGACCCACGGTCCTTTCAGTTTAGTGTCCTCTCCTGACCAGCGGAAAACACGACCTATGCTTCAAGGCCTTCATATTTAACTTGAAAGCAATGTCACAGAACAGGAAAATCATCCCCCAAACATTCTACATTCTTTTCATAACCCCATAAAAATTGGTCATGATTCTCTTTAAGAACTGATTTCCAATTTTATCCTATAACATCTCCTGGGTTGCATTAAAATCCTGCCTTATTAAAATTTCCAATATTTTTGCAGCCATAAAAATCTACCATAGCTAATTTTTGAGATTACTACTATACCCCTTTTAAACACATTATGCAGCATATCTTGTGTTTAATATTAATTATATTGATTTCAGCTAGCAACTTTCACATACCCTTTGAGATAAAAGACAATGGGATGCTTCAAAACCTCCCCTGGGAATTGCTGCTTCTGGATTAGCAGTTTCCCAGGGTTGGGACAGCCCCTTAGTCTGGAAATGTTCAAGATCAACTCTAGGGACCATCAACTAAATAAAGAAAATCCCTGGGCTACATAGAAATATTCTTTTCTTCCCTGAATAAATATATGTTATCTGTTGGTATTTTGGTAATCCCTACGCTAGAATACGTCCTTGCAAATTGAGAAGAATCTACCATAGGTTAGAGATTTGAACATATTTTTAAATCATATAGGATGAATACAGTAGTCTTAAGTAATTTTATCCTCAAAAAAGACAGTTATACTTGTTTTGCATTTTGTTTTTCCTATTATTAGCTACCAAAGTTTAGAAGAGATGGATGGATGCTTTGCAGAACAGTGCACCCCCAGATGTACAGGTTTGTTGGGTGCATGAGACTACTTATAAAAGTAGTTTCAGAGTTAGATGCATAGGTTATACATGAAGTAGAAGGGGTTCTGACTACAGGATGGCCTTACCGGTGGGGTCTAACAGCATAAATAAGACTCTAACAGCAGACCCAACATCATAATAACATGACATAAGATCAACTGAGTATACAACTGGGTCTGAAAATAAAGTCCTGTATTGTAACTTAGACTGAGAAACTTGGCAAGTTGTTGAGTTTCTTGGAGACTAAGTTTTTCTATCTTTAAAATGGGAAGGTTAGAAACAATATATATACAGTGGTTGGTAAGGTGTCTGAGACTGTTGTAGAAGTTGTACTTAAAACTGCGTTTTTCTCTAAATTTTCAAAGAATCTGAGCTCTTGGCACCTTTTTCACTTGGTTTGCATCTGGGTGGAGGTTTTCATTGGCTCTTTAGCACCTAAACTCTTTTCTTTTCATTGTTGACAAGAAATTAACTAGAGAATTCCCCTGATATGCTGCTACAGGTGTGATGCAGTGCTATGTCATATAGATTACGTGACATGAGTTACTCATAGAAGTTCTGGCTCGCTGGTTGACATTTAGATTATTCATCAGTCTAAGGAGTGTAAACCAGAATTGCCAGAAAGATAGATGAAACCTGTCAGATAAAGCCGTAACTCAAAATGGCCTTGTGTTAAAGCCATACCTTTAAAAAGTTTATTTTGGAGATGTCCAGCTGTTTCAAATCTAGCCTTTCATGATTTCATAACTTAGCCAATTTCCTCAAATTAAGAGACTTCAGAACTCTTTATGTATTAACCAGAAGCCATGAATGGCCACAGATTGCCTGACATAAGGACAACTGTACCAAGTATGTATTTTACTCAGATTTCCACAGTTCAGGTCAATCTAGCAGCATATCTGAATTAACTGAATATGTGGCCAAGGTGGGGATGAGAGGAGTACCAGCAATATGTCAGGAATGAAAAATACAACCAAACAATGGCATAATGACTAAGCTCCTATGCCCCAGACACAACAGATATGGCAAATGGCTGAGTTTTAGACACAACATGTATTCACAGATATGCTCCCAGCTGAGTGTGCAGTGGCTATTGTCAGTCTCTGTAGAGCTTAGATTCTTGTCCACAGGATGCAGACTTTTCAAGAGAAAGGTAAGCTGAATACCCCAATGTCGAACCAAACAACAACAAAAATGTGCTTCATATTTCTGCTCACGAGGAAAGAACATTTGTCCCCAAGACTTCATTCTCTGTTATCTGATTGCATTTGGGGAAGGCTCTGGTGCAAGCTTTTGCTGCTTCTGAGGGTACTTTGAAGAGCCACTCTGAACCAGATGGGAATTTCTCATCAAAGCTAACAATTAGAAAAACTAGAATTGGTCATGGGAAGCACCTATGTGTAGCATGGTACAGTGCAACAGGAAACAGGATTCTTGGGTTCTAATAGATTTGCCACTAACAATATAGTTGGTCCTCAATAAATTAAGTTTCCGAGCCATCATGCACATGATCCAACAAATATCTATTTGAATGCCTAGAGCTATTCTAAATGCCAGAACTACAATAATGAACAAGGTAGACACAATTCATGTCACCAATAAACTTACAGTCAAAGGGAGGAGATTAGTAAAAACCAAGTTCTACAGCAAAAACAACAAAAAAAGTCAAAAATCATAAATTGTGACAGCAAATTGTAAAACAAATAAGCTACTGACTTAGGATAATTAGAGAAGACCTCTCCAAAGAGATAACATCTAAGCTGAGGTCTGAAAAATAAGAAGGTCGAGCTCTAGCTTCAAAATTCTATGATT
The DNA here is from genome assembly GCF_949752795.1 of Hyperoodon ampullatus. Taxonomy (NCBI): domain Eukaryota; kingdom Metazoa; phylum Chordata; class Mammalia; order Artiodactyla; family Ziphiidae; genus Hyperoodon; species Hyperoodon ampullatus. The sequence continues at coordinate 58,061,058 of NC_136915.1, read as the reverse complement.
ATATGTTTTGTTGGCAAGTCATAGAAGAATATAATAAATTACCCTGTGGATTTCCTTTTAATTATTATTATTATTTTTAAAACTTTTATTGGTGTGCAAAATACACACAAAATAGTGTACAAAATGACCATACTTATTTAACAAGCACTCAGGTGGGAAAGGAGAATATTACCAGCAAAAAAAGTCCATTTTGCTCTCTTCCAATCATTAACCACTGCATTTCAAAGGTAACATCCTGATAAAAAATATTAGTTTTTCCTGCTCTTGTTCTTTTATAAAAATGTAAACATACATCCTATTAATCTTTTGGTTTTCCTTTTAATTATTATTTTTAAGTCATTTGACTTTGAAGCCAAGAGAACAGATTTGATTCTAAGCATCATGATTTAGTGGCTGAGGGTCTTGGACACAGCTTGCAGCTTGGTTTCACATTGAATATGGAGATATAATAATACTTTCCTCTTGGTGAGCATCAGATGAGATAACATAGGTGAGAGTGCTGTGTGTAGAGCAAAGGGCTCTTCAGATAGGTTTCCTTACCATGCTATCTTGGATCTGGCAACACAAAAATAACAAACAGCTACACACTTAAAGAGAGTGGCCCTTTATGTAATGCTCTGTCTTTGTACCGCAGGAAGCTTTGAGAGCAAATAAGCTGTAAGTGAAGAAATGGGCCTTAAAAATCTCTACACTGCCCCATAATTAATGTTCCCTCAGGCAGAACCAGAGTCCTTGGGAAAGTGCAGTCCTGGCTCATGTACTTAGATTTGAAAAGTGTTCAAAGAAGAAAAATCTCTCCTGAATTATTTCTTACCAGTATCTCCTCCTTCTTCATTACCTTTACCAAAAAGCTCATTTTTTACTCATTTTAACTCAATATATTTATCTTACTTTCAAAAAAAGAGAATCCAGTCTTGCCCAGGGGTTCATGTTTTTGTTTGTTTATTTTGGCAAAGTTCTCCTATTTTAGGATTTATCAAGGGCCCTGAAAAGTCTTTTTATGAAAAGCAATCTATGACCTTTCTCAGTTAGAAATTTTACTATTTTACTATGCAGCATTCAACAATGACCTTACCTTAATGCCTCAAACATACAAAAAAAGATTATTAGTAAAGGAGTATTTTTAATTATTGCAAGCAAAATAAAATGAACGTACTGAAATTAAATTATACTGATTTTAAAGTGTTTAAAAAATAATATTGATAAATGTTGAGATATTATCAGGGACGCTCCCATGCAGTTGGTAAAACAGACGCAAATAAATGTGGTGCAACTAGATCTTAAGTGTGTTAAAATACAGCAGGGAAAAATTCAGTGGCAGCTCATCCTGTCAAGAACACAAGTAATGTACTGGCCCTGGCCAAGAAAAACATACCCATTACATCAATAAACGCAGATATAGCTAAATCATTCTGACTCAATTACAGAATGGAGCTAGGAGTAGTGATCACAATGGACAGGGACTAAGGCAGGGAGGGCACTGTGCCCTTTCATCTTGGTGGATGGGTAGCATCTGGCCAGTGAAACTGACCCTTCTGGGCTATCTACAGCAGGAGTTGGAGTCCATCTCATTAGTGACCCATCAGAAAGTCTCTAGCTTCTCACAGGCAAATGGGTGTGCAAAAGGATACTGGAAATGCACATTACCCCTGGATAGTCTAAGCATGTTGCATGAATTTAAAGTTTTTGAAAATGCAAAAAAATTTTTCCATCTTTAAACAGTACTGTGCCCACCGGTGACGTCATTACCTGTCCTAGCATTGGTCAAAACCAGGATAAGCTATCAAAACTCCCAATGCGAACAAATTTCCTAAATGACCAAGTAGAACTGCAGAGAGCTTTTCCAAATAAAACAAAACCAAAATCAATTACCACCAACTGACAAAAGCCTTCATCTGCTTTTCACTTCCCTCCTGACAGACCGAAGTAGAGCTATGCCTCCTTGATAATTTTTAGCCCGACTACCACTCTAAGCAAATGTGGAGCCTCAAAAATGCAAAGCAGAATTTCAGGGCTCAAGAGCTTGCAAACTGGATCAGACACAAATAAAACCCCAGATAATGAAAATGTTAGCTATGAGATTAACCAAAAAGATAGCTAAGAGGATGGTCTATGAAAATCTGATCCAAGTCAGGGTAGCTAAGGCAGAGTTTCATAAAAAGAAAGCCAAGAAGTCTAGCAGACCAGGAGTAGGTTCATAGTACAGGGCCTGATGATGTATTTGAGCCAAAGGGAGGTTTTCTAGGCAACAGGATACCAAGAGAGGGGTAGAGCCAACATTTCTTCATTCTCAGGTTATAATAAAACTCTTCCTTGTTTTCAATAGATCTTCTGATATCGAGGGTAGAGAGGAAGTTGGAAGTCCACTGTTGGGAACAACCAGAGCTACTAAAATTTTAGTCTTTTTTTTCAACTCTGTCAGTTCTTTTCCTATACTCAGCTGATTATCCTGGTTATTAAATAATCTCCTCTTCCCCCCTTTCACCCCCAGCAGTGAAATCTCCTTTTACGTATTTTAACTTTTAAAATCAAGTCTTCTGTATCGTATCATAATGGCTAAAAAACTAAGTTTTCTTATCCATCCAGGAGTTGAAAATTTTCTTTTCATTCCCTACATTATATGCTAAGAAAATTTCTAACTTTGTTCTACTTGATAAAATAAGTAATGATTAGCAATGGGTAAATAGCAAAAGAGCTAAAGTTAGACTATCAAGGATATTTTGGCATGGAATGATTTCCCTTAATAAACATTATCCACTAGTCCCTTTTTATTGGTGGAGGATATGTTCCACCCCCAGTGGATGCATGAAACTGAAGATAGTACTGCACTCTATATATACAATGTTTTTTCCTATACATTCATACCTATGATAAAGTTTAATTTACAAATTAGGCACAGTAAGAGATTAACAAAAATAACTAATACTAAAATAGAACAATTATAACAATATACTGTAATAAAAGTTACAGGAATGTGGCCTCTCTCTCGAAATATCTTATTGTACAAATTTAATGCTTTTTCCATCTCAATTAAGTACTTATCACACAGTGTGGCCATGACTTTTGCAGCTTGAGGCACAAAACTGGCACAAATTTCTTTTTTCTTTTTCACAATTTCACCAATAGAAGATTTATTCTTAGCATAGATCTTAGCAACCTCAGTATATGATTTTTTTCTTTCCTTATTAAGTTAAGAACTTTTACCTTTTCACTTAAAGGAAGCACTTTATAACTTCTCTTTGGCATATCTGAATGGCTAGCAGCACTACTCTACTGCTTTGGGGCCATTGTTATGTAAAATGTAAAGTAAGGGTCACTTGAACACAAGCACTGAGATACCAGGACAGTTGATCTGATAACCCCGTTGGCTACTAAGTGACTATTGGGCAGGATATGCTGGACAAAGGGGTGAATCACGTGCCTCCGGGTAGGTGAAGTGGGATGGTGTGTGATTTCATCACACTAATCAGAACAGCGCGCAATTTAAAACTTAGAAATTGTTTACTTCTGGAATTTTCCATTAAATATTTTTGGACTGCAGTTGACCACGGGTTACTGAAATGGTGGAAAGCAAAACCACAGATAAGGGGGAGGGACTACTATAAACGAGATGATCCGTTCTTCCCAAGTCATTTTCCCTTTATTTTTTCCTGCATCTGCTCATTTTAAGTAGTTAGGTTAATAGTTTAAAGTTTGTCAATGTTTTATGGCAAGATATTCGCAACATGTGCTTAACTCAGACATCTGAGTTAAACATCAAAACTCATCTTGAGCTACCTAAACACATCAAAATGTATCTCTATCTACTGTAAATGAGGTTTATTTGATTTAAAATGTTGAAAAGGCATTAATTACATCAATATTATTTCTAAATGTGTAGCTGCCCACACTGTTGAACCCAACTCCACCAAGATGTTGATAACACAACTCAAGAATCCAGAAATCTTATTTGAGTTGGGAGAGCTTTGCATAATTTGGGCCACTGGGCAGAAACGTTCTGGGGAGCAGGGATAGGGTCAACCTGAGATCACTGTCTTCGTTTCTACTTCCTAAGCCAACAGTTCTGCTAAGTAGCAGAGAGAATCGGAACATTGACTATTTTTCCACCAGTTGGTAAAACTCTCCAATTTATCACCTTCAGTTTCAGAGAGAGGAAAGGAAGAAATAGAAAGAAATTGAAGGAGTTTTACTAATCACAGGGTTTTTACTACTTAAACTTGGGCATTGGGATCAGTGGGAAAGCAAATAAGTATCAAAGCCTTAAAAATGTTGTCTTTTAATCCATTAATTCCATTTATGGAAATCTAACCTAAGAAAAGAATGAAGAAATAGGCTATTATGTTAACTGAAAAAGTTGGAAATAAATTATCTGTAGGGTAGCATTTCAATTATGTGCGGATGAAAATGTTAATCCTGGTTTCCTTAATGAGATTTTTTATCTGATGATATATGTATGTATATATATGTCTTATATTAATATGTATTAATTCAGATACATTAATATGTGTATTTATTCAGAAATTGAAACAACAAAAAGCAAAGAGAAGAAAAACAAAACAACCAATGCCAGGGACATTTAAAGTAACTTGTTCCAACTATTTCCTGCTAGATTTTGATCACAAAATTTTCAGGAATACTAAATTAGTTCTCTTTACTTGAAATGATTAAGACATGCAGAGCTTTTATTCATGAAGAGTAATGAGAAGGTTAAAAATCAATGCAAGCTAAAGAGGGAATGTCCCACGTCGTTCTTAAGCTTAATCAGCTTTTTGCTGAAGATGAAGAGCAAGCTGGATTTTAGTACCTTAATCTTCCACTAATTAACCTGATGACTCTGGAGAAGTCATGTCATAATAAAATTACTTTTCATTTAGATTGCTTTTTTATATTTTACAAAGATCTTTGGAGCATATTAGATATTTAACCCTCAGTTTTTATAATCCTCATCTATAAAACGAAGTCTTAAAATAGGTAATACCTATGGCTCCCTTATGGGCTCAAAGTTCTGGAATTTTGTCTAATGCAACCGCATAAGACTATAGCTAGAAAGAATACATTCAGGTCTCTTTTGGTTAGGTTTATCAACTTTTACCATCCATACTGACCAAAGACATTAGATAGATGCCAAATTATCACTCCACTTTGCCCCATTTGATTAGCTTTAGCACACAGCCTATGTGGTTGAGTTGGACAGATATTTTTATTTAATGATGACAGCCCTTCTTACTGTTTTCTTTTCAAAATAACTGTTCAAAATTTTGCCAAGACCTCTTGCCTTAAATGCAATTTTTTTTTTTTTTTTTTTTTTTTTTTGCCCTATGCGGGCCTCTCACTGCTGTGGCCTCTCCCGTTGCGGAGCACAGGCTCCAGACGCGCAGGCTCAGGGGCCATGGCTCACGGGCCCAGCCGCTCCGCGGCATGTGGGATCTTCCCGGACTGGGGCACCAACCCGTGTCCCCTGCATTGGCAGGCGGACTCCCAACCACTGAGCCACCAGAGAAGCCCTTAAATGCACATTTTTAAAACTGGATAAGTCACTTTTACCTTCTGGTATCTGTACTCAAATTTCATTTTTATAATTTGCTGAGGGTTATAACATTATGCACTATGCTTTAGCAAAGAATAAAGGGAACTGGGCCATTTAGAGTTTTAAAATGACTGTCTTTAAGATGACCATATTCTGAATAGCTAAAGAAAGAAAAAAGAGATGAAATTGAGCCATGAAGATGAATTTTCTTTTCAATAAGTTCACTAAACTTCAATCTCTGAAGGTTTTTAAATGGCAAGTAATTAGCTGAAGAAACATGTGACTCATGAGCAGAATTGCATGATTTATAGCTTTTAAACTCTACTCCATAAAGAGAAAAAAGTATCAGGCACTTTTTAAAGAGAAAAAGATTATCAGTGACTTCCCACAACAGAAACAAAAGAAACAGGAGTTTTACTGTCTTCTTCATTTCTAAATAACTTAACAGTCCTTTCTTTGTGGAAACACTTGGCTACTTTAAAGTAAATCAAACAAAGGAAGTTACAGTAAAATATCCAAGAGACTAAACAGTTTGGCACCAGTTGAGGGAAACATCACGTACAACTGGGCAAGACAGAGAGGGGTTGGCAGATCCCTGAAAAATGCTAACGTGGAGGGATGTACAGAGATGCACAGTGACAACTGGCACAGAGCCTTCTAGAGTGTGAAATCTATTGACCGTGACACAAGTTTGCCCTGGTATCTTCTGGTTTGGTAAGTCCTGGCTTCCAGATCTGAGCTATCTCTACTTGCTGAGCACACATTTACTTAGAAGTAAGATGTGCTGGAAGAATAGCACAAGAACAAGCTCCACCCTTGGCCTTTTCTTTCATAGATAACAATGGCATGGATCTGGGGAGGCTTCTAGACCGGGGCATACTCTAAAAGAAAAAAAACAATGAGAAAAAGTATAAAAAGATGTAAAACAAACTTTTATTCCATTGACATAGTGTAATTCTATTTTTCAAAACTAGTGTTCTAGATTTATACTTGCACTGTAAACATAATTACCTGATTTTTTTAATGTGGAGAGAAAGGCTCCCATTAAAATGACTTATTTATTCTATTTTGAGAATATCAGCTCTTATCAGCTAGCCAGAGGTGCACCAATCAACGGTAATGTTCCTTCACTTCATTCCTTCTTGTTTTTTAGAGATTTGTTCACTTGGGTACTTTCAAGTGAGTTAAGTGGGCTAAATCGATTAGAATTCAGTGGAGAAAATGGTTCTGTAAATACCAATGCAAAAGTATTTCAATTAAGCAAAACAGATTACAGATCAAATTTACTACAAAGCGCTAAACAAATTTCAAAATCTTCAATTTAGGTTTTGATAAGAATAGAATGTGGAATACTGACTTACACTCAATAATACAACTCTATTTTGTCAGAAAGAGTAACTGAAATAATGCTGGATAAAGAATAAACAACTTAATTTTCTATTTCATCTCTGCATGAAGACAAATCTAAGGGAGACAGTCTCCATGTTACTTCTAGGAAATTTCCCTATATTGACTACTGCTACAGAAACATCGCTCCTCTGTTTTATGGTCATATTGCATGCATTGGAAAGGACATAGTATATGATGAAATTGCCCCAATTATTTTAATCATAATAAAATGAAAAAATAACAGGAACAGCCTCTCTCTGTTTTCTTTTTATTTTGGGGGTTGGGGGGAGTAGGTAAAAGGGAAATTAGAGGGTAGGCTAAAGTCTTTTAAACAAAACTTACTATCTTATTTTAGGTCATGTTAGAGAAGACTTTGGGGAAAAAAATAGATCTTGAATTTAGCAAACTGATACAGTGGATTAGTTTAATATCATTATTTACAGTTTTATGGATGCTTTAGAACCATTTTCTATAACTATGGTTATTCTTCCCCCTCTTCTATGTTAATGGACACTGCTTCCCAGCCACAAAGACTGAGCTGGAGGTTATTAATGGCCAATCTAGAGGCCCAGAATATGGTAATTGCAGATTAGGATTCTGAACCAGACCTACCCATTGGTGATAGCCAGAGTTAGAAGAATAAGACTTCCCAGAAACCACAACAAAATTCCCTTATAAGAATGATTAACTATCTCTTTATTTCTATATTTATCTGTCCCATTGGGGTCACTGATGGTGAGTCAGATGGCCCTGGGTATGAATCCTGGCTCTCATCTTTACCTTAGCCAATTTATTTCAACTCTCTAAGCCACACTCTACTCATCTGTAAAATGGGGATAATAATAGTACCTATCCAAAGAGCTTCTGTGAGTATTAATGACAGAATGTAGATCAGGAGCTTAGCACAATATCTGCACACAAAGTATACACCTGCAAAAATAGATTGGTTGTTCACTATTTTTGTTCTATCGATAAATACAAGAGCTGAAGTAGACCATGGAGACAGTCCTCTCCAACAGTTTTTTTTTTTTTTTTTTTTTGTAGTTAAGAAAAGGCAAAGATTCAAAATGATTTAATTGTTTAAGATAAAAACACCTCAATAAAGGCAGAGCTAGAACTCAAACTCATGGCTTATTCCCAGGCTCTTTCCACTTTGCTGTCTCTAGTACCATACATATCTGAGCAGTAGAGAAAGAAAAATTGGATCAAAACACTGTATGATTCCCCCTCTTGGCCATCAGAACTGATTTTTATTCTATTCTGCCCTCTAATCCGAGGTCACCTCCAACATTTGTGGAGCCACATATCATAAGTCTAATCGTATAAGGATATAAATTGAGCTACCTCCAATACTCCTACTTTGACAGACATCCCTTCCTATGGAAGGCCAGATTGAACACCTTGGATATGGTAGTGCAGGGGGATCTAGTTCGTGGACCACACCCTGCCCCATTCTTTCCCCATGTCCTAGCACCAACAGGGACCTTGTATGTGGGTCCTATAAGTACACCCTCTGCTTAGACAGCCTGCATGTCCAAGCTTCTCCCACACTACTGTCTCAAGCCAAATTGCTGCCTCTTGGCTACTCCTTGGGCTTAAAGTATGCTTTCCTGCAGCACACCCAGGAAAGAGGCCTGCATAGGCCCTGGAAGTGAGTTCAAAGCCATTTGAGCAGACAGTGTGAGGGTGGACGCAGTATGAAAGGGGGAGCACAGGTGCTCCCTCGACCCAGCAGCCTCCCCACATCCTGGAGCAGGGTACAGCTGCATGCAGACTAGGCTAGGCTCTCTATAAGCACAGTGCCCAGGAAGAGGGGTCCTTCTGCCCCATGGGGGGCACTGCTCTAATCATGTCATTCAATTTTGCGCCAAAGTGGAATTAATCCATTTCAGTAATTGGTTACCTGTCTATCATCTTCCCAACAGAGTTCTAAGATGAATCCATTGATCAATAAGATCTATTTCCTTTTAGTTCTGCTGGATCCAACATTTCCCATCCTTACAAATTATACAATTGGATAGAGAATGACTCACCAACTGTAAGGGAATCAACCTGTCATGGTCACATTCCAGTGACATGCAGCTCGGGTCCCAGGAGGCTCCAGGCTGGTAGAATTCGATGACTTAATTCCTTCCCACCCAAGAGCACAGGCAATTAGTTGGCTTCACGTTTGGTACTCTAGTAAGGCTACACCTGAAGAATTGGAAAAATAAGCCTATAGAGCTGAGAGGACTCATTTCCCCTGTCATGGTATCTGTAGCGGACTTTCTGATGCCCTTTAGAGAAAACGGTCCGTCTCTCTCCCGTTCCCATCTTATAGCCTTCCTTAGCAAACATTTACTGAAATGCTGGGTCCTGGTGCTCCATTCTCAAGAGAGTACTGATATTATTCAGGACTGCTCTTCTCAACAATAGAACATCCATTTTCATCGATAAGGCCCAAACCTTTGTACTACACATAAAATAGTCCCAGGGCAAAGCTAGTTGAGAAAGAAAAGTGTAGTAGGGGACTTTGGGGGGAAAGTTAGGTCAGTGAACAGCTGCTTGAAGATAGCTCCTTACTGGGTATTACATCTTTTTTTTTTTTTTTTTTTTTTTCGGTACGCGGGCCTCTCACTGTTGTGGTCTCTCCCGTTGTGGAGCACAGGCTACGGACCCTGTGCTCAGCAGCCATGGCTCACGGGCCCAGCCGCTCCGCGGCATGCAGGATCCTCCCGGACCGGGGCATGAACCCGTGTCTCCTGCATCGGCAGGCGGACTCTCAACCACTGCGCCACCAGGAAAGCCCCTGGGTATTACATCTTTTGAAAGACATTCAACACGCCGGGTACGAATAACCCCTTTGACATTTTTCACCTGAAAATTTTAGGCCAGAGACACTGTTTCTCAGTCAAAGCTCCCTCTTTGCCCTCAGTCACAACGCCACCTCACTGGGATTGTTCTGTGTCGGTCCTTCCTCAGCCACTGTTGTTGTAACTCTGTACTTTTCTGCCTGCGTCTGTCAGGAAGGAGACAGGAAATTCTAGTCACCCTCACAGCAGCTGCGCCATTCCTCCTCTCCTCCTCCAATGACGTCGGTTGGCTTTGGTGACACGAGGTCAGGAACTGAGCCACAGTGAAGGTCAGGAAGATAGGTCAGTGTTTATGCCGCTGTTGGGCTGGGGACCCTGCTGAGGCTATTTGCTTTCTTCCTTTCTATACTGTTTCTCTTTCCGTTCCTCTTTTTATAATGCGCAGCCAAAGCATCCTGTTTTCAAAACATCTGACTGTTTTGCCACTGAGGAACTCATGCTCTGATGCATTTCGCTGAAGTGTAAGACAATTCTTCTAATTCAGGAGGTGATAAAAGTTGAAACAAAAAATTAATGAACAAATCTAAGAAGGCAATCTGTGGTTACAGAAAACAGCTCTCACGCATCTAGCTGCTGGCAGAAGGTTCACTAGACATCCTTTTCATCTTGAAAGACAATATCATTGCCCTGTAAAACTCCTACTTAATTTATTCCATCTTGCTGTAATTCTTGGGGAAAAATAATCTACAATCCTGACCCACCTGGCTGCATCTTTCTCTGTAATTCTGGAATTCTATTTGGCCTGTGGCCAGCATTAAGGAATGAGGGAAATTTGAGCCAAGGAAAAGACTATGTTTTTGTAAGTCACAGAAACAGTTCCTCGTCTTACTCTCTGGGCTCTGAAGCACACTTGGGATGGTTGCAATCTTTGAGTCACGGTTTTCTTCAAAAGGGTTAAGAAAAAGCAACAAACAAATCCATCCCTACCCAGATGAAGTGAATATAAAGACTACTTGTTTTCCTCTACTAGACACAGTCGACGTTCTACCATTTGCATGTAGACTGGCATACATGTAATCTCCAAACCCCTAAGCAAAACACAGGCTCTCCCATCACCACTCTCATGCAAGTTCAGAGGCTGCAAACAAAACTCAGCAGTCACTTAGCTGATCAGAACTAGAGACAGATAGTTTTGTGCAAAGATGTAGCAGATGCTATTAATAAGTTATCACTCATTGAACTTTTGCTACACATCAGGGGCCTTGCTGAGTGCTTTAGAACGCATTATCTCAATCTTCACAGCAACCCCAGTAAGGTAGGGACCACGTTCATCCCTGTTTTACAGATGAGAAAGTTGAGTCTTAGAGCAGCTAAGTAAGTTGGCCAAGGTCAAGTAGCTAGTAAATGATAGAAACAGGATCTGAACCATGATCTGTGGACTCCAAAGCCCATGCTTTTCACAAACTTCCTGTATAGAACATCTTCACACTTACTTCCAAGTCTGTAACTCAGAGATTTGCCACAGCTCCTGTGTTCAGTGAGAGTAAGCAGAAGATGATCGGAAAAGACTACACAGTAATGATGATAATGACGATGATGACGATGATGATATTTTTAAACAGCAGCTCAGATGGAACACTCAAATAATTTTGAGAATATTTAAAATCAAATGTGAATTTTAGTTTTACCACAGATAATTCAGTTCCCCCTAAACTGGTATAGATCAATTTCTTTTTGGTGGCCACAATAATATTCACATTATATTATATCGTATGTGCCATGGATTAACCCTGAGATGATTATCTGGATAATCAAGACTTCGAGATTGGGGGTAGGTAAAAAGAGAGCTAAGTAAAGAGAGAGAGATCTTTTTAAAAATTGAAACTGACTTCAGCTGTCATCTGGGCATTATTCATCCACTGGGTAATTGCTTTGCCCTACAACCTCTCCACTGTAGCTCTAGAAATAGGTGAAGCTGCATGCCTTCTACTTAAGCTAACTGTGTCAGCATTAAGGTTTAGCCCTTTCTTTAGGGTTAGCTCTATTCAACTTTCATTGCTTCCTGCACAGGACACCATAAAGGAGGAGCGGAAGCCTGAAGCGATTGGAATTCTCACTAGGTCCTACACAGTCCCTGGTGTCAGAGCCTCATTAACTATACACTGAATGTGAGATTATTTGTAATAAATCTGCAAGACAGACAATGTCTAATTTCAGCAGTCCAGACACAAACCTGGTTAGAATCCACAAGGCATCAACAGTCGAAATGAAAACTAATGGCAATTTGCAGTTTCTCAATGAGTAATCTTTCTCTCCAGAGAGAGAAAGTTGCCCACTTTATCTTAGTGACTCCAGAAGAAAGTTCAGGGTGTCCTTTATGGTGAAACCTGCTAAAAAACTACCCCTAAATACCAGATCTACATCTTGCATGTGTATCAATGATCACAAAATGCAAAGAACAGAGTATCTGTGAATGTTTCACAGGAGTCTAAAGCCTGTGTGAAAATCCTCCTACATGAACTCCAGTGTGGTTTGGAGAAGTTATGTAGTTACGCCCTCCTCATGGGAAAGCAGCTGGTTGAGATTTACAACAGCCTGGAAAAACCCAGAATTTAGCTTCAATTGACAACTTCAGAGAAAAGTCAGTCAATAGTTAAACCTCAAACTTTTTTTTTTCCAATTTGAATCTGAACTAAAATTTGAGAGAGGCTTATTTTTTTTTTTGCCCTTTCATTAACCAATAAACAAGAGTAAGAAAAATCTACTCTCTATACCACAACCCCGTACCCCGCCAACCTTCAGGACATGATGCTTCCTCTACTCAGATCCTCTGAGCAGGAGCCAGCAAGTCTTGAAGGGAAGGTGATACTTTTAACCCCAGGAAAAAGGGAGGAGGAACACACATGCAGGGCTGGAAAGGGTATGTTGGCAGGTGTGGAGCAAAATCTCTTCCCAGCCCCAGAACCTTAAGACAATAAGATAATACCTCAGGCTAGGATGATTGGGATTTTGAAATGTGTATTTATGAGGGTGCAGTGTTAAGGCTTTCAATTAAAATAATACATACACAGACACACATATATATGCATATAGATAGATAGATGATAGATAGATAGATAGATAGATAGATAGATATAAAATTAACAGTCTCCAAGAGAAAAATACAAACAAAAAGCAACAACTCTCACTACATAAATTAGCACTCTAAATCCAGGTGTTACTTAAACAAATGATATAATGGTAGATAATTAAAGCTCTTCAACACTAAGTTTTGCCTGGGCACGGTACATAAAATCATTTCTTTGCAGTATGAGTGGAACTTCATTTCATATGATTCCACTTTGCAAAGCAGCAAACTTTAAAAAAATAACTTTTTTTTTTGGAGGCAAAGTATATTGTTTCTTTTTTTAATCTTAGGTCATACCAACATCACAAAAGAAATGTTGGAGAATATCAGAACACCCTTCTGAGGAGAATTTCAGAATTTGTGAAACTTCAGGGCAAACCATTCTCACCATCGATATACAGAAATCACATTATTTTCTTGTTCAGACACACATATATAACACCTGATTGCAACGCAACATTTTACCCTATGGATTCATTCAGATTTTATCTTCCTGCTAACTATTTACAAAACAATAAAAAAGCATTTTCACTTGTATGGTGATTGGTACACTTCATAAACACCCCTCACCTTAAACACATTCCGCACGGCATCAATAAGAAAGAGGTTCTCGGAATTAAAGCCTGCTGAGGAATTTAAACTTTTGCTGTAGCATCACGACGCAAGCAAAGTGGAGCACTTTGGAACAGAATCATCGGAGGCATATCAACAAAGCTGACAGTGGCGTCCCCATGCACCTCTGCTGCTGGCGGAGGCCAGGGCAGCCCGGAGCTCCCCGCGCGGTCACACTTTAATGAATAAAACTGTCATCTCTTACCTTGTTAGACGCCATCTCGCTGACAGAGCGGTAGGTCTGTATGGTCTCTAGCTGGTCTAAGCACCAGTCCAATTCCTCCAGCGTTTCCATTGCTAATTTTTGATAAGATTCTTCTGCAAACAAACACACAGACATGTAGTTAGGCTGGAGCTGCTGCAGGCTGTCCATAGCCGAGTCACCGCTGCCGCCGCTGATCCCGGCGCTACTGAAGGTGGCCCCGTGCTCCTTCATTATTTGCACGCCGACTCCTTCCTTCCAGCTCTCTCCACCAGGAGAACAAATCACCGTGGTGCTCTGCCCGGGATGGCTCGTGCCAAGTTTTCACCCCCCGCCCCCAGGCTGGATGAGGTGTCTGCGATCTACCAAGAAACTTCCTCTGAGGAAGAAGGCGGGGAACCGGCTCTTAAAAGCTCATCTGCATACATGAGTCCTAAAACTCAAGGCAGAAGCAGTCAGTTTTCTCAGGCTCTCTCTGCCTTCGTCATCTTGGGGCTCTTTAGGGTGCGTGATGTCATTTCTGAGTGTTTGCAGTCTAGAGGAGAAATGAGGAAAGCATTTTCTCATTTGGCTTTTCTTCTAAATGAAACGTACAATCGAAAACTGGAGGGGGAAACTGACAGTTACGTTGTTGGAAGGCTAAGCAGTCATTCATTCTGGGGAATGTGCAAATGTTGGAATAACTTTCAATTCAACAAACACTGACCAGCACAAGTCTCCCTCTCTTGCGAGTCTCCCTTTTAAGTAGAGGCAAAATGAGGTCTCCCTGATAAGAGTGCAGTCTCAGAGAAACTGTCTGGAGTTTTACATGAACACATTTATTGGCTGGGGAGTTGGGCAGTTCTTGTTATACTAAACAAAGCTAAAACTTCTCTTCTGCAACTGCCAGGATCACAGGGAAATTCTGAACCAGACTTTCAGGTGGAGCCAGATGTGAACGCTGCAGATTTTCTGATTAAAGCCGGGGCCTCGGATTTGTCACTGTAGGAATCCAGACTTTCTGTAAATATGTCTCAGTGGCCCATTCAAAAATTATTGCTTTTAAGATCATATTTTTGCTGGGTAATGAAACTCTTTTTAAGTGTTCACAATACGTCATTTCATACCCAAAATTTCGTGAGTCTAAGCTAATACTTAAGATTATTGACTTAAGAACCCTATGTTAATAAACACTGAAATTAATTTTATAAATGCTAGATGAACCAATGATGCTACAGACAGTTATAAAAATCAGTCAGACTCTCCTGCATACATGACTGATTTTTGAAGGGAACACCATCCATTAACTCTACCAAGCTTTCTGGAATGCAAGCACACAATAGGCGCTAATAAAATTAAAAATCTCACATGAAATTCTATTATAAGAAAAAGACTCACACATTCCTGTCATATTTAGAATACATTTTTCATATGCTCATGCAGAAGTCCTAGGGAGATGACATAGCTTTTTTATTATTATTTGAATACTTTTATGTGCGTGGCACTCACACTTAAGCAGAAAAGGGAATAAACAGAAGAGAGATTCCAAGTGACAAGGAGCCACTTGACACCGATGCACATTTCAAAGAATAGGTGTCTTGTTCATCCCCCACATATGCCTACCCTTCAGGATAAACAGGGGTTAAAGTTCAACATCCTGTATGTCATACTTAAAAAGCCACAAAACCACTGAAGGTGACTTCCTCCATTTTTCTTTTCACACGCCTCAAAAATGTGCAGACAAGAATTGAAGTGTTTTTAGTGAAACTCATTTCAAGCCAGACTTGCACATACCTTTCCTCCTTTCTTCCTCAGTTTTGCCATGCTGCTTCAACACGAAGAATCTCCTCACTGACTCTCTTGTGAGTCTGAAACACCCCCTTGCCTCTATGCCCTTCCAGAAGACTGCTTCATCCAAGGAAGCTTTTCCTGAAGTGACAGAATCCTCCCGTTCTCCCTCCTGGCCTCTCATAAAAGAAAAAGTCCAACCACTTCCCAGTTACTCGTGCTTCACGACCCTGGTGTCTTCCATATCACAACCTGTGGTGCTCAAGATCAGACATTCACCATGGTGGTGGGGAGTAAGTAACTTGCTTGGAGCATTTTGAACTGACTGCGGGATGATATATTACACTTCTCCTCCCGGAAGAGGAAAAAAGGGATCTGATCTCCACCCACAAAGAAAATATGGTAATTATAGCAGTGAAGCACTGAAGAAGGAGAACTCTTCAAAGATCTTCCAGTTAAGTGCCATTGCCACAACTCATTCCTTGTCTATTACACAGAATGAACACACGCATGCTCCTAGAGTTGGGACAATAGTGAGATGCCAGTAACTGGCCAGTGGATATGGCAGGAACTTATTTCACTGCCCTCTCTGATTCTGGTCAGCCACAATAATTTTTAGGTAAAAAGTTAAAATTTGAAGTTAATGAAAACTTGTCTCTTCCCAGATTCTTAATCCATGGTCAAGCCTTTCTTTATGTGCCATTTTAGAGCCTTCTTATCACAGTAACTGAGGCAGGAGGCACAGATGTCAGAGTGGGCTAAGGATGGGAGCATCAAACCCCAGCTACTTACTGGTACTGCCAAAGGAAAGGACCAGTGCAGCTCAAACTGGCTTCCGCACTAGAACTTTGTAGCTCTAACACAAGATCCGGTGCTTGGTACCTAGTAGATACTCAGTAAATACTCAGAGGAATGGAAACCACAGTGCCGGCCCAAGCAACCTGAAAATATTGATACTTGGCTATCTAGAGGCTGAGGATACATCTGTAGCACTGTGAAAAGAGCATCAGCTTTGGATTGAGACTCAGGCATTTTGACTTTCTCTCCTACCACTTACTGTGTGATCCTGGACCTCCATTTCCCACATCTTAAAATAAGGAGAAGAATATTTATCTTATAAAGTTATAAAGGGGTTAAATGAAAAAAAGTATAGAAAGTATGGTAACCAGTTCTTAGTAGGTGATCAGCACACAGGAGTATAATTATTAACGGCAGTAAAAGTAACCCCCAAACCTGGTATGTGTGGGGAGAGGAATAGGAAGGGAGATAGAAGAACTGCATATTCAACAAGGGGTTTTATAGTCAGGATCAGTTCCATAATTTGCAGGGCCCAGTGCAAAATGAAATGCATAGTCCCTTTTCAAAAAGCAGGAAAAAGTGCTGTGAAAGGTCTTAAAATATGAAGCTTTTTCCATTCTTCTGAAGTTGCTCTCCCTCGACCTGTCACGGTGGTACTGTATTTTTTGTGTGTGTGTGTGTGGTACGCGGGCCTCTCACTGTTGTGGCCTCTCCCGTTGCGGAGCACAGGCTCCGGATGCGCAGGCTCAGCGGCCATGGCTCACGGGCCCAGCCGCTCCGCGGCATGTGGGATCTTCCCGGACTGGGGCACGAACCCGTGTCCCCTGCATCGGCAGGTGGACTCTCAACCACTGCGCCACCAGGGAAGCCCGGTATTGTATTTTTTAAATAAACTTTTAAAAAATAGTTCTAGATTTACAGAAAAGTTGCAGAGCTAACACAGAGAGTTTCCATATACCCCACATCCAGGTTTCCCGATAGCTAACATCTTAAAACGGCACATTTGTCACAATTAATGAATAGCATGGTGTGTTTTATTTACTCTTTAAAATTGTGTTACTTCAGGCAGAGGGATACCAGGAGGAGAGCGCAGACCCTTATAGGACCCCAGAGGCCCTGCAGCCTCTGACTTAGGGCACATGCACAGCTTACCAGTTGCTGGGATGCCCGAACCTGCCAACTTCCAAACTGCGTGCTATGCCCCGGCCCAGGGCAGACTCTGAGAAAGACAGACATTTCCCTTCACCATGGTACCAATGCCCCAACCCACAGCAGACAGGTGACCCTTAAGGGTGCTACAACTTCTGCACCAGGATGTGCTCGATACCTGGATCAGGGTGGACAAGAGGATCACCCCCACCAAAACGTGGCCTCTGTCTACCATGGTACAGCCATGCCGGCCCAGGGCAAGGACGGCTGCCCCCATGCCCCACCTGAGACTTTGCAAGTCACCCATGTCCAGCTCAGATCCTCTCTGCACCTGCACCCAGGCCCCCGCTGGGAGTGGACAGTAGCAGTGGTCATGGGGTAGGGGTAGGGACATGGATGCTGGATGAGCCCCGGGGTGCCAAGGATCAGGGAAACAGGTGGCTGAGAACACGTCCAGGGGAAGCAGGTAGGTGGCAGGGGATGGGGCAGTACGTGAGCCGAGGCTTCAAGCCACGGAGTATATGCTCCATTTTCCCATCCGACTTTACTTACAAAACACAAAGATAATAATATTATGAGTTTCAAGACTAACTATGGGGCCCTTGAGTGAGGGCCCCTGTGCAGCTGCACAGGTTACATGCCCATGAAGCTGGTTTTGTTCCTTTTCTTACAAAAATGACTCTGAGAAGGAACGATGCTTGGCACCCCAGAAGCAAGTCTCAAGGGGATAAGGGGAGGTATTGGGGCCATCTGTGGCCATGGGGTGACCCTACTTGTCAAGAATTTCCAGAGAAGAAGGAGCAGGGAGAACCTCCCTTCTATTCTCCCCTTCTTTTGTTCTTTCACTTCAACAAGAGCGACAAAGGAAGATTTACTTCCTTCTGCAGGTCTGGTAAGTATTGCATTGAATAATTATAATTGTTCAATTATAATTAGTATTAATCTGGTAATAATACGTGACATTCATATAGCTCTTTTCTCAAAGGAGCACCAAGCACACTACCCATTAATCCTTGCAACATCTCTGTGCCATAAACACCGAAGAGATATGATTATCTCTAATTCACCTTAAGGCACAAGCTAAATCAGAGGTTAAACAGAGCAAGATTCCGGGCAAGACCCTATCTTGGTCAATAAAATAGAGGATTCACCTCAGGGCTGAAAATGCATGCATTTCTGAAATTGCTGCATTTAAAGTGGCATCTTTTTTTTTTTTTTTTTTTTTTTTTTGCATTATGCGGGCCTCTCACTGTTGTGGCCTCTCCCCCTGCGGAGCACAGGCTCCGGACGCACAGGCTCAGCGGCCATGGCTCACGGGCCCAGCCGCTCCGCAGCATGTGGGATCTTCCCGGACCGGGGCATGAACCCGTGTCCCCTGCATCGGCAGACGGACTCTCAACCACTGCGCCACCAGGGAAGCCCTAAAGTGGCATCTTACCCTTGGGTCTTTTCTATTTAAAATTGTGTAACTGCTTTCCTAAATGTTGTCATTTCTTGAGTCTCCTCTTCCCTTTTCTGATCCACCTAACACAGCCATTAGCCCAATATTTACTGTGCAGTATTTACTCAGAAGACCTGGATTGGTTCCGGTCCCGCCTCTTGTTTCCGAGAGTAACCTCAGGCAAGTTACTTAACTTTGCTGAGGCTACATTTCTTTATCTGAAAAATGAACATACGAAAAATACTTACTCTGTTCTCACAAGGAAGGTAGAATAGGAGAATACACACAAAACCAGACTCTTAACCTTTAAGTATAACGCACATTTTGCAAATATCACATTTATTATTACAGACAGGATATAGGTGCATTGTAGACATTGTAGACAACAAGAAAATTACAGAGAAGCAAAAAATTTGAAATGATAAAAATGTCACATTTTACCAAGTAGAAATCACCCCCCTTGTGCATATCCTTTCATGTATGCATGTATATAATCAAAACTAGACAACACTCGTAATTCCCTGGTGGTCCACTGGTTAGGACTCTGTGCTTTCACTAATGAGGGTCTGGGTTTGATCCCTTGTTGGGGAACTAAGATCCCACAAGACGCCCAGTGCGGCCAAAAAAAGAGAGAAAAGAATAGACAACACTGTACAAACTGTTGAGTAACATTCTTTTTTTTTCAGTCAATGATCTCCCCTCTTCTGCTTTAATAATTTTCAGGCTCAGCTAATATTTAGCTCACATTTCAATATTCCCATTTTTTTCATGCAAATTCAGTAGAGTGTGTGTGTGTGTGTTTGTGCGCATGTGTGTTTTAGCAGAAAGGTGTTGGGCAGGAGAGATGCAGAGAAGGGCAGGGCAACAGGAAAGGGCAATGGGAAACCTCAGCCTTGCCACGAATAGCGAGCTGCTCAGAGCTGGAAAGCGTGGAAACAGATTTTAGCAGTGATGAAGTCAGTGGCCCAGCTGGTAAGAGACCTCAGGTGCCCTAAAAGTTGGCCCCAAGCTCTGTGCAGGAAAGCATGATCTTATTACTGATCTCTGGGAAAAATCAGGACGGAGGCCCTTCATGTACTTATATCGTTTGACTTTGAAGCCCTCAGTATGAGGGTTTCTCAATCAATATAGAGGAGAAAAACTGGGGTTCAGACAGGTCTTAAATCTCTATTATTAGCAAGTGAAAGCATCACAATATACCCCAAATATAAATTTTCTACAAACTATATCTAAATGCAATTTTTTATTGAGATATGATTGACATACAAAAAAGCTGGGCATGTTTCATGTATACACCTTGATGAGTTTGAAGATAAGTATACACCTGTGAAACTGTCATCATAAATAATCTCATAAACTTAGCCATCGCCTCTAAAAGTTTCCTCCCTCCCTCTGTGTGTGTGTGTGTGTGTGTGTGTGTGTGATAAGAACATTTAAATAAAATCTACCTTAAATTTTTACATATATTATACAGTATGATTAGCCATAGGTACCATGCTGTACAGCAGGTCTCTAGGACTTAGTCACCTTGGGGATCTGAAACTATGTACTTTTTGATCAACACCTACCCAATCCCCCTTCACCCAACCCCTGGTAACTACCGTTCTACTCTCAGCTTCTATGAGTTTGAGTATTTTAGATTCCTAATATAAGGGATCATTCTAAATGTAATTTTAACACAGCTCTGTATATATCAGAAATGTCTTTGTCAAAATTCCAAGACTTTCTACCCCAATACAGTGCATAGAAAGGAAATGTAAATAACCTTTTGTTATTTATTATTTATTATTTTGTTTATCTGCCTCACATAATCAGACTCTTTTCATTAGAGAAGGTGGTACTATTTGCAAGATTTTATGGTGGTTAAATCAATCAGAACAATTGACACAGGCAACAACAGGGATGAATCTCATAAACGTTAATGTCAAGCAAAAGAAACCAGAGATTAAAAAGCACATAAAAATATGATGTAATTTATATATATATAAAGTTCAAAAGAGGCAAAAATAAACCTATGATGTTAGAAGTCAAGATAGTGGTTAACTTGGAGTGTTAGCAACCGGGAGAGAACTGAAGGGGGACTTCCATGGGGCCGACAGTGATGTACTTCTTGGTCTGGGTACAGGTTACATGGGTCTGTTCATTTTATGAAAATTCACTGACTTCTACACCTATGATTTGTGCACTTTTCTCTGTCTTCTTGATTTTCTGTGCATGCTTTCAACAGAGAGACCAACCTAGGGAAAGCCTAATTTTTGTTTATTATTATTTATTTTATTTTTGGCTGCATTGGGTCTTTGTTGCTGTGCACGGGCTTTCTCTATTTGCGGCGAGCAGGGGCTACTCTTTGTTGCGGTGCGTGGGCTTCTCATTGGGTGGCTTCTCTTGTTGCGGAGCACGGACTCTAGGCACGCAGGCTTCAGTAGTTGTGGCTTGCAGGCTCAGTAGTTGTGGTGCCCGGGCTTAGTTGCTCCGCGGCATGTGGGATCTTCCCGGACCAGGGATCGAACCCGTGTCCCCTGAATTGGCAGGCAGATACATTTTTTTTTTAATTTTAATTATATCACTCTTTAATTAAGTTATTGATTTGTACATCATAATATAATGTATAATATGATAAAATTGTTGTTGATCACATCAGCTTCTTTTTTTTTAACATCTTCATTGGAGTATAATTGCTTTACATTGTCGTGTTAGTTTCTGCTGTATAACAAAGTGAATCAGCTATACATATACATATATCCCCATATCCCCCTCCCTCTTGCATCTCCCTCCCACTCTCCCTATCCCACCCCTCTAGGTGGTCACAAAGCACCGCGCTGATCTCCCTGTGCTATGTGGCTGCTTCCCACTAGTTATCTATTTTACATTTGGTAGTGTATATATGTCAATGGCAGGCAGATTCTTAACCACTGTGCTACCAGGGAAGTCCCAAAACCCCAGTTTAAAAAAAAAAAAGAAAGAAAAGAAACAAGAAACAGGGTTTCTAAAAACATGTTTCCTTTCCTTTCGTTGAACTGTAGCAATGGGTTTCAAAAGAGCTTGAGGGCTTCCTTGGTGGCCTAGTGGTTAAGAATCCACCTGCCAAAGCAGGGGACATGGGTTCCATCCCTGGTCCGGGAAGATCCCACATGCCGCAGAGCAACAAAGCCCACGCACCACAACGAAGAGTAGCCCCCGTACGCAGCAATGAAGACCTAACACAGCCAAAAATAAAAATAAATAAAAACAAAATAAAACAAAATAAGAAACTTATGGTTATCAAGGGGAAAGATGGGGGCAGGCAGAAATTAGCAGGTTGAGATTAACATACACAAAAGGCAAACAAACAAATAGAGTTGAGTAAATCACACACAGCTGAAAAAGGATGTTGGTTTTGCCATTGCATAGACCAGGATGCTCCTACTAACTCAAAATTCAGTGGAACATATTGGTGTCTGGCCCAGCTGTTTACACATCCTGACTCTGCCATTTGTTTATTAGCACTGTGACCTTAGGGTAAGGAGCCTGATTGTGTCTCTGTGTCTTTACCAGTAAAACAGGAAGAGAGCATAAACTAGCTATGAGAATTAAGTGAAGGAAGGCATGCCAGGGCTTTGATACAGAGCTTAGTACCTGTCAGGAACTTTTTCCTCCACCCCACCCCCTACAAGCCTCTCCCTGGTCCTGGACACTTTCCTGAGGGTAGGTAGCCATATGTTTGGTGGTTGAGTTGGTAGAGTTGTGCTCTGGCCCTGGGCATTGGAGGTGGGGGTGGGGGTCACATATAAAGTGGCCACGAAATCCTACAGTGTGCCTCTGGCTGCATGACCTCAGATAGGGAATTGGCTCTTGGTTAGGTTAGAGTTTGTTGGTTTTCACTTCTAAAATATAGAACTTGCCTGATGTATCATTCTGCTTTTACCCAATGCATATTGACACACCAGATCAGTGGACCTTTAGACATGGAGAATTGTATAAGAAAGCCATTTGTGCATTCATTTATTCCACAAGATATACATTGAGTGTCTACTACGTGCCAAGCCTGCTGCTGCCAGGTGCTGGGACCACAGCAATGAAGAAGACTCGGTCCACTGAACTGAATGATTACATGGGAAACCCCTTTCCCATCTTCAAAATGGTCAGTCTGTGAAGCTGGGTGCCTCATCATCTTCCTCCCCTGCCTTGCTCCCCATTCCAAGCTTATACAGTACCTTTGTGAAAATTAGGAAAATGTGCTGTCTCTTGGCAGACATAGCCCTTGGGCAGAAAGCTTGGGAAGTGACGCAAGGGTTGAATTTCAGCTCCCCTCACCACCTGGCTAAGTACCTTTGATCAGTACCCAAACTACACAATGACCTTTTGCAATGGCCCAGTGGCACATGGCACAGTCGGGGCAACCTAGCCTGAAGCTTCGCCTGGTCACAGCAAAACCTGCACTTTTAGCCTCAAAATAAAGTAAACTGTTGATGTTGAAAGGAAAGCATCCCAAGACCTTTCCTAGCTCTTAATTTGTGAATATCATCAAATAACTGAAATAACATTAAATAAACCTCCATAAAATAACAAAATAATTTTATTTGGTAGACTAATTGTTATCTTTAAATGCAGTTTTTGTTTTTGTAGACACAATTTCTAAAGCAAGGGCTCCCTTGGGGAAAATATTAAAGGAAATCTTGATGGAGAAAATTAAAAAAACACTCTTCTGATTCTTGGAAGTAAGAAGTGTATATGAATTGGACTCTACATCCAGCTAATAACTAGCTTTTTCCACAAGCTTCTAGCCCTGTAGATGTCCTCCCTAGATTCAGTGGGCCTTGAGGTTAGCAGGCTAATTTCACTCCTTGGTTCCTCCTCAAAGTGCAATAAGTATTTGTTAAAATGTAAAATTGTTTCATACATATGGAAATCAGCCTCTCTTTATTTAAAGGAGTTAGGTTGGGGCTGTGAGCTTATTTATTTAGTGATCTTGGTTATGATGTTTTTTCCCTGACAGTTAGCAATAGCTTTTCTTTTTGTTGTAAGTTATTAAGTCCAAAGGTATATATTTTCTTTTGATCACTCTTTGGTAAATGAAATGCACTTGTGTTAGAGTGCAACTTTTCCAGAAGGCTGTTGTTTTAACCTTGAGTAAAACATTCTTAGAACAAATCCCAGGAACTGGAGAACACTCATACACTCTGTAACACAGTTCTTCCAAAGGCCATCTGTAAGCCCCAAATGGCCTTTCTTCAGGCAGGACTTTGTTAATGTGTCTTTATAAATATGAGGAACTTTGCAATTGCACATGACAGGGATTTCACTCTGGGTGGATTCATGGAAGAAGAGGTTCACTGCCCTCAAGGGAAATAACAGTGAAAGTAGGTCATTTTGATGCTGATCTCCTTAGCAAACTCCTGTAAGACTACAAGTTAAAAAAAACTCCAATCACAGCTAGCTTTGGTATATACAACTTGACAGTTTACCAAGCACTTTCACTTGTGGATCTCATTTTTTCCTTGAAAAATAAACCCCATGAGATAGAAATTATTATTATTATGACATATATTTTCCATTATGCATGTTAGAAATTTGAGGCCTAGAGATGTTTAATGATTTGCTCAGAGTCATCTGATGAGAGACAGAGAGAGAGAGAGAGAGAGGAGAGATGCAGAGGAGGGAGGGAGAGAGAGGGAAGGAAGAAAGAGAGGAGGGAGAAGAACCAAAGTTCTCTGATTCTGAATTCCATGATCTTTTGCTAAGCCGTGGGGCCTGTTATAAACAAATGGTCCAACTTTCTCTTTGTTTCACCCAGGCAAGATTGGACAAGGTGAAACTGTCTTTGATGTGCCAGCCTCATAGCCCTATTCCCTTTCAGTGTCCTTACCCTTGCCAAACTCTGCTCTCCAGAAGGACTCTGACTTTGGCTTTACTTACTAATGAGAGCCTGTACTCATTCAGTTAATAACATGTACCACAACTGTGAAAGGGTGCCCAAGGAACTTAATTATCCACCTGTGTTGGTGTTACAGGGCAATGCCACAAGAAAGCAATCAGACATGGAGGTCAGTCGGTGTCCAATTATTTTTCTAATACATTAAATATATACAAGAAATATTTATGAAGAATATAGAGTAGTGGTTAAAAGCTTGGTCTCTGGAACTACACTGTCTGGGTTCATATTCCATTGTCTAATCTTAGAGAAGTTACTTAACTTCTCTCTGCCTCAGTTTCCCCACCCATGTAATGAGAATAATAATGGTATCTATATAATGGGTTGTAGTCTTAATGAATAAATGTAAAATGCTTAAGACAGTCCATGGTATAATATAAGTGCCAGATAAATGTTGGCTATTGTTTGTTGAATATGAGACAACAAATATTTATTTAATGAGTGGATTTTTTTTTTGAGTGCCTATTATATTGTAGGCTTAGCATGAAATGCCAAGGGTATAATGGTAAATTCTATGGACATAGTTTTTGCTTACTTAAAGCCTATATCCTAGTAGGAAAAGACAAATAATTATACAAAAACTTATTTAATTACAATTGGAGAAGGAGCTGCTACTAATTTTAGAGTGTCCTAAGAATTTATAACAGGGATAACAGAGGACTCAAAAGTCTAAGAAGTGGGATGTGATAAAAAGGTCAGGGAAGGCCTAACTTTGAAAGTTATGAGATTTGGCGGAATGAGAATTAGGTGCAAAGAGGGAGGAAAGCATACCAGACAGGAAGAACATCAGGGTGCATTCCATGGACTAAGATCTGTCCATGTGTCAGGAACACACCGAGAGAAAAAGACTGGTGTGAGAAGTTCAGATCAGGCCCTACACAGCTATGGAAGGCCATGGAGAGAAGCTTGGAGTGGCCTAGCCAAATCTGCATTTAAAAAAGATCACGCTCCCTGGTGGTCCAGTGGCTAAGACTCTATGCTCCCAATGCAGGGGGCCTGGGTTCCATCCCTGGTCAGGGAAATAGATCCCACATGCCAACTAAAGACCCCGCATGCCGCAACTAAAAATCCTGCATGCTGCAACAAAGATCGCACGTTCTGCAACTAAGACCCAGGGCAGCCAAATAAATGAACAGATAAATAAATATTAATAAATAAATAAAAATCTTTAAAAAAAAAAAGATCACTCTCCATGCGATCTAGAGAATGAACTTGAAGGCGGGAATGGCTTCAAGGAGGCTAGCTAAATAGTATTTAAAAACTCAGGATATGAGGAAGACAGATAAGTTTGATTTCTGGCTCTGTCATTTATTTTATTAGCAGTGCAAACTTGGGCAAGTTACTTAATTTTCTCTAAGTCTTAATTTCCTCATTTCTAAAATTAGGGGATATATATCTTTCCGGTGGGGTTGTTATGAGAATTAAGTGAAGTAATCCACATAAAAGTACTTAGCCCAGTACCCAGCACCTAGTAAGTATTCATGCCAGTTGCTAGCAGCATTACTTATTTTATTGCTTTAACCTATGCAGGAAGTAGTGATGGCTAGAATTACGTTGTAGCAATGCGGATGGAGAGAGGTAAATGCATTTGAGATATTTATGAGTTGAAACCTTATCGTCCCTAGGACAGTGGTATTTGGTTGGTGACCAAAACTCTCAGTCATCTCAACTTTTCAGGTCAGAATGTGATTTCTGTCAGTGTGCTTTAACTTCATTCCACTTACAGTACTAGTCCAGCTCATAAGAGTGCAATGAGAAATCAGAGACCAATGAATTAATTTACAAGAGCAATAATTTATGGTAAGATTTTCATGTCATCTAGTCATTACACATTCCTCAACATGGGAGACCAAATTCTTATCATAAGATTGCTTGGCAAGCATCAAATCAGAGCAGGGGACTTAGTTGGATGGTTTTAATCTGCTTTACTCAAGCCTGATACACTTAGCTCAAGTGTTTCCATTGGCCTGAAATGCCCTTCCCAACTTTGTTCACCTGGCTAACTCTTATCTTTTAGGATTCAGCCTAGAGTTATCTCCTTACAAAGCTTTCCAAATATTCTGAGGTTGGATTTAGCTCCCTTCCTCTCAGCTCCCACAACAACTGTGTTCAGGCCTCTTATTTCCAACTGACCATGTCACTGGAATTCTTTCTCTTCGTTTATTTTACCGATGACTTCTTGAGAGCAAGGAACATATCTTTTTGGCTGGTCTTTAAAGTAGCACAGTATCTACTTACCTAGTAGAAGCTCAAAAAAATATTCTTTCAACTGCTGACTTGCCCAGCATATCAGTAGATGGGATATCCACTACCCAAAGGATGGCGTCTTGGCTACTGAACAGTATTGGAGAAGCAATATCAGGAATTCCTGTTCTTGGTTCTTTTTTTACTAGTCTCCAAATAAACCACCTTCTTTTTGTTGACTTATTCAATGTTACCACAATTAATAAGTTCTCTATTTCTTTTGCATTCATGTATTGATTAGATTTCTAGCTGGCTCTTTTTTTTTTTTTTTTTTTTTTTGCAGTACGCGGGTCTCTCACTGTTGCGGCCTCTCCCATTGTGGAGCACAGGCTCCGGACGCGAGGCCCAGTGGCCATGGCTCACGGGCCCAGCCGCTCCACGGCATGTGGGATCTTCCCGGACCGGGGCACGAACCCGTGTCCCCTGCATCAGCAGGCGGACTCTCAACCACTGCACCACCAGGGAAGCCCTCTAGCTGGCTTATTTTAACATAGGGGATATTCTGTCTCCAAGGGGACTTTTGCAAAATCACACGCAGACTTTGTTATTTAACTCTCACAGAATAGCTGCAGGTGTCTGTGCACTAAGCAATACTAGAATTCCAAATTGATTTTGACAGTTGTCATACAAAAGATACAAGTAAAGTTCAGAGGCAGCACAGACAGATCTTAAAGACATGGGGGAAAGGGCGATAGGAGAGACTTGGAGGCCACGTAAAGAAGAATGGGTGGAATTTTGAGAGATGGAAAAACTGAGGTAAGGCAATGAGCAGCATGAATAAAGGTATGAAATTAGAAACACGCCACACCATTCAGTCCTGTTTGGGAGAATAAGCAAAATAGTCCTATTTGATTAGAACACTGGGTGTCAGCAAGGGTGCAGATTGGAATACATTTGCAAAAGTAGCATGGTCAGGGCCCGATACTGGAGACTGTTTTATGCTAGACCAAGGAATCTGACTTTATTTGGCAGACAGTGGGGAGCCATTGAAAACTGTTCAACAGAAGGATGGCACACACAGCGGTTTATAAATATCTTAATATTGTTATACAGTTGTTTAATGTTTTGCAGTTACAGATCTCTTTCATATGTATAATCTTTTAAAATCCTCATCGTGCCTTGTGAGAAATGTTTTACTGTCTCTATTTTATACAGGAAGAGACTGAAGTTTAGGGAGTTTAAGCATCTCACCCCAAATCCCATAACTGATAAATGCAGAACCCGGAGACCTGAGACTGGGCTTTCTGCCTCAAGTTCCGTGCTCTTGCTATTACAGTGAAGCCTATAAGATGAATAATTGATCTGATAGATGTAAGTTGTAAGGATAATAGAATGGAGTAGAAAATAAGCACCTGGTAAATTATTATTTTCGGGGATTATTATTTGCAGAAAAAGTTAGCTGCTAAGAAGTAATGAGGTCCCAAACTGAGTGGGATCAGGGGGAATTGAAGGGTTATTTATACCTTAAATTTCTCTTTACTTGTAGAGTGAAAGTTGTCAAAGGAATTTCAAGAATCAATGGAGAGCAGAAGAAAAGGTGTTTGCCGTTGGGAATGAACATGGTAAGTGGGGAGAAGAGAGGTAGAAATTTCCTGTCACTCAAAACGTTATGGGCTGAAATCTCTTTCATTTACCTATAGGAAAGTGCCTCTACCTAGTGCTCTCCTGGGTGATGTCTCCGATCACACAGGACTTGGGGTACTTCACCATGAGAGAACGTCATTGCATTTGACAGTCAAGAGTTTGCCAAGGGCTTCCCTGGTGGCACAGTGGTTGAGAGTCTGCCTGCCGATGCAGGGGATACGGGTTCGTGCCCCAGTCCGGGAAGATCCCACATGCTGCAGAGCGGCTGGGCCTGTGAGCCATGGCCACTGAGCCTGCGCATCCGGAGCTTGTGCTCCGCAACGGGAGAGGCCACAACAGTGAGAGGGCCACGTAACGCAAAAAAAAAAAAAAAAAAAAAAAGAGTTTGCCAAGAGCCAGAAGTACTACATACAGTCTTTTCCAGTTGACAAAGCATTTTCAACTGTGCTCATTTTCTTCTACAAACAAAGCCATGAACCTTCTCTCCATTTTTATAAATGAGATCATTGAGGCTCGTCAAGGTAAGGGGACTTTCTTTAGAATCTGGAATTTCTGCATTGTCCAGTATGATAGTTATTAATCATGTGTGGCTATTGAGCAGTTAAAATGTGGTTTGAGATGTGCTGCAGGTGTAACATACACACTGGATTTCACAGATTTTATATAGACAAATGATGTAAAATATCTCTGAAAAGTTTTACATTTGACATGTTGAAATTATAATATTTTGGATATAGTGAACTGAGTAAAATACATTATTGAAACAAATCGCACCTGTTTCTTTTTATGTGTTTACTAGAAAATTTTAAATTTCCTATGGGTTTTGCATTACATGACAATTGGACAACACTGTTCTAGACCATAAAGCTATTGCTATTGACGTGAATACTCCAAAGCCAACATTCATTCCCCCCACACACTCACTTTAGAAGAGGTGGTAATAAGGATAGTAATTGGAGTTATTATTTATCCATTACCAAAGTTTCTAAGCACTTTACATGCATGAACTAATTTAATCTTCATCAAAATTTCATGACCTGAGTATTATTTTATATATAGTAGATCATTTTATTTTGTAGATGAGAAACAGAGAAATACAGGAGTTCTCTGGGAGCCACAGATTTAGTGGCGTCAGAATTCAGACTTAGCCAGTCTGCCTCCAGTGCCATTAGGAAGGCTTTAGTGGCTGCCTCTGTTGGGTTAAGTCCCAAGGAGACATTTGGATTGATTTCACTTTATTGTTGACCTACTATAACTCAGGCAGCATGTGAGAGACTTTAGATATTATCTCATTTAATCTTTGCAACAACTCCATTAAGTAGTTATTCCTATTTTATAGGTGAGTAAACTGAGGCTTGGAGTGATTGCACAACCTGCCCAAAGTCACACTAGGTACATGGTGGAACTCAGTTTATAATCCGGACTGAATCTAAAGTTGATACTCCATCACTATGCCGGTCTGTGAAAGAGCTACACCTGAATCTCCTGGGGGTGCTTCCCAGGCAAACCCCAAGGTACTGAAGCAGTCTCTCTGGGGTGGGCTCTGGGAATTTGTTCTTCTTAGAATTGCTTTGGGTGACCCTCATCCTCAGCCAAAAGTCTGGCGATAACCACCCTCTCTGAGTCTTTCATTTTCCTGGGAGTCCCACCTCTTCAGTCTCTCCTGGGAGCTGATGAAAAATTGAAAAAAAAAGGAAAAGGAAAGAAACAAACAAAAACAGTATTTCCCTTAGGCAGCTTCAGTGGGGCTGACCATTCATCTCAGCAGTGTCCCTGCTTCTTTCAAATCTTATCATCATCTGCCCTAAAATGTGGGCTGAAATGCTTTAATTAAGCAGAGATAATCATAGGCTTCAGAGATAAAACAGCCAGTCCTCCTGAAGACATCCTTAGAAACATCTAAGCAGTCCAGGGCTGTGTCTGAGATGAGAGAGGCAGGGATTTAGGGAGTGTAGAGGTGGGATGGGAGGAAGGAACGTAGCGGTAGACCCACAGGCTCTCAAGGTGATTTATGGGGTCCTGGATGATTCACTAAGAACCACTGGATGTGAATTAAGGCACAGAATGAATAAAACCTAGTGACGCTTGGGGGTGGGGTTGTGTGTGTGTGTGTGTGTGTGTGTCCCCATGTGCATGAGCGTGCACTCACGTGCACATGTGGTAGGAAGGTTATGTTTTTGGCAGCCTTGTTTGCACATAGACAAGCAATTGCTTTATGTGACAGATTCAGAACTTCTGACTAGCACACAAATATAAAATTAGGTCCTAGGTTTCATGGCAACCCAACTCAACACAGTAGCAAACAAGAATTGTTTGAGAATCTGAGAAAGAAGCCAACATTGTGTATGTCACAGCTAGCTTGCCTTCCTTTGACCAATTTCTCCTAATTTAGCAGTACTTCCGTTCCTGCCCTAATTTCCCCTGGTTTGTAAACTACGTCATTTAACTGAACTCAGCTCCAGACTTTATAAAAACAAAATTTTGTATTTCAGCAATGGTTTTCTTGGCATTTCTGCCTCTAAAGAATTTTACTTGATTCTGATTTTTCCTTTTCACCCTTGAAAGATCGTAGCTATCAGTTGTGTTTCCCTGTTTCTCCTTTTCTAATGGAGTGTCTAACGCAGTATAATGCAGTGTCTGTTAAATGTGATTAAAGATTTCAGTGTTTGGTAAAAACCAATATTTACCAGGGAAATCCCGCCAACATAAATGTGCAGGCGAGGTAGAAAATATTGGCTCAATCTCCCCTGGACACACACATACAAACAAGAACTGTAAATGTTTTGCATGTCACTTCTGACATTTCTGGCCTCTTTTTTGCCAGTTTCACATATGTATCCATTTAACACAGATTCTGAACAGTCTTAAACTGGAATAATCTAGATAATAGACTCCAATAGTCATTTTTAAAGTTGTTTTCTTATTAGCTGAGGTTTGTTGTTGCTTGTTTTGTTTCTGCTCTGGTGGTTCTTCTAGCATTTATCACACACTGTCACGTAATTTGTTTAAGAGGTTGCCTTGAATTATGAGAGTTAATATTATTTGAAATAGTAAACAAGGGAATACTGATCTTTTCCAAAGCAGATTATACTACAAAACTTATTTGTAGAAACATCAACAGACATCTTGAGATTAAGTCAGTCTTGTTTGAGTGATTGCTTTAATTTAGCAAACATTTACTGAATTGAATTTATTCACTAATTGAATTTATTGAATGAATGAAATACTGCTACACTTTGAATGAATTTCAAATAGTTGTAGTTTGGATTCGAAATTATTTCTCTGAAACTGAATAGCCTGGGCAGCCAGCAGACAGAAGGCCCCAGCTGACACCTGGCAGCCACAGCCTCAGGAGGAAGACTGGAGAGGGAGGAGACTGAGTGAGTTTCACGTGGCCAAAGCTCAGGACCAATCCCTCAGTAAAAACTTTAAACTGCAGTTCCTATACCACACTTCCTCTTAGTACAGAGGGCTGGGTCTGAGACGAGGGAGAGAGAATGACTCATCTACAAAAGAGGCCACTGAGATTGCTAATGGCAAACCCTGAACAGTGTCTGGTAAACAGCAAGCACTTAATAAATGCTTACCTTATAAACAAGTAAAATGAAACCCAATAACCTGCTATAACTTATGGGTTCAGTGTGGAATGTTCTGATCAAGATTTAGGAGCAAGAACAATTTCTATGTCTAGTCGTCATGATAAAATACCTTTGGTTACTTTCTCTGACTCCAAATGCTCAAATGCTTATGCATCAAAAACTGAAGGACCATGGGAAGGATGGATAAGGATAATGTTAGTCAAAGCAACCATTAATTGTGAGTCTGCCTGAACAAAATCTCTCTAATCTTCGAGACAACCTCGTGAGGTAGGCTGCATTATCATTAACGTATAGATGACAGAACAGGTGGGAAAGGAAATGGTAAATGAGGCTGGAAAGGTGGCCTGTGTGTCTGGGCTCAATAGCAGCCCCCAGTCCGGGATACAAAAGAAGCAAAAGACAAGTCATTGCTGTCCTCTAGGAATGTGTGATCCGAGAGGGGAGCAGGAATGCTCAGGCACAGAAGGCAAACAGCAAGGGCACACTGTGGGCTGTGGGCTGGATCATCCAAGGACCGGGGGCAGCAAAGGCATGCTTGTGCTTTGAACAGAGCAGGTGTTTATTAATACATGCTTGTGGAAGTGCACTGAACTTAATTGAATTAAGAACCAAATAACGGTAATCTAGGTGGAAAAACATGGAATCCAAAATGAAATGCAAAGCAGCAGGGAGATAAGTCTTACTGAACAGAGACTGTTGAAGAAAAGTGGTTAGAGAGTCAGAGCGGGGCCAGATTGTGAAGTGCAGGAGTCTGGACTTGATGTACGTCCGAGTAGCAAGGAGCTACTGGAGGTTCTGGTCGAGGGGCGAGGCATGAGGAAAGAGGGAATTTAGGACAATGCAGCCAACAGGAGTGTGTAAGATGCCTCTCAATGGGAAGCAGCTAGAGTTAGGGGTCCCAGGAAGACCCAACTGTGGGGATCTAAGCTGAAAACAATGCAGGCTAGAATGGGTGGTGACAATAGGATGAAAGAGAGAAGTTCTAAATAAGGTCTGGAAGGAAACAAATATATACCAATTCATGACAGGGCAAAAAATATAACATTCTCCGTAAGAGATGACCAGGGAGAGGAAGGTGTGCAAAACTGTCACCACAGTTTCTAGCCTTGGAGTGGACAGAGCAGGACCACTGACAGATATGAAGGAATTGGGGGAGGAGGGGGAAATAGTAATTTGGACTCCCTGGAGTTTGGTGTGATTCCCATATGGTTACAAGGACTTGGGGTGGGTCTCTAGTAAGTGGACTGAACTCCAGGCATGGATTGCTGCTGAGGATTATGAGCTGGGGATCGTGAGCACACACTGCCTGGCCATGACTCTCCAGGGCATGTGTTTATCTTCTAATTGGTTCCTGGAGAAAGGTCAATAACAAATACAAGATCCCACCCACGGCCCACACATTATCTCACCAACTTGAGTGATTTCCAGCTCTGCAGGGCACAAGCCCAATGCAAGAGATTTCTCTCTTCTCAGCATCTGCAAGGTACAAGGCCGAATCCTCTGTGGAAAGGACCCCTAAAGCTAGAAGCGGCCCAAGAGACCAATCATATTTAAACTAACTCCTTGGTTCATAGGTGATAAGACTGAGGCCAGGAGAAAGGAATGGACATCTCCAAGATCATACAGCCATTCCCTCCGTGAAACAGCAGGAACCAGTTTTGAATTTTTACAGAACCTGTTGTTGCCACTTCACTGTGCCTCAACTCTGACTGGCAACATTTAAAGTACCATTCAATTAAACTAGTATTTGTGGACACATAATAGGTGTCAGTCTCCGTGCTAGACACAGAGGATACCAGAAGGGTAAATAGAGCAATCACTGCCGTTGAGGCACTCACAGTCCAGAAAAGACTGTTTGAGAATAGGAGTAAGTGCTTTTCCTTGGGTAGGAGTGATAGGGAAGGCTTCCTGGAGGAAGTTATGCCTTGGCAGGGTTTTAAAGGATGAGTAGGAGTTTTCTCAGCAAGAAATAGGAAAAGAAGGTAAAAGTATTTTATAAGCAAAGGGAACAGTGTGTATCAAAGTAAAGAGGTGATACAGTATAATGCTTGGTGTTACTATTAAGGGTTTAGTAGTTTCATGGCAATTGAAGGTAGAGAAAAAACAGCAGGAGAGGCAGACAGAGCACTGTTAGGAATTTTAAAAGTATGTGTGTTGGGGGTGGGGGAGTGGAAAACATGAGGAAGACATCCACAAAGTCCCTAAGTGATATTCCTTAGATTTATAGTTATAATCAGAAATATATAGAGAGTTAGAGAGCAAAAGTCAGTAAACTTTTTTAAAAAGACCAGATAGTAATTATTCTAGGCTTGTGAGCCACATTGTCTGAGTTGCAAATATTCAACTCTGCCATTTAAGCATGAAAACAGTCACAGATAATACAGAAACAAATGCAAGTGACTGTGTTCCAATGAACCTTTATTTTCAAAAACAAGTGTATGGCCCGAGGGCCATGTTTGCCAATCACTACTACAGAGACATCCTGAGATCCTGACATCACTCTCAATACCTGTGGTAGACAGGACAAAGGCTTCCCAAAGAGGTCTACATCCTAATCCTTGCAACCTGTGAATATATTATGCTACTTGGCCAAGGAGGAATAAGGTAGTAGATGGGAATATGGCTGCTAATGAGCTAATCTTAAAATAAAAATATTATTTTAGATGATCTAGGTGGGCCCTATGTACAAGGGTCCTTAAATGTGGAAGTGGAAGACAGATGAGTCAGTGTCCAAGTGACGGAATGTGAGAAATATTCAATGGACTATTGCTGCCTTTGAATGTGGAAGATGGCCTGGAGCCAAGGAAGACAGGCAGCCTCTAGAAGCTGGAAAATGCAAGAAAATGGATTTTCCCCTAGAGACTCCAGAAGGGAACACAGCCTTGCCAAAACCTTGATCTGTGTTGTTTTAAGCCACAAAGTTTGTGGAACTCTGTACAAGGGCCATAGATAACTAATACAATGCTCACGTGAGCTAAACCTTCTAAACACCATGGCGAACTCTCCAGCCTCCAGAGTAAAGAACTCAGGTTTAACATCCATTTAAATGCCTCATTTAAATCCAAAGGGTAGGTTAAAAAATCTGGATTTAGATGTGGAGAAATTAGGCCATGCTTCAGGGAGTGTCTAGAATCAGGAGCTGCTTTTACACTGAACAGGCTTTACAGGTCCCTGACGGAGCCGAGGAGGCACTGAAACAAACTTTCCCATGATGTGTGCTTCTCAGGGGGCTCCCAGACCTATACACTTGGGGATTTAGAGAACTGTGTGCGTGAGGGTGCAGGTGAAAGTCCCAGAGCAGGTCCCGTAGGCAGGCTCAGAGTGGGGAAGTGGGCCGTCAGACATCAGCGCCTGACTTTCTCTTCCAGCCACAGCAGGCTACCCTCTGCTCTCTGCTGTGCCACTGTAACATTTACGTCACAGGGAATACACTTAGCTGCCCTAACACGTGTGTTACGAGGGAAATGAGAACGTGAAGCTGGTGGCATTTGACAAAGGAGGCAGCATTGCAAAGACAAGCTTGGGCAGTCCTGGCAGGCACATGCTGTTAGGGGTCATTTCAGAGACAGCCACCGCCGCTGGGCACTCACAGAGGTAGGTCGGTTGAGGTCAAGGGCCTCTGCCCAATAGTCCTCTCAAACTACCTTCCGTGGCCAGAGGCGGAGGCCATGGGTTCCAACCTCCCTTCCACACTGTAAACATCCTGAAAGCAAAGACTTCCTCACAGCAGCTAACGCAGTGCCTTCCACTCCAGAGCCAGGCGTCACTGCCCAGTGGCTAACTGATTATTAGTAAAATCGAGGAGACGGTGAAGGCAGATCTTGTCATAACAATAACAGTTCTCACAATAAATTTGGAAAGTACATTTCAATGTACAAAATATCCTCACATACACTGTCTCAAATGATCCTCCTAAGGCTTCTAGGAAGGCAGTATTAGCAAACCCATTTTGCTGAGAAGGAGAATGAGTTTCATAGGCATTAAGTGACTAGATTAACACTCCACAGCTCGCAACTGGAAGAGCTGGGCCTGAACCCAGGTCTTTGGTGTCTTAGATTGGGAGTTCATCTGCATATTACAACTTCTCCTCCTTTCCTACCTTCTCTTCGTCCCTCCCTTCTGGAAACACTGAGTATCTACTATGTACCAGACAACACTGTTCAAGGTCCCACAGATATAAAGTTAACTAAGAAGGTTCTGGACCTGAGG
This sequence comes from Hyperoodon ampullatus, assembly GCF_949752795.1. NCBI lineage: Eukaryota > Metazoa > Chordata > Mammalia > Artiodactyla > Ziphiidae > Hyperoodon > Hyperoodon ampullatus. The sequence continues at coordinate 58,024,707 of NC_136915.1, read as the reverse complement.
AAGATCATAGTTTGGCAGGGGAGCCAGACATGTCAATGTGCAAACTATCATACAACCTAAGACTAAGACATTTACTGAGTACTCTATGTGCTGTGCACTGTACGACTAACGTTCAACATCTTATGATGTAGGTATCATCTTCCCCACTTTACAGGTAAGGAAATGTAGCTTTAGAGTCATTAAGTATCTCGTAAGTTGCAGCCAGGATCCCCATTCTCTCCTGATTCTTCATCTCACACTCTCAGCCACTCTACGGTGCTATGTCACCATAAGCACTAGCACAGAGCTCTACACCGGGGCAGTGAAAGTGCAGGGGAAAGATGGGTTGACCGCCCAGCAGAATTAGAGAAGCAGAATAAAAGATGGGTTGACCACCCCTAGAAAGTGGGACATGTGCATATAATGCAGCAGAGAGGAATGAACCAGGTCATTTAAAGATGATCTTTAAGTTTGACCCCTGATTCTAAAAACTGAACATGAGAAGAGACTATCCCACAAATCTGATGCCATTTAAAAATATTTTTCTGAGTAACTATTAGGTGCAAAGCATTGCCCAGGGGATTCCACGAGGAATCAGATTCAGGCCCAACTCTTAAGGAGATAATCCTGTATTTGCACTGAGAGAGTAGAGGTGAAGCCATCCTCTAAGGTCACTGTGGGGCAGAAGGAAAAGTTCTGAACTGGGAGCTGGGAGATCTGGTCTCCAGTCCCAGTTTTACCACCAGTTCACCCAGCAAGCCCCTCAGCCTCTCAGTTCCATTTCTGCAGCTTTGAAATCCAGTGTTGGAACAGATAATGTCTAGAGCTAAAAGCTCTGATATTTTATTATTCTGTTTCATTAAGGAAGTAGAGGAAAAGAGCTTACCTGTCACAGCGGACTGGAAAGGGAGAGAGTAGTTCACCTCATCAGAAGCCATCCCACAGGAGGTGCCTTTGGCACCCCAATCCTGCAGGTGCCCAGCAGCCATATGGTGTGAGCTGCCAGAGTCTCCACCTGTTTTCCACTCTCAGACTTGCAGGGGATCCCCTAAATCATGAAACCATTGACTGGTACCCCCAAGAGGTCAGTGTTTTTCAGATGCCTTGCACATCCACAGCATTAAGTGGCTACTTGAAGCTATTATACCATTATTATCATTGTTGTTATAGAATTACGGTAATTAACACTATTTACTGGGCGCATTCTATTCACAAGGTGCCATGAGGGGTGCTTTGCTGACAATTACCTCCTCCTCTTGCCATATGTAAGCAGTGTAACTGTCTCTACTCTAGAGATGAATCTGTGGCTGGAGAAGGTTAAATAACCTGCTTGAAGCCACACAGCCACCAGTCTGGGGCAGAGCCTGTACTCCCACCCAGGACCCTCATCCTAACCCTCATCCTAACCCTAACCGTAATCCTAACTTCATCCTCCTGCTCAATTTTGCTACAATTGGCGATGCTTCCAATCCGGGTATCCTTCCTTCACTTTAACCTGCCATGAGCAACTGAAAAGGAGGTAAAATGGCCGATACGAATCATACCATAATCTTACCTTCCAGTTTGCAAAGTGCTTTCTCATAAATCCATCATCTGATTCTCATGTCAGCCAGAGAGCGAGATGGAGCATTATTTCTATTTTATAGAAGAAGAAACTGAGTATCAAGGGAAGTGAGTAACCTGGAGGTTTCTTAAACCCTCTTGCCATGCTAATCATGTACTCATCTAAATTTCTGACCACTCTGCGACATTAATTTTCAGAACATTGTGTCATGTGTCTTAAAATGTATCCGGTTATTTATATTTGCATTGCAGCATGGCTAACATAGGGCCTTCCCAAAAAGATATTACCAAATGGCACCTGGTGTTTCCTTAAATCTTCTTCCAGGACTCAGTGTAAGTGATTCCCAAATAACTAAGAATAGTTCAGTGAATGCTAAAGTTCCAAACCCTCACAATAATACAATTTTTTTTCTTTCAAAATGCCAGTACATTCATTGAACCCCATCCTCTTTACTGAGTTGACAGTGTTTATGTAAACTTCACAGAACATTTTGAACCTTCTTTTCTGAGTGTAAGGCTGTATGTAGTGCTGTGAAGTAGATCATGAAGAACTTTCTTATACATTTTCTACAAACTGTGTCTAAATGCAATTTTAACATAGCTTTGTATACATCAGAAACATATCCATCAAGTTTTCCCAACTATATACCCAAAGAAAGCACATAGAAAAGAAATTTAAATAATCTTTTGTTTCTCTGTCTCACATAATCAGACTCTCTTACCACTGGAGAAGGTGGTACTATTTGCAAGGTTGTGTGGTGGTTAAATCAATCAGAGCAATTGCCACATGAAACAACAGGGATGAATCTCATAAACTTAAATGTCGAGCAAAAGAAATCAAATATTAAAAAGCACATAAAAATATGATTCAATTTATATAAAGTTCAGAAGAGGCAGAAATGAATCTATGATGTTAGAGGTCAAGAGAGTGGTTACCTTGAGGGGGATTGTGGCTGGGAGGGGACTTGAGGGGGGCTTTCATGGGGCTGGCAATGATGTATTTCTTGTTTCAGGTTCTGACTACGTGGTTGTGTTCGTTTTATAAAAATTCACTGACTTCTACACTTGTGATTTGTGTACTTTTCTCTCTGCACGTTATATTTCAATAAAACGTTTCTGGAAAAAAATCAATTAACTCTAGCTTCTTGGGCCTTGACATCTGTAACTAGCATCTTGTCACTTCTGTTTCCCTTTGGAGCTTCTCAGTGGGAAGTATTCCACCTTTAACTCTGAAATACCTCTAAGCTCAACCTTCTTACCTGCCTAATTTTGTAATTTTTTCATGGCTACTGGAGGGCAGAGCCAATGTGGTTTGAAGAAGAAAATGTTCTACCATTTACAGGTGTGAGTCCTTAAGCAATTGCTTGTTCAATGTGACTTTGAGGGTCTCTACCTGTGTAACTGGGGTCATAATGGCTGCTTCGTAAGGTTATGATTGATCGTCATGAGGATTGCATGAAACAATGTGTGCAAATGCCATCAGAAATCCTAGCATAAAGGTACTCTTGGAAATCTGACTTTTGCCCTTAACTCCCCCCACATTGCCCATTCTGCTTGGATCTTCATCTAACATGAATCCCATCAACACTAGTATATAAAACAATAATATTCCCCACTACCTGGGAATTCCTGGGAAACACCCATTGTCCATATTTTCTCTTCTGCTGCCATAGTTGAAAAGCATCAATACTAGGTTAATTACATCTACCACAAATGCCCGAGTCTAACCTCAGCAGGGCTCTTAGTGCAGTTTTATCATCTCGCTACTGATTCCTCATAAGTGTATATGAAAACATTCCCACTGCTCACAAATTCCCATTTCCATGTCTATCCTCTCACTTTTACCAAAGATCCAATTTCCTACTTCACTGGTAAGATAAAGGTCAATTTGAATTCTACCAACTTCACCCCTTTCGTGCCTCAGGAGGCTTCTTTGCCTCCACTTTTACCTATCCATTTTAGTGTCTCTCCTCATTTTGTTTTGTTTTTTTCTCCTCCACTCTAGTTTTTTTTTTTTTAAAGACCTTGATAATTTCAGTTATACCCTTACTCATTTACACCTTTAACCACTTGTTCTCCATGACCTTCACTGTTTCTACCTATACACTCATTTTTTTGCCATCCTACAACCTAAAAGCTTTTCTTTAGGCCCTGCTTCAACATTATCACATCATTCTTCTTTTATTGCCACCTTCCAGAGAAATAATTTTAAATTCTAGTTCCACTTCTTCACCAGCCCATCAACCTTCAATGTTTGTAGTTTTGCGTCTGCTCCCTCCATTCAATGGCAACTGCTTTCTCTCTCTCTCTTTCTCTCAAAACCCAGGGGCCTCCTGAATGTGAAATTTAGTGGGCACTTCCTATTTATTTTATTTTATTTTTTAGTGGGCACTTCTTAGTATCCATGGACATCTGTCACACTTGACTTAGTGACTCTAATCTCTCCTTTGGCAATTTCATTTACTTCCATGTCTTTAAATGTTATTTTCATTTTGATAGCTCCCAAATCATTGTCCCTGATCTGTTACTGAAATGCCACATCTACGTTTCCAGTTGACTAATGCATCTTACCACATCATTATTCTACTTCTACAAATTCAAACTCATTATAAAATAGATCATTTTATGGAATAAACATTGTTCAAGGCATCTGATTTCCCCAACTGGCTATTCCACTAACTTGCAGAGTGATCATAGACAAGTCATTTACTCTCACTGGATTTTCTTCTACATGAAACAAAGGGATTGGGCATAATCATAATGACTTTAATAGCTGTGAAATTCTATAATGCTATGTTTAAAAAGATAAAGCCATTATCTTCTTCCTACCTACAATCTGCCCTTTTCCCTGACTTCCATATTTTTATTAATGGTATCCACAGTCCCATAGTTATCTAAACTTAAAATCTCTGCTTTATCTTCCATGCCTCCTTTTTTTCTCAGTTTCTACAACCTACCATTTGGCAGGCTCAGTGCATTCTACCTCAAAAATATCGATTGCATCCAGTCCCATCTTTCCCTTTCTCTTATTATAAATTATAGTCAAGCTCTCATTTAACCAACCAGGGCTTTTGCAGTCACTTTCTCACTGGTCTCCATGTTTTATGCCGTCAAAAGATTGATTTTCTTCATACATGACTCATTACATCAAGTGCCAGCTCAAAAATGTTTAATCACCCCCATGACCTTTCTAATACATCCAAATACCTTTATTTGGTGTTCAGGGTTCTTTCTAACCCAGATCTAACATCATGTACTCTTCTCCTTTACTTAAATCTCAGCTGCAAACACAGGGATGGATTTGTTCCCTAAGTAAGTCCTGTTATTTTCACCACACTCTCCTGGTTTGTGCTATTTTCTCTGCATGGATGATGTTCTCTGTAATCCTTTATTGAAATCCTTGCCATCAATCAAGTCCCAAGTCAGATGGAACTTCTACTTGATGTCTTCCTTGAATCCTAGGGCTGGAAGCCATCTGTCCCTGCTCTGAACACCAGTGCCATCATGCTCTTCTGCAGTGACACTTTATCATGCCCTTAGCTGATTTAAAGTGATTTATATATACTCATTTTTCATTATCTGAAGGACAGAGGCCATGTCCCCTTTGTACCCAGATCAGTACTTCTACTGTAGGCTTACAATAGAAAGGGGATAAAAGAATGAATTTAGTACTTCATATTGTACCTTGTGTATGACAAAAAAATAAAAGTCACAGGAAATATGACCGTAAGGAGTTGTTGGGCAGACAAATCACTACCCAAGGAGACAGTTAGAAAACAATGTAAGATATTCTAACATATCAGCACCAAATTGAATTGCCTCTGCTTTAGATTCAGATTTTGTTCCAACTCAGCTCCAAGTAACTGGATGGTGTCAAACATAAATTGCCCTGGGTTACTTTTCTTATGAGTAACTGCAGAGTTGTCCAACTTAGCCAAAAAACAAACAAAATGAAGACAAACAAAGACAGCCAGTTAAATTTCAATTTCAGATAAATAATATATTTTTTTAGTTCTTATACTATAATCTGTCCTTATACTATAATCTGTCCTTATACTAAAAAATTATTTGTTATTTATCTGAAATTCAAATTTACTGGGCATCCTGCATTTTATTTGGCAGACCTCAATAAGGGAACTGTTGTTAATCATCTCTGAGGCTGACTACTCCAACATTCTACATTCAACAGCATTTTCAGAGAAAGGAAAGATAAAACTGTGCTGTTCCCTCAGCTTGTAATTCCTTTCCCCTAGATCTCTGCACTCAGCTTTTAGTTCAGTTATAGATGCCATAAAACCCTTTTGATTCTCCTATCCAAAACAGCACCTTCTTATCCTTCCAGCTCCCTTCTCTGGTCACCCTTTATCCCATTAGCTTGTTTTTTTTTTTTTTTTTCATTATCTGAAATTATCTCCTCCATTCCTTTGGACACATGCTTATTGCCTGTCTCTCTCTGTCACTAGAATGTAATCTTCAGAGAGAAGGGTCTTTACTATCCTGTTCACTGCTGAGTCCCCAGCACCTAGGACAACAATGGCAGATACACGAAACACTTAAAAAACCAAAAAAAAATTACAGTAAGTGCTAAAAATGAATTTTGTGGCCAAAGAGGACTAATGGGGTCCAAAGGAAGAAAGCTGAGTATGGGTTAATGTGGTTAGGAAAGGTTTCTTGGAGGAAGTGGGACTTTAGCAATGCCATAGAGCACTGGTTTGGGGGGAGAGTGTCTATCACCTGAATAAGCTTAGGAATATTTGCAAGCTATACAAGTCCCTGCCCTGCCCCACCTCCTCACTGGGCCTATCAGAATTTAGGGTGGTTGACAAGCACTATGTTTAATGTCAAAAGGCTCCACAGATGATTCTGATATAACCCCTCTACCCCATTTGAGAACATTTTCCACAAAGGATGGGTAGGATTTGGTTAAGCAGAAAGCCTTAAGAACAGACCGATGTGAACTGAGCACAAAGAGAAGAAAAAGAGCATAAGCTCTCAGGTGGTATGAAAGTACTGCTCACATTGGAATAGAGTTAAGGAATTTGTGCTTCAGCTTGTAGGCAAAGAAGAACAAAGGAAGGATTTTCAGAAGGAAATAAAATTGCAAATTGCTACCTATACTTTACACCAGGATCAGGAAACTCTGAGGAACCAAACACAGCCTACTGCCTATTTTTGTAAATAAAGTTTAACTGAAGCACAGCCATGTCTATTTGTTTACACACTGCCTAGGATTGCTTTTGCTGACAGTTCAGCACAATGCCTGTAATACTCAACCCTTGTCAAGCTCTCCATGTCCTTTAAGATTCTGCCATTGAAGAAATGGCCTTGCAGCCAGCACCCCACTAATTCATTTTACGTGATGATTACAATTATGCATTCATTAATTCCTAGATACTTGAAAGGATTTGGGATATACAGGTTCTAGGTTAAAGTGCTGGGTTCTGTATTTACATGACTTGAGAGTCCTACACCTTGCTCATCACCTACCATGATTATCATACTCTGTCGATATGTGGTTCTGATAACATATATCAGTGGTATTGTAGGGTCTTCTAATCTGGCACCAAATAGAAAGATACAGTTATAAATAACCACATAGCAAGTTCAAGTCTCTTCTCAGAAACTGATATCTGACAGAGGATTGGTATGAAGCTTGATTCCCAGCAATAGCACCAGACACATGAGCAGGCAGGGTGTCATGGCTAAGTTTTCCAGTAACTCCAAAAATATCTACTCTCACCTCTTTCCCCATAGAGTTACATAAACACTAACTTCCATCCTTATCACACTTTTAGTCCTTTCCCAACTCTAAGTCTTACTTCTGGGAATAACCTAATGTTTTAAGCAAATGGTTATAGAGTTATGTTTCCTGAGAGCCTCTCCTGGAAATGGTACTGTTTTAGATGGCTTTAAAAGAGCTTTCCATCTTCTCCTACCCCCAAGGGTAATGTGGAAGCAAAATTCCCTTTTGGTTACAGTAGATTATGCAGCATTTACTCAAGAAATATTTATCCAGACAGAGTTTATCATCTTATATGTTGGGGTTAAATGGTGAAAAAATAACCACTGGTGAATGACTTGTAAATAACTAGTTTTAGTGCCTAGACAGTGATATTCCAATATGGGTAATTTAATTAGAGTGGTAAGGATAAAGTGGTGATAATCACTGGGTACCACATAAGCCTACAGAATGGTCACCTAACAAAGTCTTGGGGACTTCTTGGAGGAAGTGTTGTCTAAGTGGTAAGCTGAAGGAGCTACATAGATCAAGAGGAGGTGGGAAGAGAAGTCAAAACAAGAGAAGTTCTAGAGGTCCAGGAAGAATAGAAGACTGTAGTCCCGTGTCAATAATATACTATAAACAGTTGCTGATTATCTGAGCATAGCTAAAAAGCTTTGTGGTAGATTCTCATCACTCTCTGGTATGTCGCATAAGGAAACAAGGGCTTTGGCTTATATTCTACTTTTTATACTGCCACCACTGTTTTTGTGTGTGAGCTCTGGACATTGCTTAACCTTTTAGAACATCAATTTTCTCATTTGTCAAATCTCATTTGTCTCATCTGTCAATAGGAATACCTGCCCTTGAAGGACTTTGCAGGAATCCAATGACAGGATGTGTGGGAAAGTGCTTTGCAATCTCTAAAATGCAAGGGATTGTTATTCTAATTCCGGTCACCATCCAGGCCACTCCCTGTTTCCACCCACCATTGTCCATCTAGATTTGCTCAGCAAATGCAAGCTACTTTTAATGTCATCTGCTGACAATAAATCAAATAAATCAAGAGCCCCCAAATCCAGATTTTTAGATTCTCCCAGGCTACACAACACCATAGCCCACGTAATAGGTAACAGTAAGGTGACCATCAGGGAAACTTACCAAACTGTCAATCTGTAATTCTTTATGTTTTTCTTGCTCATTTGACAAATGTGGAAACCGAAGGGAAAGAGTCCCATGAATGTCACCCAGCTAGGGAGTGATGCTAAGAGCATCTGGTTTGTGGATGAACTGTGCATTTCCATCATCTCTTGCTTCCAAAGCCAATGGGTCCCTTCTGCTTCAGGACTTTCTCAAGTCCTCCAGAAATCAGTATAGGGACAGTGAACTGCAATCTGGAAGCAGTTTAGCTTTCCCCGTTTTCACCCAGGGAAGCTGTGTCCTAATCCCTCCCTGCTTCTGGGCTTAGTGTAACTGGATAGTCCAAACCTCTGGGGTTTGGGAGGCTAATGACCACCTCCCAGACAAAGTTAATCAGTTGGATGAGCAGTAAGCTCCAAGCTTTAGCAGGAGATTTCTCTCGAGTTATAAACGCCCAGTGAACTTGCTACTTGTATTTCTCCCATCACAGTCATTCCCTAGGAGAAGTTCAGCAGGGATCCCTGTAATAAAAAGGTCTTTGTAACTCACATGGGTGTAAAAAACCAAACCAGTCATTTGGGAAAGGAACTCATTTATGCCCATGGGGAGGAAAGGCTAGGGGATACATTCATGACCTAGTTTTAGGTAGCATTTAAAATGAACTTAACATTTTCATTTCATTGCTATTATTCTATCATGAGGTCACAATTATATGTTTGCAAAGAATTCTTTCTCTAATATATCCCGTGTTTTTGAAAAATATTGGCAGGCAATCTGGTGTAGTTAAAAAAAAAAAAAAGAGTACTGTCCAGTGGCAAAAATATCAGAGATCTAGCCCCAGCTTTATCACTTACTAGTATTGGGGATCTTGGCATGTCACTAAACTTCTCGGGGCCTCAGCTACCTCCTCTGTGACATACGAGTCCTTTTTACTTCAGGATCAACTGAAGCAAGAATGACAGCCACAAGAAGCATGAAAGTGACTTGAGGATCATGATCTCTGACTCAGTTTCCCATAGCCCAAAACTTTACAGGACTGGGAACACAGCAGGCCCTCAGGAAATACTTGCTGCTCAAATGAAGAAGCTCCAAAATGGGTCCTTAAAATAATGGGAAAAAGTATGCTTAAATTATTAAAAATTACCAGTTGACAAAAATCTGCTTATCTGATATTGGTAGTCTGGTGTATGTGGCAGCCATGTGAGGCCCAGAAGAAATCTGTAGCTTGTACTGTGGCCCATTCATGAACAAATGGTTTTCTTCTGAGTGTTTCAGTGCACTACACCCAATGCACACACACACACACACACACACACATGCATACACATCCATGCTATCTTTTACTAGGGAGAAAATGGAGACTACTTGAGGTATTAATAGCTTGATCTTCAGAGCCCACCCATTTAAACATTATCTATCAATAATGTCATGTTTGGGTGAGAAACCCCAATAAAAAGAAGACTAGAGAATAGGCTGTTTATGAACAATACATTTGGGTACTAGAAATGGAGCTGTACGTAACAAGTTGTGATTACCCAATCCATCCAGGGTAGAGAGATTGCCCTGGCATAGAGTCATTTTCCTAATGGAACTCAGACCCTCTGGAAATCAAAAACATAGAGAAGGGTAAAGGCCTTGAGTGCAGGATCTGTATCTGTGTCTTAAGTCAGAGCTCCTTACATGCATGTAGGCATCTAACACATATTTGATGAATGTATTAATAAGTGAGGGACTGGGGAATGGAAAGAGCTCTGGACTGGGAGTCAAATGTGGATTCCAGCCCACATTCTATCATCAGCTATGTGAGCAGAGGGAAGTCATTCCAAATCTCTGTCCCTCACACGTGAAATGAGAAGACTGGATAAATCAGCAGCTCACAATCAATAAAGTGCAGTGAATTGGCTGATCTCTCCTTGGTGGTCAAGGAGAAGTGAGTCCAGCCAGAAGTGATATTCCAGGCTGCAGCCAGGAATGCGGTCTGAGTGCTGAGTGCCCAGAACTAAAGAGATAATATTCCCTTCCATGATCAGTATCTCAGGAAGTCTTGTGAAGAGGGGAACCCAAATCACCAGAAAATGAATTTATTCAAGGAAGACATTAGCTTTGGCCAGGCACTCTGCTTGTTGTAGGATGAGGCTGTCACTCTGAGAAATGAAATAGGACCCTTGAAAGTCTTCTCACATGGCTAAAGATAAAAGCAAGAACAATAGAGAGAAGACATAACTCTGGATGCCTGTGTTTGTGCAATAGAGCAAATGTCCTCAATATGTATCTGATTGCACTTTAATATTCATATCATTAGGAGTTTATATTATAGCATGTTACTTTTCCTTGTAATATTTCCATTCTGCAGTCAACTTTATTATTATTAAAAAGTACTATAGGGAGAGTCAGAGGAGAAGCCGTGATGACACAACATTGCCAGCATTGAAGATGGGAGGAGAGAGCCACGAGTCAAGGAATGTGGGCAGCCTCTAGAAGTTGGCAAAGGCAAGGAACTGGAGTGTCCACTAGAGCCTCAAGAAGGAACAGTCCCTGATGACACCATGTTTTTAGTCCTGTGAAACTGATTTTTGGACTTCTGACTGAGGAATATAAGAGAGGCCATTTCAATCGAATATCTCATGGTCTGCAAGGAGTTTCTGCAGTGCCACTGAGAACTTATGCAGATACACCAATAGATGCTGATGTAACAGTGATAGGTTCTGATCCTGGAGGATATGTTGCTGCTATTAAAGCTGCCCAGTTAGGCTTCAAGGCAGTCTGTGTTGAGAAAAATGAAACACTCGGTGGAACATGCTTGAACGTTGGTTGTATTCCTTCTAAGACTTTATTGAATAACTCTCATTATTACAATATGGCCCATGGAAAAGATTTTGCATCTAGAGGAATTGAAATGTCTGAAGTTCATATGAATTTAGAGAAGATGATGGAGCAGAAGTGTAATGTAGTAAGAGCTTTAATGGGTGGAACTGCCCACTTATTCAAACAGAATAAGGTTGCTCATGTAAATGGATATGGAAAGATAACTGGGAAAAATCAGGTCACTGCTATGAAAGCTGATGGCAGCACTCAAGTTATTGATACAAAGAATATTCTTATAGCCACAGGTTCAGAAGTCACTCTTTTTCCTGGAATTATGATTGATGAAGATACAGTAGTGTCATTTATGGGTGCTTTGTCTTTAAAAAAAGTTCCAGAAAAGATGGTTGTCATTGGTGCAGGAGTAATAGGTGTAGAATCAGGCTCAGTTTGGCAAAGACTTGGTGCAGACGTGACAGCAGTTGAGTTTTTGGGTCATGTTGGTGGAATTGGAATTGATATGGAGATATCTAAAAACTCTCAACGCATCCTTCAAAAACAAGGATTTAGATTTAAATTGAATACCAAAGTTACTGGTGCTACTAAGAAGTCAGATGGAAAAATTGATGTTTCTATTGAAGCTGCTTCTGGTGGTAAAGCTGAAGTTATCACTTGTGATGTACTCCTGGTTTGCATTGGTCGACGACCCTTTACTAAGAATTTGGGACTAGAGGAGCTTGGAATTGAGCTGGATCCTAGAGGTAGAATTCCAGTAAATACCAGATTCCAAACTAAAATTCCAAATATCTATGCAATCAACGATGTGACTGCTGGTCCAATGCTGGCTCACAAAGCAGAGGATGAAGGCATTATCTGTGTTGAAGGGATGGCTGGTGGCGCTGTGCACATTGACTACAATTGTGTATCATTGGTGATTTACAAACACCCTGAAGTTGCTTGGGTTGGCAAATCAGAAGAGTAGTTGAAAGAAGAGGGTATTGAGTACAAAGTTGGGAAATTCCCATTTGCTGCTAACAGCAGAGCTAAGACAAACGCTGACACAGATGGCATGGTGAAGATGCTTGGGCAGAAATCAACAGACAGAGTATTGGGAGCACATATTCTAAGACCAGGTACTGGTGAAATGATAAATGAAGCTGCTCTTGTACTGGAATATGGAGCATCCTGTGAAGATATAGCTAGAGTCTGTCATGCACATCTGACCTTATCAGAAGCTTTTAGAGAAGCAAACCTGACTGCATCATTTGGCAAATCGATCAACTTTTAAATTAGAAGATTATATTTTTCTGAAATTCCCTGGGAGCTTTTATAGAGGGTTTACTTACATGGATGGAGCTGGAGTATGCTATGTGAACAGCTGTGTTTGAAACAAGGTGATCAATTATTTTAAACTTGGTGTTCACATTGGAAACAGTCATTAGAATAAGTTAAACATGTATAAACTGAACTGATGTAAAAAAAAAAAAAAGAGGACTATAGGAACTTTTGACTACCATGAACACAATGCTTTCCACTTTACTAAATGTTTTTATATCCATGTAAAAGGCTACAGTGATGTCCTCAGAGGAACCATTCAGGGGTAGAAAGCGGAGATGATATCTCAGTTCCATTGTGTGGAACTTCTCCCTCAGTTTGTCAAGAAATGTTTGTAAAGTGGAAATTTAAAAGATGTCAAGTGCAACATTCACCTGACTGGACACATACAGGTGTACCTGGAGTATTCTAAGACCGTGTTGTTAGTGGAAAGAACACAAGTTGTGAAAGCTTGGGTTCAAATCTGGACCCTGCCCCCTAGGAGTTGTATGACTTTGGACAGATGACTGAATTTTTGTTATGGGCAGCATATCTTTAATTTAATGCAATAATCTTCTCCAGAATTTCTGTGTGAGGATGTAAAAGACTGTGAAACACCTAGCACATAGTAGGCATTCCATAAATGTTAACCCTCCTCTTTTCTCTAGAAAGCTCTGCCCTTCTGTGGTCTACCTGTCCTCCATCACTGAACCAACTAAGTGAAACCTATTAGTTAGCCAGGCAAGCTTCCCCTTCTCTTAATTCCACTTACCAAAATACGTCCTCTTTCTCCCCAGATATATTCCTCCTCCTACTTTCAAAAATGTAATGAAGAGCCCCACCTAGTCTGATATGACTATAGTAACTTAGGGGTAATCTTAAGTTTGAAAATAGAAGTCAGTGTGAGAACAAAAGTATACTAGTATATTGTTCCGTTGATGGACTTAAGATATTAACTTAATATAGTGTCATAGGATTTACCATTCTTTTTTTGTATACACTCTGTTATTATATATCTGAGGAATTTATGATAAGGAGCACACTTTGGAATTCACACCTAAATTCACTAACAAATGAGTAAAATAGTTTTTGGCAGACTTTTACATATAAAAGAGTAGGACAACCCTGTTGTTACCATGTGAAATATAAGGTAAACAACCATAATGGACTAATAATCTGGATCATTTAACCCTACTACTTAAAAGATCCTTCAGTAAATACTACAATGAAGTGGCTTTTGGCATGAGAAAGTTAAGGTTAGAACATTTTGATGTGGATCTTTTAAATGAAGCAATACCATCATTTTATTTGTCTTGTTTTGTGGAAGACTTTGAGAATTGCTTTTTAAAATTTCTTTCTTTGTTTTGTCTTTCTGGTAGAAATGTAGTATTGAGAGTTGTCCGTGAGCTAATGAAATTCAAAAAAGCTTAAAACGATACTTTCATTATTTGGCACAAGATACTCAGGAAAGTACTGAAAATAGGAAAGGCCCAAAATGAAACCTAGGAATACAAACATCTATTCATGAAATGGGAAACAGTAAGGACATTAGGCAATAATGGATTTTCCATCCTTATGGACCTTACACAAGATCTCTGCAGAGGAAGAGAATGAAACAACTCTAGGAACACTGAGAAATTCAGTCATGTTTCCCAAGACCCTGAATCAGAATCTGTGTGAGTCTATCTAATACGTAGTGAATGATGATATGGTTCATGGATGTCTAACAAGAAAAGAGACAAGAGAAGAAGAAAGAGTCAAAAGCCCATACATGGCAACTCAAAAACAGAACTGAAGGACCTCTACAAAATCAACCAAGCTTGCAATGACTAAACTTCATTCTAGACTAACAGCATGAAATACAACATTCTTCAGGAAGATAAATGTTTCTACCTGCATCTTGAATCGTTGAATGTCAGGGTATGAAAGTGTCATCTCACAGGTAGGAGCCTAACTTCTGATCAAAGAAGTTACAAGGAATTATCATGCACATCATGCATATTCCAAGGAATCCTGTGCAAAACTTGATAAGATATTCACAGGAATAAGAGCTGCTTTGAATTACTGAGGGCCTATTGAGAGCAGCAAAATATTCACCTATGCAACAAATATGTGCCAGCCATTTTTCTAAGTCCATGACAAGGTACCAAAGTGACAAAAATTCCTGCCCTCACGGAGCTTATATCCCATTATTTAACATCTACACAATCCTAACAACAGCCATAGAAGGTTATTATTGCAGATGAGGGAACTGAGATTTTTAAAAATTGAGTAACTTGCTTAAGGTCACAGAGCTTGTAACCAATGGGCCAGAATTTAAATCCAGTTCTGTGCAGCTCCAAAGCCTGAGTCTTCCACCTGCTTTGCTACACTATATCTTATGAGTAACATAAAAAAGATTCTGAGGGTCAGCACATCTACTGCAACTCAGGTGCATATTTTCCACTAAAGAATACTCATTTCTTGTTTGTGGTAAACAGACTACAATTTACCAAGGAGGCAGCAACTCAGTACTGTGTGCTGACCAACAGCCAGGCTCTCATTCATCCAAAATTTATGAACCAGGTATGTGTCAAACCTTAGACCAGTTCCTGGGGATAAAAGACATAGCCTTTGCTTTCAGGGAGTCTATTGGGAAAGAAAAGCATATAAATGGATCATCATAACATAGCAAGATGAGGCTGAGATAAAGACAAGGATGTCTCCAGGATGCTCAGGAGAGAGCAGAAAACAGGTCAACACAGCCTGAGGGGAAAGACTTTTGAGCCCTGGGTTGAGTCTTAAGCAGATGGATTTAGCTTGGTGCAGAAAAGGGAGGTGGAGTGAGAAAGCTCTAAAGTGCTTTGAGTAGAGACAGAGAATGACACGTGCAGGGAAGTGAAAGAGAGCGTGGTGCTCAAGAAACTGCAACTATTTCGACGTGTGGGGTGGAATGAGAGGGATGCTTCTGAAAATGGGTTGTACTGTATTTGAGCAATGTGTGTGTGTCTGGGGGGAGGTGTTGCAGACAGGAAAGAAACTGGGGAACATATGTAGAAATCCAATAATAAGTTATGAAATCTATTTAATGGGTCTTGGCCAGTATTTATTTAAATAACAAAAGACTAGACTAGAATAGAAAACATCAGGTATAACACATGTAGTAAGATATTGTTTTATAAAACACACGCATATGTGGGGACTGAGTTGATGTAAAATATACGTCTTACTGCGAGTCATGGTCCCAAAAGTTCTAAACCACTGGTCCAGTCTATCTTTTCCAAGGTGCAGACTGTCCCCTTTGGACCTATTCAATGGGCCTCCCTTGCAGGACCTACTATCTATCTATTCCTGTCAGGAGACAAAGAGAAGTCACTTGGAACAAATCTGTCCCAGTTTCTTAAATACTTTCCATACTCCAAAGTCCATGATCTAATTCTGAATCTCAAGTGCTCAAACAGATAAACTCCAATGACCAGGGCTATTTCTGAAAAGCAATTAATATTTCCTTTGAAGAAGTGAGAAAAAAATACACACACAAAATGAAGCTTCAAATGACTCCAAGAAAGTTTGGGGCCAGCAAAAAGTTCTCCGACCCAGCTATGTTTTCCACCAAATGAATCACCCAGGTACAAAGCCAACACTTTTGAGTCATGAAGCACATGTGTTGTATCTTTGGATTCTTTTCCTTTACACAGGGATTTTCCCTAAAAATCTTTTTTGGATTTTATTCCTCACTTTCTCTTCTAATTCAATTTCTTGCCAGTTTCTCTGCTCTTTGACTTTTCCTTTACGATGCCTAACCTTGTTTCTCTCCTCTTTTGTCTCATCATTCTGAATTAATAAAAAAGTTCACATGCAAAGAAAATCCGTATAAAATACAGCTTTAAAAAAAAAGAACTTAAGATGTTATTGTTTCTTTCTTTTAAATGTATTACTCATTTGTTTGTAAGGAACAAGAATTAAAGAGATCCCACAATATTAAATGCTGGGAAAATTGATAACATGAGAAATTCTTTTCACCTGCAAGGAAGTGAGGGTGGAAGAAGAGGAAACCTTTTTGTGGGACTGGCATTTGAACAGCTCTTAAGAAGATGGGAGGAATTGGATATGCACAGATGGTATTAGGGAGAGATCAAAAGTGTGACAGAAAGTTAGGGAGCTTGGGATCTGAATTTAAACTGTAATTAAAATAAAGTTTTATAATTTAACCTTCAAAGAAAAAAAAGAGTTAAAGAGAAAGTTAACTGAAGTAGTTTAATAAATACTTCTTCATTAAATTATCTTGTTAATTTAGGCTAGTAAGATATTAGAGATTGATAATTCAAGTCAAAAATTCACTTCGGGCCTAAATTAATTAGAATGCTGGCCAATATCAGTAGAATTAATCAGAACTTGTGTTTTGTGGGTCAGCACACACATTTGCTTATGAATCAACAATCAGAAGTCAGTGTTGGAAATGACTGAGTCTCTCTCAAGCCCTGAGGATTTATCCTTCTCTAAGAATACATCTCTCTTCTTTGAGCTATAAAAACACCAATTGTTTTGGGGAGGCGATTTTGTACAACAATATATTTCTTGAACTTGAAAACAACCTTAGAGATTATCTGGTCCAGAGTTGCTCAACCAGTTTTTTTTTTTTTTTAATTTTCTACCGGTTTTATAAGGTTAAAAACATAAAAGATCACATACCTTTCCCTTATGTAGATTCAGATGGCCCTTTTGTTGGGATTCTATGCTTTTTATATCCGTATTGGCTAAGAAGAGTTTGTGAAGCTTTATTTTCTGTGGTTTCTGAAGATATTGTTCTTCTCTTTTTTAAATGAAAAATGAAAAATTGAATATGCTTTATTAAATATGTATAAAACTTGGGAATCACTAATGTAGTCTAATTCTCCATTTTACAGACCAGGAGAATGAACCCCAAAGATGATAAATGATTTTTCCCCATGTTCCATCCTCCATGGACCTGGTACAGGATATGCATAGCAGATGCTTAATAAGTAGCCATTTCAACCACCTTGAAAATGCCCATAAAGGAAAAAAGTGAGTAAGGAAGTGAGTGACAAGAAATCATCCATTGAGTTACCATCCCAAGGCTAACAGTTGCCAGAGACGGTGATTTTCCAGGGAACTTCAGAATGTGTCCTTAATTTCTGTCCCATTTTAGTCATTCTGCCAAGAGCCCAGCAGCAAATAGCTGCTGCACATGAGGGGACATTTGTCCAAACAAGTGGTGTAAAGACAAAGCTGCTTTGTTTAGAGCGCCTCGGTGCTCCTCCCTGCTCCCTCCCTAACCTCAAGGACCTCAAAAAAGGTCATTTTGTGAAGCTCTGGTGTGTACATGAGTAAACTTGAATCATCATATGTCACAACTGGAACCACTCAGCCAAATGCCACGGACCAGATTACCATGGCATCCCCAAATAGGTTATTATGGCAGGTCTGGGCTACTGGGTCACCAGGATACTCCAGCTGGGTCTGTTTTTCATCTTACCCCCAGGGAGCTCTGGTCCATTGCAAACATCTATATCTAAAGCCATTGGAAAAATATCTTGAATTCATTCAAATTTACTTAGAAAGAACAGAAAGACAACAGAAATATTTATGTTACTTTTCAAATTATGTAGAATTAGTGTGTCTGAGGGAGTCTTGGGTACAGATCACATCCAAAAAGGTAGAAGGAAGGGGGGTGTGAGTTGATTACCTGAATAATTTGGACACTTAAAACAATAAGGAGAGAAGAGCATATTTGATATGGGTCAGGTATTTGAAATACGAATGTTCACCAATTAAATCAAAATTATGGAATACTTATTCAACTTTCCAGCTCATTCCATTTAATAACCATAGCTACCATTCAATGAGCATCTACTAGTTGGCAGGTATGTACTTAATGCTTTATGTGGATTTTTCTGCCATTCTTGCAAAGTCAGTTTTGTAAACTTCAAACTGCTAAGTAGTGAAGCTTTGATTTGTTTCCGTGGTTTTCTGTCTCCAAATGATGACTTGGCCTTCAAAAGCTCTAAATTCTCAATTCTCATTTTCCCTTTTGGTAACTATGTGACCTTGGGCTAGTTACTTAACCCCTCTCCATTTCATTTTCTTTATCTTCAAAATAGGGTTAATGATAATCTCTAAGAATTTGTTATATATGAAAAGGGCACATAAAGCCCTTAGCTAGCACAGAGTAAGCATTTGACCTGTTGTTGGCTTTTATCATTATTGTAATGATAGCATATTATTAGTATATCCTTAAATAACCTGGACAGTTAAGATGCCCAGATGCTGAGACTAAAATTTTCAAATTGACCTCAATTATCTGGGAAGTTATTGTAAAGGACAATTCTCAATTCATAATTACGTGGTGGGAAAAGATCAGGTCATTGCCAGTCCTTAGAGCCCACAGAGCTCAGCTTACACTGTGTCACATGTATCAATACATTTGACTTCAGGGAAAATTATATTAACGTAGGTCACCAGGCTTGCAAAAACCAACAACCATAAACCCTTCTCTTTAATAGGCTGGTTGCTATGAAAAGAGGGAAATTTGAATAAAAGCCATCAATTCTATAATCACCCCCAATGAATTAATCCCTCATTTTGAGAGCATGGGAGACTAGAAACCGGTCTCAACATAGTTGAAAACAAAATTCATGTGTTTTCTGAATTAAATTTATAGAATGGTGGCAGTGTGTGATAAGATGAATATGCACAGTAGTTTCATCTGGCAAGGCTGCTCACTGATATGCTGTTATAATGTACTTTTTAAAAGAGCCTAGATCCTGGAGTCAGGCTTTCTGGAATCAACTCATGGCTTCTTCACTTGATAGCTTCCTGATATTAAAAAACTTAATCTCTTTAAGGCTCATTTTTCTTATCTGTAATACAGATATTATAACAATACATACCTCACTGTGTTGTTTTAAAGATTAAGGAACACAGTCCATAGTAAAAAAGCACTTTGCCCTGACCCTGATATAGAGTAAGTGCTCAGTAAATCTTAGCTCTTACTGTTTGTTGTCAATCAAAAGCTTTCTGTGTCAAGTAAAGATTGTGTACCTCTTCTGCCCTCACGAGAGTTTGGCAATGGGGAGAGCTAATGGTGATTTCTCAGGTAAAGGAGGTGCCCTTGTTGCTGATGGAAACCTGGCAAGCTGTGAGGTACAGTGGGACAGAGCATCCAGCTTGGACTCCTTTTAAGTATAAGAGTCAAAATCAGCCAGTGCATGTCTATCATCATCCTGGTGGGCTGTGGTAGTTCATTCTATATATCATTCTCTCATGGAGGCCATGGTTCCTCCCTCTGAGCAGGGGCAAGAGGGGTAGTGGGGTAGGGGAAGGGTTCCTTGTGGCCAAGTCTCCAAAGCAGCTTCATGAACATTTATTAAGGGCTAGGATGCTAGTAGGGGATTCTAGTATATTTTATTACTCCTGGCATTGGAAATTACCCCTGCTTCTAAATTAAGCATCAATTAAGTCAGGCCACTGAAGTATGACTGCTGAGTGCTGTAAAGACCCACTTGGATTTTGTGTTACATTCACTTTAAAGTATATATATATATATTTATTTATTTATTTTATTTTTTAGCTGCATCAGGTCTTAGTTGTGGCATGCAGGATCTTTCGTTGTGGCACGTGGGCTCTTCGCTTTGTTGCGGTGCATGGGCTTCTCTCTAGTTCTGGCTCATCGGCTCCAGAGTGCGTTGGCTCTGTAGTTGCGGCACGCGGGCTCTCTAGTTGTGGCTTGCAGGCTTAGTTGCCCCACAGCATGTGGGATCTTAGTTCCCCGACCAGGGATCCAACCGGAGTCCCCTGCGTTGCCTGAAGGATTCTCAACCACTGGGCCACCAGGGAAGTCCCAGATTCACTTTTTATTGATGATTTCAAATCTCAAATGAACTCCCAATACTGCCTGGAAGTCCCAATGAGTACTTACTTTCTGTGACACTATGTCTTACCTTTTCCCTTCTCAAACCTCCCATCTGCCTTCCGCTCCACAATTTAAACTATCAGATGAGAAAGAACTCTCTAAGTTTTAACTGAGTATGTGTAAGAACCTATCTCAAAAGATTGTTATGAGGATTAAATGAGTTAATAAATGAAAATTACTTAGAACATTACCTGACACATAATAAACTTAATAAATATTAGCTCTAAGGATGGTGATTATTTCCTGTGCCTAAAGCTATCTCCTCCTCTTTCACCTGAAGAGGTGTCCATGCTCCGATCAAAAGGCAAGCCCTCAACCTACTTTCTGGATTCCACTGCCCTTTACCTGCTCTAGGATTGTTCCCTTGATTATTTCCTTTCTCTTTCCATCAGTAACCTCTCCTTGTCTCTGAATTTTTTTCAGCAATATACAAATATGCTTTACCATCCTCAAGTGTTCAACCCACTGTGAATCTGGCTTCTAACCTTATAAGTCCCATAAATCTACTCTTGTCAAGATCATCAATGACTTCTTTGTTGCCAGAACCAGTGGTCACTTTTCTATTCTCAACCTACTTCAACACAGCTGATGGCTGTCTCCTTCTCAAAATACTCTCCTCACTCAGGCTCTGTGATACCATGTTCTCCATGGTTTCCTCTTATCTCTCGGATCATTCTTTCTGACTCTTCTTCCTGATCCCCTCCTTCTCTACTCAGAATCTCCCTGCATTTGTATACTCCCTCTACACTCTCATTCAAGCCCATGGATTTATTCACAATTTATATGCTGAAGACTCCAAATATGGATCTCTAGCCTAACCTTTCCTATGCTGACCTGACATCTACTCAAGGATGCATCACAACACTCAAAGTGAGCAGCTAAAACCAAACTCTTGACTTCTTTCCCACCCCACCTTCCACAATTTCCTCCTCTAATCTTATCCATTTTAGTCAATGGCAACAACACCATACAGTGGCTCGAGCCAGAAGCCTGAATTTCATTCTTGATGCTTTTCTTTCTCTTAGTGTTTCTACTTTTACCTCTCCCCATCTAATCCATTAGCAAGTCTTGTCTATCCCATCTCCAAAATATATGGCAAATCTGTCCATTTCTTTCTATCCCTGCCTCTCAACCATCCAGGGCTAAGCAAATATCACCTCTTTACCTAGCCTGCTTCAATGTTCCTCTCACTTTCTCTTTTCTTTCCAATCCAACTTACTATCTACATTGATGCCTGAGTGAGTTTTAAGAAGTCATATAACATTTTCCCTTCTACTTTTTGGTGCCTTCCCAGTTCGCTTTAATATAGTCTTAACTCCTTACTATCCCTTACAAGTCCCCACAAGATTAAACCCCTGCCCATCTCCAACTCCATTTTCTACCCGTTTCCCCCAGGTCACTCTGCTCCAGCCACACTGGCCTTCTTTCTTAAATACACCAAGCTCAAGATCTTTGAATATTCCATTTCCCTGCCTGGAATAGTCCCCTTTTTTCTTCTTAGCTTTCTGGCTTCAGGTGAAATGTCACCTGCTTGGAGAGACATTTTCTCCTCTAAACAAGCTCCCCTTCCTTTCCATTATTTTCTACCTCTGTGCCCTCTTAATACACTTCAAAGCACTTATCAGAATTTGTTTACTTTTCAGTTCATAATCTGTATCTCCCTCCTGGTCCAAAAGGGGTAAGGTCCATTTCTATTTTATTCACCACTCCTTAATAAAATGCCTGATACTTAGTGGAATCTACAAAATACATGCTCAAAAAATGAGTGAATAAATAAGCAGTCATCAAAGTCTTAATTTGAGCAGTTGAAACGCTAGAAGAATTGAAGCAGAGTTTTGGCCAAACTCACTTAAAGAGCTGGACCACGACAAATTATTCTTCCAGAAAGTGGTGCCAAGTCCTGTTGATGATGGAGCATCTTGTGACTGTGATTGGATTTTTCCTCCCTCCAGTTTATGCAGATTATATGCCTCCTCCATGAACTCCTTAACCCTGACTATTTAATTCCTAACCAAGAGCCAACTTTAATTCCCTGTCCTTGATGAAACCCCTCCCCGTATTGCTAGCCCACAAGGTCCTCGTGATCCTCAGAAAACTTAATAGCACTCTCTTAATAATTATATTCCATTTTGTGCATTTTTTAATGAGCCAGGCACTGGCTAGGGAAATGAGGATCAAATATAAAGCTCTTTGAACTAACATTTATTCAGCATCATTTGAACCAGGTTATGTTAAGCATTTTACAGCATCAATACTCATTAATTCCCATGCAAACCCATTTTCTTTTTCTATTTTATTTATTTATTTATTATTATTTAACAAATATTTTTATAGCACATACTACGTGCCAGGCCCTCGTCTAAGGACTATACAGATGTTCATTTATTTAATCCTCACAACAAACCTAAGAGGTAGGAAGTATTACAATATTATCCTTACTTGATAGTGTGGGAAACTGAGGCAAAGACAAGTTATTTGCTCAAAACCAGAGAACTAATAAATGACAGGTCGGAATTCAGGCACAGACAGAGGGACTCCAGAGTCTCCATCCTCAAACATCATTCTGGACAACTTCCTAACGCCTATCAGGCAGGTGTGATTACTCCTGTACCACCCCGGTGGGGGACTCTGGACTCACAGGTTAACTTTGCTAGGGTTCCACGGTTAATTTAGGTATTCAACAGCAAATATTTATAGAGTGTCTAGTAAACGTCAGGCACTGTGCCGAGTTCTAAACACCATGTTTAAACAGACTTGTCCTCTGGGAGCTTACAATCCAGCTAATTCATGGGCAATGGGGAATTTAGATTTGAGTGCTTCTGACTCTAAAATTTATGACCTTTCCGTGATCCCATTCTAGTAGAGTTACATCAAATTGAGTTCAGACATGAACCTTCAACACACAAGTGGTGAAGGTGGGGCAGCTCTGAAAGGCTTCACTGAGGAGAAAACCACCTCTTACCTCTTTGACCGTTATTTAAATGATAAAATGTTTCACATTGAAATATTCCCATCCTCACTCACTGCAATCTCCTAGAAGGCTGGGACCCTAATTTAATATTGTTCACAGTGTTTGGGACAGTGCTACACATAGTGTCAGTGTCCAATAAAGGGATCTTGAATGAGCTCTGATTGGGTGAGCTCTCGAAACAGTGAACAAAGCTGGTAGAAGTAGTTTTGCTACATTTAAGGTTTCTTCAAGCTTCTTCAGACTTGAACACTTAATTACCATGGCAGACACACACTAGCTTTTCCTGGCTCTTTGGGGACTGTGGCTCAAAGACTGAATGCCATAAAACCAGGAGGTGTTTTGAATAGTCTCCGTACCACATGGCCTAGATCCTATGCACTTCCACATTCAATACTGTCCTCCCTAGGGAGCCTCATGGCCCCATCCGCTGCTACCAAGCCCTCCAGAATGAGGAGTCCTGACTTGGTGACCACAAATTGTCTCATGTTTATGTGGCCAAAATAGGCAAATTGAATTCTCACTTTTTTTTTTCACCAGTGCAATGGGAAACATCCAGGGCCTTGGTCCTTGGAAATGATGAAAAACCAACCCAATGTATAACAGAGCAAACACCACTGTTTTTGCCATGCCGTCTTGTTTGTTTGGGGGGAATGTGGATTTATTAATAATAAAGTTTCTCCATGTGGCAGACACATCTGGGTCACAAAGTATCAGTCATAGAAAGTAACTCAGGAAAAAACCCATTCAGTCCTGCAGAGTCCGACATCTGCCAAGGCTGTGGGCTGTGTTTCTGCCTTTGGAGTTTTAACAGCATTTCAAAACAAAAGGGGAGATGTTAGGTGTGATCTCTCACCTGTGATTCAGAATTATTATTAACAGTGGTGCTCTTCATGGGAAAATGTAAAACAAAACATCCCCAAAGTTTCAACTCCTTAAAGTTTCAACTCACAACCCTGAGTAGGCTGGTTCCCCAAATTTACACAGAAGGAAACGGACTAGTAGACTTCAATGAACAGAAGCACGTGGCATCTTCTGTAGAGACACATGGGCAAAGGAACAACATCTACATTTATTTATTTAGCACTTATTTATTTAATCTTCTGGCTGGGTTGGGCTGTTGGATTTGGTTTTATATCCTGAATTACAAAATTTATGATGGGAACGTGTGTCAGCTGTTTGCTGAAGGAAAGAAAGACCTCTGTTCTTTGTTTTAACTCATAGTAGAGCCAGGCATCCTACATGTTTATTTAGAGAAGTTAAAATATGTGACGAATAAGACCCTAATCCTAGCTGGCCTTCCTCTTCTACATCTTCTGTTCTTTCCTCCTGATTAAACCCTGGGCAGTCTCCTGGTACCTTCTGCCTGGACTGCCCTTTACCAGGTCTCCTCTCAAACCCCTCTAATCCATCTGGCCAACGGCTACCAAAATCAGAATCCGCTAAGATTTTCTGAGAGCTGAGCACATGCCTGCTTTGTGTATAATGTAATCAAATGTGTATCCTACATTTAATTTAATTCTCACGACCACTTTGTCACATAAGAAAGGGTACAGTATGAACAGTAGCCAAGGACATGGGCTCAGGATCAGGCAGAAAGAGTTTCCAATCCTAGCTCCACTACTCCCCCCTAACCAGTTTTATTGAGATATAGTTGACATACAACATTGTGTAAGTTTAAGGTGTACAGTGTGATGATTGCTACACATATATGTTGTGAAATGATTACCACAGTAAGCTTAGTTAACATATCCATCACTTGTCTACTTTTTTTTTTTACATCTTTATTGGAGTATAATTGCTTTACAATAGTGTGTTAGTTTCTGCTTTATAACAAAGTGAATCAGTTATACATATACATATCTTCCCATATCTCTTCCCTCTTGCGTCTCTCTCCCTCCTACCCTCCTTATCCCACCCCTCTAGGCAGTCACAAAGCATCGAGCTGATCTCCCTGTGTTATGCGGCTGCTTCCCACTAGCTATTTTACGTTTGGTAGTGTATATATGTCCATGCCACTCTCTCACTTTGTCACAGCTTACCCTTCCCCCTCCCCATATCCCCAAGTCCATTCTCTAGTAGGTCTGTGTCTTTATTCCTGTCTTACCCCTAGGTTCTTCATGACATTTTTTTTTCTTAGATTCCATATATATGTGTGGCTTTGAGAAAGTCAGTAGCCTCATCTGTAGAGCAGGGATAAGAACAGGAATTCCTTCATAGAGTTGTTTTGGCTTTAAGAATAATTTTATTGAGGCTATTTTGCATGCCACATACTTCACCTTTTTCAAGTGTACAATTCAGTGATTTTTAGTAGATTTACTAAGTTGTGCAACCATCAATACAGATCAACTTAAAACCATTTTTACCACCCCAATATGATCCCACATGAACCTTTACTGTTAATCCCTGTCTCCTACCACTGCCCCAGGTTTTGTCTTTATGTCTTTGCTTTTTCTGGATATTTCATGCAAATAAAATACAATTTATGGTATCATACAATATGGAGTATCTCATGTCTGGCTTCTTTCACTGAATATAATACTTTTGAGGTTCATCCATGTTGTATGTAGCATGTACCCTTAGTTTATTCCTTTCTACTGGTGAAAAACATTTCATTGCATGGATGTAGCACCTTTTTCTATCTATTCACCAGTTGATAGACAGTTGGGTTGTTTCCACTTTTTAGCTATTGTAAATAATGCTGCTAAGAACATTTGTGTCAAGACTTTCTGTGGATATATATGTCTTCAGTTCTCTTGTATAGATGCCTAAGAGTGATCATATGGTAAACTTATATTAAGTACTCATAGAGTTGTTTTGAGGCTTAAACATTACATAGAAATGGCCTAGCCCGATGCTACACAGGGAGCAGTGATCAATGAAAATTGTGGTTGTTTTTGCTGCTGCTCTTTTAAGGAGGTTTAATCTTGTTTACCATGTAGGTGAGGAGGCTAAAATAAAGCTCAGAAAGGGTTATCAACTTGCTCAAGATCACACAGCTAGTCAATGGATGAACTGAAATTCTCTCATGATTTCTGACTCCAAGCCTCGCACTGTTTCCTGCCACCATAGAAAACACACCACATTAACCATCCTGAAGAGCACAGCTCTGACAACGTGCTCCCCGGCAGAACAAATATCAGTGGCTCCGTGCTGCACATAAAATAAATTTTCAGCTTGTGTGCTAGGTATACAAAGCCCGCTATTGTTTTCCCACCAATCTTTCCTTCCTACTCCCCTGCTACATACCCCTACCTATCCTCCCTTCATGAATCCTTCACAATGACTTTCGTTCCAATAACTCAGCCCACACTCTTTGGGCCACTATACCTTTGTTTGAGCATGATCTACTTTCTTTCTTTCTTTCTTTCTTTTTTTTATTCAAACAGAAAGTCACAAAAATTATAATCATCCTCATCAGTTCACTCAGTCCCATGTAATTAATTTTTTTTCATCTTGATCTTTTGTTAGCACTTTTATGAATTCATCAGTTTTCCATTAGAGTTCTGAAAATGCTTATTCATTCAGTTCAGCAGTATAGTCAGTTACCAGAAACCTGTACTTGTCAGAGTCTTTTCCATGAATTCCTTGATCTACTTTCTTGAACAGTATTTCTCAACTTTTGCCCTGTGAAGTCTTACCCATCCTTCAGAGCAGAGTTCAAATCATATCTCCTATACCTTCATCATTCTAGTGGCTCAGGACAAAATTAACCCGTATTAATGAGAACCTACCGTATAGCGCAGAGAACTCTACTCAGTGCTCTGTGGTGACCTAAATGAGAAGGAAATCCAAAAAAAGGGGCTATGTGTATACATATAGCTGTACAGTATACAGTAACACAATATTGTACTGTATACAGTAACACAATACTGTAAAGCAACTACACTCCAATAAAAAAATCATAAAAAATAATAATTATATAAACAATGAAAAACAATTAACCCATATTCTCCTAATCCACTTAGTAATAACAGGTACTCAGTGAACACACTGACTTGAGCTGAAATGGCTAAAAGAAACTTAGCTGTGTAATGAATGATCCGGCTATGGGAAATACTAATATTTTTAAATTCAATAACAACTTATTTATAAAATTCCTACATATAGCACAGTACAGAGTGTTATTTGTACCGAGGGTAGAAGCCCGCTCCTAACCACTGGCCTTCCTCTGAGTTTCCAGAGCACTCATGCTTCAGGCAAATTCTCATCATATGCTATTATATAACCATTTATGTTTGTCTACCCCACAAGACTGAGCTCCTCAAGACAAGAAACTGCGTCTTATTCACTCCTGTATACCCATCACCCAGCACAATGTCTGATTCATGTAATAGTGAGTCGTCACTGGGTGATTTTAGAGTGAATGAATGAATAAGTGAATGAACAAGACGGTGAGTGAATGAGAGAATGTCTGATTTCAGAGTTCTAAAAGAGGTTTTTCCTTTAAGAAAGAGTCTAATCTTCCCATTGGCCTACTGTTAACCCCTCTGCTTCCAGATGGCTTGCCTGATTAAGTCAATAAGTACATATGAAGAATATTTTCCTCCTAAGCCCTTCCTTAAACCCTTTCTAAACAAGGGCCACAAGAAAAGAATATTTAAGGAAAAAAAGTTTTCAAATTATAATTACATAAGCTCTAAGACATAGTGACTTTTTCCTAAGTAGGCTGTTGGATTCTACCAAAGCAGAGGGCTTTGCACATAGTACAAGCATTGTACATAGCTGTTGAATAATTGCATCTAGCAAACTTTTATTAAGTGCCAATGAACAAGACCCGGTTGCAACCTTCCCAGGCTCCTGCCATAAGGGGGCTAACAAACATATATAATAGTAACAAGAACAACAATTATGTATTCAGTCATTACTCTGTGACTGGCACTATTTTAAATGTTTTATATGAAGTAACTCATTGAATCTTCATAACGACTCTAAGAGGAAGGTATTAAAGATGAAGAAAATTAGAATGAAGACTCTGAGGTAACAAGCAGGTTTAAGAAGTCATTAGCCTAATAAGTAGTAGAATGGGGATCTAAACGCAGGCAGTCTGGCTCCAGAATCTCCCTATGAGAATGCTTTTAAGCTGAGGTGAAGGACCACCTCCCCTTCAGTTTTGTTTCCCCAGCACTCATAAGGACTCAATGACCATTTGCTGTTGAATTGTGCCAACTACGGCTGGCAGGGATTAGGAAAATAATAAAGATGCACTGTGTTATGTAACAATAATATAGCCAAAGTCAGGGTGGGAATGAGTGGAGGTTTTGGAGCCAAACCCATGAGACCTGGGCTTGAACTCCAGAATCACCAGTAACTAGCTCAGAGGTTGTTTCTTCTCTGACAAAAAAATGATCCATCCCAACATCCACACACCACCATTTCTGGGCCAGGAGCCATTTTGGAAGTTTGAAGGCTCTGTAAGATTGGATTCTAGACTCAAAGACTCAAAATAATTCAAAATAAAGATGACTAAGTCTGAGGTTAAAAGATTTACCTCAGGTCACACACCTGGTTGGTACCAGTACTAAAATTCAGTTTCCTGAGTTCCAGCTCAGTGCTCTTTCATTTAAGTCACACAGTTTCATTTGAGGTAGGGAAGTTGACCGTAAGAAGCAAATTATTCAAAACGGGACTTTCCAGAGCCAGCCTAGAATTGGACAGCTGCCTCCTTGTGTGCAAGTGAGCCAAGCCCCAGTTTCACTACAGATCTGAAATCGAACTCTTGCTCCTTGTGATGTCAGAGGTCAGGATATCTTCCCAGCAGTGAGTCATGGTACGGAGATAATTGCCCCAGTACTCTGCTCTGTCCTAAAATTTCTCCCTTGCATCCTCTCCCTGCCAGGTTGTCCTACTCAATACCCCAAAGAAATACCTTTCAGTGAAGAGGACTTATTCCTAGAACAGAGGAAGACTGTCACCTCTCCACTGGCTCAGTGATTTCCTTGAGGGGAGACAAGGGCTTGAATCACACTTTCCTTTAGATTTTCTCTCGTCCTAGAATCCAGAGTAAGGCATAGATTAAATGTAGCACAGGAACAAAAGGGTATTGTCCAGAGAAAGCTGAACATGATTGAAGCAGCTGATGTAAACACCAAACCCATGGTGTGTGTACCTTTAAGGCAGGTACCTGTGTGGCCATAGCCAGAGGCACTTGTACTTACCTGATAGCACAGAGGGCTAGTGCCAAGTATATAGGCTTTGGAGTCAAACAAGCCAGGGTTCAAATCCTAGCTTTGTTACTTCTAATTGAGTGCTATTATACTGCTAGTTACCCTCATTGAGGCAGGATTTCACTGATTTAAAAAAGGAATAATAATATGGACTCTATAAGGGGTTGTTGAAGAAGAAAAGAGATCTCATGTGCAGAGTTCCTAATAGCAAATACAGTATTTACTTAGTAGGGGTCTAATAGTATGTTAATACTTCTCTCCCATGCCTTGTAATTGAAACAAGTGCTTTATGGAGAGCTCTTTGGAAATACACACTTTGGGGGCAGTGTAGAGCTGAAACTAATTGATCAAACCACTGTCCTCTCACAGATACTCTTAATGCAGAAACATCTCAGAATTGACCAAGTCCACCCTTCTGCTGAATGATGGAATCCCAAGTTAAACTTTCTACATCTATCTAGACAAGTGATCTTCCAACAGGGGAAGGCAGAATGAGTCACTTCCCAGAGAAACCCCTTCTATTTTCTGCCAAATCTCTAATGGGGCAAATGGCTCATGGACACAAAAATCTCTCTTACAAATTCCACCCACTGTAATCTGCCTTTGCTTTCTTCCCTGGTAGCATAGAATGGTGAAGAAAGACTGTTCTCTGTCAAAGACTGGAGTGAATTCCCTCCACAGAAACTTGAGGAGTCAGGGGTGGGGAGTGGGTAATAAGTAATTCCTCCAACAAAATTAGGAAATAGATGAGAAGTAGCACATTCCAGTGCTGTAGAAAAAGAGGAGGTAGAGGTAAGTGTTTCTAGAAGTTGAGTAAAACAAGTTACTCAAGACCTGAAGAAAAGGTAAGATTTGGGGGAAAGGAACCTGGTGAGATGCTAATTCTCTAAACTCCAGAAAATATCAACAGTTAAATCATTTGCTGAGAGCAATTCTTTATGAAAAGATCAGTGAGACTTAGGAGGAAATTGCACCTTGAAGGCAGGATCATAGGTCTGAGGTATTCCAGACTGGGAGGGGTTACAGGAGCCACGTGCCTTAGGATTAAAATACCTGGGGATCTTACTGAGATGCAGAGGTAAGAGCAGCCACTTGGAACCCTGGTGAACACAAGCCTGTGAACAGGGCATGGAGAATTGCCTGGTGCAAAGAGTTCTGCGCGGGGGCTGGAGGCTTCAGCTCTGAATACGTGCTTTCTCAGTGACAGGAGCACAGGACTCAGAGGGGAAATGGAAATAATGGAGATGTTCAAACTCACATTTGAGAAGGAAGGAGTCCCAAGAACGACCTGGAGAATAGGGTTGGTATTAAAATTTCCAAATTGTATAAGAGGACATGAATGTTTCAAAACCCCATTTGGTGGAAATAAGTAATATACATAAAGAGGATTCCCACCTCACTCCTCCACTCCCACCACCCTGAGATATTTCAGGCCAAAATTAACCTTTTTTGAGATATTTCTCCCTATTAAGTCTAAGATCATTGGTTGTGGTCTCTAGACATGGGGCACAAATTGACTGGCATTATTGTACATCCTGTGAAGCCCAAGATTTTCTCTTTTCTCTCACAGCCACTCAGTAGAGAGAACGACGTGGAGGACGCTGATGCGGTGTCACCAGCACTGAGGCAGGGTGCTGCAGCTGCCTGGCCACCATCCCAGGTTCAGAATCCCAGCACTTTGCACTCCTGGTCTTTCAAAACTATCATATGGTTTTCAAAACATTTCTGTGAGCTGAGAGGAATGGTTATTTTACTGTGTTTTGAAGAATAGTCTCGATTAGTCAGAAGAAATATAAAGACTTTTATTTTCCTGGATCTTATATACTTTATTTGTAGCAGAGCAGGGCATATTTCTGGTCTGATTCCCAAGATGAGATTTTTGTTGGTTGGTTGGTCCCTGTGATGATTAGTTTTATGTGTCAACCTGGCTAGGACCCAGCTATTTAATCAACGTGGATCTAGATGTTGCTGTAGGCATTTTGTATATGTGGTTAACATCTACCATCAGTGGACTTCAAGTAAAAGAGATAACTTCGGATGACGTTGGTGGGCTTCATCCAATCAGCTGAAGGTCTTAAGGGCAAAAACTGAGGTTGCTCGGTAAAGGACAGATTCTGCCTCGAGACTGAAGCATTAACTCTTGCCTGAGTTTCCGGTGTGCACTGTGGATTTCAAACTGCTGGTCCCCACAATCACATGAGCCAAATCCTCAAAATAAGTCACATATACATATGTATGTATGTATGTATGTACGTATAAATAGAGTCTCCCACGGGTTCTGTTTCTGTGGAGAATCCTGACTGATATGGAACATATCTTCATATAGCTTTTTCTCTAGAGTCTTATTTCTACTTGGTGCGCAATCAAGATCAGATTCTGTGTCTTATTCACATTAATACTTCCCCTCTCCACTGGCTTGGTGACAGGCCACAATAAAAAAAGTGTAGCATAAGGAATGCACTAAAACCTGAACAAATGGA
This sequence comes from Hyperoodon ampullatus, assembly GCF_949752795.1. Lineage (NCBI taxonomy): Eukaryota > Metazoa > Chordata > Mammalia > Artiodactyla > Ziphiidae > Hyperoodon > Hyperoodon ampullatus. The sequence continues at coordinate 57,992,663 of NC_136915.1, read as the reverse complement.
TGAATGATGTAGAAAGAACTTAGGCCCATGGCCTAAAGAACTAGGATGCTTTTTAAAAGCAACACAGGACATGCATAGTCCAATATAATGTAATTACAGTGGGCAGTTATGACACTAGGCAGGACTAATTGCAGGAGGCTTTCCACAGGTAACTTTTGAGTCAGATTAAGAGGACTGGGGGGCTTCCCTGGTGGCGCAGTGGTTGAGAGTCCGCCTGCCGATGCTGGGGACACGGGTTTGTGCCCCGGTCCGGGAAGATCCCACATGCCGTGGAGCGGCTGGGCCCGTGAGTCATGGCCGCTGAGCCTGCGCGTCCAGAGCCTGTGCTCCGCGACGGGAGAGGCCACAATAGTGAGAGGCCCGCGTACCACAAAAAAAAAAAAAAGAGGACTGGGAATTTCCTGGTGGTCCAGGGGTTAGGACTCCACGCTTCTGTTGTAGGGGGCATGGGTTCCATCCCTGGTCAGAGAATTAAGATTCCACAAGCCTCGCAGCGTGGCCTCCCCTCACCGCCCCCCCCCAAAAAAAAGGAGTGCAGGGAAGGTGGTTTGGAAGTGTGAGGGGCGTGGAGAGAGTGGTAAATCAGAGGGAGGCCTAGAAACGTTCTGAGGGTAAAGAGAGACAGGCTGGTCAAAACTGTGATGAGAGAGGAATAAATAATGGAAAACCAGGTCAGTGAAGATAGAGACGCATCGTGTTGACAAAGGGCATGAGAAGAACCCTTATTTTCCCTGGGATAAAAAAGTAACAAACCGTCATGCACATGCACTCATGTATGCACACATGCACATGGCATTGAGCTGGCACATTTAGGGAGCCAAAGGGTTCATTGTTTGTCCGGGCAGGTACTCTGCATGTAGATGTAAAGGAGCTGAGTGCCTAAGACTGCACAGCTGTACAAACATGTGAAAAGCCTCTCTCCATGCTTAGGTACCACACTTAAGGTGTGTGTTGACTTCCTAGAACTGAGCCTCTGTTAGCTTGAGGCCCTACTAGCAATGCAGGGATGAAAAGGAAATCACAGTGTCAAGTTCTTGGTAGGATGACTGGCTCTTTGGTGGGACTGTCCTTCCAAAGCAAGCACACAGAGAACTCCGGAGGGTCAGCCTTGCCTTTGCCTTCAGAGAGACAGTCACTTAGCCTAGGAAAATGAAACGGCTTTCTTTCATAAGCCCAATTTTCTTTTTGTGCAGATGGCAATCTAGATTCTGAAACAAATTTTTTGTCCCACTGTTTCAAGTTCACCAAAGCTGGAGCAGCCGGGCAGCTGCAAATCATCCAGTTTCTCTGTCCCCCATAAGTAAGTTCCTCCTTATCAGAATCCACCCCTGACTCAAGGAAGTCCATTTTTCCATGAGTAGAACAGCCATATGTCTCTTCTTTTACTTACAATTCATTGCACTACCTCTCTTTCATTGTTAATTCTTTTTTCAGTAGGTTTTTGAGCACCTGCCCTGTGCCAGGCACTGACCACACAGCTAATGGTGTAGGCAATCAAGAAAACAGGCAGTTACAATATGTTAAGAATATTAGCATTTATTTAGTGCTTTCTGAGTGCCAGCCATTGTGCTAGACACTTTACATAAATTAATTTAGCTCTCATAACAATAGTATCCTATGCCAAAGGTCCTATTATTTTCCCCATTGCACAGATGAGGAAACCAAGGCCCAGAGACATTGAATTACTTACCTACAATCATACAGAAAGAAAGGAATAGAACCAGAACTAAACTCAGGCAGTCTGCCTTCCGAGGTTGCCTTCTTAACTGTGCAGATGGACAGAAGGGGCAGGTGCTGACTATCTTTTTTTGTGTGTGTGTGTGTGTGTGGTACACGGGTCTCTCACTGTTGTGGCCTCTCCCATTGCGGAGCACAGGCTCTGGATGCGCAGGCTCAGTGGCCATGGCTCACGGGTCCAGCCGCTCCACGGCATGTGGGATCTTCCCGGACCGGGGCACGAACCCGTGTCCCCTGCATCGGCAGGCAGGCTCTCAACCACTGCGCCACCAGGGAAGCCCAGGTGCTGAGTATCTTGATAGAGAAAGCCCAGGTGCTAGGGAGCACATAGGAGGTGTGGGCACAAGCCCAAGCTTGTGGTTCAGGAAGTACTGTCTTTAAAGTTCAAATCAGATCATGTCAACCTCATTCTCAAAATCCTTTAATGGCTCCCCAACTGGATTTAGAATAAAAGCTACACATTCAACCATGGTTTACAAATGCTCTGCCCCATCTGGCCTTTCTGGACCTCTGGCCTTGTGCCTTGCCGTCCCTCTATCAATCCAGGTCTCTGGCTGTAGCACCTTTTAGGTGTTAGTCACTGTCTCCACCCACCCAGCTCCTACTCAGTGTTTAGGTCTCAAGTCCAAGTCATGTATTTACAAAAGGCTTCCCCATCCCCTAATCTACATTAATCCCAACCATAACCAATGATAATGATAATTAGAGCAAACAGTAAATAACACTAGTTGGTAGGCAATGTTCTAAATGCTTTACTTACAATAACATTTAAATTTTATAACAATTCTTATGGGGAGAACTAGTATTATTCCCACTTTCACAGGTGATAAAATGAGGCAATGTTATAGCATTCTGTACTTTTCTTCATTACAATGATCAAATGTATAATCATGTACGTATTCATTTGACATTTCCTGGGCAGTAAGCTCCACAAGGTCAGGGTCTGAATTCATTCTCTTCTCTGAATTCTCTCTGAATTGTATCCCCAGTGCCTAGTACAGTGTCTCATATACAGTAGGCATCTAATAAATGTTTATTGAATAAATGAATAATGGACGTATATGAAACATTTCTCTCAAGACTTACACATTACAAGGAAACGGATAGATGACAAAGGAATTAAGGGAAATTCTCTATTATATAGAACTTATTGAGGCTGCAGATAACTCAGTTCCTTTGGTTTCTCTCCTGCTGTGAAATTCTAACCACCCCCTTTCCGTTCATTATAACATCCGAGGTTTACAGTGCGGGGAGGCCAGGACGGTGTGGTCTAGACTAGAGGGAAGAGCAGGGGTTTTCAAGAAACACAGATCTAGGTTTCAGTTCAGACTTAATCACTTACTAACTGTGTGTCTTGAGTAAGCCCCATATACCCACTGAGCCTCCTTTTCTAAATCTGTGAAACAAGGACAATAACATTGGCAAAACAGTTCAGTTTATGAGAAAATAATGTCTGCAGAGGGCCGAGCACAGTGCCCAGCATGGAACAGGAGTTCTTCTCCTGCAATAAGAAGCAGGCATGTGGGGTGTTGGAAATGATCTAGTGTACTAGACAAGCAGCACTAGCCAGACTAGACCCCAGGAATGTGAAGCCCAAAGAGTAACTGAAGGACGGGGCAAAGGCTGCATTATCTGACCTGGCTGCTTCCATGGATCAAATGAGCTGGATAATCGCCATGGCCCAAGCTCGCTCCGAGGACACAGTCAAAGAGGGGGTGGGAAAAGTACACAGACCTCCGAGGGGTCACTTTTGGTCCATGTCAATAGCTCTAGCTGGGAGTAAGTCAAGACAATAAACCAAGACAAAGATCCAGTGAGTTCTGTTGCCTGTTCTCTATTTCTAGGGGACAGTCCCTGCTTTGTTTCTCTTCTCTCTGGTGAAAGGACTGTTCCCTGTAATGCTCCTGGTTTCCGAGAACAGCTCTGGAGGCAACTTCATGAAGTGCTGGCCAGATGAGAAGCAAGCAAGATGAATTCACCCTGCCCGCCTGGGATCAAGTGGTTTTGCGGATGCAGGAGGGAGAAAGGGGAACTTAGATGGTCCTCTTCCTTCCTCCTTCATCTCCCAGCGTCCACATTCATCCTTTTCTAGGCCAACCCGAGCTCCTTCTCATCTCCCTCCCTCCCAATAAAGAGGAGAGAAGGGAGTAGGTGGACACGGGGGTATTGAGAGAGGCATAAAAGTTTTCCAAAAGGAGTCAAAGCCCTCTCTGATGCTGACTCTGCTAGTAGGTTCTGTTTTCTCTCCAGAAAGAAGCTCTGCACCAGCTTATGCTGTTGTTCTCTGCTGAGCTCTGTGGGTTGAAGCCCCTGTGCCCGTATAGGTGTGTGCCCAACCCTGAACATGGTTTTTACATACAACCGTAATGGGTGGTGTAGCTGCAATTATTCTATCCTATAAAGTGAAGTCCTCTCAGGTTTATACAAAAGAAAACTCTCACTTAACTAAGATCCAGCTTATCAGCATGCTAATTGGACTTTCTTCTTCACACTCTGTTTTTAAGAGAAAAAGTCACACTTGTGTCATGTTCTGTTACATTTGGTAACAGCTGCATTCTGCCCCCAGCTCCCTTAGCTTCCCACTGTATGTCCTGGAGACTCCTATCTTCAGCTCTAAATCTACTTCCACAAAATCAGATTTTCATGGTTTCAGGGGGAAAGAATCTTTCAAAAAAAGACTGCCTTCTAGATTGTATTACTATGAAAGAGAACGTGATCAGAACCTTCTAGAAAGATCTCTACAAGGCTTGTTTTGGGTCCCTACTGATGCCAGCAGGCCTGAGCTCTCACCTGTCACACACTGACCGTGTGCTTTGTGCTGGGTGCTATGGGAAGTGTGTTGTAAAACACTAATAATATCAATACCAATATTGACACTTTCTAAGGGCCGGGAGCTATTCTAAGTGTTTTACATGTGTTTATGTATTTAATTCTTATAACCAACATATGAGATATGTATGATTTCCATCACAGTTTTATAGAGGAGGCAACTGGGACACTGTCCCAAGATCACACAGTGGTGGAGCGAGGATTTGAGAGAGGCAGTGTGGCTCCAGAGTCTTCACTGTTAATCCCTATACATAGCTTTTCTCATTTAATCTTTCCTGCAATTTTAAGAGTAGAATATTAAAATACCCATTTTCCAGAGAAGAAAACTGAGTCTCAGAGAAGTAACTTGTCTAAACGGTCGACCCATGATCCCAAGCCAATTCAGTTCAATATGCTGAGTACCTACTTTGTGCCAGGCTCTGTGCTAGACATGAAGAGCATAGTATAGTGCAAGAAACTAGTCACATATAGTTATTTTCATTTTTTTCCATTTCTTTTGACACTGTCACTTCTTGCTGAAGTGATGGATAATAAAGAGTTCACTTTGAGTGAAGGAAAGTCACCTGCAGTCAAGATTATCCAGGGATGCTGGTACTGGGCACATGCCTGAGAGCTAGAAGATACTTAGGCCACGCCAAATGAAGCCAACTATGAGCCTCAGCTCCTTTCCAATCCTTTTTGATTCGGGAACAAGCATTCACCCTTTTGTCTGATTATTCCATAAGCATTTATTGAGTACCTACTATGTTCCAGATCTTATGCTATAAATTACGGATATATAAAAAGAGGATTCATCCTTTATCTGGGACACTCTCAGTTTAGAAGAGGTGAAAATTAAAATAAAGATTATAGCATAATACAACAAGTGCAATAATTGAGATTTTGAGATAATAATTGAGAGTGGTTTTGGATGAGTTGTGGAAGATGGCATATATGTTGAGATCTGAAGGATAAGAAATGCACTTTCCAGATGGGAATGGGTAAAGGAACTAGTATTTACTGAGCATATACTATATATCAGGCACTGGATTGAGACTCTATATTTAGTTTAATCCAGACTCTAGGTCCAATAATCAGAGGGTATAAAGAACTCATTCACCGTGACAATGTAAGAAAATCCCTGAGCTGAATATGTGAATGATATTTTCAGGGAAGGGCAGCCCAGGCAGAAGGAACAGTAGGTACAAAGGCAGGAAGGCAAGGAAGAGCCTGGCGTATTTGAGGGACAGTAAGTTCAGTGCATCTCAGCCATTAGCTGTGCACGGGGCCAGGGGTTAAAGGAGGAGGTGAGGACAAAGAAGGAATTAGAAACGAATTCTGAAAGACTTTGCATACCTGGTAAGAAGTAAGGATCTTATCCCGAAGGTAAAGGTTAATAACCAACTCAGAAAACAACATAATTGGGTTTTAGAAGAATAATTCTAGTACCAGAATAGAAGGTGGATTGAAATGGGGAAAGACTGAGCACAATAAACCAAGTTGGAGGGCCACCACAATGGGTTAGGAAGGGAAGATGAAGCGCTAAACTGAAGGAGAGGAGATGGGGAGGAAAAGGAGGGTGTAAGATTAGAGGAAATGACTACAAGAATTGCCTGTGGGAGGCAAAGAGCAAGATAAAAGATAGTGAACAGCCACTCAAAGCCAGGAATATGGGAAAAGAAGAAGAGGTGGAGGGAGGGATGGGTCTGGGCCTTCAGATGAACCCAAAGGGGTTACTAAAGGTGGCTGGATGTCTAGCATTCCTGTACATACTTACTGATAAGTATGTACACACTTACTGATAAGGAGTGCGGGGAGGAAAGGGACAGGGTGAAGAAGGGAGATGAGTGCTGAGCCAACATGGTAGATTCTGACAACCGGATATGAAGAAAGCCGTCTGCTCAAGATGGTTCCCTGACTCTGAGCCTGGGAGGGGGAGGTAGGAGACTCCAGGTGTGAGGGGAGGATTTGGCTCTGACTCCTGGGGCCGTCCAGGTAAACAGACCTGTCAAGAACACCCAGAAACAGACAGATGTTTCCTGAAGGGCTCTCTCTGACACGCCTGGGAGCTGCGTGACCAGGCTTGAAGCTGGCAGCAGCTGGGGTTTGGGAGGACACAGGCACGTGGGCAGCCTCCTGCGGGGCTCTGCGGATGAGGCAGCTGAGACAAGGGAAGCTTTTTTCCCAGCCTCGTCCTCCACCTTTGCTTTAGAGCCCCGGTGCTGCCACAACACAGTGCCGGCTGGCTGGATAGAGGTTGAGTCATAGATGACAGGCTGCAGCTAGAAGACACATAGAAGCAACAGACAGGGCAAAATTGTGTGTGTGTGCGTGCGTGCATGTGCATGTGCATGTGCAGGAAACTGTATTCAGGGAACTATCAAGCACAGTCTTACGGGTAGACAATAGTGATTTGCCTAGATAATTTATGTCACCAAATAAACATCAGGATGGGCTGTGCAGAGCTAAAGGTGAGACACATTTTTAAAAGTGGGGTGTCTCCCTTTAAGGTCTCAATGACAGGAGATGCTTTTGCACACAAAGCCTTCAGGCAACAATATCTAAGCTTTGTCTGAGCTTACTGTAACCAAAGAGAAAGAAAGGCCGGAACTAAGAGGCAAAAAAAAGAAAGAAACTGTGTTTGGAGATAGGTCTGCTACAGTATAAACTTTTCCCTTTCTCTGGCTCACTGCTATAGCAAAACCTGATGGTTGTCTTTGTAAAAAACGTGTCTGTATCTAGGTCCCTGGCAGTGATTTGCTTCTGGGAGGGCCAGCAATCTATTTAATGACTCCATTGACGTCAATAGCATAACTGAAATACTTACTAACATGCATGATTCCAACTTTCAGGGGGGTGGGTGGATGGTGTTTCTCAGCAGTACAAAAAACGTGAAGTGGAATCAAGGCGGAATGAACTCCAGTCTTTAGGCAGCAAGTGAGAGTTGAGATGCTAAGGGTCTCATCAGTTCCATTTAATACTAAGAAATATTCACACGAAATTTAGAAATTAATTTCCAATAGTGGAATAGCACTTAATGAGCAAGGTATTATTTTTGGTGATGTTTGCTCAAGGGTAACATTTTAACTATTCACACTTTAGTTGACTTGTCAATGTTTTTTTTTTGCAACTTACACTTACCTAATTTTAGACACATATGGAATAATTGCAAATCCATATAAACAGCTTAATGTTGATGCTCTGAGGTAAACTTACAACAGGAGGGCTAATTTAGACAAAAGCAATTCTTATAAGACAAACATTTGTGAAATTATTCTCCCAATGACTAGGACTTTTCTAGTGCATCTGCCCTATCGTCCTGTATGCAGACTGCCTAAATACTCAAGGTGAATAATTAAGGCAATTATCCCAATAATTCAGGCTACACAGCATTCAGAACAAAGAAAAAAAATATCTGATATTTTTGTTTTTTTCTTTTTTTCCTTTCCTCCCTCTCTCTTCTTCCCTCCCTCCCTCTCTCTCTCTTTTTCTTTTTCTTTCTTTCTTTTTTCTTTATCTCTCTTTCTTTCTCTTTCTTTCTCCTTCCTTTCTTCCTTCCTTCCTTCCTTCCTTTTTGTTTGTAATTCCTTCCAATTTCTCCTTTTCCATGAGTGGCCATAGCCTTTGGTAACAAGATTGATTTTATTAATATTTGTTGTAAGTGTTGTAACCCTGCTTGACAGTTCTTGCTTAATGTGGAAACCGAGAAAACGTTCTGCTTGCGCTGGGCTTCATTTCCAGTCATCTGACTCAGATCAGCTCTCAGGCCATTGCTGTCATTCTCAGAGAGCCCTTTACTGGTGCACACACAGCCCATCTCTCAGCCTAGGCTCTGGCTGCTCTGGCAAAGAATGAAAACTGAATCAAGGTCATGACTTTCCGAATTTCTTAAGATCCAAGGTAAATCACTGAGCCTCTTGTTTACTCCTCAAATAGACCCTACGTCTGACACATACACATGAACCTCCAGGGGGATGTTCATAATCAAGCAAAAACATGGGAGGAACTCATACTGAGAAACAGGCTTCTTAGGAGAAAGTCTCTTCTGTTTTATCAACCGGTAAAAAGCCATTTCCTCCCCAGAATGACCTAGAGGACACATATTAGAAGAAATGGATTCCCATGAGCACTAAAAAATATTAATTAAGTCTGTTTCTCACTTAGGCCCAGCTATTTCAGACTTACTGGAAAGCCCTGTGTTGTCTCATCCTATTTCTCCATACACAGGCTTTTCCTGAAATACAACTAATTGACTGGTGTTGAAACCATCATGAGCCGAGGCTGTGCATACCCAGGCTGAGAGACACTTCGGGCCTGCAGCAGTCTAGCCTGAAGTCCTCAAAGCAATACTCTAGTCATCTTTGTGACATGGTTTGCTGTCATCTCCGATGACCCATAGCCTTGGGGGTTGTTCTTCAAAACATCTTATCTGTTACATGGGTGATATTCCTGCTCAATACGTTTATTAGTAAACGTTGGAAGAAGAAAATTAGTGTAGAATATTCCACCCTACACATTGACTTGGCTGCTAAAATGTTCCATATATGATACATATTATTAAAAATCAAGTCATATTTATAATAATCAGAAGTGCTGGTCATTAAAAGGAATACTTCTCTAATCCTTTGCAAAGCAAACGATCATTTCGTAAAGGCAGTGAACACTTGATAATTTATCTTTTCAGTAAATTCTTACTTTCATGACACACCCAAGATCACTACTGAAATGCATGCAAAAGCAAGGGATGGTTTGGGTGGGAAAAGTGGGACAATTATCCTACACACACACACACACACACACACTACACATACAACATACATATGCACACACTCACTCATGTACACACACACACATACACAGTGATTTTCCTCAATTACCTTTTTTTTTCTGTTGAAAATGATTTGGGGGACTGAAATCCTGAGAATTACTTCAATTTTCCAGTTTGAATGTGTATAGATGACAGAACCCAAGTTCCTTGATAAATTATCAAGTTCCTGCCTTGTTTGGAGTGTTCTTTTTTCAATTCTATTTTTTTCCCTTTCTGTTCCAATCCTTACATATCACATAGAGAAGGCCTGGAATTCATGCTTGGGAAAAGGCAAAATGTGATAAAAATCGAGATGCTCATTAAACTCCACAGCGTTAACATTTTCAACACCCCAGGAGGATTTACTACATTTTCTCCTTAATGTGGGAGCATATGATTTCCACATTGCTATATTTTCTGGGTTTTAAATCCTCTATTACTTTACTCTGGCTTTCCTATTTAAAGTATAAAATGCCAACTTTTTCAATTTAAGTTTTTTTGTTCAAAATCTATGTGACCATACTAATATATAGATTTAGATAGTGCAGTTATAGAATGTGTCTCGAACTTCTTTCAATTTCAATGCAATAACTGATTTTTAACAGTAAAAACATGCATGGCTTTTCATAGCCATGGAGGTAAAATATTGACTCATTACTAAAATTTAATTTATGAGCATTTTCCTTAAGATAAAGTCCCTAAACTTTATGTAGTTCTCCTGCTCGATTCAACATTTACCTATCTTCCGACTGTGTGAAAATAACTATGAAAAAGTATCTTAAATGATAAAGAGAGGAATAAGGTATAGACAGTCCCAGTCTTCAAGGAGCTCCAATGGAGGAGACATATAAGCCACAAATTGGAGTATATCCTAGAATGGAATTCTCTCCATAGCACAAAAAAGGGAGCAATTACATTGATTTAAAAAAAAAATCTGGATCCCTTTGCAGAAGAGGGAAATCTGTATTGTAGCATGAGAGCTAAAAACAATAAGCTTGGTTAAACTGTGAGGAGAAAGGTACTGCAGACTGAGAGATTTGCTCTGACTTCCCCTATGAATTTTTTTCAGTTAATGATCAATTTGTAAGAGCAAATGTATCAATTTAACCATGTTTTTTGACGACTAGCTTTTAAAATGAATTGCATTTCCTTCATTTAGATGCATTTAAAAAAAAAACGTTTTAAAAAGAAAAAAGAATCTTTCCTCTGGCTTTTCTCTGTCTCTATCTTAAACTTGTTTTTTATACAAGAATACAGTTACCTAAGTCAGCCAGGCTTTACCAACAAACTGGGTTGTTTGTTGTTAAATCTGTTTAAATCATTGTGGTTTCTTGTATCTTTTATCTTAGATTTCAATTGAAATACATGAGTTCAGCATCAGTGATAATAAATGAAAACCTGATCTCATTATCATGATAAATCATTTTTTAAAGCAGCACTGCAGCTTTCATTTTTTGTGTGTGCTGTGAGCCACTTATTTTTCATTCCCCTTTAAAGTTTCTATTTAAACACACCTCTTTGTCATATGCTGATAAATATTAAAATAACAGGAAAAATCTGCCTGACTTATTTAAGCTGATAATAAAAACAAAACACAGGATGTGTGTGTCCTCCTTCCTTTTTTGACTGTGGTTAAGCATTAAGAAGGTTTTGAAACCTATAATTATGTAATAATTGGTATCACTACATTCTTTGCCCAATGAAAAGTCAGGATTTTTGTAGTTTGCCACAAAGACAGACAAAAACAAATTGCCTAAGTGGTATTGTCATTTCTTTGCTCCATTGTTTTAAAAGAATTTAGCAAAAGACTCTGTACTTGCCAAGCTGTAGTTACTGTGCCAATAATCACAACGTGATCTTTCCAACAGCATCTTTGGCTAATGAGCTAATTTATAGTACCATAAATATCACAAATTCTCCTGATGTTTGTCAGTATTTATTACAAGAAAAAGAAAACATAGCTTAAATATTCGATTTGTTGTCAAAACCACCTTAGTAAATTTGGCTAATAGAAATGGTAATGATGGTGTCTCACAAGTGGGCCAAGATGATGAAATGACAGGAGTTTCGAAACCACCCCCTTTGATCTCCAGCACGTAACACCAGTTACATGTTAAAACACTCTAGTTATTTCGTTTCGTTTTATAAAACTTCTAAAGGACATAGTACATCAGCACACCACATTTTTAAAGTCCATGGATAGAATACCATTTTCTTCTATTTCATATCATGGGGCTCTAGAGGTAAACTTGACTTTGCTTAATATCTTCCTTTTACTTTTATTCTTGTTCTCAATATTTTTCTCACAAACATATGTTTTAAAGCATGTACCATTAATACTTCAAACGCCAGTGAGCCAATGGAACCTACTGCCTTTGTTCTCTTCTTTTAAAAGTTGGACTTTTGTATTATTTCTGTTATATGTATGGCCATCATATCAGCAAGAAAACACAACATCCGAGCATGGAAGATCATAAGACGAAAGCGAAGGGAAACAGAAACCTATGAGGCAACATTAGGTGTTAGGTGATCTCAGCATGAGTTCATCTTACTGTTTCTCCTGTGGTTCTACTCAAATCCACTGCCATACTAGTGGGACAGATTAAAGAGGAAAAACTGTATTTTGCACTTTCAAAAATGCCATGTAACTGGCTGCATCTTATGTCAAGAAGAATTTTATGTCCAACACGTCTCCAAGATGTTCCTTCAAGGTGGCCCTTCCTCTCTCCAGCTCTCAACTCCACATGAAAAGCGTATGCACAGTACTAAAAAAAATGAGGGGTTAGGTTTCTCCTACAAAAAACACCTTTGAGGAACAAAGTTGGATGACCTCCAAAAGAAATGATTTGTGACCTGGAAAGAGCCTTTGGTTTCACACCTGGAAAGGATGTAGATTCAAGTGGGATGTATAGTTGACGCTAAGAGGAAAACCACTAACATTCACCATGGGGCCCTCAGGCCAATGTGAGAGCACCTGGGACCTTTGAGGTTAGCTCTCCTGGAGTTCACTGGGGCCGGTAAGCTGAGGTCAAAGCTGCACTCCTGCTCTTGTTCTGGGAAGCAGCATGACCACACATCCATCACATTCTGAAAGCTGAGGCATGCACAGGATGGGAAAATTATTTCATACTGCTTTTCATTTGGTTTCACATGGAGTGAAGTAAAGCTCCAGCCTGCCTTTGAAAAAAGTCACCAAGAGACCTATTTGGAGGGCCGTGATGTGCAAACAAATGCTATTATTCTACAAAAGGTTCTGGAAAAGAGGCACATTTGTTATTTGGAAACATGGAGATAAGCCTCATGACATGGCTTACCTGGCAGGTTGACTTTGGAGACAGATGGCTGACTAGCAGCTGGAGACCTCCTGTGGAGAGGGAGAGAAAGGAAGGTCTGAGTCTCTGTATGAATACCCTTCCCTGCACCCCCATGATCACTGGGAAGTTTTCCAGGTCAGAATGAGCTACCTAGTGACATAATGCTATCTCTGGAAGGCGGGCTCCTGTAACTCGTGGGTGACTGCAATTCTCACATCCAGATGGCTTGGAATTTCCCTATGCACAGCCTCCCGGATGCTCCAGCACTCCAGGAAGGAAGTCATTTACTCCAGGTCCCCAACCAGTCCTTCTGGTTTAGGTTTCCCTACCCTAGGAGGCCCTCCAAAGATGATACCCTTGCTCAGAAATGACACCAAATAAAAGCATAAATCCCAACTCCTTTGGGCAGTGCTATAGAAAGTTACAGCCAGAGGAGCCCTTGGAGATTAATCAGTCCTGGCCTCCCATTTTTGCACCTCAGAAATCTGAGACCCAGAGAGATGAAATCACTCGCCAAAGGTCACATAGCCATTAGGAACAGCAATCTAGGTGGCCTAACTTACGGAAAAGGCTTTTCATGGTCGAACTGGGCATTATTCTACATCACAAAGCAAGCCAAATGAAACAAGCAAACACATTCATGCTCCACAAATATTAGGGTTCCTTCTCCTTTTCTTTCTTGTTCTTCTTTCTTCCTTCTTTATCTTTTTTACCCCCCTCCCCCCCAAAACCCTGATTTTCTTTGCTGCTCTTGCCATCCTTCTCATGCTTTGCCAGACTCTCCAGGATTCAGGGTGCATTGCTAGAGAGCCTCCCAAAAACAGGATAGAGCAGTGGCCCTCAAACTTTAGGGTGCAGAGAATCACCTGCAGAGTTCACTAAGACACACTGCTGAACCTTACTTCCAGGGTTTCTGATTCAGACTGCCTGGGGTGGGCTTGAGAGTTTGCATTTCTAACTAGTGCCACGTGGTGCTGATGTTGCTGATCTGGGGGCCACATTCCAGAGCCATTGGTATAGAGGGCCATCTGCCCCACTAAAGGGCAAGCAGGATATTAGCAGTAAGCAAGAGAGTGGCACTCCAGGCCAATGGGTCTCAAACATGGATGCCATTTGATCACTTGTGGGGCTATTGAGAATATGATTCCCTTCCCCATCCCTGGAGGGTCTATTTCAGGGTATCTGGGACAAGGCGTGAGAATCTGTAACTTTACTATTGCTCTGTGAATTCTGATGCACTGGCAAGGTTGGGAAGGAAGCCAAGTTCTAAATGGCCTGCAAAGGGGTTGAAAAGGAAGGGTTTCCCTACTGGTGTGGCCACAAAATTACTTTCCTAGATTTAAAGTATTCCAAATCCATTTTTGGTCCCTTAGGTGTAATAGAGCTTCAAGGTAAAAATATCTTATTGTTGCAGGGTCTGATGGACAGGGTTCATATTTATCACTCATTTACTAGCTGGGTGATTCTAGGCAAGGTACTTTTAATCTCTCTGTGGCATGAAATTTTCATGTATGATGTAGGGGAGGAAATTTTCTCTACCCTTCTAGGTTCTTTTGGTTGGTCTATTAATTAAATTGGCATAAGACAGATTAACAGGTGACAAACAAATTTAACTACATACTTAAGGGAGCCCCATAAGAATATGAGACCCAAGGGCAAGTCAAGCAGTTGAGACTTATCTGTCATGGTGAGCTAAGGAATGGAACAGGAGCCTAGGGCTTCAAAGCTTAGGAGGGTCATTCACCAGACAATGAGAAGAGCAGATGATTTGTAATTAGATGTTTGCTCTGCCATACAGATGGGTCATTCAGATAAAAGTTATCTCTGATATTAGCTCTGTCTCTCTTTCAGCCAGGCCCCCAACTACAATTATTTTAGGTAGTTGAAGGAGAGGTGAAAGTTTTTCTTGAATCTGCTGGGTCTTGATTGCCTTCAGCTCGAAATAATCCATGTGCCAAGGTGGCATATTTTGGGATCACACATTCTGCTTTCCTGCGGTGACAAGCAAAGGGAAGTTGCCATCCAATGTGTGCTTTTCTCTGCTAGGCACTGTGCTGCTAGGCACTGTGCTGGGTACTTCTTAGCTTCCATTGAGAGTATCATCATCTCACTTTAAGGATAAGGAAACTGAAGCTCAGAGAAGTTAAGAAATATGCTGAAGCACACATGGCTTATAACAGCAAGGTCAGGATTCAAAGCTAAGTCTTTCTGAATTCAAAGTGCATTTTCTTTGTACTATCCCATCTGCTGATAACACCTGCACTAATACTGAGGGCTGTTTTTCAGAAATATTAAGAGATTAAATTCCAAACTCCTTAGCCTGGCATTCAAAGTCTGCTCTTTGGCCTCAACATATGCTTTTATATGTCAACCACTCAGTAAATACTCATTGAATGGAAGAATGGATGAATGAATGAGGGAAAGAACTAACTCATACTTTGCCAAGGCCAAACTTGATCACTTCCTTCTTCTTGAACATGTGCTCTTCCTTTCCTGACGCTGCTCAGGCCGTTCCTCTGTGAAGGAAGCTTTCCTCTCACAAATCTGCACATTTAAGTATCACCTCCATTCTATAACATTGCCAGTTATGGTAAGAAATATACATATATATTTGGCCTTTGGCTCCATTTTTGGCACAGAGCTCCGAAAATCCTTGGAGCTTCCTAAGTGAGGAAAGCCATCAAGGTGTCTTTTGCTATGTTAATGAGGTGACTTTTGGACCATCAACTACATAACCTAAGGAGGGGGTTGCCAGGGAACCCAACCATGTGATTAGAGAGTTTGAGCTTTAGGCCCACCCTGAACCTCTGGGAAGGGGAGAGAGCCTGGAGATTGAGTTCAGTCACCAATGGCCAATGATTTAATCAACCATACCTTTGTAACAAAGCCTTCATAAAAACTCAAAAAGACTGGGTTGGTGGACACGTGGAGATTCAGAGAGAGTGATGCACTTGGAGAGCGTGAAAGCTCTGTGCTCCTCCCCCCCCCCCCCCCCCGGCACCCTCTTCTTTGTTCTCTGCATCTCTTCCATCTGGCTGTTCCTGAGTCATATCCTTTTATAGTAAGCCAGTGATCTATAAGTAAAATGTTTCTCTGGGTTCTGTGAGTCCCTCTAGCAAGTTCATTGAACCCAAGAAAGGGCTCGTGGGAACCTCCAACCTATAGCCAGTGGGTCAGAAGTCCCGGCAAGAGCCTGGGCTTTCCACTGGGGTCCCCAGTGTGTGTAGTGGGAGAGGGGTGTGCGGAGGAGGGGCAGTCTTGTAGGACTGAGCACTTAACCCACGGGATCTGACGCTATCTCCAAGTTAATAATGTCAGAACTGAACTGAATTATAGGACACCCAGCTGGTGTCAGAGAATTGCTTGGATGTGTGGGGGGAAAAAACCCATTATCAGAATCATACCTTCAAAGGTCAAATGCCATCTTCTCCAAAGAATGCTGTTGTAGGGAGGAAAACTTGCTACCCAAAATGCTCTTGGCATACGGATTATTTCAAGCTGAAAAGGCCCGAAAGACTGAGGAAGAAACTTTGACCTTTCCCTTAACAGCCTAAAAGAATGTAAATAGAGGAAGGGGGCTCTGACCACAGATAAGTATAGTATGAACTAGGTATGGTAGACAGGGAGGAACCCAGCAAAGTCTGTTTGTTAAAATTCCATTCTGTGTGCCATTGTCTGTCTCCGCATGGTCCGGCAAACATTTATTTACCAAACATTCGCTTTTCCACTTCCACGTCAATTGCTTTCCTTCCTTTTCAAGTCCCAAACCCCTACCCCACAAGATCCTCTTTGGTCTTTAGCTGAAAATGGTGTTTAAGGTGAGGGTTTCAGCCACTTTGTCCAGTTACTTAGTTTTCCTGGGCCTCTCCCATGTATACATGCTATTAAACTTCTGTTTGACTTTCTCCTACTAATCTGTCTCGTGTCCACTTAATTCTTAGACCAGCCAGAAGGACCTAGAAGGAAAGAGGAAAATTTCTTCCTTCCCGAAAAGGAAGCTAAAAAATGATTCCTCCCCTAATCTCGCATGGTGTTTCATTTGTACCTTCTGGGTTATTTCCTCATGTTACAACTCATATGGCCATGGTCTATCCCCACCCCTAATCTATGACCCACTGATGGTGGGCTCCAGTTCTGACCCCTTTCATGTGCCCTCTGCAGGACCTACCAACTTCCCTCGCGTAAAGTAGGAACTCCTTAAATATTGGTAAACTGTCGATTGAATGAACCATTGATGTGAAAATGATTTGAGAAGCCAAATACCATATGAATGTTTTATCTGGTTTCCTTTTCCTCTATAGTCTTGGTTTTACATACTCCACACTTTGCACATATTTTGCTCCTCTGACCACTTTTCTCCTCCTCTTTAAGCGGCAAACTCCTTCACATGTTCTAGGACTGCACTCCGGCATCACCTCAGAGGATCCTTCCCTCCTGTGACTTGTCACTGGGCTACCTATACTTTCCTATGCCCCACCCTAGTGCTGCTCTTACTGCATTACAATTCCCATTCTCTTGTCTGTCTCAACTAGGCTGTGAGAAATTTAAACAAAGATTGAATTTCATTCATCTTTGTAACCTTATAATTGACAAAGTATTTGGTACGATATAGGTAGTCAATAGCTGTTGATTAGATTGATAATACATTTTTTTACTACTTTTATTTTAACTATCTTCCTGAGTTCCAAAGAAGACTTCTGTGAAAAGAGACATAGAACCAAGAGACCCTCCATATTGGAAATCTCTGCTTTCTTAATAGCACAGCGACACATAGCACCTGATCCTCCCAATGACTTCTTAAAAATTACACAATTTACATAAACTCCTTTGTCCCAGGAGTTATTTTGAAAATATAACTTTTATTTAGAGTTGTTAATTCGGGTGAGCATCTGTGTGTGTAAGCTTTGGAAAGGCAAGGAGTACGTTTATAAACGTTCATCACTTTTTCTCAAGAGCTGGTGCAAAGAAGCTCGATACATTTTAAATGAATGAATGACATCTGGAGGCTGCATTATTGCTTGTGGGGCATGAGAGGACCAATTAGAAAACTGTGATGAGTGCCAGAAGGAAATGGCACTGGTTGCCCATTACGAGTCCAAAGGTCCCTAACTTACAGAAGAATCATAAGTTCTACGCCTGGGTTGTAAAGATGGTTATGTTAACAGGGAGGATAATATGGCCACAGCAGTTAATACTTGCCAGCCCTGAATAACACAGTGGAAAAAGAGCTGGACTACGAATAAGAAGACAGGAATTCTAATCCTGGTTCTGGCACCTTCTAACCATATAGCCCTGGGCAACTCACTGAACTTCTCAGTTTCTTCCTCACCTGGGGAGAACAGGCAGCAACTAACATTTTCTGCTAATTTACAAAGTGCCAGCTCCTGTGTGAGAGGTTTTACATATATTTCCTCACTTATTCTGAGGAAATTTGGCTAGGTCCAGCTCTGAATGCTCAAGATTTTTATTATTCTCAGCTAATTTAAATGCCATGCCAAAGGACACAAGGCAATGAAAGCCTGAAAAAAAAAAACAACCCAGTGGTTATTAATTCTTTCTCAAAGATTTCATACATGTTCATTTAATTATACCTCAGAAGAATGTGAATACAGTGATGTTACGTGATCTCCCGGTAGCCACCAGTGATGTATGTGATGTTAGTGACAGAGTTGGATAATGGGGACAGCTCTTTGCTCCCAGCTCAATTCCCTGGTTATCAGTCTGCTGAATGTAGGTACTCTCATTCACATGTGATTTCTCCATCAGTCTGTTTAAAGTCAGTAAATGATTTAGGGAATGCTTATCCAAATGAACAACTCTAAATGAAAGCTATAGTTTCAAAATTCCTGGGACAAAGGATATATAGGTTTTAATCTGAAGCCAAGAAATACAAGCCCAATCAAGCATCTCTCAATAGAACATTTCAAGGAAGTGCAAGGAAATCACCTCAGTAGGAACTTTGAGATTTTCACCCTTTGGGTGGTAAAGCTCAGACAGACAATGAACTGATTTTATGCTGAGCAAAGAGCCAAAAGATAAAGGGAATCTTGACTTATGAGAATTATAGTTCTATGTGGGAGTTCCTTTTCATATAAAAACAACACATTATCCAAATGTCTCATGAAAACCATTCCAAGGACATAATTATTGCTTAAATGTTACATTCAAGGCAAGGAGTAGCACTTTGGAACCCAAGTCAAATATTCCAGAAAACGACTTCTGAGTTCCATGAACCTTACAGTTTCAGTCGTTGAGATAAGTGAATATCTGGGTTGGGGTGGGAGGGGGAATACTCTTAGCATGGTGGATCCATTCCTGACAGATAATATTGTCTTCAGTTGTCTTTATTTGTTTGAGGGTATTGACTATCTAGGAATAGAATAGAGTGCATTAAATGGACCCTCAGTTTTCCAAACTGCCCCTGCCAGGCTGCTCCATCATTCACTTCTCAGCCAGAGCTACACCAAGGCAATCTCAACTCCCTTTGGTGAAGCTCTAGTGGTGGACATGTTGGTTTTAAGGAAGTACTTGAACTCAGTAGGAGGATCGACTCTGTACAAATATGGGTAAGGATTTGGGAATGATCAGTAGATGCAACTATTCTACTGCTGGTCTATTATGTTTGCCGAGTGTGGTTTGGACCAGAGATGACACAAACAGCCATGATTTGGAGGGTGGTCCTCAGCCAGAGTGTGAGAATTGGCTCTGGGTGAGCTCTCTATATGGCAACTATGGTCTTAGGGCACTCTGAATATGGCAACTATGGAGGTTTATGTGGCTCAAAACCCCCAAGGCTATGGAAAAATCTGATCTCGAGAAAGTAACTTCAGCTGACAGCCTATAATAAGCAGGGTTAGGCTTAATTCCCCAATGCTTTAACAGAGGAAGGACCTCCGAGCCCATGACAACAAACCAGTAACTGAAAACACCCCGACACATCACCACTGGCACCCCTTCTCCATGGAGCTGTGCAGTGTAGTGGCCTTGAGCCCTGCTATGTTAAAGAAGCCTTTGGAATGTATCCTTATTAATCTCTTCCTCCTCAATTCCTACCTCCATCATCTTGGTCCAGGGTTTTACTCTTCATATTTTAATTCCTGAAATGCTCTCCTAGCTCATGTCTCTGCTTCAGGCTTTCTGACCTTCAGCTATTCCATAAGTTCTTCCTAAATGACTCTGTTCCAAAGCCTTCAGAGATTTCGTCCCATAACCCAGAAGACTGAATAGGTATAGTAAATGGAAAGATGTGAGATAGTAGAACATACATATATTGTTCTCTACCCTTGCTTCCTGACACAGAGGTCCTAAAATTCCCTGTAGTTTCCTAAGTAATAAGAGCACTAGCAGCATCTTTTGTTCTAATGAGATGACTCTGGGTGGGGTCCTGGATTTCTCCTGGATGGGGGCTGGTCCCCAGAAACAACAAGCCATGATTAGAAGCTTAGAATTTTCAGCCCTACCCCTCATCCTCCAGAAAAGAGAGAGGGGTTAGGAATGGAGTTAATAATTGATCATGCCTATGTGAAGAAGCCGCCAGCAAATCCTAATAATACAGGGTTCAGAGAGCTTCTAGGCTGGCAAACACATCCACACCAGGAGGGTGATGGACCCCAACTCCAAGGGGAAGAAACTCCTGCACTCAGGACCCTCTCAGACTCTGCCCTCTTCATCTGGCTGTTCACCTGTATCCTTTATCATATCCTTTAATGAACTGGTAAACATGAGTAAATGTTTCCTTGGGTTCTGTGGGCTGCTTGAACAAATTAATGAAATTAATTAAGAGGGGTCTCGTTGGAATCTTATAGCTGGTGGGTCACAATCAAAGATGATAACTTGAGCTTACAACTGGTGTCTGAAGTGGGGAGGGAGGCAGTGGGCAATCTTGTGGGACTGAGCCCTTAACCTGTGGGATCTGATGCTATGTCAGATAGCATCAGGATTGAGTTAAACTGTGGGACACCCAGCTGGTGTCGGACATTTTCTTGCTGTTGTGAGGGGGAAAACCTCCACGTATTTGGTGACCAGAAGTGTCAGAAGTGAAGTGTTTTGTGTGACTAGTAAAGAAGACTCACTGGGAAGACAAACCAGGGAGGGAAGAACTGGGTTTTTCCCTACAGAGGAAGGAAAAAAACTGAGTTTTCCTACAAAAGAGCACTGCAGGAGAATCAGGATACTATGTTTCAACACTGGCTCTGCTCATCCCCTCAGAAGTGAGCTGGTTTTGCACTAGTCATTTAATCTCCCTGAGCTTTGTTTCCTTGTCCATAGTGTGGTGGCAACATGTGGGTCATAAACATCATTTACGGTGATGATAACTGTGATAATGGATATGAAAACTCCAAAGTATTACACTCTTTCTGGATTCAGCAAGAGAACCGTAACTATCACTTATAATAACTCACATTTATTGAGCACCTACTACTATGTGCTAGATGCTATTATAAATGCTTTACAAATATTAACTCATTTCATCCTCAGAGCAACCCTATTTTATAGATTGGGAAACTGAGCTCTGGAGAGGTGAAGTAACTTGCCCAAGTTACATAATTTTCAATTGGTAGAACTGAGTTATGAAGCCAATAAATAAAGCCCCAGAGGCCATATCCTATAAAGAAAAAAAGATGGAAAAATGGAAAGGATCACTTCCGAAAAAATAATATTCGAAACATTTGGTGGTCTTTCTCTAACAATTAGTAATTCAGAGATTTATATGCATGACGAATACTTATGGAGCACACACTATGTGTCAGGCATTCTGCTAATTCTTAGAAAGTCAAGGAAAAGTAAATGTAAATTTCAAGTGTCCTTATGGGGACACACAGGCTAGTGGTCGTGGCAGAGATCCATACATGATTTTCAGAGTGCTCTGGGGCCACTGAGCGGGGGTGCTCAACCAGGCTTGGCAGGGTCAGGGGAAGCATCCTGGTGAGGTAACACAAATGAGTGTTGTAAAAGACAAGCAGGATTCAGTGAGGCAATCACTGGCAGGTGGAGAGAGACACTTTAGGAAGTGAGAACAGTAAGTCCATAATTAGGATGGAGAATAGAACATGCAGGGAACAGCCAGGCCGCAACTGTTAGAATGTGATTCCATGTGGCCAGAGACCTGGTCTGATTGTACACCTCTGTAGTCCCTGGCACTTCCCATCAGAATGTAAACCCTGAAAGTGCAGAGAATTGTCTGTTTCGGTCATTATTATATCACCAGTGCCTGGTACAAGGTGGTGCTCAATACATATTTGTTAAGTACACACATATATGAGTGGATGAATAGTACACTAAATAAATACTTGTTGAGTGAATTATTTAACAATAAACAGGAAGCACCACTACAAATGAGGCTGGGCAAGCCTCTAGCTTTCCTGTATACTGCATCCAATATAAACCCAATCAATAATCAATCAAAGTACCTTGAGCTGGATCATGTGGTGCCTTGGGGCCAAGCACACGCATTTAAACTTTATCGTAATGATCAGAGTGGACCACTGAAGTGCCTCAAGCTGGAGAGTGACATGGCCAAACAGCAAATGAGAAAGAGGACTCTGGTGGCAGTTTGGAGAACAGTTTAGAGGAGGAGAGACCAACAATGGGAAAACTCCACGGGGCTATGCAGGACTTTCTCACAGGAAGCTCCGGGAAAAGGGATAGAACAGTGAACGGAAAAGTTAGCTTTCAAAGCAGGGTTTACTCTCGCTTTTAACAACTCCACGCAATAAAAATTTGGATAAAAGCATAGTAGAGGGTCAATGAATAATTTCACAAAGACTGGAGAGACAGGGTGTCCTATAGTGAACACTAGCTGAGAAAAATCAGGAGATTTAGGATTTGGCCCTGGTGCATCTCTAGCCTATGGTGTGGTTGTTAGCAACTTGCTGGATTTCTGAGGGTCTGATTTCTCCTTCTGTAAAACAGAGAGACTGAGTCATTTCTCAAAGTTCTCCTCTGGCCCTACCATCTCAGGATCATTGATTCCATGACCTTCTGATCCCTGTGATGAGTTTTAAATTGCTGGATAGTGAACTGCATAGCACTTAGACCCACAGATTGAAATGATTTCGGAGGAGAAAATTACTGCAGTATTATTAAGTTCAAACCTCTTGTTTAACAGATGAGGAGACCAAGGTTCAGCCCTGTTAGTTGAAATGGCCAAGCTTATGTAGCTCATTAAGGGCAGAAGAGAAGATAATCCCACTCTTATCATCAAATTACATGAATCTGTTTATATATTATCAAAAAATAGGCAACCTGGGGCTTCCCTGGTGGTGCAGTGGTTGAGAGTCTGCCTGCCGATGCAGGGGACATGGGTTCATGCTCTGGTCCGGGAGGATCCCACATGCCGCGGAGCGGCTGGGCCCGTGAGCCATGGCCGCTGAGCCTGCACGTCCGGAGCCTGTGCTCCGCAATGGGAGAGGCCACAACAGTGAGAGGCCCGCATACCGCAAAAAAAAAAAAAAAAAAAAAGGCAACCTGGACCTGAACTTTTGGTACGTGTAATTTTAAGTTTGAATTCTCTGAACTCATTAATAGTTTATTCCAAAAGAACTTTAATAGAATTTATGGCCTTTACTGATGAGTATTCACACTTTCAAGTAGTAAATACAAAGGTAAAAAAAAAAACAACCCATCTCATTTTTTCATCTGTTGAACTCCTGTCTACTAAGTGTTAAAGGCACAAAGATAATAAGATCTGGACTAATTTCTAACATCTTACCAGTTCTAAAATACTGTGGTGATCCATCCTACTTTAAATTTTATCATGTATCCTAACCTAGCTAGGAGGGCAAATTTCCATGCATGAGTGTTGGGTTGTGGGTTTTTTTTAGTGCTGTTCAGGGTTTCGCCTTTATGGAAAGGATTTATAACTCCACAAAAAGTGCATGCTTACTTGTTGGATGTTCCATGGAGGTTTGTCAGTACGGTGAAGTTGTTTCTCACACTTCGCAAGCTGGCAAGGACCTATAAGTAAAATGTTTCCACTGTTAGGAATGGTTAGGAACAAAAGGAAAGGAATGGGCAGGTTTAGAGGCTACACTTAGAAACTACACCCAGAGACAGAGTGAGAACGAGCCAGGCCAGCATGATACATACCTGGGCAAAAGGCGTTACGATCAAGTCATCGCCATGTCTGGTGAAAAGAGAGAAAAGAAACATTTTTTAAATGCATTTGAATTATAACTGTGTCATATAAGCTGTAATATGAAACTTCATCAGTGTTAGCAACACAAATGTTATACAAATTCTTCCACCTGGATATAAGGCAGGACTGATTTAGGTGCAGATGGGGATTTCAGGAACTCCAAAGAAAAAAACCCACCAGGTTCATGGCTCCTGGATTTACAGTGGCTATACATAAAAACACTTGCAAGTAAGCATATATCTTCAGGGTATTTTCCCGTTAAATAGCAGACCCAGAGTACTGTAATTCAGAGCAATTTGTGGACTTTTGTTGCCAGAGCCAGGAAATTCAAAAGGAGGGCTGCTCACAGGCACACATAGAGTTGGAAAAAATGGCGTAACAGTCTGGATAAAGGTTAACTTTGGATTTCCTGGCTTTTGTTGATTTGAACCACAGCCTTAATGCCACTTAAACACAGATTTCTGTCTGGGAATCCCATTACTTTTTGTTTTTAAGACAACTTTTTTCTTAAAGTACCGAAGGAAAAGCTTTTAAGGGAGTATAGTGTAGGGACTGAACCTACTATTATATCATTGTCTCTCACTTTGTTCCAAAGATCTGATTAAGCTGAACCTAGTGTTACATAAATCTGTACTTAGGAATAGTCAAAAGTGTGTTTTCAGAAGTGCACTCTCTCTCTGACACATGCTTTGAAACCTCTTCTTAAATCCACATTCAGCAACGTCTCCATTAAAACCATTAGAAGACAGGCTGGACTGAGCTGCAGACGCACAATCAGGCCAATTCGCTATCACAGTATAAATCATAACAGTCACACAGAAGGTGGTGGATAATGAGTTTCCTTCACTGTCTGATCATCTTCTCTGTCTTCACGATCACCACACATATATGGCACCTTATCTGCTAACTACGGGAGTGCAACCAATGGTTATTAAACACCTGGTACCTGTCCAGTACCAGGCATTAAGTGAGGCCTAGGGATCCAGGGTTGGATAACACCTACATCCTTGGGGGCCTCTTCTCTAGCATGGGCTTTTACTTTGGGGTATTATTTAATACAATATTTTCCTTTCTACCTTGGTCTTTAGCTAGAAGTCCCCCTTCAATTTCATTAAACTTCCTGTGCATCTGATTTGTACAGTGACTTTGTGACTATAAAAAGAACACTGACAAGAGTAAGCATTCTTTGAGTGATTACCATCTGTCAGCCCCTGCATGAAATCTCATTTAATTCTTGTAACAAGAACTGGGGCAACGACTCTTATTCCAATTTTATAGATAACATCAACACTCAGAGCAAGTAAGCAACTGCTTAACTAGCACACAGCTAATAAATGAAAGAACTAAGACTGATTCCAAAAATCCATGCTTTTAAACATTATGTTTCCTGTTTTATGACGACCCTGCATAGTTGATTGAATTATACAGAATTCATGATCCCCACAAATTAAAACAGAGGAGACAGTAAAATGTCCAAAACACTGCAGTAGATATTATAAATACAGAATGAGAAATACAAACAATTGATACTTAATGAGGTGCAAAGGAGATGTGATAATTACAGATTAGACATAGTAGAAAAGGCTTGATTGAATGAGTGGTATTCGAGATGAACCTTGAAGGGCAGGCTTTAAAAGGCACAGATGGTAGGTGCTGCTAATGAGAACAATGCAAGAACCGAGGCATTGAAATGGGAAAGTCCTGAACATGGAGATGCTTGGTGGCTGTTTAGAGCTGAGCAGTGACAGACATTTGTAGGGGATAAGACTCAAAGGTCCCCCCACACCCACGTTATGGACATTGTGGACAACGGTTGTGGAGCTGGTGCTCAACTCAGTAAAAGAAATGAGCCAGGGGCTTCCCTGGTGGCACAGTGGTTGACGGTCCGCCTGCCGATGCAGGGGACGCGGGTTCATGCCTCGGTCTGGGAGGATCCCACATGCCGCGGAGCGGCTGGGCCCGTGAGCCATGGCCGCTGAGCCTGCACGTCCAGAGCCTGTGCTCCACAGCGGGAGAGGCCACAGCAGTGGGAGGCCCACGTACCGCAAAAAAAAAAAAAAAAAAAAAAAAAAAAAAAAGAAATGAGCCAGTGAAGGTTTTTAGTGAGATAGGGCAAACAGAAAAGTGCTTTAGAAAGTATTGGGTTGGCCAAAAAGTTCGTCTGTTTTTTTGTTTTTTGTTGGCTGCGTTGAGTCTTCGTTGTTACATGGGTTTTCTCTAGTTGCGGCGAGCGGGGGCTACTCTTGGCTGCGGTGCGCGGGCTTCTCATTGTGTGGCTTCTCTTGTTGTGGAGCACGGGCTCCAGGCACGCGGGCTTCAGTAGTTGTGGCTCGCGGGCTCAGTAGTTGTGGCTCGCGGGCTCAGTAGTTGTGGCTCTCGGGCTCTAGAGTGCAGGCTCAGCAGTTGTGGCTCACAGGCTTAGTTGCTCCCAGGCACATGGGATCTTCCCGGACCAGGGATGGAACCCATGTCTCCTGCATTGGCAGGTGGATTCTTAGCCACTGAGCCACCAGGGAAGTCCCAGGTTTTTCCATAACATCTTATGGAAAAATCTGAACAAACTTTTGGGCCAACCCAATAAAATGCTATGGATACAAGAGATGGATGGAAGAGAGGACAGAGCCAGGAAGATGGGTTAGGGGGGTATCGCCGTCATTCTGATGAGAAGACATTGGTGAGGCAGAGGAAGAAACAGGAAAAGGCAACTGGAAGAGACCCTGAATGTCTTGCCAAGGACTTGGCATTGAATTGGATATGGGGTCTTAAAGAAATACTATTTTCAGTTTTAAAAATGGGTATCTGGGAAAATAGTGAAGTCGTGAGTAGAAGTTAAAAAGTGAGGAGGAGTTGGAGGAGACGTGTCACTTTCTCACATGTTGAGTTTTAAGATATTCGTTGATATCCTGGTGGAAACAGCAAGTGGGAAGACTGAAATATGGGGGTTAGAGCTAGAGATTTAGGAGGTGCCTACAACAGTGGGGCCCCTTAAAGCAATGGCAGGGAGTGGCTTCCTGGAGTGGGGTGTATAGAGAGAGAGAGTCAAAGGAAGAACCTCAGGGCTCTTGTTAAGACCGGAGCAGTTGTGATAAATGCAGGGTGGTGAGCTATTACAAGAACTGCCCCTTCCCATGCTATTTTTTGGAGATGGGTGAAATATCTTTCTATTTGTTCAGACTTCTGCTGTGAAGTTCACATTGATCAGAAGACATCAGGGTGAGTTGGGTATAAAGTGACAGTGTTAGACTTAAGTAGGTCATCTATGGCTCCTGGATTTCTGGAGTCTACATGTCCAACAAGTTAGATGATACAAGCAAATCTCATACATATGTAGTACCTAAAGCTGATGTATTGTTGCATGAGTGGGGAGTTACTAAAACTGTACAAACTAATGATTACACAGAGGTTAAAAAAAAAAAACACATTAAGAGAGGGCTCGGTGTCAAAATGACTATTATTATGAAACTTTTGAAGTTTAGGAGAGCAGAATACTCAGAGGCAAGAGGCGAATTTTCAGATCCCCAGCACTGGGTCCCTTAAAGAATTTGAGCTGTAAAAGCTAATGCTGTATATCAGACAGTAGCTGCTAGAGAAACGATCAGATAATTCATAGGTAACTCATAGCAAGTTGAAGAAACAAAAGAAAAAAACTTCTATTTGAGTTATAGCCAGATTATTTATAAAACGGTTCTAAATTTTTAAAATCATAATTTTGTACATTAATAATAAAATGCATGAATGTAACAAAACACTTGATTGGTTATGAAAATTGATGTACTTCTTAGTTGTCCAAACCACTAGAGCGGACAAGACCTCTCAGGAACGAGGCCAGATATTCAGAACCGTGGCACGAGCACCATCTAGTGACAAAACTAGCGCATTACAATTTTGTAGGATAATTGGAGATCAGAACTCTGTGTGTCTTAGAATTGAGTGTAGGTCTGCTCTCAAAAATGAATGCTTTTCTAGGAAGCAAAAATGCTGCTTCCTACTGCTACGCTCTGGGTTTTATTAATATTAACTTCCTCTGTTTCATGACTACACGTACTTTTCTTGTAATACTAATTTTCGTCTGCTTTAGAGAGAGACATATGCTATTGTAGTTAAGAGCACAGCTTTTGGAGCCAGACAGCATTGGTTTGTTTCTCAGTTGCACTATTACTATGAGACATTAGGCAACCTCTCTATGCCTCACTTTCTTCATCTGTAAAATGGGGTGTTGTGAGAATTAAATAAGTTATTATATATGTACAACTCTTACAACAGTGCTAGGCACATAAAGGCACTTTTGTTAGTTATAGTTATTCGTATTAGTAGTAGGTATCATTATTTCATTATAGTAGGTATCATGTCTATCTTCCCAGCTGGTGAGAACTTCTTTAGGGTAGTCATTTCTGCCCCCATTACAATCAAGAGAACTAATATTTATATTGTACTTTACAGTTTACAAAGCATTTTCATGTCCCTTATTTCATGTGGTAAGAGTATGTGCTTGACCCTGGGGGATGGTGCAATCACCTATCTTGTTGGTCAAGCCTGAAACCTTCTTTTCCCTCATCCCACAGTCAACCATCAACATCTGCTGAAATATTTATGAACCGCCCACTAGATCTGTTCTAATGTAGATCCCCATCCTTTAAGATGCAGATTACCAAAGCAGCTTCCCATTTGGCTCTTGGAAACATCTTTAGGCTTGTCCACCCTTCAAACTGTTCTTTAGACTGTAATCAGAGTTATCTTTCAAAAACATTCATCTGATTATGTATTTTCCTGTTTTAAAGCCTTTCGTAGCCCCCCACTGCTTGTCTGCAGCATAAATGCCAACTCCTCACATAGGCCTTCATGATGAGGGAACTGCTTACTTCTCTGGCTTCATCTCTCACCACTTCCTCACCCTTTCACATTCTCTGCCTGAGCCATATTGAGCTGTGGTTCCCCCAATGTTCTTGACAACAAGAGAGTTAGTGAGCACATAGCCCTTCCTCCTGCACACCTTTCTGCCTGGCTAACTCCTTTAGTTTAGCTGTAACCTCTCGAAGCAGGCTGCTCGCCTTGCCTGGCCAGATCTCTCAAAGTCCAGTGCATCCCTTTCCACGGACATTGCCCTTTTCCGAAGGTATTACAACTGCCTATTGACTTACTAATCTTTTAGCTCCCCTGAAGACAAAGAAAATGTCTCATTTGTTTGCAAAGTGCCTAAAGGTAAGTAAATTTTTGTTAAAAGAAAGGATGTATATAATCTTCATAACAGCTGGAAAGGCAGGCAGAGCAGAGATTCGTATCATTATTTTTATTTTTCGTCATTATTTAGAGTCTGTTTATGTACTGGATAACCATATGGTTTAATCATCTAGACTCCCTGGATTTAAGCCGTGATTCCCCATTTACTGGGCAGGTTACTTAACCTCTCTGTACTTCAGTGTCCTCATCTTTAAGACAAGAAAATTACAGCACCAACTACCTTGAGGTTATAGGGATTAAATGAATTAAAATATGTAAAGGACTTTAAATAGTATATAGGAAATGCTTAGTAAACGTGTGCTTTTATTTACAGGTAATTTAGACACTACGAGAAATACTCAATGTCTTAAAGCCGTGGTGCTAGTAAGTATGATGGCTGTAACTCAAGTCTGAGACACCACATTGTACTTTTTTGGTAGTCCATCAATAAACAGGTCTTAAATTTAAGTGCGCTCTTATTTCTGCTTTTCCTTTTGGTTCTCAGATCTCATTTCTCTTGACCACTCTCTCTAGAGACTACTTACTTCTCATACAAATGGTGGCTTTAAAAAGTTCCTTGTCTGTGTAAGACTACAAATGGGATGACCAAATGAAGGAAACATGGATCTTGCTTCCTTGTGGCTTTATTGGTGGATAATTAAAACTTGTTCCTGTCCAGGGTGGTTCCCGCCACAGTTTGGGGCAATCTAACTGGCCTCACCAGTTTCCGGTACTTTATGTTCCTACTGGGAAATCTGTACCTTGGTATACAAAGACATTACGTTAAAGATGACTACAGCACAGGAACGAAACAGAAACCAATAAATTATTGCCACATCTAGGAAAGCATGTGAAATTTCCTTTTGGGATCCAATGGCGATCTTGTTTTCTTTGCTAGAAAGCATTACTTCAGTCTCTCTTTTGTTGCTGTATGCTAAAGCCACTTTTAATGTTCCATTCACTTTTTAACTCAATATCTTTTTCACTCATTCTCCCTGCCTATATGTTTCCTCCTGAAATAGCTGAGATGAGAAATTTTAAAAAGCTGGTGTTGTCTCTACTGTTAAGATTGAATCCTGAGGAATTATGCAAAGTTTTCTACCTCTTGTGTAAATTCATGAGTGTTCTGCTCTGGAGAGAGGGGCTCCTGAGCAGGGAACATGCTGCAACCCCCATCCAGCGGCCTTCACATCAAGACTCCAAACTTATTACTGTCCTTCTTTTTCTTGGCTTTATGGGTAGAAGGCAGGAGAAGCAGTAAGAGGTTCAGGGGCTGCTGTTCCTCTATTTCAAATCATCCTGAAGAGTAATAATCGGGTGAAATAGCTTTGAGAGCATTACTTCAGGTTAGCTCAAAATACCTGTGTAAAACTGGATTTTCCAACATGGTCCTGATAAAACAAAATTTCAGAAGAATCTGGATATTCAACTTCTACTTCTTGTTGTGTTGAGAAATATAAATTCCTAAACTGACAAACACATGAAAGTTTTACTGTCATGCTGAAATATTTCCAAAACAAAATTCTGGGCTATTTTTATTCACTCAAAGCTTTTAATACATCTTGTTATTAGTATCTTTGATAGGATGAGATCATGTTTACAACTGTGTTTTCTTGGGAAGGACTATTCTTTATTATGAAAGTGTGCCCTTACTATTTTTTTAAGCTCTGGTTTGTTTTCTTTTTAACATCTTTATCAGAGTATAATTGCTTTACAGTGCTGTGTTGGTTTCTGCTGTATAACAAAGTGAACCAGCTATATATATACAT
Organism: Hyperoodon ampullatus; assembly: GCF_949752795.1. NCBI lineage: Eukaryota > Metazoa > Chordata > Mammalia > Artiodactyla > Ziphiidae > Hyperoodon > Hyperoodon ampullatus. The sequence goes on along the minus strand of NC_136915.1, from coordinate 57,961,874 downwards.
ATATCCCCATATCCCCTCCCTCTTGCGTCTCCCTCCCACCCTCCCTAACCCACCCCTCTAGGCAGTCATAAAGCACCGAGCTGATCTTCCTGTGCTATGCGGCTGCTTCGCAGTAGCTATCTATTTTACATTTGGTAGTATATATAAGTCCATGCCACTCTTTCACTTCGTCCCAGCTTACCCTTCCCCCTCCCCATGTCCTCAAGTCCATTCTCTACATCTACATCTTTATTCCTGTCCTGCCCCTAGGTTCTTTAGAACCATATATATATATATATTTTTTGGATTCCATATATATGTGTTAGCATACAGTACATGTTTTTCTCTTTCTCACTTACTTCACTCTGTATGACAGACTCTAGGCCCATGCACCTCACTACAAATAACTCAATTTCGTTTCTTTTTATGGCTGAATAATATTCCATTATATATATGTGCCACATCTTCTTTACCTATTCATGGGTCGATGGACAGTTAGGTTGCTTCCATGTCCTGGCGATTGGAAATAGTGCTGCAATGAACATTGTGGTACATGACTCTTTTTGATTTATAGATTTTTCAGAGTATATGCCCAGTAGTGGGATTGCTGGGTCATATAGTAGTTCTACTTTTAGTTTTTAAGCAACCTCCATACTGTTCTCCATAGTGGCTGTACCAATTTACATTCCCACCAACAGTGCAACAGGGTTCCCTTTTCTCCACACCCTCTCCAGCAATTATTGTTTGTGGATTTTTTGGTGATGGCCATTCTGACTGGTGTGAGGTGATACCTCATTGTAGTTTTGATTTGCATTTCTCTAATGATTAGTGATGTTGAGCATCCTTTCATGTGTGTGTTGGCAATCTGTATATCTTCTTTAGAGAAATGTCTATTTAGGTCTCCTGCCCATTTTCGGATTGGGTTGTTTGTTTTTTTAATATTGAGCTGCATAAGCTGCTTGTAAACTTTGGAGATTAATTCTTGGTCCGTTGCTTTGTTTGCAAATGCTTTCTCCCATTCTGAGGGTTGTCTTTTAGTCTTGTTTATGGTTTCCTTTGCTATGCAAAAGCTTGTAAGTTTAATTAGGTCCCATTTGTTTATTTTTGTTTTTATTTCCATTTCTCTAGGAGGTGGGTCAAAAAGGATCTTGCTGTAACTTATGTCATAGAGTGTTCTTCCTATGTTTTCCTCTAAGAGTTTGATAGTTTCTGGCCTCATATTTAGGTCTTTAATCCATTTTGAGCTTATTTTTGTGTATGGTGTTAGGGAGTGATCTAATCTCATACTTTTACATGTACCTGTCCAGTTTTCCCAGCACCACTTATTGAAGAGGCTGTCCTTTCTCCACTGTACATTCTTGCCTCCTTTATCAAAGATAAGGTGACCATATGTGCGTGGGTTTATCTCTGGGCTTTCTATCCTGTTCCATTGATCTATCTTTCTGTTTTTGTGCCAGTACCATACTGTCTTGATTACTGTAGCTTTGTAGTATAGTCTGAAGTCAGGGAGCCTGATTCCTCCAGCTCCGTTTTTCATTCTCAAGATTGCTTTGGCTATTCGGGGTCTTTTGTGTTTCCATACAAATTGTGAAATTTTTTGTTCTAGTTCTGTGAAAATTGTCAGTGGTAGTTTGATAGGGATTGCATTGAATCTGTAGATTGCTTTGTGTAGTATAGTCATTTTCACAATGTTGATTCTTCCAACCCAAGAACAGGGTATATCTCTCCATCTGTTTGTATCATCTTTAATTTCTTTCATCAGTGTCTTAGAGTTTTCTGCATACAGGTCTTTTGTCTCCTTAGGTAGGTTTATTTCTAGGTATTTTATTAATTTCTCTTTCAGATTTCTCTTTCAGATTTAATTTTTCTTTAATTTCTCTTAATTTCTTTAATTTCTCTTAATTTCTCTTTCAGATTTCTCATCATTACTGTATAGAAATGCAAGAGATTTCTATGCATTAATTTTGTACCCTGCTACTTTACCAAATTCATTGATTAGCCCTAGTAGTTTTCTGGTGGCATCTTTAGGATTATCTATATATAGTATCATATCATCTGCAAACAGTGACAGTTTTACTTCTTCTTTTCCAATTTGGGTTCCTTTTATTTCTTTTTCTTCTCTGACAGCTATGGTGAAAACTTCCAAAACTATGTTGAATAATAGTGGTGTGAGTGGGCAACCTTGTCTTTTTCCTGATCTTAGAGAAAATGGTTTCAGTTTTTCACCATTGAGAATGATGTTGGCTGTGAGTCTGTCATATATGGCCTTTATTATGTTGAGGTAACTTCCCTCTATGCCTACTTTCTGGAGGGTTTTTATCATAAATGGGTGTTGAATTTTGTCAAAAGCTTTCTCTGCATCTACTGAGATGATCATATGGATTTTATCCTTCAGTTTATTAATGTGGTATATCATATTGATTGGTTTGCATGTATTGAAGAATCCTTGCATTCCTTGGATAAACCCCACTTGATCATGGTGTATGATCGTTTTAATATGCTGTTGGATTCTGTTTGCTAGTATCTTGTTGAGGATTTTTGCATCTATGTTCATTAGTGATATAGGCCTGTAATTTTTGTGTGTGTGTGTGTGACATCTTTGTCTGGTTTTGGTATCAGGGTGATGGTGGCCTTGTAGAATGAGTTTGGGAGTGTTCCTTTGCAATTTTTTGGAAGAGTTTGAGAAGGATGGGTGTTAGCTCTTCTCTAAATGTTTGATAGAATTCACTTGTGAAGCCATCTGGTCCTGGACTTTTGTTTGTTGGAAGATTTTAAATCACAGTTTCAATTTAATTACTTGTGATAGGTCTGTTCATATTTTCTATTTCTTCCTGGTTCACTCTTGGAAAGTTATACCTCTCCAAGAATTTTTCCATTACTTCCAGGTTGTCCGTTTTATTGGCATAGAGTTGCTCATAGTAATCTCTTCGGATGCTTTGTATTTCTTCAGTGTCTGTTGTAACTTCTCCTTTTTCATTTCTAATTTTATTGATTTGAGTCCTCTCCCTCTTTTTCTTGATGAGCCTGGGTAATGGTTTATCAATTTTGTTTCTCTTCTCAAAGAACCAGCTTTTGGTTTTATAGAATCTTTGCTATTTTTCCCTTGTTTCTATTTCATTTATTTATGCTCTGATCTTTATGATTTCTTTCCTTCTACTAACTCTGGGTTTTGTTTATTCTTCTTTCTCCAGTTCCTTTAGGTGTAAAGGTAGATTATTTATTTGAGATTTTACTTTTTTCTTGAGGTAGGCTTGTATAGCTAGAAACGTCCCACTTAGAACTGCTTTTACTGCAACCAGTAGGTTTTAGATCGTCGTGTTTTCATTATCATTTGTCTCTAGGTAGTTTTTGATTTCCTCTTTGATATTTTCAGTGATCTCTTGGTTTTTTAGTAACGTACTGTTTAGCCTCCATATGTTTATGTTTCTTACGTTTTTTCCTCTGTAATTCATTTCTAATCTCATACCGTTGTGGTCAGAAAAGATGTTGGATATGATTTCAATTTTCTTAAATTTACTGAGGCTTGATTTGTGACCCAAGATGTTATCTATCCTGGAGAATGTTCTGTGCGCACTTGAGAAGAAAGTGTAATCTGCTGTTTTTGGATGGAATGTCCTATAAATATCAATTAAATCTATTTGGTCTATTGTGTCATTTAAAGCTTCTGTTTCCTTATTAATTTTCTGTTTGGATGATCCATCCATTGGTGTAATTGAGGTGTTAAAGTCCCCCAGTATTACTGTGTTACTGTCGGTTTCCTCCTTTAGAGCTGTTAGCAGTTACCTTATGTATTGAGGTTTTCCTATGTTGGTGCATATATATTTATAATTGTTATATCTTCTTCCTGGATTGATCCCTTAATCATTATGTAGTCTCCTTCCTTGTCTCTTGTAACATTCTTTATTTTAAAGTCTATTTTATCTAATATGAGTATTGTTACTCCAGCTTTCTTTTGATTTCCATTTGCATTGGATATCTTCTTCCATCCCCTCACTTTCAGTCTGTATGTGTCGCTCGGTCTAAAGTGGTTCTCTTGTAGACAGAATATATATGGTTCCTGTTTTTGTATCCATTCAGCAAGGCTGTGTCTTTTGGTTGGAGCATTTAATCCATTCACGTTTAAGGTAATTATTGATATGTATGTTCCTATGACCATTTTTGTAATTGTTTTGGGTTTGGTTTTGTAGGTCCTTTTCTTCTCTTGTGTTTCCCACTTAGAGAAGTTCCTTTAGCATTTGTTGTAGAGCTGGTTTGGTGGTGCTGAATTCTCTTAGCTTTTGCTTGTTTGTAAACTTTTTGGTTTCTCCATTGAATCTGAATGAGATCCTTGCCAGGTAGAGTAATCTTGGTTGTAGGTTCTTCCCTTTCATCACTTTAAGTATATCATGCCACTCCCTTCTGGCTTGTAGAGTTTCTACTGAGAAATCTGCTGTTAACCTTATGGGAGTTCCCTTGTATGTTGTCATTTTTCCCTTGCTGCTTTCAATAATTTTTCTTTGTCTTTAATTTTTGCCAACTTGATTACTATGTGTCTCAGCATGTTTCTCCCTGAGTTTATCCTATATGGGACTTTCTGCACTTCCTATACATGGGTGGATATTTCCTTTCCCATGTTAGGGTAATTTCGAATATAATCTCTTCAAATATTTTCTCGGGTCCTTTCTCACTCTCTTCTCCTTCTGGACCCCTATAATGTGAATGTTGTTGCGCTTAATGTTGTCCCAGAGGTTTCTTAGGCTGTCTTCATTTCTTTTCATTCTGTTTTCTTTAGTCTGTTCTGCAGCTGTGAATTCCACCATTTTGTCTTGCAAGTCACGTATCCGTTCTTCTGTGTCAGTTACTCTGCTATTGATTCCTTCTAGTGTATTTTTCACTTCAATTATTGTAGTGTTTACCTCTGTTTGTTTGTTATTTAATTCTTCTAGATCTTTGTTAAACATTTCTTGCATTTTCTCGATCTTTGCCTCCATTCATTTCCCGTGGTCCTGGATCATCTTCACCATCATTATTCTGAATTCTTTTTCTCGAAGGTTGCCTATCTTTACTTCATTTAGTTGTTTTTCTGGGGTGGGGTTTTATCTTGTTGTTTCATCTGGTACATAGCCCTCTGGATTGTAGTTCTTCTTGCTTCTTCTCTCTGCCCTCCTGTGGATGAAGCTATCTAAGGGGCTTGTGAAAGTTTCCTGATGGGAGGGACTGGTGGTGGGTAGAGCTGGTTGTTGCTTTGGTGGGCAGAGCTCAGTAAAACTTTAATCCTCTTGTCTGCTGATGGGTGGGGTTGGGTTCCCACCCTGTTGGTTTTTTGGCCTGATGCTACCCAACACTGGAGCCTATCCAGTCTCTTTGGTGGGGCTCATGGCAGAGTCTGGAAGGGCTCATGCCAAGAAGTATGTCCCAGAACTTCTGCTGCCAGTGTCCTTGTCCTCACGATGAGACACAGCCACCCCCTGCCTCTGCAGCAGACCCTCCAACACTAACAGGTAGGTCTGGTTCAGTATACTATGGGGTCACTGCTTCTTCCCCTGGGTCCTGGTGTACACACTACTTTGTGTGTGCCCTCTAAGAGTAGAGTCTCTGTTTCCCCCAGTTCTGTCAAAGTCCTGCAATCAAATCCCGCTAGTCTTCAAAGTCTGACTCTCTAGGAATTCCTCCTCCCATTGCTGGACCCTCAGATTGGGAAGCCTGACATGGGGCTCAGTACCTTCACTCCAGTGGGTGGACTTCTGTGGTATGTGTTCTCCAGTTTGTGAGTCACTCACCCAGCAGTTACAAGATTTGATTTTATTGTGATTGCACCCCTCTTACCATCTCATTGTGGCTTCTCCTTTGTCTTTGGATGTGGGGTATCTTTTCTGGTGAGTTCCAGTGTCTTCCTGTTGATGACTGTTTAGCAGTTAGATGTGATTCTGGTGTTCCTGCAAGAGGGAGTGAGAGCATGTGCTTCTACTCTGCCATCTTGAACAAATCTCCTCTCTAATTGCTTTAAGTGTAAGGTTAGGTTGTTTATTTGAGTTGTTTCTTGTTTCTTGAGGTAGGATTGTATTGCCATATACTTCCCTCTTAGAACTGCTTTTGCTGCATCCCATAGGTTTTGGGCCATCGTGTTTTCATTGTCATTTGTTTCTAGGTATTTTTTGATTTCCTCTTTGATTTCTTCAGTGATCTCTTCATTATTTAATAGCATATTGTTTAGCCTCTATGTGTTTTTATTTTTTACAGTTTTTTTCCAGTAATTGATATCTAGTCTTATAGCATTGTTGTCAGAAAAGATACTTAATACAATTTCAATTTTCTTAAATTTACCAAGGCTTGATTTGTGACCCAAGATATGGTCTATCCTGGAGAATGTTCCATGCACAGTTGAGAAGAAAGTGTATTCTATTGTTTTTGGATGGAATGTCCTATAAATATCAATTAAGTCCATCTTGTTTAATGGCTCATTTAAAGCTTGTGTTTCCTTATTTATTTTCATTTTGGATGATTTGTCCATTGGTGAAAGTGGGGTGTTAAAGTCCCTTACTATTATTCTGTTACCATCAATTTCCTGTATTATGGCTGTTAGCATTTGCCTAATGTAATGGGGTGCTCCTATGCTGGGTGCATAAATATTTACAATTGTTATATTTTCTTCTTGGATTGATCCCTTGATCATTATGTAGTGTCCTTCTTTGTCTCTTCTAGTAGTCTTTATTTTAAAGTCTATTTTGTATGATATGAGAATTGCTACTCCAGCTTTCTTCTGGTTTCCATTTGCATGGAATATCTTTTTCCATCCCCTCACTTTCACTCTGTATGTGTCCCTAGGTCTGAAGTGGGTGTCTTGTAGACAGCATATTTATGGATCTTGTTTTTGTATCCATTCAGCCAGTCTATGTCTTTTGGTTGGAGCATTTAATCCATTTACATTTAAGATAATTATCAATATGTATGTTCCTATTACCATTTTCTTAATTGTTTTGGGTTTGTTATTGTAGGTCTTATCCCTCTCTTGTGTTTCCTGCTTAGAGAAGTTCCTTTAGCATTTGTTGTAAAGCTCGTTTTGTGGTGCTGAATTCTCTTAGCTTTTGCTTGTCTGTAAAGGTTTTAATTTCTCTATTGAATCTGAATGAGATCCTTGCTGGGTAGACTAATCTTTGTTGTAGGTTTTTCCCTTTCTTCAATTTATATATGTCCTGTCACTTCCTTCTGGCTTGCAGAGCTTCTACTGAAAGATCAGCTGTTAACCTTATGGGGATTCCCTTGTATGTTATTTGTTGCCTTTCCCTTGCTGCTTTTAATATTTTTTTCCTTGTATTTATTTTTTGATAGTTTGATTAATATGTGTCTTGGCATGTTTCTCCTTGGATTTATCCTGTATGGGACTCTCTGTTCTTCCTGCACTTGATTGACTATTTCCTTTCCCATATTAGGGAAGTTTTCAACAATAATCTCTTCTAATATTTTCTCAGTCTCTTTCTTTTTCTCTTCTTCTTATGGGACCCCTATAATTCAAATGTTGGCACATTTAAAGTTGTCCCAGAGGTCTCTGAGACTGTCCTCAATTCTTTTCATTCTGTTTTCTTTATTCTGCTCTGCGGTAGTTATTTCCAGTATTTTATCTTCCAGGTCACTTATCTGTTTTTCTGCCTCAGTTATTCTGATACTGATTCCTTCTAGATAATTTTTAATTTCATTTATTGTGTTGTTCATCATTGTTTCTTTGCTCTTTAGTTCTTCTAGGTCCTTGTTAAACATTTCTTGTATTTTCTCTATTCTATTTCCAAGATTTTGGATCATCTTTACTATCATTATTCTGAATTCTTTTTCAGGTTAACTGTCTATTTCCTCTTCATTTGTTTGGTCTGGTGGGTTTTTACCTTGCTCCTTCATCTGCTGTGTATTTCTTTGTCTTCTCATTTTACTTAACTTACTGTGTCTGGGGTCGCCTTTTTTCAGCCTGCAAGTTCGTAGTTCCCCTTGTGTTTGGTGTCCGCCCCCAGTGGTTAAGGTTGCGTCAGTGGGTTGTGTAGGCTTCCTGGTGGAGGAGACTAGTGCCTGTGATCAGGAGGATGAAGCTGGATCTCGTCTTTCTGCTGGGCAGGACCACGTCCGGTGGTGTGTTTTGGGGTGTTTGTGCCCTTTTTATAATTTTAGGTAGCCTCTCTGATAATGCGTGGGGTTGTGTTCCTGTCTTGCTAGTTGTTTGGTATGGGGTGTCCAGCAGTGGCGCTTGCTGTTTTTTGAGTGGTGATGCATCTTAGCGTTGAGACGGCAGTCCCTGTGAGAGCTTTCACCGATTGATGTTATGTGGGACCTGGAGGTCTCTGGTGGTCCAATGTCCTGAACTCAGCTCTGCTACCTCAGAGGTTCACGTCTGATACCTGGCCAGAGAACCCAGACCCTTTTGGGAAGTGTGAGGTCTTCTGCCAGCATTCAGTAGGTGTTCTGTAGGAGTTGTTCCACATGTAGATGTATTTTTGGTGTATTTGTGGGGAGGAATGTGATCTCCACATCCTACTCCTCCGCCATCTTGAAGGTACTCACTCTTTTTTTTTTTTTAAAGGGAGAATGATACTAGTTAACTTACATATATAATCCTTACTTGCCTAAATCTAAAGTTGGCAACTCTATGTAGGTTCTAAAGTTAGGGGAGAATTTTTCCTGGTTGGTAAAATTGAAAAGAGGGTAACCATTAGTATTAGGAACCTGAATGCAGAGTCGTTCAGAACTAGATGTCTGTTTCTACAACTATAGACTTAGTTGGACTGTGGTCTTGAAAGTCTCTTCATGTTCAAAATTTCTATAACCTTTTGGTCCTAAGTAAGGAATCACTGGAGTTTAATCTGAAATTTGGTTAGAACCTACTGGGAAGCCTCTGAGTGACCCTGAGATGCATCAGGCTGTTTGTCAGGGGTCTGGGGGTGGGGGGTGGGAGGAGGCATTAGCTGCCTTCCAAAGCTAGTCTTTCACCCGTGAAGCACTATGTGAATGAAGCTCTAATTACTTCAGCTCAACACATCTCCTATGCTCTCCCTCGGGGGTGTCTAGAAAGCTGTTTGTTTTGGTGGAAGAGAGAATTCAAGGGATGTTCACTGTCAAAGCCCCCATCCAAACCTTGGTCAGAAACTTCCGTGGTTCTACATGATCTACAGCAAAGAGGTTACCTCTACTCCACTCATGTTTTCTACCTGATAGGAGAGGTTCTACTTTGCAGTTTGAAGAACATAAGTAAATAAAGTCCCAAAGTTTTGCCTATGGTCTTTCTTAGCTACATCAAGGTATATAGCATGGCATAGAGTCATGGGGGAGGGGCAGGTTTCTCATTTCTCAGAGTCTTCGTTTCATCATCTATAGAGTGGAGATAATAATGGTGCCTACCTGAGGGACTTTTGTAAAGATTAAAAGAGATAACGTATGTAAATGAACAGGGCCCTATAGTAAGCACTCACTAAATGTTTCCTTCCACACAGTAGCAGTGTTCCTCTTATCTTTCTTATTTAACTGTAACCTCCCTGAGAGCATGCAAACTTTTAGAGAATAACGTCTGTTTTTAACGCATCTGTGATTTTTTTCCCACTTTTCTGCTCACCTTTTATGCCCAAAGCCTGGCACACTGCATGGCACATAAGAGAGCTTCAGTAAATTTTTGCCAAATGAGTGAATAAATGAATTTTGGTCCACCCGATGATTGAGATATTTTAGGGCAGGGGTGCCTCTGTCAAAATTAGCTGATGAAAATTCCCTGAGGAGTACTTTTTATTGGTAGCTTTAAAATGCCCCCTGCCCCTTTCACAAGAGGGTGACCCTTTTTAGCTTCCTTTCCAACAGCAGAAGAGAGCCCAGTGGAATTTTCCAGGCTGGAGACTTTAGAGAGCTACTGATATTTTTATAACATATGATGTTAAATACAATTGTACATGTGCCTAGAGACCTTTTAAGGCATGAATCCCAGCATCCAATTTTATTTGGTTTCAGAAACTTAATAAACAAGTAACACAACCCGGTCGTTGTTTTTTAAATAAAAATTAGAGATCTCCAATTAATAGCAGCAAAACAGAAACATCAGCCATGCTTAATAGGGCGGTGGAGTATGTTCTGTCTCACCCAGGAGCCAGGCAACAAGTGGGCATTGTGTTAAGGTTCCAGAGAAGGGACACAGACATGTGACTAGATGACAGCTTCTTAAATGTTGCCCAGCAAAGGCCACTCAGAGAGGATGCGTGTCACCAACCACCATTTTCCTTCTCTGCTGTAGCCTCATGCAAACTGCACATGCCTTGGAAAGTTTGAGTGTGGTTTGCAAACAGTGTTAAGGTTCTCATGCCATAAACAATTCAGCAGTTCAGGAAATGAAGCCAAATAATAATTTTTTTTAAGTGTCAATAACCGAAGTAAATCAAACACTGTTGCCTGAGGTTTTAAACACTCTTGGGAACCCCGGCTACATATTTCTCATGCAAGAGAGCATTAATATCCTTAAGGTGGTCATCGTTGTCACCTCTGCTCTGTTCATTTTTCTCCTCCCTCTTTCCTGTGGGTTAAAGGGGAACAGTGTTGCTGCTCTGATGTGATGGGGTTAAAGATGACATAAGTGTGAAACTGGGAGCCAGACAGCTCATACTTACTGCTCATTTGGAAGTGAAGAGTTTCTCGACATCGCCTTTGGTGACAAGTCATAGTCGCTGTCTGATCTATAGAGAAAGGACTCTCTGCGTTGGCTGTGCCCGGGAAAGGTGGTGTGAAGCACCAGCCCAGAGGAAGAGCTGGCCTGGGGATCCAGCGGGCTCCGACCTGGGGAAGGGCCATTTTCCACATCAAAGCTTAAAGAGAAAAAAGGAAACTGGTCACATGAGAAACATAGAGAAGGGCATCTGACATACATACATGGAGAACCCATGCGTGCCAGGAACTTCACATAGCACTTCACACTTCATGGAAAATTTTAAGGCTCCAAATAGCTCTGAGTTGCAGTCATTCTCATTTTATACAAACGGAACAGTCCCACAGAAGTTCAGTCATCAGCAGAGACTGGAGCCAGGATTTGACCCCCGGAGCAAAATCCCATGGCCTTTCAGCGGCATGAGCAACATTGACAAATTCATAAAATAAACTGTTGATAATAAGCGACTCCAGATACAGCATCTAACACAGCTCTAAGTGCCAGATACTCAACTATCACTTGAATGAGTCTTCTTAGCTGGGAGGCTTCTTCCTGCCATAAATAAATATCACAGTCTCATTAAAGATACAATGTGCACATTTCTGAATGTTTCAGGAACAAAGTGCTATCCTGAAAACATCCACAGGCTGATTAAACCGGAGGCCCAGCCTGACACTTAATATTTATATGCAAGTTTAAGCACAGACAACGACTTAATTAATCTGATAATGCCGAAGAGCCCTCCAGGGGTGCAGAGCTTTCTCTCTGGAGGAGGATACAGCTACTGACTCTGGCAGAGGAGTGCCGTTAAGATTTCTGGTCAGTCTACCTCACTCTGGAAAGGTACCCTCAAGTCCAGAATTATTTGAACAAGCTCTGATCAATGAACACACAGGTGGGAGCAGTAGACATTTTGTCTGTTGTTTACTCTCTCCTGGTCCTGGTGTTACTTTAGGCACTGTGTCCTTCCCATACTCTCCACCATCCCCTATGCACTTTTCCTGCATGCACAACCTTCCTTAGCCTCAGATTGACAGTAACCCTCTTGCCTAGTATTTCTCTAGACAACTCACTGCTCTCTGGCTAAAGGTCTGCAGAAAGGTGTTGGAGAAGTACTGGGATAAGGATGCTCTCTTTTCCAAGCTGGATCACAGTAGCGGGCTTCCTTTATACTCATCCAGCTGCCATAATTTATTTCTACATTTGTGGTTCTTTTCGTTCACTAGTTCTTATAGCCTTCTCTCTTGGGGTGGATTTTGCATATATATTTTTATTTTATAAATTGCTTTCTGATCTATTATTCCATTCACAACCCTTATCATGACCCTATGAAGTATGTAGTATGATCTCAGTCTACATTTGAGGAAAATGAGGCTTAGAGAGATTTTAAACACCTGCTCAAAATCACAGGCTAGTAACTGTACAGTAAGAATTGGAAGGTCCAAGTCTTCCAATTCAGTCTTCTACAACCTCAGACTTCAGTAATCACAGAACTCCAGAATGGCTCACTGGGTCACTGAGTGCAGTTTCCCCTCAGTCTCTACACTCAAGCAAAATGTGTGTTTGGCATGTAGAGAGTCAATCGGATTATGAGCAACCTTGGCTGTTATCGTGGATGAAGACAGGGGAGGCAGTAAATTACCCTGAGGCTGTAGGTTTCACTGAAACAGGGAAAGAAGAAATGAAAGAATTCAGGGTCATAATGCTTCCCCGGAGACCATTCCGAGAAGCTGCTTTTAGCCAACCCACAAACTCCAGGTGTCTGATAAGAAGCAGCAAGTGAGAATCTCCAGTTAAGAGAACAAGGAAGAGCCATAACAATCCAATGTATGTATTTGGGCTTTCATGGTACTGCAGATGGATTTTCACAGCAGGCTCACGGTCTGGGATGGGACTGTCTTTCAGAGACTGCAACAAGCAGGCAGGTGGGCAATCACACACTTCAGCCTGTTTGCCAGCCTGCCTGGAGGTAGAGCTATGTTGTAAGGCAAATACGTTGCAGCAAGTGAAAATATAATGTAAGCTGACTTGCACACTTTCCTTGGGTGAGATCTGTACTAGTTGTTGAGTAAAATAAAGAGCTCCTTTGTGGATAAGGACTCCTTTGTGCCACCCAGAGCTTGTAGAACTAGGACTTGATGCTGGCTCTGAACTCTTCTTATGGACAAAGAGGGAAGGCTCTTAAAAGGTAAAGATGGGACTACATAAAGCTTAAGAGTGGGCATAAATAAACTTTGAAATTTCATGAGTAATCATGTTGTAATTCATTTGGTATCTATCTGTACAGCCTTTATGGGTATTAAAACATTGAAATCCTTTTTTTTTTTTTTTTTTTTTTTTGATGTGGACCATTTTTAAAGTCTTTATTGAATTTGTTACACTATTGCTTCTGTTTTATGTTTTGGTTTTTTAACCCCGAGGCATGTGGGATCTTAGCTCTCCAACCAGGGATTGAACCTGCACCCCCTGCACTGGAAGGCAAAGTCTTAACCACTGGACGGCCAGGGAAGTCCCTGAAATGCTTTTGTAACAGTTGGCAGCCAGCCACTGCCCCAGACCGTCCAGGATCTGCTGATGACTGGAACAGCAGGGGGCCTCTAGCTTCAGCACGGTGGCCTGTGTCCTTTTAATTGGTCAGTGCCCATGTGGTATCAGTCATTACATATTATGAATGTCACTGCTGTGTACATCTGTGCTAAAAGCTTAGAAGAGGTGCCAAGTGGGTATGCCTACCAAACTCTCAGAACTTTTTCCATTGAGGGTTTACACCAGGACTCTACCCTCTTTCCTGCTGCAGGCATTCCTAGTGGGCAGAAAGTAAGTCCACAAGTATTACCCTTTAAGTAGATGTCACAAAGCATCTGCCCCCAGTGTTAGCAGGAGTACCAGGAGGTTTGGTCCTGCCAGGTAAGCAGGGACTAGGCCCAGACACTAAAACTCCCTCCATGCTGCTTTCCTTTGTTTTCTTCTTTTCCTTTTTTCTTTCTTCTTTACCCTGCCTAAACTCATAGAAGAGCTTGCGGGAATTCAGAAAAAGCCAAGGAAGAATTCTCTGGGGCAAAGAAGCAGTTTCAGGGAGACAAATGGCCTTTCATATTCCCTGGGGCACTGTTTCAAAGCAACCAACACAGATGTACAACTTAGGAACAAACATGAATCACCAACCAGACACCAGCTTCAGTCACAGCAAAATTAGTGGGCAGACATCACAATAGGTCCCACAGATCCAGGGTGGGAAGAGGGGTGTGGGCAAGGGGAAGACGGAGGACAGGCTTAACAAGCAAAACGAACATGCCGCATAAACTGAAACACAATTAGGGAAAAAACAGAATCTGAGATATCAGAAGCGAACATACAAATGGGGTCATTATTTATTTAGAGTAATTTTTGGCCCTGCCTTAATCAGGACTCATATTTCACCTTTAGGCTTCTTTATATTAAAAAATACTATTATAAAAATAAATAAGAATGTTATGTAAAATATAAACAATAGAGAAAAAATATTAGCAGGCTAGTATTTTCTTTCTGAGTCTTAATATTTTTCCTGCAGGCTTGAATCATGATTTTTTTTCTCATAGTGCGCAGTTTTCAGAATTATCATTTTCCATGCCTATGGAACTTAATGGTTCACACAGAGTTTGTGCTGAACTTCCTCAGGCATTTTCCCTATTGTGGGTCACCGAATTTCTAATTTTAAATAACATTGTAAGTGATACCTTTGAGCTTACAGTGACTTCAGTATTCGGATGACGTCAATGAGAAGTTTCAGATAGACTGAGAGGATGTCATGCACAAGTTTCTGAATAGTTGACGGGACCTGCCCAGAGCCAGCATATGGACTGAAACAGTATTGAAAGTGGCCTCTTTTCTAGGATCAGAGACACTCCCCCCACCCCCAAGTCCTGCTCTTTGACGTCCAGGATTCTGTTTGCTTCTGTCCCCCGTGATTCTGCCTGCCTCGGCAGATTGCCCTGGACTGAGTCAATTGCTTGTTTTCTAAGACCTAATATTTTAACAACTTTCTCCTGCTTTGATTCTAGAGGTCTCAGCTTCTCGAGGCAGCGGTGGTAGTGGGTGATGCTGTGTGTGAGAGGTGGTGCTCCCCATAGCTGGAATGCCCTTCTGCCCACTGTCTCCAATCGATCACTACTTCAAATTCAGCTCGTGCCACCTTCTCCAGTAAATATTTTCTAACATTGCAGCTACCAGCTCGATTTAGATACATACTCCTCTTCTGTGTTCTCCTAGACTCTTTTACAGCAGTACCTGATCACAGTACTTGTAATCTCTATTTAATTTTCCACTTATTTAATTATCCACTTATTTAGCTGCTCCCCAATAGAGTCTTATCTCCTAAAGAGAAGGGACCCAATATTACTCACTTTTGTATCCCAGGCATCTGGATCGTAGCCTTGTAAATAGTAGGTCTATCAAAAAATGTCAGCTGAACCAATGAAAGTCAGTTTACTATGAAATGTTTCTCCTGTCCCTTCCCTCTTCCTGCCTCCTTACCCTCATATCAATTCCCACTGGCAGGGGTTTCTGCTGTTTCCTTCAAATGAGTCTATACAGATGCGTCATTAACTTATTTGATAAGCGTTGTGAGACAATGATCTAAAAATAAATAAATAAAAAGCACAGCTCTGCTCTCCCTGAACAAAACAAACTTATATACAAAAATCACTGGCTTAGATGTTTGAGATGGTGATATCTTTACACAAACCCCCATGATGGGAAAAGCCCTCCTATACCAGCTTCTGTCTGCCATCTTCTTGTCTCTTTCTTTTTAATAAAAGCAGCAATATTCTCTGCCCCAGGTTCTCTCCTGGTGGACTCCATTGCCTAGGAATCCATGCAAAGCCAGCCCTGCACTGGTGCTAAGAGGGAGCCAGCAGGCGGCAGAAGACATCTACAGCTTCCCCAGCCTGCACTGCCCAGCCTCCAGCTGGAGCAGGTAGGGCCACTTGCCAGTCTCCGAGGGAGAAATAGGACTGAAGCCTTATTCATAAGCCTGGGAGGAAAAATCAGGGATAAAGAACAGAATCACAAGGTGTACATGAAACCTTTTATTAAATGAAGAGAAGCTCTATTTCCAAGAATTCAAGCTAAGCCAGGTGGTTGCAGAATTGCCTGCAATTGTCCCCAGGGTGGTTGTTTCCTGATCCCCAATTACCTGCACATACCCCAATTTATGTAACAAAGAGTCATGAAGCAACATCCTAGGAATCACTCATTTCTGGATTAGAGGAGACTTTTCTTTGACAACTCATTCCTTCTCTAGGTAATACATTGTCGAATTCTCACAACTCTGGGCTGATTCTCTTCCCCCCATTTCAAAAGGAGAAAACAGAAGCCTCCAAAATGTGAAACTTCATTTGAAAAATTCTCAAGTGTGACCTCTTTTAATTTCATCCTGCAATCTGTGCCCAGGGTCCTCTCCTCCATGGCCTCACAGACTCTTTTTGATCCCAGAACCTACCATGCTGGATTGTATGTCTCTGTTTACATTATCTCTCTCACTCCAGTAGACTGTGACCTTGAAGCAGGGACTAAGCCTTATTCATTTTGTATTCCCAGGGCCCAGAACTGAGTTTCACACCAGAAGCCATCCAACAAATATTTATTGAATGAATGTGAGGATCTCACCAGTTCATATCTCTTATCTGACAAAAAGCCATTTTTATTTGGATTAAAACCACTGGCAGCTAAAGATCTCAGAGGAGTCCCCAAATGGAGTCAGTAGGGTCCTCTTTCTCCATCCTCCCTGCAGTATGCCAGGAACTCCATCCCACGAGTTTTGGAGAACTTTTTTGTCTATCATAAGGTGTATGTTTGTGTGTGGAGTGTGTGTGTATGTGTGTGTTTTGGGGAGGTGGTATATTTGTGAAAAAATGCTGTGTTTCTTTAAAGTTCTGTTGGAAAATATTTCCCTCAATTATACTCAGAAACTAACATCTTCAAATGCTTGCTTACCACTTTGATAAAAATAACCATTCACTTATGTACTTACATTGGCCATCACCTCAATGTGCAACCTGGTCCCTGTAGATGAGGAAGCTGCACAGGGGCATGCATTTTTACCCACAATGACAGTGACCCACCTTTGTATAATTAATGGCTGCAGCCAGTCCTAATTTCTAATGAAGGACTTAACTGTGCAAAATCATAGTTAGAATGATGTAGAGCCCATGTCCCAGATGAAAGCAGGCAGACCTCATCTGGCCACAGTTATGGCAGAATATCCCAGTTTTGCCCTAAAAATCCAGTTCCACAGTCTTGACTTCCCTCCCATACAATAGGAAGGAGAGCTATGATGTTCAGCTCATCTGAATTCCAGAAACATCTTCCCACTCCTTTCCTTTTTTCCTAGGGGCTTTGAAAATTACATCCACTGCAATAACCCAAAGATGTTTTCCCCACAGAGAAGTTTAACCAGAGGGAGCAGAGTAATCCCAAAGAGCCCTGGGATTCTGGAGCCCTGGGTTCCAGCTCCTGCTCTGTGAAGAAATAACTGCCACGAAACAGGGACTCCCCATATTCTGGCCCCCAAGCCTTAGTCTTTCCCCACTGAAATGAATGAAGAAATGAATCAGTACAAACTCTTTGAGATGCCTCTGAGATTAAACATGTTACAGAGATTTTAGAAATAGATCAGTTCTCAAGTGTGGTTCAATGTGGTTTTACATTGTTAACGATAACTCATTCACTGAACAAATATTTATTAGCATCCATTATGAAACAAGGCACTGTTCTAGGCTGGAGAATTCAACAATGTATAAGACAGACAAAGTCCTTGTGGGGAGAGATGGACAATAAATAAATCAAATGAGATGATTTCAGAAAGTGATAAATGCTATGGGGAAGATAAGGCATAATGGTATGGTAGAAACAGGTTCGGAGAAGAATGTTTCTAGGTTGGGTGGTCAGCAGGCCCACTCTACACAGCCTCATAGACTGTCTATTGCTTTACACCGGGTGCACTACCCATCTTCCTCAGATGCTGTCATTTGAGTTGAGACCTGATAGAGGTAGTAGTAAATTTTGTCATTGGGTTCCTTCCAATCTCTATTTCCATACCCTTTTAAGCCAAAGAATTGTGTCAAATGATATTTGGGTTTGAATGTGGTGCCATTTATTAAGCTAGTGATTTAATTTTCCTCTTCCCTGCCCACCCCCCTTTCTGAGTTGAGTTAGGTGCGCCATTGTCTCATACAGCTATCTCTGCACTGATATCTATCTATTGATATATCTCTATCATAACACTTGTCCAGAATAATTGTAAGTAAGTGTTCTAGTTTGCTCCCAAAGGGGTGTGTTCCTCAAAGACACAGAACCTCTTTTTCATATTATTTATCCCATTTCTAAGGGTCATGCCTATCAGAGGTACTTAGCAAATGTCTGATGAATGAAAAAAAATGAAGGAATAAATGGTTTGAGACCAGGAACCTTATTCTAGCTCCTCTTTGATGCACACCACAGACAGCACAGACTTCTCCAACAAAAAGGAGTGTAAGTGGTGTGGAGACATGGAGTCATCCCCTGCCCGCTACTGTGATCACCCCTAAAAGTCAGCTCCATAAAGAAGAACCAGGGGGTTGCTACCAAATACCAAATACCACCTGCAAAGAATGGCTGGAATACCTTCCATAGGGCATCAAGCCCAAGAAGAAGGCAAATGATCCTATCTGGCAATGATCATCCTCATCCCTTGATGTTGATGGTGGATGGAAATGCCATGAATATTCCTCTTGATGTTCCTTTAGCTGAGGACTCTATGTTGCAAGTTCTTTTATTTGTTGTTTGAGATCTTTTCTCAGGGTGTTAATATTTCACTAAGGAAATGCATAAACAAATAAGTAATATCAATACCTAATTTTTCTACTGGGATTATAAAATGAGGGTCATTTAAAAATATCATTGTTTCAAATGCTTAGGAGCATATTTTAATGATCCTTTAATAACTTTACACTGTGTTTTTCCTATGTTATGTAATTTGATGCACAAGAAAAACAGGACCAAATGTAAACAATCCTACCTCATAATTATAAGAACATTATTATTTCTAACCTGTTTACAAAGTGTTCTGCCCATCTATTTCCAGGTAAAAAATAATTTTCAGACATAGGAATGTTATAAAGTGTGTGTTTCTCCATGTTTTATAATTATGGCTGAAATTTCATATACCCACTCTCAAGCTTTCATCCACTAAAACATTCTAAGAGCTAGGACAACTCTTAACAGTAAAGGTCACTTCCTATAGGACAGTGATTCCCAGGAAAAGTAGGGGCCTCCCAGATGAGAATAATTTTGTGTAGGAATGTGTTTTGTATGTGGACTTCATAAAGCGGGGGTGTGGGAGGTCGAGACCTTACTACAAGGTCGAGAACTTACTACTTTGTGTTACTGCTGCAATTATTCTGGACAAGTGTTATGGTAGAGATATATCAATAGATAGATATCAATGTAGAGATAGCTGTATGAGACAATGGAGCACCTAACTCAACTCAGAAAGGGGGGTGGGCAGGGAAGAGGAAAATTAAATCACTAGCTTAATAAATGGCACCACATTCAAACCCAAATATCATTTGACACAATTCTTTGGCTTAAAAGGGTATGAAAATAGAGATTGGAAGGAACCCAATGACAAAATTGCACTTTGGATGTACAAATTATCCTACTAGCTCAATATTTTTCAGCCTACTCTCTCCACTTTTCCTAAAAGGTTATCATAAAATATATTCAAATGGTTTGTTTCTTAACAAAATAAAAATGCTCTCATTTATAAGTTTGGTAGCCCTGCCAATAATAAACTCTAATAATTAAATAAAATATTTATTAAAATATATGGTACCAGCTTCCAGTAGCTCAAAGGCAAGTGAAACTACCTTTGAGAGAAATGAGATCAATCTAGGAAAACCATTTCTTATTCAACAAATGATGGTTTCAAGAAATTGTTGCTTTCTTTTATAAGTTCTCACATACCACCTGGAAATCTGTTTCAGAATTCTGCTTGAAATCTATAGCTAAAATATTGTAGATAAATGGTCATTTCGCATGTTTGTATATACTCCAGTGATGGGGGACATGTTAACCCCATGAGACACTGAATTTCACTTTTGTATTGATTTAATTGTTTAAAACTTGGACCAGAAAAATGAATTTATTTTCATCTTTAGCCCAAACCTCCTCTAGTAACCCCCACCAAACTCCATCCACTTACCCAGTTTCCCTCATTGTGGTAAATGAAGCCGCCATCTATTCAATTGAATCATCCATGATTTTACGTCCTTCCTCAACCCCTCTTCTTCTTTTTCAGTTGGCCAGAAAGTTCTTTCCCTCCTACATCAAAACTGTACACTCTATCTCTGCTGCCATCACTGTTTCAGAGCATTAAAATCGCACTTGAACTAGTGTAGTCACCCTTTGAACCTCCTTGCTTCCACCCCCCCTCCATCCTCCAAACCCTTCTCCACATAACAGCAAGAGCAATCACTTAACACACACAGCAAATCATGTTATTGCATTTAGCGTAAAGTCCCTACATAGTATTGCCCCTGCCACCCCTGAAACCTCATCTTGTGCCACACTCCCCTTTGCTCAGTATGATTCATCTTCAAGGGCTTCTTTTTTGTTTCAGAAACATGCCAAATCCTTTCCCACCTCAGCAGTTTTGCATGTGTGTTTTTTTTCCACTGGTATATTTTCTTTGCTTTGAACAGTTCCTGGCTTATAGAAAGTGCTGAATAAATATTTGTTGAATGAATGAATAAATGCTGCTCTCTGCTTATTATCTCCTCTACTTTTTGTATGGCTGCCTTCTTCTCATTCTTTAAGCCTCGGATTAAGTCACCTCATAAAAATTCCTTCCCCAAACCATTGTTTAAGTAGGGCCCTTTTGCATCACAGGACTATTACAGCTTTTTGCTACATCTATTTTTATGTTCATTATTTTTGTAATTGTCTTCCTCTTGCATAAAATGCCAAGCTCCATGAGGATCATTTGTTGTGTTTACCAATGTATTAACTAGTGCCTGGCAATGTGCTTGGCACATATTGCTAGTCCTGGACCAATGTCTATTCAATGGATTAGTGAATAAATAAATGAGTGTGTGAGTATATTAAACACCAACAATCAACTTATTGATTCATAGCAGATCCAACTTAATTGCTATTTTAAAAGCAACTCTTCTTCATTAGGAGAAGGACTCATTTATTGATTTCCTGTCATTGGCGTAGCACCCACACTAATCCTTAGGAAGCTCAAATTTAAAACATCAATTGGCATAAAAACTTGTTAGAGGTTTGAAGCATTTTTTGTGATTATTACTCTGGGCTTATTTCAGAAAATGAGACTAGTTTTGAGATCAAATTTCACAAGTTGTTGACCTTTCAGAGGGAGCTTCACGTAGGTGTCGAGGTCTGCACTGAAGCTACATTTCCAGTCCTAAGTTTGTGAAATGGCATTACTTAATGTTTCAAGAGCTTTGTATTTCAAAAACTTATATTCTCTTGAGAATGAATAGGCTACATACCTCCCTTTTGGTGGAGTCAGGGGGTGGAAGGAGTGTCAGTATGGTTTGCTATTAACTTAAATAATAATCATAAAATTGGAAATCATTGCCTCAGCCTCTGGTCTACAGAGCACTTAATAGTGTTTACATCAGTTAACATCTGGCCTCCAAATGTTATCAGTCTTGAACACTGTACCTGCAGACAGCCTGGTATTTGAGTTTTAAATATGTTTTTTTAGAAAGGAAGGTGGGGGGAGGTGAGAGGAGGAAGATAAGAGAAAGTAGAGGTAGAAAAATGAGGTCACAGAATCTTTTCTCCTTGACTTAGGCAGTAAAGCTAAGAAAAGCAACACATTTTTTTCCCTCATAGGTATAGAGCACTCACTGTGAGCTGGGCCACATGTTATGTGCTTGGTGGACATAAACTCATTTCATTGCTATATCACTCTGTGGGGAAGATGTTAACTTGATTCTATGAATGTGAAAACTGAAGTTCAAAGGGTGTAAAAATTTTGCTGAAGACCACTCAGCTATTGGATGGTGGATCTTGGACCCCCAGTTTGATTGGAACCATTAACAAATTCAGTCAACTCACTCACATCAGTAAATATCTGCTCAGTAATTCCTCTTGTTACTGTCAATAAATCTCCATGATTATATCTGAAGTCAAGTCTTCTGTTCTGAACCTTACCCTTTCCCCCTATTCAGAGACTATGTTACTTTACTTGCTCATGCATCATCACTTTCCATTTTGTACATTAGCAAGGAAATCCTTTAGGCAGAAGAAAAATAATAACAGATGGAAATCTGAATCTACACAATGAAATGAAAATTTTTTTGCTTCTTATTAAAATATCTGAAAAATATAACTGACTGAAAAGCAAAAATAATAACAATGTATTGTGATATTTATAACACATGTAGAAGTAAGACATATAACAATAAGTGCACAAAGACAAAGAAGGGAGAAATGGAAATATATTGTGGAAAAGATTATACTATATGTATACTATATGTACTGCTTGAAGGTAGATTGTGGTAAGCTAAAACTTACACTAGAATGACTAAAGTAACCATTAATTTTTAAAAAAATAATGAAGAGCTATACCTAAGGAAATAAAATGGAAGCATAAAACACTTAATTACCCAAAACAGAGCAGAAAAAGAGAAAAAAGCACATACTGAAGAGATAGGACAAATAGAAAACAAATAGCAACATAGCAGCTTTAAACCTGACCACCTTAACAGTCTCCTTAAAAGTAAATGGTCTTAATACTACAATTAAAAGGCAGACAGACTTCCGGGTAAGATGGCAGAAGAGTAAGACGCGGAGATCACCTTCCTCCCCACAGATACACCAGAAATACAGCTACACGTGGAACAACTCCTACAGAACACCTACTGAACGCTGGCAGAAGACCCCAGACTTCCCAAAAGGCAAGAAACTCCGCACATACCTGGGTAGGGCAAAGCGGAGAGATTCCCGCACAGAGGATCGGTGCCGAGCGGCACTCACCAGCCCCAGAGGCTTGTCTGCTCGCCCGCCGGGGCGGGCGGCGCTGGAAGCTGAGGCTCGGGCTTCGGTCAGAGCGCAGGGAGGGGACTGGGGCTGGCGGCGAGAACTCAGCCTGAAGGGGGCTAATGTGCCACAGCTAGCCGGGAGGGAGTCCGGGAAAACTCTGGAGCTGCCGAAGAGGCAAGAGACTTTTTCTTCCCTCTTGGTTTCCTGGTGCGCGAGGAGAGGAGATTGAGAGCGCTGCTTAAAGGAGCTCCACAGACGGGCGCAAGTCGCGGCTGAAAGTGCGGAGCCCAGTGACGGCCGTGGGACGCTGGGGCTGCTGCTGCCGCCGCCAAGAGGCCTGTGTGCGAGCACAGGTCACTGTCCACACCGCCCTTCCGGGAGCCTGTGCAGCCCGCCACTGCCGGGGTCCCGGGATCCAGGGGCGGCTTCCCTGGGAGAACGCACGGCGCGCCTCGGGCTGGTGCAACGTCACGCCGGCCTCTGCCGCTGCAGGCTCGCCCCGCACTCCGTGCCCCTCCCTCCCGCCCGGCCTGAGTGAGCCAGAGTCCCCGAAGAGGCTGCTCCTTTAACCCTGTCCTGTCTGAGCGAAGAACAGACGCCCTCCGGCGACCTACACGCAGAGGCGGGGCCAAATCCAAAGCTGAGACCCAGGAGCTGTGAGAACAAAGAAGAGAAAGGGAAACCTCTCCCAGCAGCCTCAGAAGCAGAGGATTAAAGCTCCACAATCAACTTGATGTACCCTGCATCTGTGGAATACATGAATAGACAACAAATCATCCCAAATTGAGGAGCCAGGAGTCAGTGCTGTGCCTCTGAGGTGGGAGAGCCAACTTCAGGACACTGGTCCACAAGAGACCTCCCAGCTCCACATAATATCAAACGGCGAAAATCTTCCAGGGATCTCCATCTCAACACCAGCACCCAGCTTCACTCAACGACCAGCAAGCTACAGTGCTGGACACCCTATGCCAAACAATTAGCAAGACAGGAACACAACGCCACCCATTAGCAGAGAGGTGGACTAAAATCATAAAAAGTCCACAGACACCCCAAAACACACCACCAGACGTGGACCTGCCCACCAGAAAGACAAGATCCAGCCTCATCCACCAGAACACAGGCACTAGTCCCCTCCACCAGGAAGCCTACACAACCCACTAAACCAACCTTAGCCACTGGGGACAGACACCAAAAACAACGGGAACTACGAACCTGCAGCCTGCAAAAAGGAGACCCCAAACACAGTAACATAAGCAAAATGAGAAGACAGAAAAACACACAGCAGGAGAAGGAGCAAGATAAAAACCCACCAGACCTAACAAATGAGGAGGTAATAGGCAGTCTACCTGAAAAAGAATTCAGAATAATGATGGTAAAGATGATCCAAGATTCTATTTCCCAGATCCAAAATCTTGGAAATAGAATAGACAAAATGCAAGAAACAGTTAACAAGGACCTAGAAGAACTAAAGATGAATCAAGCATCGATTAAAAACACAATAAATGAAATAAAAAGTACTCTAGATGGGATCAATAGCAGAATAACTGAGGCAGAAGAACGGATAAGTGAGGTGGAAGATAAAATAGTGGAAATAACTGCTGCAGAGCAAAATAAAGAGAAAAGAATGAAAAGAACAGAGGACAGTCTCAGAGACCTCTGGGACAACATTAAACGCACCAACATTCGAATTATAGGGGTTCCAGAAGAAGAAGAGAAAAAGAAAGGGACTGAGAAAATATTTGAAGAGATTATAGTTGAAAACTTCCCTAATATGGGAAAGGAAATAGTTAATCAAGTCCAGGAGGCACAGAGAGTCCCATACAGAATAAATCCAAGGAGAAATACGCCAAGACACATATTAATCAAACTGTCAAAAATTAAACACAAAGAAATCATATTAAAAGCAGCAAGGCAAAAACAACAAATAACACACAAGGGAATCCCCATCAGGATAACAGCTGATCTCTCAGCAGAAACTCTACAAGCCAGAAGGGAGTGGCAGGACATAATTAAAGTGATGAAGGAGAAAAACCTGCAACCAAGATTACTCTACCCAGCAAGGATCTCATTCAGATTTGATGGAGAAATTAAAACGTTTACAGACAAGCAAAAGCTGAGGGAGTTCAGCACCACCAAACCAGCTTTACAACAAATGCTAAAGGAACTTCTCTAGGCAAGAAACACAACAGAAGGAAAATACCTACAATAACGAACCCAAAACAATTAAGAAACTGGGAATAGAAACATACATATCAATAATTACCTTAAATGTAAATGGACTAAATGCTCCCACCAAAAGACACAGATTGGCTGAATGGATACAAAAACAAGACCCATATATATGCTGTCTACAAGAGACCCACTTCAGACCTAGAGACACATACAGACTGAAAGTAAGGGGATGGAAAAAGATATTCTATGCAAATGGAAACCAAAAGAAAGCTGGAGTAGCAATTCTCATATCAGACAAAATAGACTTTAAAATAAAGACCACTAGAAGAGACAAAAAAGGACACTACATAATGATCAAGGGATCGATCCAAGAAGAAGGTATAACAATTGTAAATATTTATGCACCCAACATAGGAGCACCTCAATACATAAGACAAATACTAACAGCCATAAAAGGAGAAATCGACAGTAACACAATCATAGTAGGGGACTTTAACACCCCACTTTCACCAATGGACAGATCATCCAAAATGAAAATAAATAAGGAAACACAAGCTTTAAATGATACATTAAACAAGATGGACTTAATTGATATTTATAGGACATTCCATCCAAAAACAACAGAATACACATTTTTCTCAAGTGCTCATGGAACATTCTCCAGGATAGATCATATCTTGGGTCATAAATCAAGCCTTGGTAAATTTAAGAAAATTGAAATTGTATCAAGTATCTTTTCTGACCACAACGCTATGAGACTAGATATCAATTACAGGAAAAGATCTGTAAAAAATACAAACACATGGAGGCTAAACAATACACTACTTAATAACGAAGTGATCACTGAAGAAATCAAAGAGGAAATTAAAAAATACCTAGAAACAAATGACAATGGAGACACGACGACCCAAAACCTATGGGATGCAGCAAAAGCAGTTCTAAGAGGGAAGTTTATAGCAATACAATCCCACCTTAAGAAACAGGAAACATCTCGAATAAACAACCTAACCTTGCACCTAAAGCAATTAGAGAAAGAAGAACAAAAACACCCCAAAGTTAGCAGAAGGAAAGAAATCATAAAAATCAGATAAGAAATAAATGAAAAAGAAATGAAGGAAACGATAGCAAAGATCAATAAAACTAAAAGCTGGTTCTTTGAGAAGATAAACAAAATTGATAAACCATTAGCCAGACTCATCAAGAAAAAAAGGGAGAAGACTCAAATCAATAGAATTAGAAATGAAAAAGGAGAAGTTACAATGGACAGTGCAGAAATACAAAAGATCATGAGAGATTACTATAAGCAACTCTATGCCAATAAAATGGACAACCTGGAAGAAATGGACAAATTCTTAGAAATGCACAACCTGCCAAGACTGAATCAGGAAGAAATAGAAAATATGAACAGACCAATCACAAGCACTGAAATTGAAACTGTGATAAAAAATCTTGCAACAAACAAAAGCCCAGGACCAGATGGCTTCACAGGCGAATTCTATCAAGCATTTAGAGAAGAGTTAACACCTATCCTCCTCAAACTCTTCCAAAATATAGCAGAGGGAGGAACACTCCCAAAATCATTCTACGAGGCCACCATCACCTTGATACCAAAACCAGACAAGGATGTCACAAAGAAAGAAAACTACAGGCCAATATCACTGATGAACATAGATGCAAAAATCCTCAACAAAATACTAGCAAACAGAATCCAACAGCACATTAAAAGGATCATACACCATGATCAAGTGGGGTTTATTCCAGGAATGCAAGGATTCTTCAATATACGCAAATCAATCAACGTGATACACCATATTAACAAATTGAAGGAGAAAAACCATATGATCATCTCAATAGATGCAGAGAAAGCTTTTGACAAAATTAAACACCCATTTATGATAAAAACCCTGCAGAAAGTAGGCATAGAGGGAACTTTCCTCAACATAATAAAGGCCATATATGACAAACCCACAGCCAGCATCGTCCTCAATGGTGAAAAACTGAAACCATTTCCACTAAGATCAGGAACAAGACAAGGTTGCCCACTCTCACCACTCTTATTCAACATACTTTTGGAAGTTTTAGCCATAGCAATCAGAGAAGAAAAGGAAATAAAAGGAATCCAAATCGGAAAAGAAGAAGTAAAGCTGTCACTGTTTGCAGATGACATGACACTATACATAGAGAATCCTAAAGATGCTACCAGAAAACTACTAGAGCTAATCAATGAATTTGGTAAAGTTGCAGGATACAAAATTAATGCACAGAAATCTCTGGCATTCCTATATACTAATGATGAAAAATCTGAAAGTGAAATCAAGGAAACACTCCCATTTACCATTGCAACAAAAAGAATAAAATATCTAGGAATAAACCTACCTAAGGAGACAAAAGACCTGTATGCAGAAAATTATAAGACACTGATGAAAGAAATTAAAGATGATACAAATAGATGGAGAGATGTACCATGTTCTTGGATTGGAAGAATCAACATTGTGAAAATGACTCTACTACCCAAAGCAATCTACAGATTCAATGCAATCCCTATCAAACTACCACTGGCATTTTTCACAGAACTAGAACAAAAAATTTCACAATTTGTATGGAAACACAAAAGACCCCGAATAGCCAAAGCAATTTTGAGAACGAAAAATGGAGCTGGAGGAATCAGGCTCCCTGACTTCAGACTATACTACAAAGCTACAGTAATCAAGACAGTATGGTACTGGCACAAAAACAGAAAGATAGATCAATGGAACAGGATAGAAAGCCCAGAGATAAACCCACGGACATATGGTCACCTTATCTTTGATAAAGGAGGCAGGAATGTACAGTGGAGAAAGGACAGTCTCTTCAATAAGTGGTGCTGGGAAAACTGGATAGGGACATGTAAAAGTATGAGATTAGATCACTCCCTAACACCATACACTAAAATAAGCTCAAAATGGATTAAAGACCTAAATGTAAGGCCAGAAACTATCAAACTCTTAGAGGAAAACATAGGCAGAACACTCTATGACATAAATCACAGCAAGATCCTTTTTGACGCACCTCCTAGACAAATGGAAATAAAAACAAAAATAAACAAATGGGACCTAATGAAACTGAAACGCTTTTGCACAGCAAAGGAAACCATAAACAAGATCAAAAGACAACCCTCAGAATGGGAGAAAATATTTGCAAATGAAGCAACTGACAAAGGATTAATCTCCAAAATTTATAAGCAGCTCATGCAGCTCAATAACAAAAAAACAAACAACCCAATCCAAAAATGGGCAGAAGACCTAAATAGACATTTCTCCACAGAAGATATACAGACTGCCAACAAACACATGAAAGGATGCTCAACATCTTTACTCATTAGAGAAATGCAAATCAAAACTACAATGAGATATCATCTCACACCAGTCAGAATGGCCATCATCAAAAAATCTAGAAACAATAAATGCTGGAGAGGGTGTGGAAAAAAGGGAACACTCTTGCACTGCTGGTGGGAATGTGAATTGGTACAGCCACTATGGAGAACGGTATGGAGGTTCCTTAAAAAACTACAAATAGAACTACCATATGACCCAGCAATCCCACTACTGGGCATATACCCTGAGAAAAACATAATTCAAAAAGAGACATGTACCAAAATGTTCATAGCAGCCCTATTTACAATAGCCCGGAGATGGAAACAACCTAAGTGTCCATCATCGGATGAATGGATAAAGAAGATGTGGCACATATATACAATGGAATATTACTCAGCCATAAAAAGTAACAAAATTGAGCTATTTGTAATGAGGTGGATGGACCTAGAGCCTGTCATCCAGAGTGAAGTAAGTCAGAAAGAGAAAGACAAATACTGTATGCTGACACATATATATGGAATTTAAGAAAAAAAATGTCATGAAGAACATAGGGGTAAGACAGGAATAAAGACACAGACCTACTAGAGAATGGACTTGAGGATATGGGGAGGGGGAAGGGTAAGCTGTGACAAAGTTAAAGAGCGGCATGGACATATATTCACTACCAAACGTAAGGTAGATAGCTAGTGGGAAGCAGCCGCATAGCACAGGGAGATCAGCTCGGTGCTTTGTGACCGCCTGGAGGGGTGGGATAGGGAGGGTGGGAGGGAGGCGCAAAAGGGAGGGGATATGGGAACATATGTATATGTATATCTGATTAAATTTGTTATAAAGCAAAAAAAAAAAAAAAAAGACAGACATTTTCAAGATGGATAAAAGAGCATGACCCAACTATATGCTGCCAAGAGAGAGAATATTCTAGGCCATGAAACAAGTCTCAATAGGTTTTTAAAAATCTGAGTCATACAAAGTATATTTTCTGATCAGAGTGAAATTAAATTAGAAATCATAACAGAAAGATCTCTAGTAATGTTCCATATATTTGAAACTAAACATTCTAAATAACTCATGAGTTAAAGATAAATTCAAAAGAGAAATAAAAAGTATTTTTAACTGAATAAATTTAAAAACATGACATATCAGGATAAGGAGCGAGGAGACTTTCAAGATGGCGGAAGAGTAAGACATGGAGATCACCTTCCTCCCCACAAATACATCAGAAATATATCTACGTGTGGAACAACTCCTACAGAACACCTACTGAACACTGGCAGAAGACCTCAGACTTCCCAAAAGGCAAGAAACTCCCCATGTACCTGGGTAGGGCAAAAGAAAAAAAAAAAAACAGGGGCAAAAGAAAAAAAAAAAATCAGAGACAAAAGAATAGTGACGGGGGCTCCCCTGCTGGCGCAGTGGTTGAGAGGACCCTGCCAATGCAGGGGACACGGGTTTGTGCCCCGGTCCAGGAAGATCCCACATGCCGCAGAGCAGCTAGGCCCGTGAACCATGGCTGCTGAGCCTGCGCGTCCGGAGCCTGTGCTCCACAATGTGAGAGGCCACAACAGTGAGAGGCCCGCATACCGCCAAAGAAAAAAAAAAAAAAAAAGAATAGGGTCGCGATCTGCACCACTGGGAGGGAGTTGTAAAGGAGGAAAAGTTTCCACACACTAGGAGCCTCTTCACTGGCAGAGACGGTGGGTTGTGGCGGGGGGGGGCAAGCTTCAGAGCACAGAGGAGAGCACAGCAACAGGGGTGCAGAGGGCAAAGCGGAGAGATTTCTGCACAGAGGATAAGTGCCAGCCAGAACTCACCAGCCCGAGAGGCTTGTCTGCTCACCCACCAGGGCAGGTGGGGGCTGGGAGCTGAGGCTCTGGCTTCGGAGGTCAGATCCCAGGGAGAGGACTGGGGTTGGCTGCGTGAACACAGCCTGAAGGGGCCTAGTGCAACACAGCTAGTCGGGAGGGAGTCTGGGAAAAAGTCTGGAACTGCCTAAGAGGCAACAGACCATTGTTTTGGGGTGTGTGAGGAGAAGGGATTCAGAGTACCACCTAAACAAGCTCCAGAGAGGGGAGCGAGGCACGGCTATCAGTGTGGACCCCAGAGATGGGCAAGAAATGCTAAGGATGCAGCTGCAGCCATCAAGAAGCCTGTGTGCAAGCACAGGTCACTATCCACAACTCCCCTCCTGAGAACCTGTGCAGCCCACCACTGCCAGGGTCCCATGATCCAAGGACAACTCCCCCGGGAGAACATATGGCGTGCCTCAGGCTGTTGCAACATCACACTGGCCTCTGCCACTGAAGGCTTGCCCCACATTCTGTACCCATCCCCTCACTGGACTAAGTAAGCCAGAGCCCCCTAATCAGATGCTACATTAACCCTGTCCTGTTTGAGCAATGAAAAGACACCCTCAGGTGACCTACACGCAGAGGTGGGGCCAAACCCAAAGCTGAACTCCAGGAGCTGTGCGAACAAAGAAGAGAAAGGGAAATCTCTCCCAGCAGCCTCAGGTGCAGTGGATTAAATCTCCATAATCAACTTGATGTACCCTGCATCTCTGGAATACCTGAAAAGACAACAAATCATCCCTAAAATGAGACAGTGGATATTGGTAGCAATGATATATATATTTTTTTCCTTTTTCTCTTTTTGTGAGTGTGTACGTGTATGCTTCCTTGTGTGATTTTGTCTGTATAGCTTTACTTTTACCATTTGATCTAGGATTCTGTCTGTCCTTTTTTTTTTTAACTATAGTTTATAGTGCTTGTTATCATTGGTGGATCTGTTTTCTCATTTGGTTGCTCCCTTCCTTCATTCTTTTTTTTTCTTTTTTTCCTTTTTATTACTTTTTAGTTTTTTTATTTTTAATAATTATTTTTTATTTTCTATTTTAATAACTTTATTTTACTTTATTCTTTCTTTGTTTCTTAATTTGTTTGTTTCTTTCCTACTTTCCTTCTTTCTTTCTTTTCTTTCTTTCTTTCCTTCCTTCCTTCTTTTCTTTCATTGTCTTTCTCCTTTTTCTTCTGAGCCGTGTGGCTGACAGTGTCTTGGTGCTCTGGCTGGGTGTCAGGCCTGGGCTCTGAGGTGGGACATCTGAGTTCAGGACATTGGTCCACCAGAGACCTCCCAGCTCCATGTAACATCAAATGGTGAAAACTCTCCCAGAGATCCCCCTCTCAAGGCTAAGGTACAGCTCCACTCAACGACCAGCAAGCTACAGTGCTAGACACCCTGTGCCAAACAACTAGCAACACAGGAACAAAACCACACCCATTAGCAGAGAGGCTGCCTGAAATGATAATAAGCTCACAGATACCCCAAAACACACAACCAGACACAGACCTGCCCACCAGAAAGACAAGATCCAGCCTCATCCACCAGAACACAGGAACTAGTCCCCTCCACCAGGAAGCATACACAACCCACTGAACCAACCTTACCCACTGGGGGCAGAGACCAAAACAACAGGTACTATGAACCTGCAGCCTGCAAAAAGGAGACTCCAAACAGAGTAAGTTAAACAATATGAGAAGACAAAAAAACACACAGCAGATGAAGGGGCAAGGTAAAAATTCACCAGACCAAACAAATGAAAAGGAAATAGGCAGGCTACCTGAAAAAGAATTCAGAGTAATGATAGTAAGGATGATTCAACATCTTGGAAATAGAATGGGGAAAATACAAGAAATGTTTAACAAGGACCTAAAAGAACTAAAGAGCAAACAAACAATGATGAACAACACAATAAATGAAAGTAAAAATTATCTAGAAGGAATCAATAGCAGAATAACTGAGGCAGAAAAATGGATAAGTGACTTGGAAGATAAAATAGTGGAAATAATTACTGCATAGTAGAATAAAGAAAAAAGAATGAAAAGAATTGATGACAGTCTCAGAGAATTCTGGGACAACATTAAATGCACCAACACTCGAATTAGAGGACACCCATAAGAAGAAGGCAAAAAGAAAGGGACTGAGAAAATATTTGAAGAGATTATAGTTGAACAATTCCCAAATATGGGAAAGGAAATAGTTAATCAAGACAAGTAGGTGCAGAGAGCCCCATATGGGATAAATCCAAGGAGAAACACACCAAGACACACATTAATCAAACTATCAAAAATTAAATACAAAGAAAAAATATTAAAAGCAGCAAGGGAAAAACAATAAATAACATACAAGGGAATCCCCATAAGGTTAACAGCTGACCTTTCAGCAGAAACACTGCAAGCCAGAAGAAGTGGCAGGACATATTTAAACTCATGAAAGGGAAAAACCTACAACGAAGATTACTTTACCCAGCACGGATCTCATTCAGATTTGACAGAGAAATTAAAATCTTTACAGACAAGCAAAAGCTAAGACAATTCAGCACCGCCAAACCAGCATTAGAACAAATGCTAAAGGAACTTCTCTAGGCAGGAAACACAAGAGAAAGAAAAGACCTACAATAACAAACCCAAAACAATTAAGAAAATGGTAATAGGAACATACATATAGATAATTACCTTAAATGTAAATGGAATAAATGCTCCAATCAAAAGACACAGACTGGCTGAATGGATACAAAAACAGACCCGTATATATGCTGTCTACAAGAGACCCACTTCAGACCTAGGGAGACATACAGACTGAAAGTGAGGGGATGGAAAAGATATTCCATGCAAATGGAAATCAAAAGAAAGCTGGAGTAGCAATACGCATATCAGACAAAATAGATTTTAAAATAAAGACTATTACAGGAGATAAAGAAGAAGACTACATAATGATCAAGGGATCAATCCAAGAAGAAGATAAAATAATTGAAATAGTTATGCAACCAACATAGGAGCACCCCAATACAAAATGCAAATGCTAACAGCCATAAAAGGGGAACTTGACAGTAACACAATCATACTAAGGGACTGTAACACCCCACTTTCACCAAAGGAGAGATCATCCAAAATGAAAATAAATAAGGAAACACAAGCTTTAAATGCTATTAATCAAGATGGACTTAATTGATATTTATAGGACATTCCATCCAAAAACAACAGAATACACTTTCTTCTCACGTGCTCATGGAACATTCTCCAGGATAGATCATATCTTGGGTCACAAACCAAGCCTTGGTAAATTCAAGAAAATTGAAATCATATCAAGTATCTTTTCTGACCACAACACTTTGAGACTAGATATCAATTACAAGGAAAAATCTGTAAAAAATACAAACACATGGACTCTAAACAGTCAAAACACTACTTAATAAACAAGAGAGCACTGAAGAAATCAAAGAGGAAATCAAAAAATACCTAGAAACAAATGACAATGAAAACATGACGGCCCAAAACCAATGGGATGCAGCAAAAGCAGTTCTAAGAGGGAAGTATAGAGCAATACAAACCTACCTCAGGGAACAAGAAACATCACAAATAAACAACCTAAACTTACACCTAAAGCAAATAGAGAAAGAAGAACAAAAAATCCTCAAAGTTAGCAGAAGGAGAGAAATCATAAAGATCAGATCAGAAATAAATGAAAAAGAAATGAAGGAAAGAATAGCAAAGATCAATAAAACTAAAAGCTGGTTCTTTGAGAAGATAAACAAAATTGATAAACCATTAGCCAGACTCATCAAGAAAAAACGGGAGAAGACACAAATCAATAGAATTAGAAATGAAAAAGGAGAAGTAACAACTGACACTGCAGAAATGCGAAGGATCATCAGATTACTACAAGCAACTATATGCCAATAAAAGAGACAACCTGGAAGAAAAGGACAAATTCTTAGAAAACCACAACCTTCAGAGACTGAACCAGGAAGAAATAGAAAATATAAACAGACCAATAACAAGCATTGAAATTGAGACTGTGATTAAAAATCTTCCAACAAACAAAAGCCCAGGACCTTACGGCCTCAGAGGCGAATTCTATTAAACATTTAGAGAAGAGCTAACACCTGTCCAACTCAAACTCTTCCAAAATATAGCAGAGGGAGGAACACTCCCAAACTCATTCTATGAGGCCACCATCTCCCTGATACCAAAACCAGACAAAGATATCACAAAGAAAGAAAACTATAGGCCAATATCACTGATGAACATACACACAAAATCCTCAACAAAATACTAGCAAACAGAATCCAACAACACATTAAAAGGATCATACACCATGATCAAGTAGGGTTTATCCCAGGAATGCAAGGATTCACCAATATACGCAAATCAATCAATGTGATACACCATATTAACAAACTGAAGGATAAAAATGATATGATCTTCTCAAAACATGCAGATAAAGCTTTTGACAAAATTCAACACCAATTTATGATAAATAGCCCTCCAGAAAGTAGGCATACAGGGAATGTACATCAACGTAATAAAGGCCATAAAACATAAACCCACAGCCACCACCGTTCTCAATGGTGAAAAACTGAAACCATTTCCACTAAGATCAGGAACAAGACAAGGTTGCTCACTCTCACCACTATTATTCAACATAGTTTTGGAAGTTTTAGTGACAGCAATCAGAGAAGAAAAAGAAATAAAAGGAATCCAGATCAGAAAAGAAGAAGTAAATCTGTCACTGTTTGCAGATGATGTGATACTATACATAGAGAATCCTAAAGATTCTACCAGAAATCTACTAGAGCTAATCAATGAATTTGGTAAAGTAGCAGGATACAAAATTAATGCACAAAAATCTCTTCCATTTCTATACACTAATGATGAAAACTCAGAAAGAGCAATTAAGGAAACACTCTCATTTACAATTGCAACAAAAAGAATAAAATACCTAGGAATAAACCTACCTAAGGAGACAAAAGACCTGCATGCAGAAAACTATAAGACACTGATGAAAGAAATTAAAGATGATACAAACAGATGGAGAGATATACCATGTTCTTGGATTGATAGAATCAACATTGTGAAAATGGCTATATTACCCAAAGCAATGTACAGATTCAGTGGAATCTCTATGAAACTACCAATGGCATTTCTCACAGAACTGGAACAAAAAATTTCACAATTTGTATGAAAGCACATAACACCCCGAATAGCCAAAGCAATCTTGAGAAAGAAAAACGGAGCTGGAGGAATCAGGCTTCCAGTCTTCAGACTATACTACAAAGCTACAGTAATCAAGGCAGTATGGTAGTGGCACAAAAACAGAAATAGAGATCAATGGTTCAGGATAGAAAGCCCAGGGATAAACCACACATATATGGTCACCTAATTTTTCATAAAGGAGGCAATAATATACAATGGAGAAAAGATATCCTCTTCAATAAGTGGTGCTGGGAAAACTGTACAGCTACATGTAAAAGGATGAAATTACAACACTCCCTAACACCATACACAAAAATAAACTCAAAATGGAGTAAAGACCTAAATGTAAGGCCACACATTATAAAACTCTAAGAGGAAAACATAGGCAGAACACTCTATGACATAAATCACAACAAGATCCTTTTTGACTCACCTCCTAGACAAATGGAAATAAAAACAAAAATAAACAAATGGAACACAATGAAACTTACAAGCTTTTGCACAGCAAAGGAAACCATAAACAAGATGAAAAGACATCTCTCAGAATGGGAGAAAATATTTGCAAATGAAGTAACTGACAAAGGATTAATCTCCAAAATATACAAGCAGCTCATGAAGCTCAATATCAAAAAAACAAACAACCCAATCCAAACATGTGCAGAAGACCTAAATAGACATTTCTCCAAAGAAGATATACAGATTGCCAACAAACACATGAAAGAATGCTCACCATCATTAATCAGTAGAGAAATGCAAATCAAAACTACAATGAGATATCATCTCACACTGGTCATAATGGCCATCATCAAAAAATCTAGAAACAATAAATGCTGGAGAGGGTGTGGAGAAAGGGGAACCCTCTTGCACTGTTGGTGGGAATGTAAATTGATACAGCCACTATGGAGAACAGTATGGAGGCTCCTAAAAAAACTAAAAATAGAATTACCATATGACCCAACAATCACACTACTGGGCATACAACCTGAGAAAACTGTAATTCAAAAAGAGTCATGTACCAAAATGTTCACTGTGGCACTATTTACAATAGCCAGGACATGGAAGCAACCTAAGTGTCCATCAATAGATGAATGGATATAGAAGATGTGGCACATATATATAATGAAATATTATTTAGCCATAAAAAGAAACAGAATTCAGTTATTTGTAGCGAGGTGGATGGACCTAGATTCTATCATATAAATGAAGTAAGTTAGAAAGAGAAAAAAAAAATACCATATGCTAACACATATATATAGAATCTAAAAAACAAAAAATGGTTCTGAAGAACCTAGAGGCAGGACAGGAATAAAGATGGAGACATACAGCATGAACTTGAGGACATTGGGAGAGGGAAGGGTAATCTCGGAAGAAGTGAGAGAGTGGTATGGACATATATACACTACCAAATGTAAAATAGATAGCAAGTTGGAAGCAGCCACATAGAACAGGGAGATCTGCGCAGTCCTTTGTGACCACCTAGAGGGAAGGGATAGGGAGGGTGGGAGGGAGATGCAAGAGGGAGGAGATATGGGGATATATGTATATGTATAGCTGATTCACTTGGTTATAAAGAGGAAACTAACACACCACTGTAAAGTAATTATAGTCTAATAAAGATGTTAAAAGAAAAAAAAGAAGAAAGGATAAGGAGCTTGTCAAAGGGAAATAGTATGTAGACCTTATTGAAATTAGAATTTGAAACCACATCTGCCTGACTCAAAATAGCTACAGTATCTCCCTAATAAAATTATACATTCATTAAGAACAACAAAAAAACCCAAAACAAGACATATGAAAATCTGTGGGATGAAGCTAAAGCAGTACTTAAAGGGAAATCTATAGCAGTAAATTTTTATTAGATAATAATAAAATAGACCATAGGGCATACAGCAGAAGCAAGAAGAACTACAGTGCTGCAGGCTGTGGAACAAAAACCACATTCACAGAAAGATAGACAAGATGAAAAGACAGAGGGCTATGTGCCAGATGAAGGAACAACATAAAGCCCCAGAAAAACAACTAAATGAAGAGGAGATAGGCAACCTTCCAGATAAAGAATTCAGAATAATGACAGTGAAGGTGATACAGGACCTCAGAAAAGGAATGGAGGCAAAGATCGAGAATATGCAAGAAATGTTTAACAAAGACCTAGAAGAATTAAATGACAAACAAACAGAAGAACAATACAATAACTGAAATGAAAACTACACTAGAAGGAATCAATAGCAGAATAACTGAGGCAGAAGAACGGATAAGTGGCCTGGAAGGCAGAATGGCGGAATTCACGGCTGCAGAGCAGAATAAAGAAAACAGAATGAAAAGAAATGAAGACAGCCTAAGAGACCTGTGGAACACCATTAAACACAACAACATTTGCATTATAGGGGTCCCAGAAGGAGAAGAGAGAGAGAAAGGACCCAAGAAAATATTTGAAGACATTATAGTCGAAAACTTCCCTAACATGGGAAAGGAGATAGCTACCCAAGTCCAAGAAGTGCAGAAAGTCCCATACAGGATAAACCCAAGGAGAAACATGCTGAGACACATAGTAATCAAATGGGCAAAAATTAAAGACAAAGAAAAATTATTGAAAGCAGCAAGGGAAAAATGACAAATAACATACAAGGGAACTCCCATCAGGTTAACAGCTGATTTCTCAGCAGAAACTCTACAAGCCAGAAGGGAGTGGCATGACATATTTAAAGTGATGAAAGGGAAGGACCTACAACCCAGATTACTCTACCTGGCAAGGATCTCATTCAGATTCGAAGGAGAAATCAAAAGCTTTATAGACAAGCAAAAGCTAAGAGAATTCAGCCCCACCAAACCAGCTCTACAACAAATGCTAAAGGAACTTCTCTAAGTGGGAAATACAAGAGAAGAAAAGGACCTATAAAATCAAACCCAAAACAATTAAGAAAATGGTCATAGGAACATACATATCGATAATTACCTTAAATGTGAATGGACTAAATGTTCCAACCAAAAGGCACAGGCTTGCTGAATGGAAACAAAAACAAGACCCATATATATGCTGTCTACAGGAGACCCACTTCAGACCAAGGGACACATACAGACTGAAAGTGAGGGGATGAAAATAGATACTCCATGCAAATGGAAATCAAAAGAAAGCTGGAGTAGCAATACTCATATCAGATAAAATAGACTTTAAAATAAAGAATGTTACAAGAGACAAGGAAGAACACTACATAATGACCAAGGGATCAATCCAAGAAGAAGATATAACAATTATAAATATATATGCACCCAACATAGGAGCACCTCATTACATAAGGCAACTGCTAACAGCTATAAAAGAGGAAACCAACAGTAACACAATAATAGTGGGGGACTTTAACACCTCCCTTACACCAATGGACAGATCATCCAAAATGAAAATAAATAAGGAAACACAAGCTTTAAATGACACAATAGATCAGATAGATGTAATTGATATTTATAGGACATTCCATCCAAAACAGCAGATTACACTTTCTTCTCAAGTGGGCACGGAACATTCTCCAGGATAGATCACATCTTGGGTCAAAAATGAAGCCTCAGTAAATTTAAGAATATTGAAATTATATCAAGCATCTTTTCTTACCACAATGCTATAAGATTAGAAATCAATTACAGGGATAAAAATGTAAAAAACACAAACACATGGAGGCTAAACAATACGTTACTACATAACCAAGAGATAACTGAAGAAATAAAATAAGAAATCAAAAAATACCTAGAGACAAATGACAATGAAAAAACGGTGATCCAAAACCTATGGGATGCAGCAAAAGCAGTTCTAAGAGGGAAGTTTATAGCTATACAAGCCTACCTCAAGAAACAAGAAAAATTTCAAATAAACAATCTAATCTTACACCTAAAGGAACTAGAGGAAGAACAAACAAAACCCAAAGTTAGCAGACGGGAAGAAATCATAAATATCAGAGCAGAAATAAATGAAATAAACAAAGAAAACAATAGCAAAGATCAATAAAAGTAAAATCTGGTTCTTTGAGAAGATAAACAAAATTGATAAGCCATTAGCCAGACTCTTCAAGATAAAGAGGGAGAGGACTCAAATCAATAAAATTAGAAATGAAAAAGAAGTTACAACAGACACCACAGAAATACAAACCATTAAGAGTGAAAGACTGAATTATTTCCCACTAAAATTTGGGAAAAGAAATGTCTGTTCTTATCTCTTCTATTTAGCATTTTACTAGAGGTTCTATTCAGTGCAATAGGCAAGACAAAGGTATGAATGTATCTGTATTAGAAAGGAAGAAGTGAAATTGTTTCTATTCATACATGATATGATTGTCTATGTTGAATATTCATTGCAGCTTTGTTATAATAAAAACTGGAAACGCCCTAAATGTAAAGGTTCATGAATAAACAAATTATAAAATATTTATATAATGCAATACCACTTAGCAATAAAAAGGAATGAACTAAAAAAAAAAATTGTGATTACCACTTGTGACCCTCCACCTATTTTCTCATTTTTTTTGCACTGTTTTTAAAGCAAAACTCTTCAAAAAATTGCCTTTATTGGCTGTCTCCATTTCTTCAACATCTGTGTAATTTTTAACACATCATAATCAAGATTTGGTCCAAAGCACTTTGTACAAAATTCCTTCTGTCAAGATTGTCAGTGCCCAAACCAATGATCAGTTCTCAGACACCATCTTTCTCAAAGGGTCAGGAGCATTTGACATAATCTTTCTCTTATTTTGACTTTCAAGATATCATCTTCTCCTGGTTTTCATCCTATTTCATTGACTTCCCTAAGTCTTTAATCTCTTCCCAAGCCCTACATGTTGGGAGAGTCCCTGGGCTCAGCTCACAAATCTGTTTTCTTTATCTACATTCATTTCCTATGTGACTTGATCATTGCTCTTATCATGGTGTAAAATATTACCTGTCCAGTAATGACTCACTAATTTGTTTAAAACAATGATGATTATAGGAATAGTACAATGAATGGCCGAGAGGCTCACTAACTAGACAAAGGTGGAAACCGCAAGAGGAGCAAAGACTATTTAAAGGACAAACATTTGAAAATGTGGTATGGACGCCAGGTGCTGCCAGAGAGGGGCCCAGACTGTGCTTTCCAGTGTATTCAAGACACTGTCTGCACTGCTTTTGTGAATCACTGTCCTCAGCTCTGGTGGTAATTTTATATAAAATGCATCCAATTTATATAAAATTACTTAGCATTGATTTTGCATCTGAGGAGTTTCAGAAACGTCAACATTCCAAAAATAAATGGTATCATGATTCTATTAGAGCTTAAGCAAAGTCTCCAGGCTTTGCTGTTCTTTGCCGTTATTTTTGGAAATTAAATCTTCCTGTAATTTAAACCAAATGCCTCTGAGCAGGTTACAGCTTGCCTTCATCAGGGTAGGCAGGCAGTCCCTCTCTTCCTTCCCCAAAGCCAAGGTTAAGGTGGGATCAGTCAGGCTTGGGAGGTGGCCTTACAAGTGCAATCTCCTTGGGGAACTGAGGATCCTTTTACCTCACACCTGACCCTCACATGGAGAATGAGAGCCCTAAATCACTAGGACAGGCTTCAGCTTTTCTTCCCAGAGCAATCTTTTCAAAAGAGAGTTACAGGATCAGTGTTTTGAAGTAGATAGAGAAGATTTAATTTTTTTAATGAATGTGAATTCATATTCCTCTTCAGATATCAAGTCCCATTCATGACTCTTTATTTTGGAAAGGGCATTGTTACTTTACAAATCCAGCTTTTCAATAACAGCAACAATCATTGCCTCCAAATTTCAGTACTGAGGAAACACATTGCCAAAGCATTCTCTTCCTTTCAATTGCTTCTCCTACATCCCAGTGCTTTGACTGACCCACTCACAAAGAGTTAAACAAGTCATTTGAAGGGCTGATTTATTTGATAAAGACATCCCCTGAATACTTTTTCTCATTTCTGTCAGTAATCCCATTTCCTCGTTTTATCTTTCACAACCAATTCTCTCAATATGGATTTCCTCTTTAATACTCAATTATCTTAACTTACTGGTAAATTACCCAGTCAAACCAAAACATCAGTTTCAGTAATCAAAAGGACAGAGGGCTCCTCACGTAGTGTTTATGACTCACATACTTCTGATTCACAGATGGATGGACTGTGTTCTGTGCCACCTCAATAACGTAGCATTACTTGGACAAATAAAAGCCACTACCTTATGCAGTCTAGCTAAGTTTCTTGCATGTTTCCTTCTCAATTTTATAAATGAGTCACTTCTTGAATATTCTTCAACAATTTGTAAAATTCTATTCTGGAGTATGACCATTCTACTCTAGACAAAGAAGCCATGATACTCTTTCTATTTCTCCATGCAGGTTTTACACCTTAGGAAATATTTTAATATAGAATTGAGAGTTGCTTAAGGCCATTTATTATTTAATGAAAATAGAAGCAACTTTTATTCATATTAGGAAAATTTAGTTTGGGAATAGTTGATTTTTTTTTTCTGTTTTTAGGCTAACAGTTCTTCTGATGCAGAAGCTATAAATCTCATTGTTAGCTTGGAAAAAAATATGACAGAAAAGGGCAGGAAACATCCCTTAATAATTCCTGCAGTGAGATTATCATGTCTGCTGGGTACTCAAGGCACTTTTCAAAGAACTTCTTTTTTTTTTTTTAATTGCAGCACAAAATACAAAGTGTAATTGAACTTTCCTGTGTCAAATCCTCTAATACATCACCACTGTAGACAGAAGAAAGTTCAAACTGATTTGTCGGGTAGTCAAGGTCCTTATGGTATAGTCTGAACCTGACCTTCTAAGCTAGGATCACTTATCTACGCTCTAACCAAGTTGAATTACACACTCTCCCAGAGATATATTTACTCGGTTTTGCTTATGCTCTTCCTAGACTATCCTTCCATCTAGAATATGCTTTCTGAAATTTTCACAAATCCAGATCCATGTGTGAGCAAGGGACTAGGTGGGGGATGGAAAGCCCAAGAATTAGGGAGAATTCGGCAGCTCTAACTCTGGGAGTGACTGTGCAGAGACTATTAAGCTTCTCTATGCTGTCAGCTCCATTAAGAAATACTCAAAGTGACTCAAGGGGTCCTATATATAATGGGAAATGATTGCCCTGGGAAAGCTCTACTTAGAAGTAGTTTAATGTAATGGATCATGCAGAGGCTTTGGAATGAAACAGACCTGGGTCTGAACAGAAGCCCTGCCATTTGCTAACTAAAAGGGCTTAGATTTAAACTTTTTGAGTCTTAGTTTCCTCATATGTAAAATCATAATAGAAGAGAAAACTAAAGGCTTGCTATGAGCATAAAATTGAATATATGTAAAACTATAGACGTTCAGTTCTACAGTTCAGTAGCAATGCCAGCAAAGAACAAATGCAGAACAGAAATGGAAGTATAGTTTATGTAGACAGAGGATTTGAGATTTTATTATTACCTGTCCCAACTCCTGAAATCTAATTCCCCATGATCTGTAGACATCACGTAGCAGACCTAAAAGTTTTCATGTGGCCTTAGAAGCTGCTGAAGTGTGGAGTAGGAATTCAGGAAAGAGTTGAGAACCCCTAGGTCTGTGAAGACGTGGTGGCCACCTGGTAACAGAGGTTCTGGGGGGGGGGGATGGCCCAAAGCCAGGAGCCTGAATAGAATCTTGGAAGATAAGCAACTCAGGAAGGGCCAAACTGTATGGCAGGCATGGGACTGGCTGCCCCAGAGGCTCACACAATCTTTGTCTCCTACTCTGCTTTGAGGCTAAGAGTGTTCAAGTGACATATTTTCAGCCAATGAGATGTAGCTGGACGTCTCCGGGAAAGGGGTTCCTTCCTAAATCTTAGGTCAGACATACAAAACTGCCATTTTTTTAGGTTAAAAAGTAGCTGAAAGTCAGCAATTTCAGACGTTCAACTTATAAAAGACAAACCTTTCTATCTAGGAGAGCTCTTCATCGTTTTTTACTCTTTCTCCTTTTTTTTTTTCTTCCCTGGAACAGAGAACTCAATGCACAGACAATCAGTAGCAATCTTATGGCTTTGAGGATAAGCACCAGGGTGGCAGAAAAAGAAGATAAAAGGATACTGAATCTCCAGACACCACTGAGTAACGTAAGGTCCTGGACCACCTACCTCTGACACTCTTGTTGTATGAGACAAATACAGCCCTCACTGTTTAACCACTGTAGTATGGAGTCTTGTTTGCATCTGGAAACACCCCTAGTTGATGTCATGGTGCTGAGTCAGAAGGCAGAGAACCAGTGGGCTTTAACTGGGCAAAAGAACTGATCCCGGAGAAACTGGCTTCAGGGAGTAAAGTACCTCTCAG
The DNA here is from genome assembly GCF_949752795.1 of Hyperoodon ampullatus. NCBI lineage: Eukaryota > Metazoa > Chordata > Mammalia > Artiodactyla > Ziphiidae > Hyperoodon > Hyperoodon ampullatus. The sequence goes on along the minus strand of NC_136915.1, from coordinate 57,918,343 downwards.
GATGATCAAACATTTGAAGTAGAAACCAACCTTCTGCTGCCTCTGCAGGCAACATGGTATGATTCCTTTTCTGGAAAAGAAAGGAAGAGAAGGGAAGAGAAAAGACAGGAGGAGAAGGAGAAGGAACATATTGCTCCTTCTCCTAGAACAATAGTTCTAGGAGAGCTGCAGTTTTAAACAGAGTGGTCAGGTTAGCAAAGCAGATATCTGAGGAAATATTTGGCTGAGGAAACAGGAAGTCAAAAGGCCCTAAGACAAGAACATCCTTGCATGTTTTTTTTTTTAATTTTTGAATTTTATTTTATTTTTTTATAGAGCAAGTTCTTATTAGTCATCCATTTTACACACATCAGTATATACATGTCAATCCCAATCTCCCAATTCATCCCACCTCCACTCCCACCCACCGCTGTTTTCCCCCCTTGGTGTCCATATGTTTGTTCTCTACATCTGTGTCTCAATTTCTGCCCTAGAAAACGGTTCATCTGTACCATTTTTCTAGGTTCCACATATATGCGTTAATATACGATATTTGTTTTTCTCTTTCTGAACTTACTTCACTCTGTATGACAGTCTCTAGATCCATCCATGTGTCCACAAATGACCCAATTTCATTCCTTTTTATGGCTGAGTAATATTCCACTGTATATATATACCACATCTTCTTTACGCATTCATCTGTTGATGGGCATTTAGGTTGCTTCCATGACCTGGATATTGTAAATAGTGCTGCAGTGAACACTGTGTTACATGTCTCTTTTTGAATTATGTTTTTCTCTGGGTATATTCCCAGGAGTGGGATTGCTGGATCATATGGTAATGCTATTTTTACTTTTTTAAGAAAGCTCCATACTGTTCTCCATAGTGGCTGTATCAATTTACATTCCCACCAACAGTGCAAGAGGGCTCCCTTTTCTCCACACCCTCTCCAGCATTTGTTGTTTGTAGATTTTCTGATGATGCCCATTCTAAATGGTGTGAGGTGATACCTCGCTGTAGTTTTGATTTGCATTTGTCTAATAGTTAGTGATGTTGAGCAGCTTTTCATGTGCTTCTTGGCCATCTGTATGTCTTCTTTGGAGAAATGTCTATTTAGGTCTTCTGCCCATTTTTGGATTGGGTTGTTTGTTTCTTTACTATTGAGCTGCATGGGCTGTTTATATATTTTGGAGATTAATCTTTTGTCCATTGATTCGTTTGCAAATATTTTCTCCTATTCTGAGGGTTGTCTTTTCGTCTTGTTTATGTTTTCCTTTGCTGTGCAAAGCTTTGAAGTTTCATTAGGTCCCATTTGTTTATTTTTATTTTTATTTCCATTACTCTAGGAGGTGGATCAAAAAAGATCTTGCTGTGATTTATGTCAAAGATTTGTGTGATTTATGTTCTTCCTATGTTTTCCTCTAAGAGCTTTATAGTGTCTGGTCTTACATTTAGGTCTCTAATCCATTTTGGGTTTATTTTTGTGTATGGTGTTAGGGAGTGTTCTAATTTCATTCTTTTACATGTAGCTGTCCAATTTTCCCAGCACCACTTATTGAAGAGACTGTCTTTCTCCATTGTATATCCTTGCCTCCTTTGTCATAGATTAGTTGACCATAAATGCGTGGGTTTATCTCTGGGCTTTCTATCTTGCTCCATTAATCTATGTTGCTGTTTTTGTGCCAATACCACATTGGCTTGATTACTGTAGCTTTGGAGTATAGTCTGAAGTCAGGAAGCCTGATTCCTCCAGCTTCATTTTTTTCCCTCAAGACTGCTTTGGCTATTCGGGGTCTTTTGTGTCTCCATACAAATTTTAAGATTTTTTGTTCTAGTTCTGTAAAAAATGCCATTGGTAATTTGATAAGGATTGTATTGAATTTGTACATTGCTTTGGGTAGTATAGTAATTTTCATAATATTGATTCTTCCAATCCAACAACATGGTATATCTCTCCATCTGTTGGTATTATCTTTAATTTCTTTAATCAGTGTCTTATAGTTTTTTGCATACAGGTGTTTTGTCTCCCTAGGTAGCTTTATTCCTAGGTATTTTATTGTTTTTGTTGCAATGGTAAATGGGAGTCTTCCCTTAATTTCTCCTTCAGATTTTTCATCATTAGTGTATAGGAATGCAAGAGATTTCTGTGCATTAATTTTGTATCCTGTAACTTTACCAAATTCATTGATTAGCTCTAGTAGTTTTCTGGTGGCATTTTTAGGACTCTCTATGTATTGCATCATGTCACCTGCAAAGAGTGACAGTTTTACTTCTTTTCCAATTTGTATTCCTTTTATTTCTTTTTCTTCTCTGATTGCCATGGCTAGGACTTCCAAAACTATGTTGAATAATAGTGGTGAGAGTGGACATCCTTGTCTTGTTCCTGACTTAGAGGAAATGCTTTCAGTTTTTCACCATTGAGAATGATGTTTGCTGTAAGTTTGTCATATATGGCCTTTATTATGTTGAGGTAGGTTCCCTCCATGCCCACTTTCTGGAGAGTTTTTATCATAAATGGGTGTGGAATTTTGTCAAAAGCTTTTTCTGCATCTATTGAGATGATCATATGGTTTTTCTTCTTCAATTTGTTAATATGGCTTTATCACACTGATTGATTTGCATATATTGAAGAACGCTTGCATGCCTGGGATAAACCTCACTTGATCATGGTGTATGATCCGTTTAATGTGTTGTTGGATTCTGTTTGCTAGTATTTTGTTGAGGATTTTTGAGTCTATATTCATCAGTGCTATTGGTCTGTAATTTTCTTTTTCTGTAGTACCTGTGTCTGGTTTTGGTATCAGGGTAATGGTGGCCTCATAGAATGAGTTTGGGAGTGTTCCATCCTCTGCAAGTTTTTGGAAGAGTTTGAGAAGGATGGGTGTGAGCTCTCCTCTAAATGTTTGATAATATTCACCTGTGAAGCCACCTAGTCCTGGACTTTTGCTTGTTGGATGATTGTTAATCACAGTTTCAATTTCATTACTTGTGATTGGTCTGTTCATATTTTCTGTTTATTCCTAGTTCAGTCTTGGAAGGCTTTACCTTTCTAAGAATTTGTCCATTTCTTCCAGGTTGTCCATTTTATTGGCATAGAGTTGTTTGTAATAGTCCCTTAGGATGCTTTGTATTTCTGCAGTGTCTGTTGTAACTTCTCCTCTTTCATTTCTAATTTTATTGATTTGAGTCCTTTGCCTCTTTTTGTTGATGAGTCTAGCTAATGGTTTATCAATTTGTTTATCTTCTCAAAGAACCAGCTTTTAGTTTTATTGATCTTTGCTATTGTTTTCTTTGTTTCTATTTCATTTATTTCTGCTCTGATCTTTATTATTTTGCTCCTTCTGCTAACTTTGGGTTTTGTTTGTTCTTCTTTCAATAGTTCCTTTAGGTGTAAGGTTAGATTGTTTATTTGAGATTTTTCTTGTTTCTTGAGGTAGGCTTGTATAGCTATAAACATCCCTCTTAGAACTGCTTTTGCTGTATCCCATAGGTTTTACATCGTCATGTTTTCATTGTCATTTTTCTCTAGGCATATTTTGATTTCCTCTTTGATTTCTTCAGTGATCTGTTGGTTATGGAGTAACGTATTGTTTAGCTTCCATGTGTTTGTGTTTTTTACTTTTTTTCCCCTGTAATTCATTTCTAATCTCATAGTGTTGTGGTCAGAAAAGGTGCTGGATATGATTTTAATTTTCTTAAATTTACTGAGGCTTGAATTGTGACCAAAGATGTGATCTATCCTGGAGAATGTTCCGTGTGCACTTGAGAAGTGTAATCTGCTGTTTTTGGATTGAATGTCCTATAAATATCAATTACATCTATCTGATCTATTGTGTCATTTAAAGCTTGTGTTTCCTTATTTATTTTCATTTTGGATGATCTGTCCACTGGTGTGAGTGAGGTGTTAAAGTCCCCCACTATTATTGTGTTACTGTTGATTTCCTCTTTTAGAGCTTTTAGCAGTTGCCTTATGTAATGAGGTGCTCCTATGTTGGGTGCATATATATTTATAATTGTTATGTCTTCTTCTTGGATTGATCCCTTGGTCATTACGTAGTGTTCTTCCTTGTCTCTTGTAACATTCTTTATTTTAAAGTCTATTTTATCTGATATGAGTATTGCTACTCCAGCTTTCTTTTGATTTTCATTTGCATGGAATATCTTTATCCATCCCTTCACTTTCAGTCTGTATGTGTCCCTTCGTCTGAAGTAGGTCTCTTGTAGACAGCATATATATGGGTCTTGGTTTTGTATCCATTCAGCAAGCCTGTGTCTTTTGGTTGGAACATTTAATCCATTCACATTTAAGGTAATTATCGATATGTATGTTCCTATGACCATATTTTTAATTGTTTGGGGTTTGTTTTTGTAGGTCCTTTTCTTCTCTTGTATTTCCCACTTAGAGAAGTTCCTTTAGCATTTGTTGTAGAGCTGGTTTGGTGGTGCTGAATTCTCTTAGCTTTTGCTTGTCTGTAAACCTTTTGATTTCTCCTTCGAATCTGAATGAGATCCTTGCCAGGTAGAGTAATCTGGGTTGTAGGTCCTTCCCTTTCATCATTTTAAGTATATCATGCCACTCCCTTCTGGCTTGTAGAATTTCTGCTGAGAAATCAGCTGTTAACCTGATGGGAGTTCCCTTGTATGTTATTTGTCATTTTTCCCTTGCTGCTTTCAATAATTTTTCTTTGTCTTTAATTTTTGCCCATTTGATTACTATGTGCCTCAGCGTGTTTCTCCTTGGGTTTATCCTGTATGGGACTCTCTGCACTTCCTGGACTTGGGTGGCTATTTCCTTTCCCATGTTAGGGAAGTTTTCCACTATACTCTCTTCAAATATTTTATCACCTCCTTTCTCTCTTCTCCTTCTGGGACCCCTATGATGCAAATGTTGTTGCGCTTAATGTTGTCCCAGAGGTCTCTTAGTCTGTCTTCATTTCTTTTCATTCTGTTTTCTTTAGTGTGTTTTGCAGCTGTGAATTCCACCATTCTGTCTTTCAGGTCACTTATCCGTTCTTCTTCCTCAGTTATTCTGCTATTGATTCCTTCTAGTGTAGTTTTCATTTCAGTTATTGTATTGTTCTTCTGTTTGTTTGTTATTTAATTCTTCTAGGTCTTTGTTAAACATTTATTGCATCTTCTCAATCTCTGCCTCCATTCATTTTCTGAGGTCCTGGATCATCTTCACTATCATTATTCTGAATTCTTTTTCTGGAAGGTTGCCTATCTCCACTTCATTTAGTTGTTTTTCTGGGTTTTATGTTGTTCCTTCATCTGGTACATAGACTTTTCATCCTGTCTATCTTTCTGTGAATGTGGTTTTTGTTCCACAGGCTGCAGCATTGTAGTTCTTCTTGCTTCTGCTGTCTTCCCTCATCCTTGTATTGCTAAATTGAAGAACAGTTGCTATAGAATATTATATAAGTTACAGATGAACAATATAGTGATTCAATATTCTTGAAGGTTATACTCAATGTATAGTTATTATAAAATATTGGCTATATTCCCCGTGTTGTAAAATATATCCTTGTAGCTTAGTTTATAGTTCTTACCTCTTTCTCCCTTACCCCTAGGTTGACCCTTCCCCTTCCCCTCTTGCCACTAGTCTGTTCTCTATATCTTTGAGTCTGCTTCATTTTTGTTATATTCACTAGTTTGTTGTATCCTTTAGATTACACACATAAGTGATATCATACAGTATTTGTCTTTATCTGTCTCTTATTTCACTTAGCATATTTGAATAACAGCAAACAGGACAGGGTAGCTGGGGTAAAGTGAGTGAGGGGGAAAGCAGGAGATGGGGGAGGGGGCCATTTCATACAAGGTTTTCATAAAGCATTTGTGAGAAAGAAAGACAAGGGCCAATGATGCCTGCAAGGTTTTATACCTAAGCAATTTGAAAGCCTGAGATGTCATCCATCATCTGACATGAGGAAGACAGTGGAAGGTGTCGATTGTGGTTCTGGGGGTGAAGACCAGATCATGTTAAGTTTGAGATGACAGACATCAAAGAAGAGATGTCAAGTGGGCAGCTGGATATAAGTGGAGAGAGACACATTTCAGGTTCATATGAACGTTTCCCAGATTGATAAATCAGGAGTAGTCTGTGTAGGTATGCTCTTGTTTTTGAAAAGTGAAAGATAAATTTATGTGTGCATCCATCTGTTCTCAGTCTCTTGTATACTGATTTTATTTTATTTTTTAAATTTAATTTTTATTTTATATTAGAGTATGGTTGCTTTACAATGTTGTGTTAGTTTCAGGTGTACAGCAAAGTGGTTCTGTTATAAATATACATATATCTATGCTTTTTCAGATCCTTTAACCATATAGGTTATTATAGAATATTGAGTAGAGTTCCCTGTGCTATACAGTAGTTCCTTACCTATTTTATATATAGTATTGTGTATATGTTAATCCTAAGCTCCTAATTTATTGCTTCTCCCACTGACATGGTTGATGTGAGGAGTTTGGGAGGATTTAGGTGATATAATGTATACAAAGGGTATCACAGAATAGATGTTCAATAAATAAAACCTAATATATGTCATGTTCTTATATTTTTCCAGGAATTTTGGTAAGCACTATGCATAAACTAACATATTTAATCTTTCCAGTCATTTGATGGGGTATGCAATATTTTAAGCTCATTACATAAAAGAGGATACTGATGTTCAGACAACTTAAGAATCTTGTTCAAGTTCAGAGAGCTGGTAAGCAGCAGAACCTGGGTTCATACAAAGATTTTCTACTCTTGAACCAATGTTGTTAACCTGCAAGCTATACCAGAGTAACAAACTCAGAAGCCCTTAGGGGTAACATAAATTCATGCTGTGATTCCTATATCCAATACCCAGTCAACATTTACACGCGGGTATCTAATGGGCATCTTAGACTCCACATGGCCAAAACAGAATCCTTTACTTTCCCAACTAAATCTGTCTCTCCTTCAGTCCTTCATTGTCCCATATCAATTAATGGCATTGTCATCTGCCCAGTTGCTTAAGCCAAAAACCCAGGAATTTTCCTTGATCTCTCACTTTTCCTCAATGGATGCATCCAACTCATCAGCAAGGCCTGATGGCTCTATTTCCAATATTTATCCCTTATTTGTATATTCTGTTGATATTCACAGGTCCAACTGTGATTTCAAGCTACAGTTATCTGTTATATTGATTTCTTTCACTACTCGCTGTTCTTCGTGTTTCCATTCTTGGCTCCTATAACCATCTTTACCCATAGCAACCAGAATAAACTTAAATATGTAAACCAGACAGTGCTTTGAAATCTTCTACAGCCATCCATCACACTTAGAATAAAACCCCACATCCTCACTACAGCCTATATTGTTCTCCATGATCTGCTCTCTGCTATCTTTCTGACCTCATTTTAAACTAGTATCCCTCCTTGCTCATTATATTTTAGTTGCATTGTCCTTCCTTTTCCTTGAACAAACCAAATTCTTCCTGCTGCAGGGTCTTGTCCTTGCCGTTGGCTTTGCTTATCATCCTCTGCCCCTGGGTCTTCATATCACTGAGGCCTCAGAGCAAATAGTATCTCAAGAAGGCCTTTCTTGTCTACTCCATCTATATTATCACTTCCTTCCACCAACAATCCACACTACAGCATCTTATTTTATTTACTTCATTATGTACTTATCGTTATTTGAATTTTTCCTGTTACTTGATTTGTTGACTCATTTTTATCAGTCTCTCTCCAGTAGGATACTAGACTCATGAGATGTGAAACTTTGCCCTATCTTATTCCCTGCTATATCTTCAGGGCCTAGTACAGTGCCTGACACATAGAAGACCTTCAACAAAGATTTGTTAAATAAATTTGTTGATTTATTGGTTGAATATCAGATAACAGGGAGTAATTGTTGGGGTCTTGATGAACTAGATGCATATTCAGCTTAAAAAATTTTAATTTAAATTCCTTTAAAATATTTTATTGGCCAAATCAAAAGGTCTGTTAGAACTGACAATCCCTGCAGCTCACCACTTCACCTCCTGACCCATCCTCACCAATTCCATAAGGTTGAAGACCCGAAAACCTAGAGACAGAATGACACAGAATTTCAGTATGCAAATGAGCAACTGCTTCCCAGCAAAATATTCTTGTCCTAGATCTGTAGTGATTGCACCAATAGAAGAAATTATCCAGCTACCTAGTCTTCTTTTAAACATGACATATAAAATGAATGTGTTATTTCCCCCTGGTGGGAAATTTATTGATGGGAAATGTTGCAAAATCCATGAAAACAAATTTGTGTTCAAAGGAAAATAAGAGATTGAAACCTCCAGTCACCAAAAACAAAATAAAACAAAATAAAACTGGAGACTCAAAAAATAGTATGAATTTACATAAGTTAAACAGGATGCTTTTATTTAATTGATTAATTAATTTACTTTTTTTTTGATGTTACGATTTTAACTTTTTTCCCATGTACACAGGGGTCTCACAGATAAGGAAATGAAAACCCAAAGAGAGAAGTAGTTAGGCTTTAAACAGGGTGCTTTTTAAAAGATTTCATAGCTAGGTTAAGCATCAAATATACTTTCTCTGGCTGCTGGGCCCAAATATTCAGTTTATAATTTCTAGAACCCAAGTCTAGAGGCATCCTGGCTGGGGCTGTGCATAGTCTTGCTTCAAAGTCTATCAGGAGAAATGTCATGGGAGTTGATGTATCCATACCCAAGGAGAAACAGGTTTCTTCACTTAATTCAGTTCGAATCCACTTGATGAGTGTAAAAGAATTCCTCTTACTCGGGATTTCCCATTATAAAATGTGAGGGTAGAAAATATTTGAGCTAACATTAAGATTGCAGTAGTTCTTAGAAATACTATGTACTGAGTAGAGTAAGATGGGAATAGATCATGCGCTATAGGTTTTGGAAACAGGAAAAAATACTGATGGTAGTAGACAAAAGCCAGATTGAAGTGGGTTGAGGGGAGAACGACAGGGAAGGAGATAAAGACAACTTTTTAAAGAGTTCTGCTGTGAAGGGGAGGGCAGCTATGGAACAGACACTGGAGGGGGCTCTGAAGTCCATCTGGCTTCTTTAATGCCATGCTTGAGTGCTTGAGAGGAGAGAATGATGATCAAGGTGCAGGAGAAGTGTTGCAGGTGGGAAGTCCTGGAGAAGGCAAGAGGTCATAGGGACTAGTCTACAGTGGAGAGGCTGGACTGGGTTCATGGATTATGTCCAAAGGAAGGGCAGAGGGCATTGATAGATTTGGGGACAGTTAGGTGAATTAGCTCTCCTGTGGTTTCTTCTATTTTCTCAGTAAGAGTGAGATAGATGAGCATGATTCTGTAGGTTTCAGGAGCAATGAGATTGTGTGAAATAGTTGTTTTAGAGACTGGGAGAGTGCACTGACCTGAAACACGAAGCAAAACTGCTGAGTATTGCTGACAGCTCATTTGAGATTTGTGGTCATTAATTTCAAATGAGCCCACGAAGCATGGTTGAGTATTATTCGCCAGCCATGCTCAGCTGCTGTTTCTTGCGTGGATGCTGAGGAGGTGAAGAGCTGGTCTAACAAGTTCTGAAATATCGACCATAAGTATGGTGGGCAGCTAGGGATGTTTATAAAGGGGTGATTTTAATGATAAACCCTGAAGTGTAAGCTGGGTACAGGAAGAAATAAGGGATGTGTGTGTGAGGAGTTGAGGGGAGTGAGGGACAGTGGGAAGGTGGTAGGGTCAGTGAATTGGAAGTCATCACGGGGTACAAGCCTAAGCAGAGGGGAATAGAGAGATGAGCTGGAAAGATGGAAAGTGGGAGTCTGACAGTGGGATACTCGACATCAAAATTCTGGAGATGGTTCAATTATTGGTAACTAAAAGGGCTAGGATAAACATGGGAGAGAAAATGGCTTAGTTGGTGTGGAGGAAAAGATTATTCAAAGTGATAGCAAGTAACTATGAGACGAGAATACTGAATGGATCGTATACGTGGGTGTGGAAGTGATTGCAAATGATGACAAAATTTATAAAGGAGAGAAAGAGTGAGTCAGATGTTGCAATATTCAGTTAATTAGGAGTGACCCAGAGGTGGATGACTGCACTCAGGAGGAGTAGTGGGTGATATAGTCTGATGGCATACACTTCAAAGGAGCTAGGTTTTCAAGAGAGAAGGCTAATAAAGTGGCCCCTAAGCAGCAATGAAAGATAAGGAGGATGCCTCCTCTACCTTTAGGCCTCATAGTGCACAGAGTATGGGAGGAAGGAAGGGAGCTATCTCTTGAGGGCACTGCAAGGGTAGCTCGGTGGCCAAGAGAGAGGCAGTGTCAGAGCAAGGAAAGGGAACAATGGCCTAAGAGACTGAGAATGCAGGAAATCTTGATGATTCCCAGACCAGGAGTTCTAGTGATATGGTGTAAATGTTAGGGGAGATTAGTTTGTATTGGGGGATGTGTCAGGCCATACAGGGCTAAATGTCAGGGTGATTATGGAAGGCGTGGACTTTTAATGGTAACAGAGGAAGACAGGAACTAAGAAATAGGAGAGGGATGGTGATGGAAGGTGAAACAATCAGAGGGAGGAAACAAGAAAATATTTTGGAACTGAAGTTCCTCAAGGATCTTACCTGTTTGAATATCAAATAACCACAGAATAGGAGAGACAGAGAGGAAAGAACATAAAGTACATAAACAGGAGTCTTGGTCTCGAATATGATTCTGTCATTTAATTGCCACGTGACTTGGGAGAATTTATATATTTAATTCTAAATTACATAATCTATAAAAGAGTTTTAATCCTGCATACCTCGTAGTGTTGCTACAAAGATTAATTGTTGATTAATACATTTTACTTTTTTAATGAAAAATAAAGTACGCTGAATTTATTTTTTGGTTGCCAAGCGTGCATTTCATTTTTAACAATATCTTAATTTACCCTTAAGCAATTTTGTCTTCCCCATTAGAGAAAGTCAGTTGACATAACAAACAATCAGAGGTCCTACATAACCTGGCTAAACAAGATGTCCCATCCTTGGAATTTAAGTCTCAGCTAGAGAGACAAGAGAGCTAAAAATGGCTACAGTTCCTTTTCATTGTGGTGGGGTGGTCTTTATCAGATGGTCCTGTTTGGGAGGTTCTCTGGGGGGTCCTGCTTCTTTCCTCCAGGGCTGCCTTCATTCTTCCCTATTCTCAGGGCTGGCTTTTCAGGCTTCCAACAATTGTAGGAGCTCCCAATAGCTTTTCAATAAATTCCCATTTGTTTAAGTTAGTCAAAATCAATATCTGTGTTAAGAAAACAAAGAAACCTAACTGATATATTAATACATATTATATAAATATTGTTAGTGCAACTGCTACTACTAATAGCAGTAAAAAACAATGTGTCTGTTTACCACTTTAGACAGAAATAGCCAAGGCTTAATTGGAAAAAATAAATGAAGAGATCAAGTTCATATTCTTCCCTGGAGCCCTGGCAATATTTTCAACTTATTCTCCTTCAAAGGACTATCAATCCCAATTGATGACATTACCCATTTCCAACAAGGCTCTCAGCAACAATTTTAAGACACCTTTCTAAAGCTATAAATTTGCAAAACCAGTCCCAGTAAATCCAAGTCTATGCCATTATGAAACAGTAGCAGAGGGAAAGGCAGTTTAATAATGTGAGTGAGGAAGGATAAATCACAGATAAAAAGATAAATTATCAACCTGAAAAAGCAATGACTCAAAAAAGAGAGCATCCATTATAATTTATAATGCAAAAGTCTCCTCTGTCCTCATCCGTCTTAGCCTGCAAGCAGCATACAAAGCTTCTTTGCAATTTCAATAATCACTCTGGATAACCAATATCCATATTAAAAGCCCCTCAACTTCATACTCCATTAAGAGGATGCTGATGTGCCAGGCTTCTGAACGTCTCCCATTTTATCCCTTGAAATTTAAGGAGAGACAATTTGGAAACTGTAACATGTTTTCTCTCTCTAATGTACAGGAGGTGAGGCTAAGAGAAAAGTACCTGAACAAAGAAATACTGAATATTAATCTAAGCTCTAATGCTTTGAAATAGAAGGGGATCAAAGAGCATTCTTGTTATCAGGTACTCTGCTCTTCTCTTTCTGTGGTAAGTAAAACATCCAATCTTGTGAGCTTTTTGGCTGCTTCGCCTTGTCTCAGACCACCTCCAAGGCTCCAGATGTTCCTGTCCTCCCTGCTTCCTTCCTTTTACTTTATTTTGTCCTGTCATTAGGTAGCTTCTGCTAGCCATTGTGAATTTCTCTGCCCAAACTGGCTTGGATTATGTAGCTTCCTCAGCCCCAAATTCCATGTTGCCTTGGAAGACAAGTAGTCAAGTCTTTCTAGTTTTAAGGGTTTTGATGCTAATCATGATAGAAAAACTATCAAGGAATCACAAAAATAATAAAATAGAGAAATGACAAAGGTTTCCAGAATTGTACAAAGTATATAGTCTCTGGTCTTTCATTTCTACATACTGGTGACTGGAAGTCCTTTTGCACTCTTGCTCTCTGATTTTGCTATTGAGGATGAGGCCCATCTCCATTCCTAGCCTTTGTCTGATCTTGCCTCTCTGCAATGTCATGCAGAATCCTTCCTCATCAATAGTCTTCTTGCCAGTGCTTAACCTGAAGATTCCAACCATAATTTTCGAAAGCATAATTTTTGGCAAATGGAAATGAGACCATTAAGGAGAATTTTATTTGGATAATTTGATCTCTGTATTGCAATGTCAGATGAAGTAACATCTCTTCAAATGTCACGGCCCAACCCAGATCATTAAAACAGGTTTCAGCATAAAAATGGGGTGTAGAATCCAAACGTAAGCCAGGGACAAAGGAAGGGCTAATACTGTGCTTTGTGACAGTCTCTGAATTTCAATTTTCTCCATGACTTGGTCTTCATAGGCAGAATAGGGACAGCATACTTTGTGACCACAACTGAAACCACAACTTAGGAAAATGCTTTTACATGTGAAATGATTTGAGTCAACAATAAAAGCTCTCTCTTTGATGGTTTACTAATCAGTTTCAACCTGAGAAACTTCTATGGCAGCAAGTAAAAGCAATTGATCCTTAGTAGCAGCCAATAGAATTAGATAAGAATCATGTCACTTACATTATGATATATTACATGCCCACTGGTACCCGTGACCAACCCCTGCCATTAAGCTGCCCTTGCCACTGGACCATATTCCGGGGGAAACCATATTAGAAAAAGAATCTTCTAGGGACTTATCTTTCCTGAGCTTATATATAACAAAGTTCTCCACTTGTGAGAATGGGACTCCTACATATTAGCAGCCCCTAACTGAGAGGTAATTTGACTTTATTTACTCAATCTGAGAAGACAGACTACTGATGCTATCAAATGCTGCTAGCAGAAATGGTGCATGTTAGTAAATGCAATGAAAGCATGATTTTTCTATAAAAACTAATTGAACCCCACAGTTAAAACCCAATGAAACAGTTTTTTAAAAGATGGCTATTGCTATTCTTATAACTGTATGTATCCAATCAACCAAAAATTGTTTTAATTCTATCAAATACAAGGTCCTATGCTAGATGCTAAGAGCACTAAGATGAGGAAATAGTATTTCTGCTTGCAAGAACATCACTGTCTACTGGTAGAATAATATACGCACAAGGATCTGAAAGAAGTTTACATCCAAGATCACAGCATTCCTGAAGGATAGGGAAGAGGTCCCACCGGGGCCATAGAAAGATTAAAATTTGTTGGGCTGGAGGTAGGGCAATAAACACTGATATTGAAAAGGACTGATTGCCTAGGAGGAGCATAACTTTTTAGCAAATGGAAATGAGACCATTAAGGACAAGACACAGAAGTGCAGCTAGTGGGTTATCTCTCTACTTCCCTCCTCTGCACTTTCCAGACAGCTGAGAAAGAGAGAGATAAAGAGAGAGGCCAGTAAATTCCTGTCCTAATGACTCTGCCCTTGGACTTTGTAGGATATTCTCTCTCTCTTTGCATTTGAGAGCTCAGCAGACCCTGAGTGGGAGTATCCTAGCTTCTGTCTAGTCCTCTGTCTAATAGTTAGGAGTTAACTGTTTTGGATGGGGGCTGAATCTTCCTGCATTTCCCATGCACTGAATAGTAATATCACCACTATCTGTTTGCACCCAACAGCCTTACAAAGGTGTTCGGTGGGCTATTACCAGGCTACTGCTGCTTCCTCCAGTGTTCTTCCTGCCTTTAATTTCTCCCCCATCAATCCATCTGATATAATGTTGTTAGCTTAATCTTTCTGTAATCCATTTCTAACTCAGCTGCTCCCATATCCTGAACATCCTTCAGTGACTTCCCATTGCCTATTTAGCTAATGAAAGTTCTCAGTGATCTGGCCTCAAACTACTTTTCTAGCTGTACCTTTTTTTTTGGTCTTTTCTTCTTAAATCTTAACAAGCAGCTACACAGAATTTTTCCAATTGCATGTGTATAATTCAGTTTCCTATCTATGGATTTTTGCCTGTTATTCTGTTGCTTGGAAAGCACTTTTTCTCTCCCACTCTTGAGATCCCAGCCATCATCCAAGGCTCTCTTCAAATGCTGCCTGCAGAAAGTTTTCTCACAATATCTCCAATATACTCTATAAATTATATGTTTAATAGCCTCTGAGTTAATTCAAGAGATATTTAATAAACAGCTACTATGTGCACAGTACTATTCATGACACTTAGGATTTAAATAGTTACTGTTAAGAAATCTCCTGTTTAATAGGAGAGGGGAATATAAAGAGTAACAACATAAATTTATTGAGAAAACATGACTGCTGTTCCTACTAGATTCCAGGCACACACAAAACTATTTTTTGGAAGCTTAAAGGCAATTTCCCTCTTATTTCTTTTTTTTTCTTATATGGATCACAGTAGAAGAAATAGACATCATTTTCTGTCTAGAGTTAGAAACACTTACACTCTTCAATTTTACAGCCTCATCACTGGTTGCATTTTAAAGGGAAAAAAATGTGACACTACAGTTTAAGTTTAAGGATGAGGGTATGATTTAGAAACAGAAGAGAAAGAAAACAGAATCATAGAGGATAGCCTGTTATAAATTTAGGTCTGGAAAAATCCAGTGATTTCACAAATTAGCTGAAACCTGCTAACTTGAGAAGTTATAAACATTCGCTTTTTCCTTATCTTCTAGAAATTTTACCTAGTATGTTGCCACTAATTGCTAGTGGAAACATGGCCAGAACTCCTCTCCCTGCTCTTGTGTTTACACAGTGTAGGGAGATCAGTTACAGACCCACACAATTTTAGAGATTTTGATTGGGTCTTAGAAATCAGGAGTGACCAGTAGTTGTCTACTTGTACGCTATGGAGATCTTTGAGGGTAAACCCAGGTGGGGTTAGGATTCAGGAAAATACTAGCAGGATTCCAGGAATCTACACTCCAGGCTTCACATCCAGAGAACTGCAATTTCATTAATTTTAAGTTTCTGAGTAGGATCTTACTTTTTAAAAAGTTTCCTGTGGTTTAAAACCACTAATCTAGGCCATTTCTTTTATTTTCCAGTGAAAAAACTGAGGCTCAGATAGTTAATGGGACTTGCTCACAGTCACACAAAGGCTGTGACAGAGCAGTACTCAATAACTTAATGTACATTTCTTCATTTCAGAACATTCCCCAAAGGAGTCTAGAGAAGGAATTAAGGGATGGATGAAAGGATGGATGGATGGGTGGATGGGTGGGTGGATGCATGGATGCATGGATGGGTGGATAAGTGATTGAGTGGATGTATAAATGCATGTGTTTTAGGGTTTGATCCAGTTTAACCCATGCTGAAGTGCATTCATTTCATGGTGCATGAAAAGGAAAATGGATTGGGCATCAGAAGTCTTGGATGCCAATTTCAGCTCTGCCATTTACTGTTATGAGAATTTGGGAAGGTTTATCCTCTACCAGCTGCAGTTTTTTCATCCACAAAATGGGGTTAGTAATATATTCCCCTCACGGTTACAATAAAGAGTAAATGATATATTGTTTAGAAGAGCCTCGGTGCAATTCTAGTGCCAGGAATGTTAGGAGATAATAAATAATAATTGCATGAAAAAACCCAGTCCTTGTTAGAGAAATAAGCATTTTCACTATAAAGTATTTTAATAAGAAATATAAGACTAATGAAAATAATAAGCTAAACCATATAAATATTCCAAATAGCTAGTTTGGTTATTATCCATTTGCTTCTCTCTACCCCTACCTACACTCCAATCCATTCTCCACCCTTCTCTGTGATCTATGGGGTTGACCCCTAGATTCCCTTGCTATCTGACTTTCGGTTGAGTTAAGCCAATGGAAGGCACTAAACAGAGACAGGCAGGCAAGAGAAGAAAGATGTCACAGCGTTTCTTCTCTTGCTCACTCCAGCTTGGCACTGCAGTTCTGACGGTGGTTGCATGCTACACTGTCTTAACCCTGTTTCCTCCTCCTGCTTCTTCCAGAATAGCACTACGAACTACTCCCCACTCTGGTCAGACCTTAGGCACCCCAATATCCTTTACTGGTTCCTTTAACTGCGTATACTTTTGCAGATAAACCTTTATCAAATTACATTCATAATCCCAGATGGATGTGCTTTATATTTCTTGCCAAGACTATGACTGCTACATTTTTTGGGTTAACTGTTGATGATGAAATGTAACAGCCTCATATGGCCTTCAAAAATGAATAAGGTAGATTAAGCATGATCCAGTAGATTAAATGTGGGCACCAATGACCCACATGGGCAGGGGCCTAGAGGGGATAAGCTAAGACCTCTACAAACCACTGTTTCCCTTCTCTTATAGTTAATGACCCACCTTACTTTTCACATTGAAAGAATAAACTTGGAGCAAACGAAGCAGGTAGGATGGAATAAGAAGAGAGTAATTTAGCTTTATTCAATCTCAAAAGCAATGGAATTTGTAGCTGGGGCTGGATTTAGGGCCATGACTTATCCTCAACTCATTTTGCTGTGCATAGGGACTGAGACTGATGTTGGGAACATGTGGTCCAGAGAGTCACGGTCAAATCCAAAAAGAATTGGGCAAATTAATGATTGTACTACCTCTAAGATAGACTTCTCCTCCAAATAGCCTTCTCTTTCCTGTGGCTAAATGAGTTGTTTCAGTATCCCTTTTCCTTTCTTCTCTTGCATACCATGCACTGACTAGTTGGGAAATGAACATGTCAAATTGTGTCCCCAGCTAACAGCTGACTATGCTTTAAGACATTTTCAGGGATGTCTTAAGAAAGCAGGCTCAGGGCCAAATTGCATTGCCTTCTCTAATAGTAAAGTATGCTTTTGTTAAAAGTAACATATTGCATTTAAAGACTAACTTGTTAGATGAACTGGAACTGAATCCATGAAAGTAATTCAGGAAATTCAGATATTTAGTCGAATATTCATAGTTAAATACTGTGGTACCACTGGATAACACTAGTGTAGCCAGTTTACAGCAAAATATCAACTCTGTTGGGGATAAAATAAGAACGATTTTTTTTTCTAATTCCTCTCTTCAAACATACTTCTGAAAATTTCCTTTGCTGTGACACTTGAATAACATCCTGGGCAGACACCATAGCTCTGCAAGCAGTTTTAGGAGTATAATTCATGCTCCTTTAAAACTCCAATTTCATGTTTTCCCCCTCCTCACTGCAGGCAAGGCATTTGGCCTTCACTCCTTCACTCCACCTCCCAGTCCAGCATCTCATGAGACGGGGCACAGCGTTTCTTGTTGAAGTAGAGTTGATTTACAATGTTGTGTTAGTTTCAGGTATACAGCAAAGTGATTCCGTTCTACATACATATATATCTATTTTTTATCAAATTCTTTTCCCTTACAGGTTATTACAAAATATTGAGTATAGTTCCCTGTGCTATACAGTAGGTCCTTATTGGTTATCTATTTTAGAAACCCAGCCCAGTGTTCTCTGCACTGTGATACCACTGGCTCTCTCATCTCTCATCTCCTTCCTGGCATCTCCCAGCCCCAGGATCTAGTCTCATGTATTTTGCTAGAAAAATCATGTTCTTCACTGACTGTCAAAACTCTTTGCCTCTAGAGTGAAAATATTTGCAGATACTAGCTCAAACTATAACCTTTCCATGGACATGTTTCCTATGACCTGCAATCTTGCTGAAGAGATCACTGAGACCTTTTGTCTGCATCTTTATACACTGCCTGTGCTGAGCTTTCCACCTCCTGGGCTCTGTCTACTTGTCAGAACACCCCATTACCTCTTACTAAACTTCCCTCACCCATCACAGAAGGTTTCTACTGCCTGTTACTAAAAAGTCTAGACTTTCTGCTTTCATCCTTACCCACAGCTGTTCAGTTTCTAACCACTACTCCACCCCAGTAACTGTTCTATTCCAGGAGGTGTGCCTTATTCTTGCTCCTATCCTCCTTCTGTTATTCACCCCTGCCAGCCTGGCCATGTTATGAGAGAGGATCACTTTCAATTTCATTCAGTTTGCACTTTCAATTTCATTCAGTTTGCACTGAGCTGCCCTAGCCAGTTATGATTATTTTGTATTCTGAATTTGTCGTAATGAATTGTAGGTATTTACCCCCAATTTAAAGTAACGACTTGATTTGTTAATGGGTTTTGGAATTACTCAGACCTAAGCTTTAATCCTGGCTCTGCTATTTGTGACTTGGGAGGAATAATCTCTTTGGTTACAGAGTCTTGATCTGTAAAACTTAATGAAGATAACACTTAGATTAAGCAAGGCATATTTCATTAGATATAAGACACTATTGATTTTAAGATACATTTATGAGATGTTGATATTTAAGAGAAATATGTGTCTTAGAATTGATGTGAAACATGTGTACAACCCTTCAGCCCAACACCTAACCAAGAGTAAGTGCCCAGTAGATCGGAACTCATTTCCCCTTCCTTGTCTCTGTGATTTCCCTTTACTCCACTGTCTTCTTCCTCTTCAAAAATCCATGAAAGTTATGAAAAAACACCAGAAGGGAAAAGTAGGGGATGAATAAAAGATCTGAGGATTCTTTTGATTTTTTCTTTTTGCTTAAATGGAACCTTTTTTTTTTTTTTTTCACTTAAAGTCTAAACATAGAGCTGATCCCAGAAGTACAGTTTCCTGGAAAAAATGGTTGTTCTACTTTAGGAGTTAAGGAACGTTTCATGGACCAGGAATAAAATAGTTTTTCACTAAGAAAAAGGAGATGTTGTTTAGCTTTCATTGTATTATCCCCAAGATCATAGTATATCTCTTGCCACAGGTATGTTTAGGGGGACATTTCAATTTTTTAATGCAGACATGCTGCTTTTGTACAGTAGGCATCCATATGGCAAGCAGAAAGGGCTGTAAAGTTAAGTAGGACAAGATTATGGAGAAACTTTTGGTCATGATAATTAGTACAAATTGTTCTCCTGAATGTGATGGGAAAACATGGAAAGATTTTGTGTGGATAAGAATTTTACTGTGGGGCTTCCCTGGTGGTGCAGTGGTTGAGAATCTGCCTGCTAATGCAGGGGACATGGGTTTGAGCCTTGGTCTGGGAGGATCCCACATGCCGCGGAGTAACTAGGCCCGTGAGCCACAACTACTGAGCCTGCGCGTCTGGAGCCTGTGTTCCGCAACAAGAGAGGCCGCGATAGTGAGAGGCCCGCACACCGCGATGAAGAGTGGCCCCTGCTTACCGCAACTAGAGAAAGCCCTCGCACAGAAACGAAAACCTAACACAGCAAAAATAAATTAATTAATTAATAAACTCCTACCCTCAACATCTTCTTTAAAAGAAAACTTTTTTTTACTGTGGATCATCAGATTTGCATTTCCAAGGAAATCAGGGCACTGTGATGAAGAACTGAATGAGTGAAAGCAGAGGTGCTCTAACTACACTGGAGCCCAAAGCCACCAAGGTTCTTAAATTCCAAGCCACAGTAAATGCATGGTGGAGGAGCAATGGACCAAAAGCAAATTAAAACAGGAAAGTCCAGCCACACGAGTGGTCCCCATTAAGCAGGAAGAAGAAAAAAAATGGACTTTACTATATACAGTTGTTTATTGCTTTCAAATTTAGTTTTCAGAGAGGAGAGCCTAAAACAGTGAAAAGCACAAACTATGTTAGGTCAGTTTGAAACCTATTATTCTGCAGTAATAATGTTTATAGTGCTTAGGTGAAGTTGCTATAAAACAGAAATGTTGGGTGAAGGTAGTCAAAAGGTACAAAGTTCCAGTTATAAGATAAATAAGTACTGGGGATGTACCAACATGATGACTGTAGTTAACACTGCTGTACAATATATTTGAAAGTTGTTGAGAGAGTAGATCCTAAAAGTTCTTATCACAAGGAAAAAAAACATTTTTTTCTCCTTTTTTAAACTATATGGGGTGATGGATGTTAACTAAACTTACACAGTAATCATGTTGCAATATATCTAAGTCAAGTCGTTATGCTATAGACCTTAAACAGCACCATCTGTAAATTATATCTCATATATATATATAAAACTGAAAGAAAAAGTAAAATCAGAAATGCCACAGGTATATAGCAAGGATCTAGGGATTAAGACAGCCCATGGAACACCTGGATACCATGTCTGGGCACCAAGAGTCCTATTTGCAGACTTAATAGGCATCTAAGGGTACACATGAGAAGAGATTTTAGGACTAATGATTTCCAGCTGGAAGGCAATAGCTGGAAAGGAGCTCCTGGGGAGGGCAATAAAATCTCCCTGAATAAGAAAAAAGCCAAGGTACCCTGGTCCTTTCTTAGGACAGTTATTTATGCTTGGTGGACAAGGTTGTGCCGCTGAAGTACATCTAGTTCAGTCTCTAGGAGCTTTTTTTTTTTTTTGCGGTACGCGGGCCTCTCACTGTTGTGGCCTCTCCTGCTGCAGAGCACAGGCTCTGGACGCGCAGGCTCAGCAGCCATGGCTCACGGGCCTAGCCGCTCCATGGCATGTGAGATCTTCCTGGACCGGGGCACGAACCCATGTCCCCTGAATCGGCAGGCGGACTCTCAACCACTGCGCCACCAGGGAAGCCCCTCTAGGAGCTTTATACAGCTTCCTCAGGAAGGAGATTTTCTTCAGAGAGTTTCAATGATGCACAATGAAATAGTGTCCATAGGAATACAGGCTAATTAACTATAGGGTCTCGAGCTGAAATACATGCATAGAGCCAATTAAGGCCCTTATTGATTTAACTGGAAACAAGAACAACAATGAAAACCCATGTCTGGAAAAAAAGGCTTGACTGAGCCACCGCCAAGAAAGAGGAACAAAACTTCAGGGGCCTCCATAGACTTTGGAGGCAATATATACCATATTATGATGCTCTGCCTAAACTCACTGACCAATGACTTGAAGGCTTCTAGCTCTGAGAAAGATCCAGAGCTAGAGCAAGCCCTCCTGCCGGGCTGTGCTGTGTTGAGCTCCAGTGCATGCAGCCCTACCACTTGCTCCTTAGTACTGAGCTTATCCAATGATGCTGTCAGTGTCAGTGTAGATTAGGAAGGTGTATGGGGTTTACAGCATGTCTCAGAAAGTGTATCATGATGGCAGTCTCCAGGATTCATGTCAATTCCACAAATATTTAATGAGAACCTAATGGGCCAGGAACTGTTCTAGGTGCTTATGATAGGTCAGTGAACATGAAAGAAATGACATGAAGGAATTACATTCTAGTGGAGAGAGAAGACAATTAAAAATAAAATGATAAAGTGTATTTCATAGCATATTAAAGAGTGATACATGCTATTGAAAAGAGTAAATAAAACAGAGCAAGGTAATGAAGATCAGGAATTGGGGTGAGGGAAGTTAGGTCTTTTGGAGAATATGAGATTGGAGCAAAGTCCTGAAGGTGGTTAGGGAGTTAGTCTTTTGGACATGGGGATGCAGAGCATTTCGGACAGAGGAAACTGCTGGAACAGAGGTTATAAGGCAGGGGTGTGCACATACGCTCTGACTGAAGAACAGCACAAAACCCCATGTGGCCGAGAGAAAAGAGTAAGAAGAAAAGTAGAAATCAGAGAAGTAGAATTTAGAGAAGTAATAAAGGGGAAGATTAAATAGGCCTTTTACTTAGGTTCTGAGAGAAAGAGGATTCGATAGTGGCTCTACCCAACGTTTGGAACCAACTGTAAGCAGGTCCTGTCACATGTAAGAGGAGAGGTTGCCTAGCAGCGACCAGGACAGCAGGGAGAAACAATTTCCCCAGTGGCTGAACCTCATGTGACACATGTTGCTGTCACTTTTCTTGGTAGAGAAGACTAAGGTAAGAATCCAAATTTATCGATAGGCTGCAGACAGTAGTTGCTCACAAAGAGGGCAGGAAAAATTTCTGAGGGAATCCAAGGAATTCTCTGGAGTACTCTCTGATGCCCCATGTCTGGTGGTAGAAGGCAAGAAAAGTTTCTGTCAGTACTGTGCTTTCAGGACCGCAAGGACTTGATCCATCAAGAATAAAGGCTTGGGTTCCCCTCATTGGGTAAGAATATCAGGTATCTGAGATACAGGCTGAAGGCTTTTCTGGTAACTCTGTATGAGAGACCTGCTAAACAACAGTGCTACAGTCTGCTATATGCTTAAGGAACATCCCCAAGTTATGACGACATCTTCTGAAGCTGTCTTTCGAAGTTAAGCAAACCTGGTTTGCTGCCATGTACTAGTTGTAGAACTTTGGGCACAAAGCTCCCCCACTCCTTACTTAGTTCCTCCTAAGCTGCAGTTTCTTTCTTTATAACTCAAGGCTAATTAAAGTATCTACTTGAAAATGTTGCTGAGATGATTAAATGAGATGATGCATGCACAGTACTTAGTAGAGGGTTATTTTATTATTAATAAACCATTATCATTTAATCCAGTATATAGCATTATTATTTAACTGGCCTTAGACAGAAGCATAGATAATTCATCTATAGGCAGGAAGGTAGAGTATTTGAGAGCAGACACTAGTAACTGGGAGTCTGTGGAAATCTTCTGTTGCTTCACTTTACTCAGTGAATTAGAAAAAAGGATCATCAACTGAGAGTAGGGATAAGAGAGGAGGTCTTGAGGTTTGAGCAGCAGGGGAGGTATGAAATACTCACCTAGAATTTTAGGAGGGTGAATGGACCTGGAATGTATAGCCTGATTGCCTGGAGAAAGGCCATGCCTTTTACACAAGTAAGAAGTTGTATCTGGCTAGTGTCTGAGTCTTAGTAGAGACTCATAACCATGTAGTATCATGTTCACACCACACGGGATTCAGATGACGATGTGGCCCAGGCTGTCCATCATGAATGGCATATCTAATCTTTCTAGCCTTAATATCAGGCATGCCCTGCCTTGCCATGCTCTTTCAGAGGAGAAAGTGCTCAAGCAAGTCTTGATGTCTCAACTAGAAGGCAAGGCTTTCAACACACACCTGTAGTGTGCCTACACCTGCCGCTCTACTCCTCCTCCTCAGCCCATATCAATGGCCCTATTGGAAATTTCTTAGGAGCAGACTTCTAAAGGCAAAGGGAAAAAATGGAATAACTAATTATGGTATTATGATCAGGAGCAGAAATAGAGTCTAGTGTCAACGGCTGTGAGAGCAGTGTCGTCAACAGCCTGCTTTTTGTGACGTGACCTTGGCTGTGGTCCTGGCAGCTGCCTAGCTTTCCTCTCTCCTGCCTGTTTGACAAGGCTTGTCCTGTAGGTTCTTGGTGATTGCACAAACTACCATATACCCTTTGCATAAATTCATCTACTTTATAAGGGAGCCCAGATTGATTTCAGAATCTTGGAACTAAGAAGCCTGACTGATAGATAGAGGGATAAATATCACTCATGTGGAAGTAAAAGGATCACTGACCCTAAAAGCAATGTAATCAATCAGAAGGACATATTGCAGTGCAAATGGAAGTCAGTGTAAATACATAACCAAATA
Source organism: Hyperoodon ampullatus (assembly GCF_949752795.1). Lineage (NCBI taxonomy): Eukaryota > Metazoa > Chordata > Mammalia > Artiodactyla > Ziphiidae > Hyperoodon > Hyperoodon ampullatus. The sequence continues at coordinate 57,894,489 of NC_136915.1, read as the reverse complement.
CCTGAGAGAAAAATGCCAACACTAAACACGAGTTTCAGAAATTGGCTGGAGTCTATGTTATCCTCCATGAGATTGGGCTTGTATGAAGGGCAATCAGAGCATCCCTCAAGACAAATGCAGAGTTCAAGACATGTTTTAAGATAATGATGCCCATGACCCCATAAAACTGGAATGTGAATGTTCATAGAAGCTTGATTTGTTGTAATAGTCCCTAACTAGAAACAACCATATATCCATCATCAGGCAAATGGAAAAACAAATATCATGTAACAATAAAATGGTCTATTATTCAGTAATAAAAAATGAACTACTGATATATGCTATTGTATGTGTGAATCTCACACAATATTATGCTGAGTGAAAAAAGCAGATGCAAAAGAGTATATACTGTACAATTCCTTTTACACAAAGTTCTAGAACTGGCAAAACTAATCTGTACTGATAGCAATCACATCAATGGTAGCCTGAGGCAAGGGGGTGGGGTGAACTGTAAAAGGGCACAAAGCAATTTACTGAGTGGTGGACATGTTGTATTGCTTGAGAGGCATGGTGGTTCCAAAGATACATAAAAGTTTCAAATCTCATCAAATGCAAAGCACTTAAAAGTATGCTTTCCATTGTATGTAAACTATATCTCAACAAAGTTGATTAGAAAACTCACAAGCTGGCCAAACACAAATTTATGGTAAACATAAGCTCTGACTTAACAGGGTATTTTGTGTGATTTTGGAATCAAACAGCTGAGTCTGAATCTAAGACATTCCCTTCATTTTGTAGCTATGTAATCTTGAATAAATTATTCCAGATTTTAGAATATTGGAATCCTCACCTATTTTACGATGAGGATTAAAGGAAATAACGTGAAACTACCTAGCACATAGTAGAAATTCAAGAAATAGTTTCCATATACAACTGAACTGAATTCATGGTGTTCTGAGTAATACTACATACCAGCTTACTTCTGAGGAAAGCAGAATTAGCAACTCCTTGCATGAAGATCCCTGTGGGACAAGAAATCATTACACTGAATTACCACTATCTATGGAACACACATGAAGAAGGTCTAAAGCTTATGAGGTGGTCTGACATGAGACTAAGAATTCATATCTGGCATACATACACTGTTGAGCATAACAGAATTCTGATGAAAGAGTCTGAAGCTGTACAAGGTTGGAGCATGTTCTCTGGAGTCAAGACAATCCTGGCCTGCTGCTATTTACCAGCTAAGAACTTTGGGCATGCAAGTTCCCTCCCTAAGCTTCAGATTTTCATCTGTAAATGGGAGTATATACAACACCCACTTCAAATGGTTGCTGTAAGAATTAAGTGAGATAATACAGGGAGAGCATTTAGCAGAGTATTATTTTGTAATTACTAAATTGATGCCTTTTCTGCATTTAGTTAATTGACCCATCCATTGTAGTCTATGTGTTATTTGTGATAGCTTTATTTTAAACAACATACAGAATAAGTCTTGTTTTGTAAAATTTGAGTGACTTTGGAGGAGCAAGAAAGTGTAGTGTAGGAAATTAATAATTTTATTGTATGGCTCTGGTTATAACAATAAGCTTACTATGATAAAGCATATTTTAGGCTCTCCATATCTCCATCTCTTCAAAAGAATGAGAATCTTTTGAAGAGAAAGAATATTAGCGCTTCCCTTGACAATTACCTTAGGAGTCATCCCAGAGGAATCTTCAGGGAGTTAAGCACTTATTAATAATTTGCTTGGGCATCTATAGCAGGAACCGGCAGGTGCTAGCTAGAACAGCTCGCTGGAAGTAGACGCCACCTAGACCACGAAATCTTTGAGGACGCATTCATCTTTCTACCCTCATCACCTGGAACATAGTACACCTTTAACAGTTGTTAGCTGGGGTCAGGGAGAGGAAGAGTAAAAGCAAGCAGTACCAATAATAACTTGTATAAAAGAACCTGTGCTCATCCTCAATGCTCCTTTCAGAGAAAATGATGGGAATGATTAGCAACCATTTATGATCAATGACCCAAAATGACAAAAAATATTGAAGGAGGCACATCTAGACAGCATGGAACATTAACAACATAGGCTATTTAATTTATACAGGAAGCAGTTATAATTAGTGGAAAAATATGCGGTGTGATTGTGAAAATAAGAGCTTTCCCTTAGGTTTGATTTAAAATTAGTCTAAGTAGTTGAGCTACACAAAAGATAAAGAAATCCCATTTTAACACCTAGAAAGCTACCCTATTAATTGGTAAAATCAAATGCGAAGAGGATTAACAAGCTGAGATCAAACCTTATGGTTCTTCATGCAATTCTAAAGACTTAATTTCAGGATACAAAAGTACTCAAAGAGTGTTTTGTAATTACAAACCAATAAGAAAATCTATCCAGGAGGAATAATTATATAATTTCTGCATGGCTTCATTGTGCAAGGCTCAGAGAACAGGAATAGATTCCTCTATCATTATGAGCGCTGCAGGGAATGACTCACCATTACAACTGGGACGGCATCCTAGAATAGTTTTTTCCCCCCCCCCCCGTTGTGTATCGTATAAGAAATTAAGCCGGATATAGTTCCCAGTAATTTTTAAAAAAATTTAGAAACTCCAAACCTGATTCAGTTTCTGAGACTCTTGCCAGTAACGAGATCAGCAATAGGGTTAAGCTATTATTAAAAAATATAAGAAATTTCTCTTTTGAAAATGTTTTTCATTTGCCTTAAATTGTTGGTCTTCACTGGCAGGAAATTAACTTATATCTTCAGTGACCTGTGGTTTCATAAATATTTATGATAGCAAAATGCCATCTGTGTAAATAATTGGGGCATAGTTTCTAAATTCTTGAGACTAACATCCTATATCACATGATGTTGAGACTAACACCATAAATTAAGAAACATTTCATTTACTCTAATCCTGCTACTGAATTTTAATCAGTAAATATTATAACAACCTCATTATAAACCTACATATTATTAAGAATAAATTATGGCACTCAAGACTAAAAATTTATCAGGTAATAAAGAAATAACATGACTAGAGACAAGTTATTCTAAAAATAAAACTAAAAATGATCTTTTTAGATGTTAGCTGAACTTGTAATTATTTCACACTATTTGTAAATCAAATGGCACACCTTCAACTTACAATGATGTATGTCAATTATTTCTCAATAAAACTGGGGGAAGAAAACCCTTAATCTTTTAACCTTCCATTTATCTCAAAGAGAATTGAGAATTGTAAATTTTTGCCCCATAAATTGTGCTTATTTACTCAGTTCCATTATTATTTTCAGCAAAGCTTGTGGCTAAAGAAAAAAAAATGTAAGATTTTCTTTCAGTATAAACCTTGGTAATCTTTCACCAACAAGTGGGCTCAGCTTTGGATATTTTGCCTGAGAAAGAATAAGAAAACACTAAGGGGCAGGAGGGGTAAGCTGTGATATAATTAGTCCACCTTACAACATGCTGTAATGCAGAATCTTGCTCATATTTAGCCTTTTAATAATCCATCTTCAGTTTAATTTACATGTTTTAGACTCATATACTAGAAATTCAAAGCCAAATGAAAACCAGGCCCTGAGCTGGAAGATCATACAGTTTCTGAAATTCCACGCATGATTATATCAGTTCCACACTCTCTGCCCTATAGGTTCCCCACTCTAGGCACACTTGGACTACCTGGGTCAGATCTCAGCTGTGGCACTAACCAACCTCTTTACCTGCGACAGATTCCTAGCAAGCATACTGCTGAACCAAGCCAGCTGCTGGCAAAATGAATGAAGGTCTTTACAATAAATGATCCACGTACCACAGCATTGTTTATTATTATCCCACTGAAAAGATTGGTTTTTTTTAAATCTAGGAAATGATTATACACCTACCATGCCCAAGACTTCTATGTTCTTGCTGCTTCCTCCACCTTCCGTTTCAGGGTTACTAGACACATCTATTCTTTGGTCACTGGGCTATATGTGGGATGGGATGCTGGCATGTGGAGCTGGGCTGCATGGCCCGCAGAGGGTCTATCTGTGCTCCAGGCCAAACAACCTCCTGTTGCTGAACCTTCAGGGACACTGAAACAGGAGCTTTCTGGGAGATCATCTGAACCTACCCCAGAACTGGATTTCACTCCTATGGGGTATATTACAAGTTTCCCTGAAGGAAACTGGATTGGAAAGAGAAATTAAAAGAGGACCTGGAGAGAAAGTACTCAGGTGTGAGGGTGGAAAGCAGTGCAGGCCATGGTGAGGAGTGGCAGAGGTTCTGGGGAAAAAGTGACTGGGCCCGACCATTTGGAAGCCATGCTACTGCCACCAGTGACCAGTGTCCTTGGAAGATGATAGTTTATGAACTCCTGATTCCTGGTATATTGCTTCAGCTCCCTTCTTCCTTTGCCCCTGAAGTCACTGTATGTGTCCAGAAAGGTCCCAGCAGGAAGACAGATATTACTGCATCTTGAAGAACAGTGGAGTTAGTCAGCCTATCTGAATGCAGAAAAATACCAGGGAAGGCAACAGGGCATGGACACAAGGGAGTAGGACTTGAAACTTTGACTGGAAAGGGCCATTTACTAGTTGTATGACTTTCCTGTTTCCTTTTTTCATATGTAAAATAGAGAAATTAATAATAATACCATGATGAGTGAGTGTAACATTAAGATGAGGGACTCTAAAACCAAATATTTTGCAATCACTCAGAAGAGTGGGTTTTTGTATCAGGTTTAATTAATGACCTCTACATCCAAGACTCACTAGGAAAGGGACCTGAGGCTCCTTGCAGGATATTAGCCACTTGGTTTGCTCCTAAGTCTCTAGATTCAAATTAACATTAGTAGCTTAATAGTGTATTAATACAAAGCCACAGCCTACTTGATCTCCAGTTGCATTCTTCTTGCAGCTGAGTACTTACTTGTAGCAGTCATGGACTTGGTCCAAAAAAGCTCTTTGCAAAGAAAGTACTAAAAGCAGTGTGATTTCCTCAGCCTACTTCTCTTCCATTCAAGCACACTAACTTGCCAACTCAACAGAAACCTGTTCCTTCCTATTCTAGTGAAACAGCAGAAAATTTTGAACAGAAATATACAGCAGTAGGGTCTTCCTTTTCTTTCTCAAATTGAATGCTAGTGCATTTTAAATGCTTTCAGGATGAATCTTAAGTTGTTAGGGATTCTAAATTCTGTCTATGTATTTCTTGTTTGCCTTAACCTTAGGTTTCAGTTTATTTTTTATTCATATCTTTAGAGAGAAAAAAAAAATTATACAAAATATGGATTCCAAGTCCCAGACAGGAGATTCTGAAGAAACCAGTGCCCTTCAGGTTTTGTATTTTCCCTCATCAGCAATGGGAAAAGAGCAAAGATGGTTCTTCACTGTAGTTTAGGTGGCATATCTGTGGAATATTTCAATTCAGTTTTTACTGTGAGAAACACCATTCCTGAATATTCTGCTTATAAAAGCAATAAACATGATGTGTGTCTGGCTGATTTTTTTACCCTCTTTAACAGTAGGAAAGACTGCTGCTAGCTATAAGATATTAACATCTATAAATTATTTTGCTTTTTTGGTTGGGTGAAGTGAGTTGATTTATCATCTGTTATGGCCAAGAATACAGTTCTAGGCCAAGCATACAATTAGACACGGTCCATTTTCAAGTGCAAAGAACATGGAAAAAGAATAAAAATACAAGCTTGCAAATATATTTTTTATTCCAAATAAAGAGATCTAATTTAGGCCATAAGTGGGAGAGTCACAAATATCTATACCCTGCCAGCTCCATGAAAATTAAATTACAGAGTGATATTTGTATTTGGTAAATTCAACAGAGACCGTGGCAACAAAAAACGGATTCAGACTCCAATCTCTGAAATTTGATTTAGCAGAGTAAATTATTTGTCTGATTTCAGATTTATATGGTTTTTAATCTCTTTTTTGTCATTTTTTTAATCCTGAACATCAGCTTAGTGTTTGTTTTGTTGTTATTGTTCTTTCTACATTTCTGATTAGTGACAAACTTTCTTAACAATCAAGGCAGTATGATCTTCATGTAAAAAAAAAAATATGAGGGGGCGGAGTGCCTGCAGAATCTTCTTGTGCTCACACCTGGTCACATGATATTTTCCCTACAGAGATGTGCTGGCCTAAGGGCCATGTCATTTTGCAGAAGTTCTCCATGTCTGAAGTTTTGATGGCAAAACATCCCTCAACACTTCAGCGCTGCAGGCAGTGTCTCTTTGAGAGAATAACAATGTCTTAATCTCAGTACCTAGACTGTTGAGACAGGAAGGCCTTGGATATAATTCTCTCATTTCAAAGATGAAGCAGTTAAGACCCAGTAAAGAAAAGTGACTTACCCAGGCTTATCTAATTTGTGGCAGAGCTGGCTCCAAAGCAGGCCTCCTGTTCCTAGTCCAGAATTTTTTTCCCATACTGTTTGGCCTTGGCAGGCTGTAATCAATTTTCACTTTTAAAGATACAATTTTTTTAACTTAGTTCCTCAAAAAAGAACACATTCTCAGAGCTTTGTGGCTTTGTGTCATTATCAAGCGATCAATATCACTCTTGAAAAGAAATTCAATAAAATGCTTTATCGAAGTTTCAGCCTCTTCTTGCCCGGGTCTCTTAAAATCCATTGAACATACTAGTTTTGTAAGGCATATTAACTAGCCAATTCTTACTAACAAGATATGCAAAAGAGAAGGATAACAGAAGGTGAAGAAGGTAATGAAGTTTCCCCAAATCCAATAGGGCCAGGAGTCTTAGGAACTTGGTGACGTATTTCCCATTTTACAGATTAGAGAGACTGAGTGATATTCCCAAGGATCTACTTGCATGGCAGAGCTAGGATCTCAACCTGAACCACTTTGATTACAAGCTCAAGCTCCTTGAGTCAAATATTTGTAAGTCAAGTACAAAGACAGGGGGAGGGTGTTCTTTAAAAAGATCGAACTACGATTTACAAAAACTCCTTTTTAAGCATGTGACATAAAAATTTTCCCTATATTACTCCTCTGGTCCTCTGGCAATGTTCCCCGTGGATGAAGGTCAAGAACCTAAAAGTCTCCTTCTAGTAATGTTGTTAATACATAAAGCAATGTTATTTAAACCTTTGGGTGCTTTTGTTAGTCAGATATATCACTGATTTTCTCTCCTACATAGGGAAATGTACATAAGGTCATGGGAGCCCTGGAAAAATATAAATTTTTCAGAGTAGCTCTATTCTTCTGGTGCCAGGGTGACATTTGATTGGTCCCAGGAGGTCACCTTAGTCACATTTTAAGTTCATTTGTCATTCTTGGACTGCTCATCAGAAGAGACTAAGCATTAAACTCCAAGTAGTAAGCTGTGTACTATTGATTATTCATTTTAGGAAACATACCTTTATCAAATTTTTATAAGGTATGCAACAAATGGATAGCAGAAATGTTCCTGAAAAGATGAGTGCAAATCAAAAGCTAGTTTAATTTTTTTTAATTCACTACTAATAATGACTCTCTAAAAATTAATAGTAGTGACTCACAGTTATGTAGAGTTCAAGAGCTGACCAAATATTTTCATATACATAAATCTCATTTAATTCTCACAATCAACCATTCAGTAAAATTCAAATATTAAGTGACCGTTAATCTATCCTATGAATTGCGCTAGGCCCTGAGATACAAAAGAGATACAAAAATAAATAAGAAATAGCCCTGGCCTTCAAGGAATTCACCATTTTTATTATTATCATCTTATGCAACATAGTATGTAAGCAAAGCTTATAAGTTAGAATATACTTGCCCATTGAGTCCAGTTATATCCAGACTGAGACTGGAGTTGTTTGAAACCAAAATTTATTCTTGTCTTACCACATCAAACTTCTGCTTAGCTTCGGAGTAGAAATGTGAGGAAAGTGGCTGTGGATTTTTTAAGAAACAGTCTCCCTTAATATATTAGTTCTTAGTTTATGACTTTTATAAATCTGGGATTTTTAAAGGCAATGTGCACCCTTGTAATCTCTCTTGCTGTTACACAATGCTTTGCATTTCCAAGGTTAAAAGGAAAAGTTTTCAGCATATGTTTGCTTAAACAGAAACAGAATCCAAGTTATCATGTTCATGTATAATATTCAACTGAGCAATTCACAAGGTAAAATTGCTAAACATGTGATTATATATTATCCTGGGACTCACAACTGAGATGAAGACTTGGGGAGAGTTTATGTGTGCAAAAGGAAGGTGATTAAAGGGTTAGACAAAGAGAAATTATGAAAAGGTTCAAGGAATTTGGCTTTAGGATGAGAGCTGAATAATATCTTGATAACAATCTTCATGTACATGAGGAGTTATTATACCAGCTGTGTTTTACCTCTAGGGATGGAAGAAAATGAATTCAAACTGCAGCGCTAGGGATTTAGGTTAGCTCTGAAAAGCTATTTGCTGACAGGTGAGATTGTCTTACTGGAAAAGGATACCAGGGGAAGTTGTGGAATCTCCCTTAAAAAACAAAAAAAAAATATTTCTAATCTCTTTTTAAAGCTCAAATGTGACATGGCCCCAGGCAGAAAGGTGGACCAGATAGATAGCACCTCAAGGTTCCTTTCATCCTAATGACTCTCTAACTATGATGATTTCAGCCACTAAAAACATCCTACCATGGCAAAAGCCCATTTGATGCTGAAGTTATAATACCTGAAGTTTCCCTTTTACTTTGCTAATGGTTCCATATAAACATTCCATATAGACAATAGCTTCAATTTATGGTTTTCCTCCAAATGTCAGCTAGAATCAGTTTAGAGGTGTCTTGATCAATGTTTCTAAAGGTTAAAAGGCCAAATGTAGGAAAGTGCTAATATTTTGTAAACGGTTGTCCCCCTCACTCATTATTTCATTTTAATCCCAAACCATGGAGAACCCAGTAGAGATTATCATTATAAAGCTCTGAGATGATAATAGCTCCCTACAAGTATCCCCATAAGCTTTTTCTCACCAAATTAAGTTGATACTGGACTTCAGAAGTTGCTCAGAAGCAAACTAAGCACAGCAGAGGGATTGGAAGGTATGGGATATGGTGAACCTAAGACATCACTCCATTCAGTTCATTTATTTGACAACAAAGAAATAGGCTCAGGATTGTTAAAGAATCAGTGCAGGATCATACAGGTTAGCAAAACACAAAGCTGAGATTAGAATTCAAGTCTTTTGACTCCTTATACAGTGACTGTTTTATAAAGCGTATTTTTCATATTAAAAGAACCAAAGCAAAAATGAATTTAAAAATAATCATGTTTCAAAATATATCTAGATGCTAAAAGACTAGATAAACAACTTGAAATTCCTTTCTTGTGGAAACATCTGACTTTTCTCTCCATGCTATGATAATGAAATCAGGAGGGAGGGATAGATTGGGAGTTTGGGATTGACATGTACACACTGCTTTATTTAAATTAGATCACCAACGAGGACCCACTGTATAGCACAGGGAACTCTGTTCAATATCCTGTAATAACCTAAATGGGAAAAGAATTTGAAAAAGAATAGATACACGTATATGTATAACTGAATCACTTTGCTGTACACTTGAAACTAATACAACGTTCTTCATCAACTAGACTCCAATATAAAATAAAAATTAAAAAAAATCAGGTATCTTCCTGCATGGACAGACACGTGTAACAGTTATTCCATTCATATGTTACTGCCATATTCCATAAAATCCACATAAAACCCATGTCTTTTCTAATGGATTTGATAGATGCTCACTTGCCAATTTCCCCTAACTGTAAAGAGTAGGCTTTAGAGGCAGAAAAACAGGTTAATCTTGACTTTTCCAACTGCTAATATTTCTGTGGCCTTGGGCAAGTAACTTAACCTGTTTGTTTCCCCTTCTGCAAAATGAAGATTTACCTAGATTGACCAAGATATTGTTATGTTAAATGCTTAGCACAGGCCTGGCAAACACTAAGTGCTCAGTAAACTATAGGTACTGCTGTTATTATTATTGTTACTATTATTATTATTCCCATATACTTCAACACTCAGAAAGTTACCCTGAGACATGATGAGAAATACAGCCTTTCCATTAGGCATACAGATATAAAAGAGCTCTTTCTTAGGAAAACAATCTCCCATCCCCCAAAGCCATGAAATCCATGTCTTCAGAGTCAAAAGTTCAGTTTAACTGACATTTTCTGCATTTCCTGAGGAGCCAGTATATGTCAGAGGCTCTACTGAGTGCTGTGGACATAAAAATGAAGGAAACAGTCATACTCCTCAAGGGTTTCATGGTCCAGAGTTTAAAAGAACAAATAGACAGATAAATACAATATGACAGGGCAAAGAGAGCAGAAAGGGCAGTACGGTATGAGAGGATGGGGGAGAATGGGGAAGGGTGTTGGGTGGAATTTGGAAAGGCTTGTCAGAAAATTCCATCACTTCAGCTGAGTCTAAATTTTAAGCAACAAGGCGATGGAGGTTCATGATCCCTGAATAGTTTTTTTAAAACTAAAATTTTGTAGGCTAAACTAAAAGAGGTCACTGATCAAATCTGTCCCTTATTTGTCTCATCTTAAGTCAGTTTGACAGAAAGGATTGCAAAATATAAGCGTCTGAGAGAGAGAGAGAGAGAGAGAGAGACCGTTATTTCAGCACCACGCCTGGCACATCAGTAACTGTTTGCTGCGTAAATCTTTTTCAGTGAATCTGCAATTTATTGGAGGTAATTATCAATAAAAGAAGGTCATTTTATTATCATCTTATTTTTACTAACACAACTCCTCAAAGATAATTATGCAGGTAATGTTCTCAAGTCCTCACTTCAGCTTCCATGTGGATTTTTATTCTTAACTTGACAAAAGGCAGACACTTTAAATAAAGGGGGTCATTATCAAAATCCTCAGGGTTTCTATTGACTGGATGATAACCTAATTATATGGCTCACATTTGTTTGGATGTGAGCTAGGATTCTTAATGTCCGCTAATTTTTAAATACGCACTGGTAAAAACATCTTACTTGTAATATAACCCACAGGTCAGCATTATAAATAAGTTCTGAGACCTGTGGATATGTAGGAAAAATCACCTATACTCTATCACTCTTCTAAATAACCTCAGAGGAGATGATTAGATGTTTAAACTGTTAAATGCTCAAGATGACATAGCTCACAAAATGTATCAATATATAAGGTCGAATTGAATCTCTCCCCACAGGGCACTAGCCCCCTAGACCCTCATTTTAGTAGCTCCACACACAATGCATAATATTTTTCATAATGTATACTGCATTACCATATAGGCAGGGTCACAGCAGCAATGAGATAAAAAGATTACATGGCAAGGTAAGTTCCAAGCAACATTCCTTTGAAATAACTTTCCTGAGATTATTTGAAAACACATTATGAATATAAGCATATTTTGACTCTTTGCTTTAGAATGATAAGTAAAATGGGAAACAATTTACCTGATTAAACATATTGAAATATCTATATTTTGTTAGAATAAAAATACACTAGGGATTCCCTGGTGGTGCAGTGGTTAAGAGTCCGCCTGCCGAGGCAGGGGGCACAGGTCCGTGCCCCGGTCCGGGAAGATCCTACATGCCGCTGAGCGGCTGGGCCCGTGAGCCATGGCCGCTGAGTCTGCACGTCCGGAGCCTGTGCTCCGCAACGGGAGAGGCCACAGCAGTGAGAGGCCCGTGTACCGCAAAAAACAAACAAACAAAAAAATACACTAAAAAAACCCCAGTCACGACTTGATAATATTGATAATATTTATGCAGCACTTGATGCTTTGAGCTATAGAGTATCCACGTGAAGTATTATTATATTGTCGAAGAGGCTGACTTCATAGTGAAAATGCACTTTTAGCAAACAGGCTATGGGGCTTGTTCCCTTGGCAGAGAAATTTCCAAGTCAGCACTGACTCTTCTTCCATTCAGGACCACTTGTTACTAAGTGCTGTTAGTTCTGACCCCTTTGCTCTTGGTGAATTTATCTCCTCTCCATTTTAGGCAGGCAGCTTATCAGTTTGTGACTCTCATATTCTCATACCTAGAATAGTGCCTGACAGATAGTAGGTGCTCAATAAATACTTTAAAACAAATGAATGAATTCCTATATCACCACATTATCCTATTTCCTCAAACCTCTCCTCCCACTTGTCTCTGAAAACGCCTAATTGGCATCATGAGCCAGATTTTCTATTCTCTCATGTACCTGACACACTGTTGCTTAACCAATTACACTAAAGCACAGATTTAATGGTTTTACTCCCTAGATTAAAGCATTTAAATGTCTCCTTTTTATTACAAACTCCTCACCCTGACATTTAAAATCTGTCACTAATGGCCCTAATCAAACTTTGACCAGATCCCAGCCTTCAGTTTCAAAATAAGATCCTTTGTATCATTCCTGTCACCCCTCAGACCATCTTGCCTATTTGACTGTGTTCATGCAGGTCCCTTGGCCCACATGGCTGCACCCACCATCTTTATCTGCTGAAATATCACCAGTCCTTCAGTATTTATGTGAAATGCTACTTCATTCCAGATGCACTGATCAGATACTATCATTTCATCTTATACACCTATCTTATTCTGCCTAGTAATATAGTTATATGTGGATCCATGTCTTATTCCCAGTATTCTAAGTTCTCTAAGTCCAACGACTGTATCTTATTGATACATAGCTTTTATCCTAAAGCATACAGGAAATGGTCAATACATATCTGCTAAGATAAAGGGAATCCAAAAGATAGGTCATAGGATCAAAAAATACTACCTCTTTGAACATATGGTGGGGAAAGCAGAGGATGAATGTAGAGTTTCAAAAATTGGGGTTTGAATCTTAGCCTTGCCTTTACAAGATGAGTAGCTCAGGCAAGCTTTTTTATTTTTCCTTTTAACCTGACTGAAGCCGTCTCCTCATCTATAAAATGATGACAATTACTTTATCAACCTCACAGAGTTGTCTGCCAGACAAAGTGAAAAATGGAAGGGATGTTTTGTAAACGTCAAATGTTATAAAGATTCAGCAGTTTTCCAATTGTATGCCATGTAACTTGTTGGCTCAAAAGAAATGGAAGCTACCTGGTAATTGTGAGTCCTTTCCTGCCTTTCCTGGTGGAGAATGAGGACTGGGTATGCATAAGAACAGAAATGGAGAACATTCTCCTTCTGCCAGAAGTCCAATTTGCCAGCAGAGGAAAAAATCAGCATTTGGACACATATTTTTAACATTAATGCTCAGCTAGGTCACTAAATTGTTATGTTACAGCCTGTAGAAAGATTCCCTATAATAAATTATTGTGAGGCTTAGAGTTTATCATATTTTTAATGTATTAAGCTGACAAAGTAGCTTAAAAAAAATTGCCAAGGGGTTTCTCTTTCCTCCTCTGCTTCCTCTTGTGTATTTTCTTTTTGCTAAATTCATTAAAAAAAAAAACGATAAGAGTCTGTCATTTTCCTTGGAAAATACTGTAGCGCTACTGTGCTCATGTCATGGTTTTGGGGGCGCTTATTTAGAGCTCGACACAAAATACTGTGTATAGTGTAGAGACCAGGAGGAAAGGGTGCTGGTAACTAAGCAGGACGGTTAGACCAGTCCTGCCCCCAGGGAAAGACATTTCCCAGGCCACTTTCTGCCTCAGATATCCCCAATGGTAAGAGACAAGCCGGATGCAGGTTATGATATCTGAGTACCCTGGACGAATGTGGCTCAGTGAGATATAATCTGATTTTAGAAGGGCTTATCCAACTCACATTCCTTGTCTGAGGCTTTCCCACATTTCTGGATAGCTGATGACATTTTAACAATTTTTTTAAGTGCAGGGAAGGAGACAAAGTCTGTCCATTATCTGAGAAAATATAACAGCTACGTCTTTGGAGTGAGGACTGGGGTCTGAATCAGTGTTTTTCTGTTTCTTCATTTCATTTTTGTGCAGGTTTACTAGAGACTCTGGACTGGTTTGAAACCTCGCAATGACGTCAATGGGGCAGAGAAATTGGAGCAGCAGAGACAGCTGCAATGCAGCAAGTCTACTGAGGTTTTATTCTTTTCTCCTAGGGTGACATCTGAGACAGATATTATCAATCAAACCCTCCTGGCTCAGCACCAAATCAAAGGCACTTTATCATTCAAAGCAGTAAAAGCTGCAATTAGATGATCTGCTCAGCTTTTTCCCTAGGAATATCTTGTTCACGACAATTAATAATGCAATTAAACCTAAATTAAACAAGAAAATGTGTACTAAAATATTTAATTTAAATATGGGATTTCTTTCCTTTAATGGTTCAATTATCAAATTATTAAAGATCACTCTCTACATATATTTTGTATAAAAAATTCAAAACAAAGTATTACCTCTTTTGAAAATGCTAATAAAAGCCAAATAATAAACTGTAGCCTTTTCCAAATGTCCAGGAAAAAAATGTAGGTACATAAATAGCAAAGCTTTACTATCATTTAGAAAACAACAAACAACAACAAAAACCCAGGGACAGTTTACAGGAAGGAAACCAGTGCTCTGCGGATTAACATTTCTTTCAAAAACATTCAAAATAAAACCAAAAGGAAGAAAACCAGAGCCAACTGCTTTTTTGTTTGTTAAGCACAACGTATTATTTACTGACTTTTCAAGCGTCTCTTCTTGGGAATTGTCTTCCTTGCCTGAGTATAAAATAGCATAATTGAAATCTGAAAAAATACAGCACTTAATCTAATTATATAGTTTTAAAGTAAAGGTCTTCATTCTGTCTGTCTGTCTGTCTGTCTCTCTTTTTAAAGAAGAAAACTTTAAACTACTAAGGACACCCAAGGCTAATCTTAGCAAATCTAACTAATAAACATCCTTAGAACAGATTTTTTTTTTCAAAGTTGCCTAGAAGAGCTAGGCGTAGAACATGCCCACCAGAAGGAAGAATACAAAACTGACTGCTATCCTGTCTCTCCTTGCTTTCTGGAGTGTTTGTTGGCAAACACAGTGCTGGTGAAAAAAATAAGTGCAAAGTGGACTAGAGAGAAAACTGGGGGTAAAAATCAGGGAGAAAATACCAATGTCAGTCTCAAGGTGATGTAGCCAAACTGAATGGGATTCAAAGTCATTTAGTCTAGAAAGGCAAACTGGCCAAATACAAGAAATATAGAAAACAATATTCTTCAGCAACGGTCTTTTATCCAGGAAGCATCATCAGCTCACTCAATGTTATCACACTAGGTAATATTATATATGATGTATATTTCTCTATCTTAATAACAGATTCCAAAACTAGGAAAGGCCATGATGCAGGAGACTTACTATTTTAATGAGGAATAAAAAAGAGGACATGTGTTAAGTCAGCACTAAGAGCTTAGTTTAGCTAGAATAACAAATATCTTGCCAATCAGTCATGTTTACCCAAGTGTAGGGTACCAAAAGTTCTCTTTATTATTTAGATTTAAACAATAAGTTCCTTTTTTCCACCCTTTTTCATCCATTTAGCTGTGAAATAGACAATAAATCATAGCTAACGCTATGAAATACCTTGTACATTATTTACAAAGCTTCCTAACTGATCCAGCCCTAAAGTTTCTCCCACCACGAGATCCATCATTCCTTTATCCATTCATTTCAGTCAGCATAATGGTAATAACATGGGCACTGAGGCCTGTGGATGTGGGTTTATATCCTAGCTCCATAGATACGTGTCCTTGAATAACTCAATCTGCAAAATAATAATGAAATGAAATAACACATGAATAAACATTTGTAGGCATTCTAAATGTGATAGCTATTATTTTTAGATGTTTGTTTAAAATGTGTATTATTGTGCTTCAGTGCCAAGTACTGTGCTATGCAGTCAAAACACACACACACATGTGCATGCACACACACAGAAAATAACACAAAATGCACAGGGTAAACCAAGCTAGCAACTTGAGAATCATTCTTACCTTCCCGTCTAATCACCACTACCACTACCAACAAAAGCAGAGTAGGGCCCTTTCACAGCTGTCGGAAATGTCTTCTCAGCCACAATGTGCCAAACCTTGCCAATGTCATAAACAAGCAAGTAATAGAAGTTCTAGAATCAGATTCAGATTTAAAATCTACACATTCTGAGTGTCCTCAGTTCTTCTAAGGAATGTATAGCCTACCATTTCAATCCAGAAATCGCAGGGATGCCAGAAGTGAGAGCCCATTTCAGCCCATGCAGGAAGTTAATCATTTACTGACAACTACCGTTGTCCAAATGACCTGAGCATCCTGGATCATTTACTCATTCATTTAGCAAATGTTGATTGACAACTGTGTCATCCTAGACACTGCAAATTCAATGGTGAACAAACAGGTTAGTTTACTTTTATTGAGCATCTGCTGTGGTATGCTTCTTTCCTTCTAATATATTTTTTTTTTTTTTTTTATGGTACGCGGGCCTCTCACCGCCACGGCCTCTCCTGCTGCGGAGCACAGGCTCTGGACGCACAGGCCCAGCGGCCATGGCCCACAGGCCCAGCCACTCCGCAGCACGTGGGATCCTTCCGGATCGGGGCACGAACCCTCATCCCCCACATCGGCAGGCGGACCCCCAACCACTGCGCCACCAGGGAAGCCCCCCTTCTAATACATTTTGATGTGTAAGCAGCCCATGACGGAGGGCCCTTTTTGTCACTGGCGAGATCTCACTCTCACGCCATCCTACTGGGTCTTCTTCTCCATGTAATTTCTAGTTCTGTGTGCAGTTCCTACCCTCCCCTGTATCCTGTGTTCTAATATAAAGTGTAGTCTCACTGTCTCTTGCCAGATTAAGGAGAAAAGGATTTCTTTAAGCAGGCAGAGCAGGCACCTAGATAGTCTGGCATTGGCCATTCACCATTTGATGGTATTTTGATATTAAAAAAATATGTACTGGGTGAGTTTCCCTGGTAAGGTTGGCAAACACTAATGAATAATTGACTTGGAATTAATCAAAGCAGTAAAGAATGAAAGTGAATTTTTTTCTGACAGGTGATTGACAGGCAGAAACTAAGTATTGAGCATAAATGCTTCATTTTCCAAACTTAATTATAAGGTCTTTGAGGGTCTTTGCCTTATTTACATCAGTTTCAGCACACAGTATACCCATATAGTACCTCCTTGTCCACAGTATTATTACCATAAAAATTTATGGACTGTTGCTTTTGGAAGCAATTAAAATATTTTCAGTTGAAAGTACCAAATATGTTTAAGTAAACTGGGAAACAAATACTATTTTTCTGTTAATAAAGGCCACAAAGGAATTTAAATATATTCACTAAATAAAATGTAAATATGTATAAATTTATAAATAATAAATTAAAAATTAAAAGCACTGTCATTAGCAATCAAGAAATCAATACTTATACAAATTGTCTTTATTATGTGGTAGAAAGAGTAAGAGTTTTAGAATCATACAGACTAGAGTTTGTGTCCAAATGCTGTTCATGATATGCTTCATGAAAATGGGAAAATTAATACCATCTAAGCCTCAATTTTTAATAAAGGGATGATAGCTTATCCAGTAGTTTATTATGAAGAATAAATGAGTATGTATAAAGTATCCTAAACTGGCATAGAGTAAATATTTAATATTTTTAAGTGATATACTATAACTTTTTCCTATTTTGAGGTTTTTGGGGGCACAGGGAAAACTGTTACATGGAAATTTCAGAATATGTCACTATAGTGAGTTTTTTCAAATAATATATAAGAGAATAAGAGATGCATAGATAATCTTTCTTTTACTGTATTTAAAAAAATTAATTGTAGGCATTGTGAGACTTTATAGTATTTTACAGTCTGAATTATAATTTCAAGACTTGTCCTTTGTATCACAGAAAGTGATTTTTAACTATATGACTAAACTTTGGGGGTTTTCACAGCAACATAATGCCTACTGATGCTTGTGACAACTCTTCCAAAGCTCTGTTTACTGAACCATCATGGCACCCCACCTTTAAGAAAGGCATTCCTGTTGCTTACTCAGAAATAACACCAAAGGCCTACACTAAATATCCTTGAACAGGGTTTCCTAAGATGACACAGAGCCTGAATATTTATTATCTGGCTTCAACATGCTATGGACGCAAGCCAAAACTTGACTTATTCCTGTCTGCAGCTTATGATACTTCTCAATGACAAAAAGATCTCCCAGGGCTTTGAAACTCTGTTGCTACAGAGTGAAGTTTTGTTTTAAAATAAAATCCTCTTTTGGGTCAAGTATTCACAAGGAGGTAAGAAGATCAAAGACCAAGGCTTGTCCGAGGCTTGTTTCTCCAAAATCACTTGAACTCATGGAGGTGCATAAGTCCCAAGTCACAGAATTACAACTCAAACATGCACACACACACATACACACATGCAGTCTTTTAACAAATATTTATTGAGCATTTACTGTGTGCTAGACACTGTTCTGCACATGTAAGATATATTCATTAACCAAACAGACAAAATACCCTGCCCTTATGGAGTTCACATTCCACCTTGGAGTATGGGGTGAGGTGGGAAAAATGGGGAAAGAAACTATAACAATACACATAAGCCACAGTGTAGACTTTATCTTTCTCTGGACCAGTCATGCCCATATCTCTTATCATTCCTTTGCATTTTCTTTGCTCTCTACCTGGAATGCCTCCTTTGTCATCCTGCTAGACCAAGGTCAAATATCACCTCCTCTGTGAAGCCTATGCTAGCTCTCCTTGGGGCCTCATGGAGCTTTATTATAGCTCTTCTATGGCATTTCTCAGATTGTCTTCTAATTGACATGTGTCTGTCTCTCTCAGTGGCAGACAAGCTCCTCCAAGGCAGGAACCTAGCAAAGACTAATTCTTAGTAAGTGTTGTATCACCAGGGCCACCCAGTACAGAGCATAATCAAGTAGCACCCTCAATGAATATTCAGTTAAAGACTGAATGCAGTTTTATTCTATAATAAAGAAAAGAAAGATTAATTGTGAGGTTAGTTATGACTAGGATGTTTCCTTGCACACAATCCACACCAAAGTTTGGCTAATACACAACTTTAAGAAAGATTATTCTTGAAATTGAACTATTTTATGTGAAATATAACAGTATTGTTTAACTAATAGCTGATTCAGCAGGCATGGTAATTCAAAAGCAAACTTTTAATTAGTTGATAAAAATAGCCTTGATAGAAATACTAATTTTATGGCTTGCTTATCTTTTTTTTTGATTCTCTTTTTTTCTAATTTGAAGCTTTTTTCTTTACTTTTATTTATTTATTTATTTATATTATTTTTGGCTGCACTGTCTTCGTTGCTGTGCGCGGGCTTTCTCTAGTTGCGGCAAGCAGGGGCTACTATTCATTGTGGTGCGCTGGCTTCTCATTGTGGTAGCCTCTCTTGTTGCTGAACACGGGCTCTAGGCACACGGGCTTCAGTAGTTGCAGCACATGGCCTCAGTAGTTGTGGCTCGAGGGCTCTAGAGCACAGGCTCAGTAGCTGTGGCTCACGGGCTTAGTTGCTCTGTGGCATGTGGGATCTTCCAGGACCAAGGATCGAACCCCTGTCCCCTGCATTGGCAGGCGGATTCTTAACCACTGTGCCACCTGGGAAGTCTGGCTTGATTATCTTTTAAAATGCTTAATTTTATCTGTGCTATAATCATTTAGATAAGTTGAGTTTAGTTAAGATGTTTGTTTTCTTCAACCTTCTAATTACCACAGGAAAATTAAATTACTGTGCTACTCTAAGAAGGAAGTCTTAGCCCTCTAACTTACTGTGATTGGCACAGTGGAGATTACTTTGGGGAGCTGCAATTTAAGGCAGGGGATATTCCAAGAGAGGATGTCCTCGTAGGCTTTAGAAAGTGTCTACGCCCCACTGAGGTATTAGATCTGTGGTTCTGTAGGCTGGACCCTCTCAAGACATTATCTATCAGATTAGCTTTTCTTCAGTCTATCTTCAGCTCAGAGAACATTGCGTTCGTTGATTCAGCTTTGCAATCAAAGAGGAAGCTGCATTTCTGATACAGAGGAAGGTATTAGGAGCAAGCTAACATCCCTTCCGGCAATCAACTCTCAGGGTAATGTTAGGTCTTCTACTAAATGGATAGCTGGAGCCATTTGCCTTTAACCAGCGTATAATACGAAGCACTACGTAGCTATTGATACTAAATAAGAATGTCTTCCTTCTTTATCTTTTCTCTACTGACTTTTCAAGGAAATAATCTCATGGGAAAGGTTAATTTCTCTGCCCCAAATTTGAGGCAAACGCATTCACACTTCTCTTGCATAGGCCCAACACTTAGCTTCATGCTGATAACAGCAAATATGTGATGATCGATAGAGTACACTTACTTAGAAGCGTGTACTTTTGCTTGAGCAGGCTGTATGCAGTTCCTTTAAATAGCATAGGAAGGAAGAAGTAATGTAATTCTTCAAATATTATATACACTTTTCCTCATTAAAGTAGGCTCACAGGTATTCACTCATACTGCTTGTGCTATGGTGAAAGTCTCAAGAGTAGGATAATGTCTATAGCACAGAGAAAATTATGAATATATTTTTTGGAAGTCTTGGGTGTTTATATTCCAGCTAAATAAATTAGTTGTTGATTGAAATGAGTTTTTCTGCTCTCTGTACCTATCAGTGACTACCAGTAGAAGATAATATATTTGAATTTTTGTGAGTATTCAAATTTTACTGTTTTTTAACTTAATCACAGGGACCTGGTCATGGGCACATTTTTTCCTTTTGGGTAATTAAAGCAAAGGGCCTTCTCTGAGCTAAAAAAAAGAGTATCTTTCACAACATAATTGCACACAGGACTGTAACCTAATGGTGGTCAAAAATCAGCTCTTGAATGTTAGTTTCTGTGTGGTGTTTAGCAGTGACAAATACACTTTGTCAGGCTCTATAGATTTTTTATCTATTGTTTCAAAGAATAAACAAGTATTTACTGATTTCTGGAAACATTTACAAATCTGTAAGTTAGCTTCTAATATGATTACCTTGGGAGCCAGCACAGTTTCAAGTTAAGCCCATAATCCCACCTACTAAACATACTAAATGTAGGTGTGCCCTGTTTTAAGGAACCATGCAGTACAAAATATATGTTTACATAAAACAAATAAATTGGGAAGTAATTTTACTATAAAAATAATTCTTCTTGCTAAAGGATTTCCTCTAGGGTTCCTTTAAAGTTTAGTTCTCCTAGTGCTTTTAAGTGATGTCTATGTATAATTAAACATTGAAATTGTAGAGCTCAATTTTATTTTCTCACTGAATTCACCATTAGCTATAGCTCAATTGGAAAAAAAATGTCAATAAAATAACTTAAAAAATTATGTAAGTCAAACGAGCCCAACTAGAAAAAATAACTTTACACTTAACTCTTAAGGAATTGATAAAAAGAGATAAATCTTATCAGGTAGAGGGCCTATAAGTGTACTCTAGGCAGCTTTCCAAGCCTTTAGCTGTTGAACCTTGAAAGCATTTTAATTGAACAATTTAATTGTGAGGTTCCATTTTGTTCATTGCAAATTGCCATCAAAGAGTTGACCGAGCCATTGGGTCACCTCGAATATCCTTATACACACAAATAGACTTTTGTGGGTTTAGTAGCACTTGCCTGAATTTTTTTTTTTGCCTGAATTTTTTCCTCTAAAAATATTGAGAATAGAATACTACTCTACTTCTATGAAAGCCCCCTTTGCTTTTGTAGAAAACACTCAAACCAGTCTCTGCTTCCAGGCTGGTGCCTCACAGTGGTCTATGGCCTTCCCTGCTTTAAGACCCTTAATGGTCCCTCATAGTTTGGGGGATAAAGTTGAAATTATGAGGGCTTATCTAGCCCTGTTTGTCTTTTCTGCATCATCTCAGGCATCCACTTCCCTTCTTATGATTTGGAACAGCAACAGCTTTTCCCCAAATGAATCATGCTCAGCTATGTTACACCTGGAGGTTCTTTCTTCTGATTCTCTGTCTAGCTTTGGCCTACTTATCCATCAGAATTCTAGTTATGAATCCCTTCCTTTATGCCCCCATCTGATATAGGTGAAGCCAAAGCAGGCTATAACATACATTATTGTTTTAACACACTGATTTATAATCAGTGATTTATTTGTGGGTTTACTCTATCTGATAGTTACACAACTTTAGATCCCAGAAGCCTAGAGCAGTACTTAGTACATAGTAAGTGCTCAATAAATGTATGCTGGAAAGATGAATTAATCAACCATATCAATGGATAAGTGGAATTTTTAAAAAGTTAATTTGAACAACATACCATGACTAAAAATATCCCCTGGATTTTCAACAAAATGCTAACCAATTTATAAATATGTGAAGGTGATGAGATAAGGAGTAAAGAGGCTAATATTTGTTGAGTTAATTATTTGGACTAGGCACTGTGCTACTTTTCATCTCATTTAAATACCACAGACACATAATACCTATATCATTTTTCATATTTCATTCTTATTATAACTTAGAGTTATTGAGAGTTTCATATGTGCCAGTAACTGTGTTAAGTGATTCACATCATGTCACTTAATTGTCACAGCATTTCAAGGGAAGCATTATAACTTCATTTACAAACAAGAAAATTAGCGCTCTGACCTGCCCAAGCTCATAGAGTTTGTAAACAATGAAACTGAGATCTTCACTCACACTGATCTGGTTCTCTAGGCAGTGTTTATTTCATCGAAACAACATCACATCACCCAACTTGTTTTTCAGAGGTCTATGAAGATATTAATAGGTTGCTCCGCTCCCCAAAAAAGTTTTACGGTTAGATAAGTTTAAAATACTTTTTCCCTTTTTAAACATATCCTTTTTTAGAAATTCGCAATGACATTAGTTGTTGTATATCACAGCTCTGAAAGCATTAAGAAACCTGCGTAACTATCTAACCAAGTGTTTTCAAGTTTTAAGAAACTGCCTCCTTTCCATTTCTTCACAGACCACTAACATTACACTCCATAAAGTTCATGACTGCCTTCAACTGAAGTTATATTAAAATAGGGTAAAAGGGATTCTTTTTGACCCCAACCTCTTTTGAATTCCATTCTTGATGGGAAGGTTAGAAATTCTAAGTTCCTTTTCCTTTCATGACCCCTTTATTTTCAATTGACCCTAGCAAAAAATATATGATCAGGAAAAGTTTTGGTCTGATTTATGAGAACTAATTATGCTCAAAATTGAAAGTATTTTTCTTCTCTGATTTACTCATCAATACCACCAGAAGTATTTGTTGAATGAACTGCCTGAAACCTATGCTACACACTGGGCAAAAAATTATGCCAGCTGTAATTTCTGTCCTCTGGAAGCCTTGGCATTCAGAGAGTTGGAAAATGAAATCTCCAAATAAGCAATGCCTATGTTTAAAATGTATGCTCATATTCCACTGTTTTGATGTATATGTCAATCTGGGACTGTTAGATGCTACCAGGCTAAATCAGTGTAAAATCACACAAATCACTGCTTGGTTCTAGTTTGTGATGCCCATTGTCTCCCATGTACCCAGAATTCCATGTTTCTTATTGTCTTAATTCTCAAAATGAAGACAGTTCATAGACAACAAAATATTTAAAAAATGCAAAGTAGTTTACCTCTCTTCCACAGCTCTAAACAACAAGATTTTTAAAAATATTCAACTATCCATTAGCCACATAAAAATACATATTTGAGAATGGTTAAAATAATCTTAACAATTTGTAGTAACTGCTCATTACCTTATAGCTCTTTTTGTACGAGTCTAATAAAGGAAAGCTTTTCAGAAAGTCTTACTTTAAATTTCAAGTTGAGAAAAGTGAATATCATTCACAAATTTTACCAAGGCCTGAGGAAACAGATAATTTATTCTTACAGAAAAATTTCACCCAATTCACTATCTACTCCTATAACCTAAAAAAAAAAAAAGGTAATGTAAAGAACTTTTAATATATGAAGGTACTCAAAGTATTTTTCCTAAAAAAGTCACACAATTTTACAAAGCATAACATTTTCCCGTTGTTTTGTTTATTTTTATTTCTTATTATTCAGTGATTTTAAATATGAAACCATGTCTCAGCTCTATTCCTGAACTGTCAGATGAAGTTTGTTGTTCACAGTGTTACCAACACCTACCATATCCATGAATGTCTCCGGGGAGGAGGTAAATCTCCAACATGCAGCATCCTGAAGGGCTGGTGCTGTCTCAGTATCCCAGCACTCAGGAACTTAGTTCATTTTCATTAATTTCCCTGTGTTCTTGAGGCCACATAGTTATTGCTTAGCTCTTTGTCCTTTTAATTTTCTTTCCGATGGCATGCCACTTCCCATTGCAGAGTAGATATCATTTTCGATATGAATACAAATGACTTAGCAATCAACATGTAAGCATTCAACTGGAACATCATCAGTAGTTTCCTTTAGACATCAAATGAGAAAATCGATTTGGAGTCACATCTGAATGATAGCTTCCCATGGTGCGTGGAGCATTTCTTCCAATTTACCTCAGAAAAGGAAAGCATTTGAGTTTCTAAAATTGTTGAAAAATCTCCCTTTAAACAGTATCCTCTGTTTTCTCCCTCATTTTGCATTTTCTCCTCCATGCCTGGTGATGTGTCAGCATGTTTTCGTGTTTTCTTTTAACTGAGGTAGTGATCAGATTAATCAAATACAATTCTCTCTCCGTCTACCTTTTGCTTTGCGTTGGGAGCTATCAAAACTCCTGTCTGACTCGTTCTGCATTGTTTAGCCCATTCGGGGCACGATGAAAGAACACCTAACACACAGGGTCAGATTTCCTGAATGACATATGTTAGACCACAACAAAGGAGAAAACCCTGGAGAGATTATAAGTCCTTTTCATCGCAGGAGATTACAGAGCAAAGAAAATGTCTATGTTACACAAAGAAATAACAGCGTGACTGGAATAACAAATTCTACTTTGCCCAGGTTTGGGATCAATGTCCCTGACTGCTCTAAGCATGCTGGTGTGCATTTAAACTCCCACCTTTAGCCCAGGAAGACCGGCCTTTAAGCAGATACAATAGCCCTTAACAGCCACAAGGATCATCATTAACACCGCACAGCAGTAAACAGGTTCAAAGATCCTCAGATCCTGAAGAGCTAAAGGCATCTTCCAGAGTGACAAATTATACCCCAAAGACATTCAACAGGAAAGACAAGGGTCTCAGCATTCTGGATCTCTGAGTGGAATGTGATCATGGCTACAGCTCACAGTGACAAACACTGGTTTACAATCAAATGAGACATGTCTGCATGGCTTCCCCTTTGCCTCTTATTATAGGACTTAGTCTTATTTAACGTCCTTCTGGATCCTGATAATCCTGTATTTTAACTGGATCTGTGCTACTAAAGGGATATCCAGTTTCTTTACTTCAGATTTGCCTCCACATTCCAACTTCCCAAACCTCACTATGTCCCAGAGAAGCTGACCTTAAGATAGGACTCATTTTATGCAATGGCAGCAACAGGCATGAATTTATATATAAAAGGTATATATATATATATATATATATATATATATATATATATATATTCACAGGTGATCAAAACTTAGACATGAAAACCAGTTTTCTAACTGGACTTCCTCTTGTGTTCTGGCCCCGCTACAGTCTATTGTCAAAATAGTAGCCAGGGTAGTTCTTTAAAAACCTAACTCAGGTTACATCATTCATCAGCTGAACACCTTCCAGTTGTTCCCCCTTTCATTCAAAGCGAGAGATAAAGTCCTTATAATGATGTATGAGGCCCTTGTACAAATCCCCAAGATCTCCCTAACCCCACTGCTCACTAGGCGCTCCCTTCCTCACTCTACTAGAGCTTGCGCTGGTCCTTTGTCTAGAACAGGCATGCTTCTGCCTCAGGGAGTTTTCAATGGGTATTCTCTCTGCCTAAGATGCTCTTCCCCAGTTCCCTCTCTGGCCCAGGCCCACACTTCCTTAAGTCATTGCTCAAATGTCCCCTTATTAGTGAGACCTCCCCTGACCACTCCTAACCTGACACTCTCTTTACCTTGCTTTATTATTTTTGTGCACAGCATTCATCACCTTCTCACATACCTAATTTATTTATTGTTTGCATCATCTGTATCCTCGCACTAGAATGTGACTGCAAGAGAAACAAGATTCTTGGTGTTTTATTGTCAGTGCCTACTTTAGTGCCTAGTTCACAGGCTTACAGCTCACAAAAAAAGAAGGTAGTTGGTCGAGTTCATAATTAAATAGAAGTTTTTAAGAAAATAATATTTTGGGTCAGGATGAATGTTCCAATAACTCTCCTACAGGAAAAAGTTTTATTTTCTTTTGTGGTTTAGGGAGCAATATAATTGTTGAGAAGGACTAAACAGAAGAGAGGCATTGGGGAATGTAGTTCATTTAATACAATAGGGCAGCATGATGATTTTGAAAATGCCAAAAAGAATTGTTTTTAGATTATGAAGGAAATATAAAATTAGTGAAGGCTATATGGGAAGACTTTGATAAGGGGAATTTTAAAGATATATGCCTAATTCACTACCACAACTACCACAAGAGACTATGCTTTTACTCTTGGAAATAGGAAAAAAAGCAACTTATATTCTTTTTCAATTCCATAAGATTATCAAAAAGCTTAAGTTCCTTTTTCTTTAATAACAGCTTTATTGAGATATAATTCACATGCCATAAAATTCAACTTTATCAAGTGTCCAATTTGATAGTTTTTAGCATATTCACAGTCATGCAACCATCACCACCATCAATTTTAGAACATTTTCATCATCTGAAAAAGAAATCCCATCTCCATTACCTTGCCCCTAGACCCTAGCAACCAATAACCTACTTTCTGCTTCTATGGATTTGCCTATTCTGAACATTTCATATAAATGGAATCATATAATATGTGACTTTTTTCACTTACCATAAAGTTTTTAAGGTCCATTCATGTTGTAGCATGTATCAGTACTTCATTCCTTTTTATTGCTAAAAAATAGTCCATTTTATGCATATATCACATAAATGAATATATGTTGATTACCATTTTAGTTGTTTCCACTTTTTGGCTATTATGTATGAATAATGCTTCTATGAACACTCAAATACAAGTTTTTGTGTAAATGTATGTTTACATTTTTCCTGAATATACACCTAGGAGTGAAATTGCTGGATCATATCATAACTCTATGTTTTACATTTTGAGGAACAGTCAAATTATTTCCAAAGTGGCCACACCATTTTTCAATGTCATCAACAATATCTGAGGGTTCCCCTCCTACACTGGTGGTGGGAATGTAAATTGGTGGAGCCACTATGGAGAACAGTTTGGAAGTTCCTTAAAAACTAAAAATAGAGCTACCATATGATCTGAGATCCCACTTTTGGGCATATTTCTGGAGAAAACTATAATTTGAAAAGATACATGCACCCCAATGTTCATAGCAGCACTATTTACAATAGCCAAGCCATGGTAGCAATCTAAATGTCCATCAACAGAAGAATGGATAAAGAAGATATGGTACATATATACAATGGAATATTACTCAGCCATAAAAAATGATGAATTAATGCCATTTGAAGCAACATGGATGGACCTAGAGATGACCATACTAAGTGAAGGAAGTCAGATAGAGAAAGACAAATATCATGTGATATCACTTATAGATACAAATGAACTTACTTACAAAACAGAAATAAACTCACAGACATAGAAAACTAACTTATGATTACCAAAAGGGAATGGTAGGGGGAGGTCTAAATTAAAAGTTTGAGATTAAAATATATACACTACTATATATGGAGTAGATAACCAACAAGGACCTACTGTATAGCACAGGGAACTATATTCAATATCTTGTAATAACCTATAATAGAAAAGAATCTAAAAAAGAATATATAGAGATATATTCTATATCTATGTCCATATATGCATAACTGAATCACTTTGCTGTACACCTGAAACAAACACAACATTCTAAAACAACTGTATTTCAATAACAATTTTTTAAAAAAATGTCTGTGGATTCCAATTTCTTTACACCCTCTCCAACATTTGTTATTGTCTGTCTTTGTTATAGCCATTTTAATGGATGTGAAGTGTTATCTCATTGTGGTTTTGATTTGCTTTTCTGTAATAACTAATGATGTTGAGCATATTTTCATTGGGTTATTGGCCATTTTTGTATTTTCTTCGGAGAAATGTCCATTAAATATTTTGCCCATTTTTAAATTGGATTATTTGCCTTTTTATTGTTGAGTTTCAAAAATTCTTCATATATTCTGGAAATAACTCCCTTATCAGATATATAATTTGCAAATATTATCTCCCATTCTAATGATTATCTTTTCATTTCTTAATGGTATCCTTGGAAGCACAAAAGTTTATGATCTCAATGAAGCCCAAGGACATAATTAACAAGATAGAGTGGTAGCACAGGGATTCAAATGCAAGTTAAAGAAACTAAGTCTGAGAGACAGCTTGCTCATGGTCACTCATCTAGAAGAACCCAGAGTCAGGGCCCAAACCTAAATCCTCTGACTCTGTATTTCATGTGCAGTATGGCATGCTGCCTATAACAGATATTGTTGGTCTTCTCATAAAAGCTGAACTACTGGTAGTAGAAAGTCCTCACAATGGGGGAAAAAAAGAGTATACATATGAAATACATTACTCTAGGATTATGTCTGCAAAATGGATTTCTTTTGGATTTCTACTAATGCATGTCTTGCTGAGGGAGTGGATCCCAGTTTCCAGCTGAGAGGGCTGGACAACATCAGGAAATAAATGGAAGAAGAGTGATGGCAGAGACTTGCATACTTATAGACCAACACATCCTAAGATTTGTTCTTAAAGTTCAAAAGGAGGAAAAGCAACAGGGAAAAAAAATGTTATCTGATAGCACAAAGACATGTAGGCCATCCATCAACAGCTAATAGCACGAAAGACACCAAACAACTTTGCCTGAGCAGGCCATTTTTCTTTTAGTAATAAGTCACGCACCAGTGCCGGGTGGAGATATTCCCAGGTTGGCGTGGAAAATCTGAAGTGTGATGGGCAGCTGGACAGCCTTTAACTACTTAAATAGGACAGCACTTATCTTTTCACTAATTTTTAACCTCACTAGTTTTAAATGACGTTTAAAAAAATTATTTTACTCAGAAACAATTTTACATGCTGAAACATGATTTTATTAGTTCAAGTATCTTACAATAAATGTGGCTCTGAACAAAATCTTATGGGCTAAGGAATTTGAAAAGTTATTTCCAAGCCATCTCCTAACATGGGTATTTCTCTGATATAAAAAATTAGAATCTATACTGTTTGACCTAGAAATAGTAAAAGCAAAAATAATGATTAACAGTAGTATTAAGCAATAATTATTATTACTTATAAGCAATAATTAGTATTACTTATTAACATTAATTAGTTACTACTATTATTATTTTTACATTAGTAATAATAGTATTATTTTAAGCGATAGTGATGAGATTAATGATAATAACAATGATAATAATACCTTTTACATAGTACTTTGGAGTTTACAAAATGCTTTCACATATATTGTTGCATTTAATCTTCATCACAACCTTCTAGGGTTGAGTATCCTATCTTCATTTTATAGATAAGGAAACTGAGATCCAGATTCAGTCTCAACAAACATCAGTGTATCAGGTGTATGCTAGGTATTGCCACCCATGCAATCTTATCTACCACTCACAACACCATTTGAGGAAGGTATTGTTAAATCCATTCTGCAGATGAATCTCAGGGAGAATTAAAATTTGCCCAATTCTATAGCTAGTAGGAAGCAGTAAAGAAATTTGAGCACAAATTTTTTTTTGACTCCAAAGTTATGCTCTTCTAGTAAGAAACCATAACTCCTGAGAATGTTTATAAATTAAATTTTTGACAAAAAGTTTTCATGGTGATTATTAAGATGGGAAGTTGTATTTTGCATCTGAGCCTCAATAAGAAAAACAACAATGGCAATAAAAATAAAAATGGTTCACATTCCTTGAATACTTACTATATGTCAAACATTGGGTTAAGTAAGCACTTTGAACTTATTATCATTTAATCCATATAGCATCCCTATATTATTACCTCTGTTTAAAATGTTGAAAACTGAAACTAAGAGAAGTTTCAATAACCTACCTATGACCCCAGTATGGTTAATTGACTTCAAGTCACGTTGAATTGGGTCTTCTGTTTCTCACAAACAAAAACACAATAGGTAATTCATCTATCCATTATCCTAATGATTGGTAATCCCTTAATTCATTTCTCAGTTTATCTTAGGTCCAGCACCAGTCGTCCATGCACTATGACTGGAAGCCAGTATAGACTAGGCAGCAAGCTGAGATCTGTAGTTACAGAACAGAGAGAAGCTAGCTGGCTTACCCGAGATCTGATATATGCTCTAACAAAATATACCGGCTCTGTTAGATACTAATCCCAGATGACAGCATCGACAGACTATGGAACAGCCGCTTTCCCTTGCCTGGAAGCCACAGATTGTTAGATTCTGTGTGTGTGTGTGTGTGTGAGATTAAAGCGTCACCGGGATGATAGAAAGCAAAGTAGGCAAGTCCATGAACCTTACTGCTAAAGAACCTTGTGAAAACACAGCTTGTCCTGTGCATTAGTTTTCAATTAAGGATAAAGTAAGGCCGTAGAAAATTCTTAGTGCCTCAAGGCACCTGAGCACTGACCATTTTGTACTATAAAAGTGTGGAGCTTTCAAGGGCTTCCCTGGTGGCGCAGTGGTTGAGAGTCCGCCTGCCGCGGCAGGGAACACGGGTTCGTGCCCCGGTCCGGGAAGATCCCACATGCTGCGGAGCGGCTGGGCCCGTGAGCCGTAGCCGCTGGACCTATGCGTCCAGAGTCTGTGCTCCGCAACTAGAGAGGCCACAACAGTGAGAGGCCTGCGTACCGCAAGAAAAAAAAAACAGTGTAGAGCTTCCAAAGACCCTCACGATACCAACACTGACTAGAGCACTTTTTTTTTTTCAGCAGTAAAAGTTCTTGGATTAAAACTAGATTCGATGAATACCTACTTAGCATTGATAAGTACCCACATTGGTTGTGATGAGTGTTAAGGGCTTTACATGGTTTCTCATTTAATTCTCCAAAGAAGCTTATATAATTTGATATCATTAACTCCATTTTAAAGATAGTGGAATCAAAGAAGAATGAGATTAAGTTATATGCTGGGGGTCACAAAACTTGTGGGCAAACTTAGGAATTCAGCCCAGATATATTTGGCTTTAAAGCCCTTGCTCTGTGCTACCTGAAGCCTGAGTAGAATATTTGCCACCACTTATTAGCTGTGTGTCCCAGGATGAGTCATCGATATCATTGAGCCTCAGGATCTTCATCTTTAAACACAAATAATAACAGAGTTGCTGTGATGATGAAAGACAAATAGGTAAAATATAAATAATAATACTACCAACTTCATAGTTTTTGGTAGATAACTTAAACAGAAAGTTTGCAATGAAAACCCCTGGTAGACAATAAGATACCATATAAATATGAATTTAAAAATAATATGAGCTTCTGTGACTAAGAGATTCTAAAAAGATGAATTGATTTTCTTATTCAAAGAATTGAGTGTTAAACCAGAAACACACTCAGAGTAAGATTATCCTGATACTTTAGACTTGGGTAATTATCAAAAGGCTGGGAAGACAATTTCCCAGCACCCATTCTAAGAACACATTCCAAAGAAAACAAAGGCTATTCTGTGTGCCTGTGTGTGTGTTTCTATTCAGGTTTGCATGCCTGTTCCTGTTTGTGCATGTCGGTGCTAACATGAGCTTTACCACATTGATTTTGCCTCTCAGTGTGGTCATCTGGAGCAGTCCAGATGTTCTGTGGGAGTTGTCAAGCACCCAATTTGAATGCCAAAAAAAAAGGTGCTTACAGCAACCATTCCAAAATAATGTGTTTCCAAGATTTGGGAGTATGTATTATAATTTTCAAGAAAAAAAATAAGAACTCTTTTTCATCTTTCAAAAGAGTGGTTGCATCTGAATATTTTAAAATTCCTTCCTGACAGTGCACGCATGTCCTTTAGGATTCGACTCTGATCTGGAAATAATAATCTATTGATGTTCTGACAGCGCCACTCTGGAATTATTGCTGGATGGCTGGAAGCCAACTTGGCTTCTGATCATGAAGGCTAAGGGAGAACCTCCTCCTGATGGCTCTTTGTTTTCATATTTAAATAAACCTTAGAGGTAAAATCAGTATAATTAGATCTTCAGAGGCACTAAGATCTTTAGAAAACTTTTCATGAAAAAAAAAAAGATCTCAGAGGTCACTGAATCCAACTTGATCATTTTGCAAATAAAGAAACTTAAACAGAAACTTGTGTAGGGCCACTTGAGTAGCTAGAAATTGTTTTCTATAACTATAGTAGATATTTGTCTCCATCAAAAAACAAAAGAACAACAGCAATAACAAATCCCTAAGTTGTGTTAAACTGTTGGCTGAGTGCTAACTCCGTTAGGAGGGTAGAAAGCTTTGGCAATGTGGTGTGGTGGACAACAGAGGAGAAGGCAATGCTTAGATACCCATAGACCTGAATTCAAATCTCATTTTGCCACTTAACAAGTTAGCAAATAATTTAATTTCTCTGTACCTTAAAGAAAGGTTCTCATCTATAACATGGAGATAATACACTGTACTATTTAGTGTCAAAATTTTTAAATCTAAGAATTCCTTTTTTTTTTTTAGGGTGCTTTTTCTGCCACTCTTAGCACTGTGCCTAAATCATCACAGTGGCACATTGGTGTGAGGTGACTCTTAGCCAGTGGAATGCTACTGATGTTCCTTTCACAAGCCCACACCACACCAACCCAAACTGCAATTTACATAATTGCTCTAATATGATGCATCTTCATTTATCTAGAAGAATCTGAAACCAAGGTTCTCAAATGTTTCCTCAGAATATTCTGGAGATATCACAAAATAGAAAGATGATCACTTTTTATAAGCCTTTGGGTTAGGGAAAAAGTACTCAAACTCTAGTCAAAATATTTATATTCAAGTCTCATTCCCTCATTCAACAAATATTTTTTGGGTACCTTGAAATAATACAGCACTTGGACTTACGTTCTAGTGAGGAAAAGAGGGACTACAACGAATTAAGCAAGTATATAATATACTGACAGGTAAGTGAATAAGAAAAAATAAAGTGGGTTAAGGGACATGGAATTGTCAGGGAGGGATTACCTTTGAGTAGAATCAGAAGAAATTCAGGTAGTGAATCATGGGAAAATGTGGTAAAAAGAATATTCCAAACAGGACTAGTAAGTACAAATACCTTAAGTTAGAAATAAGCTTGGAAAGGCAGAAGCTAGATCATGTAGACCTCATAGGTTCTAAAAGAGACTGTGAGTTTTAATTAGAATGAGAAAGGAACCCACTAGATGGTTTTACATTTGAAAGGACTACTCTGGCTGTTCAGTGGAGAACAGACTATAAAAAGGGGAGAGAAAGGAAGCAGAGAGCCAGTTAGAAGGGCATTTTGGAAGTCCAGGCTGGTGATAACGGTGGCTTTGCCTAGTTTGGTAGAGGTAGAGATGGTAATAAGTAGTCGGATTGCAGGTAATATTTGGAAGGTAGAGTCAATAAGACTTACTGACTGATGAAATGCTGGGCCTGAAGAGAGGCGTTAAGGATGACATCTAGGTTATTGGCTAGGGCACCTGGATGAATTTAGTACCACTTCCCAAGAAGGGGAGCACTAGCATTAGAGCAGGATTTTCCAGAGTTCTGCTTTAGGAGCTGTTAGCTTGAGATGCTTATCTAGAGAGAGTTAAGAAGACTCTTGGATACACAAGTTTGGAGCCTCAGGGAGCAAACTGGGTTGAAGATATGAATGTGGGAGTCACCAGTTTGCAGACAATATTAAAAACCAGGATCTGGTTGAGATCGCCTTGGGAGTATAGACAGAGACAAGAGGAGAGACAAGACCTGACAGTGGGCCACTTAGAAGTCTGGAGGAGGAGGCGGCAGTGAGTAGCTGGGAAACCAGGGCAATATACTGTGTTTAAAGCCAAGTGAAGGAGGGAGTGAATAGATAAGATGTAGGTTCCTAATTACCTTGATAAAAGCAATTTCAGTGGAGTTGTGGGAATGAAAACCAGATCTGAGTTGGCTGAGGAAAGAATATCAGATGAGAAAGTAGAGACAGTGACAGCTTTGCTATAAAAGAGAAGACACATAAGGTTTGTTTCTGATGGGGAACATGAGATCCAGAGAGGGACTCTTAAGGATGGAGATATTATAGAATGTTTACACTCTGAAGATAATGGTCCAATGGAGATTGAAAAATTGAAGTTTAAATGACATAATGTGAGTGTGCTTTGTAAATCAGAAAACACTATACAAGTTTCAGGTGTTTAGTAATTTGATCTAAATGAACATTTACAGTCTAACCTTTCATAACCCACATCTCACAAAACATTGCATCATATCCCTTTTATAAATATTTATGATGACATCATAAACACTCTCCTGACTACTTCTTGTTTGTGTTCAACTCACAAGAGTTGCTTTGTTAGTCACAATAATAGCTATTGAGTTTGAGAAAAGATGAAACTGTTCATGTGCCAATGAACTTATCCTTTTAAGGTCCTTTCATTCACTCATTCTTACTGGATCTGAAGCCAGATAAAAACACAAATGCCACTTTTTAATCCACTCTAATAAGAACATACCAAATGCCTACTACTTAGAAGGCAATAGTAAGTTGTGTGAGATTTACACATTAGTTAAATCATTTAGACATCTTATCAACCTGTCTCTAAGACCCATCTTCACTCTGTCTCATACATTGCATTTCTATTGATTCTTCCATGTACAAAGGCAAGGACATGGAACACTATAGTATATTTCATGAGTAACTTTGGCTTTGTAAAGCATCAAGTACAAGAAATTGAGCAGGAGCAGAAAATAAAGCTGGAGAAGTAGGCAATAAATATCCTCATACGAATTTGGATGATAAATGTCATTAATAATTTTTAACACGGAATATCATGGTTTGATTGGTGTTTTGGAATGATTGAAGGTGGATTAGAAGAGGATGAGTGAGAAGTAAGGTGTCAGGAGCTTCATTTAGCCATGCATTCAATGTCTGGAGTACCTACAGCATGCCAGGAATTGTGTGACGTTCTGGGGAAACCACCAAGAAAAAAATGTAACTCTGCCTTAGTGGTAATAACTATATTACATATATATTTTAAAAGAAATAAATACCTAGAATAAGGTATAATGTGTATTAGAACATACATATATAATAAATAGCATACTGGTAATAATTGACAGACAGGTAACTACAATGTATGATCAACTCTTGGTTATATTATGGAAAATGAACCAATCTGTGGATCAACCTGCTAAGAATTAATTTGAAAAATACATTTGTGGAAAAATTTAAATTCGTATGAACCAGAGGGTATCTATTTGGAGGCATATATTTTTGAAGCTGAAAAGTCATAAGGTAGTGAGTGTCTAGGGTAGCCATGATGTGTCATGTGAAATTGTGAGAGAGTAGAAATTATAGGTAAGCAGAAGACATGAGAAAAGAGAAGAGACATGTAGGGCTGGAGGAGCAAGAGGAAAATGGAACAAGTCTACAGAGGAGACATCATGAAAAATAGAGAGCTCATTCAGCTAATGAGAAAGAAACAGATAAGAGCATAAGACTCCAAAGGCATCTTGGCTTCAGCTCCAATCTAGATGCACCTTAAAAACTCCAGCCCTATTACTTGAGAAAACTTGCGTAGGTCTGCATTCCTTGCAGACCTACACAGGACTTGGAAAAAATACTTTGTTGGCTGTCTTTACTAGCTGATAACTTTGAGCAAAGGCAAAGGGTGGAGGATGGGAGAGACAAGCATGGGAAGATGTTTATGTTCTCGGTTCATGCAGAAATAAAAGATATTTTGAAAGCATTTTTTTTTATAAATGAAGCATGTGTAGCCACTTTTACATTCAACAAATGCTTCGAGAAAAAATCCTGCCAGCTAACAGTGTTTCAGATTGTGTTTCATAGAACAAAGAAAAGAGCATGTTTAGTTCACAAGGTACTTTATCCATGAATGAAAGCAAAAAGTGGACAACAGCAAAAAGCAGGATCAAGGATGGCCCCAGGCACAAAAGTGGTTTCTTTAAGGATCTGTTTTTTACACTTCCTCCATCTCTTCCCTTCGATTCCCTTTCATAAAGCCTGTCCCCTAGATGTGCTCAGGGCTCATTCTATCAAAGAACCACTTAGTCATACCAGGAACCCTTACAGAGCATCCCACTATGTGTTTGGTACTATGCTAGATGCTGGGGTAACAGAGGTGAAAAACCCTTTTTTTTCCTTTAAGAGCTCAGTCTAGTGGGGAGCTTGGGCAAATAACAAACAGGTAAACAATAGAGGATGGAAAAAAAGATGTTGTAATAGGCAGAGTGCTGTGGGGACCTAGGGGAGAAGCCCCTAACTCCTCAGGGTGGTGGCGGCTTCAGAGAGGGCCATTTAGCTGCCTTAAAGGAGGAGATGATACAGAGGTAAAGAAGGAAGAGAAAGGAATTTGAAAACGATATCAGGACATGTATTAAATAATGTCTCCCAGGTACATCTGGAGATTGGATAATTCCAAACCCAAATGAATGGATTCCAAATGGTGGCATATCAAGCATTACGGCATCTTAGCAACAGAGCTATTTTTGGATCAGTTGACTTCTTTGATGCCCCTCAGATCACACCACACACATTATTCCTTTACAGGTTTTATGAGGACAGAGTTTCCAGGCCACTACCAGCCGGCTGTCTGCTCCGGTTAATGTCTGTATGTAGGAGGATTAAGGTGAGGAGATGCTGAGGGGAAAGTGATTACACTTCTACAGCAGGAAGTGATTCAGCTCAACAAACACTTATGGATACCTACAGGTTACTTATTCGCTCCCCCCACTAGACTATGTACTCTCAGAGTGCTGAAAACTTGTCTAATTGATCTTTACATACCCTGGCAGTTAGCATAGGACCTGGCACAGAGTACGTATAAAGATTGGTGCATGAAGGAAAGCTCTACACCCTGTAGAGACGATAAAAATTTGATACAAAACAAAACAAAAAAGCATAAGATTCTTGACTCCCTCAAGCCACAGAAGAGGGGAGTAGTTGCCATGAATACATTTTAGAATAATGCAAAGCAAAGTAAGGTGACTGAACTGCCAGGAAA
Source organism: Hyperoodon ampullatus (assembly GCF_949752795.1). Lineage (NCBI taxonomy): Eukaryota > Metazoa > Chordata > Mammalia > Artiodactyla > Ziphiidae > Hyperoodon > Hyperoodon ampullatus. The sequence goes on along the minus strand of NC_136915.1, from coordinate 57,857,353 downwards.
TTTGTTGGGGGTTCAGGAGAGGGAGAGATGATATTTAAACAGGAAAGCAGCCAAGATTTGGGAAGGCAAAGGGTATTTGCCTGGGGTCTAAGGGATAAATGGAGGAATTTGATAGCTGGGATAGAGAAGGAGAAAGACTCTAGAGTAGGTATGGGGGGACCAGCAAGGCAGAGAAGTGTGGCATTCCATTAAAGCATGATTATTAGTCCGGTGTGGGGCATAAAATGGCCTGGAAAATTGTGAAGTGGGAGAGTGAGGCAGGCCCACGTGCCAAAGACCTTGTAATGATTCGTTTTATGGATCAACCTGGCTAGGCTACAGAATCAATATTTAATCAAACACTAATCTATGTGTCTCTGAGAAGGTGTTTAGTAGATGTGGTTAACACCTACAATCAGTTACTTTAAGTAAAGGAGATTACTCTCAATAGTGTGGGTGGGGCCTCATCCAGTCAGTCAAAGGCCTTAAGGGTGAAAACAGGTTTCCCAGAAGATGAAATCCTGCCTCAAGGCTGCAGCACTAACACCTGCCTGATTTTCCAGTCTTCTATTTCAGTCTTAAGACTGTAACATCAATCCAGCCTGGGTTTCTAGCCTGCTGGCCTGCCCTACAAATTTGAACTTGCCAGCCCCCATAATCATGTGAGCCAATTCCTTAAAAAAAGTCTCTCTCTCTCTTGCTTCTGTTTCTCTGGAGAACCCTGACTGATACAAACCCCAAATGTCAATGTTAAAAAGCACAGACCTTGCTTAGGTAGCAGTCATGTATTGTCATTGCTGCTACAGGCAGTGCCACCACTCCATCTGCTCCCTTTGTCTTGTGATAGAGGGAGAATATAAGAAATACTAAATGTATTGGGAACTCCACAGTGATCCTGAGTTTCCCATATTCCAAGGCATTTAAGTAAACAGCACTGGGAATAGCTTCCAGGTACAGAAAATAAAACTTGTCACTGAAAAGCTTCTAAAATGGATTTCCCCTCTCCTAGTATCAAGCAGTGTTGTGATGATCCACAGAATCCCTAAACACAGCTCTGTCACACCAAAAATCTTCAAGTGTAATTATGTTTCAAAACACAACAGATTTGTTTTTGTATTTTCAAAAAGAGATGTCATCCAAATAGATTTTTATCATCTCTATTTCCTACAGATACTTTGAGGCTTTTATGGTGCCTTTTTACTGAAGGGTTCAAAATGTGCTACTGACATTATAATATTAGTTTGTCATTCAGCTGAGTTAGCTTCAATGAGCATTTATCAGTATCACACCAGGTGCTGTGAGAAGCACAGAGAAGTACAATAACATCTCAGCTACTCACAATGCTAGGGGAAAACCTCATTCTGGATAGTGAATCTATTAGTTTAACAAATATTAGTTTAACAAATATTTGTTGAATGTTTACTATGTGACAGGTACTCTACTAGATTTGAGATAAAGAGATGAATCAAACATGGTTACTGCCATCAATTATTTATAGTACATGAGAATAACAGATTAACAAAAATACTCAGATTTGTTAGATGCTCTTCACTGATATTTTATTCAGGAACATAAACAGTCTTTATTGTGATAGATGCAAAAATCCTTAACAAAATACTAGCAAACTGAATCCAACAATACATAAAAAGGGTCATTCACCAGGATCCAGTTGGGTTCATTTCAGTGTTGCAAGGATGGTTCAACATATGCAAATCAACCAGTGTGATACTCCACATCAACAAAAGGACAGACAAAAACCACATGATTATCTCAGTAGACACAGAAAAAGCATTTGACAAAATTCAACATCCATTCATGATAAAAACTCTCACTAAAGTGGGTATAAAGGAAACATATCTCAACATAATAAAAGCCATTTACAATAAACCCACAACCAATATAATACTCAATGGTGAAAAGCTGAAAGCCTTCCTGCTAAATTCAGGAATAAGACAAGAATGCCTACTCTCACTACTTCTATTCAACATAGTATTGGAAGTCCTAGCCACAGCAATCAGACAAGAAAAAGAAATAAAAGTATCCAAATTGGAAGGGAGGAGGCAATACTGTCACTATTTTCAGATGACATGATACTATATATAGAGAACCCTAAAGTCTCCACACAAAACCTATTAGAAGTAATAAAAGAGTTCAGTAAGGTATCAGGATACAAGACTAATATACAGAAATCTGTTGCATTTCTTTACACTAACAATAAAATATCAGAAATAGAAAGTAAAAAAAAAAAATCCTGTTTAAAATCACATCAAAAAATAAAATACTGGACTTCCCTGGTAGTGCAGTGGTTAAGAATCTGCCTGCCAATGCAGGGGACATGGGTTCAAGCCCTGGTCCAGGAAGATCCCACATGCTGCAGAGCAACTAAGCCCAGGCATCACTACTGAACCTGCGCTCTAGAGCCCACGAGCCCCAACTACTGAGTTCACATGCCACAACCACTGAAGCCTGCACACCTAGAGCCTGTGCTCTGCAACAAGAGAAGCCCCCAGTTGCTGCAACTAGAGAAAGCCCACACACAGCAACAAAGACCTGAGGCAGCCAAAAATTAAAAAATAAATAAATAAATAAAATACTTAGGAATAAACTTAACCAAGGTGGTGAAAGGCCTATATGCTAAAAACTATAAAACGCTGATAAAGGAAAATGAAGATGATTCAAGGAAATGGAAAGATAGTCCATGCTCTTGGATTGGAAGAATTAATTTGTGAAAATGACCATACTACCCAAAGCAGTCTACAGATTTAACGTAATCCCTATCAAATTACCCACAGAAATAGAACAAATAATCCTAAAATTTATATGGAACCACAAAAGACCCAGAATTGCTGAAGCAATCCTCAGGAAAAAGAACAAAGGTGGAGGCATAACCCTCCCAGATTTCAGACAATACTACAAAGCTACAGTAATCAAAACAGCATGGTATTGGCACAAAAACAGACATATGGATCAGTGAAATGGAATAGAGAGCCTAGAATTAAACCCACACTCCTATGGTTATCTTTGACAAAGGAGGTAAGAATATACAATGGAGAAAAGACAGTCTCTTCAGCAAGTGGTATTGGGAAAGCTGGACAGCCTCATGTATCAATAAATCAATGAAGTTAGAACACACCCTCTTACCATACACAAAAATAAACTCAAAATGGTTTAAAGACCTAAATATAAGACATGATACCCTAAAACTCATAGAAGAGAACATAGGCAAAACATTCTTGAACATAAATCATAGCACTATTTTCTTAGGTCAGTCTCCCAAGGCAAAAGAAATAAAAGCAAAAATAAACAAGTGGGACCTAATTAAACTTAAGCTTTTGAACAGCAAAGGAAACCATCAACAAATCAAACAGACAACCTATGGAATGGGAGAAAATATATGCAAATGATGTGACCAACAAAAGATTAATATACAAATAGCTCATACAACAAAAGAAGATGTCATATGTATCATAATGGAGTATTACTCAGACATAAAAAAGAATGAGATACTGTCATTTGCAGCAACATGGATGGACCTAGAGAATATTATACTTGGTGAAGTAAGTCAGACAGAGAAATACAAATATTATATGATATCACTCATACGTGGAATCTAAAAAATAATACAAATGACTCTATATACAAAACAGAAACAGCCTTACAGACATAGAAAAAAAAGCTTATGGTTATCAAAGGGGAAAGGAATGGGGCGTGAAGGATAAATTAGGAGTATGGGATTAACAGATACAAGCTACTACACATAAAATAGATAAGCAACAAGGATTTACTGTGTAGCACAGGGAACTATATTCAATATCTTGTAATAACCTATAATGGAAAATAATCTGAAAAAAAATATATATATATATAACTGAATCACTTTGCTGTACCCCTGAAACTAACACAATGTTATAAATCTCCTAAACTTCAATTTAAAAAAAGAGAACTAGTACCCAGTTTTCAATGAGAAGATTTTCTTCCAAATGCCATTTACCATATAAAATAAAGAATAAAACATATTTTAATGTTTTTTTAAAAGTCTTTATTGTGAAAGTGGCACTTGATGTGAGTCTTAAACCATGAGTAGGTGTTTGGCAACTGCACAAGACTGAAGCAAGGAGGGAGCAGGGTTGAATAAAGGCATAGTCTATTGTGGGTAGTGGGAACTTCGTGAACAAAGTCATGAAGTGAGAAGGGCTTTAATTTCTGGGAAACTGAATATAACAGTTAATTGAGATTGTATTATATACTTAACATAGTGCCTAGAAGAGAATAACTATTATTATCATTAGTTCAGCACAGATGATGCTTACAGTGTGACAGAAAGAGTGGCAAGAGATGGGTGAAGCCAGAAAGGTTAAGCAAGTTCCCCATGGAAGAGTCACGAACCAAGGTAAAGAGATTAAATTTTAACATGCAGGCAATGGGGAATCACTTCAGCTCCAGCTACCTTAGCTTTCTAACTGTTTTTGAAAAACCAGTCAAATTCCAGTATGTCTTCACTGTTAAATTAACACAAGTCCTTATCAAGCCCTTCTAAAAAAATTAAGTAAAATAAAAGAAGAAGAAACACTTTCCAACTCATTCTATGAAGCCAGTACCACCCTAATTTCAAAACCACACAAAGATATCACCCAAAAAGAAAATTATAGGCCAATATCCCTTATGAATATAGATGCAAAAATTCTCAACAACATAGTAGAAAACTGAATTCTGCAACATATAAAAAGAGACATCATGACCAAGTGGAATTTAACCTAGGAAGCCAAGGTTGGTTTAACATATAAAAATCAATTAATATAATATACAATATTCATAAAATGAAGGATAAAACCCATGTGATCATCTCAAAAAAGGCAGTAAAAGCATTTGACAAATTCCAACATCCTTCCATGGTATAAACACTCAATAAACTAGGAATAGAAGGAAACTTCCTCAATTTATGAAAAACCCACAGCTATCTTCATATTTAACAGTGAAAAACTAAATGATTTCCCCTTACAATTGGGAACAATAAAAGGATGTCTGCTCTTACCACTTCTGTTCAATACTGTACTGGAGGTTTTAGTCAGTACAATTAGGCAAGAAAAAGAAATAAAAGGCACCATGATTGGAAAGAAAGAAGTAGAAACATTTCTATTTGGTGATGACATGATCTGGTAAATAGAAAATCTTAAGGAATCCACTAGAAAACTATTAGAGCTAATAAATGAGTTCTGCAAGGTTTTGGAATATAAGATGAATATACAGAAATCAACTGTATTTCTACACACTAGCAATAAACAATCAGAAAATGAAATTAAGAGAACAATTTCATTTACAATGGCATCAAAAAGAATAAAATGTTTAGGAATAAATTAGATCAAGTGATATGGTCTGAATGTTTGCATCCTCCCAAAATTCATATGTTGACATCCTAACCCTCAAATGTGATGGTATTACTAAGTGGGCCCTTTAGGAGGTGCTTACATCATGAGGGTGGGGCTATCATGAATGGGATTAGTGTCATGTAAAAGAGGCTCCAGAGTGACCTCTAGCTTCTTCTACCATGTGAGGACACAGTGAGAAGATGCTGGCTATGAACAAGGACGTGGACCCTCACAAGAAAACAACCATGCTGGCACCTTGGACTTCCCAGCCTCCAGAACTGTGAGCAATAAATTTCTGTTGTTTATAAACCACCCAGTTGGTGATATTTTGTCATAGTAGCCTTAACAGACTAAGACACCAAGGAAGTGTAAGACCTGTATTCTGAAAACTACGAAGGGTTGCTGAAAAAAATTAAAGAATTAAATAAATAGAAAGACATCCCAAGTTTACTGATTGGAAAACTGAACATTATTAAGATGACAATACTCCCTAAAGTGACCTACAAATTCAGTGCAATCCCTATCAAAATCCCAATGGCCCTTTTTCTTTCTCACATAAATAGAAAAGCTGATTCTAAAATTTGTATAAAATTCCAAGGGATTTCACATAGCCAAAAACAGCCTTGAAAAAGAAAGTTGGAGGATTCACAGTTCCTGATTTCAAAACTTAACTGGTATGATATCACTTATATGTGGAAGCTAAAAAAGTGATACAAATAAACTTGTTTACAAAACAGAAATAGATTCAGAGACATATAAAACAAACATATGGTCACCAAATTGGGGGGAGTGTAAATTCGGAGTTTGGGATTAAAATACACACAGTACTATATATAAATTAGATAATCAACAAGGACCTACTGTATAGCACAAGGAACCATACTCAATATCTTGTAATAACCTTTAATGGAACCTACATATATATATGACTGAATCACTTTGCTGTACACCTGAAACTAACACAACATTGTAAATCAACTGTATTTCAATAAAACTGAAAAACAAAATAAAACAAAATTTTAAAGTCTAACAGGATTAGGAATAAGGCTAACTTCTTAAGTGCTGTGTACTGACCAAACAAATGTATAGAATAAATTGTGTTAAATGTCATAAAAAAAAAAAAACTTAACTTGTAATCAAGACAGTGTGGTGTTAGCATAAGGACAGACATATAGATCAGCGGAATAGAATTGAGAATCCAGAAATAAACTCATGAATCTATGGTTAATTGATTTTCTACAAGGATGTCAAAGACAGTTCAGTGTGGGAAAGAATAGTCTTTTCAACAAATGGTGTTGAGAAAACTGGCTATCCACATTTAAAATAATAAAGTTGGACCCCTACCTAAGACCTATTCAAAAGTTAACTCAAAATGTGTCATAGACCTAAATATAAAAGCCCAAAATTTAAATTTTCAAAATAAAACACAGGAGTAAATCTTCATGACCTTAGTTTCAGAAATGGTTTCTTAGATATGACACCAAAAGCATAAGCAATAATAGAGAAAAATAGAAATTTGACTACATCAAAATTAATGTGGTACAAATGATATCATCAAGAAAGTGAAAAGACAAACAGAATGGGAGAAACTATTTTCAAATCTTATAACTGATAACTGGATATATCTGTGCTTGGAATAAAGAACTCAATTAAAGAACAACTCATTTAAAAAGATATTTCACAAAAAATTATATACAAATTACCATAAGCACATAAAAAGATACCATCATTATTAAAGAGAGATGCACATCAAAACACAATTAGATACTACTTACTCCTACTAGGATAGCTAAAATAATGAAGACAGGCAATAACAAGTGTTGGTGAGGATGTGAAGACATCAGAACCCTCATTCACATCCAGTGGGATTATAAAAACAGTACAGCCACTTTGGAAATGTTTGGCAATTTCTCAAAAAGTTCTTGTATGACCTAACAATCCCCCTCCTAGTTATATACTTGCATATGAATGTTTCTCATTACTTATGAGAGCCAAAACTTACAAACAACCCAAATGTCCGTCTATTGCTGAATGGCTAAACAAAATGTGGTATATCCATACAATGGAATATTATTCAGTAATAAAAAGAAATGAAGTGTCAATACATGCTACAACATAAATGAATCTGAAAACATTATATTAAGTGAAAGATGCCAGTCACAAAAGACCACACATACTGTATAACATCATTTATATGAAATGTCCAGAGTAGGCAAATCCATAGAGGTAGAGAGTAAATTAATGGTTGCCTAGAGCTGAAGAGAGTGGGATTGGAGAGTGAATGCTAATGGAGAGTAAATTCTAACACAGGGTGTATTTTTGGGGTGATGGAATATTTTAAACTTAGATTTTGGTGATAATTGCAAATTATGTGAATATACTAAAATGATTCAACTGTATGCTTTATAAGGATACATTTATGGCAAGTGACTTATATATCAATAAAGATGTTAAAAACAACAAACATATGCTGAAGTCAGATATGGAAGCTACTATGGGAGACAGAATTGTCACAGAAAGTTTAAAGGAAGAAGGGGATGTCAGCAACCCTGAAAAATAGGCAAGATTTGGACATAAGGGAGCAGGTCACAGAAAATTCCATGGGGAAGCTGGTGCAAATTTTTTTTTAATGATACAGATATGATAGCCATCCCCAAAAGAGGAGAAAACATATTTATTCTCATTTCTATTGTCCTTCTGCAAAACTTGGTAGGGTGATTTTGGTACACTGCAAATAATTCTAGCCTCGAATGATAGAGTAATGAAAATCATTAGATACCTGTCAGGACAGAGCTCCTACTACAAGTCAGACTTTTTCATTCTAGTTTCTCTTCCTGAGTGATTTAAAACAGTTCCATGTGGAATGCCAAGAAGCAGAATAAAGTAGGTAAGAAGTAGGTAAGAAATACCTGCCTGGAAGCACTCTATTACTGCCATCTATAATTTGTTCATTCCATCCTGAAGTTTGACTGAATCCAAGCTGACAAGAAGAATTACCGGATATAGAAAAAAGCTTTTACTCTGAACCAGATATTTGAACCAGAAAAGACAAGGTGTTATGTGTGGATCTTGAAATTGTGTGGTTATTGAGAGGAAAGCATGAATGTGGGAATGTGGAAGGTATCTAGGGTCACGGATGGTGCATTGTTGATGTACCAGTGGGCATGGGTTCATGTTCCCCCTCCCAGTTCTGCCATGAACTAACAACGTTATCCTGAGCAAGTTGACACTCAACCTCCAATCCATCCTCTGCAAAATGGCAGTATTTCCCAACTTATGATATTGTAGAGAGGGTCAGAAACGATAAATGTTAACTAGCTCAACAAATCTTTATTGAGAATCTACTTGGAACTATGACATGATGAATTTTAAGTTGTCTTTGACTTGAAGAAGCTCACAGTCTAGTGTGAGAGCACTTTCTAAAGTATAATATACTGACCAAACTTAGATGCTATTTTTGTTTTTCTTCCACATGAGTTATTCCTTCTCACACAAACTGGCTCAATTAGGCTTCACAGCCTGTCCACCTATGTCAAAGCTGTTGGCTGGTTCATTCATGTAGACTGGAGAGCATGCACTCACAAATTAAAAAAGGTTGAATTTCCAGGCCCTGGAGCTGCACACAGCAACTCAGCAGAGAAGTCATCCTTTGTGTTTACCCCTAATTTTTAGTGTGCAATGGGTATAAAGAAGTATAGGATTTTAAACATGGTAAGTTTTTCTGGGGCATTAATTTGCCTCTATGGTAAACAATTTAAAACATGATTTATAACTTAGACATATATTAGAATAGAGTCAAAATTTAAATGAAATTTTAATAAATAACCTTGAGTCTTTAGGGAGAGCAAGCAGACTCCCAAAGTGTATAATACTAAGGTAGGCAGATTTCAAGTATCTTAGCTCAAAGCTGTGAGGTTTGACTGTATGGATTGTTTATTGCACAATGTCAGGGCCACCATCCACATAGACTCTGAGTCAAACAGTGCCCCCAGGAGTTATGAAACAGTGGTAATTCTTCAGCTGCTCATCTAGGCAAAAGTCTTGGTAGACTAAGTCCTTAAAAGTCATACTGCCTAGGATATGGCCTTCTAAGTCTTGTTCAGGATGAGTGGTTTTAATATATTCTTATTATGCTGTGAGCAAAAAAGAATAAGAATATCTAACAGCAGGTTTTGGAAGTCACTTTCAGAAATGAGTTGGGGAGGTGGGCAGTGGACTGGTTGACCTGTCAAATGTTTTTCTATCCTTGCTGACTTTGGTGAAACAAAACAAATATTGCAGTCATATATCAGTGCCACAATTTTCAAAACACACACTCACAAAATCTTAATAACAGCAGGGATCATCACTCAACGTCAAAGAGCTGTTACTATCCCTCTGTGGAAATAATTAGGAGAAATAGCAATATTCAGTATCTGTCCAGAAAAGCACAACAATCCACTGTGGGAAGCAAAGCAGCAATGAAATGGCTGGAAAGGCACCTTCTTCACTTTATCTCATCCCACATTTCTTAAAAGGCAAGCAATAATAAGGCATAAAAGCTTTTGTGGAAATCACTTACTATCATCTGAAGACCACAAGACTGTTACTTAAATAAAACATTTGAAAATGACTTTCAGAAATCCCTGAGACTCAAGATCTCAAAACACACTGCAGGTGTCGTACAAAGAGGGATGATGAAGTGTCCTTCTTCCCATCAAAGGCCCAAGTTTTGACTTTTTCAGTATATGAGAGCTAACAGAACCTCAAGTTATATACCTGAGTGTTCTTCTCCACCTATTTGTAGTAAGGTCCAAATATCTGGGCAGAGAAATAACAGCCTTGCCCATTGTTGCAACAGGCTCACTAGCACTGCTTGAGTTACACTAGCTACAAGATTCTCTTGGACTCTGATGCCATCAAAGCTGTTTGGCTTCCTACTAACTAACCAGCCATGCACCTTCTGCAGCTCTGTTAGGTGCTTGCTCTGGAAACTACTACCTACCTGTTTTCTCTAGCATGCATAGGCTACCAGGAGCTTGAGGACAAACAACATGCCACTCTACTCTGTCTTCTCATCACATAACACAGTGTGTGGCACATAGCAGGTGACCAATAATGTTTTCTGAATGTCTGGAAAGAGATGCATTAGTGCTCAAATTAAATGTTTATTTTAGGAGCTAGCACTCAACCTTGTGGATTGCTTTTTGTGATAACCAGAGCATTATAGGGGCATAAAGAGGTTGTATGACACACACCAGTCCATTTTACTGCCTTAAGAAGTTAGATGTTTGATGGGGTGCGGTGATTTTGAAAAGTGGAGATTAGAGCCTCTGGAAGTCTATCAAAGCAGAGTAGCCATCCATAACTCTCCTGTGGTGGCATTTACATGTCTTCCAAGATGTTCTGTCTTCAGCTACTTAATTCATTTTCCATTAGAAAGACACTAACTGTGTATTTCCTTAATTCAAGATCACTAGTAATAAAACATGATAGCCCCTTTTCTTCTGTGGTACTAATTTATCAGTAACCAATTTAAATTCCAAATTGTTGGTGCAGTTGAAAGAGAATAATTTATTCTATGTTAGAATTTCAGAAATTTTTTTAAATCACATTTTTCAAATGCAGACTATTTATGATTAACTTTGATACCCTTTTTTTATTGGATCATGTGCTTCCTAAGGAGCCACATCATATACCTTTTTGTATCCCTGCAACCCAGCACAATGCCTGACACATAGCAAGTGCACAATAAATATTTATTTGAATGATGAATAGATGGATGTTCTAAGAATGCATAATAGTTCAGTAGGAAAGAAAAGAGGAACTGGAAACTTTTGCTAAGTACTGACTTAAGAAGATTGGAAAGTTTACTTTTCTCCATCCTCACTATTTTTTTCTGTTGAAATAGAGTTGACATACAATATTATGTTAGTTTCAGGTGAACTGCATACAGACTTGACATGATGAAATGATCACCATGATAAGTCAAGTAACCATCTGTCCCAACAAAGTTATTACAATATTATTGACCATATTCCTTATGCTGTATATTATATCCCCCATGGCTTATTTATTTTATAACTCAAAGTTTGTATCTCTTAATTCCCTTCACCTATTTTGCCCATCCCTCCACACCCTTCCCCTCTGTCAACCACCAGTTTCTTCTCTGAATCTATGAGTCTATTTTTGTTTTGTTTTGTTTATTTATTTGTTTTGCTTTTAGATTCCACATATTAGTGAAATTATACAGTATTTGTCTTTGTCTGACCTATTTCACTTAGCATAATACCCTCTAGATCCATCCATGTTGTCACAAATGGCAAGATTGTGTTTTTTAAGGCTAAGTAATATTCCATTGTGTGTGTATATATATATATATATATATATATATATATATACACATATATATATCCCATATTTTCTTTATTTGTTCAGATAACAATGGACACTTAGGTTACTTCCATATCTTGGCTCTTTTAAATAATGTGCAATGAATACTGGTGTGCATATCTTTTCAATTAGTGTTTTTGTTTTCTTCAGGTAAATACCCAGAAGTAAAATTGCTGGATCATATGGCAATCCTGTTTTTAATTTTTTGAGACACCTCCATGCTGATTTCCATAGTGGCTGCACTAATTTATAATCCCACCAACAGTGCATGAGGGTTCTATTTTCTCCACATCCTCACCAAAATTTGTTATTTGTTGTCTTTTGATGACAGTCATTCTGACAGGTGCAAGGTAATATCTTATTGTGGTTTTGATTTGTATTTCCCTGATGATTAGTGATGTTGAGCATCTTTTCATTCATCTGTTGGCTATCTGTATGTCTTCTTTGGAAAAATTCACGTCCTTTGACCATTTTTTAATCAGGTTTTAAGGTTGTTGTTGTTTTTGTTGTTGTGTGAGATATTTGCATATTTTGGATATTAACCCCTTATCAGATATATCATTTGCAAATATCTTCTCTCATTCAGTAGGCAGACTTTTCATTTTGTTCATTTTCTTTCTTCTATGCAAAAGTTTTTTAGTTTGATGTAGTCCCATTTGTTTATTTCTGCTTTTGTTTCCCTTGCTTGAGGAGACAGATCCAAAAATATATTGCAAAGCCTGATGTCCAAAAGCATACTGCCTATGTTTTCTTCTAGGATTTTTATGGTTTCAGGTCTTACATTTAAGTGTTTACTCCACTTTGAGTTTATTTTTTATATGGTGTGAGAAAGTAGTCCAGTTTGATTCTTTTGCATGTAGCTATCCAGTTTCCCCAATACCATTTACTGAAGAGGCTGTCTTTTCCCCATTGTATATTCTTGCCTCCTTTGCCAAACATTAATTGACCATAAAGTGTCAGTTTACTTCTAAGATCTGTATTCTGTTCCACTGATTTATGTTTGTTTTTGTGCCATTACCATACTGTTTTGATTACTGTAGCTTTGTAGTATAGTTTGAAATAAGGGAGTGTGACACTTTCAGCTTTGTTCTTCTTTGTCAAGATTGATTTAGTTATATGGGGTCTTTTGTGTTTCCATACAAATTTTTAAATTATTTTTTCTGGTTCTGTAAACAATACTATTGGTATTTTGATAGGGATTGCATTGACTCTGTAGATTGCCTTGGGTAGTAGGTTATTTTAACAATATTAATTCTTCCAATGTATGAGCAGAGTATACATTTCCATTTGTGTCATCTTCAATTTCTTTCATCAGTGTCATAGTTTTCAGAGTACAAGTCTTTTATCTCTTTGGTTAGATTTATTCCTAGGTATTTTATTCTTTTTGACGCAATTGTAAACAGAATTGTTTTCTTAGTTTCTCTCTCTATGAGTTCATTATTAGAATACACAACAGATTTCTGTATATTAATTTTGTATCCTGCAATTTTACTGAATTCATTTATTCTAATCGCGTTTTGGTAGCATCTTTAGGATTTTCTATAGTATCATGTCATCTACAAACAGTGACAGTTTTGCTTCTTCCTTTCCAGTCTAGATTTTGGTTTTTTTTCCTTGTCTGATTGCTGTGGCTAGGACCTCCAGTACCATGTTGAATAAAAGTGGCAAGAGTCGGCATCCTTGTCTTTTTCCTGATCTTAAAGTAAATACTTTCATCTTTTTACCATTGAGTAAGACATTGACTGTGGGTTTGTCACATATGGCCTTTATTATATTGAGGTATGTTCCCTCTTTACCTACTTTATTGAGAGTTTTTATAGTAAGTGGATGTTGCATTTTGCCAAAAGCTTTTCCTGAACCTATTGAGATGATCATATAATTTTTATCCTTCAATTTGTTAATGTGTTGTATCACATTGACTTGCGAGTATTGAACCATCCTTGCATTCCTGGGACAAATCCTTCTTGATCATGGTATATGATCCTTTTAGTGTACTGTTAATTTGGTATGCTAACATTTTTGTCAAGGATTTTTGCATCTGTGTTCATCAGTGATACTGGCTGTAATTTTCTCTTTTTCTGTGGTGTCTTTGTCTGGTTTTGGTATCATGTGATGCTGGTCTCATAGAAAGAGTTAGGAACTGTTCCTTCCTCTTCAATTTTTTTGGAAAAGTTTGAGAAGGATAGATGTTAACTGTGCTCTAAATGTTTGGTAGAATTCACCTGTGAAGCTGTATGGTTGTGGACTTTTGTTTGTTGGGAGTTTTAAAATTATTAATTCAACTTCAGTACTGATAATTGGTCTGTTCATATTTCCTATTTCTTCCTGATTCAATCTTGGGACATTGTACATTTCTAGGAATTCACCCATTTATTCTAGGTTGTCTATTTTATCAACATATAATTGTTCATAGTACTCTTATGATTCTTTGTATTTCTGTGGTGTCGGTTGTAACTCCTCTTTCAGTCTCATTTTATTTATTTGGCTCCTCTATTTTTCTTGATGAGTTTAGCTAAAGTTTAGCTAAAGGTTTATCCATTTTATTTCTCTTTACAAAGAACCAGTCCTTAGTTTCACTGATCTTTTCTATATATTTTTAAGTCACTATGTCTTTATTTCCATTCTGTCTTTATATTATCTTTCCTTCTACTAACTTTAGGTTTTGTTTGTTCTTCTTTTTCTAGTTCCTTTAGGTGTAAGTTTAGAGTGTTTGATATTTTTCTCATTTCCTGAAGTAGGCTTATATTGCTTTAAACTTCCCTCTTAAAATGGCTTTTGATCCAGTCCATAGATTTTGGATTTTTGTGGATTTCGATTTTCATTTCTCTCCAGGTGTTTTTGATTTCTTCTTTGACTGGCCCACTGGTTGTTTAGTAGCATGCTTTTTAGCCTTCACATATCTGTGTTTGTTTTTGTCTTGTAGATGATTTCTAGTCTCATACCCTTGTGGTCAGAATAGATGTGTGATATGTTTTTGATCTTAAATTTATTGAGACATGTTTTGTGGCCTTGCATAAGATCTATTCTGGAGAACATTCCACGTGCACTTGAAAAGAATGTGTATTTTGATGTTTTGGATGAAATGGTCTGTATATATCTATTACTTCTGGTCTGATGTATCATTTAAGGCCAGTGTTTCCTTATTGATTTTCTGTCTAACTGATCTGTCCATTGATGTAAGTGGAATGTTAAAATGCTGTACTATTATTGTGCTACTGTCAATTTCTTCCTTTATGTTTGTTAGTATTTGCTTTATGTATTTAGGTGCTCCTATGTTGCGTGTATATATATATAGGCTGTGTTGCTGTGAGCAGGCTTTCTCTAGTTGCAGCTAGTAGGGGCTACTCTTCATTGCGGTGCATGGGCTTCTCATTGTCGTGGCTTCTCTTATTGCAGAGCACAGTTTCTAGGTGCATGGGCTTCAGTAGTTGTGGCATGCAGGCTCAGTAGTTTTGGCTCATGGGCTCTAGAGCGCAGGCCTAGTAGTTGTGACACATGGGCTTAGTTGCTCCATGGCATGTGGGATCTTCCCGGGTGAGGGATCAAACCCATGTCCCCTGAATTGGCAGGCAGATTCTTAACCAGTGTGCCACTGCAGAAGCCACTGAATATACTTTTTAAATTGTTATATCCTGTTGTTAGAGTGATCCTTTTATCATGTT